>NC_045426.1:656423845-657631345 GCF_902635505.1 Sarcophilus harrisii
GAATAAAGGAAGAGAAGGAGAATAAGGGAAGGCAAAGGGTGAGAGCCTATAAGAAGAAGGTCCTAAGTTTAAACTTTCT
This sequence comes from Sarcophilus harrisii, assembly GCF_902635505.1. Taxonomy (NCBI): domain Eukaryota; kingdom Metazoa; phylum Chordata; class Mammalia; order Dasyuromorphia; family Dasyuridae; genus Sarcophilus; species Sarcophilus harrisii. The sequence continues at coordinate 656,423,925 of NC_045426.1, forward strand.
TCTGTAGGCAAAAGGCAGTGAAACTTTTTGGAAAGAGGAGTGATCTCATCATAGAAATGTAAAGGACAATTATTGAACACTAGTGAAGAAAGATTGAAGAGAAGGTGAGAAAACCAGGGAGGAAGATCTGACAATTTTAAGTGAGTTGAGATGAGGGACTGAACTCATGAGAACCCAAAGGAGGAACCATATGTAAGAGATATCACTGAGATAGAAAAGATGGAACATAGCAACTGATTAAAGCAATAGAAGGAGGGAAGAACTAGGAAAAAAGTCGAGGAAAATATCAAAAATTATACCAATATGTAGCTAATGATCTTTGGGGAAAAGAAGATTTTTGAATGATTACCTTGGGTGATTGTAAATCCAGACTTGATTTTATCAAAACTTGTACTGAAATTAAATGTAATATGATCCCTTCAGTGAGATAAGTTCTCATACTAGGATGATTGTGGTAAATCAGCGCTTAAGGCAATATAGAATGCCAAAAATAAGAAAAAAGTGATTTTTAAAATATAAAATCAGTTGAAAATGCATTTGATTGAATTGGTATTCAGTTACTAGTAATAAATTCTGTTTAAGGAGAGGCAGCTGGGTTTCACAGTGGAAAGCGCAGGAATCAGGAGGACCTGAGTTCAAACCCAGCGTTAGACATTTACTAGCTGTGTGATCCTGGACAAGTCCCTTAACCCCGATTGCCTCCAAAAATAAATTAAGCCAAGGTTGATTGAAAGATTGGTGTTATCTTTAATAGATAGAGAGAATTTATGGAGAGAAAGAAAATGACATATCGAGTTTGAGGTGCTAGCAGGATGTCCAGGCAGAGATATCCAAGAGAAGTTAAAAATATGGAAATAGAGTTTTGGGGAGGGGATAGAGTCATGTCCTCAGATGATATGGATTCCCAGAGAAGACTGTGAAGAGATAAGAGGGTCTGTAACTAGGGAGGGGTAATCAAGGCTTTGCTCCAGGTGCAAGTCCGGCTGTTCAGGGGCTTGACATTGACTCGGGTCTGGCTGAGGAGACGTCCTCCCCCACTGATAATAATGGTACTTTATACACAAGTGCTCCCACAGAAGGAAAAAAAATCACAAACCCACATGATCTAGCCTCGACTGTGTGGGGAGAAAGGATATCCACTCATCTTGTGTTCTCCCCAGCCCTCAAAAAAATCCACTCTAAGACAGTTTTCATCCCACTTAATCAGTGGGGGCTGCCCCAGGCACAAGAACCACCAGATGTTGTGCTGTGGAATAGGAGGGGAGGATAAAGAATCAATAAAGGAGAGATGATCAATCAGGGATCAATCAGAGAACCATGAGAGGAGAGCATGATGGAAGTCAATGGACCATCCAGTGCTAACGAGAAGTCAAGGAGAATGGGACAGAGAAAAAGAACCTTTGGGAAAGCAGAGGGGATGTAACATGGATTGTGAGGGGCAGCAGGGCAGGAGGCAGGGTCAAAGCAGAGGTACAGTATAAGACCCTCTTTGTCAGAGCTGAAGGAGCTTCCCCCCGCCAGCTCTGACCTTCCGTGTCCTCAGGGTCATCCAAGCGTTGATGTTCTGGGTTCTCAGGTTTTCTAAAGCTAAACTCACGTCTGTACAAGCGGACACAAGGCCTGGGTTGAGGATAGGCCACGGGCCCGGGCCCTTTATTCCCTCAGGAGCACACAAACACCAGCTTCTCCTCCCTGTCTGTTTTTATCGACAAGGTCCGGAGGGAGGCTGTCCCAGGAGGCTGGGGGGAAATGCATTTCCTGGCTATGAGCTGTAGTTGAGAAACTCGACGCTTCCCCCGGGGTTCAGCTGGTGCCTGGGGTCCAGACTCCCTGCCTGCTGTGCCAGTGCCTGGCACTGAAAGCTCCAGGGGCATCCAAGGAAGAGAATGAGTTGGGTGTCATGTCGCCATCCCAAAGAACCCCTTCCAGCCCCTCCCCAAAACAAGCCCTTGATTGAGCTCTCATTCTATATAACTGCTTCATGTCTCTCAAAAACATACACACACGTGTTCCCCACACGTGTGCTTGGGTTAGGTGAGAATATTCTGGGGGGGTTGGTGGGGACGTTTCCCCCAGCACCCCTTCATGGAGCCATCATAGAGCTCTGATATATCCTATATGTATTTTGTTTTTGGTTTTCTCTTTTTTTAATAATAGCTTTTTATTTTCAAAATACATAGAAAGATAGTTTTCAACATTCACCCTTGCAAAACCACAATCCAAATTTTCTCCCCCCTCCCCTAGATAGCAAGTAATCCAGTATGGGTTAAACATGTGCAATTCTTCTATACATATTTTCACATTTATCATGCTGCACAAGAAAAAATTAGATAAAAAGGGGGGAAATGAGGAAAAAAAGCAAGCAAACAACAACAAAAAAGATGAAAATATTATGCCGTGATCCACACTCAGTCCCCTCAGTGCTCTCTCTGGATGGCTCTCTCCATCACAAGTCTATTAGAATTTCCCGAATGCCCTCGATGTTGAAAAGATCCAAGTCCATCACAATTGATCACATAGTCTTGTTGAATTATATAATGATCTCCTGGTCCTGCTCATTCACTCAGCATCAGTTCCTTTAAGTCTCTCCAGACTTCTCTGAAATCATCCTGCTGGTCATTTCTTACAGAGCAATAATATTTCATTACATTCATGTACAATAATTTATTCATGCCCCAAACATGCATGAGGGAACACAGCCAGGTGGGCTACAGAAACATGGGAGGGACCCATGATTCTCCTCATCCTCCGAGACCATGAAAACATAGGCGAGATCTGCTAATGATAACCTAGGGCCTGAGAACACAAAAGTGAGATCTTGGAAAGCGTCTAGCCTGGAAAATGTCAGAGCTAAGAGGGACCCAAGAACAGGGAACACAGAATGTCGGGGTTAGAAGGGAACTTAGAACATGGAATGCAGAATGTCAGAGCTGGGAGGGACCTCATTTTGTAGTCAGGGAAAATGAGACCCACAGAACAGGGGGAGCCGAAAGAAACATTAGAGACCATCAGGCCCAGCCCACGCTTGAAAAGAACCTCCTTTCCAATACACACACATGTATACATACATATACACAGAAATGCATAACATTTAATATCATATATTAATAATTAATTTTGATGTTAATATTAAATTGATAATCAATATATTACCATTAGTTGATAATTATGTTAACTGATGATGTTAATATATTAATAATACGATATATGTACTATTTAAGCCAGAGTTTTTGCTTGTAGAACTCCAATTACGTGCCTGAGGCAGCCCTTTCTCCCATGTTAGCCCCCGCTAATTGGCAGACATCCAATCTAAGCCCGCCTCTGCAGCTCCCTAGGAGCATAGATCTAGACCTGGAAAGTGTCTTCCAAATCTTTTAGTCCAAGCCCCTCCCCATTTTACGGATGAGAAAACTGAGGTCCAAAGGGGAGAAAGGACTTGCCCACGGTCACACAGATAATAGTGGCAGTCAGGCAGGATTTGAACCCGGTGCTCTGCCCCGAGAGGGCGATTCCTCAGGTGCACAACGGACCTTTGCACAAGACTTGCCTGGGGTGCCCCAGCCAGGCAGTGGGAGAAGCGGGCCTGCAGACCGGGTCTCCTGGCCGGGGTCCGAAGCTCTGCCCGGTACTCCCAGGATCTTGAGGTGGGCGTTGGGGGGAGAGTTAACACTTGCTTTTTCCGAATAGGAACCGTCTCCCCATCTCCCAGAATCCCTCGGGGAGAGACCCGCGGACCCCGGACTGAGCTGCGGCGGGGCGGCCAGCCCGGGATGCGCGGGAGCCCGCGGGACCCATTCCTCCCCTCCGTTGCAGGTTTTCATCGCCCAGACGGTCCTTCAGAGCCCCCCTGTGATGCTCCCCAGCGGCCAGCTGCCGCGGCCCACGGAACGCCTGCTCCTCATCTACCTGCGCGTGGCCACCTGGAACCAGATCCTGGACCCCTGGGTCTACATCCTCTTCCGCAGGGCCGTGTTGAAGCGCATCTATCCCCGGCTGACGGTCCGGCGCTCCATCCCCTCTCTGGATCCCGCCATTTCCCGCACTCTGCAGCCCAAGAGCACCCGGGAGCCGCGGCTACCGTAGCCCGGCTCGGAACGTCCCGCGCTGGCCGGAGCTGACCAAGGCCGTCGGGGAGGGGCCGGCGCCCAGACCAGCCCGATTCAGGCTTAGCAAAGTGAAGCGGACGCTGCATTGTGGACTTGTGACCCGGGGGGAAGAGGGGGGGGAGCGGGGCGGGGGGCGGGGTCAAAGGAAGGGTCCCGGGCCCCTGGTGACCTGTGCTCGCCCCCACATCCGCCTCTCCTGATGATTAAACTCCCTCGCTCTCCCTCCCAAGTCTCCATCAAGTCTTGCCTGATCGGGGCTACGGGTGTGCCGGGGGCAGGAAGCACCTTAGCTCTGTAACTAGCTGCCCCTGCTCTAAATGGAAGGAAAAGAAGGGCAGACTCTGGAGGCCCTGGTGGGCCCGGGTGGGCCCGATCCAAGGTGGGGGGATCCGGGTCACAGAAGCAAGGCCGGAAAGGGACTTGCATTAGAACAGAGAAGCGGGAGCTGGATTCCTGTGCTCAGGACTGTCCCCCAGTGAATTGCAAGCAGGGGCAGAACCGGAACCCCAAACCGGAGTTCTTGCCCTTTTTTCCCCAGGGAAAGACCTAGAAAGTACCCACCCATACCCACACCCTCCCTACCCTCAACCCCCTCCGGCCTTCTTCCTGTAGCCAGTAAGGACACATCCAGACATAGGAATTACTTTTAATCTCCACATGCCTCGAGGTACAGGCAGAAGGGGGACCTAAATGCTCCTCTCCCCAGTTCTGGAGCCCTTATGGGTCTCTGAGCCAAAGACTCAGCAGAGGCCAGAGCTAGAGGAAAGTGAACCCCTTGTTTCCATCTGGCCTCCCCTGCTCCACTTGATTCTGATGTCTCCTCCTGGCCCCTGGCCCCAGCTCCCTGGGACCCAGGCACTCTGGGTAAGAGGGACAGAACCACTTTGGGGAGGGGTCTGTGATAAACCACCCTGACTAGGAAGGGACCCCTGAGGAGTAGGAGTGGCTCCCCGGATCCCAGAGCGAGGTTTGGGGGGCCCTGAAGGAGGATAGAGGGGAGGAGCCCGGGTTAGGGGGATGGGGATCAGGGGATTGTGTGGGGAACTGGGCCGGCGTCTGGTGCCCACACTGGAGGGGCTTTGTCTAGCTTGCAGCTGAGGGCTGGGGTCTTGAGCCAACTTCAGAGGGCTGATGACTTGAGCTGGCTTTTGGGGTCCAGAGCTCTGAGCCTGTTTGGGAGCTGGCATCTGGGGTTCAATGGTCACAGCTAACTTCTGGGGAACAGAATCCTGTGCTTGCTTTGGGGGATCAGAGGGTTGTGCCAATTTCTGGCAGTCTGGGGTATCAATTAGCTTCTGAGGGCCAGGGCACTGAACCTGTTTTGTTGGGTCAGAGAACAGGGCCAGCTTTTGTGGGCTAGAGAACAGAGCCTGCTTTAGGGGGCCAGAGGGCTGAGCTTGTCTGGGGGGATCAGAGAGCTGAGCCAGTATCTGGTCCTGTTTTTGGTCAGAAGACTGGGTTAACTTCTGAGGGCTAGAGCAATGAGCATATTTTAAGGGGTCAGAGAGCTGGGTTGGCTTTGGGGAGCCAGAGAATTGAGCCTGTTTTGGGGGGCCAGAGAGCTGAGCTGCTCCAGTTTGCTTGGAGGGATCAGAAAGCTGAACCGCTTTCTGGAGGGTGGAATGCTGGTCCTGTTTTGGATCAGAAAACTGGGCTGACTTCTGAGGGCTAGAACACTGACCATGTTTTGGAGGGTCAGAGAGCTGAACCAACTTCTGGGAACCAAAGAATTGAACCTGTATTGGGGGCTCAGAAGTCTGAACCAATTTCTGGGAAGCAGAGCTCGGGATCTGTTTTGGAAGATCAGAAGACAGGGCTGGCTTCTGAAGGCCAGGATATTGAGCATGTTTTGTGGGGTCAGAGAGCAAGACTGGCTTCTGAAGGTCTGAGAAGTGAACTTGTTTTGAGGAACCAGAGGACTGAGTAGGCTTTTGGGGGCCAGAGAATTGAACCTGTTTTGGGGGGCCAGAGGGCTGAGCCAATTTTTGGGAAGCAGACTGTGAGACCTGATTTGGAAGGTCAGAAGACTGGGCTGACTTCTGTGAGCCAGGGCACTGAGAATGTTTTGGGGGGTCAGAGAGCAGGGAGGGCTTCTGGGAGACAGAGAATTGAACCTGTATTGGGGGGTCCAACGGCTGAGCCAACTTCTGGGGAGCAGAGTGCTGGGATTGTTTTAGAGACTCAGAAACCTGGGCTGGTTTCTGGGGGCCAGATAACTGAGCCTGTTTTGAGGAATTAGTGGTCTGAGCCAACTTTGAAGGGGCAGAGTGTTGGGTCTTCTTGGGGGTATCAGTGGGCTGAGCCAATTTCTGGGGGCCAGAGAATTGAACCTGTTTGGGGAAATCAGAAGACTGGGCTGGCTTCTGGGAACCAGAGAATTGAGCCTCTTTGGGGGGATCAGGTTTTACCAGACCAGAAAACTGAACCTGTTTTGAAATATCAGAGGGCTGGGTCACTTTTGGGGGGCCAGAAAACTGATCCTGTTTTGGGGGTTCAGAAAGATGAGTCAACTTCTGGGGAGCAGAGTTCTGAGCCTGTTTTGGAGGGTCAGAAGACTGGGCTGACTTCTGGGGGTCAGAGAACTGAATTTGTTTTGGGGGATCAGAAGATTGAGCTGGCTTCAGCAAGTCAGAGAAGTGAACTTGTTTTGGGGAGTCATAAGTCTGATTTAACTTCTGGGGATCAGATAATTGAGTTTGTTTTGAGAAATTAGTAGATTGGGCCAACTTTGGTGGGGTAGAGGCCTGGGTCTGTTTGTGGGGTTCATCTGACTGTGCTAATTTATAGGGATCCAGGGTATTTTCCAGCTTCTGAGGGTGAGAGCATTGAGCCTGTTTGGGGGAGTCAAAGGTCTGAGCTGGCTTCTGGAAGCTAGAGAACTGAACCTGTTTTGGGGAATCAGAACACTGAGCCTTTGGGTAAGGTTCAGAAGATTGGACCACACTCTGAGGAGCAGAGCACTGAGCCTGTTTGCGGGGATCAGAAGCTTGACTCTGTGTTGAGGCCCCTGCGGGCAGGGCGGGCTCCTGAGGACCAGAGGATGGGGACTGTTTGGGGGTATCAGAAGGTTGGGCTGGTTTCTGAGGACCAGAACCCTGAGCCTGTTTGGGGGGCTCAGCAGGCTGCACCATCTTCTGGGGACAGGTTCCCCAGGATAACTTTGGGGAGTGATAGCCTTGAGCAGGCTTCTGGGAGCCAGGACCTTGTTTGGGGGGTGCAGAGGACTGGGGTGGCTTCTGGGAGCCAGGGATCTGGGCCTGGGAAGCAGAGGGCTGGGCTGGCTTTCGGTGGCCAGAGCACTGAGCTTGTCTGGGGGGCTCAGAAGGCTGGCCTGGCTTCTGGGGGCTGCCTGGAGGCTGAGCTGGCTTGTGGGGAGCAGCTTTCAGAGCCTGGGTTGGTGCCTGGGGCTGAGGGGCTGAGCTGGGTGTCTTGGGCCGGGGCCTCCCGGGCGGGGGCCGGGCCGAGAATTCTGGGCCTCCCTGGGTGGCTGGGCCCTGGGCCAGAGACCTGCCTAGCCGCAGGCTTCCTTGGCCTCTCCTATCGCTGCCCACACTTCCACCACAAATTCGTCGGGGAAGGCAAACTCGCCCAAGACGGAGTCCAAGCCTCGCGCAAACTCCTGAGCGCTCTGAGTTTCTTTGGACGTCTCCACCAGAGTTGAGGCTGAGGTAAAGGAGAGCGAGGTGAGCCTGGAGCCGCCGGTCCCAGCTCCCATCCTCCTGGCATTCTCCTGGCCCACTCTGTGTCCTGTTTCCCTAACTCTAGTCCTTTGTGTCCATCTGACACCCTTCCACACTAGATGCACCTTCCCCTGGCCTTCCCCCCAGCACCCAACCTTCTGGGCTCCTTCCATTCCTCCTTCCCCAATATCTCCCCCTCCCCCTCCCCATCCTCCCCACTTACTCCCTTCCTATTTTCTGCTGGTCCCCCAGATCCAGTGGTCTCTCCCCTCCATCCCGTGTCTCCCCCTTCCCCTCCCCATCCTCCCCACTTACTCCCTATTTTCTGCTGGTCCCCCAGATCCAGTGGTCTCTCCCCACCCCCATCCCGTATCTCCCGCAGCCCTGCCCCTCCCCAGGGTCCCCACAGGCTTACCCTGGCCCCTTACCCAGGTCTGGGTCCCGGATGCCCATGTAACTCTCCAGCAGGTCATCCACCCTTCGGGCAGCCTCCTCCTCAAACTCACTGGGCTGGGGCAGGAGGGAGGGGGTGTCAAAGATTTGGCTCCTGGCTCAGCAAGGTGGGGAGCACCATAATCCTCGGATCCGCCTGCCTGCCCTTCCCTGCCCACTCAGCATGCACCACACTGTGTGTCCCTCAGGGACACACAGGAACCTGGGTTCCTCATTCTCCCCCTCCTGACCCCACTCACCACCTCCTCCACTGTGGCAGAACCCCGGGCCCGAAGGCGAAGAGTCTCCCTGCCGCTGGTCACCTTCCCCTCCCCAGGACACTTGCTGCTTCGTGTCCTCTGGCCGATCATGTCTAGAAGAAATCATGTGGGAAAGAGAGTCAGGGGAGCAAGATTCTGGAGCTTGTGCCCCCAAAGGGCAAGTCTAGAACCCCATGTGGGCAAGCACAGAGTGGCTCCAGGTCCCGTCCCTCCCAGGCAGCAGAGTCTTCTCCCCCAAATACCTCTAGGAGATGCACTGGTTCCAGGGCAAGCCCAGGGACTAACTATACGTGGGGTAAGAAAAGTGCCCGGGGTTTCATCACCAGACAATCGGGCCCTTGCAGTAACAGCCAACTGCCAAGGAGGCCAGGTCAGGATCTACCCCACAGGGAAGACTCCAAATGCGTCCTTCCTCCCCAAACCCCTCCTCAGCTGCCCCCAGAGCAAGGCTGCCTCCTTCCCGACTCTCCCTCCTTCCGGCTGCTCACCGAAGGCCCTTTTGGGTTGCACCAGCCTCAGGGTGAAGGGCTGGGCCTTGGGCAGCTCCCGGAGCATCTTGGCCACCTCGTAGTGCCGGCAGCCCACGATGGTCTGGTCGTTGATGGCCTCTATGCTGTCGCCCACACAGACCGCCTCGATCCGATTGATGATGCTTCCTTCCTTGATCCTCTGTGGGGAAGACAGGGGTAAGAGTCTCAGTACCAGTCCCAGCAGAACTGAAAGGGCCCCTGGAATGTAACATAAAATGTTGGAGTAGAAAGAAGCCTTAGCTCAGAAAACCTCAGCAGTGGAACATGTCTCTCCCTACTCTCTCCCAACCCCTTGCTCAGTGATCTCTAAACACTCAAAGTAGCTAAGCACATTTCCCCAGAGACTTAGGGGCTTGAAGCACTCAGAGAAGAAGCTCATCTGCCTTGAAAATAACGTTTTTTTACTTCCTAGCTGTGGGACCCTGGGCAAGTGACTTCCCCCCAATTGCCTCAGAAAAAAAAGAAAAGAAAAGAACAGAACATTGTTCAGCATGTTAAGTGACCACATGTATCTCCATAGAAAAGAGCACTTATTGGTTGAGAACATCCCTCGGAACACAAGAGACCCCTAAGCATTCTTGGTAGTCAGATATATCTCTTTAGGGATAAGGATTCCAGTGGATCTCTAAAGATTCGTAGAGACTAAGAGTGAGGGATCTTTACATTTGTATGTCTTTCCCTCTAAGAAGCATCTCAAAGTCAGTTTAGTTCCCAAGCAAATCTTCCCCCTGGCCTAATCACCCTTAGGATCGTGAAGGCTAAGGACCAGATTTGCTTATGTTTTTGCCTCTTTCCCAGATTTCAATACATGGGGCCCAGGTCCCAAGTTTACCCTTCTCTCCCTAGGGTACCCATTCCAAAACTTCCCCTTCTAAAACTCTTCTAACGTTCTAATTCTATTCCCTTTAAAAGGTCTCAAAGCTCTGGAGAAAAGGAAAGCCATCCTCTTGCTTTGGAGCCTGAAGTTCATCTATCCCTAATAGGATTTAAAAACCTTGAGGAGAGGAACGGTCATTTTTGTTTTTTAGTCTCACGTACTTAAAACAGCATCTGGCACATAGTAGATGCTCAATAAGTACTTATTTATTGGTTGATGCTGGAGATAAATAAAGAACCAAGGACTATGATGAGAGTAAATGACAATAATAATCATTTTTTAAAAAGAACTGGGTTCTGGATAGATTTCACAGAGCCCATGAACTAGGATAAGAGGGAAAATACCTGTTTATTTTTAACCTGTAATTGAAATTTAGCATTTCTTTCAATTATTTAAAAATATTGCTCTGAGAAGGGGGCCGTCAAGTGGTTTGCTGGAGGAAAGATGTTTGCACAATACACTCAAGTTTAATTTGCATCATTAACATTTTTTCTCTCATTTTTAAAAATCTGGGTAATCCAACAAAGCAAGAAATTAAGCACTGATTTGTAACATTTGCGAATTTCTGAGGTGTTCAATTCATATTGAAATTCAATTCATATTGAAAATTTAACAATTATCTGATTAGAGTTGGCTCCAACATATTCCCGGTACAGGCTTCATTACATTGCCAAAATGATCCAGAAAAAAATTGGTTAGGGACCCTTGATTTAGAGGAAATATCCAGAAAGAGTCCCAGACCTGTTGTAACACTTAGCAAATGGATCCAGGCTTTTGGGGGGGAGAGTGAAGAGCAGTTTTAGAGGCCAATGAGATAATTTCACACCTATTCTAGGAATCGGTATCTCACACCCTGACCACATGGTATAAGGGGATGAAACTGAAAGAGGGGAGGAGGGTTCAGGGAGTGGGGCAGGCGTCATACTCAGAATGTCAGAATTGAAAGAGCTCTTGGAATATAACATAAAATATTGAAGGAGAAAAAAGCCTTAGCTCAGAAAACATGCTCAGAATATCAGAACTGAAAGAGCTCTTGGAATAAAACAAAATATTGCAGTAGAAAGAAGCTTTCGCTCAAAAAACCAAAAGGGCTCTTAAGAACTGTCCAGGCCGAGTTCTCTATCTAGAAGCCATTTACCGATGGGTCCAGAAAGGGAAAGGCATTTATTTGCCCAAGCTCACCCACACACCCACTTCTCCTGCTCTTCCCATTATCCAAGAGCCCGATACCTTGATGAAGGCATAGCCTGCCCCGTTGTCTGTGATGGTGAGTCCCAGGGCATCCTCGGTCTTCGTCACCTCTACTTCCTTGGTCTCACCACGCACATGGGCAAAGATAAAGTCCTCCAGCCCAATCTGGCCCCCCAGCAGCTTCTGCATGTCCACTTTGTGGCTGTTGAGAGTGCAAAACAGAATCTGCCTCCCCACGATGGGGAGGGAGCCCCACGGTTACTGGGAGAACTCGGGCCTTCCCTCCCCCGCCATTCCCCTCCTGGAGCGACCAGAAGCTTGGAATTCAGTCCCGTCAGGAGGCCACAGGGGCCTGACATTCTCTGGGCCTCTCCCTTCTCCCAGAACAGAGTCCTCGGCATACAGATGGAACCAAGGAAGAACCTTCCACATCCTTAAAACATTTGGTCTCTCCGGGCCCTTCCCTGTTCTCTGAAGCTCTGACGTCCCATGTTCTAAGACCCCCCCGCCCTGACATTCTATCTGCCTGGAGCTCCTCCACTTCTGACATTCTATGCCGTCGAGTCCTTTCTGGACGCTCTGGGTTCTCATGTCCCTCCCGGCTCTGACTGTCCGCGGCCTGAATTCTTCCAGTTGACATCCTACGTTTTGTTCTCCAAGGCCCCTCCAGCTCTCGTGTTCTAGGATTTCAGGAGTCCAAGCGATCCACTCCTCAGGAGATGGAGCAGACATTTTCATTTCCATTTAACGGGATGGAAAAAATAATGCCCAGACAAAGGACAAGTCTCCAGGAGTCACACAGCAAGCCAGCTGCAGAGCCAGCACTAGCATCCACCTCTCCTAATACCAGCTGATTCTGGGCCACAAAGCTCTGGGTCTCCAAGAATTTGAAAGAACAATATTAAGGAATTACTATTCCTTTCCGCAATGGCCTTTGCTGCCCCTTAGAGTGTCCAATACTTCCGAAGCCCCTCTCCACATCGAGGCTCTCCCCATTATTTTCTGACCGTGCGGGATTACCACGATGAAGACCCAGTAGTAGCTAAATGTTTAGGGCCTGGAGAAAGGAGCCCCGCATTCAAATCTGACGCTCGGCTGTGTCACAGGCAGGCATGTAAGCTGTTTCCTCTGTTGTAAAATGAAAATAACCCTGGCCCCCAACTCCCAGGGCTGCTGTGAGGATCAGGTGAGATAACATTTGTAAAAGGATGAGGAATTAACACAGTGCTCACTCTCACACCGGTGACATTAATAAATATTGCCTCTTTCTGTCACGTAAGGAGTTTTCTTTGCCTCACGTTTCCCCTGCCTTCCTTCTGAATCAACACCATCTATTTGCATTGGGTCACGGGATGGCAGATTTAGGGGGCTGCTCATTTGACAGGTGAGAGGTCAATGATAACGGAAGAGGAAAAAGAAGGCGGCCTCTGGACTAGACTCTGGAAAGGGCTCCCGTGGCCTGGAGCGTTGGGAGCCGGAGGCAGGGGAAGGGGGCAGCGGATTCTGGGCTTAGCGCCCAGTTATGGAGGCAGCAAAGGAGGGCACAACGTCGGGGCCAAGGGAGAACTGCAGGGCTTTGTGCACAGTAGGTGCTTCGGGAGTCTACAGAATTGCTCTGAATGGAGTCTTTGACCTTCCATAGTCAGGCAGATCAGGCCTGAAGAGTTGCAGTTTTGGTATGATGATGGTCAAGGATCAGGGAAAGTTTATAGCAAATAAAGTCCTGAGGCTAAATACAAAGTCTGCATTGGCTGGGGGGAAGGTGGAAAGTACAGAGAGTTTCTGCCTGGCCTCCAGTGCCCAGACACTCAGCTTCCCGTCCCCTCCTCTTCCTCACAGCCCAGGTTCTGAGGGACTGCTGCCGACTTGGTCCAGGATCCATCTACCAGCGGCCCCCGCGGCTCTTTCGTTTCTAGATCTCTCCTGAGATCACGGCAGCCCCGGATCTGGTGACAGGCTGTCCTCCCCCCCTCCTCTGCCCCCCCCCCGTCTCAGCTGAAACTGTGCTCCCCTCCCCAGGGAGATGCCCTGGCTCCCCTGTGGCCTGGAGATGTCAGCCCCTGGAAGCTGGGCATCCGCAGGGAGCTCCGAGCTGTTCCCCTCCGGTAAGGACAAGAGTTGCCCAGGCTCCGTCAGGGGGAGAGGCCCGCACCTGCAGGGAGACCCGGACTAAAATCTAGTCTCAGTGCGCTCGCTGGTCGGCAGAATGGGAATGAGAGGGACCTGGAGTGGGGACTACCTGCGCTCACTAGCTGTGCGACCCTGAGCAAGCTACTTAATTCTGTTTGCCTCAGTTTCCTCCTCTGTGAAATAAGCTGGAGAAGGAAAAGGCAAACCCTGCAGTATCCCTGCCAAGAGAACCCCCAGACAAGTCATGCTGTCAGGCACCTCTGACCTCCCAGGGCTGTGGGATGCAGCCCATCCTTACGGTTAGTTATTGGTTGTCAGCACTTTCTTTCCCTTCCTGATCTCTGAGCATAACAGCCACTCTGGGAGGTGGAAGTACCACAGCATCAAAGATTCAGAAGTTCAGGGGACCCAGAAGATTAATTAAGGGTCCCACAGCACAGGTTAGGAGACAGAAATCTACCGACCACAAACATTGATTAATCACTGACAATGTGGGAGGTGCTCTGTCAGAATATAAATACAATGAATGAAATTAACTCTCCGCATAAAGAGCTTACAAACCTAGCTCTTTTTTTTGTTACTGTCCCATTTAACAGATGAGAAATCTGAGAATATAAATACAATGAATGAAATTCTCTCTCCACATAAAGAGCTTACAAACCTAACTCGTTTTTCCTTACCATCCCATTTAACAGACGAGAAAACTGAGGGTGGGAGAGAAAGGACTTGCTCCCAGGGTCAGGGTTAGCGGGCTCCCAAGGCCCGTTCTGCTTTCCCCTGCGCACGCCCCCGAGCGAGGTCCTGGCTCTCCCACACCGCGGACCCGCCGCCCGGGGAGGGATCCAGGGGCCGGGTCGCGGATCGGCTCACCTCGGTGGGGGAGATGCCGAAGGCTTCGGCGATCTTGGCGTACAGCTCCCGGACGTTGGTGAAGCCTTCGATCTTGCCCGTGGGGCTGCCGTGAGCCAGCTGGGTGTGGAACACCAGTCGGGGCCGGATCCGAGGGGCGCTGGGGACCGGGGCCGCCTGCTCGGCCGGTGAGGGAGGGGGCGGCCGGGGGGCAGAGGGCTGGGCCCCCTGTGCCTCCCGGGCCCCTCCGCTCTCCATGGGCTTGCCCAGCCACGCAGGGGGCCCCAAGCGTCCGACGGCGCCGGCCGGATCCGGCCTGCTTCCTTCCCCCCCTTCCCCCAGCCGCCCCCGCCTCCTCCTGCTGACAGCCGAGCTCTGACTTGTAACACAAGCCCAGGGGACAGCGGCGGACACAGGGAACTTGATCCTGGTCCCAGGTAACCGACACCTAGGGAGGGAGGAGTCAGCCAAGGCTCAGGGGGTGGGGAGGGGGGGCCCAGGTGTCCCTGCTCAGCCCAGCTGCTCCCTCTCCTGGGCTTTGACAGTTGGTACCCAGAGGGGAAGGAGCATCCAACGGGTCCTCTGCGCTCTCCACACCAGAATCACTGTCCATGGAGAGACCTCCGGAGCAGCCTCCTTTTGGCAAGGAGGGAGGCCCAGCCTTCTCTTAGGGCCCTGAAGCTAGGCAGCCTTCTGCCTTTCCCCCCTTCCCTCCCCCATGGGGATGCTTTCCCCACACTTCTCTATCTGCAGGGCAGGCTCTGGACTTGCTGGGCTTGGCTCTTATTTCCTTGGGGGGCCCAGGTCTGTTTCCCTGGGGTCAGACTTACCTGCCTCCCTGAGCCAGGAGGTTCAGAGACCGCCCAGATACTATCGTGCAAGGTGGGAGGGCAGGTGAAGCTGGAGGCCCTGCCAAGCCCTATCATTGTTCTGTAATGAGACCTGCCCTTCTAAAGGCTAACCTTCCAGGGCTGTCTGGGCTGGGGCAGGACCTAGTTAAGGGTGGTCAGCCCCGGACGGATGGGGGTGATTTTCAGTGCCCTCTGAGGGATCTGTCAGGATGCAGCCTAGAAAAAGCTCCCAAGGCTTTTGTGGGGCTCCTCAGGGAGCAGGGTCCAAGTACCCTGGGGCAGAACTGGAGCCAAGATGGCCTCTTCCCTGTATCACACCTTCCCCCCCCCCCCCATAAACCCACCAGAAAGAGACCACAAACAGACTGGAGCTGAGTTGATTTTTATTTTAAAAGTTGATTACTGTAGTCATAGCTGCTGCTTCCAGGAAGGCCAGTGGGCGGTAGAGGGAAGCTGTCTGGCTCCCCATACATGGGAGAAGGGTGGGCAAGGGGCAGACTGCAGAGAGGGAACTTCAAGGAAAGAACTTGGTTTTGAGGATCTCAGGGAGCCACTAAGGCTTCCGGAAATCCCAGGCCCCAGAGAGGCTCTGCCCCCCCACCCCCACCCCAAGCTGGGAGCCAGAGGGCTATCAGGAGGCAAGCTGAGTCAGCCAGTGTGAGAGACACAGAAAATGCAGCAGAGGGAATCCAGAGATGGAGCTGGCTCCCACGGGGTCAGGTTTGGGGGGCGCTGGGCTGTGTGTGTGAATTGGCTGCACACGCTGTGGGACCTATCTATGTGCAGAGGCTGTCATGGAAACCATCCATACACTGGACTGTGGGGTTGACCCATGGCACATGTTCCCTTGACCCTGCCCCACAAAAATTTAAAAGAGGTGGTGGGGTGAGACATGAGCCCTGGAGAAGGCAGGAGGAGGCAGGAGGATCCAGAGGCTGGATCTCCAGCCCTAAGAAGGCATCGACAGGCCTCCCCAAAACCCATCAAGCACCTCTCCTCCCTCTTCCCTGGGTTCTGACTCAGCTCTGAGGCTGGGCAGGCCCTGGAGGAGGTCCAGGGAGGCCCAAGGCTGAACCCTGCCCAGTGATCTGGGAGAAAGGGGGATAAGGACTAGATTGCTGGGACTGATTCTTCCCCAGGATGGCTCTGGATCCACAGGGGCCTTCCTCTGGCCACCATTCACAAGTGCTCACTAAAGATGGACAGGAAAGAAATGGCCCATCAGTAGGAAGAGTCGAGGAGGAGGGTTCCCCCCCCCAACCCTGCCAAGACCCCACCCTATATTGAGGGACTTCACTGAGCCCACCCACTGGATCTGGCTCCTTGGAACAGTTCCAGGTCTTGGGGGCAGGGAGCACCCTCTAGATAGTCCCATACTAGTCGGATAAGGCACTCTCTTCCCCATCACCCCTACAGAATGGTCCCACGAAGATCCCCTGGGGAGCCTGCTCAGTTGGCCCCCTACCTGGCTATCCGAGACAGGATCTCCTTGATGCGCACAATGAGCTTCTCATGCTGCAGGGGGTCCCTCTCGATGGCCCCATGTAGCTTGGCCATATAGAAGTCCAGGGTACTAAGCGTGGGGGTTTCCCCAGTGCCTGGTGGAGGGAAAGGGAAGCAAATGTCAGGGTCCCAGAGAGAATGAATCCCCCTCCCCCCCTTGCTCCTCCATGGGTGTGTCTTAGCAGCAGAAGTGGGATTCCTCAAGAGGGACCCTGTACAAGGCATGGGACATGCCGGGAGGCTCACCAGGCACAGGCAAGGAAGCAAAGCTGGCCGTAAGTGCCTGGCGGACGGCTCGGAGCTGCTGCTGCAAGGCCAGGGTCCGGCGCTCCTCCCTGGCAACTTCCTGCTCCAGCCGCTCCCGGGCACTGCTCATGCTTTGAGTGTGACGCTGAAGGACCGCGTTCTGCTCCTCAAAGGCCACGTTCATCTTCCTCAGACGCCGAAGCTCTGCTTCCCTGGCTGGAAGACAAGGAGCCCCTTCAGAACCAGCTTAGGGGTCCTGGCTTTTAGCTGGGAGCCCACTCCAGACCCAGCCAAACCTCCTTAATTCAAGATCATAATCCAAACTCTCTGTCCTCCAAGGTCTGGCTCAGGGGCTACCTCCTAAAGGAAACCCACCCGCATCTCTTCTTGAGCCCTGGGAACCTGCCCTTTACTCATACAAGACTGGCACAGCCAGGCACTCAGCTAACACATGGGCTGGGATTTCTAAGAACTGACAATGACAAAGCAAGTGAAGGTTGCTAAGACGCTTCACAGCTATTATTTCATTGATTCTTCAAGCCCCTAAGAGCACCTTAAAGTAGATCAAGATCAAACTAGGAAACATTTAAATAAAAATACCACACAGATGATCCGTTTCTATTTGTAAACACTGCTTACAACAACCTGGGCTGGCCTATTTTACAGATGAGAAAACTGAGGCAACGAGAGGGTAAGCGGCCCACCTACAGTTGCATAGCTGGTAAATGCCAGAGCCTGGGATGAAAGACCTGATTCCAAGTCTCGCTCTCTTGCCACATGGCCCCAGAGAAGGGAAATGTTAACATTATCAATGCAACCCATTGACTATCCCTGTGAATCTACTCAGGATTCCTTCCTCTACTGACTGCCCAGCCTCAATCAGTCAACAGGTGTTTATGCAGCTGCAGGCACATAGAAAGGAAAAACGAATGCAGTCCTATTCCTGTCCTCAAGGAGCTTAAGGTCTAATGGGACCCTGGTCCCCTTCCCTTCTCAGCCCTAGCACTCAGCACAGTGCCCAGCACATAGTCAGCCCTTAACAAGTACTGTGACAGACTCCTCCTCCCTCAGCCCCGTTCGCTTCAGGCCTCCCGGATCCCAGGCCTCTTCCTCCCTCCCTTCTCCTGAGGGACACTTCCCCTAATTCTCTCATTTTTGTATCTTTGCACAGGTAACCCTGTTCCTGGAAGAGTTTTCCCTCTTAAACCCATAGTTTGCTTCGAGATTCAGCTCACCTTCTTAAAAAGACCTTGACTGCTCCCCTCAGCTCGGGGGGCTTCCTTCCCCCAAGGAGGAACTATATAGTTTTGTAGGTGCCCTGTGTGTACTTATGTCAGCCTGCTGACTCCCCCGGTAGAACGTAAGCAACTTGGGGGCAGGGCCATTTGTTCCCAATTCCCAGAGCTCCATCAGGCATGTGATACATTCCTGTTGACTGGTTGGGTCAGTTTTTGAGCCCAGGTCTGGTGGGCTGGAAGTCTGCTCCAGTCTGCATTATAAGCTGGCATACAAAGCACTTCCCTCCTCATCCTCTGAGAATGGTTACTGCTTTGTTAAAGATGGGGAGACAGGCTCTGTTGTGGCACTGTGAGTGTCCTGGGTCACAGATGACGGGATCGAGAGCCGGTCGCTGCTCCGAGCCAGGGATGCTAATGACTTACATGTGGTCACTGGGCCAGTTCATGTTAATGGCGGGGGGGAAGGGGGGAGAGGCCTCGGTCTCAGCTCAGGACTCTCTCCTGTCCTGCACCGGCCTCACCCTCCGAGACACAGACAAATATTGTCATTCCCAGATGGGCAGAGGCAGTCCCAGAGGGCAGGTCCCCGGTCTCCATGCTCCTGGGAGGGGGAGAGGGCCCTTCCTGCCTCCTCTCTCCGGGATGGAGCTCGGGTACCCCAGAGCCAGAGCCAACCCCTGCCTGATTCCTTTGATCTGTTTCACTGATTCTGGTCAGTTACCTCCCGCCCACAGGCTTGGGGGGGGCCAGGCCAGAGTCAAAGAGGCCCCAGGCAGGGGGAGGAGCAGGAGGCTCACTGAGCAGCCCTCACCTTTGTTCTGGTCCAAGAATTCCTCAGTAAAGATGGGGACATCGAAGGTGGAGAAGCCATCAAAGTCCCCGCCCTGAGGTGGCAGAGGAAGGCAGCGTTACCGGGGCTGGCCCCAAGAGGCCCAGCTCTCCTCTGTGGCTGCCCAAGGGTCAGCACAGCTCTGCAGTGCCCCCTTCTGGCGCCCACACGACAGGCCCTTCTTCCTGAAGGCATGGGCAACAGACTGCACCCCGCCCTCCCCTCCCTGCAGGGAGACTTTCCAGACCCCCCTGACCCCAGACCTCCCTTCTGGGGAGCACAGAGCAGGGGCCTCTCCCCCAGAGCTCTTAGGGTCCTACCCTGTGTCCATTCAGGAGAGTGTTCATGGCTGAAGCCCCTGGGTCCTCTAAAGGGAAAGGAGAAGCAGATGAGAGTCCTGCAGGGTGGGAAAGGGGATGGGACCCCTCCCCCCCCCACATATACACAGACCACACCTGCACATGCCCACACGCACATGCTCGTGCAGGCACACAGACATACGCGCTGACATGCGTGCAAACACAGCGCAAACGTCCCCTGCGTACATGCACAGACATAAATGCACATGTACACATAACAAATGCTCCTGCAGGCACACAGACACATGTGCTGACATGCGTGCAAATACAGTACACTTGTCCCCGTGCGGGAATACATGTAGACACACATGCACATGTCACACGCACGTGCCGGCACACAGACACACTCACACACGTCCCCAAGCATACATGCAGACACACGTGCACATGTCACACGCACGTGCCGGCACACAGACACACTCACACATGTCCCCAAGCGTACATGCAGACGCACGTGCACATGTGCACACGCCGCACGCTCGTGCCACACAGACACCCACACAAACACCCCCCCACACTCACCTTTCTTGGCTTTCTTCTCCTGGAGCTTCTCTGCACACATCTTGTAGGCCTCCGACTGCTGGTATTCCCGGAGCTCCTTCATGTACTGCTGTTTCTCCCTCTCTGCCTCATCAAGATAGCGCTGGGGACAGGGATAAAGACCAAGTGAGAGGGCTGCAGATGCAGGGGAGGGAAGGCGAGGGACCAGGGATAGGACCCCCTCTGGGCTGGATCCCCTTAGAAGCAAAGGCCCCCAGCTGGGATTCCCTGCAGGAGAAGGAAGCGGAGGCATCGACAATGAAGGAAATCTAGCTCTGGAATAAAGGGCCTGTGGTTGAGTTCTGCCCGGTGGATGGCCTTGGACAATCCCTGGGTCTCTTGACCCTCAGTTTCCTCGGCTGTAGATGACCTGACTGTACAAAGCAGTCCCTGATCAGGAGCCAAGGCTCTGAGGGAGACTCGCCGGAGAACTCTCCGCCCCCTCCAGAAGAGCCCGGTAGCCTTGGAGGGCTTCTGGGAACGGCCGGCTGCCGGGGAGGGCTCTAAGGGTTCCCACCTGCTTGTCGGTGGGCTGTAGCTTGCTCCACTCGGCCCCCAGCATCTTAGTAATCTCAGGGAAGGGCAGGTCTGGGTGCAAGGTTCGGATCTGCTCCCGCCGCTCGTTCAGGAAGCGAACATAGCCTGTGACAGGCGCCTTAGGCCCGTTGGGAAGAATCTTCTTCCTCTTTTTGCCCTTGGGCCAACCTCGCTTCTTCACAGGCTGGGGGGGACAGGCAGGGAGAGTGAACTGGGGGAGAAGCCAAAGGCAGGCCAGGCCAGGGCCCCTCCACAGCTGCCAGGTACTCACCTCTTCCTCCGAGGGGCCTTTCTCCAGGCCGCCGGCCCTGGGGCCTTCCACCTTCTCCTGCTTCACCGGCCCCAGCCCTACAAGGGCCCCTGGCTGTGGCTGTCCCGAGACCTTCCCATTGCTCGGCCTGGAATCCAAGCCACTCATTCATCAGGGCTCCAACAGGGCCTCCCCTGGGCCCCAGCCCCACCTTCACTCACAGAGAGGGGACCTGCGGGGCCAAGCCCGGCAAACACAAACCCTGCTTTCAAGGAGCTTCCAGTCTAATGGGGAAGACACCCCGGGCTCCACGATGCCCAAAGGAGACATGGGCAGGGGGGTAGATGGTAAAGGGGGCGTTTCAGGAAGGAATCTTGGCAGAGCCCCCTGGAAACCCCGGCCCTGAGGCTTTGCACACCTCCAACTCATACACACGCGCAGGGCAGAGCCCTCGGAGACCCCCACCCGAGGGTGCACATCACAGACACCCACACAGGGCAGAGCCCTTGGGAGACCCCGGCCCCGGGTGCACCCCCCATCCAGACCCAGGGCAGAGCCTCCTGGAGCCCCTGGCCTTGGGGAGCATCCCACAAACGTGCCAGCCGGCAGCGGGCGGGGGTCACTCACAGGAAGCCTGGGACCAGTGGCTTGGGGCTCTGGGACATGGCCGGCAGCCTTCTGGCGTCTCGGCCGGGGGGCTCTCCCTGACCCTGAAAGACAAGAAAGCCCGCCCGGGCAGGTGGGGGGGGGGGCGGGAGGGAGACGGCCCCAGCACGCGGGGAGCGGGTCCGGCCCCCTCAGCCTCCACCTCCGCAGAACGGTCCTCAGGGAGACTCTTCCCAGGCTGCGGCCCCAGAGGCGACCCGGGGACCCGGAGCTGGGAGATGCAGCGTCTGGGGGCGGGGCTGGGGGCGGGGAGATGAGAGCCCCACGGTTGGAGGAGGGGGAGGGGGACGGACGCTCGGGAGGAGAGTGAGGCACACGCGGATCCTGCAGATTCCGCCGGATCCCCCCTGAGCCCAAAGCGACGGGAGGGAGGGAGGGACCCGGTGGATCCCTTTGTTGGGGGATCTCCTCCCCCCGACCCGGCGAGGGAATCCCGCCCGCCTCCCCGGCTCTCCCGGCTCCCCAGCCCCGCCCGCCGCGCCCCCGAGCCCCCCGGACCCCCGATCGCCCCCGATCCCCGACTCCAGCGGCAGGTTTTACCTCCCAAGCAAACTTTCTGGGATCTTCGGGTTCGGACTCTCAACCGCCCTTGGCCCCGCCTCTCGCCCCGCCTCTCCCGGGTGCAGCGCCGGTAGGGAAGGGGCCCCGCCCCCAGCTCGCGCTCCCACGCTAAGGAGCGGGGCCGCGAGCTCTGCGATTGGGGCGCTCTCGGGCGCGGGGCAGGACCATGTAAATAGCCGCGGAAAGCGGCTGAAGGATTGGCTACGGGAGGGCGGGGTTTCGGGCTGTCGGTGGAGCGTAAGGCTAAAGACGCGTCAAGTTTGGCTGCGCCGGATCAGACTCGGGCCAATCCGGGGAGAGTGCCCGCTTGAGGGGCGGGTCTTCTTAAAGGGCAGGCGGCCGCCCCGAACCCTCCGGCCCCTCGCGGCCGCGCTTAAGAGTCCCGCGTAACGGAACGGGGGCTTCCGCCTGAGGAGGCCGCTGGTCACCGAGCTACCGCGCGGGCCGGATCTGCGTCTGAGGGCCAGAGACCTTGCTTTGCGACGTCCCGGCTCCTCCTGCCCGTGACGCGAGGCTTGGCCAAGGCCCCTCGGCTCTGAGAGCGAACCCCCAGTCTCCTAGTTGGGGGCGGGGAAGCGTCTGGGCCTTCCTGCTGCTCCCTGAGCGAGGGCCCTGCGGTCGGGCTAGGATACCTCCCGCGAGTGCGGAGCCCACTACTCTCCCCCAAGCAGTCCTCTGCCCGTTTCCGCCTCTCCCTCCCCCGCACTTCTCGAGGTCCTCGGAACCGCTCTGTTTGTGTCGCTGACTCCTTGCAAAAAGTACTTTTTAATAAATAAGTAAATTTGTGAATTTACTATAAATTTTATATTTTATAAATCATTTATAGATAAATAAATTTATGAATTTACTATACATTTTATATTTTATAAATCATTTATAGATAAATTTATGAATTTACTATAAATTTTATATTTTATAAATCATTTATATATAAATTTATGAACTTACTATAAATTTTATATATTATAAATCATTTATATATAAATTTATGAACTTACTATAAATTTTATATTTTATAAATCATTTATAGATAAATAAATTTATGAATTTACTATAAATTTTATATTTTATAAATCATTTATAGATAAATAAATTTATGAATTTACTATACATTTTATATTTTATAAATCATTTATAGATAAATAAATTTATGAATTTACTATAAATTTATTTTATAAATCATTTATACATAAATAAATTTATGAATTTACTATAAATTTTATATATTATAAATCATTTATAGATAAATACATTTATGAATTTACTATAAATTTATTTTATAAATCATTTATACATAAATAAGTTTATGAATTTACTATAAATTTTATATATTATAAATCATTTATAGATAAATACATTTATGAATTTACTATAAATTTTATATATTATGAATCATTTATAGATAAATACATTTATAAATAAATAAATGAAGTATTTTTAATAAAGCATTAAGTAGGGATTGATCAGGATTATGTAGCAGACAAATTTATAGCCAAAATTTATATCACATCAACAAGCATATATTAAGCTTCTACTATGTGCCAGGTGCTGTGATAGGTAGGAGGAATACCACCCCCCCCAAAAAAAAAAAAGCAAAGAAATGGTCCTTGACTTCCAAGAGCTCTCAATCAAATAAAGAAATACCTATTGTGCTTCAGGTATGGTCCTAGTTTCTAAAGCAAACAAGCAAAAGATAAAATGCAAAAGTGAAGTTATCTTTGCCCTCCAGAAATAAAGAAGGTTGTATCCAAAGATAAGTAAATTCAGCACATAGGCAAAATAGAAGCACAAAGTGTTGGGAGATCAAGAACTACTGGAAGAATCTTGCCTTGAAGAGAGCCAGAGGTTCCAAGATGCCTGGAGGAAAGCATTTTGTAGTCAGAATAAACTTATTAAGCACCTGCTGACCAGGGGATAAAAATACAGTCTAAGTAGGAGACAATACACAAAAGTGGAGTCCAGCAATTTGCGGCTGAAAGGGGCCGCAGAAGAGGAGGGGGAGACAGAGGTGATGGAGTGCTACAGGGGACTATGGTGAGTCCTGGGAACTCATGGCCCTGTTCTCCCTTCAAAGTATCCAATCAAAGGAACAGAGGGTTCCGATGAGATGTGAGTATTAAGCAGATTCCGTCTGGTAGAATAGTAAGATTTCCCACTTTGAATGTAAGTTAAGAAAAGGGGACAGATAAAAGAAATGTTGGGGAGGAATCCACAAAATTTGGCAATTCAGTGAAAGAG
Organism: Sarcophilus harrisii; assembly: GCF_902635505.1. NCBI lineage: Eukaryota > Metazoa > Chordata > Mammalia > Dasyuromorphia > Dasyuridae > Sarcophilus > Sarcophilus harrisii. The sequence continues at coordinate 656,447,819 of NC_045426.1, forward strand.
GGAGAAGGTGAATGAGTAAAAAGTCCAAGATAACCAGAGGTTATCAGCATGGCAGGAAAAATAATGATACAATAAACACAATTAGGCACAATAAGGAAGTTAAGGAGCACAATAAGGAAGTTAGGGAGCAAACTCACTACATTCCTGGTCAGCCTATGAAGAAACAGAAGAAAGAGGAAGAGGAGGAGGAGGAGGAGGAGGAAGAAGAAAAAGAAGAAAAAGAAGAACAATAAGAATAAGAAAAGTCAAAAGTCAAAGTTCCTACATCCAAAGCCTCCAAGAAAAATAAGAATTGAACTCTGGCCATGGAAGAACTCAAATAGAATTTTGAATGTTAAAAATCAAGGAAAAATTAGGAGAAAAATTGAGAGTGGTGCAAAAAGAAATACAAAAAACTAATGAGGAGAACAGTGCTTTAAAAAGCAAAATTGCCAGTTGGGAAAGGAGGTACAAAAGCTCATTGGGGAAAATAAATCCTTAAAAATTAGATTTGAGTAAATGGAAGCTAATGACTATGGGAAATCAAAATACAAAGCAAAACCAAAAAGAAAAAAAAAGGGGGGGGGGAAGAATGTGAAATATCTTATTGGAAAAACAACTGACCAGGAAAATAGATCCAAGAGAGATAATTTTTAAAAATTATTGGTCTACCTGATAATAGCTAAATTCATAGGGGATAATGAGATCACCTTGAGAGGATAGAAAAGATAAAAGAGAGGGCCTCAAATAGGTCCCAATTTTTGGTAGCACCCCTGCTTGGCAGAGAGTCTACAAAGAGATCTAAGAAAGATCAGACTAATTGGATAGAAAGAAAAGCATGATGAAAACCCAGAAAGAAGAGAATTCATAAGCTTGTCAACATTTTTCAATTTTGCAGAGAGGTCAAGAAGGAAAGAATTTAAGAAAAGTCCATCAGATTTAGCAATAAAAGGCTTGTTGATGGTCTTACAAAGAGCAATTTCATGGAAGGGCAAGTAGAAGGTTAAAAAGTGTTATCCAATAAGTACAAGCCGCATTTTCTAGAGTTCAAACTATATTCTACTTAGAGTGATGGCTGAGGATTAAGTGCAGGAAGTCTTTCAAGGATGGGAAAGATGGAAGATCTGAAAAGCAAACTTTAGCTACTGTCTTTCCATGACTATGGCCAAGACCTCTTGCCATTTCTTCCCTGTCTCTTGATGATTTATTGGAATGAAATGAAGTTACCAGGGGGAGTTGAAGAGAGAAATGATATGGAACATCATTGGAATGGTATCTACAATAGCCAGTCCATTCCCACTCACTGTGACTTAATTACCTATCTTTAGCAAAGTAAAGTCCGGAATTATCTTTTGCCTTTTTTTTGGGGGGGGGCGGTATCTCCATTTCTTTGTACGCTGTCTGGAACATAGTAGGCACTTATAAAATGTTTATTAATTGAACTAACACCCTGATACAAGAAATGTCTTTCTTCTCCCAAGGAGGTCCCCACTTTCCATAGAAAGAAAGAATCAAAGTCTCAAACAAAGATTCAAATCCATAATATCAGCTTGTTGTTGAAGTTTCCCAATCAAAACCCCTACACTTGAAATGAAATGAGTTAAATTTAAATTTGGTTTTGTCATTTCCACCTACTAAACCTCTGAAACCAAACCAAACAAGTCTCATCTCTTCCATTTCTCAGTTCCTCAAATACAATTATAAGTCCCCCAATTGTCTCCCCCCCCCCAGTTCCTTTTCTAGACTAACATGACACTATCTTCATCATCCTGGTCACACTTCTCTTGTCTCTCTAGTCCTGTTTTAAACATAGTGCCTCTATTGAACATATTATTCCATATTTGGTCAAGGATTATCACCTCACTAGTGCCAATTATGATCAAATTAGCTTTTTTGTTGAACGTGTAGTTCATACTAGGAGGTAAACAGTAAGGTCCTTTTAAAAGCCTGCTCAGCAGAACCAGGAAAACATTAAACACAGTAACAGCAAGATTGTGTGATGTTCAACTATGACACTTAGGTCTTCTCAGCAATACAATGATCCAAGACAATTCCAATAGATTTGGGATGGAAAATGCCATATGAATCCAGAGAAAGAATTATGGAGGCTGAATACAGATAGAAACATTCTATTTTCATCTTTTGTTTTGTTTCTTTCTCATGGTTTTTCCCTTTTGTTTTGATTTTCTTTCATAACATGACTAATATGGAAATATATTTCAAATGATTATACGTATATAACCTATATCAGATTATTTGCTGTCGTGGGGAAGAGGAAGGGAAGGAGGGAGGAAAAAAATTTGAAACTCAAAATGTTACAAAAATGAGTGTTGAAAACTAGCTTAATATGTAATTGGAAAAAAAATGAAATACTATAAAAATTTTTAAAAAGATGATTGTAACATTTTTTCATTGTTTTATCTGGTAAGATTGTGAGACTTGCTATTTCACATGGTTATATCCCATGTTTCAGCTCTGCTGGTGATACAGTCTAAGATTTTGTAATGCTTAAAGCTGAGAGGTGCAAGATTCAGAGGCAGACAAACTAGTTTCACACCAGCTTAGAAAGGGTAAGTCTACAAATCATCTTGCAATTAAGAAAGTAAATTCCACATACATTTATTTTGCTGTATTAAAGTCATGTCTTCACTTAGAAATAGGCAAAGTCTGGGTTTTCAGACCACAGGAGAAATTCATAAAAAAGAAAACAAAGTTTGAATACCTAGTAATTTTCAGAGAAGCCTTAGTGTATTTACCTTGAATGGTTCCAGAGAGGAGAGGTACCAGGCTGGGAATGAAATTACCCTTTCCACATCTTGGGAGTTAAGGGCATGACACCATCCTTGATCTGGAAAATCCGAGCAAAGTTTTTTGACCTTTTTTTCATATCAGATAAGTCTGAGTTATGGCATTAAAAGATCAAATGTGTTGATATTATACAATACTATACATATATTTTATGCATTTCTGAGCTTCTGAACATTTTCTGTTGTCTGTTGGCTTTCATGTGTCATCTGCAGCTTCTGCAAAACTCTCAAAAAATTCCTATTAAATTTTCTGTGTCATCACAAGATACATTGAAACAGAGACAAGAGAGTCTTATGTGGAAGGGAAAACTATACTTCACAGCCCTAGTTTATTTGTCTTTTAGGTGATAATTTAAAGTACTAAAGCCTTGGTCCAAGAAAAACTAAGCTGAATGGTTTCTAGGTAGAATCAAAAATCTGGGAATCTAAGGAAAACAAACCTTGTCAAGCTTGCCCGGTGAATTGGAAGCCTGCTGGGCTTGGAATCTGGAAAGGCTTCATGAAGTATTGGATAGAGTAGTGATCTTAAACCCTGGAACACTGGGGGTTCAAGTCTGTTCTCTGAGATAATTCCCTTGACGTAACGTGTGTGACTCTGGCCAAATCACTGGCCCTTCAGTGTAAATAGCAAGAAAATTTCAGAAAAAATATCCCAAAAACTGGAGGCCATAATAGACCCAGGGAACTTTTGTTCCTGGTGCTATATTTGACAATTTTTCTCAATAGCCCTATTAAACAGTTTCTTTAAGCTAAAGTCACAAATCTAAATTCCAAGGCTGAATTAGATATGGAGCAACAAGAGATTTGTATGGAAGTCTCTATTTATGTGATGAAGCTTTTGATCTCCTACGCTAAAATATACTTGAAAGACTGTCACATGCCTTACTCTTTTTCTGAGGACATTTATTCTTTTCATTATGGTGAAAGTGGCTGTTGTTCAGAACTTCACTGATTCTATCAAAGTATAATCCATGGATAATAAGAAAATGCATGGTTGTACTGAAGCCTGGAACAGCCTACAATTTGATGCACTCTAATCTGTTTGGAGGTTTGGTATTTACAGATGTATATGTATACACAATTTGCTTATGTAGCAGTGACATAGGGGAGTTAATTTTTTAAATGACCCATCTCTACACTTTGAAGAAGATGAAAATCATGTTATTCAGTACGAATATTAACAGTAACCAAATATTCAGTACCAATATTAATGCTCATCTATTTTTACTATAAGTTCTGGACTGATGGCAGAGCCATCGGAGTTGAGAGAATTCTCATAACTCAGTCCCAGTGGAACTGATGAACTGGATTGAATCAGACTCCCCCAAGAGGGCTGTATTTGCTGAAAACATGCAATTGCTAGCCAGAATCCAACCTTTACCAGCTCTCACACTATAAAGATAAGGGATTGAGAGAGGAAACGGAAGGAAAGAAAGAGGTTCATCAGATGTATACAAAGAGATCTTCTGAGAAAGTGGGCTGATAAGGGTTCATGGTAAATTAATTTCCCCTGTAGTTCAATCCTGCAAGGCTAATAAACATTCTAGAAAGTTACATAAGTGTTATATTTTTGAAAGTGTTTTACATAAATTGTTTTCTTTTTTGTCTAGTTTTGTCCACTGGTGCTCATCATGTTGGGTGTAAACAAGTTTCTAACAATGACCTGGAAATTTAATGTTTAAGCTGTTTCTGAACAGGAAGGAACAGTGAGTCTGATTAGGATTGGTAACAGACATAGTGGTGACAGTGGCAGTTTCCAGACCTCTCAGCCCACAGACAACTGGTCAGAAGGAGATTACAGGGGTCCCTTTACTGACACTAGGGGCAGGACTCTTTCATTGCCCATACTTGGGTCTAGGTCAAAGTTTTAGGTTTCTTTCCTCTCTAAAAGGTAATTAATTTCCTCTAAGTCCAATACTGAAATGCTCATAAGCAGACCTAGAAATATAACTATATACCTGCTGAAGAGATTTTTTATAATTACTGTCAAAATATGCTGTACATTTAGTTAAATCAAGGTGACTAATGAGATGAACTTTCATGACTGCTCTATGCATCAATACCAGATGATTTAAAGGCCATCCCTTTGTAGTTGTTCTAAGGTACATTACCAAAGGGATTAATATAGAGATGTCACATGTTCAAATAATTTTTAGCAAATATCCATTAAGCACCATTCAGAATCTTCCTACACTTTCATGTTGAGCGCAAAAGGATAATGAACTTTTATGAAAACTTATTTATATCAACACTTGACAGTGCCTGGATTATTAAATTGTATACTCTAAACTTCTGAATTATTTCTTTCCACTAGGGTTAAAATAGTATAACATAATGCAGCAATAAAAATTTTAATCATTATCAAAACTTTGATTATTCCAGTGATGATATGTGCCTATTGTAGTTGACAGTATAGGTCAGGAGGTTTTCATTAAGTACTTTACAATAGTTGAAAATCAAGCATACAATAAGATGCTCTGTCAGACTGTGGGATTCAGATTTAAATCATTAGCCCTATTTCCAGATATTTGAGCAAAACCCCAAAGAACATCACAAGACAATCTCCTAGATGTCACCTGAACTTCAGAACTTGAGTCAGAGCCCTTCCCTTAATCCTGAAACTTATAGATTCCCCTTCTGGAAAGTCTTCCCTTTTATCATTTGAGGTTATTACTGGGCATCAGCTAATTCTCTTTTCACCCCTTGGTGACTCCATTTAAGACTTCCCTTCTGTCCTACTGCTAGAAACTCACTCAAAACTTTTGAGACCTTAACCAACTTGTTTCTCAATTATTTTCTAGTGATCCAGTCACTATATATATATATATATATATATATATATATATATAATTTACAGAGGACACCAATTCCCAAGTGAACAGCCCAGCCCAGTGCTGGTCATTTCAAGCTCTGTCTGATCCAGAAAAAGATCATAGACTGTAGGAGGAGATGCTCTCAGAAAGCATAGAGCTCCCTGAGAGATCTGAGCTCTAAGACACGATGGGCTGATTAAACCATCAGTAGGAGTGAGTTTTCCTTCCCCTTCTGTTCTTTCCCCATGTGCTGGTGTTCTTTGTTAGGTCTGCTAGCTGAAGGGGACTGCACCCAATAGCTCCTATCAATCTTTTCCTCTTCCCCTCACACTCTTCCCACCATGGTGAGCTTCATAGTTAAAAACCCTTGCTGATCCCCTCACCTTCCCCTTGATGACCTTTTTTTTTTTTTTTTTTTTTTTTTTTTTAGTTGACTTGTTTTTAGCTTTGGGAATATTCCACCAAGAAGGGGGAATGTTGAATATAACTGACCTCTATTGATCCAAGAGCTTCAAGTTGCTTGAGGGTAACTGAAACCAGTTTAAAAAAAAGAAAGAAAGAAAAGAAAGGAGCCCCTGTTGCCATTTTTCAGATTCTCCCAACATTCTCTAAAGATTTTCAGTTGCTATGTAAAATAACATATAACAGCTTCCTAAGGCTGTGTCTCTAACGAGACTCTCCCTTCCTGTTGAAAAGTATTTAGTCCTGAACCACTTCAGGCCCTCTTGAGCATATGAGGACTTTGAAGGTATGTGATAGATACCATTATTTTTATTTCAGGTTGATAAATGATTTGCCATTTCCTTCTCCAGCTCATTTTTACAGATAAGGAAACTGAGATAAATAGGATTAAGTAACTTGCCCAGAATCACATAGCTGGTCAGATCAGATTTGAACTCAAGAAGATCTGGATCTTCCTGATTCTAGGCCCACATTTTATGCACTGGCAGCCCCTGGTCATAGAATAGTTCTCTGTGGTCTACCTTAAGCATTAAGCAGTGATCCTATATTTTATTTGCGCTTCTTCCTTCCTCTATTGTAGCTAAAAGTAGAGTTGAAATCTTTTTATTTCTTTTTTTTTTATTTAGTTTTTAATTTTTCTCCAGTTACATGTAAAAACAGTTTTTTAACATTAATTTTTAAAACTTTAATTTCTAAATTCTCTATCTTCTTCCCTCCCCACACCCTTCATTGACAATGCAAGCAATTCAATATAGCTAATCCACGTGTAGTCATGCAAAATATTTCCATAACAGTCATGTTGTCAAAGAAAATAGGCAAAAAAAAATTCTCAAGAAGAATAAGGAAAGGAAAAAAGTATGCTTCAATCTGCATTCACATTCCACCAGTTCTTTCTCTGGAGATGAATAGCATTCTTTAATCATAAGTCAATCACAGTTGTCTTGGATTATTGTATGGTGGAGAATAGTTATATAATTCACAGCTGATCATCTTTCAATATTACTGTTACTCCATACTCAGTACATTTCACTTTACATCAGCTTATGGAAGTCTTCCCAGGTTTTTCTAAGAGCATCCTGCTTATTATTTCTTATAGCACATGAGTATTCCATCATAAACATATACCACAATTTATTCAGCCATTCTCCAATTGATGGGTGTCCCTTCAATTTCCAATTCTTCGCCTCCATAAAGGAGCAGCTATAGATAATTTTTGTATATAAAGGTCCCTTTCCATCTCTTTTGGGATACAGACTTAATAATAGGAATACTAGGTCAAAGGGTATGCAAGGGTATTGCCAGTGTCAGTTCATTCTTAGCCTTAACACTCTTAACCCTTTGGGATAGTTCCAAATTATTCTACAGAATGCTTGAATCACTTTATAACTCAATGCATTGATGTCTCATTTTTTTTCCTCCACATTCCCTGCAACATCTGCCATTTTCCTTTTCTGACCTATTACCAATTAATAGGTATATGGATAGTAAAATCTTTTGAATCTTCAGGGTTCCTTACCATCCTTAGTTCATTCTGAATTTTATCACTCCTTTAAAGCACCTCCAAACTATGCTGCCTTCAGGATAGCCTGACCGCCCCTTTCCTCCTTTCAGACTCTAGCTTCCCTTATGTATTACTTTTCCTTATTTGAATATAAGTTCCTTGCACTATCTTGTTTGCTTGTATTTGTCATCCCTAGTGCTCAGCACAGTGACAGGTGCATAGTAAGGGATTAATAGATGTGTTTTTCATCTGTTCATCCCCTCAAGAAATCAGAGGAGTTCCAGGAGCACAGCTCTGCTGAATGACTAAGAATGAGAACCTGAGACTGAGGTGATGGGCACATTGCCCCAGCTGCTGTCCAGGGGCAAGATCCTGTGAAAAGACCATTCTTGAGCCTATCAGGTGGGGCTCCACCTGAACCATAATAACACTGATGCAAATGTGAAAGCTGAGAAAAGACAAGTGACTCTCTGGAGTCAGATTCTAAATCATTCTAAAGAGAAGGAACCAGCAATTTTTCCCAGGGGAGGAGGCTTGGTAAGTGAGCTGGAGTTAGCCAGAACTAAGGGAGTATCCTCAGGCAACTTTCCTTCCATTATCTCTTCTGAGGCAGGTTTAATGAAATCCATCCCCAGGGAGAGATTGTGAAGTTGTTGACCAAGGAAAATACTCTAGTCTGCTGGGATGCCTGTTGGGTCAAGCTAGGAAAGAATGACTCACCCAAGAGATGGTGAGGAGGAGAAAGGGCTCACCAAGTGAGGGTGAGCAGGAGAAAGGGGATAAAGGAAAGAGGAAAGAGAAGAGAAAGAGGAGAGAAGCCATTTCTCCTTCTCAGCCAAACATCTCCAATCCCCTACAGAGAATCAAAAATTCAGGCTTGGAACAAACTTTGGCAGTTTGGTTCTTTGTAGGAGTTCTTTAACCATAGGAGAACATTTCTCAGAAGTCCTACTGAGGCCATAAACAACAGGCTCTTTCTTATCTCCATGACCTATAAACTATGTTAAACATCCACCATTGTATCTTGTGTCCTATAAAGTCGAGTCACTGTTTAATGTCAAAATGTGCCAGCAAGGGTGAACAAGAATTCTTATAAGGCTGTCCTACTTCAGTTGCACACAGAATCATGCCAGAATCCTACTGGAGGTCCGTCCCGGCCATGCCGGTAAAAACCATCTAGGCCGGTAAAAATAAAAATTGTCTCTAAATTATGAACCACCATGGCTGTCTTGAATTTTATTGCCTGGGGTATTTCACCTGGAGGTCCCACCGAGATAAGCCTTTGGCTCGGACTGATGGCCAGTCCCTCTCCCTGGAGAGCAAAAGAGATTATGGATCCTAAGGGGTGGCCACCAAGAGACCTTCCTAGGCCTCTAGTATTCAGTAATCTCTTTTCTGCGGACCAGGAGAGTGAGACCCAAATTTTGAATTCTGTCCAAAACTGGCATAAAGCATTCTAAAAGCCAGTTCTGGTTAATAAGATTTTGAGGGGCTCCTGCAGCTGCCTAACTCTCCTGCAGCCACCTGTCTGGTCTGGTCAGTACTCCTGTATCTGTAGCAAGTGGGCCTAGCTGGACGCGGCATCAATGGACACCCTTGCTGACCCTTCATGGGACACCGTTGTGAGGGTCTTGATCTGGTTCTGTTTGTGTGGGACTAGTCTGTCTGTTATGTGGTCTTTGCCCTGTGTGTGTTCTGTGTGATTTGTCTGTTTTGTTGGTTGAAAAGCTTTGTTAAAATTTTTTTTTTTTTTTCAACACTAATATTTTCCATTTTATTGAATGAAATGGAGATGGACTGTGTGTATGGTGGAGTTAGATGCCCAAGATGACAGATAGTCAAGGCATGGTACTTGAGACACCCATGCTGTGCTGTGTTTCCATTAGCAATGGTTTGGGTCTGCTATGTAGTACACACTAATTTGGAAATAAATGAGAACACATCAAATGCACGTGCCATGTAGTGGGTAACTCAAGATAAGGCTCATAGCTTTTATTCCTCCCCCTCTCCGCTTAGCAGTTGTAGTTGGCACTTTTTGAAGTCTGGTTTGCCCCAGGATCCCCTCTACTGACTGCGACGGTACCTTCTGTGATGTGCCCTAGCAGCTGGCTGGGAGATTCCCAGGATACATCTCAACAAGAAAATGCAAACCTGCTTGATGGAAGAGAGAGGCTATGGGGATGAGTCCATAGGGATGCAAAGCATAAGGTTAGGAAAGAACAGACAATCCAAGGCACGTGCCCAACACCAGTCTTGGTGCCTCTTGCTTTTTAGTTTGCTAACAAACTATTACTTACAGTCAACTATTAGTTTTTTTTTTTTTTTTAATTTAATAGCCTTTAATTTACAGGATATATACATGGGTAACTTTACAGCATTAACAATTGCCAAACCTCTTGTTCCAATTTTTCACCTCTTACCCCCCCCACCCCCTCCCCTAAATGGCAGGATGACCAGTAGATGTTAAATATATTAAAATATAACTTAGATACACAATAAGTATACATGACCACAACATTATTTTGCTGTACAAAAAGAATCAGACTCTGAATTATTGTACAATTAGCTTGTGAAGGAAATCAAAGATGCAGGTGTGCATAAATAGAGGGACTGGGAATTCAATGTAATGGTTTTTAGTCATCTCCCAGAGTTCTTTTTCTGGGTATAGCTAGTTCAGTTCATTACTGCTCCATTAGAAATGATTTGGTTGATCTCGTTGCTGAGGATGGCCTGATCTATCAGGACTGGTCATCATCTAGTATTGTTGTTGAAGTATATAATGATCTCCTGGTCCTGCTCATTTCACTTAGCATCAGTTCGTGTAAGTCTTTCCAGGCCTTTCTGAAATCATCCTGTTGGTCATTTCTTACAGAACAGTAATATTCCAATTTTCATATACCACAATTTATTCAGCCATTCTCCAACTGATGGACATCCATTCAGTTTCCAGTTTCTAGCCACTACAAAAAGGGCTGCCACAAACATTCGTGCACATACAGGTCTTTGTTAAAATTTTTAAGAACAATGTTGCAACCGTGCTTAGTATAAAATTGTGATTTCTAACTTTTAATCTGTTGCACTAATTCGTAAGCAAAAGCAACAGGATTTTTAAAAAATGTAAAAGGTGAAAATAGAGCTCTGCATGTGTCTGTGTGTGTATGTTTGTTTGCTTTGTATTTTGTTCTGTGTTAAAAGTTAGCAAGCTGGTAAGAGAAAAGAATTCAGCCTCTGTGTTGCAGGCTTAGAAAATATCAAGAATTCTTTCAAGAGTGGCTCAGTCAAGGAAAGAAGTTTGAAAAATCTTTCTCTCTCCCTCTGTCTGTCTCTGGCTGACTGTAGCAGTCTTGTGGGGAAAAGGGAGAAAAGGGAGAGAAGGGAAAAAATAAAAAAAGAAATAAAAAATAGATTGAAAGGTATTTGAAAGTTTGGAAAGTTTATATATATATATATATATAAAAGAGCAGTGTGCTAACATTTAAAGAAAAGAAGTTTGAATGGAATATCTAGGCATTCTCTGTGAAGGCTGAGAAAAGCACTAAACGAGCTTGGAAGTTTACACAAGCTCCTTTGGATTCTGGAAGGGAAGAATTTTCCAGGTGAAACAAACTTCTCTCTAGGGGCAGAGATCCTGGAAAAAGCCCCTAGTCTGTTTTGCTGATTTAAAGGCTTTGTTAAGTTTTAAGAACAATGATTAAGAAATTTGGGAATTGGTTATTTGAAAATTTGCTTGTGATTTTAAACTTTTTAACCTGTTGTGCTCATTTGTAAGTAAATGGAATTTGGTTATTTTAAACTGACAGGAAAGTTTTTCCCTTAAAGCAGTTTTCAGAGCCTGCTAGAGTACAGGGCATTCAAACCTTATCTGATCGAAACTCAGGAGAAAACATTTGAGTAGAATATTGGAACTCTTCTGAAATTATGGGAAATAATTTTTGCTATAGCCTTTGCATGCTATATTCTGAGTATAAGATCTTGGAATTTGTTTGAATATTGATACCTTTTTTATTAAAGAGAAAGGGAAAGAACAATAAAATTCAAACTTAGCCTGGACTGGGCCATAAAAGCTCTGCCTGGACAGATAAGAAAGATGCTAATTGCTGTCAAACAACACTAAGGCAGAGAAAAAAAAAAGAAAAAAAAAAACTTTTGTAAGAAGTTTGGTTTGATTCAGTTTACTTGTTAATATAAGTTACATGTTAAATCCAGCTCTGCTGGATATGTGTGGGTTTTGAGGAGTTTTGAGCTATTCACTATATAGTATGAATCTTACAAGTTTTGAAGGAAAAAGGAAAGAGGAATGCGGGTAATTTAGGAAGGATTGACTTGTAGGAGCAAATAAAAGTTTGCATGGTTTTAGAAAGTAAGAGAAAGGTCTTTTGGCAGCAAAAAGAAGAGGTAGGGGAGGGAGAAACAGGAAAGGATCCTTTGTTTTCAAAGGTAAAGATTTAACTCACCCACCCCCCACTGCTTTCTGCTACTTTAGCAAAGGAGCATCTAGTTAGGAAAGTTGTTGGAAAAGTTGGGAAACTAGTGGATTTGGGAAGAAACTTGACATTGGGAGAAAGTAAATATACTGATGGGCTAAATCTTGAGAAGGAATTGAAAAAAAAAAAAGAAGAAGAAAATTATAAATGGCTTGCTTTGGGTAACATTGCCTAAATGCAGTTAGTTAGCACAGTCAGGAAGACCCGAGTTCAAATTTTGATAGAGAAGCTAATTATCTGGGTGACCTGGACAAATATGTATCAGATTCCTCATTCTGCAAAATGGAGATAATAAAGAAACAGATTTCTCAGGGTTGTTAGGATCAAATGAGAATATTTTTAAAGCACAGTGCCTGGCACATAGTAAGCATTTAATAAATGCTTGTTTAAAAACAACAACTCAGGTCTTTCTGGCTCTAAGACCAGCTTTTTATCCACTACAGAAGATTGTCTCTCTCCTTCCTGCTTTATATACTTTGAAATCCTATCACAGATTCCCAAATGGATGCCATCCAGTGTAAGCAAAACATGAATATTCAATGATCCCAACCCAGAAAAATGTATGAAACCTTATCATTCATGAAAAAATGAGTAGGGAACGTGGGGGAATCTTTTGCCCAGGGGTGCCAGGAGTGAGGGAAGAGTGGCCATGTGGAGTCCTCTCCTCCCCTCACCCCTCTAAGTGTGTTCCAGCCGGTTTTTTTCTTATCTAATTACTGCCAGGGCAGCAAACTGTGATTTTTAGGACAGGCTTACTTTTAGATTAATTGACTATTTGTTTCTTGATACATGAGGAATATGGTCATAAATGTGATCCATTCTTTGATACATGATGGTTTTCTTGTTTGAGGAATATGGTCATAAATTTGATCCATTCTTTGATAGGATTATTCCTAAAAATTTAATTGCTAGTTTTAAGAATCTTTCAGATTCTCTTATGTGATATTTGGACATTCTGTATAAGTTTTAATTGATTGTATTGGGTCATCCTGAGGTTATTTAAAAGGCCTCTGAAAATAATATTTTTTTTTGTCCTTTTGAAAATGTTTCTGTTACAGACAATATGCAATTTGGGTTATTTTTCTATGTATTGGGTATTTTAAAAGCAAACTGATTTGTATGTATAATTTTCACTTATGGAACATCTACTTAGATATAATAATTGTTCTATTTCTTACTGTTATAGCTATAAGGTTATGATAAATATCTGTTTAGGGTTTATCAAAAATTGGATTAATGGAATCTGTTATTGGAGGTAAAATTCCTTGGGCTAATAGTTAATTAGTTAATGCTATTTGGGAGTTATAAGGCTCCACCTTCTGACAGTTAGTGGGACAATTGATTGGAATAAAACTGGGTTAAAGCTATTTTATTCTGTATGTGCTGAAGGTTGAATTTTGACTGTTTATGTTATGTTATAGTTATGTTCTTGCAATTTTTCCTCCTGTAACTGATCTCTATGATCAGAGCAATGGTCAATGGAAATTGTTAATGCAATTCATTTATGTCACACCTTGCTATTTTCAGTCTGATTATATGTAATCATTGTATCCTAAATGCTTGGGCAACTAAGTATTTATTTAGTCTGGTCATCTGTCTGTTACTGGATATCTGTGTCTTGTTTTTTAAGGTTTCTACATGATAAGAGGACAATTAACAGAGGTGTGTAAGACCTAACTGCTGTTGGGACTTGAGACTACAGCGTGTCCTGTAAAGCAAACTCATCTCTTCACATGAGAAGCTGCTGGCCAATCTATTTTGGCCTCCTCATATTTCGCAGCATTCTGGTGAACCAAGTCCTTCTATCTGAGACTGATTTAATCTTTATTTGTTAGATTTGTGTTTTTTGTTCTAGATTTTGGTCAAATTGCAGATATTGACTTCCTTCTGGGATCTTGATCAGCTTTGATCAGCTTTAATTGTCAGCACGGACAATTACCTACCCTCTGCATGGAATGAGAACCTCCTGTCATTTCTCAGCCTGGACCAGTTTTTAAATGAGACCATGGACTGGACCCTGCTTCTAGCGTACTTTAGACTGATATGAGGGACTTTGAGAATGGTTGATGACTGTTAAACCTTGCCTGGATCCATCTATTACGGTGTGTTTAAGATTTGGGATAGGATTTGTTAAAATTGTGTAATTATTGCTGTTATGTTTGAGGGATTTTTAGGAAATGCTACTGTACTAGTCTGTTATGTATAGGGATTTTGATTCACTCTTGGGATTTATATGTGGAATGATCATTTGATAATTCCTTTCCGTGAGTGAAAAAAAAAAAGGGGGAGGAAGAGATAGAACATTGGGGAAACAGGTATATTTTTCTCAAAATACCCGAAAGAATGGGAACCCCTAGCTCCTATTCACTTTGCTTTAGGCACTTCTGCCCTACTCCCTATCTCACTAGTTCAGATTGAATTTGGATTATGCTTTAGCTTTGGAATCCCTTATTCTGTTAAAATTGCCCTGGTAGACTCTGTTTTGGGGATTATTTTCTTAGAAAAGTTTTAGAAATCAGACACCTGACTTGGGACTGGCAGTCTCTCTGATCTGTTTCTCCATTCCTGTAGCCCCAGTTCCTTAATTAGTACTTCAGCAATCTCAAAGGACCTTGTTTGATATCAGTCATCTAAAAGTTTGGGGTTTGCCTGCCTTGATGGCCTAACTGCATAATTTGCTCTGCAATCTGATCCTTTCCACAGCCCTATCTGTTCCTCTGGATGGGGACAGGTGAAGCTACTCCAAGCCTTGCCCTTCTCCCCTGGAGACATCTGCCTCTCTGAATGGGCTTGAGCCTTGTGCCCTGCTGCTCTATAAGCAGATTCTGAATTAAGTGCACACATGACTGCAGACCTAACTCACAGTGAACTCTGTCTATCTCAACCTGGATTCTCTGGCTGAGACGGTGCCTCCACTATAGAGGACCTGACATGCTTGCAACAGGGAGCCTTTGTACTGCTGTTAACTCTGGGGTTATCAGGGAGAGACTTGTCCTTGCATTTTTCTAGCTTTATTTAATGTTGGGCCACAGTTCTCTTTAATTGTCCTGACTCAGTTTCCCCAATCGGTTCTGCCTCAGTTTCCCTAAATTGTTCTGTCTCAAGTTTCCTTAACTGTTCTGCCTCAATCCCCTTAATTGCAAACCCTGCTCTGGTTCATTAAGGACTGAGGGCCACTTGCTCTAAGGTTATAAATTGTTAATGTGAGACTTAAGATAAGGGGGAGTTCAAACTTCCTGGCTCCTATCAGAATGTCCAGTGTCTCCTATCATGCTGTTAGAGCCAGATTGCTGTTCCCACTCTCAATGTTCTGACGACACCCCTGCCTTGGTCTACCCCAGTAGTTGTGCCATGTGTGTGTATACATGTCATTGAGAACTCACATTCATCACTGGATACTTTGAGATGAGAGTCCTGTACAGTCAATCAAACTCTCCCATTGATAGAATGTTGGGAGCTCGCTGATCTCTATCTTGCCTCAGTTTCTCCAGCCTTACATTTGCCTTGTTAGCTCTCAGGTCGATGCAGACATTAGGACCCTAGAGAGTCTCATCACTCATCTAGGAAAGTCAGTGGGTTCCCTGGCAGAAGTTGTGTTACAGAACCGCCATGGGTTAGATCCGCTGTTCGTGAAGCAAAGGAGCTGTCCATGGCACTGGGTGGATCTTGTTGCTTCTATGTAAATTGGTTGGGTGTCATTAGGGAATCTCTTGCTTCCCTGTGTAAGCAGTTAAATGATTGGGAGACCAGTTGTAAGGCTTCACTGTCCTGGCTGACCACCCTCCTTGGGAGTTACAGGAGAAGGTTCCTCCTCCTCCTCCGCATAACTCCTGGCATAAGAAAGTGCCTCATCTCTTACATTCAGGATCACATACAGACCCTGGAACTTTTTGCTCTTAAGATGGCTTATTCCCGGTTGGCCTCAGATGAGTCACAACTCTGAACATAAAAAGCGGGGAGTGAAATGGACAAAGGACTGGCCTCCCCTCCCCTCCTTCAGTCTTAGGTTAAAGGGCCTCGGGCTCACAGAGAAATGTCTGCTCAGCTAGATTAAAGAAGGTGTTCTGCACTTCAAAGTGCCTGCTCAGCATTGAGGGGTGTCTGTGATAACCCTCACTTATAAACTATGTTAAATGTCTGCCATTGTATCTTTCATCCTGTAAAGTCAAGTCATTGTTTAATGTCAAAATGTGCCAGCAAGGGTGAACAAGAATGCTTATAAGGCTGTCCCTACTTCAGTTCGACACAGAACCACTCCAGAATCCTACTGGAGGTCTGTCTTGGCTCTAGACCGGTAAAATAAATTATGAACCACCATGGCTGTCTTGAATTTTATTGCCTGGGTTATTTCAAAAGAAAATAAGCAAAAAAAAAAAAAATCCTCAAGAAGAATAAAGAAAGAATCATTCAGATCCTCTCCCCACTTTTCTTTCTCCCTCCTTTTTCTCAATAATAGATCTTAGATCAGAGGCAACAGATATTGCAACAGGGAGCCTTAGGAGACCCCAAAGAGCTACAGAGCATTCCTAACACAAATCAGAGAAGGGACTTTTTCCTTTGCAAAATACAGAAGGTCTGAAAGCCATCTTCACTCCAGTCTGAATGTAGACTTGGAAGACCAATACATCCTTCCCATATGTAGTGACTTGTAAAATAAATAAATAAATCTCATTTGGACACACAGGCCTTGGACATGGATTTTTCCCTTTTCTCCTTAATAGACATTGGTTTATCACATAATTATTCAGTTAAAAAGATCTTAGCTATCAAATGTAAAAATTTAAAAAGGTTGGAGAAACTGATTGTTTCCTCATCTTAAAATTCCTACAACTCATGCAAATAATCCCCGTTCAAATTGCTACAGTGATACAACAATGCAAAATTACAAAGAACAAGTTTGGATCTCCAAAAAGACCATATAAGAAAAAACTCTTATTGTTTGCAGGGATGGGGTGGGGGTGTCAATGGGTATGCAACATTGCATTCAAAATTGGAATTGGCTTTTCCCAACATGCTAATGAGTTTTGCTGTATGTTTTTCATTCTCTCCTTCTTCTTTTTAAAATTTTTCTATTAGAAGAGAAATCTCTCTCAGCAATACAATGATCCACAACTACTCTGAAGGTCTTATAATGAAAAATGTTATCCATACCTAGAGAAAGTATTAACTGTGTCTAAGTACAGATTTTTTAAACTTTATTTTTCTTGAACGTAACTTTTATGGAAATGTTTTGTGTAAAAACATTTTGTCAAGTTTATTTTAAACTGTTACCATTAAAATATTTAAAGGACCAAAAGAGAGAAAAAAAAGAGAGACAGAGAGAGAGAGAGAAGATATCTCTCTGGGAAAGAGAAAGAGATGAGGAAAATTTAAGAAGCATGAAAAAGAAAAGATTGAAAAATTTAGGTGCTAGCTTCCTTATAGTTGATTTGAATAATTCTGTCTTCTCTCTATAATCCACACTGAGCAATGGGCAATGGTTCTAGAAAGGGGTAGCCCTTTCCTCCAAGATAACTCAGAGAACCTTTTTTTGTCCTCAGCATTCTTTGCCAGCGTCAGTTCATTCTTAGCCTTCACACTCTTAACGCTATTCTGAAGTAACCATGGCGTGCTTCTGCTTCATGCTCTATTACCTAACCTTGATTCTGTCTTCTATACTTTGAAAGAAAAAAATTAGGTTGGTTGATGAGTACCCAGCAAGTCTGTATTGGTTGAAATATTACTCTATTAGAAATATTTCTTTTTGGACTCAGAATTTTATCCTTCAACGTTCCCGATGCCTTCTAGCCTGAATTTTCTATGAAATTTTAAGCCATGAGATTTTATTAATTCTTTCTCCAAACCTTTTGAAATCTACTCTCCAAAAATCAGGCTACATGTCTGATTGTCCCCATCTCAGAAACTTCAAGATGAAGTGGGCTTTTCCCCCTGTGGGCTCTTATCATTTTTACTTCAAAAACCAGTTTGTCCTTCTTATTCAGGATCAAGGAGGTCCAGAATAGCCATTTTTCTGTTGTTTTCTCTGACTTTGAAGGATGAAATTGTTAATACAAACCAAATCATTTTCAGGTTTCTCTTTAATGTTTAGCAGTTTGGCAAATAAAGGGCTTTAGAATATTTTAATTATTGAAGTTTCCCAGAAATATTGTAATTGTGATCTTTTTTTTTCTCAATTCACTCATCTATATTTCCTACTTCTAAGTGGTCTGTGGTAAGTTCTGGTGACGATAGGGCTTTTTTTTTTAAGGATGTTTTTTAAAAAGAAAAGTTTTTTAAAGTTTAAAGTTTTGAGTTCCCAATTCTATCCCTACTTCCCTCCCTTTCCTTACCTTCCAAGATAGTAAGCAAGCAGATATAGGTTATACATGGGCAATTATGTAAAACATTTCCATGCAATCATTTTATATAAAAAGAACAAAAGAGAAAATGAGAGAAAGTGAAAAATAGTTTGCTTCAATCTATATTTAAATAATTTAAATAATAAATCTATATTTAAATAAAGTTCTTTCTTTGGTGAAAGATGGTAAGCTTCTTCATTAGTCCCTTGGGATTGTCCTGGGTCATTGTATTACTGAGAATTTAAGTCATTACTGAGAATAGCCAAGTCATTCACTGTTCTTCACTGAATAACATTGCGTTTACTGTGGACAGTGTTCTCCTGGTCTTATAATTATGCATCAGTTCATGTAAGCTTTTTCAGGTTTTTCTGAAACCATCCTGCTTGTTATTTCTTATAACACAGTAATATTCATAAAAAACAATGAATACTGAATGAATTTTCCCATAAAGAGGACATCTCCAGTTTGCTGTCTGATCATTTCTCCCCACTCAATTCTCCAAAGGGGCAAGTGGGGCTTCCAGCTGTAGAGAAGCCCCCCAGTCCAGCCCAGTGGGCTCCTCTCTGTCTGATCCAACTCACTTTCTGAGAGGAACCACAACCTTTAAATGACCCCAAACAAGGCTCTCCAAGCTTCTTTGCCTGGGGAGGGAAGGGACAGGGCTCTGAATGTAGAAGTGGAAGCTATGGCCCAGCATTCTCCACTGCCCAGGGCTCTGGCTGCTGCCTGGGGACCCCAGGGTTGCCTGTACCAGTCCCTGTTCAGGGGCACCTCCACTGCACAGCCTGCTGAGCACACTGGCCTATTCCATTTCCTTCCAGTACTACTGTTTTGGGATCTGGGAGATTATACATTGCAGCTATATCATTCTACCAAAAGTGCCCCAAGACATTCCCCCTGCCATGAACAGCCTCAGCATCCTGGGCTATTTTCCTCCATGCTATTTTTCCTGTGTTTATTCCCTCTCTCATTTACCCTGCTGACAATCTTGGGAACTACCACCTTATTGCCTTCTCTGGAAAGGAGCTGCCCACAACTAAGGTCAAGAACAGCCCTTTCAAACGCTGAAACATTTTTTTCTTATCAAAATGCATCAAATACTGAATTCTATGAGTTTTTTTTAAATTATAGCTTTCTATTTTCAAAGTATATACATGGATAATTTTTGACATTCACTTTTACAAAACCCTATGTTCTCATTTTTTCCCCTCCCTTCCCAGTCAGCAAGTAATCCAATATATGTTAAACGTGCAATTCCTCTATACATATTTCCACAAATACTTGCTGCATAAAAAAAATCAGATCAAAAAATGAGAAAAAAAAAAAACAAAAAAAGCAAACAAAATAGAGAGTGAAAATGCTATGTTGTGGTTCACATTCACTTCCCACAGTCTCTCTCTGGGTGCAGATGGCTCTCTTCATTACAAGATCATTGGAAGTGGTTGGATTCCTCTCATGGTTAAAGAGAGCCATGTCCATCAGAATTGCTCATCATATAGTCTTGTTGTTGCCATGTATATGCTTTTGTAGATATTCATTTTCTTTAGATCATCAAATTATTACCATATAATTATGTGAAACAGCTTCTAACAATTGTCTTAATTTCCTCTTCATTGGTAGTGAATTCACTGCTTTTATTTTTGATACTACAATTTGGTTTTCTTCTTTCCTTTTTAAACTCAAATTAATTGATGGTTTATCTATTTTATTCAGGTTTTTTCCCCATAAAACCAGCTTCTAGTTTTATTTATTAGTTCAATAGTTTTTTTTCAATTTTATTAATCTCTCCTTTGATTTTCAGGATTTCCAATTTAGTGTTTAACTGGGATTTTTAACTTGTTCTTTTTCTAGTATTTTTAGTTGCATGTCCAATTCACTGATTTACTTTTCCCTTATTTTATTGATATAATCAATTACAGATATGAATTTTTTAATTAGAGATATGAATTGTCCTCTAAATACTGCTTTGGCTGCATTCCCAAATTTTGATACCTTGTCTCATTGTTTTTATTTCTATGATTTCTTCTTTGACCCTTTTTTTAAGGATTAGATTATTTAATTTCCAATGAATTTTTACTCTTTTTCCATAATCATTATTTAATGTAATTTTTATTGCATTATGATCTGAGAATAATGCATTTACTATTTCTGCTTTTTTGCATTTTATTTTGGGATTTTATATCCCAACACATGATCAATTTTTGTGTAGGTGCCAAATATTTCTTTTTCTCTTTTTTTTTTTTTTAAAGAGCAGCACGGGATTTATTTTTTTAATAATGAAAGTGATATTTTTTGTGATAATAATAGCTTTTTATTTTTCAAAATACATGCAAAGATAGTTTTCAACATTCACCTTGAAAAATTTTGTGTTCCAATTTTTTCTCTTTCCTCCATACTTGCCCCCTCCTTTAGACAGCAAGTAATCTACTGTAGGTTAAACATGTTTAATTCTTCTAAACATATTTCTACACTTACCATGCTACACCAGAAAAATCAGATCAAAAGGAGAAAAAAATGAGCAAGAAAAAAACAAGCAAGCAAACAACAACAACAAAAAAGTTGAAAATACTATTTTGTAATCTGCATTCAGTCCCTATAGTCCTTTCTCTGGATGACTTTCTACATCACAAATCTATTGGAATTGGTGTCATATACTCCTGAAAAAAAAAAGGTATTTTTTTCCTATTTCTATTTAATTTTCTCCAGATATCTATCATATTTAACTTTTCCGGAATTTTATTCACCTCCTTTATTTCTTTCTTGTTGATTTTTTCTTTAGATTTATCTAATTCTGAGAGAGGAGAGTTGAGATCCCTCACTAATATAGTTTTTTTTTTTAATTTATTTTTTTTATTTAATAGCCTTTTATTTACAGGATATATACATGGGTAACTTTACAGCATTAACAATTGCCAAACCTCTTGTTCCAATTTTTCACCTCTTACCCTCACCCCTCCCTGATGGCAGGATGAAGAGATGTTAAATATATTAAAATAAATTGATAAAATAAATATCCACCAGAACGTTTTTTGCTATAAAAAAAGAATCAGACTCTGAAATTTGTACAATTACTTGTGAAGGAAATCAAAATGCAGGTGTGATAAATATAGGGATTGGAATTAAAATGGTTTTAGTCATCCCAGGTTCTTTTCTGGGCATAGCTATTCAGTTCATTACGTCCATTAGAAATGATTTTGGTTGATCTGTTGTGAGGATGGCCTGATCCATCAGAACGGTCATCTCTATATTTTTGAAGTTAGAATGATCTCTGGTCCTGCTCTTTCCTCAGCATCAGTTCGAACTCTCCCAGCCTTTCGAAATTATCCTGTTGGTCATTTCTTACAGAACAGTAATTTTCCATAATTTTCATATACCACAATTTATTCAACCATTCTCCAACTGATGGACATCCATTCACCAGTTTTTAAAACTACAAAGGGCTGCCAAAACATTTTCACAACAGGTCCTTTCCTTCTTTCTGGATCAAAGGGATGCCGTTTGATAATTTTTGACAAGTTCCAAACTTTCTCCAAAATGGTTGGTTCGTTCACAACCCACCAACAATGCATCAATGTCCCAGTTTTCCCCATCCTCCAACAATATATTATTTTTCCGTCTCTTAGCCAATCACAGGTTGTAAGGGGTATCAAGTTGTCTTAATTTGCATTTTCTGATTAATAATGACTTGGGTATCTTTTCAAGATAAAATAGTTTCAATTTCCATCTGAAATTGTCTGTTCATATCCTTTGACCATTTTTCAATTGGAAGGTTGATTTTTTTAAATTGAGTTTTTCTTATATTTTGAAACAGGCCTTTTCAGAACCTTTGACTGTAAAAATTTTTCCCAGTTTATTGCTTCCCCTTTAATCTTGTTGCATTAGTTTTGTTTGTCAAAACTTTCAGTTTGGTATTCGAAATTTTTTTTGTGATCAGTAATGATTCTGGTTCTCTTTGGTCTAAAGACCTTCCCCTCATCCCAGAAAAGAACTCTGGGAGATGACTAAAAACCATTACATTGTTCCCAATCCCTAGTTATGCACACCGCATTTTTGATTTCCTTCACAACTAATTGTACAAAATTCAAGTCTGATTCTTTTGTACACAAAAAATGTTTTGTCATGTAAAAAAATAGAGATGGAAACTGAGATTCCCTCTTCAAAAAAAAGAATGATTTCCAAGAATCATACAGGTTCTAATTAAAGGGCTGAAATTGAACACAAGTGCCCTGATTCCAATATCGGTTTTCCCCTACACCATAGTTCAATAATGAAGGAACATCAGAATTAATTTTAGAAACCACTTATTAAAACATTTGTCATCAAATTTAGTTTTTTTTACAATAAGTTGTTAAAACAAAAAAAATAATGTTTGTGGTCAAAAAAAAAAAAAAAAAAAGACCTTCCTTCCACAGGCTGGAGGTAAACTATCCATGTTCCTCTAATTTATTAATAATTTATTCTTTTCCTAGGTCTGAACCCATTTTGACCTTATTTGGTGTAGGTGTTAAGTATGGATCAATGCCTAGTTTCTGCCATATTAGTTTCCAATTTTCCCAGCAATTTTTATCAAACAGTAAGTTCTTATCCCAAAAGCTGGGACACTAATATAGTTTTATTATCTATTTCCTTCTGTAATTCATTCAACTTCTTCAAAAATGTAATGCCATATCATTTGGGGCATATATGTTTAGCATTGATATGACT
The DNA here is from genome assembly GCF_902635505.1 of Sarcophilus harrisii. NCBI lineage: Eukaryota > Metazoa > Chordata > Mammalia > Dasyuromorphia > Dasyuridae > Sarcophilus > Sarcophilus harrisii. The sequence continues at coordinate 656,470,907 of NC_045426.1, forward strand.
TCATTGTCTTTTTAATTAATTTCTTTTAATAATCTTTTAATTTAATTTAAAAACCCAAATAAATTAATTAGGATAATGCTATCCTGTCATTTTTGCTTCAGCTGAAGAAGAAGAGGAGGAGGAGGAGGGGGAGGGAAAGCAGAAGGAGAGGGAAGAGGAGAAGAAGAGTTTCTACAGCCCCTTATCTTTACCCTATATGTATCCGTCAGTTTCAGATGTGTTTCTTAAAAACAACACATTGTAGGATTCTGGTTTTTAATTCATTTTGCCATCTACTTCTCTTTATGGATGAGTTCATTTGGTTCACATTTATAGTTATGATAATTGTCTATTTTCCTCCATGCTATTTTTCCTGTGTTTATTCCCTCTCTCATTTACCCTGCTTCTTTCCCTCCTCACAAGTGTTTCACTTCTGACCACTGCCTTCTGCAATATACCTTCTCTTTTATCAGTATCCTTCCCCCTTCTGTGATCCCCATCCCTTTTTAACCTTCTTAAAGGGTAAGATCAATTTCTCTATCCAACTGAATGTGTATATTATTCCCTCTTTGAGTCAATTTTGATGAGAGTAAGTTTTAAACTTTGCCTGCCTCTCTCCCCCCAACTCTGCATCCCCCAGACATCTTCCCCTTCTTTACAACAGCTCCTTCATACTCTTTTATATGGGATAACTTACCCCATTCAATCTCTCCTCTCCTTCTTCTTGCAGTGCAATTTTCTTTCTCACCCCTTTATTTTGTTTTTGGGGGTATCATCCCATCAAAGTCACCTTATTTCCATTACCTCTGTCTACACATATTCCTTCTAATTGTTCTTATTGTAATAAAATTCTTAAGAGTTACAAATATATCTTGCCATATAGCAACATAAAGTTTAACCTTATTGAATTTCTTATGTTTTATCTTTCTTATTTCTTATTTATCTTTTTATGTTTTTCCTGAATCTTTTATTTAGAGATCAATTTTTTATTCAACTCTGGTCTGTTAATTCGGAATGCTTGAAAGTCCTCTAATTAAATATTTGTTTTTTCTTTTGAAAAATTATATTCAGTTTTTCTAGGTAGGTGATTCTTGGTTGTAATTCGAATTCCTTTACCTTCTGAACATCATATTCTAAGCCCTGTGGAAACTGCTAAAGCCCTGACTGTTGTTCCATGGAATTTAAATTGTTTCTTTTTGGCTGCTTGCTGTACTTTCTTCTTGATTGGTGAGTTCTGGAATTTGACTATGATGTTCCTGGAAATTTTCATTTTTTCAAACAGTGATTGGTGGAATCTTTCAATTTCTATTTACCTTCTGGTTCTAATATAGCAGGGAAGTTTTCTTTGATAACTTCTTGAAGAATGTTGTGAGTTTGGTTTGGTTTGGTTTGGTTTATCATGGTTTTCAAGTAGTCCAATTCTTATATTATCTTTCCTGGATCTATTTTCTAGATTAGTTGGGTTTTTTTTCAATAAGAAACTTTACATTTTCTTCTATTTTTTCTTATTTTTTTATTTATCATATCTTGATGTTTCTTTTTTTAATTAAAAATTTTTTTTTCATATCTTGATGTTTCATGGAGTCATTAGCTTCTATTTGTTCAATTCTAATTTTTAAGAAATTATTCTCTTCAATGAATTTTTGTACTTCTTTTTTCATTTGATCAGTTCTATTTTTTAGGGAGTTATTTTCCTCAATAAATTTTCATATCCCTTTTACCATGATATTGACTTTTTTTTCATAATTCTCTTGCATTATTCTCATTTTTTCCCCAATTTCTCTAATATTTTTAAAATTTGCTTTTTAAAATTCTTTGTAAGCTCTTCCATAAATTACATTTTTCTTTGAGGCTTCACCTGTAGCCACTTTTTGACATTATTGTCCTTGTCTCCTTGTCTAAATTTATGTCTTGTGCCTCTCTGTCACCATAGTAACATTCAATAGTCAAGTTCTTTTTTTTTTTTTTTTTTTTTTTTGTGATTTGGTGTTTTAATATGAGTTGGAGTCTGGTCTTGTACTGTCCTCAGTTTTTTGTGCTGGGGCTTTCACTGGGCTTTAGAGCTTAGCTACTTGCTACTTTCACTTCTGGCTTGTATAAAGAGATGGAGCCTTCCTATTAGCTTCCCCTGGATATAAATCCTATTGGTCTGCCTTAGTTTCCTTGCAGATGGAAACATGGTCTCTCTGCTGTCGGTTCCAAAAGTGGTGTTTCACTGTTGGCCAGCCCCAGAGAAAGGCTTCACTACTGGTTGGCAATGTGGTCAAGGCTTTGCTGATAGTTTGTGCTGGGATGGGGTCTTGCTGTAATGCACAGACTGCTTATTTGTCTGTTACTCAGATTTGTGCATTTAGTATAAATATCTGAGGCCATGGGGTTTTATTGCACATTCCTCTCTTGAATATCGTTTTCTGGGGATTTTAGTGTCTCTACTTTTATTCTTATATTGTAGCTAGGAACTTTCTATGGCAACTAGTTTGGTAGATATGTAAGCAGTTTTTTTTTTTTCCTCTTCCCTTTCTTTTTTAGCTTAAAGCAAATACAACCAGACAAATACATCTTTACTAGATCTTGTTAAGTGCACTCCATTCTTTTTTTTTTAATTAATTAATTTATTTTTTAATAACTTTTTATTGACAGAACCCATGCCAGGGTAATTTTTTACAGCATTATCCCTTGCACTCACTTCTGTTCCGATTTTTCCCCTCCCTCCCTCCACCCCCTCCCCCAGATGGCAAGCAGTCCTATACATGTTAAATATGTTACAGTATATCCTAGATCAATATATGTGAGCAGAATCGAACAGTTCTCTTGTTGCACAGGGAGAATTGGATTCAGAAGGCAGACATAACCCAGGAAGAAAAACAAAAATGCAAACAGTTTACATTCATTTCCCAGTGTTCTTTCTTTGGGTGTAGCTGCTTCTATCCATCATTGATCAACTGAAACTGAATTAGGTCTCTTTGTCAAAGAAATCCACTTCCATCAGAATACATCCTCATACAGTATCGTTGTTGCCATATATAATGATCTCCTGGTTATGCTCATTTCACTCAACATCAGTTCACGTAAGTCTCTCCAAGCCTCTCTGTATTCATCCTGCTGGTCATTTCTTACAGAACAATGATATTCCATAACATTCATACACCACAATTTACCCAACCATTCTCCAATTGATGGGCATCCATTCATTTTCCAGTTTCTAGCCACTACAAACAGGGCTGCCACAAACATTTTAGCATATACAGGACCCTTTCCCTTCTTTAAGATCTCTTTGGGTGATAAGCTCAGTAGTAACATTGCTGTATGCAAAATTTGATAACTTTTTGGGCATAATTCCAGATTGCTCTCCAGAATGGTTGGATCTGTTCACAACTCCACCAACAATGCATCAGTGTCCCAATTTTCCCGCATTCCCTTCAACATTCATCATTATTTTTTCCTGTCATCTTAGCCAGTCTGACAGGTGTGTAGTGGTATCTCAGAGTTGTCTTAATTTGCATTTCTCTGATCAATAGTGATTTGGAACACTTTCATATGAATGGAAATAGTTTCAATTTCTTCATCTGAAAATTGTCTGTTCATATCCTTTGACTATTTCTAAGACTTCTTAATCCTTGACAATAATTTCTGAATTCCTTCCCCATGCATAATACTTCATCTCTCATCTCCATACCTTTGCAAAGTGGTCTCCCTTATCTAATATCTCATATATTTCATAGTGTTGCTTTCTTCAAAGTACAGGGGAAGTTTTATAAGATGCTTTTCCTCTTTTTTTAAATTAAATCTTATTTTTTGATACAAATTCTCTCTCATCTCCCCCTTCCACTAAATCAGAAAGCAAGAAAAATAAAACCATGGTTACAAGCATAAGCAAATTGGCTACATCCATAAAAAAATGGTCTTAGTCTGCACTGAGTCCATCAACTGAAGAAGAAGGTTATAAATTTAATTTTCTTCCCTATCCTTCCCCACCTCTCAATGCCTGTGGGCAGGCAGAATTTCCTTTTTGTTTTTGTATCTAGCACAGTATAGGCACTTAATAAATGTTTACTAAATTAAATTCAATTCTGCAGTAGCATTTGTTTCCCCATGAATCCCCAGAATTGGGTAGTAGTCACCCAGTCTGTGAAATCTTCCTGGGAGACTACATTACCTCATGAAGATAGCAGATCTCTTTCCCATCCTGTGTTCTCAGGTCCCTTCTTTCTTAGACCTGTTTTGTTCTGTGTCCTTCAGGTCCAACAGACTGAGGTTGAAAGGTTTCCAAATCCATGTGAGTGAAGCCCCAAAGGGAAAAGTACTGATGGAGCAGGGGAAAGACAGATAAGTTCTGCAGATACTGGGTCTCAGATAGGATCTGGTGATAGAATGATCCCAGCTAGCAGCCTGGTTCCTCTAGAAGGGTCCAGGATGGGAGCAGGACCAGGCTACTGGAGGGTCAGAGAAAGGTGAGACTCTTACTCAGGTGACCTAGGAACAAGCATGCCTTCCATTCTCAACTATTTCTGAGGGCTGCCAGGGACACAGACCTGAGTGGAAGACAGACCCAGAGGCCATTTCTGACATCAATTTAAGACTAAATTTTAGCTTAAGTCTTTTGGTTGCCCAATTCCCTCCCTAATCTAGTGCCCTAAGGCACTAATCTAGCCTACAAAAGCCACCCTCCAATAAAGTCTTTCTCCTTTTATACTCATTTATTTATCTAAGGCTAATTTCTGAAATCATAAATCCTACCCACTCTTTAAAGACTCATCTCCTTCCCTCTACAAATCTCAATAGCCTTCCCCCAGCAATTCAACCCTCATTAGGCAATAATAGCTAACATTTATATTGAATTTACTAGCACTGAGCTAAGTGCTTTATAATTAACATCTCCTTTGATCCTCACAGCAATCCTGGAAGGTACTTGTGCTATTATTATCCTTATTTTACAGATGAGTAAACTGAGGCAAACTGAGGTCATATGATTTGCCTAAGAACACACAGCTACTGTCTGAGGTCAAATTTGTACTCGGGTATTCTTCACTCTAGTCTTGTTGCTCTACCCATTGTAATCTATCCAGGAGAAATCTCCCCATTCATCTCCTCCCCACTCAGCCCAATCTGTCTCAATGATCTGCACAGATTACAACTGGTCTAATGATAGTTTTTATTCTTCAAATGTTTCTCAACCAAACAATTAGCTCCCAAGGAGAGGGTTTCTTCTTTATCTCCATGGTTAATGGCAGATCATAGAAATTCTTAATTCCAACTCTCTGATTTTATAAATGAAGAAAGAGACCTGGAAAAGTTAAGTGCTTTGTCCAGAGCAGTTACTAAGTGTTTAAGGCAGGGTTTGAAGACAGGTATTCCTAACTCCAGATTAGATATTCTATCCACTTTTTTTTTTTTTTTTTAACCAACTTAGTCCTAGCCTGGATCCTTCTGGAAAACTAGGATGCTCAGGCCATTCTCCTGTTGGGGAATGTGGTCGTGGTCAGGGACACACAAAATTTAGGATACATAGAGATGTCCTGACATGCACACAGATTTCTGAAGAGACTTAAACAGGGACCCACACAGAGAAATACTCAGGTACCAACACATGGAAACACATCACATACTTCCATAACTGTATGCTCTAAGTCCCTCTTTTGGCTTTAAGGTTCTGTTCTATGTTCCTTTAGGTCCGGCAGACTGAGGTGATGACAATAATAATAATAATAATAGCATTTATATGGTTCTTAAGGTTTACAAATGTTTCCACACATGGTCTCATTTGATCCCCATGACAACCTGTGAGACAGACGTTACTACACAGATGATGAACTGAGAGCAATTCAGTGACTTGCCACGGTCATGCAACTAATAAGTGTCTGAGGACAGAGTAGAACTCAGGCCTTATCCACTCCAATTCAGAATATATATATATATATATATATATATATATTTGTAAATCTTCCAAAAGAGGGGATAAGAGGAGCAAGGATTTACCTTGTGGAAGAAAGAAGTCTGGAAATATCTCCTTTGGAGGGTCTCTCTGTATGTGTTTGAGTGATTGTACCCTTAAACATAATTCCATTCCACAGCAGGAAAGTGACCTTGGCATCCAAGTGTCTTCAGAAGAGTTCTAATAGGAACACAACCAGACCACTGAGCGCAAGAGAAACAATTTTCTTTTGATTTGACTTTATGAAACTCTCGAGTTTCCTGTCTTCAGGAAGTTGGGGGTAAAAGACAGACTTTCATCAGGGTCTCTATTCTACTCCACATCCTACATTCAGGCTCCAATCCATTTCCTGAAGCATTTCTCAGATCTAAGACAATTTCTATCTGATCTGGACAGCCTCTAAATTCGGCACGATTTAGTTCTGAAGAGCCGGGAAGATCAAGAGAGATTGTGGCTAAGATCTGAGGGGGGAACAGGGGAAATATTTGTAGGAAGAGTCTGTGGGATATTTGATCTTCTATGGGAAACTGCTGAGATTAATTATTAGGAAAGAACCTAGCTACTGAGCCAGCCTCATGCAGAGAAGAGAGAGGGAAAGGGGTAAGCCAATAGGGAGGGATAATTAGAATATTAACTTCTCCACGTCTCCAGTTTTTTTTCTTCCTTTCTATTCACATCTGCTTCTCCCCATGAAAGCCAGAATGTCTGGTTTCCACTTGTGGCACTCCCACTGACCTGGGGGAAACCACTTACCCTACTTGCACCTCTGTTTTCTCATTGTAAGAGAAGTTCCTTCCATCTCTAACATTTTATGTTCTAAGATACAAACCAGCTCTGACCTTGTCCTATGTCCTAAGTTTCCTTCTAGCTCTGACTATATTTTAAAGTCCAATCACTGTCAAATTTCACCCCTCAGTTCCTTGGTAGTCAAGCTTCTTTCCCTTTTTACTTTGCAAAATTCTCTCTAGACCCATCTTATTTTCACCACCTAGGAGGGAGAAAGGAGCAGGGATGATTACTCCTATGTTACAGATAATAAATAGAGTCATAAATTTAAGTGCTCTGAATATAGCAGGTATATAGTAAATGCTCCTTAATTGATTCATCATTAATGAGTTAGAGCTGAGTCACTATCCTACTCCATTACCCACTTGGTGAGCAACTGTTGGTAAAACCCCCATAATTTTCTTTTGCATTAAGAGAGCGCTCATGTCCAAGATTTGGGGCAGCAGAAAGAAGGCTGGAGGCAGAGAGAAAGGTCCTGGATTTGGATCCCAGACCTGGCATTCATTGCCTCTATTGGCTTGGACAAATCATTTTATTTTTATGGACTTCCTTTTTCCTAGTCCGACTCACCCGGAAGAGGGTAGGACTTTTTTTTTTTTTTTTTTTTTTTTTTTAATAAAATCTTCCAGCTCAGAATCTATGATCTTAAGATGGGTGGGAGAGGGGCAGTACTCTGTCATGTCTGGACCTTAGTGTTCAATTCCGGGTTACATTGTAGGAAGGACATTCAAAAGCTGGAAAGCCAACCAGGCTAGGGAAAGGCCATAAAAGATGAATGAAGATCAGCTGAGGGACGGGGAAGGTTTAGCTTGGAGAAAGAAGAGTTAGGAGGGACGTGATTGCTGTCTTCAGGTATTCCAGTCAGTCCAAAGTCAGTATTTGCAACCAGAAGATACCGTTAAGAACAGCGGGTCCGAGTTGAAAGGGGGCAGATTCAAGATTGAAGGGGAGGGAGCAAGGGAACAAGCATTTATTAAGTACCTGCGATGTCCCGTCCCAGGTACAGTGCTGAGCGTGTTTCAAACATTTGATCCTCAAAACGTCCCTGAGAAGTGCTATTATTATTCCTGTTGAACAGACGAGGAAATAGACTTGGAGATACAGCGGCGCGCCTGGGGTCCCACAGCTAGCGTCTGGATCAGAACCCGGCTTGAGTTGCTCAGGACGGGAGGCTGTTGGGTCCAGGAGATAATGTGTTACCCTTGCTTCAGGGCTTAAGAGGGATGATTGAGAATACTGTAAAATGGAAATTTTGTTCAGGAACCGGTTGGGTTCGAGGACCAGACATTTCCTTCCAGATGTTTCCTGTTCTTCTCTTACTAGGCACACGGTTATGGGACATGAAATCACATTCGCTTAGCACAGCATAGTCCCGGGTTTAAAAAATCACAATCTCTGCTTAGGATATTGGGGTAGGGGTCAAGCTCTTAATAACTGCTTGTAGATGGGTCAATTATGGGTCAGAAACCACTTGATGGGGCAGATAAAGGTCCTTTCGTTTAATCAGAATATTAATCGAATTGACCTCTTTTTTTTTTCTAGTTTTATTTCCCTCCCAGAAATAATCTCCCATCTCTAGTCCCCACCCTCGCCCGAGGTCCGCCCCACTCCTCAACCACTCCAAGCCCGGCAGCCAAACAGAAAGGAGAAGTTTAAAGATGCCAGGCTCAACTGGACGAGGTTAACCATTTAAGGGATCCCCACGCGGTGCTGGGGTACAAAGATATAGCGTGAGCGTCCTGCGGGGGGGGGGGGGACATTGCACAAAGCCAATGCTGGTGGAAGAGCCTTTAAATAAATGTGTGGTGAGAAGTGAAAGCGTTTATCTGTTTCTCGCGGTTCCCAGCGATCGGTCAGCTCCGGGACTAGGGTCTGAGGCTGACCCTTTTCCTCTTGTCCTTAGGCATCCGTGCGCGCGTTGCTTCCCGTCCGTGGCCTGCACTGCTTTCCAGAAGGCGGCCTCCGGGGAGGAGGGAAGAGAGAAAGGGAAGAGAAGAGGAGGAGGAGGGAGAGGGGGAAAGAAGAGGGGGAGCGCGAGGAGAAGAAGGAGGGAGAGAGAGAAAAGGGAGGGAGAGGAGGGAGAGGGGGAAAGAAGAGGGGGAGCGCAAGGAGAGGAAGGAGGGAGAGGGGAGGGGGAAGAGGAGGGAAAGAAGGGGAAAGGGAAGCGGGAGAAGAGGGGAAGCGGGGAGACAGAAGGAAAGCGGGGAGCTTTCCGTACCCCTCATGCTCCAGGGCCCCGGAAAAGTGGGGTAGATTGGAGAGAAGCCAGCTAACCGCAGGGTCTCGCCGCGAGCCCGGGCGTGGCTGAGTCCGGGGAGGGGGGGAGAGTCCCTCCTCCCTCCGCCGCTCCATAGCCCTGGGAAGGGAGGGAAGCTCCAGCTGAGGCTCCTGCTCCAGCCGGCCCATTGCCGCCCCATACCCTCAGGGTTCTGGGACCCAGCTGAGGTCTGGGCGGAGCAGGGGCGGGACTAACCTCTGAGGATCCCGCCCCCCTGACCTCCCGAGAGGCCGGCCGGCTCCCGGCTCCCGGCGCCTATTGGCCAAGGCGCCCGCCAGTTGTTGGGAATCCCCCCTCCCTTCCCGGTGCTCCTAGAGTTGCTGGCCCCGGCACTCCAGTCCCGGAGACCGCAGCCCTGGGTGCTTCAGGTGGGACTGGCGGCGAAGCCGGCCCCTGGCTCCGAGCGCGCGGAAGGGGCTTTTCCGGGCCGGGCCGGGCGGAGCGGGATCGGCGGGCAGTGTCGGCGGGCTGGATGTCTCCGAGGCACTCCCACGCGTGACCGCGGAAGGCACGTCCCGTCCAGGACAGCCAGCCCCGGAGCGGCGCGCAGCGACCGCCAGCTCTGCCGTGGGGAGGAATGATCGGGCCGCGCGAGCCGCTAGGCCCGGCCTTGGACTGACGGTCCCCGAAGTGACCGGCTCGGGGAGAGGCGGGTCCGGAGAGTGGCCAGTCCCGAGCTAGGCCGAGCGAGCGGTCGGTGCGGAAGCGGAGCGGTCCTGCCGAGGGAGCCTCCTGCCGAGGGAGCGTCCTGCCGGGGGAGCCTCGGAGCGGTCCTGCTGAGAGAGCGTCCTGCCGAGGGAGCGTCCTGCCGAGGGAGCCTCGGAGCGGTCCTGCCGGGGGAGCCTCGGAGCGGTCCTCCGGGGGAGCCTCCTGCTGGGGGAGAGCCGGCCCGCGGCCCGAGGCAGCGGCGGGCGGGCCGGGCCATGGCGGAGCCGGCGCTGCCGCTGGCGGCCCGGCTCAGCTATGCCGTGGGCCACTTCCTGAACGACCTGTGCGCCTCCATGTGGTTCACCTACCTGCTGCTGTACCTGCACTCGGTGCAGAGCTACAGCTCCTGGGGCGCCGGCGTGCTGCTGCTGCTGGGCCAGCTGGCCGACGGCGTGTGCACGCCCCTCGTGGGCTACGAGGCGGACCGCTCCGGGGGCTGCTGCGGCCGCTACGGGCCGCGGAAGTCCTGGCATCTGGTCGGTAAGGCCCTCCCCTCGCGCGCCTTGTGCCCTGGTCCTTCCCAGGGGTCCCGCCGCCCCCTTACTCCTCCGGCCCTGCCTGCACTACCCCCGCCCCTCCAGCTCGGCGTGTGCCGCCTTCCCCTCCTGCCGCTTCCCCAGCGTCAGTATTTTTCTCCGTCTTCCCAAGAGTGCGCACGGCTCCCAGAGGGATGATTGGCGGGAGGGACCCCGAGAGAGGCCGGCCTGAAGTGAAGCGAGCGCGTCTGTCTGTCTGTCTGTGCGTTGGCAGCGGCAGCAGGCAGAGGGAGTGTGTCTGTCTGTGGGACGGAGAGGTGACAGTCCTAAGTCGGAGGTCATCCCTGCGAAAGAGCCACGGGGCGCGTCTGCGGACATCTCTGCTACTGGGGAGGAGGGACACCTTACACAGCCCAGTGTCATGAGGGGCATTCGGTCCCTAACTGGGGGGAAGGGGGAGGAGGAGGGATCGTTGGGTCCCGTTTCGCGAAGCTGGACAAAGCGCCAAACTGTTGGGTGGGGGTGGAGGCAAGTGTGTTCAAGGAACCCTGGTGAGTTGTGGGGCTGCCCAAGAAGCTGGCAGTCCTCCTCCTGGTTGGCTGTTGGCCTTGACTTTGAATGTTGAAGGCATGTGCTGATAAGACCCAGACCTGAGCCTCCACCCATGGGAACTTTTCTCTCCTCACCCAAGATCTTCTGAGCAGCAAAAGGGACGGATGCTATTTGTTTTCCTCTGTTCTCTCTCGTATGGGGAGAGAGCTGCCTCCTGCCCTTTCTTGAATCTTTGCAGTGTTCTGTAATGTGAGGATCTTGTGTGATTCAGACTGGCATTTTATTGAATTTGGGTGATGTTCTGATGATTAAGCAAGTTCCTAGAAATCAGGTGATATGCCCCATCCCCTTGCCCTACAGGGCAAGGACCAAAAGGACTGGGTCTTATTGAGGATTGTTTTGCAAGAGAGAGAAAGGAAAGATCCCTTCTGGGGCCTCATATGATATCCCTCCTCCTACCCCCTCACTTCTACCTTGTAGTCCTATGCTGTGCTGTTTCAGGGGCACGGGTAAAGGCTGCTTGCTGCACAAGGGTTGGATTAGTGTTTGTTGAGCGCAGGGTGGAGTTACCTCTGATGCTGACCAGGTATCTGCCGAGATTCTGCAATGCTATGGCGAAATCTGTGCTGCTCCTGGAGTCAGGAGTTCAGGGTCCATAGGCTTTTTCTCCTTTGAAACCCCTCATTTTCCTCCTTTCCAGAAGGGTCACCATAATCCTTGCAATGTCTGTCTCTCCCCTGGAAGAGAAATGACCCTTTCCCACACAATCAGGAGTCAAAGACCAGTGATCAGGTCACCAGGAGGAAGTTCAAATCACTGTAGTCCTCTCTTCCGTTCTTCTAAGTTTCTAGGAAAGGCCAGCTCTGTCAGTCAATTTCTCTGTTATTAGTGCAAGTTAATTTCTGAAAAATTAGAGAATCTGAATAGTCATTTTTCAAACATATTTCTCTTAAACATCTTACCATCGCTTTTCTCTCACTTGACTTTCTCCATCTCCCTTGCTGATTTTTTTCTCTTTGACAGATAGGAAAACCAAGTTTCCAATCAGGTTACAGAGTAAATAAGCAGCTGAACACGAAATTGAAGCCCCAAGTTTGTTTTGGGGTGTCATATTTTAGAGCATCAATAAAGTGGAGAGTCTTAAGGATGATGCAGAAACGCTTTGAATTAGAGCCTAGCATTAAAAGAACTGGCCATGTTTAGGCTGAATGAAAGAAGAATCTCGCATGATAAGATTCAAGAATTTTGAGGGTACAAAAGAGATCAGAAGCAGCAGGGGACAGAGCTAGAAGCTGTGGATGGAACTCAAAGACAGATTCAGACTTGATGTAAGGAAAGCCTTCCTAACAAATGGAATTGTTCAGAAGTAGAATGAGCTAGTAACCTTCCTCAGAACTCCTTAAACCAGGGGTTAGACGGCCACTTTTTGTCAGCTAAGGTATAGAGAAGATGCTCATATAGAGCTTCCTTTGAGGTCACCACCTCCTGGGGTGGGGCAGGTGGTGATCTAGGAAGGGATGGGTATAAGAGCAGGGGGAGACTAGTTGCTAAGAACTGGGAAAAAAGAAGATTGTCTTGGGTCTTGCCCTTAACGTAGCCAGCCTCCAGTGCAAGTGGCTAGGGCCCAAGAGCTGGGCAGATCTTGACTTCCGTAGATAAACTCTACAACTTGGTATCTAGATATCGAGATTGATAGCTGGTCTGGGTCAGCTCTTCTTCCCCTCTCATTCTCAGCACGCATTCCCACACACATAGACACTTCTCCCTTCCTCAGTCCAACCCATTTCCCTCTTCCTCCCACTTTGGCTAAGTGAGGGGTGCTCTACATTTTGACACCTCATCCATTCACTGGCCACCTTCCTCATTCACTCAGTGATCTCCTTGACACATTCATTCAACAAGCATTTATGTGCTGAACTTTGGCTGCTGGAATGATGCTTGATTGAGTTGCTGCTTTCTAGGAACCCACAAAAGACACCAACACAAATGTCATGTAAAGTGATGTATTATGGTTAAGTAGATTAAAGAGGGGAAGAACAAGGTGCGATCTGAGGTCCAGGAGAGAGTCATTACCAACTGTGGGAGGTCAGGAGAGCTTTAAAAATGGGAAGTAGTCTGGAAGAAGGAGGCAAAGGAGTCAAGGTATAATTAGTATGTGCCCATTATAGCTTTGTTCCCAGGATAATGAAATTTAGGAGGCCCTGACAGTGCTGTAATTACATCTGTAGTGTGGAAACAACTGCATTTTGCACCTAGTTGGCCAGACAAGTTACAAGAAGCTATGCCAGGTTTCCTCCCAGCTGCTGCGATTCAGAGGAACTGCTCACAATCCTGCCTCAAGTTACTGCTTCCTGGGATCTTCTCTCCACCTTCTGACTGAATTGCCACAAGCAACACAGTCTAAGTCCATGGAGAGAAGGATACTCCAGTTCTAAGACAGATCGAGCATTTAGGTTGGGTGAGTCAAGGTCCAGATAGGGATGCCCAGAGATTGGATGCAGCCCAGAAAGTTTGGGGGAACTCATTTGAGAGAACTGTGGAGAGTGTAGGGTTCCAAATGCCAGACACAACTCCTTCAGGTTTCCTTGTCTCCCTAATAACCAGAGGTGGGGAAGGATGTTGGGGAATTTGTTGGAGTGTCAGGGTCTAAGATTCAGAACTGGGAGAAGGTTTAAAAATCGAATCCAACCTTCCTCAATTTACTAGAGACAACAGAGAGCAACACAATGCTCCAATAAAAAAGGCAGGGGCAGGAGAGGGCACTGAAGAGCTCTCCAGGGGTGCAAATGTGGAAGATTTGCCTTGGACGGGAGGAGGGAGATCAGGCCTGGGGAAAGAGATGAGCTTGGTTTCACTTACATTCATTCAGATTGAGGTGCTGGGTGGGGGGACATTCAGGGAGAGATGGTCTTGGCCAAGGCCATCACAGGGTCACACTCTTCCCAGATTCCTTGTTCTGGTGTTTCCTAGGAAAAGTGACTCCTTTACAATTCTCTTTGTCTCCCTTTCTCTGCCTTTATTTTTATCAGTCTCTCTCCTTTCTCTCTGTCTCTGTCTTTCCCTCTGTGTCTCTCCTCACTTTCTGTATGTCTCTCTCCCGTTTCTCCCTCTCTCCCTCCTTCCTTCCATCTCTTTTCTCCCCCTTTCCTCTTTGTCTCTCTTCCTCCGTCCCCTCTTCCCCCCGGCTTTCCTATCCTGTATCCTGAAGTTCTGTTTGGGAATCTCACACTGAACTATCCGAGTTGTTTCCTCAAGGGCATGAAATCCAGATCTGTGTCTCCTTCCCCTTACTGAGTTTTTGGAGGGGAGATAGCCCTCTCTTTGAAGCCTCTTCCTTATAGGGAAATACAGATAATCTAAGGAATCTCTACAGGAGGTGATGAAGACTTGAGTGTCTCCTCCTCACCTCAGCCCCCAAGGAATCATTAACCGTGGCAGGGGAAGTAAGTGAGAATGAGCAAAATTGCCAGTTCTACAGGAGTCCAAAGTCTGGGACTTCTTTTGAGTTCTGGCACAGATGGCCCTTGAGCACATGTTAAGGCAGAAAGGGATCATCAAGTTTTATTTAGAGCTAAAAGAGACCTTAGAAGTACAATCTCCTTGTTTCATAAAAACTGAATCACCCGGGGGAGTAGCTTGCCCCTAAGGGAGCTGGTTTGGAAATCCTGGGTTCCCTCCTTTCCTGGGTCCTTTAACTCCAGTGAGTCCCAGAGAAACCCAAGAGAACATATTTTGGTTTCACTTCCTTAATCTGAAGTCACAAGGGGAGGAAGGAAGGAAGGAAGGTGGGTAGCTAGGGAATGAGACTATAGAGTATGTCACCCGTGACCTGGGTCTGACCAGTCTGAAGCTCTGGCACAGGGAAGCTGGGTGGTAGACTCTCCCTTTGAGGGGGAAGCAAAAGGATCCCTTTCCCTGGAGGTCGGAGCTTGAGTAAATCAGAATGTTGGAGTTGGGGACAACCTCGGAGACACATGGCAAGTGGCCCAAGTCATTGGCTTGAGCTGCATTTGGAAGCCTAAGCTTGCTGATGATCTTGGTTTCCTTGGTTTGGGTGGTTGAAGAATGAAAGGGTTTGGTTTTTTTTTTTAATATCACTTGGGACCCAGTCTTCCTCTCTCTCTTTCTTTCTGTACATACATACATACACACACACACACACACACACACACACACACACACTCAATCTCTTCCTTTCCTCTCCCTCATTCTTTCTCTCCTCCTCCTTTAGAGCCAATTGGGTCCCATGCTAATCACAGTGAGGTGGTGCTGGGGAAAACTTCTGAGCTAAGAGCAGGGAAACCTGGGTTCTAGTTTTGGTTCTATCACCAAGTTAGCAGGTGTCCTCAGCCAAGCTATTTTCAATTGTGAATATCATTTGGCCCATCTGTGAAAAAGTGTTAGATAAGATAATCTCTAAGGACCTTCCCACTTCTGATCTTGTATATCCTAATGGCTCTCCCACCTCTGACATTCTGGATCCTAAGGGCCCTCTCAGGAATAATATTCTGGGTCCTAAGGGCCCTCCCACTTTTTTTAAAATTGAAGCTTTTTTTTCAGAAAATATGCATGGATAATTTTTCAACATTAACCCTTGAAAAATCTTGTGTTATAATTTTCCCCCCTTTCTTCCTACTTCTCCCCTAGATAGCAAGTAATCTAATATATGTTAAACATGTTAAAATATATATTAAATCCATTATATGCATACATATTTATACAATTATTTTGCTGCACAAGAAAAATCAAATCAAAAAGGAAAAAAATGAGAAAAATAAAATGCAAGCAAACAACAACAAAAAGAATGAGAATGTTATGTTGTGATCCACACTCAGTTCCCACAGACCTCTCTCTGGGTGTAGATGGCTCTCTTCATCACAAGATCATTGGAACTGGTCTGAATCACCTCATTGTTGAAGAAAGCCATGTCCATCAGAACTGATCATCGTATAGTCTTATTGTTGTTGTGTACAGTGATCTCCTGCTTCTGCTCATTTCACTCAGCATCAGTTCCTGTAAGTCTCTCCAGGCCTCTCAGAAATCATCCTGCTGATTGTTTCTTTTGAAATAATAATATCCCACAACATTCATATACTATAACTTATTCAGCCATTCTCCAACTGATGGGCATCCACTTAATTTCCAGTTTCTTGCACTACAAAAAGGCCTCCCACTTCTTACAGTCTGGGTCCTGAGGGCCCTCCCATCTCTGCCATTTTGGGTTATAATTCTGGCTCTAAATCGCCATTGTCTGAGGTCAGCTTTGACTTTGGGTCTTGCTAATTGACCTTTGAGGCTCTCTGCCACAAGGTGAGAAGGCTGGCTATTGGGCAGCTTGGTCTCAGTCAGGCTTATGGGAAGGAGAGTCATTTGAAGTTAGGTGGGAAAGATAAACTGATTTCAGATTGCATAGGGCTTTTTTCCACCATTTTATCTTTTGTCTACTGGAGGTAGCAGGGAGCCATTGAAGGTTTTTGAACAAGAGAGAAGGGTTGACATGGACACATCCATCTCTAAGAGATTATTTTAGCAATTGTGTGAGGGAAGGATCAAAAGAATTGGCAGAGTCTCTGCTTGGGTCAGAGCAGGGTCTTCTGCCTCCAAAGCCAGAGTCCCTTCCGCTGGACGGTAAAGCCTCCTGCCTTAAGGACAGAGGCCGCAGGCCAGCAGAGGTAGCAGTCTGGAAGGTCTCTGGGAACTGAATGGAGAAGAGGGGGCTGCTGGAAAAGATGGTGGGCCCAGTTTCCTGGGCTTGGTGACTCCTGGCTCAAGCTGAGACGAAGGAAGAGGCGTCACCCTGATCCTCAGTGGGGGATTGGGACGTGTTGAGTTTGGGGTGCAGGTGACAGGGCCTGGAGATGGTCACTAGCCCCAAACTTGAGGGCAAGAAGCCGAGGGGAGCCCAGCCGCATCCGCTTTGTTCCCCCTAGCAGAGCTAGGCTGGGCCACCTGAAAGCCGGCTCCAGCCTGGCTCCTGGCTCTGGGGATTTTTCCCTCTCTCTGTGAAATGGGGGGGGGGGGGGGGGGGAGAGAATTCCCTCCTAGGACCCACAGCCCTAACTGTCTGCCTTCTGTCCCCAGGCACCATCTGTGTCCTACTCTCCTTTCCGTTCATCTTTAACCCCTGCCTGGGCTGCACGGCTGCCACCCCCGAGTGGGCCGCCCTCGTCTACTATGCCCCTTTCATCGTGATCTTCCAGTTTGGCTGGGCAGCCACCCAGATCTCCCACCTGTCTCTGATCCCCGAACTGGTCACCAATGACCACGAGAAGGTAGAGCTCACAGCCTTCAGGTAATGCTGGTACGCGAGGGGTTGGAGGTAGCCCCAGGTCCCTTGTGAGAGGTTCTCTTGAGCGCCTTTTTGCGCTGCCTTTTTCTCCTGCTCCAGAGACCGATGCCACGTAAAAGCAATGGGCCTGTTCTGGCCCTGTGGGGAGTCACTCCCTCCGCTTCTCAGGCTCTCATTTCCCCTTAGGAAACTAGACCAAAACAAAACCACCGTGGGGGACGTTAAAATTTTTAAAATATATTGATATAAAAATCAATAGAAGGAAGCCACCATCCAGTGCTGGCTCTGCCCCTGTCAGCTCCTGGGGCCTGGTTCTCAGCTCGAAGTGTAGGTTCTATTCCCTGGCGGACTCGTAACCTTGTTCAGGCGGTCACTCAACAAGCATTTGTGAAATGCCCACCATGTGCCAGGGCTAAGGAGTTTGCAATCGAATATGTCGTGGACCCCTTCGGCAATTGTACTCAATACATAGAATTGCAACAGAAATCAATTATGGGGGCAGCTGGATGGGGCGCCGACCTCAGACACTTAGTATTTTTTTAGCTTTTTAGTCACTTAACCCCAATTTCCTCAGCAAAAAAAGAGAAATGAATAAGAAATCAGTTGTTAGTTGATATATCAAATATATAAAAACACATTCACATCCCCCAAAGGTCTTGGATGACTGGCTCATCTCAGGATGCCTCTCTTCTTGTACCAATAGGCTCCTCCCTCTGATCTTCCAGGGGTGTGAGCTTTGGGGATTGGCTCCAGCCCACAGCCCTCCTGCCCCACTCTGGGCAGCCTTGTCTCGGCAGAGGTCTAGGTTTCCCCTCACATACTGTCCCAGGGAGCATGGGACTCATGGGTTGGGCAACAGCCAGGATTTCATAAGCCTGGGGAGGCTGCAGGGCCCCCAGATAGGGGAAGGGGCAGGGTGGGGGATGGGAGCTGCCTCCTTCTTGCCTCTCACCCTGAGACCTGGGCCGGACTGGGGTTGGGGGGAGGAGGGAGGTGGGTGCTGTCCCCTGTGGTTTAGGGGGAGGGGAAGGATGGCCAGACATCTGTGCCATCTCACGACTGCTCAGGAGAGGAATGAGCAGGGCCGGGGTGGGGAGCTGCGGGCCTTGCCCGGGGGGTAGCTCCCCTTGCTGAAGCCCGTCTCTTTTCCTTCCTCCCCCATTGTCCCAGATATGCCTTCACTGTGGTGGCCAACATTGCTGTGTATGGGGCCGCCTGGCTGCTTCTCCATTTCCAGGGGTCCCACTCTGAGGTCCCCGATTCGGGCCCCGGTGACCAGCTGGGCCTGCAGGACGTGCCGGTGTTTAGGGTGAGCGGGGGTCCTGCCAACTGTGCCCTGGCTCAGGCTTCGGGGAGCTCCTCCCCAGCCTGGGCCCTGACCCCCGTCTCCTCCCCAGAACCTTTCCCTGATGGTGGTTGGTGTTGGGGCCGTCTTCTCCCTACTCTTCCACCTGGGCACCAAGGAGCATCCCCGGCAGCGGCAGGGCCTCGAGGAACCCAGCGAGCACAGCCCCTTGCTCCCACCCGCCAGCCGGCCCATGCTCCTCTGGAAGCACTGGCTGCGGGAGCCCTCCTTCTACCAGGTAGGAGCGTCCCATGGCCCCTCCTCACACCTGCCTCCCCGCCACGTTCGGCCTGGGCACTCAGGCCCCCCCAGACCCCCTACCCCCTCTCGGCTGCCTCCACGTACCCGTCCACTCCTCTGACCCTCCGTCCGCTCCTCAGGTGGGCATGCTGTACATGAGCACGCGGCTCATTGTGAACCTGTCCCAGACCTACATGGCCATGTACCTGACCTACTCCCTCAAGCTGCCCAAGGTGAGAGGCAGGGACGTGGGGGACGAGAAGGGGTCTTGGGCGGGCAGCAAGCTGGGTGTGGGGCGAGGGAGGGAGGTCACGGGCCTGCGGGAGACCCCATGACCCCGCTCCCCATTCGCCTCCCCCACAGAAGTTCATCGCAACCATCCCCCTCGTCATGTACATCAGTGGCTTCTTCTCCTCCTTCTTCATGAAGTCGGTGAATAAGTGCATCGGTCGGAATGTGAGTGAGCCGACAGAGTCCCCGGGAGACAGCAGGCCCCCGGAGGCCTCGGACCCACAGCCTGGGGCCCACCAGCCGCCGGCCCCTTACCTCGGCTATAGGAGTCCTGCAGCCCCGAGAAGGCAATCACGGCCAGTGCCTGCGGGGAGCCGCTGCCCGGATTAGAAGCGGTTGCCCAGCCTCTCTTTGGGGGTGCCTGCCCCTCTTTGTTTTGGGGGGAGGCAGTCGGGTCCTGTCACAGAGCTAGCATCAGGTGTCGGAGGCCTGCTCAGACCCCTTTTCCTGCCCACCGCTCCCATTTGCCCCTGTCTGTGGAGCTCTTCCAGCTGCCCTTGCTGCCTCTCTCCTCCTGGAGAGAAAGCCTCCCAGAGTGACTGGTGCTTGGGGGAGCTGGAGAGGAGGGGCAGCCCCCAGAGAGGCCTCGGGGTGCGTGACACAGGCCGCCCCACTCCCTTCTCTGTCCCACCTTGCTCCCTCCAGCTGACCTACTTTGTCGGCCTCTTGGTTATCCTGGCCTTTGCCTCCTGGGTGGCGCTGGTCAACTTGCTGGGCGTCGCGGTCTATGGCGCGGCGGTGCTCCTGGGCGTCGGCTCCGCCACCATCCTGGTCATGTCCCTGTCCATGACAGCCGACCTCATTGGCAGCCACACGGTGAGCCTGGGCTGGGCCGGGCTGAATGGGGGAGCTGCCTCTGCCCACCTCCCCTGCGGCAGCCAGGAGGGGGGTCCCGCTGATGGCCTGACTTTGGGAGGGAGGAGCCCACTGATGGCCTGGATGGGGGGAGAGCCTGCTGACAGCCTGGGGGGGGGGGGGGGGGGGTGGGGAGAACGGGGGGGGGGGGGGGGGGGGTCTGCTGATAACCTGGACAGGGACCCACTGACGGCCTCTTCTCCCTTCCAGAACAGCGGGGCCTTTGTGTACGGCGCCATGAGCTTCTCGGACAAGGTAGCCAACGGGCTGGCCGTGATGGTCATCCAGAGCCTGTACCCCTGCTCGTGAGTCTGGGGGGCTGTGGTGGGGATGGTCCCCGGGGCTTGGGGGCCCCTCTGGCTGAGCTTTCGGCTCAGGGCGGGCGGGTGGGCGGAGGGGAAGCTCACAGGCCGCCCTCTCTCCAGCTCGGACTTGTGCTGTGCGGCCTGCATGGGCTTTTACCACTGGGTGATGGTGATCGTGACCGGAGGCGTGGCCGTGGTTGCCGCCCTCTGTCTCTGCAGCATCTTTCTCTGGCCAATCCAAGTTCGATTCTGTGAGTCACCCCGGCCCCTCCCCCATTAGCCCATCTCTTCTCCTTGGGTTGAGGGCAGGATCTTCCTCAGAGCGGGCAAGGGGCTGGGCCCAGGAGAGTCAGGGAGGCCTCTGCCTCTGCCGAATGAGCCGTTGCCCTTCCCCCTTGTCCCTCAGGAGATGATTATCCATAAGCCAGGTTAGCAGGGGAGGGGGGCAGGGTCCTAGGGCCAGGCTCCAGGGGTGGATGCCCCCCCAAGTCCACAAAATATATGCAAATCTGTGTAAATTTGAACCTGAAATCTTGTGCGCAAGCCTCAAAACAGCTTTTCCCAGCCTCCCCTCCCCCCATTCTTCTCCTCGGGCCCCCTCGGAGCAGAGCACTGATTTGTGGGGGAAGGTTCAGTTGTGTCCTGGGCCCTTTGCCGTGCCCTGCTCCTAGGATGCTTAGGCACTAGCTGGGGGGGGCATAGGGAAGAGGAGGTGATTCCTGTGCAAGGGGGCTTTCCCTCCCCGGCCCTGCTGAGGATTGAGGAAGGGCTTGCTCCCCTTCTCTCCACTCTCCGGGACCTCCAGGACCTTCCCCAGGGACCTTGTGGGGTGAGCCGAGGGGCTCAGAGGGGGAGGGGAGTGGCCCCATGTCCTGAGCCAACCCCTGTGTCCCACCTCTCCCGTGTCCCCTCCCATCCCCAGATGATCCATCTGGGCCCAGCCCTGCTGAAGGTGCAACTAGACCAAACTCAGGAGCCTTCCAGGACAACGTTGTCAACTGAACACTCAGGGAATCTCAGGTGCACATGGACCATCCTCCCCTCCCTGGCTCTGGGACTCGGATCCCAGAGTCTTCTGCCGTGGACCACCCCCAGCTGGCCTGGGGGATTCTGGTTGTGTCTCCGGCCTGCTTCTCTGGCCAGGACCTGGACTGCTAGCTGTTTACACAAAATGTTGGACTAATAAATAAAATCCCACTGTGAGTGTGGGAGTCCCACTCTTGGTCTGGTGTGCATGCTTGGAGGGACTGAAGCGGGGTCGAGAGGCCTCTGGACCCCAGGATCTTCTCTCATCCTATCCTTGTCTCTGAGCTTTGGGGCATTATTGGCTTCGGTATGGAAGGGGAGGAAGGAGGAACACGGCTCCTTGTCCTGTGCCCCTTTTCCATGTCCCAACCTATCCTAACATGGCGACATTGTGGGTACTAAGGATCCCTCCCAAAGACTTGGGTATGTCAGAGGGAGACCACTTGATTCTGCATCTTGACTCATTCTGGCCATAGAAAACTTCTTTCTGGATCTCACTTTTTCCTTCAGCAAAATGGGCAGGATCTCTGCCCATTTTCAGAGAGCTTTCCTCTTTCCCTCTACATGTATAGTACGGTTCCCTTCTCCTTCCCCATCCCAGCCGCTCGTCTCTGCCCACAGGCCAGTCCCACTCATCAGGTTTCCTCCCAAACTGAACAGCAAGAACGTGGGACTCCCAAGAAGGTTTGGTCTGGCCAGAAAAGAGCAGCTGCCGTGGGCTTTTGTTCAGCGTGACCAAGGATGGCTTGGGGCTTGACCCCCACCTAGGCCTTGCAACCCAGTCTCGTCTGCCCCATCTTGTACTCGGGTAATTGGTCATCTGAGCCCAGGGTCAGGCTTCATTTTTATACCTTAATGACTTTACTATTAGATGTTATTTTGTTATTATTTATTATTTTGCTGGATTTAGCCTGTTATTTTGGCTTTTTGTCTGAAAGTTACCCAGAACTGTTCTATAGGTGCCCACAGACATCCAGGGGTGTGTACTTGTGTGCCATAGGCAGAAACACATGTGCATCAGGGTTCGGAGTTTTAACCATTTAGGGGTCATGGACCCTTTGAGAGTCTAGCAAAGTCTTCTGGACCCCTTGCTGGATATGGCTGGTTTCCTACATTTTTATGAAGGAAACGCTAAATTTCAGTTAGATCAGTTAAATTTAAGATGCATTCTCCTCCCTACCCAAGTTGGCAGAAATCTTGCTGTGTATCCCAGGCTCAGAGTCCCACTGTAGCCACATTCCCCTGGCAGATGAGAGTAAGCTCTTGCTTTCTCCATCCCGTGTGGATGCAGGCGGTCCAGTCTGGACTCCCATCTCCCTAGCACAGATTTCACCCACACTGCCTTTGTGACCGGTCCCTCTCCCTCCCCAGATGCATCCTGTGTCCCCTACCACCTCAGTGCCAGCTTTCCCTCCCTGCCCAGCACCCGTATAACCTGTGCCTCAGGTTTTCCCATCTGCAAAATGGGGATCATACCCACCTGACAGGGTAGTAAGGATCAAACGTGATTTGGAATGCACTCTGCAAACTTTAAAGAATCATGTCAGCAGTCTGTGCTTGACCCTTTGGGACTAGCTAAAGGGTCCAAATGGGGCTGCCTGTATATCCCTTGGGCTGCCCCACTTTTTCCCCCTCCGTTGGATGGGCAGTGCCCTGGAAGGACCAGTCCTAGAGAGAATGGGGGGAAGGGTGAGTGGGAGGACACCAGCTCCTCTCGAAGGCCTTGGGAGAAGTGCCCATCCCAGTGTGAGAGCTTTAGTAGTAGTTGGGCTTGTAATCAGGCAGGGGACAATGGTTGGTGGGGGGACAATAGGGCTCTATGTTCCATCGTTGGAAGCTGGGGAAGGGGGGGATGTTAATGGAATTTAACCAGGTGGAATCCCAAAGAAATTCGATTAACAACTAGAAAAAGGGGGAAACAAGGAAGTTCAACATCATCTCATGGTCTGGGCAACTTCCCTCTCTTGGACAGGGGCATTGGAGACAGGTTCACCTGGATCTGGTCCAGCTTGACCTTATGGGAGGGGGCGGTAGGACAAAGACCGGGTCTGTGATATCTCCTCTCCTACCTTGGCCCTCTCATGTCCCCCATGCCCTCCCACCCCTGCTCAGCTCCTACACACCAAACTTCTTGTCCAGGATTAGTTTGTCCCTCCCTAGAAAGTTCCCCCAGTGGGTCCTGGGCACCATGACCAAGAAGGGAGTATGGGATCAGACCAGGGACTTTCTTGAAGATTCTGGGATAGGAAGGTATCAGGTTCCAAGTGAAGTCCCTTTCCTCTGCCTTTTTTTCCTTGTCTTATCCCAAAGGTGAGGCTTCAGGGGACCTTAGTAGGGAAGAGGAGGTGAAGTCTACGGACTCCTCAAAAAAGGTTTTTTTTTTTTGCTTTTAGTAGTGTTTTCCCCCCCAAATACATGCAAGGAAAATTTTCAATATTCACCTTTGCAAAATCTTGTGTTCCAAATTTTTCTCCCTCCCTTTCCCCTCTCTCTTCCTCAAGACAGCAAGCAATCTGATACAGGTTAAATAAGTGCAATTCTTCTAAACACAAAAAACATAAGATAAAAAAAATACAAGAAAGAAGAAAAAAAAAAAAAAACCCAAGCAAACAACAACAACAAAAAAGGTGTAAAGATTATGTTATGATCCACATTCAGTCCCCATAGTCCTCTCTGGATTGTGGTACTTTCCATCACAAGTTTATTGGAAGTGACTTGAATTACTTCATTGTTGAAAAGAGCCAAGTCCATCACAGTTGATCCTCCATAATCTTGTTACTCTGCACTGTGTATTCTTGGTTCTGTTCATTTCACTTATTAACAGTTCATGTAAGTCAGAAAAAAATGTTTTTAAATGCACAAAATACAAAGGAAACCACTTGATAGAGTTGTTAAATTTTTTCCCCTTAAGTTTCTGGACTCCAGGTTAAAAATGCCAGCTTTTGGGGTGGAGAGGAAAGAGGAACAGAGTTTGCAAGTTTTTTCTAAGGTCAAGTTAGCAACGAAAAAATGGGAAAACTGGAAAAAATGTGGGATAGAAATCCCTGTTCGATTCATTAGGAGATTGGCGTGCAAGAAACATGGGCTTTTTGTGTTTAAATAACCACATCAGGTATTCAGGTGCCAATTCTCCTGTTTAGAAAAGGCAGAGGGGATAGTCCAACAATTCCTCCTGGAAACTAAGAAACTCACTGGGCCAGGAGAAGAGATGAGACAAAAGGAACTCAGTCTAGTAGGGGGATAACACTGCAGCAAGTGGTGACTTCCAGGACCACTGAGAACCCAGTTGGGTTCTTGTAGTTCTGGGTTTGATCCTCAGCTTTATTCGTGAATCTATCTTGACCAAACCTACCTAACCTGCATTTTCAAATTCCTTATCTTTGATAATCCTTAAAGCAGTACATAATATAAAACTCTTGTTACCTGAAAAAAAGAATAATTTTTGAATTCCCTGCACCACAGGGTAGGTAATGTGAGGATTATGGGAGCTAAAAGGGCTTCATAGTCATAAAGAACTATCAAGTTAATTATAATGACAATTCCCAATAATGATCTATAGAATGCTCCAAAAGACTGGGAGAGATATCCATTTAAAGGTTTTGGTGTCTTATAAGACAGTCAGCTATTTTTTAATTAAATGCATATTAGATGCTAGACGCTGTGCTAAGTACTGAGAATACAAAGAAAGGCAAAAGTAATTCCTGCCCCCCAGGAACTTAGTCTAATTGGATAATATCCAATGCAAAAAATTAAAAATACCTGGATGGCCTGGAGACATTACACCTGAGTTAAAATCTAGCCTCAAACAGTACCTATGTGACTGTGGGCAAGTCACTTAATCCCTAATTGCCTCAGTTTCCTCAACCTTTTAAATGGGAATACCAATAGGGTATTTTAGGGTTGTTGTGATGGCCAAATGAGATATTCCTAAATTGATTGGCACTGTGTACTGTGTAGATGCTATATAAATGCTTGTTAGCATATTGTAGGTACTATATAAATGCTTATTCCCCTTTTGTTGTTCTTTCAGTCCTATCCAACTCTTAATGATCCCACTTGGGGTTTTCTTGGTAAAGATAATGAAGTGTTTTGTCATTTCCTTCTCTAATTCACTTGACAGATGAGGGAACTGAGGTTAACCCGGTTAAATGTCTTGCTCAGGGTAACCCAGCTAGTAAGTGTCTAAGGCCAGATTTGAACTCGGGAAAATGAGTTCTTGACTCTAGGTCTAGTAATGGGTCAGTCCCCCTTCCCTTCCCCATAAGTGCACAATTATTTAGAGGTCGCCATTTTTTTTTCTTTCTTTCTTTTTTTTGTTTTTGTTTTTGTTTTTGTTTTTGTTTAAGCCCTAGCAGTGGCAGAGGCAGAAAACGGGAAAAAGGACTTTGCAGAGGCAGGATTTGAACTGAGTTTTGAAAGGAACCAGAGAATGGGGAAGTGATGAGGAAAAGTGGTGGGGGAAAGGGGTGGAACTCAAGAGGAACTACAACAAAGCCAGTGTGATCAGATCCGGGTTGGAGGCTTAAATAGGAAGTAAATGTATGAAGACTGGAAAGGGAGGAAGAGCCTGAAAGTGGGAAATTAAGGTCTTAGTAAACATTTGTTATATGAAACTGGAAATAGAATGGAACTGAAAGCAAATGGGACCCTGACCTATAAGAATCCTTTTCAGAAAGTTCTCTGTTTTTCAATTCAAGATTCCTCCTTGCTGATTCTATTTTCTATGTTCTAAGCTCTCAGTCTTTTAGTGAGCTAATCGGTGAGCTCAGTCTTTTTTTTTTTTTTTAATTTTAAGAGCATATTATTTTTTCATTTACAAGTAAAATGGCTTTCAACATTCATTTTTCTAAGATTTTGAGTTTCGATTTTTTTTCTTCCTCTTTCCCTTATGTGGGCTCAGTACTGAAAGAAGCCAGGAGAACTGGGAGGTAGAGATGAGGAGGGGACATGGGAACAGCCAGGGCAAAGGCTGAGAGAGGGGAAATGAAGTGTGGTAGTGATGCGGAAAGATTCCAATCTTTGATTCCCAACCCCCCTAGCTAATGTAAATTACCCTTTGACTCACAAATCCTGGTCCCTTTGAATTCCAATAGAAGGTCCGGACCTGTCCCAGCCCCATCCGGATCTGAGCCAACTCTGGGGCTACACCCCAAAGCCCCTCGAGCTAAGTCTCCGACTTAAAAGGACCACACTGGGAACCCCTCTTTGCAGAGATTCCAAACATGGTCGCCATGTGAGCACCCTCTGTCCACTGGACCCTCTGTCCAGTGCCCTCTTTATCTCTACCTTCACCTACTCCTCTTTAAACTCAATAATAGCCTCTTTTATTAGTCTAGCTCTTGGGCTAATAAATGCTTTAATGGGAATCCCGCCTTCTAGACCTCATGTACCGCCTTCCTTGCGAATCTAAGGGGTTGCAGGGGAACTCTTGTTTGACTCACTGTACCCCAAACCTGCCACTAGACCTAACTAAACCCTAATTTCATTTAGGTACCTCAAATGTAGACCTCAACATGTAGTCTACACCTCAACATTTGGTTCCCTGACGAAACGGACACCGGAAGCTAGATAATTTGGCAACCAAACCGAACCCCAACCTTTTGGGGGCACTCAGAACTGATCTGGGTTTTGAGCTGTTCGGGCAATATTCTTCTGGGAAGAATCTGCTTTCTTTCTTTTGTCTCTCTCTCTCTCAAGGTAGTGGGGAGAATATCTGCGTTCTGTCTCACCCTATTTGACTTTCAGGTGAAAAAGGCCTCTATTCTGACCAGGCAATCCGGAACTCTGGATAAGGTAAAAGACTTTTTTCTTTCCTAATCTTGCAGTGGACTCCCAATGCCCGCGGGTCGGGCTTGGGTCGTCGGTGGGAGCTCTAAGCTCTGGCACAATTCTTGAGGAATTGCTGCGGTTTGACAAAAGGCTTCTTTTGTCGTCTCTCTGTCTCTAAGAGATAGGAGAGAGGCTGTAAGGATTTGGAAAACTCTAGACACTCTCCTGCCTCTAAAATCTTTCCTGGAGCAGATTCTTTACTTGAGGAAACTCCCTCTGTCCAAATCCTTTCGAGAGACTAAGGCCCTTCCTTTGCATCTCAATGCATTTCTAATCTTTTTCCGTCACTAGAAAGCCCTGCTCTCAGACTGGGACTCCGAGACATGAGAGGAAGTGTCTCTTTAACACCCCCCCCCCTCCAGACCAAGGAGACACATGGCCATTCTGGTGACCCCACCCTTCTCGGGGTTCCCAGGTCAGTGCTCTTTGATCTGTGCTGGGGAGATAACCGGAGAAACAAGGAGGCCGTGTTTGAGCCCTTCTCCCTCCCTGTTAAATGCATGGAGTTTCTAATGGTCAGGCTCCAGCCACGAGGAGAAAGGTCTCTGACTTGGGGTGAAGTTAGAGAATGTCTCTGCCTACGGCTGCTACTCCCTGGACAGGGGTGAGCGGTCTCTCCTTCAGGTCTTGCTCTCCCAGCAAGATTTGGGGGCTTAGATGAGCTGCCCCGCCCTCAAGTTCCTGAGCGCAGTCGCCAGAGGGCCCCTTGCCATTCAGGGCTTTGCCGCTGGGTAAGATGGCATCTCTTTCTCCCCACCCTCGCTCTGGCCTTTCCTCCCCTCTTCCATGGGTTGGGGAGTGTAGAACTCGAGGCCTGTTTCAGACCTCTCCCATGTGGCGCAGCCTGCCTTTTAAATCTCTATTCTGTCCCTTCTTGGGGTAACTCTACAGTGGGGAGATTGGGGACTCACTCTTAA
This sequence comes from Sarcophilus harrisii, assembly GCF_902635505.1. NCBI lineage: Eukaryota > Metazoa > Chordata > Mammalia > Dasyuromorphia > Dasyuridae > Sarcophilus > Sarcophilus harrisii. The sequence continues at coordinate 656,498,715 of NC_045426.1, forward strand.
TCTTCTCAAATCTCCGGCAAGGTTTTCACCAATTTTTAAAACAGAATTTTGCTGGCAATCTGAACTACCTGGCTCTTAAAGCCGCAGCTTCCAACCCTCAGGAAGCGTGCTCAGCCCATACATTTTAAATGGGACTCGGTTTCCCTGATTTGGTCATCCTGTGTTAGAGCAATGCCCCTCAGCACAGCCTTTTAACTGTGAAAGCCTCAGATTACACTTTTGCATGGGCTGTCTACAAAGACAAGGGGATTTAAACTGCTCTCGTTTTTTCTTAGCTTCAGGCACTACTTAAACCTTTTCTCAGCTGCTTGTGGAAAGATAACCTAGGTAAACCAGGCTAGGTCTGTCTCTCTCACTTTCCTACCTAACCCTACAGGTGGGAACTCTTTTGCTCTAATTTTCTCAGTCCTAAAACCTTTTGCTCTTAGCACCTCTGTTCTATTTTTCTGGATTGGCGTTCTATGTCCCTGCCAACAAAAGGTTCTTTTGGGCTCCAACCCTGGCAGGTTGCAGCTTCAAGAAAAGACCTTTGGAATGATAGCTGGGAATAAAATTCAAGGTCGAGGCAAATTAAATTCTTTAGAAGATGGCTCTTTTTCTTTTCTCCCTCATTCCTTGACTGCAGCAAGAAATGAGTTAATGGGAAGGAAACAAAGCCATTAAGAATTCATGAACACCTTCAGGAAGAAGTCTGTCTTTCCTGTCTTGCCTTTCTCAAGCTCTCTAGACTTGTCCCTGTGTCCCTCCCCATTCCTTGAGACACATCGGCTCCAGGAGCCAGGGGCTATAGAATATCATCTGTCTAAGAGTTAAGTAGGAGCTATTGAAGTGGAATCCACCACTCTTATTACCACACCCACTCCTAGCACACTTCTCCACTACCTGCCTTAATGATGGTGGCCCTCTGGGAGGTTTTCACCGAGGCAAAGCCCACCACATCACCCTTCTATACGGAGGGGCTCAAAGTCTCGAGCTAATTTGGCTTGCTGGCAGACTCCAGGAGTCTTGGGAAATTAGTTGCCTACGAGGACGTCGTAGGGACGAAATCCTGGTTTTCTTTGGCAAACGGCCTTCTAGGAGCCCTTTGTGGCACCTTCTAGAGCTCTATGAAGGGTTACGTTATAGAATGGGAAAGTCTTTGGGTTTGCCAATGTTGGCTTCCCTCCCTCATCCTTGGAGATTTTAAGCTGTGTCAGTGCACTGGGCTTGAGAAAAATGCCTTAATCTCAACACCTGAATTCTGAATAGATTAGCTGAATTCCAATCTCTAGGGACAAGTCCATCCTTTAAAGTGCTTTTTTTTTCTTTCTAATCCTGGGACTGATTAACACTTGTGCCCTCAGGCAAAAGCGGCGAGCCAAAACACACCCAGCACACTTGTCTCTTTTAAAGCTGAAAAACTGAACCTAATGAAACCTAGGACCCACCCAACCACCCCAACTTTTTCGGGGTCCAAAACTCATGTTTCTTCCACTCTGCTGCTAAAATCTGTTTGTTGGTTTCCCTTTACCTCCAACCTGAGACTCTCAGCTCTTTTCTTCTCAGGGTAACTTCTGCCTCATCGGAGCAGAAGTGCCTTTTAATACAAATCTCTCCCAGACTTAGGCCTGTAGGTGTCCCGGAAACTGTCCTAGGAGACCCCAGTCTCTGTCCTGAGTTCGAGCAGGAGGAACACTGGAGAAACTGCGTCACACCACAGGGGCTGAATTGGTCTCCGGCGTCCTGCTCCCCGGTAGGGAATTGGGGTCTGGCCCTTTTATCCCAGGACAATCCCAACACCTCAGGGGCCGGTAAACTGGATTGGCAGTGCTGGGATACTTCTAACACTCCCTCTGACCCCTTCTACCCCTCCCCTATAAGAGTGGGGAAAGTGGGGGGAAGGCTCTTTAATACCAACCCCAGGAGAAATTAGCTTTCCTGGAAATTAAGAATGAAAGGGCTAAACTCTAGGCTACTTAACACTTTTACTATAGACAAATAATCTTTTGCTCCCAGCATTTTCTCCTACTCTCCTTGTTAGATGGGTTCTTACAGGCAGCCTGATGCATTTCCTGCTGCATCTCCACCCTGGATGGCACCCCGGTTTTAGCCAGCTCCCGAGATCTGGGCTTCAATCTTTGGACTCGCAACTGCCCTTCAGCCTGGAGAACATGGGACAACTGACTGGGAACAACTGACCGGGACAAACACCCCTTAGATGCCTTGCTGCCATCCCCAAATCCCACACCTCGCCTCACCTCCTGGCATGAACCCCAAATCTCTACGACCCTTGCCAGCTCGAAGCAGTTAAGAGGAGATCAGCGCCCCTTTTCCCACATGCCTTTAGAGGTGACTGCTTGGGGGGGGATGAAGAGGGGACCCCTGAACTTGGAAAATCCTGGAAGGAGAAAATCTTCAATTCTGTCTCAATAACTGACTTTGCCCCATGTCTTTTCCTTAAATGAATTTAAGTTCCAACTGCTTGAGGGGAATGATGCGGAAAGATTCCAATCTTTGATTCCCAACTAGCTAATGTAAATTACCCTTTGACTCACAAATCCTGGTCCTTTGAATTCCAATAGAAGGTCGGACCTGTCCAGCCCACCGGATCTGAGCCAACTTTGGGCTACACCCCAAAGCCCTCGAGCTAAGTCTCCGACTTAAAAGGACCACACTGGGAACCACTCTTTGCAGAGATTCCAAACATGGTGCCATGTGAGGACCTCTATCCACTGGACCCTCTGTCCAGTGCCCTCTTTATCTCTACCTTCACCTATCTCCTACTTCTAAACTCAATAATAAACCTCTTTTATTAATCTAGCTCTCTGGGCTAATAAATGCTTTTATTGGGAAGCCGCGCCGCTTCTAGACCTCATGTACCGCCGTATCCTTGCGCCGAATCTAAGGGGGTTGCAGGGGAACTCTGTTTGACTCCCTGTACCCCAAACCTGCCACTAGACCTAACTAAATTCATTTAGGTATCCCAAATGTAGACCTCAACATTCAGTTCCTGACCTCAACAGTAGCATAGGAACTACTCTGGCACTGGGGCTTCAGTGTTTTGTTGACTCTCACCTTCTTCCCCATAAATCCTTTCTCATGCTGGTAAAGCAGTTAAGAACAAACTTGACTCTGGCATGTTGGACAAAGATGCTTTGTTCCAGACATACTCTATTACCTCCCACACAGGGAGGAGGCAGGAAGAGAGAGAATCAGAAGGAGCTCCACAATTGGACATCTCAGCAGAGTTCTAAAGTTCTTTACTGGGATTTTCCTTTACCAAATGCTTTTGCTATTTTCCAAAATAACTCGAGGCACTTTCTGGTCCCTGAGACTTGTTGGACTTTAATTTTACCTATCAGTTAAATATAATTACTAATTGCTGTTTCTCTTATTCGGCTGCCACCCTAACTAGATAGCGGGATCCCCCAGATAATCCAGGCCACAAGAATGCTTTTCCTGAGCTTATTAATTAATCAATAAATATTTAATCACCTGCTCTATACCTTTGAGAATTGTGATCTGTCTGGAGGATACAAAGACTCCTGTGAAATCGCCACTTCTCTCATTCTATTGGGGGGATACAATATGCACATATATAAGCAAGTTCAAAATACACAAATATAATATGGGCTTTTTTCTTTTGGGGACATAAGTCAGAAGACATTCAGAACTATAGGGGATCAAAAAAAAGTTACATATAGAGTTAGTTCATTGCCTGAATTTAAAAATTAGGGATTCTAAGAGAGCAGCAAGTAACACAATAGAGCACTAAATTCAAGTAGAACAAAGTTCAAATGCAGTCTGTGAGACTTGGGTTAGTCACTTAACACTTTGCCTCAGTATCCTCCTCCATAAAATGAGCCGGAAAAGAAAATGGCAAATCACCAAGAAAACCTCAAATAGGGTCATGAAGAGATACAGCTGAAAAAAACTGAACAACAAAGAGAGAAAGATGATTGGGTGATACCATCCAAAATACAGGAACAGTCCCAAAATTTCTAAGGTGGAAGGAATCTCAGGGGCCTCAAGTCCACTCTGAGAACAAGGATCATTACAATCTCCCCAACAAGCAGCCAATTATTCTATTAAATTTCATCTTTAAAAAATTAGTTTGCAGAAGCATTAATGTTAATACCTGTATCCATAATGTTGATCCATCATCCTGCTCCCTTCTGAACAAAGACAACCTCACAAAAAAACAACTCTCATCATTAGCATGTATATAGTCCATTAAAAATATCCCCATATTGGTCATTACATTCCCTCTCTGGTAGGAAGTGCATGAATGCATGGTATGCTTCATTTTGGTTTACTATTGCATTCTTCAGAGTTTTAAAGTTTTTCATAATTGTTTTTTTCTTCAATGTTACTATCATTGCATAGCCTATACCCTGGTTCTGCTCCCTTCATTTTACTCTGCATCAACTTATAGACATCATCCCGGTTTCTTTTGAAACAATCCATTTTGTCATTTCTTATGGAACAATGCTTTCCATCCATATAACATAATCTGTTTCACCATTCCTCAAGGGGACAGCCCCTAATTTGCACCTTTGGGAATCACAAAAAAGAGCTATTTTTGCTTAAATAGATCCTTTTTCTCTTTGTTCTCTCTTGGAATATAGGTCTGGTAGGGACATTATCGGGTAAAAAACTATGCACAGATTAGTAACTTTGGAGGCATAGTTCCAAATTGCTTTCCAATAGGGAAAATTTGTAGCTCCCTCAAAAGTCTGATAGTGGGCTTGTTTTCTTTTTATTTATTTTATTAATTTGATATTTTTCTCCAGTTACATTCAAATCAATTTTTTTATATTTGTTTTTAAGACTTTTGAATTCTAGGTTCTCTCCTTTATCTCTACCCACAATTAAAAAAGAACATGTGAAGTTATGCAAAACATTTCTATAACAGTCAAGTTGTGAAAGAAAATATAACTCTCCCACCCTAATGAAAATAAAAACCCTCAAGAAAAGTTGTTAAAAAGAGAAAATGAAAGTAAGAGAAACAGATAGACATTCAGACAGACAGACAGAGAGAATAGCAATGACATTTATATCTGGTCATCCCAGAACATTGCTATTATTTTGTATATATTTCATTTCACTTTGCTTGAGTTCATGGAGGACTTTCCAGGTGTTTTTCCCCCTTTGAGAGCATCCTGCTCAATCACTTCCCACCAAACAATAATATTCCATCACAAACACATACCACACTTTGTTGAGCCATTCCCCAACTGATCTCAGTTTCCAGTGTCTAGCCACTACAAAAAGGGCTGCCACAAACATTTTTGCACATGTGGGTCCTTTTTTGTTTTTATGATCTCTTTGGAGTCCAGACCACTAGAGATACTGCTGGATCAAAGGGGGTGCACAGTTTGACAACCCTTTGTCTTGTCAATCTTCATAAATCTTATCCCATGTTTTCCTTTCCCCCAGGATTTTGCAATCCAGTGGTACTGGACACTTTGTTTTTCCTTAAAGAAGATACTTAATTTCCAACTCTGGGGATTTCCAAGGTGTTGTTCCATGCCAGGAAAGACCACAGCAGGAAATCTGAAGTGCATCCACAGGACTCAAGAGAAACATGAAAAGGAAAAACACAATGAACGACCACAGATAAACTGTATTTTAATACAGGGAGATGATACATGCTTTCCTTTGGAAGACTACTATTTCCAGGGGTCAGCTAGGTAGCTCCATAGGGCACAGAGTGCCACCCTTCATGTTAGGAAGTCTTTTCCCTGAGTTCAAATATAGCTTCAAACACTGACCAGCTTTGTGATACTAGGATAATCACTTAAGCCTCTTTGTCTTTTTCCTCATCTTTAAAATGAGCTGGAGAGGGAACTGGCAAATTTTTCCAGTATTGTTGCCAAGTAAATCCCAAATGGGATCATGAAAAGTCAGGCACTATTGTAACAAATGAACAAGGTTATCAAGGGAATTTAATAAGTTAAAAGATCTAGAGTAGTTTTTCTCTTTATTTTAATCTAATTTTTAAAATTAATGTCACCCAGGTTTCCTTTTTTTAAACCACGAACTGATATAAAATTTTACATCAGACCTTTCTATGCACATTATATGATTACAGTACTGTTAATCATTAATTAATATTAATTCATTAAGCATTAATCAGAAATTGAAAAATTAAACCATCAGTTTCATTCATGCAGAAGAGCAAGATGAGAGAATTTGTTCATCAGGAACTACATTACTGTGAATTTCACAGTCACATGATTAGTTTTTGGATTAGATGGACTCTCAAGGATACTAAACTGTGTTCTGTTTTTTTGCATAAATAATATCAATTTCTCCCTGGTGTAAGTTTAGTCATTTCATAACCCAGAAATGATTGATACATAGCAATATATTTGTATCCTCTATCTCTGCTGTTCATTATTTTGAGACAAGTAATAATATAAAGAATCATGGTATTGGGTGCTACTTAAATAATATAAAACATACTGTACACATATACTTGCTTTATCAATTTCCCTCTAAACTAGTATCTTTTTAAAATATCACCAGTAGTTATTAAAAAATAGATAAATAAATAGAGGGGAAAAAAATAAAAATAAAATAAAATAAAATATCACCAGTAAGGACAAAGTATACTATTAAATATGGCTTCCAGAACAAAGACCCTCTACCAAAAATCAATCTATTTACAAAATATTCTTATTTTTTAAAGTTTAATTTGAAACAAAATTTCTACATAATAATTGCAAATCATATATGATTTTCTTTGTTTCACCATCCTAGATTCTTCTAAATAAAAGTAAAACCTAGATTGGCCCTTAGGGCTTTGAGTTCCACTAGATTCTGTGGTTTCAGTTTTTAAATCTTGTTTTTTAGTGCAGTTATTTACTGGGGAAGGGAATTGTGATGGGCTGGCTGAACTGCTACATTGTCATTGAAAGTAGTCACCCAACCAGGAGCAGTTTCATTAGGTGAACTATGTTTGTTTGAGTTAGTAGAACTGAATGACAATATTTTTTAGGGGCTGGAGGGGGAAGTGAAGGGGAAGGCAAAGCAGAGTTGAATTAGCTCAGAAGAAACGCCAGGCGCACAAAATTAGAGAATCCACCCCAACTGTTCTAGGGGATTATTTTATCCGACCTGTGGTAGAACATTCAGAGTTCCCATTGGTTTGATCAACCACAGTCGGACACGTGGTAACTGGACTCTAATATAGTGATGTCATTTTGGTCCTTTCCCAGAAGGACGGCAACCAACCAGAAGTGGAGGGTATATGTTCAACAATAGAACGTTCACTAGTCTCCGGTGTAGGGACAAGGTTTCTTTGTCCCGATTTTGAGAGAGAGAGTAATTCTATAAAGTCTTAATTATCTTAAGAAGGGAAAGGGAAAGGAAATGGAATACACTGGGGAGAAAAAGGAAAAGGAAGATTAGGGAAGATTATCTTATCTAATCAAGGTGTCCCAAGGAAAAGTCTATACAGAGGAGTAGAAAGAGACAGGGAAAACTGGTCAAAAGAAGGAAGAATGTCCATATACACAATTTGGTACAAGGAAAAAGGAGGAAGAAGGGAGACAGAGAAATAAGAGAGATGTTAGATTAAGGGAAGGATTAGTCCTAAGCAAAACAAATTCTAACTAAAGATGTGCAAAAATATTTATAGCCACCCAGTCAAAAAAAAAAAAAAAAAAAAGACACTAAAGGTGGTACTGTCCAATTGGTAAATAACTGAATAAGTTACAACATACATGTTATAAAATGGAATACTTTTGTGCTGTGAGAAATATAGGGGATGGTTTCAGAGAAATCTGAAAAGACCTCTAAGAACTGAAGGAGACTGGTGTGCAGAATAAGGGGAACAATTTATTCAATGACAATATCTTAAAGACAAACAAGTTTGAAAGATGTGAGAACTCTGATCAGCACAACAGTCCAGAGAACTTGTGATGAAATATGCCACCCACCTCATAATAGGTGAAAGATTCAGAGTATAGAATGAGAAAAAAAAAAATTAAGTGGCCAATGGGGATTTGTTTTGTTTGACTACATGTTTGTGAAAAAAAAAAAATTCATTTGAAAGAGAGAAGAATGGGTGGAAGAAAGAGGGATAGTTTTTTTTTTTTTTCTGATTGAAAAGAAAAGTTTAATTTAACAAAAATAATATAAACATTTTGGAATGGTGATAATAGGCATTCCTGTTTTATCCTGGCTATTATTGGAAAGTCTTTTAGCTTTTCTCCATCACATATAATGTTTGTTCTTATATTTATTTTTTGTTGTCATTTTTAGTTTTATTAAATGTATATTATAATATATATTAAATATATATTTTAATTAAAGATCCATCTATTCTTACATTTAAAAATTTTTTTAAAAAATAAAATGTAAATGCTTTTTACTACTTATAATTATTAACATTATTATATTGATAGTCTTCCTTATGTTGAATCAACCCTGCCTTCCTAGGCATAGCATATGGTCCTTCTAATTTAGTAAGCTGCTTGCTAATATTTTATTACATTTTTTGTATCAATGGTCATTAGGTATATTGTGTTATACTTTGTTTTGTTTCTCTTGTTGATATGTAGATATCAAGACCATATTTGTAACATATGGTAAAAAGGTAATTGTTCTTTAATATTTGATAAAAATTAATACGTAAATCCCTTGGGCTTCAGGACTTTTTCTTTGAGAGTTCATTTATGATTTGTTCAAATTTTTTTTTTTCTGATGTTGGATTTAAGTCATCTATTTCTTATTTTGTTAATGTAGATATATTTTTGTAAGTATTCATTCTTTCCTCTAAGTTACTCTGTTTTGTTGTTATTTAGGCAAAATAGTTTCTTCAGTTAAGAGTTCTCTTTTTAATTTTTGGTATGGATAACTTAGTTTTTCTTTCTCTTAAAAAGTCAAATTACCTTTTCATTAAATTTTTATCCTTTTTTTCATGAGATTCTAGGTTTTAAAAAAATCCTTCAAAGATTTTTGTTTTGTTTTGTTGCTGAGGCAATTGGTGTTTTAGGCCAATTGAACTCAGGTCCTCCTTACTTCAGGGCTGGTGCTCTATCCACTGCACCAATTGGCTGCCCTTCAATTATTTTTTTTTTTATATCAAATTTACTAATCTTTTCTAATTTTCAAATTTTGTTTTGCCTTGGGAATTTTTAACTTGTTCAAGTTTTTCTAGTTGCATATAAACTCTTATTAAGCACTCACTAATTGCCAGGCACTTTGCTAAATGCTGGGAGGGGGAAGAAGAAAAGCATTCAAGGATACAAAATTTCCCCTAAGAAATGCTGCATCCCACAGATTTTGGAATGTTATCTCATACTATTTTCCTTTATAAAAATCCTTATTGTTTCTATATTTTTTTCATCATCCAGTTCTTTAGAATTATCTTAGTCTCCAATTGCTTTTTAATTCTTTTAAAAGCCATTGTGATTGGTAAATGTCTAATATTTGTCTTTTTCTGTTTTTTTGAAAGATATTTATGCCCCAATACATGGGCAGCTTTTGTAAAAGTTATATGTACAGTTCCTTTCTATAAAAGCCATTCACTAAGGGCCAAAATTCTGTCATCTCTGATTTTCTAAAGTTCTATTCAGATCTTTATTTGATTATTTTTTACTTGGATGTATCTCTATATGAAAGGATTACATTCAGATCCCCTACTCTTTTGGTTTTTACCTCTTGTAATTCAATGAACTTTTTCTTTAAGCATTTAGATGCTATACTATTATCATCTATGGTGCTCTTAAGCACAATAGATATAACAGATAAATAAATGCAAATCTAACTTCTCTTTTATCTCACTTATTGGTTTATCACATCTATATTTACCGTAACCTTATCTGAAATCACAATTGCCATGCTTGCTTTTCTCAGTTCATATGAAGCACAATGGGATTTTGCTCCAGTCCCTCATTTTAATTCTAAATGTTAAATGTTTCTTGTTAAGTGACACAGTCAGTGTCCTGTTTCATTCTTCTATTTTATCCTGTTTCATTCTTCTATTATGTTCTCTTTATGGGTGAATTCATTCAAGTCATCAATAAACCAATAAACATTAATGTACTATTCTGTTCCAGACACTGTGCAAAACACTGGAGATTAAAAAAAAAATCCATGAAATTTCTACCCTCAAAAAGGTCATTATCCAATGGGGGATGATAACATGCAAATAGAATATGTGCAGGATAAATAGGAGTGAATCTTAAGAGGGAAGACACTAGCATGAAGTAGAATAACCAAAAGGTTTCTTGCAGAAGATATTTTACCTGGAACTTAAAGGAATCCAAGAGGCAGCTGGAACGAGAATACAATAGGCACAAAAGGAAGACTCATCTTCCTTAGTTCAAATATGGCCTCAGACACTTATTAGCTGTGTGATCTGAGCAAGTCATTTAGCCCCAATTGTCTTGCAAAAAAGAAGAAAAAAGAATGAAAAGAAAAAGAAAAGAAAATGTTGAATCAGGAGACGGAGTGTCATATTTGAGGAATAGTTAGGCCAGTGTCCTTGGATCATCACAGAATAATGAATGGGGAGTGAGGGATAGATCACAGAATAATGAATAGGGGAGTGAGAGATAAAAAGTCTGGGAAGGCAGTGGTGAGCTTTGAAAAGACAAAGGGTTTTCTTTGCTCCTGATAATTCCTGATAATTATATACTCTCTGGCCCTTTTCCTTCTCTCTGCTTCCTCCAATCTTTTTACAAATAAGAAGGTGGGAGAAAATAGAAAATTTTCCTACCCTGTGACCTAAAAGCAAAAAGGCTTATTTCCTCTCTGTTGCAGTTATTCTCTTCCCTTTTCCCCAGTCCCTATCCCAAATATTTCTTCTTCCTTTTTAATTCTCCTTCACATTCCTTTTTCCAACATTTGGGTTTGTTTCACTTGTGATTACTTCTGTAACTATCCTGCTCACCAAGACTAACCAGGTCCTTTCAGAGCTACTTCTCCACTTTTGCTGTCCCCCCCCTTCCTCCAACTGGCAGCTGTGGCTCCAGGGGGCCGTACTGTGCAGCAGCAGATTCACGGTAAAACCTTTTTGGTGGAAGGGCTAGACCAAGCTGAAGGTAACCACCGTCCACCCAAAGCATGCGATGATGTTCTCTGATGGAATAGGTGGATGAGAACAATTTGTTTCAACAGTCCTGAAGCAACGTGTTATAGCACACAGGGGCTTGGAAGTCCTCTACTGCATCCCAGGCCCCTCACTTGTTTTGTGTTGTCTTGTCATTGGCTTTCTTCAGTGACTGGAAGACTGACTTTGGGCTACTCTCCCTCACCTAAATCCAATTCAGCCTGCAATGTCTTTGGCCTTCAAAATTATAAGACGAACAATTATCTCCCTCATCTGTCCTTGCTGCTTCCTGCTTCCCTAATGTGTTACTGTTAAAATCTTTATGCATGGTATACAATATTTATCTAGTTCAGATGAAAGGGGGATTCCTGGGACAACATCCATTATCCTGCCCTTTCCCCCATTATGTACCCTTAATTTTAGACACTTCCGCTACTTCCCTCTCCTTTCTTTCCCAGTATAGTTCCTTATGCCTTCATTTATGGCTTTCCCTTTAGGCCATCAAAATAAACAAAATCATTAAGAGGATCTGTTTTTACCTTTCTCTATGATCCTTAAAAAATTATAGTCTTGAGAACTTATTCTCCTACTAATCTGCTAAACAATTTATCTACACATTCTATTCTAATTACAACACAAATACATATAGCTTTCTATGTTTCTCTTGGTGTCTGCATTCTTTTTTTCTTTTAAAAAACTTTTATTATAGCTTTTTACTGACAAAACATGTACATGGGTAATTTTTCAACACTGACCCTTGCAAACACTTCTGTTCCAACTTTTCCTCTCCTCCCCCTTCCCCCGATGGCAGGTAGCCCCACACATAATGTTAAAAGTAAAATTAAAAAGTTAAAATCACAATATATGTATACATATTTATACAGCTATCTTGGTGCACAAGAAAAATCAGATTTAGAAAGAAGGTAAATAACCTGGGAAGAAAAACAAAAACTGCATTCTCATTTTAAATATGTATTTAGTTCAGGCTTTTTCATTAGGAATGCTTAGAAATCTTTTATTCCATTAACAATCCATCTTCCCTACTTTCTTTCTCCCTGTCCTCTCTCCTAGTAGGATTACATTTACATTTCACTGGATAGATTCTTTTTGGTTATAAGACTTTATTTTGCCTTTTGGAATTTCATATTCCAAGGTCCCCTTCTTTATGGAAGCAGCTGAGAGCCTTGCCTTATATTTCACAAAAAAAAAATAAATTTGAAGCCTTTCAAATTATCTCTTGTTCTCATCTCAAAGCAGAGATGCCTTCTGTCACTTCTCTTTTAAGTCCTGATTCCTCCCTTCCTTCCTGCCAAAAAATATCCCTACGTCTTCCCCATCCTCAAAAAAACTTTGATTCTTCTATCCTTGCTATCATTCTATATTTCTTCTGCCGTTTGGGACTAAACAGTGAAGCAAAGTGTGGCCTCTCACAGCTCAGTGACCTTTTAATGGGTATGTCTGGAATTTACTTACACAAGCACATGCTGTTTCCCTTCAAAGACAAGTTTTCTGAAGGAAAAGTGTCCTGGGCAGCGCCGACCCCCACCTACCTCCCCCACCCCCGCTTGCTCCTTGGGTTAAGAGAGACCGATTTGCTCTAGAAACAGTGGGCTGAAGCAGGTATAGCTTTGGTTGGGGATAGAGTTAGACCAAATGATCTATGATGGTCAAAGATGAAAGCCAGGAAGCCGGGGCACGATCCGGAGGGGACATGGTGCTGGCCAAGCCTGCCTCAAAAAGGCCATTGCACCAATCTAAGTGCAGAAGTGAGGGAGGGTCAAGAGTGTCATGTGTCAGGCTTCTGACAAAAAGACAGGGTCAAGCTTAAAGTTACAACTTGTTTAATGCCAGTTACATTGCTTTACATGAAAAACTTACACTGTTCTCTCAATATATACTCTCCACCTTTTGATGCAACATGTGGGACAAGCCTCCCGCTCTGTGGACTGGCCTGTATAAATTCTGGAGGAAGAAATTCCCCACTCTTCCCCAAACCACCTCAAAACTGTACAACTTAATAATGTCACAGATCATACATGGAAAATACAATATTTCACTTTTTTGTTGTCTCATTTACAAGTTGAATTCAGCAGACACTGGACAGCCAATTGTTTTGCACAATCAATGACACAAGATTCTATGCACAGATCTAGGCATGCATACAGCTCCCCCTCCCGCCCCCACACGCATGGAACCAGCGAGACCTTGTCTGAGGGCAGTTCCCTGAACTTGAATTCCTTTGGCAACTGCACAGGGCAAGGGATGGGGACAAGGCGGGAGTTGGTTTTATCATTGAAAAAAAAACAAAACAAAAACAAAAACAAAAACTAAAAAATATATATATGTATATACACACACACACACACACGCACGCACACACATATACTCGTATTTCTTCTCCCAGCAAAGTCTCTTTGGTGCCCCTGGGCAGTCAGGTAAACTTCCCTAAGGATTCTTGATGATGAATGATAACAGGGCCTAGAACAGAACTCACAGCTTCAATGGCCTTTCTTCCCAAGGCTATGAGGCTTGGGTAAGAGATTAATTCCATTGAGAAGATACTCTTACTGCCTCTGATTAGGTGTGGGATGAAATTCAGTTTCTCAGCTGTCCAGTTTAATCACGTTTGATTTTAAAAATAAAAATTTTAAGAGGCATAAAAAAAACGTGCACATTCATCAGCCATTAAAAAGAGCAAAAACCTGAAAAACTCTGTGCAGAGACCTGGCTGGTTATTCCCCTTTATTATCTGCTTTGCTCATGCTTTTCTGAGGCTAAATTTTATGAAAATCATGAGTTTCAAACACATGAAACAAACCAAAAAAAAACTACCACAAACACATACGTATATACACACACAGACACACACATATGGGAGGGCTCAAGGAAAGTCCCAGAGCAAAGGAAACATTTCAAAAAGTAGAGCTTTCCAATAAGTCCAAATAAAATTCTCACCTGTGCTTTGAATATTCTCTTTTTAGCTTAGAAGCAGCTGCACAGTGTAGACCCAAGAAATAGGTGAGACCTATATTTGAAATATAACCTAAGGCATTGGGGATTGGCATTCGAGCTAGGAAGGCGAGCAAACCTGGGCTTGTTGGCAAAACCCATCCTTTTCTCCACCTCGGTGTTGTTTCCTGCCAGCGTACTGCTCTACTTGACAATGCTTACGGTTGCCCTGTCCCAGTCTTCCAATGGCACAGCTGGCTAGTGGAGCCTCTGGATCCCCAGGGAACGGGTGGCTGCCTGGTTTCACCCGCCTTTCCCAACATGGGGTTTTCAGAGTACCCTGAAATTCAGGGCAGGAGTGGGGACAGTCCTTACAAGTGACCAGCACCAAAGGCATCAAGTCTCTCCTGGTGGCTTTTTTCTCCCCACCTGGTGCTCTTTCCTACTACAAGAACAGGCCCTCACGGGCTTAAACCTCTGAGGTAGGAACTGCTGTGACAGGCTGCTCAGTTTTGACCTGAGTCACAGAAGTCTGGGCCGTGTCACTCCAGCTTAAAAGGTAGCTATGAGAGGGCATGGAAGGGAAGGCGAAAGACTGAAAGGCTCAGATGGTGGTTTGGCTACAACAGGCACCCCGAGGTTGGCCAAAGAACTGCCCAAAGGATAAGGGTGGAGGAAGAGCCAGGCACTGTATTTCAAAGATGTTTTTACCTAAAGCTCTAAGGAACACACATTAACTATAATTTGTCAGGTCCAAATTGTCCAATTCTTTCCTAAAGAGACTGCTCTTCACTGGAGTCTTTATGCAGGAGTTTGAATTCCAGATTGTCCTTACTGAGCTCTTTAATCAGAACTCACATGTTCCACATGGTTGGGTAGAGTCTATTGAAAGGAACAACCAAAACAAGGAAAACAAGAGACAGAACAGACTGACATCCAGTAACAGTGGGGATGAAGGCAAAATGTACAGCAGGACTGAGGATGAGCACATAGCGGGGAGGAAAGGAATGCAGGAATTGGAAGCAATATTTTCTTTTTAGAAGCTCAAAACCATATAAACTGCCCTTCCCAAGATCCCCACACTGTACCACTCAAAGCACCAAGAACCCCATCTGTCCAGTAGGAAACAAAAGAATTAAGATTTCACTCTGAAAAGTAAAAATGCTTTTCTGAAAAGCTTTGATCTAATAAAGATAAAAAAAAAAAAAGCTGGTGTCCGGATTCATAAACACATGATGCCCTCTTTTTCCATTCAAAAGAATGACAATTTGAAATAACTGTTTTCTTTGATAGCAAATCCAACCCAATATTACCTCATCCTTAAAAAAAAAAAAAAAAAAAAAAAACCACCAACCCCCCACCCTTTTTTTGACCACGTGGTGCTATGACCAACGTGGCAATAGATATGGTAGGCCAAACATCCCTCGGTTCTGCTACAACTTTCACACACTGGTCATTTCTCCCCATAAGGCTAAGACATACAGAGATGAGTTTTGAATGGGTCACATTCTCAATGATATTGTTTCCTTAAAAAGTCATTTTAATTGAGCTGCAATGAAATCATTTCTTCTGCTGTATCCGTGGAGGCCTTCGTGCTTGTTAAGCCCTAAACAATTTAAGTGCTGGATGTCGCCATTGTGTTTTAAGCTGGGTGGTTATATCTGCCAGTAGAAGCTGTCCCACCTACACAATTGCCACAGGCCTTTGGTGCTGACAGTTCGGAGCATGTGGCGTGCACTGGAGAACACAGTATGGCATTTCACTCTTCTTCTGGATGGTCACTTCTAGCTTTGGCACCTTCTTGGGGCTGGAAATCCCAAATCCCAGTTGCGAATCCCTTGAAAGGTTACTGTTTCCCAATTCCTGTCCCATTTTACATGAAAAAGTTTGGCCCCAAAGGGCCTTGGCTTCCAGAGCTGTCCATTTAAATAGAGGGGTGTGGGGCTGCCATGACTTTAAGGTCATGTGCAGTCTGACTTCTCCCCTGACCCCTAGTCCCCATTTCCCCCAGACTACAACAATGACAAAAAAGGAAGAACGTTTGTTCGCCTCTTCTCGGAGATGATGGAGCAGAAGAGGTAACCTTGTTCTCAAGCTGAGCTGGTCCTGATCACACCAGTCCTGTCTGGTGTGTGAAATGGAGATGCTGTCCACTCTGGTTCTCTTCTGTTTGCCCTCTGTGAAGGATGGGCTCCTCCTAAAATCTGAGTGGTTCCCCCCCCCAATCTTGTCCCCTTCCCAAATACTGTTCAAAAGAGTTCACAATCAGGTATTTAATAAGAATCTTGAAGGTTTCTCCAGGTCCACCTACCCGCCCTACCCCTTTTATCTTCCAGCTGATAATTGGGGTTCCGACATGCACGTTGATTAGTGGTTTTTCCCTGTACAACGTAGTGTGGTCCTGGTGTTGGGCTTGGAGAGTTACCGGATTCTAGTGAAGAGATTTAGGACAGATACAGATTCCTAAAAATAAAGAGGAGAAAAGAAGGTTGAACCAGCAACTATCAGCATTTGTTAAGCATCAATGAAGCACATTTGGTCTTAAAATAAGCAAGAACTTTTGGACAACTAGAGTTATCCAACAATGAAAAGAGTTGCTTCAAAAAGTAGTCCCATTTCTTCAAGAAGAAATTAGATTGAGATTGTGGACGAAAGAAGAATTTAAGAAAAAGATTAAATGATCTCTGAAAATCCTCTCCAATGTAGGGAGATTCTATGATTTTTTTATATAGTGCTTGCTAGTTTTCTATTTTCACAAATAAATTGTTTTCTTTAGAATTTACAATCCTATGTATTTCTATATAGTGTCTTCTAGTTTGTATGACCTGAAACACCCATTATATTTCACATCACAACCAGGAAAGTGGTAAAACAGGTGTTATTGTTCTCATTTTACAAATGGAAAAAACAGAGCTTTAAAGAAGTGAAATCACAGCTAGTAATAGATCTGGACCTGAATTCAAGAATGTTAAGAGGTAGATAGAACTTTTAAGGTTGTTTGGACCATCCAATTAATGTCTATTTCTCAATCTTTTCCCATACTATACCTTTCCTCTTCTTAATTCCAGCCAGTAAACTTGTCTTTATTTTTTTTTTTTTTACTGTCTCAGATAATAACTCAGTAACTTCTTAGCAGAAGAACCAATTTATTCAACTACAATGATAACTTCTTCATTAGAAAGGCTTTTTAGGTGGGGAAAGTATAAAAAAGTAGAATGTTAGAACCTCAAAGTTGGAAAGGAGCTCATGAAACCATGTGATTCAATAGGTGAATGTATAATAAGGCTTTAGCTAGAGCAAAGGGGATAATTTTGAAGGACATGTACCCTTGTTAGTCTAATCAACCACAAAAAGCCACATAAAGCAGTATGACAGAAAAGAAAATGCTGAACCTGAAGTCAGAAGACTTAAATATGAATTCCATTTCTGCTATTTTATAGCTTTGTGACTTTATGCCTCAGTTCCCTCTTTAATAAAAGGAAGAGTACATTAGATGAGCTCCAGACTCCTTTTCAACTAACAATCTATTTCTCCAAGAATAGTAGCCACACTCTGGGAGAGATCAGCAGCTTAAAATTGATATTTTCCAGATATTTTCTTCCATGCTTTCCCATTCCTTAAGGGATAACAGAACAACTACAAGAACAAACCTTGTAGGATAAACAAAGAGAAGAGTTTCCTTAACTGTTTTCCCAGTTGTCTGCCTTTGGGTTCCGAGCTTCCCAAAGGTCTCAAGAAGTGAAAAAAAAAATCAGTTCTCCAACAAAGACTAAAAATTTTCATTTCCAGTTCACATGAAAACCAGAAAGAATTGTACTGTGACCTACATGGCTTGCAACATTTGTATTTCTGATTGGGACATTGATGCATTGTTGGTGGAGTTGTGAATGACTCCAACCATTCTGGAGAGCAATTTGGAATTATGCCCCAAAAGTTATCAAACTGTGCATACCCTTTGATCTAGCAGTGCTACTACTGGGCTTATATCCCAAAGAGATACTAAAGAAGGGAAGAGACCTGTATGTGCAAGAATGTTTGTGGCAGCCCTGTTTGTAGTGGCCAGAAACTGGAAAATGAATGGATGCCCATCAATTGGAGAATGGTTGGGTAAATTGTGGTGTATGAATGTTATGGAATATTATTGTTCTGTAAGAAATGACCAGCAGGATGAATACAGAGAGGCTTGGAAAGACTTACATGAACTGATGCTGAGTGAAATGAGCAGAACCAGGAGATCATTATATACTTCAACAACAATACTGTATGAAAATATATTCTGATGGAAGTGAATTTCTTCGACAAAGAGAAGATCTAATTTAATTCCAATTGATCAATGATGGACAGAATCAGCTACACCCAAGAGAAGGAACACTGGGAAATGAGTGTAAAGTGTTTGCATTTTTGTTTTTCTTCCCAGATTATTTTTACCTTTTGAATTCAATTCTCCCTGTGCAACAAGAGAACTGTTCGGTTCTGCACACATATATTATATCTAGGATATACTATAACTTATTTAACATGTATAAGACTGCCTGCCATTTGGGGGAAGGTGGGGAGAGGGAAGGGAAAATTCAGAACAGAAGTGAGTGCAAGGGATAATGTTGTAAAAAATTACCCAAACATATGTACGGTCAATAAAAAGTTATAATAAAAATAAATAAATAAAAAGAAAAAAAAATTTGTATTTCTGTCACAGCCAAGCTCTAAGTGCAGGCTGTTCTCCACCAAGAACAAAGGTAAAGGAGCTTAAAAACACTGCTCCACTTCTCAGTCTGGCAAAAAGAATGAAAAGTTTCTTAAAAAATGGAAGGACTTCAATGTGGGAAAAAAAAAAGCAGACCCCAACTTATGTGAGAAAGTAGGAGCATAAAAGAATATTACAGAAAGAAAGGGAAGCAGAACATAACATTTAGAACCGAGAGACAGATAATGTTTTTCAGAAAGAACAAGGAGCTTGGAAAAAGTAGTTATCTGTCATCCAATAAAATAACATATCTATAGGTGCTATCAGGTGAAAAATCATCCAGGAACAGTAAGAAGTACACAAAAGCAATGGCGTAAAAATAGCACCTTGCTAAGGCATAAACAGAAGCAGGTATTTGTTGACCTGATAAGAGAGAGAGCTACTTTCGAGAGGAGCATATATCTAATACTTGACAGAGAAAGTCCTAAAAATTGGATGACTGATCCACTGCTGGCAATTTTCATTAGTAGAAATCACACTCTCAAGAGAAACCGAAAAAATACTGCTAATGATTATAAAACCCTTGAACAATAAAAGGGGACAAGTGATATTTTCATCACTGTTGTCCATAGGAGGCAAGGAAATCAGAAGAGAAAGATACATTTGGAAGATGAAGAGCTAGTTAAGAAACTAGTGTTGGGGAAAGACATTTGGTTTTCTGGACCATATCTTAAAATAAGAGCCATGTAAAGCTTGTGACCAAGATAGAGATAGCTCTAGGTTCATAGAAGACAAAATTAAAACCAGGAGCAAGTAAAGTCATAACATCAGTTGTTTATAACAAATGGAACAAAGTATGGATAAGAAAGATGATGAAATAACAATCCTGCTGTGGAGGAAAATTTTATGTGATAATTACTGGTAAGACCTAGTTGAGTGGGATCCAGAACTATGGTAAGGTGTGATTAAAAAAAAAGGGGGGGGGGAATAGGTAAAGAGGTATGTGTGCATAGTGGATTAGCACTATTTATTATACATTAAGAAATTTCTTCATGTGAAGAAACTAAGAAATTGGAATGGGAAAGCATGGAAGAAAATATCTGGATGAAGATAAAGTCTAGCAGAAACAGAAGCAACACTCTCAATGGAGAACACTATAGATTACCTGGACCGGAGGAAAAAATATGAATTATGTGAGAAATGGGTTATAAGTCTATCAGAGGCATGATGTCATAGTGTTGGTGGGGGTAGTTGGGAAGAGGGTGTAGGTTTGGACTTATCCAGAAATCTGCTGAGCTTTTCTCTAACAAAAATAGAGAGGTAATAATTTCTTGACTTGCTTTACTGCTAATTTCATCCTTCAAAAGGTAGGGAGGAAATTTTATTCCAAATCTGAGTTTTACCCAACTATTTGTGGAGGTTAGAAATAAAAAAGAACCCTGGGAGATAGCGATCACCCTATCTTAGAGTTTGAGATGTTATACCTATTATCCCAAGGATTGAAAAACAGGAAAAGTCCTTTCAGGAAAGATGTGAAATTCTCAAGAATGAGATTCTAAAGACAGACAGAAACAATCATGAAGAAAAAGTTTAAAGTTGAAAAGAAACAAAAATGAAATCACAGATAAAATTGATATATGTGACTAATGAACTACTGTCAGTAACCTCTGAAAAACTGTGGAGAATTGGGAAGGGTATTTAAAATGTTAGAGAAGAATACATGTTTTGATTTTCAAAAAAAGATAAGAAAATAGTGAATGTAAGTGAACTTCACTTAGGATTCCTAGCAATATTCTAGAGTATTTTATTAACTATATGACTGGTAAACATCTAAAAAGAGAAACAATGATCACAAAGAACCTTCATGGTTTCATCACAAGATCATGGCAGACTAATCTTATTTCAACATTTTAGATATAATTTACTTAAATATTTTTAGCAAAATATTTGATAAAGTCTTTCATGCCATTTTAATAGAAAAGACAGAGAAATAGAGGCTAAATGATAGTACAATTAGGAGGAGCTGGTTGAATTGTGGACTCCAAATATAGAAATTAATGGTGTAATGTCCTATTTTAAGGCAAATTATATTGGAGTGCAAAAAAGATCTGTGTTTGACCTTCTGTTGCTATCAATGAATCAGATAAAGGTAAAGATATTTTCATGTAGCACAAAATTAGAAGGGATAGTTACCACACTGGATACCAGGGACAGATTCAAAAAGATTTTTATAGTTTAAAACATGGATATACATCTAATGAGATGATGTTTAAGCAAGGATCTGTTAAAGTCCTATACACAGTTAAAAAGATCAATTCATAAATATAAAATAGGAGACTGAAAGGTGGCTACATAACAGACAGAAAATGCAACATGAGTCTACAACCAAGAAAATTAAAGTGATTCTTGGAAAGGAACAGGGTTTAGACTTGAGATTTTATTAGAATAAGGAAAATCCTGGGTGATAAAAAAAATAATCTTACTGCCAACATAGGACTTTAAAAAGTCTTAGAGATGCCTAGCACAGTGAGAGATTAATTTACTTGCCCAGGGAAGCAACCAACTGGGAAAACATCTTCACAGTTAAAGGTTCTGATAAAGGCCTCATTTCCAAAATTATATAGAGAATTGACTCTAATTTATAAGAAATCAAGCCATTTTCCAATTGATAAATGGTCAAAGGATTTTCAGATGATGAAATTGAAACTATTTCCACTCATATGAGTGTTCCAAATCACTATTGATCAGAGAAATGCAAATTAAAACAACTCTGAGATACCCTACACACCTGTCAGATTGGCTAAGATGACAGGAAAAAGTAATGATGAATGTTGGAGAGGATGCGGGAAAACTGGGACACTGATGCATTGTTGGTGGAGTTGTGAATGAATCCAACCATCCTGGAGAGCAATCTGGAATTATGCCCCAAAAGTTATCAAACTGGGCATACCCTTTGATCCAGCAGTGCTATTACTGGGCTTATATCCCAAAGAGATACTAAAGAAGGGAAAGGGACCCACATGTGCCAAAATGTTTGTGGCAGCCTTGTTTGTAGTGGCTAGAAACTGGAAAATGAATGGATGCCCATCAATTGGAGAATGGTTGGATAAATTGTGGTATATGAATGTTATGGAATACTATTGTTCTTTAAGAAATGACCAAGAGGATGAATACAGAGAGGCTTGGAGAGACTTACATGAACTGATGCTGAGTGAAAAGAGCACAACCAGGAGATTATATACTTCAACAACGATAACTATATGAGGCTGTATTCTGACAGAAGTGGATTTCTTTGACAAAGAGAAGATCTAACTCAGTTTCAATTGCTCAATGATGGACAGAAGCAGCTACACCCAAAGAAAGAACACTGGGAAATGAATGCAAACTGTTTGCATTTTTGTTTTTCTTCCGGGGTTATTTTTACCTTCTGAATCCAATTCTTCCTGTGTAACAAGAGAACTGTTTGGTTCTACACACATATATTGTATCTAGGATATACTGTGACATATTTAACATGTATAGGACTGCTTGCCATCGGGGAGGGGGTGAAGGGAGGGAGGGGAAAAATCGGAACAGAAGTGAGTGCAAGGGATAATGTTGTAAAAAATTACCCTGTCATGGGTTCTATCAATAAAAAGTTATACTTATTAAAAAATATATATTTTATTAAAAAAAAATTTACTTGCCCGGGGTTGCAGAGGCTATTACTTCAGATCAGAACACACTCTGAAAGGAACCATAGAACCCAAAATGTAATGTGCAAGGTCCAATAAAGGTAAACTAAATAAATTCCCTCATTTTACATATAGGAAACTTAAGGACCATTTTTAAAAAATAACTTTTCAATTTATTCCTAAACTTCTGAATCTTCATGTTCTCTAAAAATGAAATTTTTTTTAGGTTTTGGGGTTTTTTTTGTTTTTTTTGTTTTTAACAATCCTCCCCTTTTTTTATCCAGAATTTCCATCTACCAGGATGACTCAGAATAGCAAGTTCATTTTCTAAGTCTGTTTTCTTTTGACAAACATCAGCATATTTCAAGACTATCTCTAAACAGTATATTCCTAATCTACTTTAGGCACATTTAATCACATATACTTCGAAATGTAGTTATATGTACATGCAGGGGACTGAAAATCCACAATTTTTATTAATACAAAGAATGGCATACTTTATACTTCTAATGTGAGTGTACATGAGGATGGGGGGAGAAAATAACTCTGCCCTAAATTAAGCTGTGGCTCTGTGACCCTGGTCTAAATCAGTCACTTGTTTTCCTAACTCCCTTGGCTCACTATTTCATAGTAGAATCATGCAGTAAATTCAACTTTTATTTAATATCTAGCCTGACTTAAATCATAAGAACTAAATTTTATTTAGAGCCAAGAGTTATTCTGTTCCATCGCCAGGCAAGTCTGAAAATCCAAAAGAAGTTATTGCAAGATAAGTGTTGTTCCACTATTACCTGTTGAAACTCTATCTGTCCTTCAGGACCCAGATCTCATGATATTTCTTCCAGGAAGCCTTCTCTGATTCCCCCAGCTGAAAATGCTCTCCTTTTCCTAAGAATGCTTTATAGTACTTTCTTCATTTCTTTTATGTGGCATTTGGTAAAGATGTGTCACAGTTATCTGTACACATGACTTATTTCCCTTTCTTGATGTTGAATTTCCTGAAGGCAGGGATAGTATCTTATTTATTTTTCTATGTCCTCCACTCTTTCCACTTAATAAATGTTTATAGAAAAAGTAATATACACATCATTTATTCATTCAAAAATCACTGATTAAGCATCCACAATGCACTATTAGGCATTTATGGAAAATAATTAGTAAATAATTACGGTTAATGTTTATGTCATACTTTTGTGATTTATAAAAACTTCATATATACCCTCTGAGGCATGTGTATGCAAGTACTATTATCTCTACTTTACAAATCACATAACTGAGGTTTAGAAAGATGAAGATGGCAGAACCAAACTTTGTAGCTCTAAGGCCAAAATTTTCTCAACACACTGTACTCTTATGGAGAGTACTACCTACACACTCCCATTCACACACACTGCAGCAAGAAGACAAAGGATGTCAAAGTAGTAAAAAGCAGAACAATGAAGATGACATAGAGACAGGATAGTATTACACATCCAGACAACATGAAGAGGGATGAGGCAAGTCCAGATAAGCTTTTTTCTTTCTTTCTTTTTTTTTTTTTTTTTTAAAGCTAGACACATCATAACTCTTGAACATCTTAGGGAGCTTGTGAGCCTGACAAGGAAAACATCCAGACCATTCTACCATAATATACTTTACCTTCGTTGAACGGGTTTTGCTAAAAACATTCCAAAATCTCAGAGTCTCATCTCCAGCACCTGTAACTATGGCCTCTCCATCGGGAGACATTGCCTGAGGAAAGGAAGGGAAAACACATTGGTATCAATTTATTCTTAACAGTTCTACTCCTATCAACTGTTAGATATGGGTATAAATTCCATTCAAACTCTTCTCTTTCTTGGGGCTAGGTACAGGCTTAAATCCTGAGATATCAAGGGGGAATTAAATCATAATACCACAGTTATAATTTTCCCTTCCTATATCTTAATACTGAGATCTCTACAAGCTCAGTCTACAATTATGTTTAAATTTCTGCTAGGAAAGAAATGGAAAAGATCTTAGAAACTCAGCTGCAGAAAATCTCATTAGGTCAGATAAGTTCAGTTACCCGCCGCCTTCAAGCAGGTGAACTTTTAAATTAGGGATGAAAGATTACATTGAATTCCCAATCCCTATATTTATGCACACCTGCATTTTTGATTTCCTTCACAAGCTAATTGTACAATATTTCAGAGTCTGATTCTCTTTCTACAGCAAAATAACGTTTTGGTCAGGTATACTTATTGTGTATCTAATTTATATTTTAATATATTTAACATCTACTGGTCATCCTGCCATCTAGGGGAGGGGGTGGGGGTGGGGGGTAAGAGGTGAAAAATTGGAACAAGAGGTTTGGCAATTGTTAATGCTGTAAAGTTACCCATGTATATATCCTGTAAATAAAAGGCTATTAAATTAAAAAAAAAAAAAAAAAAAGAAAAGAAAAAAAAATAAATTAGGGATGAAAGATTGCTGATAAAAAATTGTTATTTCAGTGATACTCAAGGCAGGAGTTTAATTTTGAAACTGTTCAATTTGAAGATAAAAAAAGAAGCATAGCCATGTTTCCCAGTCTCCACAGAATGCCAGGAAATCAGAAAGATTCAGAAAGATTTGAGTTCAAATCCAACCTCTGACACTAGTGGATATGCTGGAGGAAATTGCCATTGGGGAAATTAATCCTTACCTAAAACAAAACAGATTCTTTGCATATTTGCATAAAATTTGTATACATGAAATCAATTAAAAAAAAAAAAAACAACAACTTAAAGAGACACCATGGTATAGTGGATAGAGAGCTGGGCTTGAAACATATCCCCAGGATTTAAATTGTGTCTCTGCCACTGGACAAGTTATTAACTCTTCCTTTCTTTAGGCAACAGTGAAAGTCATTATTAGCTGCAAAGAAAACAATCTACTACAAGATTGTTATTGTCCTTAGTTCTAGAAAAGAACAATGACATCAGGGAAGGGATGCCATGACATGCAAGTGAATTGGATTTAATGAAGAAGAGCTGGACAAGGTCACCAGCCTCACTTTCCCTTTGGAGCCATCTGGGTCCAGTGGTCAGGTACAGATCAAGAGGACTGGAGGTGGGCCTGGATGCAGGGGGAGACCCTGGTCTTTTTAAGTTAAGGTCTTCCACTGAAGCCACACTCACTCAACCAGTGATTAAGACTAGATAATAATTTAGGCAAACAATCTCTTTCATCTAGTCCCCCCAAAACCCCAAATAAATAAATGATATAAGAAGATTAGAAATGTAGGAAAGGGCCAGGCTGGTAAAGAGCTTTGAACAACGGAGGATTTCTATTTGATCTTGAAGGGGACTGGGAGCCACTGGAATTGAATGAATAGGGAAGTGAGATGGTCAGATCAGAACTTTAGAAAAATCACTGACAGCTGAGTGGAGAAAGGACTGTAGTGGGAGATCAATCAGCAAGCTATAGTCCAGGTTTGAGGTGATGAGGGGCCTGAAGAATAGTAGCATTAGAAGAGAAAAGGGAGCATTTATGAGAATATTAAATAAAATCAATAAACTTTGAAAAAATATTGGGATTTGTGTGGGTTGTCAGGAAGTGGGGAAGTCTTGGTAGGGAGAGACAGTTCAGCTTTAGCCACACAAAGAACTCCCTAGGAGCTCCCCACATTAAATCCCAAGTCCAGTTCCTATCCCTGCCCCTATTCAAAAAAACTTAATAAGAGGGAGATTTTTTTTTCCTACCATGAAAAAAGACCTTATTTAATTAATTTTGTGTCAAGATTTCCCTGGCCCTCATTTATCAAAATTAAGTCAGAGAATCATAAACTCTTTAGAGTTGTAAGACACATAAAAAGGTCACCTAATACAATATGTCTGAAGCATAAAAAATGCTTCTATTGTAATGTTTCACAAACCAGCTGATATGGAGAACCTGCCAAATATCTGTATCTATGTGTTTTTTCTTTTTTCCCACCAGACTCAGCCTGGATGTGGTGATTGAATGGTCAGGAAAAAGGGAGTCAAAGTGAGAAGAGTGGGGCTATCAATTTTCTAAAAAATAATATCCCCTTCTTCTTGTGCAGCAAGATAATTATATAAATAGGTATGCCAATATTGGATTTACATATATTTTTACCATGTTTAATCTATATTGGATTACTTACTATCTAGGAGAGGGGTGGAGGGAAGGGGGAGGGAACAAGGTTTTGCAAGGATCAATGGTGAAAAATTAACCTTGATATGACTTGAAAATAAAAAAGCTTCAATTAAAAAAAAAAAAAGGAATGATAAAGTCCAGGAACAATATGCCGTAAAATGTTAAGTAAAAGGAAAAGACTACAAGATATCAACAACAAGTGGTCACCTTTTTTTTTGTTGTTCATTAGGATAGATATAATAGAGATATAATTCATTATCACCCAAGGTGGCCTATTCCATTGTTGGAGGGGGAGGAAGAAAGGAAAAAAGTTTTAAATAAGTGCCTGCTCATGTGCCAGTCATTATAGTAAATGATTTATAAACATTACTTTACAATCATATTCCCATTTTATGTGTAAGGAAATTGAGGCGGCTAGAACTGAAGTGATTTGTCTGGGGTCACAGAACTTTATCTAAGAACACATTTGATTTTAGATCTTGACTTCAGGCCCAATGCTCTATCCACCTTACTGCCTCTAACACTTTTCTTCATATTGCTTCCATCTAATTTCCCTTGCTGGTCTGAGTTTTACCATCTGGGACTAAGTGAAGGAAGTCTAGTCCTTCAAGACAGCAATTCAGAAATCTAAGTATTCCATCACATCATCTGTAAAGAGTGATAATTTGGTTTCCTCATTCCTACTCTTAATTCCTTTAATCTCTTTTTCTTCTCCTTTTGACAAAGTTAGCATTTTTTAATACAATTTTGAATAGTAATGGTGATAGTGAGCAACTTTGTTTCACTCCTGATCTCACTGGGATTGGTTCTAGTTTGTCCCCATTACATATGATGCTTGCTGATGGTTTTAAATAGATGCTAGTGATCATTTTAAGGAAAAGTTCATTTATTCCTATACCCTCTAATATTTTTAATAGGAATAGGTGTTGGATTTTATCAAATTCTTTTTCTGCATCTATTGAGATAATCATATAATTTTGTTAGTTTGGTTACCGATATAGTTGATTATGCTACACGTTTTCCTAATATTGAACCAGCCCTGCATTCTTGTGGTCACAGTGTATTATCCTGGAGATGACGTTCTGTAATCTCATCGCTAATATTTTATTTAAGATTTTTGCATCAATATTCATTAGGGAAATTGGTCTATAATTTTCTTTCTCTGTATTACCCTACCTGGTTTAGCTATCAGCACCATACCTGTGTCACAAAAGGAAAGCAATTCAGAAATCTAAAGACAAGCTCTCCACTCTTATCTGTGGAATAGCTTCCTAGCTGGTCTCTCAATCTCCAGGTTTTCTCTTTTTAATCTGTTCAGACCAGGTTCCACACCCTTGCTCAAAACCTTCAATAACTATCTCCCTATCCTTGCCTTTAGAATAAAGCAAATGAGAGGATAGGGTGCTGGACCTGGAGTCAGGAAGATCTGAGTTCAAATTCTGCCACAGAAACTTATTTCTTCTTAATATACATTTACTTAAGTGACTGGCTGCCTCATCTGCAAAATGGAGATAACAATAATATCTATATCCCAGGGTTGTTATGAAGATCAAATGAGGTATTTGTAAAGCATTTTGAAAACTTTAGTATACTTTATAAATGTTAATTATTCTTACTATCATTAAAATGAAAATTCCTTGGTCTGAAATTCTTTAAGTTAAATTCAAGAACCTTCACAATTAGCTTCATTCTACCTTTTCCTGACCCCCTTAATTCACCTTCTCCCTTTTCAAATACTCCAGCCAAATTTGTCCCCTGAATTCATCATCATGCCATCTCTATGCACTCACACAAACCACTCCCTCCACCTGCTATGACTAGAAGATATTAACTTCTTACCCCTGCCTTCTGGAATCTTTACATTTTTCTTCCATTGTTTTTAGTATTCTTTCTCTCCTCAAATTTTCCTTCAGTATCATATCTTATGTCTTCCTTACTCCCCGCCCCCCCTTTGCTTTCTACCTTGTATTATATCCGAATTCTAATCACCTACTACCCTCTTTGTAAACTCCTTGACTAGAGGGACTGTTCTTTTTATATGATCAATGCCTAGTACACACTTAATTTTTTTTTTTTCAACAGAAAAAAAATCTATTTCAAGCCCCAAAGCAATCTGTGGTCAAATAAGTTTGGAAAACAAAACAAACCCAAAAAAACCTGTTCAGTAACTTACCAGATATAAAACTCGGTATGAATGCCCTGTTAGTTTGGCTACTTGTGTCAGGGAAGGGTATTTCCAGACGAGGATCTGATTTTGTGAGTATCCATGTGTGCTCACCTGAGAGGGAGGAACACAAGGAATTTCAAAACAAGAGCAGCAGGCCCAAGGATGACTGCTTTACTGGGGAATAATAGCATACAGTTCTTGGACATCTCAAGTATGGGAAGTGCTATTCTGGGTGGAATGTAAAGTTTACCATGTAATTTAATATTTCAAGGAACAGTTTAATTATTCATATCTATTACTGATTTAAAAGCAATAACCATGAATTACAGTTTTTTGCTATCTTTCCTAGTGCTTAGCACATCATAAGCCAGAGGAACACAATCCTCAAGTGGCATGAAAGATCACATTGATTCATTCCCTTGAGAGCAAATGACAGAAAAAGAAAATATGTGCTGGAACACATGTACTCAGAAGTCCACAGACAGGTCGTTTGTGGGACAGATGCAAAGAAATGAAGAGCCAGACAGACATCTCAGAAGGAACCTGGTCCAACCTATACTTTAACAAGAAAACTCTAACAACATTCCAAACAAATGGCTGGCCAGTCTCTGTCTGTTTTTCTTGCCATCTGTGGACCCCATTTTTGGAGAGTTCCAACTATTAGGGAGCTTTTGCTTATATCAAGGCCCAGTCTTTCTGCAACTTCTACCCCAAGATTTCTAAGTGCTGCCTCAATCCACACCCTCCAACAGGTCAATAACCTCCACACTCCAAAAAATAAAAAAAATCAGGGTGTGATAACACATGCTCAGGAGGAGGGCAAGAGGTCCTCCCCTTCTCCTCATCCCTCCCCCTCCCCCACCAAGTGGACCCCTATCTTCCTGCACCGCAGATGCACCAATAAGAAATATCACGTGTCAATCACGTGTCACACACCCTACAGACAGTTGTTCAACAAACACTAGAGGGCTGTCTGGTGCTTACTAGTTCATTGGCGTGTTTAGACCAGGCCAGGTTGCACACTTGGGAACCAGTATCGATACACTGCAGGGGCTGTCCTGTGAGTGTGTTCCAGAAGCGGATGCAGCGGTCAGCTGTTCCGCCACCTGATGCCAATAAGCCATGTTGGTGGGGAGACCAGGCAATCGCTTTCACAGCTGCCAAATGCTCAGTGTACTGCTGGACGGGACTTAAACTGGAGTGGTTCCAGACCAGAAGCTGGGGAAAAAAGACAGAAGAGATGAAATCCACTATCAATCTGAGTTTTCAAAACAGTAACGTGAATGATTCTTGAACCCCAATAGCTAGACTGGTCTTTGGAAGTCCAACGGGGAAATGGCTTGCCTAAGATCAGAAAGGAATTATTAATGGACTGTGACTAGAAGCACAAGTTCAAAGAACCTGAGAGGGAGAAGGATCTCACAGATGATCTTGTCTTACCATCTCATCTGACAGATGAGAAAACTCAAATTTACAGTGGTTAGGTCACATGCCCACGGGCACACATGCAGTATGGAGCAGAGACCCGATTCATCCCAAGGTCCAAATACATCCAGATCATCTTATCTTCTCACAGACACCTAGTCTCCCTTTCAACAAATGCCTTATAAGCCTATGTGCCCAATTCTATCAAAAAAGTCAAATTTCACATGTAAAAAAGACTATAGGGCAAGGAAAATATTTAACTCAAAAGAAATAATCATTAACAGTAGAACTACAACATAAGCATATAGTTTAGCACCCAAAATATATCAGGGGCTAGGGTTAAAAAAAAAGAAACAATAAGAATGAAGCTGATCCTTTCTTCAAGGAGCTTACATTTGTTAAGTAAAATGTATACATATAAATAGTATATATGAAATAAATACATGGCTTTAAATGTCAAACAGTGGAATCTGTAAATGACTCCAGAATAAAGAGAGAGCCACTAGAGCTTACTGATTGGAGTATAATTTAAATACCTGTGCTTCTGATTGCTAGTTAGGTGTCAAGAATAGAATGAAGAAGGGAGATATATAGAAATGCAGGAAGACCTATTAGGAGGCTATTGCAATAGTTCAGCAAAGTGATGATAAGGACCTGAACTAAGGGAAAGGCAGGCGCGCACACACACACACACACACACACACACACACACACACACACACTGACTTAGCATCCTCTTTCTCCTCATAAATAATATTTATATAGCATGTATTAAATGTCAGGCACTTTACAATTATTACATTGTTTCATTCTCACAACAATTCTTAAAAGTAGGTATTATTATTCTCATTTTACAGATGAAGAAACATGGTTAAGTAACTTGCTCAGAGTCACTTAGCTAATAAGTGTTTGAGGCTGGAATTGACTAATTTCAGGCCCAGTACTCTATCCACTGAACCACTAAGCTGCCTAATATAAAATGAGGGAGGGTGAAAAATTGAGGATGAGACTTGAGATGTCAAAGTTGGGTTTACTTGAAAGATGGCAGTGCCCTCAAAAGAAAGGATGACATTTGGAAAGGGATAGATGCGGGGGAAAGAAATTAGTTTTGATTTTGACATGTGAAAACAGAGATTACTATTATATAATATTTTAGTAGTTTTAGAATTTTATTATTCCGTTTTCTCTTCAATTTGACCACAAGATTTTTGATAATAATATTGATGAAGATGATGAAATCTCATCTTCATCCATCACTTTAATATTGACAAAATGCTTTCCTCAGATAATCTGTTAAATAGGCAGACAAATATTCACATTCCCACATTAAAGATGGGAAAACAAAAGCTAAATGGGGTAATGTGGTCCCAAGTGTTCACAGTCCCATAGGTATATAAGTGCCAGAGATAGGATTCAAGCCCAAGTTGGTTGATCCCCAGACCTGTGTTTTTCCACTCTATCCCATACCTTGTTGGGCCTGGGACAGTAATAGTGGGAACAGAGCAGAAGTTCAATCACTTCTATACCATGTCAGCTCATATTACCCTTTAAGAGAGGCAGGATTTGGCCTCCCCACACTCTAGAAGGAGAAGGAAAACCTAGCAGCTAATAAATGACACCATGGCACAGCTGAGACTATTGACAACAACCAAAACTCTCTATTACACTGCTAGGTGCTTAAGGAAGATTCTGTTGTTTTTCAACTTTGCATTCCTAATGTGGAACAAAAACTTTGTACACTGTAGATGCTTAATAATAACTGGTTTGTTGGGATACAAGACTTTACTACTGGGTTTTAGAGAAGGTCAAGCAATTCCATACCTTATTATCATTTCCACCCGATGCAAGAAGCTGGTGATCAGTGGACCACTTTAGCCCACACACCTCCTGCCGGTGACCTTGCAACCGTCGTTCAGTCTGCACAGGGGGTGTTCGGATATCTCTCTGGAGAATCATCCTATCCCTGCTCCCAGAAGAAAGCTGGTCTGCATTCCAGGCCAATGCACCTAAGACAGACAAACAGTAACCTGAGAAAGTATACAAGGATGCTGCTAGGAAGCCAAACAGAGGCAGCCCTGACAGATGAGCAACTGTTCTATGAAATCTTCCTTGGAGAAGACCAGAAACATGCAAAGTTTTGCTTGGGAAGTGAAGTGAGTTAAAAATCCCTGCCTGCAAACTGCTAAATTAGAGAAATATTATGACTCTCAGAATTCCAGGATTAGAAAGGATACTGGAGTTTCACCAAGCTTGTATGCCTGACAGCTGAATCCTTGTTACAAATTCTCAATAAGTGGCATCCAGTCAATCAGGTGGCCAACAAGTATTTATTAAGTGATTGCTATGTGTCAAATACTATGTTAGGTAATAGAGACACAAATACAGTGAAAAGTCCCTGCCCTCAAGGAAGTCAAAGTCTATAGCCAAGGGAGATGTCATATATATAACACACATAGGCACATGCAAAGCTTGAACTGAGCAGTTGAACCCACTCTTCTTTTTTAATTTCCTCTTTCCCCTCCACACCTTCAAATGTGAATGAAGGAAAAACAAAATCTTTGTTACAAACATGTAGTCTTAAGCAAAACAAATTTTCATTTTTGCCAGGTCCAAAAAAAATGTCTCATTCTGGGTTCAAATCTCTGTCCTCCATCAAATGATAGCATGTTTCATCATGAATCTTCTGTAACTGTGGATGATTATCATCATGATCAGAATTCCTAATTCATCCAAAATTGTTTGTCTTTATCATACCGTTGTGTTTGCATAAATTGTTTTCCTAGTTCTGCTCACCTTATTCTGTATTAGTTTATACAAGTCTTCCCAAATTTCTCTGTAACTATCCCCTTCATCATTTCTTTATATAGCACAATAGAATTCCATCACATTTATATACCATAACCATACTGTTCAGCCATTCTCCAATTTATGAGCACCTCTTTAAATGCCTATACTTTACTATTTAAAAAAAAAAAAAGTTTCTTCTCTCTCTGAATTTTCATAGAGCCTTAGGGTGTGTTCTGCTTAAGATGATTCTCTCCCCTCTATTTTCCAGCTGAGTGAAATGTATTTTAGTAACCAAATCTGTGTGTATTCTTACTTTGAACAATTTAGATGACAGTAAATTTCAAAGGCCAGCCATTCTCCCCAAAGCTCTTTTCCTTGTGTACCCTAATTATATGGGGAAAATTTTCCTAATCTTTTTTTCCTCCACCTATATTCCTTTTTTCCTTCCTTTCCATTCTTCTTTTAAGATCTTCATGACATGGCAGAACCATTCCTAGGACTGGTCTAGGAAAATTGCTTCTGAGATTTCTGATAATGCCAGGGTTCAGAAGAGATAGATCTGCCAGCTTTCCAACTTAGAATATAAAGTTTATCTGAAATTAATTAATCAATCCTTCATTCTCATGAAAGTGAAGTCCTTTGTTCCTTCCTTCAGAAAATTGTTCCTTCTCTGTTATCTTTTTCATTGCTATCCCTTATCATTATATTCATTCATATTTACCTTGTTATGTTTGTATTAATTCATGTGTTTGAATTTCAAAATTCTATACAGTTAAGATCTTTGTCACATGGAATTATCTTCAACATGGTCCATTTAATTTTCAGAGTTTGTTGTTTGGTTAAGATTTTGTACCTAAACTGTTAATTCTCCTTTCAACTTTTTTCTTCCACAGCTCTCATTTCTTTTCCAAAAAATTGTCCCTTCATAATTGTTATTTCATCAACAAAAACCTTTTTTTAAACTAATTAAACAAAAACAAACAAACAAAAAAAAACACTTGCTTATCTTCCAATAATTTTAGTTGCATTTGTCTCCAAGCTGTGTTATTCCATGAGCCTCTGCTTAATGTTTGATACTTATTTTATTCTTGTGGATTTGTGTCTTGAGCATCTCTGACAGAGGAACAACTCTTTATGATGGAATATTTTATTTTGGTTTTGCTCTTTCTTCTGATTGAATTCCTGACTTTGAATTTGATGCTATTAAGAGCTGGACTTAGTGTGGTACTGTTGCTTTCTTTGGTTATTGAGTACTGTGGTATTCTAAGATCTCAGGGTTGGCTCAAGCACTGAAATATTCCCAAAATGGTCTGACCCAAGGTGTAGTCTGAACATTGCAAATTCCTGACCTGGGTGTGGGTTTGAACAAGAGTAGATTATTTCTGAACCCAGCTACTATCAGCAATCTAGAAAACCCAGCTGATTCAGTTATAAGAGCATAGATTCCCTTTGGTCTGTGACTTCCACCAAGGTTATTCCTCTGCAGATTTCAAACTGGGGTGGAATCTGGAAATGATACTCTATTCTGCTCCTGGTATCTGAGCCACAATTTTATTGTTTGATTCTGAACTTGTTCTTCACTCTGCATAGATGTCCAGGGGAGGTAGAGGAAAAAGGTCTTTTTTATCAATGTCCCTTGGATCTGACTTAGATCTGGATAGAGGGCAAGATCTGGATAGAGGGCAACAACAAAGCTGCCTCTTTGCACTTGTTCCACTTACACTTCTCTGGTACCCCTAATACACAGATTCTCCCTGGGTGCTAGATGCTTCACATGCCAGTATTCTCTGCTCTAAGGCTCCTTCACAGTGAATTCTCTGTGTCCCCCCTATGCCAACCCAGCCTAGAAAAATGATTCACTCATGTTCTCTCCCCCTCCCCCTCCACCCCCCTAGGCAATTAGGGTTAAGTGACTTGCCCAGGATCACATAGCTAGGAAGTGTTAAGTATCTGAGGCCGAATTTGAACTCATGTCCTCCTGATTTCAGGGTTGGTGCTCTATCCACTGCACCAACTAGCTGCTCCTCACATTTTTTCTTAGCTATTCCCATCTAGGTTCAGTCTGGTGCATTTTCTAGAGCTAGATATTTGGAGGTATGTTGTTTTTTATTCTTCCTGGGGAGGAAGGGGACGGCAACGAGTTCCTCACTGAACTGTTTCTTCCTATTTTGACATCTTGGCTCACCTGGGAACTTGCTTTCTTGAGAAGGATGGTGAAGTATAAAGAATGCTGTTTGTCCATTTGGGAAATTTAAGCTAGGTTCAAGCTGCTAGATATTAACATGATCTTCAATCTATTAAGTGAAATCCCAGTTTAGTTATTTAGGTAATTTCCTCCTACCCTCTTATTTTTGTTGCTGTTTCTTACCAACTCTGGCTGTGTGACCTTCTAGCATGGACAGTTTCTTCCCTGCAGCTGCATCCCAGATCTGTACAAAGCCTTTATGTGTGCCAACTGCTACCAAGTTTCCCTAAATCAGCAAAAGACATACACAAAGAATGAACTGAAAGGGATGAGAAAAGAAAACATGCAGAAAAGGGAGAGAACTCCAAACAGATTTAATGCTCTCCAACTTTCATAAATGCTTTTCCAGATTAAAAAAAAAAAACCAAAAAGCAAAAAACAAAAATTTATGGTCATAGCCTAACAATAGAAGAATATATCTTCTTTTTTTCAGCACAATTCTTGCTCCTTTCCATTATCATGATTTCCTGTTCTGGCATTAACAGATTTGATCCAAGAATAAGATACATCATGAATTCTTTAGGGGGAGAAGGAAGGAGAAAGAGACCACCTTCCAATGGTGGAATGTCAAAGCTCTTGCTGACAAGCTGAAGAAAGGAAGAGCTGTGCTCTTATAAGGGCATAGAGTGCTTGGAAGGAACTAATTCCTAATTTTCACAAGTGTAGGGGACACCAAAAATGTTCTTGTTTGTTGTCTTTGGCACACATGTAACAGGCTTTAACCTTAGTATAGGATTTCATGTCATTACTAATAATAATGAGTCTTAGTAAAAGATGCTAAACAAATTCAAGGAAAACAATGACCAATAATTGTAACATATAAACAGAAGTATTATGTCAGCAACAGATTCACTTAGAAAGCAATCTTATCATGTTTTAAATATTTTACATATGAGAAAACTGGCCCAGAGAAGGTAAATGACTAGTCCAATATCATACAAGCAGCCAATGGCAGAGCTGGAATTCAAATTCATGTTGTCTGATTTCAAATTCAATGTTCTTTCAACATTTTACTGATGTCACAAGATTATCATGTGGAAAATGTTTTATAAACATTAGAGAGCTTGTGGAAATTCTCTCCCCCCCCCCCCCCCCCCCCCCCCCCCCCCCCGCACTATACCACACTCTCTCAGAGACTTTCTCTGTTAAAGAAGACAATTCTAGTTGCTGCTACTCAAGAAAGAATAACAACAAATTTTTTAAAAATCCTAAGCACGGAACAGATGTTGGTGATTGTTGTCCATTGGATCAGTCACGTCCAACTTTTTGTGATCCCATTGGAGATTTTCTCAGCAAAAATATCAGAGTGGTTTGCCTTTTCTTTCCCTAGCTCATTTTACAGATGAGAAACTGAGGCGAACATGGTGAAATGACTTGCTCAGGGTCACACAGCTAATAAGTGTCTGAGGCCAGATTTGAATTCAAGAAGAGGAGTCTTTCTGACTTTAGGCCAAGACTCTACCCACTGTCACCTGGCTATCTTATTGAGAAAAAGTTATTAATTTTTAAGAATCTCAATAACTCTTTTCGAGTTTTGAATATCAGTTGAGTGAAACAATTTCAGCACTAAACCACCCTACAGTGCCCATAAGAAACACTTTGTACTGACCCGTTCAGACCAGCCCACAGAAGTCACAGAATCTCCTTCCACAGACAGGTCACATAGCCTGGTTACCTAGAAAAAAGCAAGTATTGAGGTACACAACGACTCATACTCCATAAGGTTGCTAACTCCATCTATCTCCATTTAGCTTTCTCTCCTTCCCAGGGGTGCCAGTATGCTCCAGCTGGGTGGTTTCCTCACAATCAATTGCACCAAAAGTCATTTTTGCTTCCAAAGCTTTTTTTCATTCCACTTCCCCCAAATGGAATGTCCTTAGTTTTCTCTCCTATCTGAATCTGATCCAGCTGTCAAGAGTAACCTCAAGTTTGTTTGAATCCTCCATTCCTCTGTTGCCTATGCCTGAAATTCCTATTGTATTGCCAATATCACACAAGTTAGCACTTAATGATACCTGACATTTACGATTTACAAAGCACTTTGTATACATTATCTCATTTGATCCTCCACCTTGAGAAACAGGCACTAACAAATTCTTCTTCTTCTCATTTTACAGATGAAGGAAATGAAGTACTGAGAGATTAAATGATGTGCTCCTGGTAATTCAGCATCAGTTAGGATTTTAATCCAGGTTTACTGACTTCAGATTCTGTGTTCTTTCTGTTACAATATAATACAGTTCCTACAACTATAATATGAATATAGCAGAGATTCAATAAAAGCAGAATTGATTGATGGGGAAAGCAAGAAAGGATTATGACCACTAACCAGACTTCATCTGTTCTCATGAACAATGAGATAAGGCCTCATAATTACAGGGCAGTCAGAACTACTACTGTGCACAAATGGGATGGATGCTCAGCTAGTGTACTAGGCTGCCTTGGGTGAAAGGAGCAGTTCTGCACAAAAGGCTAGGATTCTAAAAGCCCTCCACATTTCCTAGGTCTTTACTTACAAACCAGTATTTAAACAGTGTGGTACTGAACCTAGAACTATTAGGAAAATGTTGCACAAAACTTAAAATGCTATAAAGATGTAAGCTATTGACTTGTTTATATCACATATCATCAGCTCTGACGGTCTATGTTCTCAGATCTCTAACACTTTAATAAGTTCTGTGAGCTAAAGTCCTTTCTAGGTCAAACTAAGATCGTTTTCAGCATTAAAGTTCTATGTTCTAAAGTGTCTTCCAGTTCAACTAAGTTGTGTGTTCTATAGTTTCTTCTAGCACTAATTATCTACATTCTATAAATGTTTATTTTTGCTATTATGTCTCTCTCAGTTAATAATTTTAAGGGATTATTCTAAATTTTTTTTTTTTTTACTTTATGACCTAACATCTTGTCTAGCTGTAATATCTGATGTGCCAAAGTTCAACAGAGAACAGAAAAATTACATTCATTTATTTGCTTTTTAAAAAAATACATGAAACCACTTGAGAATCTTTTGTGGCAACTTAAGATAGAACAGAACAAATCCGGCAGACTCTCTCTTGCCCATTTCCTCTACTCTTCTACCATTATTACAAAAGGCTCATCATCCATACCTGGCTGGTACACGCACTCCATAGGTAAACACAAGTGCCCAGGCCAACACTTAGGACGTTGAGGGAAGACCAGTCTACTAGATTCAGGTAGAAGTCATCTTGGAGCTCAGGGGCATCAAGAACTTTGAAAGGGATTTTGGAAATTTTTCTGGTGGGTTTCCGTGGAGATCTTAATAACTTCTGGCTATTTACCAAAAAAAGAAAAAAAATTATATAGATAGATATATATGTATGTGTGTGTGTCTCAACATAAGAGAAAAATTTCATATCAAGCTTTTGCCACTAGAAACAGTACTTTTCAATGGTAATCAATAAAAATTGATGAAGAAGAAAATACACATTTTCTTTCAGTCTTTTCATGTACATAGGGAGGCAGGTCATTAATTCAAACACTTTAGTGACTACTATTAAATTCAGGTTATAGGTTTGAAAAAATTCATTAAAAATCATTCACTCCAATTCAGAGAAACAAGAGAAGAATGGTATAAAATGATAAAGCTTGAAGAATGCAAAACCAATCAACTAATAAACATGATATGATTAATTTTTTGTTTAGATTTTCAATCATACTTTTCTTTTTTATTATTATAAAGAAACATTCAACTGAGGAGACAGAATTTTTTTTTTTAAAGGCATAAACATTAGTTGTTAATTAGGGTAAAAATAGTCTTAATTCCATCATTTTATAGTTTGAGAAAGTCTGGCTCAGAGGGAAGTATCACACCTGAAATAAATGGCAGAGCTAGGGTTCAAACCCAGGTCTTTTGATTCTCAATTCATAGTTCTTTGCATACAATGATAGCTTTCAATTATAATCCAAATTCATTTATTCTAATGTACATTTATTAGATCTCTTCAGAGTTTCATGCTGGTCACTAGAAACACATATCTGATTTTTCTTTACTATAGCATAGAGCTCTTGAAGTCTGAGCCAGCAGGGCACAAACTTTCTCAAGTTCTAGAAGTTCCACAGATGCCAAACATACATTGTCTCACCAATGTTCTGCTGTCTAATTAAGTAGGGAGATGCCTATCATCCATCAAGAGGTTGAACTTAAATAAGATAACAGCATGGCAACAACCCATGAAACAAAGGAAAATGCAGACTAGTCTATAGAATTCTGGTCCCCCTCTTTGGTTTCTGCTGAGATAGTGCAGAAAAGCAGAAAAAGATGTAGAGCATGCTAAAAATCCTTTTAAAAACTGTCCGTAAATACAGAGATGAAATATGATTGAAGATGGCTTCAATACTGACATTCTCTTCAGAAAGGCCTGGAGAAACTTACACGAACTGATGCTGAGTGAAATGAGCAGAACCAGGAGATCATTATATACTTCAACAACAACATTATATGATGACCAGTTCTGATGGACCAGGCCATCCTCAGCAACGAGATCAACCAAATCATTTCCAATGGAGAAGTAATGAACTGAACCAGCTATGCCCAGAGAAAGAACTCTGGGAGATGACTATGAACCATTACATTGAATTCCCAATCCCAATATTTATGCCCACCTGCATTTTTTATTTCCTTCACAAGCTAATTGTACAATATTTCAAAGTCTGATTCTTTTTGTGCAGCAAAATAACGGTTTGGTCATGTATACTTATTGTGTATCTAATTTATATTTTAATATATTTAACATCTACTGGTCATCCTGCCATCTAGGGGAGGGGGTGGGGGGGTAAGAGGTGAAAAATTGGAACAAGAGGTTTGGCAATTGTTAATGCTGTAAAGTTACCCATGCATATAACCTGTAAATAAAAGGCTATTAAATAAAAATAAATAAATAAATAAATAATTTAAAAAAAAAAAAAAACTGACATTCTCATTCTAGGTCAACTTAAAAAGCCTTAACGAGTTGCAGGAAACTGAGAGGATAAATGGAAGGCTCTTCTTTGGCAAAGCAAGGGAAACATCATCAAATGCTAAACTTAATTATCTCAATCTACAAGAAAGCACTATGCTAAGCTCTGGGGATAAGAAGACAAAAAGAAAACACTGCCCCTGTTCTCAAGGAGCTGACATTCAAATAGGCAGAAGTTTAGCATTTCAGGAATGGGGGAAAATCAGGATGAAAGGCATAGAGAAAAGAGATAGGAGTATTGTGGGGAAGAAACACGAAGAGGGCCAGGGTTGGTTAGATTTTAGTGTGTGTGGAGAGAAATAATGGATAATCAGGCTGGAAAGATAGGATGGAAATAAGGCTTTAAAAAAGCTTGTAGCACTCAAGATAAACATTAACAAAAAGAAAATCATGACGATAATTGTGATTATTACAGAGGAAAAGAAAAGAAATTCTATAAAAATTTTAGTTTTTCAAATGAAATCAGCATAGACCCTCACTATTCAACATATAGCTGAACACTTCTATTAGTCAGTTGATAAATTTTATTAAATGTCTCCTTTGTTTCAGACACTGTTGCTAGGTACCAGAGCTATAATAAAGGCAAAAAGACTGTTCTTGCTCTCAAGGTCTACATAAAGTAAGATAAATCAGAAAATCAAGAGAAGAAAGGTGGTAGGTATGAAGGGGAATCAGGAAAGGCTTCCAGAAGGAAATAAATTTTAGACAGGATTTAAAGGAAGCCAGGGGAAGGAGTTGAGGAGGGAAAGTATTCCAAACATGAAGAATAGTCAAAAAGCATGCCTCTAGTTGGGATACAGGAATATCTTGTTTGAGAAACAAGGAAGTCATTGTCACTGTACAGTAGAGTATATGATGGCAGAGTAAGATGTAAGATGATTGTTGTTTGTCCTTTGTTGTAGACAAAGATTATGACATTAGAGAGATGATGCCGTGACATGCAAGTGAGGGAGGGCTGGGCAAGGTCACCAGCCTCACTTTCCCCTCCAGTAGCCCAGATATAGATTAGGCAACTTAGAGACAGCCCTAGATGCAGTGGAAGAACTTGGTTTTTAAAACTAAGCTATTCAACAGGTCTCCGTCTGACTAAGGCCATAGCCATTCAGTGATTAAAGCTAGGACGCAATTGAGGCAAAAAATTTCCTTTCATGGAGTCAAAAAAAATCTAAATAAATAAATTGATGTAAGAAGACTAGGAATGTAGGAAGGGGCCAACCTGGTAAAGAGCTTGGAATGACAGAGGATTTCTATTTGATCTTGGAGGGGACTAGGAGCCACTGGAATTGAATGAATAGGGGAGTGAAGTGGTCAGACCAGAACTTTAGGAAAATCACTGACAGCTGAGTGGAGAATGGACTGGACTGCGAAGAAATGTGTGGCCCAGAGATCAATCACCAAGTTATAGTTGCTGTCCAGGTATGAGGTGATGAGGGGCCTGTTATCAGGACAGTAGCAGCATTAGAAGAGAGAAGGGAGCATTTATGAGAATATTAAATAAAATCAATAAACTCTGAAAAAATATTGGTGGGAGGTGTAGTTAAAAATTGTACATAAGTTACAAGTCTAGGTGATTAGAAGGGTAGTGTCCTTCTAATCTTATAATAGGGAAAGTCAGGAAGAGAGGAAGTCTTGATAGGGAGAGACAGTTGAGCTTTAGATATGCTGAATTTAAATAGAAGGAACAACCAGTTCAAGACAGCTAGTGAGATATTAAGTGGAGGTCAGTAGAAGAGCTGGGAAGCAGATTTGATAATCATGAGCATAGAGATAATTCAATCCACAGGGGCT
This sequence comes from Sarcophilus harrisii, assembly GCF_902635505.1. Taxonomy (NCBI): domain Eukaryota; kingdom Metazoa; phylum Chordata; class Mammalia; order Dasyuromorphia; family Dasyuridae; genus Sarcophilus; species Sarcophilus harrisii. Next base: position 656,540,573 of record NC_045426.1, read on the forward strand.
GATGAGATCATCAAGTGAAGAAGTATGAAAGAAGAGAAGGCCAAGGACAGTGCTTTAGAGCAATGTGTCTTAAACTGTGAGTGAGGAAACCATATGAAGTCATGAACTGAATGTGGGGATTGTACAATTATGACTTATTATCAGTAAATGTTTGATTTGTATACACCTCTGATTATATGCTTGGGGTTGAGTAAAATCTATTCATGTATTATTGGAAAAAATATGTTAAAAGTACAGGTAGGTTTCTGCAAATGAAGTTCTACAATAGACTCCTTTAGACTGACCTGTAGAGGATATATGACACTACTTGCTTTCTGAAGATTAAAAAAAACACCCCAGACCCCACAAGCAACTTAACAGAGCAAAGTGTTCTTTTAGGAGATGTAAAACTAATGTATGGAATTTATCATATACTTTAAAGCAGAGATTTGGTTTCCTATCATTACTGAGGGTCTTTTAATGGCTCTCTCTTTTGCCTACTATTCATGTCTAAATAATTTAGTCTGGCATTTAAGGCTCTTTGTTATGTAGTTCAGCTATCAGCAAATGAGTCAGTGGAATCTGGCCCCTCTGCCTAAAACCCAGGAATCTACCACTCAAGGAATGCCCATGGAGTGACTGATAACCTTAGTTTTTGGATGCAGAATCTGATTGTACCTTTTGTTGCTGACTGGGGACAAAGAATATGGAGAAACTTCGTTGCCATCATCGGGACTTGAGCGCTTTGTGCTGAGGGAGTACTGAAAAAGAAAATTTGAAATTAGAGAAGACATGCAACAAAATATTCCCAAATCTTATAGATCTAGAAGATAATCTACACACAAACAAAATTACAAAAGAGAGAAACAAAGCAAAAAAGAAACTTGAAATTCATTTCATAGAAACTATGCTAGAGCTGACACACTCACACCAGTTTTCAATTACTGTTAATGTAATGTATTTGAAAGTAAGCATCTTTAGATTATAGTGTAAACATTCTATAAAATACAATATTAAATGATAATATTATAACAGCCTTTAAAACTACTTAGTAAAGGAGATTTTTATAATCCTTTCCCTATATTTTAACTAACCCTGTAATTTTGCAAAGGACATCAATTAGCACCAAGTCATCACCTTTAGGGTCAGAAGGGCAGAGAAAGAAAATCCCAGAGAGGTGTAACATTACTGGAATACCAAGTCTCCTACCCTAAGAGGTGTGCTATAGTAAAAAGGGAATTGGCTTGACAGGCTGGGTGCTAGTCCTGGCTATGCTACTAAACTCATCATGTCACCATTTACAAGTCACTAAGTAACTAAATTGGATGATTTCAAAAATTTCTCCTCCTAACTCTAAGATTCCACATTCTATGACTGCAAGCAATTCTGATGCAGGAAAAAACATACTGACTGAAAAAGAAGAGTTGGACGTGATGCCTTTTTATTTGCCTAAATCTGCTTCATTCCCCAGGAGATGGTGTTTTCTCTTAATGAGACATAGCTAGTAATATACTCAAGCTCTTGTCACCTTCATTTTCCAGATATTTAAGAATGGGATGGGGTAGAAAAGCAAGGAATGAGGCTTACTGTGTCCTTCTAAGACTCAAGAAACTTCAGTGATTTCCCACTAGCCTCTAGGAGAACCCCTAAATTCTTCACCTAAGCATTAACTCCCACCCCCTATATATCTAATTTCAAAGTGCTTTTTTTTTAATTAAAAAAATTTTTATTAAAGCTTTTTATTTTCAAACATATGCATGGATAATTTTTCAACATTAACCCTTGAAAAATCTTGTGTTTCAATCATCCCCTTTCCCCCCACCCCCTTCCCTAGACGGCAAGTAATTCAATATATGTTAAAACATAGTAAAAAATATGTTAAATCCAATATATGCATATTTATACAATTATCTTGCTGCACAAGAAAAATCAAATAAAAAAAAAATGCAAGCAATGACAAAAAGAATAAAAATGCTTTATCCACACTGAGTTCCTACAGTCCTTTCTCTGGATGTAGATGGCTCTCTTCATCACAAAATCTGGTCTGAATCATCTCATTGTTGAAAAGAACCACATCCATCAGAATTAATCATCGTATAATCTTCTTGTTGCCATGTACAATGATCTCCTGATTCTGTTTATTTCACTTAGCATTGGTTCATATAAGTCTCTCCCAGGCTTCTCTGAAATCCTCCAGCTGGTCATTTCTTATAGAACAATAATATTCTATAACCTTCATATACCATAATTTATTCAGCCATTCTCCAACTGTTGGGCATTCACTCAGTTTCCAGTTTCCTGCCACTACAAAAAGGGCTGCCACAAATATTTTTGCACATGTCCCTTTCCCTCAGTGTGCCTTTTCAAAGGACTAAGTTCAAATTTGACATTTGAGGGAAACTGCAATCCTAGACTTTTCAAATCTGACAATCTATTTCCCATATCTTTGTATTTGCAGAAGTTACCTGTCTAGAATCTGACTCCTCGATTCTGCCTTTCAGAATCCTTTATCTTCCTTCCAGGCTTTATGAACATAAGATGCCATTTTTGCAAAGTCTACCCTGGTCTCCCATAGCCATGGATATGATTTTCTCTTTCTTTCCCCAATTCCTCCTTTCTTCCTTCCCTGAAAATCCCTCTCCTCAAATTATTTTGCATTTCCTTTTTGTATGCATACAGCATCACTCTTACAGAATGCAAGCACCTTGTAGGCAGGGACTATTTTGAACTGAACTGAACTGAGCCCTCTAACCCAGGCTTCCATCTACAAGGCAAAATGTAACTTGCCAACAATTCCATTCAGAAGAGTACAGATAAATTCCCTTTGGCCTAAGCTGTCTAGACTCATATAAGTGAATACAAACTCACCTAATCCACTATATTTAAAATCTCCCTGTCTGTGCTTCACATCCTATTTAACCATCCACCAGGATGCCAGAGCCTATCTAGCAGAGACATCTTGACATTCACCATACTGCCATGGAAATTTCCACATTCTTCCCCTCCCCACTTGTCAGCACCATCCCTCTACTGTTGTTCTGGGAATAATAATCAAATCAATTGTCATCATTTCTACAGGAAAGGGCATGACATTACACTATACTTTGGTTCCATTCAAAATTCCTGAGACTACTCAGATTCAAACATAATCATTATTTACCCACATGGTTTTTATCTCCCTTTATTAAAATAGATATCCTATAGGACAAACCCAATCATACAATTGTATACATTTATATTCCCAGCACATAGCATAGTGCTTGGCATATGGTGTATGTAATAAAATGGTCATTCATTCGGACACTCTCCAATATCTAGCTCCCCTCTTTCTAAAACCCACAGGTAAAGCCATGAGACAAGACTTAAGTCACTGCAGCTGCCTGAACTTACTGTGAAGAGGCTCTTTTTCTCTGGTGTGGAAGGCTGCAGCCTTCGGTCCTCTGTCTGAGGATCCTGGACTTTCTCAATTCCAGCTCCTAGTAGCTCATTCTTTAACAAGGCAGAGTAGGCTAGGCCATCTGGATAGATACAGGATAACGTAAGTGCTATGAAAAAAAAATAAAGAGGAAAGAAAACCTCCCACCCAGAGTAAATGGCAAAACTCAAAGCTTCACGTCACGTCAGCTACAAGTATTTCCTGGTACATGATAAGAACCAAAGAGTGAGGACTAAGTTTCCAACCTTTGCCGTTATCCGAAGTGGCATCTTTTGCTTTCCGATTCTGACTGGGTGATTTCTCATTTTCCTGAGGTAAAAAAGAGGAAAAGATGTTGTGAATTTATCTTCCTTTCTCCACTTAATTCATTTATGTATGGGGGCTTCTGGCTATTATTTCAGCTAATTTTCCATTTATGGATGAGGCAATTAGAGTTGAGTAACTTGTCCAGGTTTTACACAGCTAGGAAGTGGTAAGTCTGAGGTCAGATTTGAACTCAGCTCCTTCTGACTTCAGGACTTGTGCTCTAACCCACTGTGCCACCCAGCTAGCTGCCCCTATCCTTCACTTTTAATAAATTAGCTGAAATGGGGCTGTTAGGTGATAGAATGGACAGAACACCAATCCTGGACTGGAGTTGAAATCTGGCCTCAGACACTTACCACTTCCTTGCTGTGTGACCCTGGGCAAGTCACTTAGCCCCTATTGCCTCAGCAAAAAAATTAAAAAGAGTGAAGGACAATAGCCCCAGTGACTCTATGATTATCCAAAGGCAATCCACTGCTGAAAACCGCAACAATTATAAAACTGTTCAGTTATAGATTTTTTTTTCCTCCCAGTCTAGATTCTATCCTATTCTAGGCTATATAGTTTATACTACAACATAGCAAATAAATACAGAAAAGTAAATGCAAATAAAAATCAATCTTCTTTTATCCTGATTCAATTGTTGCTTATTACTGCCTCTAGGGATATAGTAGTCAATAATATTGTAGTTATGTCTTCCTTCTATTTACAACTTTCCCAAAGCTCTTGTACCACTCACATTTATTCTATGGAAATTAATGCTCCAGTTGGCTCCAGCTCTAGAAGGTATAAAGCGGTCTCCATGTTTGCTGGGAGAAGACATGGGAGAATTGGAAGGTGTCAAAGTTCGTCTCATCTCAGCAACCTGGAATTTGAAAATCTGAATCAGTGGGTAGGATAATGACTATTAAAAAGAATACTATTTCTAGTTTGCAGAGTTTTCCTCACAATCACCCTGGAAAGTTCAAGCCTTGTAAGCGTTAGTTAAAATTCCTATTAACAGATGAAACAACTGATGCTCAGAAAGGGTAAGAAGGTCATGAGGTCACAGTCACATGATTAGAAGTAGAAGACATCTAGATGATTAACTCTGGGCTGTTTCTTAAGCACCATATTCAGAGATCAGAATCCTTGCTTTTGTGCCTTTGTTCATACTATTCCCTATACCTGGGATGTTGTCCTTCTCAAGTGTCTGATGAATTTTCCTAGGATCAGAAGACTATATAGAAGGGCCTTCTGAGTTATTTATTCCAATCCCCTCACTTTGTGAGTGAGGAAACAAGCAGAGAGAAGCTAAGCTTTTCAAGGTTACAGAGGTAATGAGTAACAGAACCATGATTTGAACCCTGATCCTCTGATTCAAGTTAATTCAATAAAGATTCACTAGCAGCTATACTTCCCCAACTTTCAATGCCCCGTTAAGCAGCTAACTCCTGTGTGAAGTTATCTCTGATCATCTAAATGGAATTGATTTCTCCTTACTTTGATTTGTTATAGATTTATTATCCACAATCTACACTTGGTAAATAGGATATATGGAGTTTTGCTATAGTGATGTTCATATTTATTCTTTCCTCTATTTGATTATAAACTTTATAGGGCAAGATCCAATCTCACAAGTATTTTGTATAGTTATTAAAAATATATATATTGAGGACTAAATGAAAAATCTGTAAACTTATGAGAAGCAAAAATTATAATTTTAGATACTTGAGTCATGGAACTAACAAACCAAAAAACCTAACCTCTTTCATTATGACTTCTAATGACATTTTAGTCAGAGTGCCTAAATTCACCTTGTTCTCTGACCAGAATTACATGGCTAGCTTTTAGTCTGATAGTAAGTACATAGCTGCTGTAGTTGACTATTTAACTTAAGCAATACCATTTAACTGTACAGGCTGTTTGTGCAAAAGAAGCAACTATTGAAATCCAAAAGGAAGTCTGAGACACTATTTTAGGCCATTGAGAGAAAAGCAGGGTTGTTGAGTTCTCCCCTCCCCATTGCTATTATCAGGCAAGAAAGCTTGTGTTGAAGATGCTATGTGGAGCAAAAATAGCTGACCTAAAACCACAAAGAAATGCTCTTTTATAGTACAGATTCATAGCATGTCAAGTTCTAGGACAAAAAAGTCCCTGTAAGAGAAAGTGATTTTTTAAGAATATCAAAACATATTAAACCAATTATCCCTATACAAATCCTGGTGACAGAATTTTATCTCATACCCCCTTCCTCATTAGAATACAAACACTTCATACTTAAGAAGTTCCCTCCCCCAAATTGCTCATTTATATTCACTTTCTTAATGTTTCTCTTTATTTCTGGTATTTACATTTCAAAGTTTCTTTTCAGCATTATGAAGGCTTGAAGTTCTCTAATTCATTAAGAAATCATTTCCCACTGAATGGATGTCCATCAGTTGGAGAATGGCTGAATAAATTGTGGTATATGAATATTATGGAATATTACTGTTCTGTAAGAAATGACCAACAGGATAATTTCAGAAAGGCCTGGAGAGACTTACACGAACTGATGCTGAGTGAAATGAGCAGGACCAGGAGATCATTATATACTTCAACAACAATACTATATGATGACCAGTTCTGATGGACCAGGCCATCCTCAGCAACGAGATCAACCAAATCATTTCCAATGATTACTGAGTCCAGTAATGAACTGAACCAGCTATGCCCAGAAAAAGAACTCTGGGAGATGACTAAAAACCATTACATTGAATTCCCAATCCCTATATTTATGCACACCTGCATTTTTGATTTCCTTCACAAGCTAATTGTACAATATTTCAGAGTCCGATTCTTTTTGTACAGCAAAATAACGTTTTGGTCATGTATACTTATTGTGTATCTAATTTATATTTTAATATATTTAACATCTACTGATCATCCTGCCATCTAGGGGAGGGGGTGGGGAGGTAAGAGGTGAAAAATTGGAACAAGAGATTTGGCAATTGTTAATGCTGTAAAGTTACCCATGCATATATCCTGTAAATAAAAGGCTATTAAATAAAAAAAAAAAAAAAAGAAATTATTTCCCCCATCCCCCATTCCCAACCCGAGATTACACTTAAATTTTGTGGAATAATTTTTTCTTGGATATTAAGCCTTTGCCTTTTGAATTCTAAAAATCTTATGCTTTCCATTTTTCTACAGTGATGGGTGCTCAAATCTTGTGTGAAGCTGACTAAATCTTAGCAACCTGGTACTTGAATTCTTAGATACTTGTTAATAATTTTGTTTGACCAGTAAGTTCTGGATTTTGGCAAAGATATTCCTGGGAGTTTTCATTTTGGAGGTTTTTATTAGCAAGTACCCAATATTAAGAGATCTGAGTTTTTTTTTCCCCCCATAATTTCTTAATATATGATAACAAAGCTCCTTTTTTTTTGGTTATGGCTTTCACATTATAATGAGTCTTAAAATCTCTATTATTAATTTATTTTCAACGTTAATTTTGTTTTATATCAGGTACCTGATTTCTTTTCTATATTTTTCCAATTTTTTTACTTTGCTTTAATATTTCTAGTTGTCTGACAAACTAAGTTATCTTTTGTTTGGTTTGCTCTAATTTTCAAGGATTCTGTTTTTGAATCTCTTGTGCTAAGCAGTAAATTTTCTTTTTAAAAATCTTTCCTCCTTCACTCTCCTGCCTTTCCCTATTCTTTCCTCTGTCATTCTTTTTATTTACAATTAATTTTGAAAAATTCTTGCATCATTTCTTCAAAGATTCTAATTTATCTTGTGGATAAGCTGTGTTTTTCTTTGAGATTTTGCCTGCAAGTGTTTTGGAGTTGTTCTTTTGTTAATTCATACCTTAGACATCTCTGATATAATTGCTCTATTTTTCTGTTTACTCGTTGCTCCAGACCTCTACTTTGGACAAACTGGGTGTTGCTGGCCTACCTGAGAGCTCTGAGGGCTAAGCCCACAATCTCAGATCCTTTGTGAGAACAGTATCCTGTGCTGAAGGCTCTAGACATTGATTCCTTCCTCCACACTCCCAGGGAGGATTGCTGGTCCAGGGCTAGGAGACCAATTCTGTGATCAGAACTATGCCTATACTGATGTCCTAGTTCAAAACTCTGGGTGTCAAATCCATATTCCTACACCTTTGAAAAGATCCCATATTGATGACTTAAGCCTGGAACTGAGCCTGTGATCAGCTCTTCAAAACTCTGTACTATTTTCCTAGATAGCAGCTCTAGGCACTGAGTCCTGTAATCCTGGCCTAGTGCTTCAGTTTCTACCCTAGTCAATTGCTTATGGGTTAAATTTGTTATCTTGGGCTGGAAAGATGATCCACTGTACTTATCCTTTGAGTTCCCAATTATTACTAACTGGTCCGGTGTGGTGGCCTTCACAGCTTTATTAACAATACCCTGATATGACTATTCCCATTTTTGGTCATTTTTGCCAATTTGCAAGGCATGAGATGGAATTAGTCATCTTTTTCAATAGAGAGCTGGGCCTGGAGTCTGGAAGATCTGAGTTCAAACCTGTCCTGAGATACTGTGTGTGACTGAAGACATGTTACTTCTCTTCTGCTTGCCTCAGCTTCAAAATAGGGATAATAATCTCACCCACCATATAAGGTTGTATTGGAGTTCAAAGGAAATATTTGTAAAGTACTTAACACAGTGATTGGCACATGGTAAGTGCTTTATAAATGCTTGTTTCCCCCCCATTTTTTTTTTCTTATTCTGCCATCTTGGCTTGGGCTCTCATTTTCCAAATCTTTCTTTTAATGCTCTTGTTTCTTTTATACAATCATTTTACACTCCCTTAAAAAACAAACACACACCAAAACAAACTCTTAATTTCTCCCAGGAATTCTGCTCTTTGTGGTGGGAATCTTTTTTTGTTTATTTATTCATTCTTCTAGCCTTACTTCTTAAAATGAAAATTTGTGTTGGGGCCAGAACGTCCTTCTGGAAAGATTACCTGAAACTTGCTTGGTTCTGGTTTGTATTCTTTTGAGTCCTGCTGCCTTCTCTACAAATTGAATTCTGTGTGACTCAGAGAATCATTGTGACTGGCCACCTGAAAGCTTTTAATGACCTCAAAGATATCTGATCTAGGGCAAAATGTTAAAGCTGCCCTTCTAGTCTGAACTTTGCAAGCTTCTGAAGCCATTTTGGATTTGGGTAACACAATGTAGGTTGTCTCAGTTTGAATTCCAGTAGACTACTGCTGGCCTCAGACAACATCAACAAGCTGGACATCTTTAAGTTTGGAGCAAATGAACTTCAGGAATCTTTCTCGATCTGAGGTATCTTTCTTGGTTACTAAGCTATAGACTTCAGATTGGACTGGGAACTGGATTCAAGGCCCCGTTCCTTAACAGTCATACATTTGCCACTTGCTTTTGTGTCTGCTCCTTACTCATTACAAAGCTTCAGGCCCATAAATGTTCCTTCCTTGATCTGTCACCTCAAGGCATAAATCTCCTCTTCAGACCATGCTGATCTTGTGACCAAAATCAGGGACATGAGTAACAAACAGGGCTAGGATGTGGTATCTGTTTCTGCTTCCTGCACAGTGTCAGGTCTGTGCTTGATCTGGGATCTCTTCTTGTCTTAGAGCATAGCCAAAGCCATAACATAAAAGTTTGGCTACACAGTATCTGAATGGCTTGCTAAAGAATTAAATTTATTGTATATGAATCTTTGGCTTTGGAACTAAGACTGTGACTATAGTTTTTGAAATTATTGTCACCTCAGATTTAAAAGCTAGATAAATAAATTGGTTCTCTAAAAGAGAACCAATATTTATATGGTTAAAACCCAGGATAAGATCTTCTCAAGTATAAAGACAAATGCCCTTATAAAGCTTACTACCTATGTTAAGGAAATCACACACACATTCCTGCATGTGTCTCTTTTCATTCGTAAGAAAATAATTTCTGATTTATTTCTTTTTTCTACTCCTTATGTGCCCCAGCAAAAGTTAAGTATGACTATAAAAGCCATCTTTTCTTTAGTTTCTCAAATTTTATGTTAAAACCCAATTTTGAAAAATGGCTTTACATATTGGCTCTGTCATCTATGGTCCATGTGGACCTTGGGGTTAGAGGATATCAATTTCTTCATGTTAACCGTGAGTAAAATCAGGAGAGGGTTAGTGATTAGAAAATAATTAAATAAAGAGAAGGAACAACCTTGGGAGACAGTAAATTTCCCAGCAGAAGCTGGATCACATGACAGTGACACTATGAAAGGAATTTGTATTTCATGGAGAAGCTGTATTAGATGAACTATGAGACCTACTACAATAGAAAATCTATGATTCTATGAGCTACCACAAAACAAAGAAAACAACGATGATCTGACAAGATCCTGGAAGACAGCCTTTTTCAATCTTCTAAGATGCTTCTAGGATGCAATATATATATATATATATATATATATATACTGCCATTATAAAAAATTAATGCTGTTTGTGAGCTTGGAATAAATCTAATTAATTTGAGTCAAAGCAAAGAAAAGTGACCTCTAAAATTCGTTTAAGTCACAATATGCTGCTGTGAAAATTGGTAAGGATGTTAGGGGCCTAAAAATGTAAGACCACCAAAGAAATAAAATAAAGAAGTAAGTTTAAGAATCAAATTTTAAAGGGGCTCTCTAAATGTAGTTAGTTGGCCACCTGAAAGTTTCCTTGAGTAATTTTTTTTAATAAAATATTATTTCTAGTTCAATTTAAAAACATTCACAAAGTATCCACTGTTTAAAGACCCCTATCCTAGTTGAGCACAAAATGCAGATAAAACTTCTCAGATTAAAAAAAAAAGTCTAACTTTCTACAGTACAATTCTTCAAATGCTTGAAGATACCCTATCATGATCTGCTCTCTCCCACCCAGTTCCCCAAGCCTTTTCTTCTTTAGACTAAGCATCCTTAATTTGTTCAATTAAGACTAAGATGGCCTATACTCTAGTCCTTTTATCATTTTAGGCATCTTCATTTAGATGTGCTCCAGCTCATTAATGAACTTTTTAAAATGAGGATCCCAGAACTATACACAGATCTTCAGATGGATTAGAAGTTAGAGACATAGTTATTAATAGTTAAGAAAAATAGTAAAGAAAAATTTTCTGCCAATTAAGCTATTGGACTGCCTCAGTGGGTATATGGTTTCCCCCTCACTAGTTCTTCAAGGTAAGAGCAAATGACTTATTTGTCGGGTATACTATAGACAGGACTTATACTTACAGCAGAGGCAATTACAGATAATCTGCCTAGCTACTTGACCTTTGGGGTCTCTTCTAAATCTAGGATTCTAGGAAATCTTGGAAGGGTGACATCTTAACTCTGCTTGCATATATCTCACTCCCACAGTACTGAATATGTTGAGGTCAGGAACCAAATGTTGAGGTGTAGACCATGTGTTGAGGTCTACATTTGAGGTACCTAAATGAAATTAGGGTTTAGTTAAGGTCTAGTGGCAGGTTTGGGGTATAGGGAGTCAAACAGAGTTCCCCTGTAACCCCCTTGGATTCGGCACAAGGATATGGTGGTATATGAGGTCTAGTAGCGGCGCGGAATTCCCAATAAAAGCATTTATTGGCCCAGAGAGCTAGATTAATAAAAGAGGTTTATTACTGAGTTTAGAAGTAGGAGATAGGTGAAGGTAGAGATAGGGAGGGCACTGGACAGAGGGTCCAGTAGACAGAGGGTCCTCACATGGCGACCATGTTTGGAATCTCTGCAAAGAGGGGTTCCCAGTGAGGCCCTTTTAAGTTGGAGACTTAGCTTGAGGGGCTTTGGCGTGTAGCCCCAAAGTTGGCTCAGATCCGGGTGGGGCTGGGACAGGTCCCGATCTTCTATTGGAATTCAAAGGGACCAAGATTTGTGAGTCAAAGGGTAATTTACATTAGCTGGGGGGGTTGGGAATCAAAGATTGGAATCTTTCCCCGCATCAAATATAGCTGAAAGTGTTGCAAGCCTTATGTTCAAAGTAGTAAGTGGATGACTGGGTTTCTGCCCATTTCTCTACTTTTGGGAGCTATGCCAAGACCTTCAGTAACTTATAAAAAAGTTTTACATGCTTACTGTGGGAATCAACATTCCCACAAACCTTTCTCATCAATTTGTTTGCTTTTCTCCTTTATGCTATCTACATTAATTAGTTCTTCTGGATTTACTTTGTGGTCTTTATGGTTTCTAATTTCTTTAGCTCAGGACTAGGTAAGTGTGCAGACATTTAGTAAAATCAGCTCAGGGAACAAAATTGGCAAAAGAAGGTTGTAGACTGGCAGCACGTAGCTGTTCCCTAAGCTGAAAAAGGCGTGGAAAGATAGATGGACAACTTACACAAGGCATTGTGTTTTCATTCTGGATGTTGATCTGTCGAAGGAGACGCCTTTCATAATCTTGGTCCATGGTGAAAAGGTGGGAGCTGTGGCAGCCTTCAGACTCAGAGCCTTTGATTCATGAGGTCCAATTGCTAAAGTCAGTCTACAGCAGCATGGAAGGAAAGAAAATAAAAACAAAGAGCATGTTAACTTCACCAACTAGTACCACTCAGGAAGTTTAGGACAGAGAATCTTCCTACAGGAAATTCAGATAATAAAAATGCCTTTTGACTAATTCATAGGTCAGTGTCATCCCTATCCTGTAGCCTAATAAAACAATCAGTAGTACTCATTAAAGGCCTATTATGTGCCAGGCACTGTGCTAAGTACCAGGGATATAAAAACAAAAAAATGACACAATCCCTGCTCTCAAGGAGCTTGTTCTCTTTTGGGAGAGAAAACACCCACAGAATAAATAGGGACAAAACATTTGGGCAAATCAAGAAAGGTTTCATGTAGAAGGTGGTACTTGATCTCTAAAGCAGTGATAAAGGAGATAGATTCCTGAAATAGGAGAAAGCTAGTATAAAGATAAGAAGATAAGCGATAAAATGTTATGGATAAGAACAAAAAGAAAGACAGTTTGACTAGATCATAGTGTGTGGGAAAGGGAACAACTTATAACAAGGTTGCAAAGATAGTATAGGAACAGTTTATCAAAGACTAAAAGTCAAACAGAGGAATTCATTTTTCATAAATCCAAAGCACCGTATGAAGCTGCCATTGTCAAGGATTCAACTATAGCTGTTTGTACTATTTTGGTTGAGGTTAGTAAATTGAGCTTTCTTCACTATGCTGAAATCTAGGAGACTATTTTAATTTTTAATCATAATTACCACCTGGCATTTTAAGTATCCACATTTGTGCTAGGTGTTCTATCAAGTGCAGGGAAAAAATGTCATTCCTATTTTTATCCAACTCTCTAACAAGCATTTATTAAGTACCTATTCTGTGTAAGGTATTGGTACTACACTAATGGGGCTTCAAAGACAAAATGAAAAGTCTTTGTCCTTGGAGACGCATATTCTATGTAAACTGATACACATAACTTTGAGAGGGAGTAAGCCCCAACAACTAAGGAGAACAAGAAAAACTTCCCACAGGGAAAGGCACAAGTTAAGCTTTAAAGAAAGCTAGGGGTTCTAAGAGCTAAAACAGATTCTAGGAACAAAGGACAACCTGTGCAAACTCACAAAAACAGTAGAGATGAAATGCTGAGTGTGGATAGCAAGTAGGTCAGAACAGAGAATGCTTTACAGGGAAAAACATGCAATAAACCTGGAAGCACTTTTAAGAGCAAAGCTGAGAAGGAACTTTAGTATTTATGCTTTAAAAAGAAGGTCAAGGTGGGATATAATCAAAGTTGTATCATTACTATATCCTTATGGGTTTTCTACTTACATGTGCTTTTGTTCAACTCTGACTTCTTTTCCCAATTTTACAACCCACATTCCTAGTTAAATTTTCAAAGTTCAACCAAGAAGCAGGTCACTCCATTGAGCTTTCCTAAATTTTCCTACTTAGAAAGGATATCATCTTCCTTGGATCTAGGTATATCAGTTTCTTAAACTGCAAAATAAAAGAGACTAGACAAGAATATCTCCAAAGTCCCTTTCTGGTTATAAATCCCATAATCCATTAACTTATATTTTGGCTCCTCATGTCTATTTCCCATCTTCCCTCCAAAGTTTGGACATAGAATAAAGATCCTGTTTATCACTTTATTGCCCTTCTTAACCAAACAATATCAAGAATGGTCCCTAGCACATATTATCTAGTACAATTCAGTTATTTGTTACTCAGTAAATATTTGCTGAACTAGATCTGTGTACACACACACACACACACACACACACACTTTACAAATACACACACCCCCTCCCCCCCACCATTTTCAGAAATCTGATCATCAGTTTCAACTAATAAATATTTGAGCTATTCATCAATCTATATTGGATGAGGTTATTTTTAGGTTTCTTGAAATAGCCATTTTTTTTCTCTTTTAACCCACACCCTGTACATTCCTATTTTTCCATCTTATCAGACTGAGAGAGTAAGAGCTTGAAGAAAAATTATGATTCTCAATTATTTTCCTTCTATAAATTCTTCAGAGGATTTCTGTGAGTTCCATTTACTTCATTAACCTTCTCCCCAAAATAAATATAAGCCTATTAATCATCTTCTGAGCATTTTAGAGAATCTAGGAGAAAGCAATGAAGATAAACTCACTTCAAAAATTATTGCATTTGCTCAGAGTACTCCTCCCAATCAATCCACTTGATGCATAAAATTGCTATTTTTTCCTAAGTGCTTTGAGATTAACTGTTTAAGGGGAAGGAGGATAAAAGCATAGAAAGTTTGTCTACAAAGGCAGAGTAGTATTGAATAAGGAAACAAAGTCAGAATGGCTCTCTCTGAGTTGGGAGGGGGATAGAGGTGGGGTTTAGGATTGTGGAGGGCTGAGATATAGCTGCAATTTGAAAGACAAGATGACTTGGTCTTGGAGGGGACTGAATTAGAACAGTTCAGCTTAGGGGGTAGAGGAATCAAAGTTCAGACTATTTGTTAAATGTCATTACAGCAAATGCTAGGAGACTACAAATACTTTTTTTGTGCCCAAAGTGGGTCATGAACAATAAGCTTAAATTAATTGAGTAGGATATTGGCCAAGGCTTAGACAATCTTTTTTCTTATATTAAGATTTCCAGCATAATGACATTTCTATTAGCACTTGCTTAAGGTATGCAATATTCTTGGAGTCATAAAACTTGACTTTGAGAGCCAGCTGGTTTGCCATTTGGCTGTTAGGCCAAGAACAGGTACACTGCACCCCCAGCTCAGATTCTTCATCTGTGAAATGAAGATATTATCGGCACTCTTTTCTCTAAAAAAGTTGTAAGGAAAATATTCTATAATTCATAAAATGCTAAATAAATTGTAGCTAATATCACATGATAGTAGAAAGAACAATACATTGGAGCCTAAGGACTTGAGTTCAAACACAGGTTTCTTACTATCAATGTGTCCTTGGCCAAGTCAAATCCCCTTTCTCAGCCTTGATTTCTTTATGTGAAAAATATAATTATTCTGCTGCCAACAGGTAAAGAGAACTTTATATTTCTGATCCATTTCACTTAATCATTTGCTTTATGCACATGAAAAACACTTATCTGCACTTTCTTATGTGTGAAATTTGACTTAAGGAAAGAGAATTCTGTTGTTGGGATAACCCTAAAACTACTGGTAGCAATCAAAGATATAAAGTCAAAGATGATAAAATGAGCTCTTCTGGGAGACCTTTCATCTACATAACTGGCCTTCCATTTTAGCAGTTAAGACAACAGTACAGCTAAATAAAGGAAAGATAATAATCTACAAAACACCAATACACTTTCATCTCCCTAATGGCTGGCCATGATGGGAATACCATGATTAGACAAGCAGAAGTGCAAGCTCTAGAATAGAAAAATTCTAATTTAAAGTCAGAAAAATTGGAATTCAAGCACCAGCTTTGCTACTTAATCTATTATGATCCAGAGCAACTTAAAGCTCCAGTACTCTCAACTATAAAATGAAGACACTAAGATACTATGCTGATCTACTGACATTATAACACTAATGAGGATCAAGTGAAACAACTAATGCATAGAAAGAGCTTCAAAATCTATTACTGGACATAACTGTCCTCTGGGCCTTGGTCCCTTCTTCTAAACACTGGACTTCCTCACATCTCCCTGTCCAATAACAAAAGTATACTGTTACAACAGAGCAAGATAAACTCTTAAGTATTTCACAAAAGATTCTACATTCAAAGGTGCCAGATATGGTACTCTCCATGCTTATCTATCAGGAGGCAGTTTTGTGTAATGAAAGAATTCTAGCCTGGGATTTAGGTAACCTGACTTCCATTCACTGACTATTTTATTCTATTCACTATTATGGTATCAAAAAGCTGTATGATCTTAGATTAAGTCACTTAAACTTCCATCTATAAAAGGAAATTAGGTTGTACTACCTCTGAAGTCCTTTCCAGTTTAATAATCCTGCTTGTAGACCAAAGAATGAACTAGAAGATATCTCTACTTATTTGCAGTCCTAAATTAAAGAGCACAGTTAGAATTTAGAAGAGAAAAGATTAGGGAAGAGCTCTGTAGTCCGTGTTCCAGACCTCTCATTAAAGGTACACTAGCTGAACACTCCAGTATGTAACGTGTATGGCTACATACACCTTAGTCTGACAGAAAATGTTGGACTTTAAATCAGGATCTTAGGGTTGCAATTCTGTCTTATCTATGTAATCTTGGGCAAATCATTTCACTGGGCCTCAGTTTCTTTTCTATACAACCAGGATATAACACTTCTTTCTCAAAACCTCGTGAAGAAAACAGTAAATTTAAAAATATTATATAATTGTGAGCTATCTAAAGTAGTAGTCTACAATCTCATTTATTCATAGAGTAGAAAGAGAACATTTTAGTCCTTAGAGATCATCTAGTTTAACCCCTTCATTTCACAAGGCCCAGACTGGTTTAATAACTTGCTCAAAGTAACACAATTAGTTTGGCAGAACCAAGACTTGAACTCAGGTCTCCTGATTCTCAATATTGAATTGTTTCCATGGCACCAAAGTGCCTCAAAGGATCAAGTCCAGTTTCTTTGATCTAGTTTTCAATACCTATCACACTGAAGTACATATCTACCCTTCCAACCTTATATCCTATTATTATAAACATAAAATATTTAACTCAGGTTAATTTATTATATACTATGCTCATTCTTGATTTCTTGCCTTTATGATCTGGATTATGAAAATAAATCGATATGATTAGGGCCAAGTGTTCTTAGGTACAAAATATTTTCCTTTTAAAAATGTTTTTCTCTTTATGTGTAACATATATGTAACTAGCTATCTAGCTAACAGATTTTTTTCAGATCTTTAGGTTTACATTCACATAAAATCTAGCTATGAAATTCCATACTTTTTCTTTTGCTGAGAAACCTACCTACCTTTTTACAAGAAGCCTTTTTCAGATTTCAATCTTAGTACCCTTCCCTCTAAGACTATTTTATTCTATGTACATAGTGGTCTACATGCTGTTTCTCCTGTCAAACTGAGCTGCTTGAGTATAAGGGCTATTTTTTTTTTTTTTTTGCCTGTCTTTATATCCCCAGTACTTGGCACATAGTAGACCCTTAAATACTAAATGACTTAACTGAAAGAATTATTAGAAACTGAGTGAATGCTTTTGTTTCAGACAAGATAGATGATCCATCTACTCTAAGGTCTAACATTAATAACAGCCCAGATAGAGATTTAAAGTCAATTCAAATAAGCATGTACTACACATGGGAATTCTGGGCTAATTCTACACCCCTACAGTTTCCTGGCACTGCCAACTGACCTACTTACATAAACTAAGAAAAACCAAATATTGGATTTTGTCATTTCACCTCACTCCCTGCTTCTCCTCCCCATGACTTCTTCCCAAGCACCAATGGCTGCAACTTTAGGACTTCTAAGCCTTTCCATTTGCCCTGCAACTGAACAGTCATTTGTGTTCTTTCCCTATTCATGTGAGCTGGAGCAGAAATTTTCCTTCCTTTTCTATTTGTATCCCTAGTACAGGGCATGTCAGTGCTTTTTCATTTACATTCATAAGAGGTTAAAGATTAAAGACATGGTTCCTGCCCTCATGAAGCTCAGAGTTTGGTAATGAAATACATGTCAAGTGAATTCGAGAAGTGCCTGGAACTGGGAGTGCACTATACTGGCATCTTTACAGAGTTTTCAAGAATAAGTAGGTGTTAAACAGACAAACCAAGGAAGAAAGAACATTTTAGGGAAAAACATTTTAGGACATAAGAGCACAGAAAGACAGAACAATTCAGTTTGGCTGAAATGTATTATAAAAAGAGAAACATGAGATTCAATTACCTAATCATTTGTTAAATCCTTAGTACCACATTGATCCTGGGGAAACAAAGATAAAGACAAAAGCAGTCTTGCTCTCAAAGAACTAAAATTCTACTGAAGGAAATATAGTGACACAGGAGAAATACAAGCAAATAAAAAATAATTTGAAGGAAAAGCAGCATAATTGGAAGTATCAGGAAAGACTTGTAGGAGGTGACATTTGAGCTAAGCTTTGGAAGGAGTGAAGGATTCTAAGAGAAAGAAGTGAGGAAGATGATGTCCAGGCATTTTAAGACAGTTTGTGCAAAGGCATGGAGGCAGGAGATAAAATGTCATGTGGGAGAACAGCAAGTAATGAAGTTTGCCTGGAACATGGATGAAAAAAATCTAGAAAAATAGGTTGTAGTCAGATTGTAAAAGTTTTAAATGCCAAGAAGAGGAGTTTATCATAATAAAGGCAACAAGGAGTCACTGACAACCAGATAAATAAATGACTTGGAATATTAAACAAAAGGAACAATTCAGACCTCAGACTTCCAAAATTCTATTTACTTATACCTCTCCTTTCCCTGCCAAATTAAATTATGAGTTCAATGAGAATAGAAATCTATCTAACCTAAAACTTGCATGTCTAATCTTTCCCTGGATGTAGCAAATAGAAAACAAGTTAAGTTTAGAACTGAGGAAGATTTGCTGCCATGTGGCTGCAGATTATGGAACAGCATGATCATAGAGAATTCCTCAATATTCACAATCTGAAGAGATTTTTTTTCCCCTAGTAAATTCTTAAGTTAGACATTATTACATTACATTATTACATTTTCCTTAACCAAAGATCGTATTACTCTATAGGTTAGTTTAAAAAATATATATATTTACTTGGCTTTGGAACATGCTCCTCTCCCATCCCCCACCCACACTGCATATTCCATTTACTCAAAATTTAAATTGCTTTGAATTTTGGCAACAAGATAAATAGCACAAAAAACTAAATTGTAGCAATAGTTTAAGACAGTCCAGAGTTGTCACAAAGAAGTAAAGGATTAATTGCCAGATAAGGAAAACAAGCAATCTGTGCTAGAGAAATCAAGTGAAGGAAGTAGGCACTGTTTTTGAGATTCCTTAGAACTAATTCTAATGTTTTGTTTTGTTTCGTTTTTTTAAGGCAGCATGATATAGTGGGAAAAATGTGGGATTTAGTGCAGTTAGTGTCATGGAACCTGGAAGATTTAAACCTCAGTCCTGCCATGTATTATATGTGTAACTTAAGCTTTCTAGGACTATTTCCATATCTGTAAAATGAACAAGTTAGATTAGATGGCTGTGGAGTTCGTAGTTCAAGTATTACCACTCCCACTTTTCAAATGAGTAAAAACTGAGGATCTATCAGGAGAGAAAGCTTGCAGGCTGGCACAATCAAAGAAGACTTCCCAAAACACCTCTCCAATCCATCTATGGTCTATCAGAATTTTTTGGTTTGTCTTTTCTTCGTTACGGTAGCTAGATATCAGAAAAAATAAGAGATATGTTGTTATGGAAGAACCTGATTTTGAGTAAATGTAACAAATGGGATCAATCTTTTTTCATTACAATAATAACTGCTTCCTGGAGGGAGGAAGATACAATGCAAAAATAATTAAGATGTGGTCTCTGCCTTCGTGAAACTTACAATCTAAGGGACAGCAGGAAGGAGACAGTTGTGGTATGATGGCTTCACAATACATACACAAATAGATTGTAGCAGCCAATAATTATAGTGTAAAACAAGGAGACCATGAGAAAAGTACAAAGTACTTCTTCCAAGTTCAAGGAAGTTTGTTGTTTTTTGATTGCGATGTTAGGGAAGGCAGTTGGAGGTAGAACTGTAGAACTGAGTCAAAGTAATCTAGGTAAGATTTTTTAAAAAGGAAAGTACAAGAATAAAGAGAGCACATTCTAGGTATAAAATAATGGTTTCACCAAAGGCACAGAAATAATAATGAACTAGATGTATACCAAGAACAAAAGCAGTTTGCTTTAAGTAGAGGATAGCAGAATAGATAGACAGTAAAATAATAAGAAAAGTCAAAAAAAGGCAAGCCATTATGAAAGTAATGAGGATCCTAAATGACAGACTAAGTGGTTTAAATTTTATTCATTTGGATAAGTAGTCATTTAGCCTTTAGTTGAATAGCCAAAGTGAAGCTGATCCTACAAAAGGTATTTTGCTTACAATAATTGCTCCTCACACACATACCCCACACTATCTCCTGTTTTCAATGTTTGTGTGTTATCTGACCCCATGTTCTATTTGCTTGACCCCCTCTCTTTTGCCTCTTAAAATCCCCAACTTTCTTTAAGGTTGAGCTTAGTTATTTATCTTCCACATAAAATCTTTCCTGATACCCTCTGCTACTAGTATCTTCCCACAAGAACAATAACACAATTGTGTTTCATTCATATTTAAGTTCTATCTTTGTATCTCCCAATGCTGGCACATTGAAGACCCTTTTTAAAAAAGTGTATTGACTAATTAAATGAAGAAGCCCATTTCATTACGGAAGCTCTTTAACTGGCTTAAAAAAACAAGGACCTAAAGTCAGAAGGCCTATATTTGAAACCCTAACTCTATCAGCTGTGTGACTTTGGCAAAGTCATTTAAACTGACAAGATTTCATGTTCATCATCTGTCAAATGATGGTGATGGACTAGATCAGCAATTCTGAAAGTATAGCTCAGGGCTTTAGAGGGTTCTCAAAGTCAAAATGTTTTATCCTAAGGCATTTTAATTCCAAATACAGTAAATATATGTAAAATCCACATAAACACTCTTTGAGGGTCACAATAATTTTAAAGAGTGTAAAGGGGTCCTGAGACCAAAAAACTTAAAAATTGCTAGACTAGAAAATGTCCCTTCCAGCTCTAAATTGTTCCTTATATTGTGCTGAAATATGCCTCTTTAAGGCTCACTCTTCTTCCGTTTTTGTCAGGCTCCAAGCAGAACTAGCACCTCTAGAATGCAACTAGAATACACATAGTCATAGTAAACAGAGCTCCCTGGGGCTAAATTCACACTTGTGTGTGGTCAAGCAATGAAACTGGAGCAGCTGGGACATCAGTTCTTTTCAGTTCAGGAGCAGGTTCCTTTGGTAAACGACAAGAAAGCCAAGGAGATTCAAGAATATAATGCTGATGTGGTAATGATTACCATTCAGTACATCAAGTTCAAGGAAACTGGTGAGGGGAAAACAAAAACAAAAAACAAAAAACATTCAGTTGTTGTAGAAGCATTCTGGGCTGGAGCTGGAAATAATTTTTAAAAGACCTTGAAAAGAGGTAGAAACATTCATCAAAATGTATGCCCCAGTATCCTTTTGTACCCAGCTTTAACCTATGCCAATGGTTGCCACTGATGGAAAAGGAACAGTGTTCCGAGAACCTTAAAGAACTATATAATGTGCACTAATACTCTACTTCTTTTCTGAAAAACACATTAAATGGTAACTCTGCCAGGTATGGGAACAGTAACACGAGCTTGGGGGCAAAAGGGGAATGGCCTTTAAAGACGACAACCCACCATTCGGGGACCCCTGCCAATAGAACACAAGGCATCTCTGCTTTTTTTCTGAATGAATGCATTTATTTAGCACCTTCAGGGTAAAGGTAAAGTAAGGAGGGAATACATTCCACATATGGGAAGCAGCTTGTGAAAAAGCATGGAGAAAGGAGATGGAATACCATATGTAAGGTACAGAAAGAGGGCCAATTTGGCTGGACCTTAAAGTGCATGAAGTGAAAGAAATGTGCAATAAATCTGGAAATGTAGGCTTGGAGCCAGATTATGAAGAATTTTAAAGGAGAAACAGAGGAATCTGTATTTTAGTCTAAAGGCAATACAGGGAGGCAGTAAAAGTTTTTGAGAAAGAGGGTGAAATTGTGAGATGTGTGCTTTAGGGATGAATATCACTTTGGCAGTTTTGTGGAGAACTTAAGGCAAAAATCTTAAAAGAATAGGAAGTGTCTAATGGCCAAAATCAGGGCAGTGAAAATGTGATTAAAGAAAAATGAAAGAAATGCTATAGAGGTTGAATCATTAACACTTGTTTGTAGATGCAGAGTGAAGAACTAAGAATGACTCTGAAGTTGTGAACCTGGGTGATGGGTCAAAAAAAAAAAAAAAAAAAAACCAAGGAAATTACAGAAGTGGGGATTGGGGTGAAAAATGAAGAGGGTTTTTTGTTTTTTGAGGACATCTTGGTTTAGGATGTCAATGGAATGCCCAGTTGGAAATATCCAAAAAAAAAACATTTGGAGATATAGGACTAAAGCTCTGGACAGGATACAGGGTAGATATAAAGACCTGGAAGTTACTTGCATGAAGAAAAGAACCCTTGGGCACAGAAAGAAGGGGCAAATAATATACGCCACTGAATGTTGGACTAAAATGTTCAACTTGCTTATTTTGTAACCCTCAACCACCTCTCTATTTCAAGAGGTTGAACACATGAATCAATAACAGATACCAGCAGTTAAGTTTGGTTTTAACACTCCAGATTCCTTCTACATACAAAACTCTTAAACTAGAGAAAACATGGCAGCATGCCCTGAAAAAAATCTGGTCTTCCAATCTAAAAGAATGAAAATGGCAGTTCCAGCCTCTCTCTCTTTGTACAAGGAAACCCTTAACTTGTTTTTGAGTCCTAGGATATTTAGATATGGGTACCCTAAATCTAACAATTACTTTATTTCTCTCCCCAAAAACAATCTTTTCTACTTTTTTTTTGTTTGTTTGTTTCCTTAAATAATCTATCAATTACTCGAAGTTCTTAAAGGTACTTAAAGTTCAGGCATCTTTTTAAACTTTTGATTAATTTGAATTATATAGATTTTTTAGTACAAAAAGGTGACCTTCTGATGCGAAATAGGAGGGAACTGAGGTCCAGTTAAGATAAGGGTTATCAATGACAGAGCTGAACTAGAACCCGGGTTTCATTTCCCAGGATGTTATTTTCACAATACTATGTGGCTTTGTCTTAAGAAGGGACCTTGTCCTGAAAGTCCGGTGATATTATGGAATCAAAGGAGCACTGAGCACTAAAAGATTAGTTTCCTTGACTTTACAGTTATGTAAAGGATGAGGAAACTAGAAATAATCTTTACAATACCTTCCAACTCTAAATATATTAAGTTTATAATCTAATAATAATATTCTCATTTTATAGAAAAAATAAAAGGCCCACACGGAAAATAAAAGTTTTGTAGAAACTTTCCTTAAGTCAATTAGTAGCAGAACTAGAATGCTGAATTTCCTAATTCCTTGATCCAATTCTCTTTCTCTTTCTATTGTATTATACCTGGTTTTCAAGGACTTTACGTACTTAAGAATCTATGATGTTTCAATCCTACTGCACAAGAAAGTATATACTAAGATGGAAAAAGTGTTTTAACCATAACAAGTTATGAAATAAGAAACTACACACTGAAATAAGTATGTGACATATGGGAAAAGAACTGGATTGAGGGTCAAGGAATTTAGGGTCAAATCTTGTATGTATACTTCCTCATCTGTCAAATGAGTCAACTAGACTAAAAAGGTGTTCTTAATCAAAAGTACTCTGTCATAGATTGCTGTGACTAGTTAGTAAGGCCTATAGACATGTTTTCAGAATGTTATTTGTTTTTTTTATCATAATACACACTGGGTTACAAAGTAAATCAACTATACTGAAAATAAAATTATCATATTTAAAAAAAAAACAAATTCATGAACCCCAAGTTAAAAAACCCTGGAGATATTTCTAATGTCACTTTTATCTTAAATCCAATGATCCTACTATTTTTCAGTTTACTGCTATTCTTCTTAAATAAGAAATATGTGACTATCAGGTTTCTCCTACCCTTTTAAAATAAAATACCAGTCATTAAGGTTTGCAGGATCCAAGGGCCCTAAGTCAAGTATCCAATTCTTTTTAAGAGCTGTTTATCAGGTAATTAGCACAAAAATCTGAAGTGATGGGCATTAAGAATTAATCATTCCTATTAATTTTGAATGTGAGGTAGCATGAGATCTTTCTGCATTTCCACATTTGAATAAGTCTGCTTAAGCTCCAAAGTTGAAAGCAACTTCTTTCTGAAATGGTTGTTCCAGATGTAGATCCTAGGCTAGTTTATCTACTGCCTTTATAAAAATATGATTCACTTGGGAGAAAACTTATCTCAGCATTGAAGCTACAATGAAGTTTTACAAGGATAAATATTCTGGGTGGTCTCTAGTACATTAAATCAATATATTAACAACATATGTGTACTTCTGTCTAATGTCAATTTAGGAAAAACATCAACAGGCTAACTAACCAAGAACAAAAACCAAGAAAAAAATGGATGGTAAATTATTCTTTAATCAGCAATAATCATTGAATAAATTTGCTGAATTCCAGAATGTACTCAAGACTGGCAGTCCATTTCTATCTTTCAAATATTTCACAACAATTTTATAACACATTTAAGAGGCAAAGGATTTTCCCAAAATAAGCTAGAACGCTTCTCCTAAGATTTAAAACTTTGGGTAACTTTGTATATGTTTAATTTATTTATAATTCCAAAAGTCTCATTAATTAGAGGATTTCCAAATAAAGCCAACCCTCCTCCATTATATAATTATTTGTCTTAATATTTCTTGGATTTTCTCTATCTCATAACTGGTAGAAATGAGAACCAAAGGACCAGAGGACAGCATGGAATAGCTAAAGTAAGCTATAAGGTTTAAAAAGAGATTAAGTAGTAGAAAAACCACCGTCTTTAAGTAAAAGTCAAATAATATTGGTTTGAATCTTTCTTTGGCTGATTATAAGTGGCTTCATGTCTCTGAGTTTCAGTTTCCTCATCTACAAATTGGGAGTAATATGTATACAACTTGGGAATAATATGTATATAATTTATGTCACAGGATTGCTATCAGGATCAAACAAAACAGTAGGTGCAAAACAGTAGGTGCAAGTACCTTTTTTTTTTTTTTGCTGAGGCAATTGGGACTATTAAGTGACTTGCGGAAAGTCATGCAGCTAAGAAGTGTTAAGTATCTGTGATCAATTGAACTCAGATCCTGCTGACTTTCAGGCTGGTGCTCTATCTACTGCGCCACCTAGCTGCCCCTATGGTGGAAGTACTTTTGAAATGAGATGCAGAGAGATTAAGTGAATTATTAATTTTGGAAATCCAATTATCTTTCCCTCAAGACCCTTATTTCCTCACTCAACATACTATGACTTATGGACAGGAGGTGCCTCAAATATCACCAAACTGTACATACCTTTTGACTCAATAATACCATTACCCCAAAGAAGTAAAAATAGAAGGGAAAAAATTAGGTATAAAAATGTTTATAACATAGTTTTTTGTTGGAGCTAAGAAGTAGAAACAAAGGAAATGACTGAATAAATTATGGTTTATGAACATAATGCAATGTTACTGCACCATAAGAAATGATAAATTTATAGAAAATTGGAAAGATTTGTGTGTATTGATACAGACTGAAATGAGGAAAAAACAAGAGTACAATTTACATAATGGCCACTATAATGTAAGAGAAATAGCTCTCAAATTTGGGGGCTCTATCAACACAGTAACAAAGTGGGCCTTCAAAAGACTTAAGGAAACAAAACTCTCCTTCCTTATAATCAAAGCTGAAAGGCTCCTTATCTTACTATATGGTGCCTGGTTTCTGTCAATATGTTTTCTACTTTCCCCATCAATTTTTGTCAAATGGTGAGTTTTTGATCCAAAAGTCTGGATCTTTAGATTGATCAAACACTAGATTACTATAGTCATTTAATAGTATGTATTGTGTACCTAATCTATTATACTGATCTACTACTCTTTTTTTTTTTTTTAACCAGTACCAGATTATTTCCATGATTGCTGTTGCTAGGTGGAGTAGGGGATAAAGTGCCAAGCCTAAATCGGGAAAACTGAATTCAAATGTGGCCCTCAGACATTGAGTTGTGTGACCAAGTCACTTAACTATTTGCTTCACTTTCCTCAACTGTAAAATGATCTGGAGAAGGAAAGGGCAAACCACTCCAGTATTACCAAGAAAATCCCAAATGGGGTCATTACAGAGTTAGACACAATTGAAATGACACAACGGGTAGACCTTTCACATTTTTAAAGACTTCCTTGATGTATTTGACCTTTTGTTCTTCTAGATGAATGACTATTTTTTTCTATCTTTATGAAGTAATTCTTTGGTTATTTGGTAGAGAACTAAATAAATAAAGTAGATCTGTCATTTTTATTAATATATTGTTTGGCCTACCCATGAGCAATTTTTATTTCTCCAATTGTTTGGTGAAAAGTCTTCCATGACTGTGGAAGTTTGTGGGTTTTTCTTGGCAAGTGTTTTTTTGCTGTCTGTAGTGATAAAAATGCTGATGATTTATGTGGTTATGTATTTGTAAATCATCCAAGTTGCATGATTTATATTTTATCTTATGTACTGAAATTTTGGTAATTATTAGCAATTGTTAATTGTTTCTACTAGGTTTTTATTTGATTCTCTAGGTATACCATTATATCAGCAAAGAGTTACTGTTTTGTTTCCTTTCCTCGTCTATTTTTACTTCTTCAATTTCTTTTTCTTACATTGCTAAAGCAAACATTTCTAATATAATAATGAATACTAGTGTACATCTTTGCTTCACAAAGAAATACTTCTAGTTCATCCCTGACACAATTAA
The DNA here is from genome assembly GCF_902635505.1 of Sarcophilus harrisii. NCBI lineage: Eukaryota > Metazoa > Chordata > Mammalia > Dasyuromorphia > Dasyuridae > Sarcophilus > Sarcophilus harrisii. The sequence goes on from NC_045426.1 coordinate 656,567,290, forward strand.
TACTTGCAATAAGATTTAGATACTACTGTTTTAAGAAAGATTCCATTCATTTTTATACTTCCTAATGTTTTTAATAGGAACAGGTATTGTATTTTGTCAGAAAGCCTTTTCTGCATCTACTGATATAATTGTGATTTTTGTTGCTTTTGTAATTGATATGGTCAATTATTCATCTGATTGTCTCCTTAATTTAAACTCTGCATTGCTAATTTAAAATCCCATCTGACTATAGTATATGATCTTTGTGACAAATCACTGTAATTTCCTTGCTACTATTTAAAATTTTCACATCAATATTCATTAAATTGGTTTTAGTTTTCTTTTCTCCATTTTTATATTTGTATCATAGAATTTGGAAGAATTTCTTTACCTATTTTTTCAAATAGTTTATATAGTATTAGGATTAATTTTTCCATAACTGTTTAGTGGAATTCACTTATACAGTCATGTAGTCCTATGGATTTTTTTCTGAGAGAGTTCATTTACACAACTTGTTCAATTTTTCTAAAATAGGGTTATTCAAATATTCTATTTCCTCTTCTGTTAATTTGGGCAATTTTAATTTTTTATAAATATTAATCCATTTTACTTAGGTTGTTAGTTTTGCTGGCATATAACTGGGAAAAAGAATTTCTAATAATTGCTTTAATTTAATATTCATGTGTGCTGCATTTATTGTTTTCATTTTTGATACTGATAATTAAAAAAAAAAAACCAAATTAACCAATGGTTGATCCAATTTATTGGGAATTTTCTTTCCATAAAACCAGCTCCTTCGATTTATTCATTTTTTGTTTTACTTTCAATTTTATTATTAATCTCTCCTTTGATTTTCAAGATTTCCATTTTGGTATTTAATTGTAGATTTTAATTTGTTCTTTTTTTTTAGGTGACATGCCCAACTTACTGATTTGCTCTTTCTCTCCTTCACTGATGTATGCATTTAGATATATAAAATCTCCCGTAAGTACTGCTTTGAGCTGCATCCCACAAATTCTAGAATGTTTCATGTTGTCATTCTGTTTAATCAAATAGTTTTTCCCTATGATTTGTTGTTCTTTGATCATTTTTTGACATGGCCCCTTAAATGTAAGGGGCCATGTAATTTTTATTGCATTATGATCTGAAAAAGGTGCATTTCATATTTCTGCTTTTCTGTTATTTGATGGTAAGGTTTTTATGCTCTAAAACATGGTCAATTTTTGTGAAGGTATAGTCCTTTCTATTCCCATTCAGTTTTCTCCAGATGTCTATCCTATCTAACTTTCTTAAGATTCTAGTCATCTTCTCATTTATCATTAACATTTATTTAGTTCTAAGAGGGGAAAACTGAGGTCCCACTAATACAGTTTTACTGTTTATTTTTCCTTTAATTTACCTAATTTTTTCTTTAAGAATTTGGATGCTTATATAATTTTTGAAGCGTGCATATTTATAGATATACTGTCTACTGTTCCTTAGCAAGATATAATTTCCCTAATTCAATCTTTTGATTAATCCTGTTTTTTTGCTTTTGCTTTGTCTGAGATCCTGATTGCTATCCCTAACTTTATGTCAACTGAAGCATAAGATTCTGCTTCAGCCCCTTATTTTAACTGTCTCTCTCATTTTCAAGCGTGTTTCCTGTAAACAACATACTGTTGGATTAGGATTTCTAGTACATTCTGCTATCTGCTACTACTTTATGAATGAGTTTACTCACATTTACAATTAGAACTATACTGTGTATTTCCCTCCATCCTATTTTCCCGTTTATCTTTCTTTTCATTCTGCCCCTCAGCTAAATTGTTTTGCTTCTTACAATTGCCTCCCTTTATCTGCTCTCCCTTTTTATTATTCTCAATCCCTCTTCTCTTCCTATCTATTAGGCAAAATAAATTTCTATTACCAACTGAGTAGATAGATATATTTTTCTTTCTCTGAATCAACTGAGATGAGGTAAAAATGATCCTCCCCCCAATTTTCCCTTCCACTATAAAAGCTCCTCCTTGCTTTCATGGTTTCCTTCTCCCTTCCCCCTTCTCCCAGGAGATCCTTTCTCCCTTTATTAGTTTTTTTTTTTTTTTAACATCATTCCAATATTATCAACTCACTCCTATACCCTCTGTGGAATCTTCCTAACTGCCTTAATAATGATACAGTTCTTAGAAGATATATATCTCTATCATCTTACCATATAGAAAGGTAAGAGCTTAACCTATTAAATTGCTTATGATTTCTTTTTCATTTTTATATTTTTATGCTTCTTTTGTCTTATATTTGGAAGTCAAACTTTCTATGTCATTTTTCATCAAGAATACTTTGAAATTATATTTCATTAACTATCAATTTCTTTCCCTTGAAAGAAAAATTTCTTTCCTAGAAAGAAAAACATCAGTTTTGTTGGGTAGGTTACTTTTGGTTGTAATCTCAGCTCTTTTGTTTTCTGGGATATCATATTCTAATCCTTCCACTCTTTTCATTGGCTGCTGTTACATTTTGTGTGAACCTGATCGTGGCTCCCCAATATTTGAATGGTTTCTTTCCTGCTGCTTGCAGTATTTTCTCTTTGATGTGGAAGCTCTGGAATTTGGTTACAATATTCCTGAAAGTGTTCCTTTTAGTGATTAGTTGATTCTTTCTATTTCTATTTTACCCTTTGATTCTAGGATACCTATTCAGTTTTGCTTGATAATTTCTTGAAAGATGATTGTCTAGGCTTGCTTTTTGATTACAGCTTTCTGGAAATCCAGTAATTTTAAAATCATCTCTCCTTGATCTACTTTCCAGGTCAGTTGTTTTTCCAATGAGATATTTCATATGTTCTACTTGTTTCATTCTTTTGACTTTTTTTTAATTGTTTCTTGATGTATCATGGAATCATTAATTCCTTCTTACCCAATTCCACTTTTTGAAGAACTATATCTTCAGTGAATTTTTATACTTCTTTTTTCCATTTGGCCAATTCTGTTTTTTAAGATATCATTTTCTTCAGGTATTATTAAGATATTAATTTATGCCTGTTACCAAATTATAATTTTCTTCCTTTGCTTTCCATTTCTTTACTCAATTTTTCTTCTGATTTTTTAAATAAATTTTTAACACTTCCAGAAGTTCTTATTGGAGTTATATAAAATTTATATATTTTTTTTTCCCTTTTTAGGCTTTGCTTGTAGCTATTCTAACAATTTTCTTCTTCTAAATCTGTATTTTTATCTTTCTTATCACCATAGCAGCTTTTTATGGTCAAGTTCTGTCTTTTGTTGTTTACTCATTTTTCTACCTTATTTCTTGATTTGAAACTTTAAAAGTTAGATTCTATTTGGCCTTGGGAGAAGGGAAGCGGGGGTGACAGAGCTCTCTCTCAAGGTTCAGGATTTTTCTAATTTCTGTTTTCACAACTAGTTCTAGGGGGCTAGAACTTTTCGGTAATTTCAAGATGAGATCTGGGGAAATATGATCACTGCTCTCTTGGTCTTTACTCTGGCCCTTTCCTTCCTTGGGATAGGAGTCCTTTCCTTCTTGGCAGAGAGGTAATAAAATAAGGGTACAGAATGAGATATATACTTACAACATAGTCAATGTGTTTTACATGAGTATATAATATATATATATATATATACATACATACACACACACACACACACACACACACACACATACACACATTTGATTTTACTTGACTATACAAGAGAAGGCTTTTACTTATAGATAAGCTAGTGGGTAATTAAAAGATTTTTGAAAAAGAAAAAAGAATCAATAGCCTATTAAAAATACATAGAGAAAAAAAAAAGTTCAGAAGGGGACACAAAAGAACTCGTTAAATATTCTCATCTCTAGGCTAAATATCTCAAGCTTCCTCAGCCAACCCACATATGGCATGATCTCTTAACTTTATAATTTTAAGGTCAAGTTCTTTTCCACTACAGAATGTGATTTCACAATTTTAGGGCCAAAATTGAAATGTAAAATTCCAACATCACCAATCTACTATTTGCCAATGTTATCTTGATATAGTACCTACCATTTCCTTTTATTTAACTGCTTTAATAGTAAGTATTTATTAAGTGATTGTTATGTGATAGGCATCATGTTCCTGGGGGAAAAAAGGCAAAAAGCAGTTACTGCTCTCATGGGGGCCACATTACAATGGAAGAGATAATGTGCAAATAAAGATATGTATTGGAGATAACAGAGTTTTCATCAGCATTAACAAAGTTCAGGAGAAACTTTCCTGAAGAAGATGGAATATTAGCAGTGACTTCAATCCAGGTGACAAGGAAGGAGAAAAATCCAGGTGCAAGCAAGCAAAAATGCAATGAGTCAGGAGATGAAATGTCTTGTTCAAGGAACAGCAAGGAAGCCAATATAACTGAACTGCAGTTTATCTGGGGAGAAAATGGCAAAGTGTAGGGGGAGGGACAGGTCATGAAGAGGATTTTACATTGGATCCTGGGGTTTACTGTAGAAGAGGTGACATAGACGAACTATAGGAAGACAAATCTGACAGCTAAATGGACAATGTGCTGCATCGGGGAGAGACCTAAGACAAGGTCCAGAATGAGGTGATGAAGGCCTGAAGCAAGGTGGAGTAGGAGAGGAAAGGGACACAAACAAGAGATGTTGTGTAGGCAGAACCAATAGAATGTGGAAATAGAAGGTAAGAGAGGGAGAGGGCGAGAGGAGGATACCCAGATTGAGCTAGGTGAGTGAAAGGAGTGTGGTGTCCTCTACAATCCCAGCAACGTTAGAAAGAGAGAAGAATTGAAAATGAGGGGCAGGGAGGGGAAAGAGGAGATGATGAGCTTTGTTTTGGATGTGGGTGAGTTTACTATGTCTGTTGAACATTCAAGTATAGAGATGTAAGATTGGAAGTTAGAAGAGAGGTTAAGGGGGAGTAAAAACTGAGAATCATCAGCATAGGGATGATATCTGAATCTGTGGAAGCTAACAATGAGCCCACCAAATTTCACAGTATAGAGAAAAAAGAAGGTCCAAGACAGACTCTTAGGGGAATTTCCATGATTAGTGAGCGTAATTTAAACTAAGATTCGTAAAAGGTAACAGAGAATGATCCATAAAAGACAGAAGGAAAGTCAGGAGAGAGCTGTACCATGAAAGCCTATAGAGAAGATAAGAAAGTGACTGACTGTCAAAGACTGCAGACGTTGAGATGAATGAACACTGAAAAAAAGATGATAGAGCTGGCATTTAAGAGATCACTGTTAACCTTAAGAGAACAATTTCAGTTGAATACTCAGATCAACAACCAAAGTTCAGAGTTATGAAGAAAGAGGAAGGAGGAAAGACAGTGTTCACAAAGATTTTAGATGTAAAAAGGGAAGAGGCTTTATGGGATGATTGCTAACAAAAATGGAGAGATGGAAGGACTTTTAAAGTTGGAGGAAATCTGGATGTGTTATACGAAGTAGGGGATCAATCAGCAAGCAGGAAGAGATTGAAGTTAAGTGAGAAAATAAGAATGGTAGAGGGAACAATCTGTTGGAGAAGATGGGATGGAATAGGGATTACTTGAGTGCTTTGTCTAGATGAAAACAGCCATCCCTTCATGTGACAAAAGTGAAGTAGATAGTTACAGATGGCACCTAAGTGATATCAGGTCAAGAGGGAGAAAGAAGAGGTCTCTGTAAATAGTCTCAATTTTTTTCAGTAAAATATGAAGGTTCTTGACTGAGAGGATAGAGGAAGGGGAGCCATGGAAGTCTCTGAGGAAAGGTGAAAAGGTTTGGATCCAGGCTGCTATAGTAAGTGGAACAGTGTTGTCAATTAGTGAAGTAAAAGAAGATTGCTTTGCAGTTGTAAGGGCCCAGTTGAAATTATGTAATATATTACAGAGACCTCAGATAAATGAGACAGATAAATTTCAGATATTCTGGAAATGAATCCTTTGGGAGAAAAAAACCTATCCTTATTCTACTGATTCTAAAAGAAGATAATTTAAAGGCAGTTACACAGAGATTTAGGTGTGATATAAGAAAGACCCCTTACAGTTAGAGATGTCCAAAGTAGACTGCACTGCTTCAGAAACTAGTGGATTCCCTGTCTCATGACACATCCTCAAGGATGGACTTGATGAGAAGGATTACTGATCAGGTACAGGTTAGTCTAAATGATAACAATGATGATGATAATGGTAATGATAATAATTGGTAATTACTTACCGGCTATTATATGCTAGATACTACTAAGCCCTTTACAAATATTATTCTCAAAACAACTCTGCAAGATAAGTGCTATAATTAACCTTCTTAAATTTGAGGAAATTGAGGCAAATAGAGGTTAAATGATTTAGAAGATCACATAGCCTATAAGTGTCTTAGGCCACATTTGAACTTTGGTTTTCCTGACTTCAAGTTTAGCACTCTATATACTATGTTACTTAGCTACCTCTAATGAGGATATCTTCCATCCCTAACAACTCTTAAATTTTGTGACATCTTGGGCAAAAAGCTCTATCTTTGGGATCAAGCTATAAGTAGAACTAGGTAAATCATACTAGTGCCAAAATAAGTTACTATCAGCAGATTTGAGTCTATCTGTAAAAATATCCATTAACATGGTGGATATAGAAAACTACTTGGCTTAAAAACTTCTAAAACTGATGCTTCCCTGCCTTAAGAATTTGAAACTTTTATAATATAAAGAGTAATTCTTATTTAAGCAAAGAGATTAGGGCTAAGCCAACAATTTTCTTGTAGTCTTCATTAGCACTAATGACAACATTTTATTGAAAGCAAGCTATAAAAATGGCACTGTATTAAGGCAGTGTAGTGTACTTGGAAAAGCACCATATTAAGAGTCAGGTGATCTGGGTTCTGAGTCAGTCTCTCATCAATAATTTATTGTGTGGCCCTAAGCAAGTTGCTGCTTTGGGGACTTATTTCTTTTCCTACAAAATGATGGTGTCAAACTAGATGACCTTTTAGTTTCTCTTGTATTTTAAAATTCTATAAAACATTTTATCTTTGCTCTCAAGAAATTTAGATTCCAATCAGGAAAAAGACATTTAAGAAGCAATTAATTTGTAATGTTAATTGCTGTGTACTACATAAATAATATAAATGACAAATGCTAAGAGAATATCATGAGTCATGTCTAACATATATATATGTATATCCACATGGCAAAGAAGTCAGAAATTATTCATATTGTTAATATAATTAATAGTAGCTGCACCATAGCTTTAATTTACTTTACCTTAAACACTGGTGTCCAACCTGAAGTCAAAATCCAAATAAAGGATTTGTCCTACAAAGAAGAACTAGAGCCAATGATAAGATACCCAAGACAGGAAGATATGGATTCAATACAAAGCAGAATTTCTTAACAATCAGAGAGTTCTAACCATGGAAGAAGATTCTGTCATTAGAGGCATTCAAGCAGACACTGAACAACTTGCCAAGGATAATAGATTTAGAAGTTGGAAGGAATCTCAGAAAACATTTAATCTAGCCTCCACATTTTCCAGATGAGAGAAGGGGGATATTTGCTTCAGGTGGTGTTTGGACCAGATGGCTTTTGAGGTCTCACCCAGTTCTCAGAGTTTGACTCAAAGTAGGGAAAAGAAAGATGTTAAAAAAAAAAAAAAAAAAAAAAAAAAGGAAAGGGAAGCAGAAAAAAAAAAATTTGGAACCGAAGACCAAGTCCAGCCCCACATTCAAGCACAAACAGGCTATAAGAACTGACACAGTCTGCATTATCACTTATAGGCCTCACTCTTCCTATGTGCAATATCAGTTTTTAGATTGGAGGACCTTTGACATCCTATGATTTCATTAGTTTGGGGGGAGAGATGGAGACAGAGAGACAGAGAGCAAGGGAGAGGGTGTGAGTGAGAGAGAAATACAGAGAAGTGATTTCATTGGTATGCTCCTGAGAATGAAAAATCTTTCCAACAGTAAAAAAAGACAACTTCTCTATAATTTAGCATCTAAGAGAACTTCTTGGAGTTCTCAGAGATCAGCTGAATTGCACATAATCACACAACTATTATATATCAGAGGCAGGATCTGAATACAGATTTTCCTGAATCCAAGGTCTACCCTGTAACCACTACAAGATATTGATTCTAATTTTATGTTTAACCTTCCTTAACTATCCTGGAAATATAGATCTGGATCTGCCACTAGAAATATATTTATACATTTCAGATAAGAATAGAAAGTTGCATTCTTTCAAAGAACTAGAAACCAATCAATAGAAGAATGGTTAAAAGGTTATGATATATGAATGTAATGAAATACTAATAGTCTTAAGAAATAATGAATATGATGAATACAAAAAATAATGGAAAACTTTTAAGAACTGTTGCAAAATGATGTAAAAGCACAACTCAGGAAAACAATACACATATTGACTATAACAATTTAAATGGCAAAACAACAAAATTAAACTTGAATGCTTTTACACTTAGTACAGTACTTAGCACACAGTAAGTACTTCATAAATGCTGATTAACTGACATACTATTCAAATCTTGCCCAAAGAGAAAATATGAGAACACATTCCGTACTCCTTTCTTGGCAGAACTGAGGAATTATGGGTATGGAACAATACTTATAAAAATCATACTTGATTGATATGTTGGTTGGTTTGGCTGAGCTCTTTTTCTTTTTAAAATTTCTTGTATAAAGGATGGGAGTCTGAAAGGGAGTAAATAAATGTATAAGAAAATGAAGATGTAAAAACAAAAGATATTATTGTTTTAAGTTTTTTTTTTTATTAAATTCCCTGTTTTTCTATAGAAGTCTCTTGACATTACAAAATAATAAAATATCACAGAAAGTAGAATTTTCTGAAATTCAAAATGTGTACATTTGTTCCAAGTCATATGAAAAAAGATTAGTTGACTGGTAGTTGTCCCCCATTTTCTCAAGTAGGACCAAGTAGGTTTGAATTAAATTGTATAAGTAGAATGTGGAAGGCCCTATACGAAGTGCTGGAAAGGAAGCTAAATGGCAGCCTCTGCTCTTAAAGGATTTTACAATCTGGGCTTCTCTTTATCCCAGTATACTCTTCATTAAACAATGACTTTATTGGTATCATTTTGAACAGATGAAGTATCGATTTGGTAACTGATTCCCTGATGTTTGAATTATTTAATGTATTGCAACCCTTGACCATTTCTTTTCAGAAAATGACAAAGCCATGTATCCTCAAAGGCAACATCCTAATGCCATCCAACTTTATATTGCTATTGCTAATTATTTTCACTTAGGAAGACATAGTCATGGTGGAAATATTCCTTTCAGGAATGACTCCATCTGATCACCAACTCTGCACTAGGATTATTAAATTTACTTAGAAATCTTCATTTTTCCTGGGAGAAAAGTCTTTAAGAAATATAAGTGAAAAGCATTCTGGCATTTCGATTTCTCTAAAATGATCCATAGGTTTCAATCAGTTTTATCTGCCATGAGAGGATTACTATATCCTGTCCTGGTCAGGAATGAAGGTTCAGATATTTAGTTCATCACCATCTGGATTTCAACTTAATAACAGCAAATAAAAGTATGTGCCAGGTACTGACTGTGCTAAGCATTTTATAATCATTATTCTCATCTGATCCTTGAAACAATCCTGGGAGGCAAGTACTATTATTATTCTCATTTTACAGATGAGGAAATCAAGGTAAATAAAGATCATGTGATGGATTTCTAATCCATCCTCCACACAATAAAACTGCCAAATGCACTGCTTCTGATGGCTCTTCAACTAACAACTACTTTAGTAGCTTCCCAGTGTCAACTCAAATATAATACAATCTGTTCTCTCTACTCTTAACAACTAGGTGCCTAAATTTAAGAACTGATTTCAAAAGGTCTGAAAAAAAAATCAAAATTTAGATTAGTACTTTCTTCTTAAAGAGAGTAACTGAATCAATGCAGAGATAATTAAAAATTTTTGTATGATTTCTTCTTGTGAACACCAACTACCCATAGTTGAAACCTTAATCATCTTTTAGATAGCTAGCTAATGCAGTGAACAGTATACTGGGCCTCAAGTCAAGAAGGCCTAAGTTCACATCAATCCTCAGACAATTACTAGCAATATGACCCTGGACAAATCATTTACCTAATTGCCTCAGTTTCCTGAAATGTAAAATGGGAATAACACTACCCATCTTATAAGAAGAGGGATTCACTGGAAAAGACCCTAATGTTGAAAAAGACTGAAGGAAAAAGGAGAAGAGGGCAGTAGAGGATGAGAGGAATAGTGTCATGAAAACAACAACCATGACCTTGGGTAACTTTGGGAGATGGTGGAGGAATAGAAGGGCCTGGACCTCTATCATCCATGGGGTTATGAATAATCTGGAATGACTCAACAACAAAACCTTGAAGGGCTGTTTTAAGAACCAACAAGATATTTGTAAAGCATTTAAGCACAGTACTAAGAAAATCAAGGAGCCTAACAAATGCTTACTCCTTTCCTTCTTTGACTTTTACTAGTCATCCCCCCAAACACAGTATCTAATCAATTGTAACATCTCTAGGATCTTCTCACTTCTACTTTAGCTATCTTAGTTTAGATTCTTCATGTCTCCCTAAGACAATGTCAAAAGTCTCCTAACTGGTTTCATTGCTAATGTGTCCTCTCTCCAATCCATCCTCGACACAAAAATGCTAAATGCTTTTTTCAAAAACTGTTAGTCACTTCCAGTGTCCACTCACATAAAATACAAGATCAAAGTCTTCCACAATCTGCCTTCATACTATTATCTTTAATTCTCATCCCATCTTACATTCTAGGAATGGGACCCCACTTCTTCCCTTCTAAGATCTTCAGGGCCCCCCACATCTCCTCCATGAAGCCTACTTTGATTCTCCTCCAATAGAAGTGATCCTCTTTCTTTAAATTTCTCATAGTACTTTGAAGAACTCCTTAGCACTACTGTCAGATTTATGTTACACAATCAATTTGTATTATCTCTCTTCTTTTGATGCTCCCCTCAAGAGCAAGAATTATATTTTATTTCATCCCTGGAACCAGGCACAAAATCTTGCACAGAAGTCACTTATTTATCAGAGTTATTCAGGAAAAGAACTTTATAAGCAGGGTTCATTGAGACTCAATTGAGAAGTATTTTTAAAAATATATATAGACACATGGGATATTCTAACTTCTTATTTTACAGGAAAAAACTAAGGTCATTAACTAAAAGATTTAAATGACTTATTCAAGGTCAAACAGGTACTATATATGCAAAGCCCAAACAGGAAATCAGGCACTCTGACAACAAATCCAGTGCTCTTTTCACCTAACAATATCGATTTCAAAAGAGCCTCCAGTCAGAAGTTTCAGTACTCGTACTTTTCCCAAAAATTTCTGTTTCAGACCAACTGCACTAAGACTTGAGATGCAAAAAAAAAAATACTATAGTGAAGCTGAAGAAAGAGAACTAAAGTGTAAATTAAACTGGAAATTGATTTTTTAGCAAATTTGGTAAGGCTATCTAAAACATTCACAGGAGTGGATTTCCTATTTCAAGGAAAGTAGGCCAACATTAATAAACTTTGAAAGAGTTTATATTATTTACTTCTATTATGGGTACCACCTAACACATAACATTCATCCTTTCAACATCTATGAAAATTATTCTAGCCATCATTGAAGAAGGATACAGTATAAAAAGTAGTAGATACCTTTCTAGTCTAGGTTGTGCCACTAATTAAATGTGTTACTTTTGGCAGATCAATTTCCCTTCTCTGGGTCTCAAGTTTTCTCCTCTATAATAAAAGAATTAGATGACTTCTAAAATTCTTTCGGCTGTAAAACTATATGAATTTAAATGACAGCAATGGAGAAGTTACTTATTCGTATTTATGTATAATTTCATATTGATATTTACATATGAAATTTTAATAGTCAAGATATAAGTGCACTGTGTTGTCCACATTAGGCAAGGAGAGGTACTGGGTGTGGAGTGGCTGGGATTATTGACCGCCTTGGTGAACAAATATATTTAAAGACAATTCATCAAGCATCTCTTGAGAGGCTATGGTACAGTGGAAAAGAGTAGTAGCTTTCTGTAATGAAAAGGTCTGGACTCAAATCCCACCTCTGAATTTTCAGCACTTCAATTGTGGCCTTGTTAAGTCACAGGCTCCCTGGCTTCAATTTATGCTCTTTGAGGTCTCTTTCAACTCTAGATCTATGATGCTACTGTGTAAAGAAACTGGGAAGAAAAAAAACACAACAATCTTCATATCATCAAGGAAAATAAGGATATGCATACACATCAAGATAACAGAAAGTCAGTCATAAAAATCAGAGAGCTAAAAGGGATGATCACAGATAGCTTGTAGTCCAACTCATTTTCCTGATGTCTTATGGTAAATTACTGGCAGAGCTGGAACGAAACAGAGGATCACTGCCACTAGTTCAGTTTTTTTCCCTCATACCAACGTTATCCTTAAATGCAGAAGCACAAGATGTTTATTATTAAAGTTCACATTTGGAGAGAGATCACACATCTGATAAAAGCAGGTGCCCTCTGAGTAGTAGGCCCTTGAAGAAGAGTAGAGCTTCGACAAGAGTTAACTAAAGGCAAATGAGATGGATTCCAGGCATGAGCACAAACTGTGAAAACAAAGGATAGCATCCCAGGTGAATGTAGAATACAGGCAGGAAGTGAAGAAGGAAGAAAGTTCAAGTTTGGAAGAGTCTATAAAAAGTAACGAAGTGGTTTATCCTAGGATAGTTTCTCAGCCTCATTTGTACTATATTCTAAATTCAGATAACAGAAACAAATGAAAATGGAATGTACTATTTTCAGCCTTGGCCACTTCTTTCCAGAGGCAACAATCTGATGTCAGTAACAAAATTCAAATTAAATAGGTCAAGGTATTGATAGAAGGTCCTTCTTGGGGACAATAATGTGAAAAGCTGACTTGAATCCTGACTGCCACTTGTTGCTTGTGGGCTTCAGTTTCTTCATAAAATAGGGAAGATATAAACTTCTCTATATGGTCCTTCCCAGGTCTAATAATGAATTTATATGATTTTTAATTTCAAGCACTATAGATAATGAAATTTCCTTACCAATCTCCTAGGCAGTCATTAAAATGGTAATGACTTTTTATTATAATCCATACCTGTAAACACAGAGGCAAAGGTTTTCATAACCAAATTCTTAATCTTCAGAACTACCTTATTATAGAAGTCTCTTTTGTATAATATGTAATGATTGATTCTTTCAAAATGTAAATGTGAACACAAGAAAATAATTTTAAAATAAAAATCAATGTAGAAAAATCTCCCATTTTTTTGTTTCCTAATAATCTCTTCTCTTCCCCACTATAGTTCAAACAACCCTTTAAAACAACCATCTCAAGATGTGAAAGACTTTTCAATGTGTAGTTAAGATAGATCAAGTAGATAAACCCTAACTCTATGAAAAAACAATCTCTCAGGTAAAAAACTATTCAAAGATAGGAAGATAGATTAAAACATTCTCCTTAAAATCTATTGGTAGAATTTTATATTCTTAACTAAAATCTTATAAGTCAATCACTGGAGTGCCATACACCTGTGTTCAACTTTTTTGCCTCTGCTCTCTTCTAGTTTCTCAAAGAATTCTGAAGTTCTTGGGATCAAGAAATGAAAACTTCTACAGAAAGATATTGTAATTCAGGGCTCAATGCATTCTGTGACTAAGCCATAATCCTCACCAGACATATCTCCTCACCCTCATAACATCCATGATCAACAGGAAAATGGAAAAAAAGGAATCTTATCAGATTCCAAACAACTGTACAACTGATTCCCCACATTGTCTCTCCATCCTCAAAGCATATTATTTTTTCACATTTCCCCAGTAATTTTAAGGTCCCTAAAGTCAGCTGGCAATATTTATGGGCACACTCTCCTTAATTTGGATAAAAGTTTTCACCCATACCTTGGGACAGATATGGTGGGGAGGCACTGACCACCAAGGGATGGAAGGGATCGTCTGAGGCTTCCATACGAACCAGTTGCTGCTCCCAGCCAACAAATCAGTAAAGGCATTTTATCCTAATAAATAATCCGGGGAATAAATAAACCACAGCCCGTAGCAATAGCTCTCGGACCCCTGCCCTGGTATACCCTAAAATTGTTTGGTACTGAAGAATCCTTAATTTTTCAACTCTCAAGTGAGGAGGGGAGGAGGAGGAAAGATAACTCCTTTAAACAGGGAAGAGCCATTAAAAAGATTTGATGCGGAGAGAAGGGTCTCAAGGAAAGGGGTTCAAAAGAAAAAAATAAAAGGGGTTGAGACAGCTTCAGGGACCGAGTGGGGCCGGGGCTAAGGCAGTCGGGGTTCCGCAGAATGCCCAGGGAGCGGGGAAGAGGGCCCACTGGGGCTCAGGGGCTGACGAGGGAAAGGGACCGGCTCGAGGGGGGCATGGCTCTCAGCAGGGAAGCCTGGGTTTGGAGAACACTAAGCGGGGCTGGGGGGGCGAGTCGGGGCCAGAGCAGGGCTGGGGGAGCACAAGTGCTTTGAGAAGGGCAGAGAAGGGCCGGGGGCAATGGTGGCAGATCGGCAGCGGAGGGAGCCCAGCATGGAAGTGGGTTTGGGAACCCGGAGGGAAAGGGACAGAGAAGTGAGTCTATGAGACAAGGCTAGGCTGCGGAAGCAGGGGGAAGAGGGGCACCGGGCAGCGGGCGCAGGCACAGGTGAATGTCGGGGGCACTTATGAAGGCAGGGGAGAGGGCCGCGGAGGCACAGGTGGGGGGATGGGTGTGGAGGGGTGGCAGGCGAGGGACAGCAGGCCCTACACGGGGGAGAGGGGCAGGCAAGGGTCAGCAACGGAGGCGACTTGGGCAGAGGGGACAGCAGTAGACGTGGGGACGGGGGGAGCCGGGGGGCCTGAGAGGGCAGCAGGCACCACGGGTAGGGGCCGGCCCCGGGCTAGGAGATGACCTGGCGCTGCTGACAGGACAGGGGCGCGGGGTGTCCCCGTCCCGGGCCCGGTCCCTCCCCGGGCCGTCTCACCTGGCTCCGCCTGCGCCCGGCCGGCCGGCCGCTCCCTCGGCCGCTGGGTCTCGTCCGTCTGTCGGGCCTCACCGGGGAGGGCAGGGCAGCAGTGCCGCCAGCTGCACTGCACAGCCAGGCCCCGGCCGCTGTCAGGCTCCCGGCCTCAGCGCTCCCTCAATATGGCGGCGGCCACTCCTCCGCGGCCTCCCCTCCGCCGCCGCCGCCGCCGGCCCCCTCCCTCCCGCCCTCCCGCCCTCCAGCCCGGCCCCCGCCCGGCCCCCTCCCGCGCTCGCGCGCAAGCGCGCTCCCGAGCCCAGTCGCGCCGCGCCGAATCTCCCTTCCTCCGGCCCGAGAAGCTCGCGCCGGACTCCGGGCCTCGCGCCAACCTCGCTCCGGGCGCGCGCTTGGCCACGCCTTCTTCTCCTCCTTCTCCCCGCCCAATTCCTCCTTAAACACCACCCCCTCCACCAAGGTCCCCGCAGCGGAACTGGGTGCGCCGGCGCGCGAAGGGCATCTCGGGAGGGAATGACGTCCCTGACTATTCGAATCAATACAGGAAGCGGCGAGCCACGCGTTGCTAAGGGCAACGGGGGGGGAGTCCTAGGTAATCCTGGGAGAGAGCCTTGGGCTCTTAGGATATAGCACCTGTTTCGCAAGACTCTGCATGGCTTAGGGCTGAGAACTGCCAGTTCTCCGAGGGAAAGAACCCCGGATTCGGCGCACTTCAAACCCCATTGCTTGTTAGGAGATGAGGATTAAGTCTCTCGCCCCCCAGTTACAAAGGGTTGGACCAGACACGAAGGGTTCATGCACATTTTTTAAAAGAAAAATAGTCTCTGTAGAGTTAACTATTTCGGTATTAATCGGCTCTATCTGTGATTCTCCGTATTTTATTTTGGGATTTAAAAACATTCTGAGAACTAGGTCTATAGGTTTCATCAGACTGCCAAAGACCACAAGCAAGGAATCCCTGCGAGCATCATGTTATCTGTGTTCCACTGTGCTTTTATTTGTTTGATTAGGATATTTCCAAATTATTTTTTATTTTGCTTCCAGCCACAAAGAGCCCCAAAGATTCCAGACACCTGACCAAACCTTGCCCTAAAGGACCTCTAAGAACTCTTCCTGCTTTAAATCTATGATCTGAGGACCTCTGAGTTCCCCTCTAGCTCTAGTATTCAGTGAAGACACATCCCTTTGGTCACCTCTTAGCCTTAACTCATCCTTGTTCAGGTCATCTTCCCAATACAGGAGTCCCAAAAGCCTTAGTGAAGTTTTAAGCTATTAGTTAATTAAAAGCTTTAAAACATTAATAAGAGCTCCGTGACTAGCGCTGGTCTCCGAGGCAGGAAGATCTTGGAGACAAAAAGATCTTGGTTGAAAATAGCACTTCTTTTATTAGCTAGGTGACTGAATACTAATCACTTCTCTCTCTAAATCTGGTAGTAGTTGTTCAGCTGTTACACTTGTGTCTGACTCTTTGATCTGAACATTTGGGGTTTTCTTGGCAAAGATCCTGGAGATCACGCAATTTCCTTCTCTAACTCATTTTACAGATGAGAAAACAGGCAAACAGGGATAAGTGACTTTTCTAGGGTCACACAACTAGGAAGTGTCTGAGGCTGGATTTGAACTTGGGTCCTCCTGAGTTCAGGCCTGATCCATTACACCAGCTGCCCATTCTAAGTTTGGAGTCCCCCTCATTTATAAAATGAAGATTAAAAAAAAAAAGTAGATGTTATTTACATGCTATGCAAATCAGGATTAAAAGCATTTTATAAAGTGATAGACTCAGGGCTAGGCAAGGTCATCCAACACCTTTATTTTATAGATAACCAAAGCTGGGAGAAATTAAGGGCTTCTCCAATGTAATAAGGAATCAAGATTTAAACATAGGGCTCTGACACTTCTACCTCTCTTTGTATTCCACCTGCACAAAAGCATGACCACAAAACAGTAATGCTAAAGATTTTCCTGTTCAAAATTATCCTATAGTTACTAATACAAAAGCAAATGCTGAGAGTGATTTTGACCTAACAATCAAATATGTATTATACCACTTGATATATCTACAAAAGAACTCATCTTTTTCTCCCAAACCCTTCTTTTCTAATTTCCATGTTGAGATACCACCAGCGTGGTATCCAGATTCACAACCTCAAGATCATCCTTGGCCTAATTCTGTCATTTCTACCAGTACCACATCTCTTGAGTTTGTCTTGGAAGCCCAGGTCTTCAGGCACTCGCACCCTCTCACCTGGAGGATTCCAACAGTCTCATAGCTAGCTCTCACTATCTTATGTCTCTCCTTACTGCAATTCATCCTCCCCACATCTGCCAAAGTGATCTTCCTAAAGCAAAAGTCTGACTACCACATTCCTTTTAGCTCTGGGAGTTCTCCATTGCCTCTAGGATCAAAGATAATCTCCTCTGATTGGATCTTGGAGTCCTTCACAACTTTGGCTCATTTCACTGTAATTCTTTCTCCCCAGTCAAGCCTGCGGTGGCCCCTGTGATAGGGAATGCTTGAGCAGAGACAACTGATTTCTGACTGAGTCATTTCTGAGCCAGGATGCTTTGCTGGGTAATGAAACTTTGGAGGACAGAAAAGCAGACTTTGAGAGAGAGAGATTGGGCAAAACAGGAAAGAAGTGAACTTTTAAATGGTGAATGGGGGCTCTCTGGAGCCACAGGCATGCCCCTTGACTTCTACTATCTGCAATCTTAGAAGCTTTAAGAATACTGTCCACCCCAATGAGATCGTTGATCTCGATAGAACTGAATTTTTTTTTTTTTTGTCCTAAATGAAAAAGCTGATTTATTCTGGCCTTTTCTCAATCTTCATTCTGCATGACTTCTCAGTAGCCTTTGACACTATTGATCACTCCCTGGTTCTCCTCATACCTGCTTGCTCCTTCTCAGTATGCTTCCTTTCCTTTGGGATCACCACCTGGAATCATAAGAATCCTTTCTATCCTTCTCTTCTGCCTCCATATTTCTTCACTTGGTGATCTCATTGGTTCCCATGGATTTAATTTCCATCTCTATGCTAGTGTTTTTCAAATCTACATCTCTGCCTCAAACTCTCTGCTGACTTTCCAGTCTTGCACCTCCCACTGTTTTTCAGATGTCTTAAATTCAACACATCCAAAATTGAGCTCATTATCTTTTCCCCTACTCTCCCTCCCCCTTAAAAATCTTTCCCTGTTTCTCTATACAGAGGTCAACACCATCTGCTAGTTGCCTAGACTTGTAACATAGGAGCCATACAAGATTCCTCATCTCACACCCTCCATTCTCCAGCCGTTGCCAGGCCTGCCAATTTCACCTGCAAAACATCTGTAATACACCCCTTCTCTCTTCTGACATGGTCACCCTTCTGAGCAGGCCCTTATTATCTCACTACTAGACTATGGGAATACCTACTAGTGCGTCTGCCTGCCTCAAAGCTTTTCTCCCTCCAATTGTCATCCTCCAGTTACCAAAGTGATTTTCCTAAGACATAGATCTGATTGTCATCCCCCAGATCCAACAAACTTCAGTGATTACCTATCATCTCCAGGATCAAATCCCTGTTCAAAGTTCTTTATAATCTCCCTTTGGAAACTTTCCTTATTCCCTACTATGTATTCTTTGATCTGGGGCAACTAACTGGCAGAGTCGGTAGTCAGGAAGCTCAGACTTTTTTTACCCTGATATGTATAGTCTTCTCAATTTCTGTTAATTCCAAGTATGGAGAGAGTGGAAAACTAAACTGGTAAAAGCTGTTACTCACCTGCCCCACTGAAATGCCCAAGGTATTTCTTTTGAACCCATAAAAGAGAGCACCATATACCTAGACCACCTATTTGAAATATGGTAGGTAGTTCTAATTTTTACCTGCTAACTTTGTGAGGGGAAAAAGTGGGTAAAGGAGTAAGGGCCTCCCTACTTCAGGCCTTCCTCTTGCTGCCTACAAAGGCAGAAAACTCTAAGGGCCTTTGAGACACTGTGAGCAGATCTCAGAGCAGATACCTGTACAAGGCATACAGGTGGCCAACTGTTCTGTAGGAGTCAACCTCCAACCTCCAGCATATACTCTACCTCTCCAGCTCTATTACCTGGAAGTTCCCTCTCTCTTTCAATGCAGCCAGAATGACCTCCTGGATGCACCTTACACAGGACCCCACCACTTCTCCCACCTCTGTACCTTGGCAGCCAACATACAAACAGCTATATATGTAAGATATAGTCAAGAGAGCAAACTGGAGTTTATCTTCAAGGAAGAGAACTAGAGAGAGTGATTGGGAAGGCCCTCTGCAGAAGACTGGGTTTATATTTATTCCGTACAGACATAAATGGATGTCTGTTCTTCAAGAAAATGTTCTTTGTACTCCCAGGATCTGATACAGAATGAAGTAAGCAAAGCCAAGAAAAGAATATACACAGTAACTACCACCAATAATTTGAATGGAAAGTACAACATACACACACACAATTAAAAGTAAATGTAAAAATAAAAAGTCAAAATTATAAATCTCAAATGAAAATCAAGTGAAAAGATACATGAATACCCCCAACCTATCCTTTTTCTTTTAGGTGGGAAATCCACAGATGACACCCTTTGTATATGGTTTTAGATTTTTTTTCAACACATCAATCAGTTGTGTTGATCTTTTCCTTCTCCTCAAATAAATACTTTTTATCATATGGGATGGTTTTCTGGGAAGAGAAGGGGAAGAGATGGGTGGGATACTATGGTAATGTAAGAAACAGAAAATATCAACAAAAACTTATTTTAAAATTTGAGAACTATTTTGACATAACTGGCTCCTTTCACAATCCTATGTATTTTATTTTATGCACTTTAAAAAATTCTGGGAAAGTGTCCATAGATTTCTCTGAACTTCCAAAGGGATCCATGACACACAAAAAGAGGGTTAAGAAACCTTGCACTATATGATCTATAAGACTCTTTCCAGCTCTAAATTCTGTGAGAGGGACTCATGCTAATGATACTGGGATGCTTTCAAGATATGCCCAAATAGTGGTAGATACCTCATTTTCAAACCTGTGTTGTTGCTCTGGGGAAAAGTTTGAAAGAATTTCTAGGATCAGTCAAAAAAATAGATTCCAAAGCCAGTTTCTAGAATGTTGTAACATAGAGTGGTCAAATGTGATCTTCACTGTATAACAAAGAAGATAATTCTTTCTCTGTGTTAGCTTCAGATGATTTTATAACATGCTATCCAAGAGGAGGAGAGATTGTATCTTTAATTATCTTGATGTTTTTGTAGCATTTTAAGGATTTGGGAATTTTAGTGATGGTTATTCTGTTTTATAAAAATGGTACTAGACTTAAAACTGCCATGCCATCCTTTAAATGAGCACCACAATAAAGCAAAGAGAAATAGGGGAGAAAAAAAGATATGCTCTTATAATTGTGGAATATGTATAGACTAATTGCACATATTTAACACATATTGATTACTTGTCGTTTAAGGGGAAAGTTAGGGAGAAGAGAGGGAGAAAAAAAATTGGAACACAAGGTTTTGCAAGGGTGAATATTGAAAACTATGCATATATTTTGAAAATAAACTTTTAAAAAATATGCTCATGTAAATTCCCTTTTGACCCCTCAAAATCATAATTTTCTTGTTCGGGAAAGGAGATAAGAAAATGTTCTCCTCTACACACATACACACAGAGGAGCAAAGTCTGTGTGTGTGTGTGTGTGTGTGTGTGTGTGTGTATGTGTGTGTGTGTGTGTTCCCAGCCCTAGTAGTCTCAGCTCTGCCACTGGTTTGCTGGGTCACACCTGGAAAAATCATTTCCTGTCTGAGTTTCTTCATCAGCAAAATACAGGTAGGAGAGTTGGGAGACCTCAAAGTCTCTCAAAAGGGCTTTTGTAGGTTTACTCATCTAATTGTACTCTGTATCATGCTATGACTTCCACCTATATAGGCAAGGGCAGGTAGACGGTTGTGAGAAATGTGTTTTATAAAAATTTTACAGCACCATAGAAACTTGAATCATTAATATTATTAATAATTTAACTCCCCGTTTTCCTCTTTCCTGGGAAACATCCAATATGGCCAAAATGCCCTTAAGAGTTTAACCATCACTTAGAGCTGGTACCTGCATAATAGCTACTGTATGGCTTTTCTTAGATCCCCCCTCCTCTTTTGGGGCAGCTCCAAAAAGCTAAAAAGGAATAGATGGGAGAAAAGATAGGAGAAAATGTTTGCTCATTAATAGAACTACAGGGCAAGGTCTCTGCTAAATTCAAAGACTCAGACTAATATTTTTATTTCTATGGATTATATCCCTTCAGCTTCAGACCTACCAATTGCTTCTTGAGTGCTTTGGAACCTTTAATCTATAGCAAACAAAGTCACCAGAGCTTCTATAGCAGGAGACAAAGCGGTTAACTGGGGCAAAGAATATTCATGATTTCCATTCAATAAATGTTTATTAATTTCCTCCTACATGCAATCCTACCAAATTACAGTAAAATTACATTTTACTGGGAGGTGTACAGAAAAGTTCCTTGAAGTAAGGGGTTAATGTTTGTGTCTTTGCATCTCTAGCCAAGAAAACCTAACGTAGGATGACAATGTGAACAGCTGGGGAGATCCTGAGCGTGGGGAGCAGCTGGCATCTGAGCTGAAACCTGAAGAAACCTAAAGATTCTAAAGGCCACCAGACTTTGTTTGTATTGGGCTCTTCAGTTATTTTTAGTCGTGACTGGCTTTTTGTGACCTCATTTGGGGTTTTCTTGGCAAAGATTCTAAAGTAGTTTGCCATTTCCTTCTCCAGCTCATTTTACAGATGAGGAAATCAAGGCAAATAGATTTAAGGGACTTATTACTTTTCAGTCTGCTCCTAAGGATGTGAAACTGGGTTTGACCTCAGGCTTTCCGGATGACAGGCTCCATATTCTATCCCTTGAGTCACTTTTGAGTTTTACTACTGGGAAAATTGAGGGCCAGAGCAGGGAATTAATTCACCAACTACCATCAGGAGTCCAATGAATACTCTGACCTCTGTGCACATGAGCTCCTAGCTAAGTTCAGAATTTCCCATTCTGTTCTATCTTTCTGTCTCAGGCCTGCTGGTTCTGGCTCACAACCTCCCTTCTGTAAACACCGGAGCATATCTCAGGGCTTACATTCCTCCACTGTGGCAGCCTCTAAACACATATCTGCTTCCTCCACACGCCACGTATCTTATGGGCCTCTTTTTAGTGGACAAAGATTGAAGGGAGGGCCAAATACTCAGCCTTCACCCCCTGAAAAACTCTTGCCCAAGTCTGTGGAGAATGAATCACATGCAAGTCATTGAGTCAAACAGACCCAGACTTGTAGATGAGACACATAGACAGGCACAGTGGCTAAAACACTGGATGTGAAGAATCGGAATTCAAAAAGATCTGGTTGGCTAGAGGATACTGTGAAATGGAAGAAGATGTAAAAAGGATAGCTAAAATAGCTTACATTTGGATTAAAAAAAAAAAAAAAAAAGGAATGGGAGAGAGTTCGTCTTAGACAGCCATGGATATCTCTCTCATTTAACATCTCCAGGGAAAAACTGAATGACTCCAAAGCTAGAAGATTTAGGACTACTGACTTATTATTAGAACAGAAGTCCCTCAAGGTTAGGGGACCACAAAATCATATTACATCAATTCCATGGGGGATATGTTGTACAGACCAATGCGCTCATTTAGGTACAGATTGAATAAGGCAGCCACTGAAGTCCTTTCCAACTCCAAAATTTTGTGATTCTGCCTGCAGACAGGACACCTCCAGCTAATGTTCAAATGCAAAACATTCTTTTCCTACTCAAATTTTCCTACTGCTTTTTGGTTCTATTTTGTGTCCATTATAGCCTAATTTAGATTTTTCCATACTCAGAGGGATCTATCATCTCACTAACTTGACACAGATTCCAATCTCGCCAATGACATAGATTCCAGTCCCACCCTTTTAGTAAGTCTCTAATCCATGGAGAAGCTTTAATAAACTTTGCTCTTCTTGGCAATACAATGATCTAAGACAATTCCAAAAAATTCATATCCCATACTTATCCATACTCAGAAAAAGAGCTATGGAATCTGAATGCAGCTCTCTCATGAGTTTTCCCTTTTGTTTTGATTCTTCTTTTACAACATGACCAATGTGGAAATCTGTTTAATATGATTTTACATATATAACATTATCAGATTTAATTGCCATCTTGGGAAGGGAGAAGAGAGGGAAAAAATAGAAACCAAAATATTATAAAAGTGAATGTTAAAAACCAATAAATAAATTGAAATAAAACAGGAAAAAAAGACTCCCATCTATGTCCTCCCAAATGTTTGCCATGCGGAACTATCCAATACACTGGAAATGTTCTCTACTTTCTCTGGATGATACTGGGTGCCCTATGAGAATCCATCCCCTTCTCATGTGACTAGATAATCATCTTTTGTCACATGGTTCTTTGATGATATTCATTACTTCTGTTCAAAACTTGTTATTCCTCATTAGTTATAGGTGGCAGCCTGTTTATACCCATGCCCTCAGAAATTTAATTCCTCAGGGTCAGGTAGTCTTTCAGGTCCCATTGCCAAAAGGAGTACCAGGAAAACATTTGCATTTAAAAAGACTGACTTTGGTTTTTATAGGAAGCATGGTGACCTGGTCAGTAACACTACTTTGCAATTTTCAAAAAATAATACAGTCCACATTACTTTTCAACTATGTGTTCAGCTCATTGTCCGTCTGTATTGCCTGTCCCAGATATAATGTCACAGTGTACCCATTCTGATATATGCTGAAATATGAGCAAAAAACATTCTTTTTCCTGTGTAGATAATCAAGCTTGGGCTTCTTTTGATCCCTACAGCACTCTATTCAAAACCTCTTCTAAGAAATCATGAAATGGATTTCTCTTTGAGTCTAGCCATTCAACCAGCCTGACTGGTTTTTGTTAATTTTATAAAATAAATTATGTTTCTGTTTTTTAAAAAAAAAAAAATCTAAGTTAACTCTATCCACAGCATTTCCCTGATTCCCCTGTATTAAATCTGAGAAAATAGGAGACAAATTAATCTGGCATAACCTGTTTTGATGAAGCCCCCACTAGATACTTGTGAGCTTTGTTTCCTTTTGAAGCTGATAACCATTCTTTAATCATCTATTCTAGAGTGTCAGGGGCCCAGGGTCCTGAGGAACAAGATTATCTAGTTGAATCCATGCTTCATATAGTAATTAGAAGGTGGGAGGAAAGAGCACCACTCCTAAACAGAATGTGCTAGTTGGGTATAATGTACTTTTACCTAACACAGCAGCCTTGATCTCCCTCTCTCCCCCAAGTAGCTGCTGACATGGGGCAAAGGGAGGACACTCAGGGAGTGTTCAAGGTTTTTTCCCTCCATCATATCAAAATACCAAGTACTTTTATCACTGAATCATTAGCACATGGAGTTGGGTCATTTGAATAGGGAGCACTCATCCAAGTACTGAAATGGTGGGCTAGAACCAAAAAGGGCCACTAAGCATGCTCCATGGGGTAGCCTTTACTTCCATGAAATGGTCCTCACTGCTGTAAAAAATAAATAACAATAAAATTTTAAATCTTTTAAATATATTTACCAACCTCAGCTCACTTTGCACATTTGCACTCCTGACACCATTTTTATTCCTCCTCCATTATCTGCCCATCCTTCTAGCTTTTATATATGTCTTTTTAAGATTGAAGTGGGTTAGAAGTATATATACTTTTATCTTCTAGATAACTTTTTTTTCTCATCAAAATTTTTCCTTTTGTTATAACCTGTGGGTAACTTCACCACCTTTGCCCATTTGAATCATCCAAAGCCCAGGTAACTAAGAAAGGGAGCAGATTCTGGGACCTTTGTACTTTGAAGGCTCTGTCCTGGGTTCATATTAATCTCATATGTTGCAAGAAGACCAGAGCTTTCTGGGGGCAGGTTCAGGACTAGAAGTCTTGCTTAGCAAGTTATACTGGGTGAACCGGAGAAACTCTCCTTATTTCATCACCAAGGGACTCTGGGAGTGTCTCCTCTTCCCCCATTCTCTATAAACTGCTTTAGCACATGGAGACTTTCTCCAGCATCAGAAGCAGCAGAAGGAAGCCAAATAATATTGCCTAATCTTATCAGTGGTACTAGGAGATTTTCTCTCGTTTATTTTTACTTTAATTGCAAATACACTAAAACTGCAGCGATCCATGTTTTGTGTGTCTAAATTCACTGGCTCCTGAGGAAAGAGAAATCTAGGGAGTAGCTATTCCAAACAGGAGTGGAGTCAAAGTAACTGTACCAATTAATATGCTTTAAAATATTTTCTTCCACTAGATGAGAAATGGGAAAGTAGCAGCAACGTGGACTTGGGTTCACGCTGTGTGTGTGAATGTGCAAAGCAACTAAGAGAAACAGTTGGGCTGTGAGTGCCTACTAGTGGCCAGAGGAGAGAGTGCAGCCTGCTTTAAGATGGAAGGGCTGACACAGCAGATGTTTTGTTCACTTGTGTCTGGCTCTTTGTGACCCCATTGGGGGTTCTTGACAAAGATCCTGGAGCCATTTCCTTTTCCATCTCATTTTACAGATGAGGAAACTGAGGCAAACAGGGAAAGTGACTTGCACCCGGTCACCCAGGAGCTGAATTCAGGAGATCAGTCTCCCACTTCATCAATGTGTGGGCCATTTTTATGTGACAACAGTTATGTGACTTTTAAAGGCGACGAGGGCAACCCGGACAAACCAAAGTGCCACGTTATTTTAGATGTGCTAAGCCGGGGTGAGGGGGCGGACGCCCGATCCGGGGAATGGCGGATGAGAGCAAGGGCCACTGGCCAGTGCTGAGGGGGATCGGAGCTTGGTCAGACGCGGAAGAACGGAGCCACCTGAGCTACGGCCCGTGGGCCGGATTTTTGCCCCGTGCGGATCATGATGACTGGTCAGCGAGCGAGGCTGAGGGCTGTGGGTCCCTCTGCCTCCCGGAAACCCAACTCGTGGGACAGTCAAGGAGTCCTGTCTGAGCAGGATGGCCCCCTTCCAAAAGGGCTGCGATTTTGGATCTAGGTGCCCACATGCAAATTTTGAGGGGCCTCTTTCTAACTGGGCGGGGGGGGGGGGGGGGGCCCCAGGGGAGGGGGGGGGGGGGGGGGGGGGGGGGGGGCGGGGGGGGGGGGGGGGGGGGGGGGGGGGGGGGGGGGGGGGGGGGGGGGGGGGGAATCCTAGACAAAGGGCTTCTGCAGTGAGATGGAGAGGAGGCTTCCTACTGGCAAGAAAAGGGACTGGGGGTGCCCAGAAGCCCATTCCCTTCCTTTCCCCTTCCTTTTCTGGCCACTGATCCAGACAAGACTTATAAACTGCTCTTGAGAACGGGGTGCGGGAAAGTAACTTTGTATTCTGCAGCCATAAGGATATGGCATCTAAAGCAAAGCTTTCACAAATGGTAAGATTATATGTCTATCGAAATAAAATTTAATTTTAAAATTAAAATAAATTTCTTTACGTTGTATTATCAGTAAATGTTCGATTTGCATGCCTATTTTATATACCTATACATCCAGAATCAAGTAAAAATTTCTTGGGTGAAAAGGGGTCAGGAGTGGGAAAAGATGGACTGCTCTAAAGAACGCTCCTGACCAGGGAAGCCTAGACCTGGGTTTGGGCCGCCTTTCCTGATCCTGGATGGATCACATCCTGAGATGGAAGTGTCCAGGTAGGGAAAAGATTTGGAAGACCCCAGGTAATGGGTAATTCCCAGAGGAACTGCTTTTGGAGAAAAGGACCAATAAAAGTACCACCAGTGTGTCTGACTGTTCTAACAGTAGCTGTGTGCTGGGAGCTGTTTGGAGAATACAGGCTGGAGGTCAAATTGTAAAATGCCAACAGCAGTCCTGAAAACTGATCATGTTCTGGGATGATTTAAGTAGATGGTGTGATAGGGAGAGCACTGGGTGGGAGTCCAGAAGAGCCGAGTTCAAATTTGCCCTCAGTCACTTAATATGAGCTATGAGCTATGAGTATGGCTCATTGAGCATCTGTCTGCCTGCTATATCTCAGCTATAAAATGGGGAAAATGAGAGCACTTATGACCTACAATTGTTATGAGGATTAAATAAGGTATTTCTAAAAAGTTTAGAACAGTGCTAGGCATATAATAGGTACATAATAAATGCTTATTTCCTTTATGATGTTTGGTTTTGCTCCCCTTTTTAAGAAGACCCTAGAACTGAACCTAAAGTAATATCACTTCTGAGATGCTGCAATTAGACACTTCTAAAAATTTTTTAGTTTTTTTCTCAATTACATGTAAAAACAATTTTTAGCATTCATTTTAAAAAAAGTTTGAGTTCCAAATTCTCTCTAGCAGTTCCTGCTCCTTGAAAAGTCAGGCAATTTAATATAATTATACATGTGCAGTCATACAAAACGTATTTCCATATTAGCCATGTCATAAAAGAAAACACAGACCCCCCCCCCCCGAAAAAAAATTTTTTGTTTTAAAAAGTATGCTTTCTAGCAGTCATCAGAACCATTTGGTACTGGCTAAGAAATAGAGTAGTTGATCAGTGGAATAGGTTAAGTTCACAAGACACTATAGTCAATGACTATAGTAATCTAGTATGTGATAAACCCAAAAATCCCAGCTTCTGGGATAAGAATTCACTATTTGACAAAAATTTCTGGGAAAACTGGAAATTGGAATGGCAGAAACTAGATTCACACCTAACACTCTATAAGGTTGAAATGGGTTCATAATTTAGACATAAGGAATGATATGATAAGCAGATTAGAAGAACAAAGAATAATTTACCTCTGAGATCTGTGGAGAAGGAAGGAATCTGTGGCCAAAGAAGAACTAGAGCACATGATGGAAAGCAAAATGGATAATTTGGATTATAAGTGGTGAGTACAAACAAACTGGAAAAAAGTTTTATATTCAAAGGTTCTGATAAAGGTTTCATTTCTAAAACATATATAGAATTGACTCAATTTATAAGAATTCAAGCCATTTCTTACAATTTTCAGATGAAAAAAAATTGAAACCATTTCTAGTCATATGAAAAGGTGCTCTAAATAACTACTGAGCAGAGAAATGCAAATGAAGACAAACAACTCCGAGGTGCCATTACATTCCTCTCAGATTGGCTAAGATAATAGGAAAAGATAATGATCAGTGTTGTAGGGGATGTGGGAAAACTGGGACACTAATACATTGTTGGTGGATTTGTGAATTGATTCAACCATTCTGGAGAGCAATCTGGAACTATGCTCAAAAAGTTATCCAACTGTGTATACCCTTTGATCCAGCAGTGTTCCTACTGGGCTTATATCCCAAAGAGATCTTAAAGGAGGGAAAGGGACTCACATGTACAAAAATGTTTGTGGCAGCCCTTTTTGTTGTGGCAAGAAACTGGAAACTGAGTGGATGTTCATCAGCTAAATAAATTATGGTATATGAATGCTATGGAATATTATTGCACGTTTAACACATATTGGATTACTTGCTGTCTAAGAGTGGGGGTAGGAGGAAGGGAGGGAAAAATTTTGAAACACAAGTTTTTCAAGGGTGAATGTTGAAAATTATCTATGTATATATTTTTAAAATAAAAAAGATTTAATAATAAAAAGTATGCTTTCATCTGCATTCAGACTCTTAACTGTTCATTCTCTGGATGTGGATAGCATTTTTCATGATGTCTTGGATCATTAAATTGCTGAGTATAGCTGTTATTCACAGTATTATTGTTGCTATATACAATGTTCTCTTGGGTCTGCTCGCTTCATGTAACAGTATCAGTTTATATTTAAGTTTCCAGGTTTTTCTGAAATCTATCCTGCTTGACATTTCTTTCAGAACAATAGTATTTCACCACAATCATATACCACAATGTGTTCTGCCATTGCCCAGTTGATGGGTATCTCCTCAGTTTCAGTTTCCAATTCTTTGTTGCCACAAAAATCTGGGTAGAGGACGTTTAAAAAGCCAAAGAATATGAGAAAAGGGAACATGGCCTCTCTCTTTAAAGGCAGGCTCAACTGGGATTGAACCCAGTCTAAAGTACATGGCTCACTATAGAACAGTGGTGCAACAGAGCCTCAGCCTGAGGCCTTCAGCAGCACTTCCTCCTTTATGGCTGGGGTCTCAGACCTCTCTTAGCTCTCAAAATTCAGCTGTATTTTTGTTCTGTCTTCAATGTGCACCCTTCAGCCTCCTGATACAGATCAGAGCTTTTTTTCCTTTGTTTTCACCTTAAAACCTTTCTTCCATCTTACTACTTAGTAGAATAATGGCTCAAAGGAGAAGTAAAAGAGTTAACAGAAGTTTGGTAAATTGAATCTTTTGCCCTACGGCAACAAGAAATAAAATTTCACAAGCTAGTTAGTTGTCTTGCAACACTCATGATAAACAAGAGCAAAAAATGACTGCCCTCATAATGATAACTACATTTTTATGGAGAACATCTGGTGCAGAGTACAAAGATGTAGAAAATTCTATGACAAACTTGGCAAGATCCTCTAAACCAAATCAACAAATATATTGACATTAGGTGAATTAAATGCAAATGTGGGCTCTGGGAAAAACGGTGAAAAAAATATTGTAAAGTATTTTCAGGATTAAAAGAAAAAGGCCAAAAGCTCAGAAAGATAGCAGGAAAGCTTTTGACATAATGAGCACCAAATGAAAGCACCAAAAATGTAACTGATGTTATCTTAAAGGAACAAAAAATGATTATTCATTTAAGAATCAGTCCCCAATAAGGTGTACATGCATGTTGTGAGATGATAAATTATTTGGAACACAAGTCAAAATCGGTACCAAATTAGGAGAGATGAGAAGACACTGTATAATTATTCAAGTTCTATGCTGATCCATTCAAACAACTGATAATAAACCATGGGAAATGGGTGATTATTACACTATTTCCTATTTAAATTTTAACAAAAGTGAATGAATGAACATTAAATTCAATGAACAGAGAAGGTGGTATACTGGAGAGATAAAGGGGAAAAAATAACCCACCAGTTTCTGATCTCAAGGATTTTATATTCTACTGTAATTCATATAAATCAATCACCACAAAGAAGTCAAAAGACCCCAGACACTACTATATCTTAGGCAGTACTTTCCTTGTCACTGAAAGAAACATGCAAGCCAGATACAATAGTTTAAAGTATGACAGAAGATGGTAAAGATGATATGCTCTTAAGAATTGTGTCACAAAAACACAGAGAGGGCAAAACAAAATATAGCACCTGCTTAGCATGACTTGACTAAATCAGATCATTCCAAGTAAACCAAGGTAAACCAGAAAGGAAAAAAAAGAGAACGTATTTGTCCAGGTTTCTGGGGTCAGTGTTCTGGAGAAGGTCTAGAAGCAAAAGCAACAAACCCAAAGATTAATGACAAAGAAAATAACCATTGTCAATGTAGCAGTAGGACCACTGGATTTGTACTTTTAACACCTCTGATACAAATGTTCTTATCTGAGGAAATAGAAATGGCCATGGAAAGGATAAAGGCTAGGAACGCTGGCTGACCCAGGCTAAGGGCACACAGAAGAAATCACAGTGAGAGTTAACACAATTTTCAAAACATTGAGGGGTCATTTTCAAAATAACTGAAAGGAAGGAAGGAAAAAGATAACAAATATTCAGGAAAAAGATCATTTGCAGAATTAAAACCAAAAAAAGATTAATTACTAGGACCTAAAAAAGCTCTTGACCATGCTATTCTCATCTCTTTATATAAAATTTATGTGTGAATATCCTTGAATAAAATATTACAAGGCAACAGAGGAACTTTACCAAATAATTTTCTATAGTAGACCACACCACCAGTCTTTGAAAGGTGTATTTCATACAAAATTCTGTTGTGTTAATTATGTGTAGATTATTTAAAACAAAAAAACAACTTTTGATTCAGTATGGCAAAAAGTATCTTTAAAAGCTATCCTCTCATAAGGTATTGTTTCTTTGTAAGTTAATACAAGATCTCTTAATAGATACAACCATAAAGCTAATTTTGTTCAATGATCCTCTGTTAATACCATTCAAAGCATTCAAAGAGAAGAATCTGGCCTTGAGAAGGTGGGCCAGCCTTTCAGATGCTTTTCAGCATCCTGCATCAAATCTCCGAGTTACTACTCAGGTAGTAACCCTCAGCAGAGTTTCTTAATCTAAGCAGGATGTGGCTCCCTTGAGAGTCCCTGAATAGATTTCAGGGAGTCTGTTAAATTGGATAGAGGGAGAATTACACATTTATTTTCATTAACTTCTAACATTTAGCCTTTCTCTCTAAGAATGGATTACTAAGAGGGCCAAAGTACAAGAAAAGGTTAAGGATTCCAGCTCCATGGCCTTCTCATTTAGATCCACAACTGCTTCTCAAACATCAGCCTAACAATACTAAAAGGAAAAAAAAAAAAGAACAAATGTACTAAGTAGCAAAGTGTAGAGAGAGCACCTTAGGTGGACCCTCACTGGCTAACTTCTCAGAGCATGTGAATAAAAGCTGCACACCACATGAGCCAGGAGCACCTAGGAGAATGAGATGAGAGATCCCTTGCAGCTTTATGTATTAGTTACTGTGGGGGGGTGGGGGTGGGGGGAGGAGGAGGGGGATTAAGATAGTGTTCTTAGGGGGGCAGCTAGACGGTGCAGTGAAGTCAGGAGGACCTGAGACACACTTCCTGGCTGTGGAATCTGGGCGAGCCACTGAACCCCAGCTGCCTTGCCAAAAAAAGATCTGGTGCTTACTGTATACAATAGGATTTTAGAAGCTAACTAATCCGACATCCTCATTGCTAAACGGGTAATCTCCAAACTTTAATTATAAATTAAAAATTATATATATATTCCCCAAGGGATATGCCTAAAATTCACTCATTTATAAATTATGTAAATGTCCTACTGTCCTGGTCCTATACATTATAACACTTAACATTCTTTAAAAAGATGAGACAAAGAAGAAATAAGTGGGTGTTTGAGCTAGCCAGGAGCCCCTGCAGTGGGTTCAGCAAGGCTGTGCAGCTGTCAGGGGGGCAGCCATGAGGAAGACAGCGCCCATCATGTCTGCCAAGAGGCGCTGCCCGCTATGCCAGGTGGGCCTAAATGAAGCAGTGGTGTCCCTCTGGGTCCAGAGCCTAGGGCCACTCATCTTGCTGCACTGACTCTTTGCTCCCCAGACAAAAAGTAAGGAAGGAGGGTCTTACTCACCAAATCATTACCCCCAGGCTGGGCTGGCTGCAGTTCCCAAGTGGCCAGGGGGGATCTTCCCAGGGCAGTTAGAGTGGGGAAGAAGGGTCTTCCACTGACTCATTAGGGGGCAAGTTTCGTGGGGTTGGAAGCAGAGGATCAGGGAATAAGGGTGGGCACCCAGGTGCAGACGGGCCTCACAATTGGTTCCCACAGAGGTGGGAGGAGGCTTGTCTTCCTAACCTCCAATTGGCTACCAGGACCCCTAGGCTAAGTCCTTGCTCCTCACCACCCCAGGCCCCTGCTGACCCAAAGGGCCATGCCCTTCCTTAACCTGGTCAGCACCCACCAGG
The DNA here is from genome assembly GCF_902635505.1 of Sarcophilus harrisii. Lineage (NCBI taxonomy): Eukaryota > Metazoa > Chordata > Mammalia > Dasyuromorphia > Dasyuridae > Sarcophilus > Sarcophilus harrisii. The sequence goes on from NC_045426.1 coordinate 656,599,802, forward strand.
GCTCCCGGCCAAGTTCAGGACCTGGAGAATTCCTCCAAGTGTTCATAATCTGCGGCCACTCGAACCCTGCCTTGGCCCAGCATCCCGGGCAGAACACCTGCTCTGTCCCCACGGTGACCTCTAAACCTTACACCTCAGTTCTCCTCCCTTCTCCATCCCGGCCCCTGGCCGACTCAGCTTAAGTCTACACTGTCCTTGTCTGGGACATCCCACGGTCTCCTACTGTGGCTGCGCTAACTCCCCCCCACTGCTTCGGGACTCACAGTCACCCAGTGGTGCTGACCTGATCCACTGCAAATTTTTGTCACCTCTTCTCCAGGCCATCATCCTTTTCCATCTCCCACCTTGGTGGTCTCTTCCACTCATTTGCTCTCGGGCCGGCCATAGGCCTTTCCCCACCCTCTCAGCCGTGAATCTTGCCTCATATTGAACAGAAAATGAAATTGTAACCAGGAGGTCTCCCCTCCTCTGTTGGCTCCTCTTGAAGAGGTGATCCTTATTGCCTTCTATATGGACAAATCCTCCTATTCCATTCCTTCTTTTCCAGGGAACCATCCCCTCTGTCACTGCTTTCTCCCTCTTTCTCTACCAGCTGCCTATAAACCTGCCCAACCTTAAAGAACTTTCACCTGCTCCTTCCCATTAACCACCATCTCCTACCTTCTCTGGGTGGCCAAATTTCTTAAGAAGGTACCTCTTAGCATCTCCACTTTCTCTTCTCTTAATCCCTTATACTCAGGCCTTTGACCTCATCATTCCACAGAAATTGCTCTTTCTAGAGTTGCCAATGACCTCATAATTGCCAGATTCAGTGGACTTTTCTCCATCCTCCTTCTCCTTGACTTCTCTGCAGCCTGTGACCCTGCTGATCACTGTCTTTTTGACACTCTCTTACCTCCAGGTTTTTAGGACGCTGATCCTTCCTGGTTCTGTCCTATCTGTCTGATTGCTCTTTCTCTGTCTCCTTTACTGGCTCCTCATCCCAGTCTGTCCTCTCACTAGAGGTGTCCGCTAGAGTCCTGGGCTTTCTTCTCTTGTCTCAAAATTTGGCGAGCCCACCATCTCCCATGGACTTAATTATCCCCTTGACGCTGATGATTCTCAAGTCTATCTGTCCTGGCCTAACTGCTCTTCTGCTAACTGCCAGTCTCACCCCTTCAACTGCCTTTCACATATCTCCAAGAGGATGTCCAGCAGCCATCTTAAATGCAACATATCCCAAACTGAACTCATTATCTTTCCCTATTTAAAATTCTCTAAAGGCCACACCATCTTCCCAGTCTCCCAACCCAAGTGTCATCCTGGATTCCTCACTATTTCTTATTCCAAATGAACAATCTGTCACCAAGGCCTGTTGATTTCACCTCTGAACCTCTCTCCAATTGGCCCTTCTCTCCTCTGATGATGACATCACCCTAGCACAGGCTCTCAGCAATTCATACCTGGTCTGTTACAAATAGCTTTTTGGTGGCTCTGCCTATTGTCTTTCCCCTTTATCCATCTTCTATTTGGCAGCCAAAGTAATTTCTCTAAAGTTCTGAATGACCATGTCACCTCCTAGAAATTTAACAAACTCCAGTGGCTCCCTATCACCTCCAGCATCAAATACAAAATTGTTGTTTGGCATTCAAAGTTTGCATTGTAGCCCCACTCTTACTACCTTTGCACAGTTCTTACATCTAAATCCCCACCATGTACTCTTTGATCTAATGGCATTGGCCTTCTGGCAATTGCTTGAAAAAACATTCCATGTCTCAGTTCTGGGCATTTTTCCCAGCTGTCCTTCCATACCTTTTCATCTCTGTCTCTTGGCTTCCTTTAAATTGGAATTAAAATCCTATCTTCTATAGGAAGCCTTTCCTAATCCCTCCCAATTCTAGCATGTTTCCTCTGTTAATTATTTCCTACTTATCCTGTATATACTTGTTTTCCTCTAGATTACAATGTTGTTTGAGTATAGCTTGTAAGTTCCTTGACTATAAGCACTTGCTTTTGCCTCTTTTTGTATCCTTAGCATTTAGCACAATGCCTAGCACATAGTAGGCGCTTAATAAACATTTATTGACCCACTGCCATGTCCTCCCCAATCTCAAAAAAACCTGTCCCTTGATATGTTCACCCCCTGCTTAGCTATGGTCCTCTCTCTCACCTCCTTTTGATGGCTAAATATCTTGAAAAGACTTTCTACAATCCACTTACCCTTCTACTTCCTCTCCTTACTCCTCTTGAGTTTCTGCTTCTGACCTTAGCATCCAACTGAACCTGCTCTTTACAAAGTAACCAGGGATCTCTCATTGATCAACTCTACCTGCCCTCATTTTTCTTAGCCTCTCTATAGCCTTTGACAGGGTCATCTCCCTCTTCGCCTTGATACTCTGTTTAAGTTTTTGTGACATTGTTCTTTTTTGGTTCTCCTATCTGCCCACACTCCCTTTCTATCTGTCAGATCTTCATTGAGGTCAAGGGTAGTGCTACATCTTGGGCCCTTTTCTCCCTCAATATGATTTCACTTCGTAATCTCATTAGTTCCCAATCTCTATACAAATAATTCTCAGATCTAGAACCTCTCTCACTAATTCCCATTTTTGTATTCCCAACTGCCTATCTCCATTGAATATCCAATGGATTATGGGTCCCATGGATACCTCAAACTTAATTATGTCCAAAAGTGAATTCATTTTCCTTTCATCCAAACACTTCTGAATTTCCCTATTATTCTCAAAAATACTACCACCCTCTTAGATCCAGAACCTCAACCTAGAGGTGTGTTACCCTCAACTCTTATCCAATTTGTCACATCTTAGTAACATCTTTTATATAAATCCTTTTCTTTCCTCTGCTGATTGGTCTCATCTCACTCCATTCTAATTCCTAAAGTACAAGTCACCCCTCCCCCAATTCAATCACTTCCAGAAGTTCTTTGCATAAATATAAAATATAAAACCCTTTGTTTGGCTTTTAAAGCTTTTTATACCTCCTACCTTCAGGCTTCTGACACCTTATTCACCTCCACAAACTCTATTATCCAGCGACACTGGCTTTCTTGCTTTTCTTAGCACCAGTCACTCCTCCTGACTTCAGATATTTTCACTGACTGTCCTCCATTACTAAAATTCTCTTCCTCCTTGACTCTGCCTCCTGGTTTCCCTAAATCCCTGTTACTGTCAGTGCCTTCCCTCTGCTGATTATCTAATCTGTTCTGCACAGATAATTTACTGGTTGTTTACATCTTATCTCCCCTAATACATTCAGCTCCTCAAGATACAGACTGTTATTGCCCTTCTTTGTATGCCTTGCATACAGTGCCTGGCACATAGTGGGTGATTAATAAATGCTTGCTGATTTGACTAAATCTTTGAGAACTAGGGCTGTGTTTTAATTATGTCTTTCTCTGTGGGACAGTATTTTGGATGTATGGTATGCTTGACTTTTGAATAAATTTATTATCTTTTATTTGTCCAGTTAGGGATACAGTTAAAGGAATCAGGGCAGCTAGATGGTACACTGGATGAAGAACTAGGTCTGGGAGTATGGAAGGCTCATCTTCTTGAGTTCAAAACCTGCCTCAGACACTTACTGTTACTCTGAGCAAGTCACTTCACCCTGTTTACCTGAGTTTCCTTGTCTATAAAATGAGTTGGAGAAGTAAAATGCAAATCACTCCAATATCTTCACCAAGAAAAACCTAAAATGGGGTCACCAGGAATTGGATATAATCAAACAATAACGAGGATCTAAAAAAAAAATAATAATTCTATCTTCCAGGAACTTTTTGTTCTTAGAAGACAGGCAAGAGTATTCTGAAGAAGGAAGAGGAGAAAGACAAAACTGACTTTTTTCACAAAAGAAAGGACCTATGCTGACTCAACAGAAAATGTCTCTTCACCTAAGGAGGAGGATGTTCTACAGAACATGTACTTTATAGCTCTCATCAAAGACTGTTAAATGCAGTTGTATTTTAAAACATAAATGGAATCTTTCATGCCTTTTCCTGACTTGGACTGCATGAAACTGTCTTTATATCATTTTCTTCTTAGTTATCAGGGACTGAGAATGGGGATCTGCTTTGACCAGCTTCACTTCAGTACCTTTCTTGAAAAAAACTCCCAATTATCCTGCATCTCTCTTGTTTGTACATATGTATTTGCATGTGATTTCCCCAATCAGAGAATGAGCTCCTGGGGGAAGGGGGGGGGGGGGGAGTGTCAGGGACTGTTTTTTTGCTTTTCTTTGTATCCCCAGTAAAGATCTGGCAAAGTGCCTGGCACATAGAAGGGATCTAATAAAATGCTTGTTGACTCATAGAGACAGTAAGAGATGATTTTTGAGTGAGGAATTTAGGTCTTTTAAGTTTTACAAAGAGTCCTTTTAAACAAAATCTTTTTTGATCTTCAAAATAACTTTAGCAAGCACTTCAAAAATTAGTGACCAGCTGGTTTTTCTTGTACATGACGAAAATAGAAATGTGTTTAAAAGGACTGTACGTGTATAAACTTGTATCACATTGCTTGCTGTCTTAGGGAGGGGGGAGCAAAGGAGGGAGGGGAGAGTAAAGGAGGGAGGGGAGAGTAAAGGAGGGAGGGGGAGTAAAGGAGGGAGGGGGGAGTAAAGGAGGGAGGGGGGAGTAAAGGAGGGAGGGGGAGTAAAGGAGGGAGGGGGGAGTAAAGGAGGGAGGGGGGAGTAAAGGAGGGAGGGAATAAAGGAGGGAGGGAGGAGTAAAGGAGGGAGGAGGAATAAAGGAGGGAGGAGGGAGTAAAGGATGGAGGGGGGAAAGTAAGGGAGGGAGAAAAATCTGGAACACAAAATATTATAAAAATAAATACTGAAAGCTACATTTACATATCTTTGTAAAAAAAAATACATGAGCCATGATTTTTAAAATTGTTTAAAAACTAAAAAAAAAAAAATAATAATAAGCTTCACAAAATGAAAAAGGCCCGGGAAAAAAAAGGAAATGTTGCCTTTTATACAGCTAGGGGAAACTGAAGCTCTGAGGAGGAACACCATTTGCCCAAATTTATATTGATGGCAAACGAACGGCAGTGAAGATCGGGGCTCACCCCGATTTCGTATCCAGGGCTTGCTTTCCCACTCTCCCCGTTTTTCCCTCCTGGTTCCCGCAGGACAGGCAGCGCGTACAGGGGGTGGGGGGGCGGCGGAGAGCCCGCGATGCGGTGCAAGCCCAGCCTCGGTAGCCAAGGAGCCGCCTCAGCAGGGGCGAGTCACCGCATCACAGCGGGAGCGGCAGAGCCGCAGCGGAGGGCGTTTCCCCGCGCTGCTGGAATCACAACTCCGGCCCAAACCCTCATGGGCGGGGAGACGGGCCGCCAATAACCGGAGTTGTAAAGTTTTTCAAGAATGAATGGTACCGGCGGTCCCCAGTCACTCAAGCCAGGGACAGCTCCGAGCCCCACCCACAGGGCCTTCGGCGCGCCAGCCCTACCCAGCATCCTTCGGTCCCTCCACGAGAAGCGTCGCGGGTGGTGCGCACGCGCATTCTGCCGCACGTCTATTATGCCGGCTTTGAATCGGAATCTGCCACTTCGTGCGGAAGGGGGAACCTTTTTCTAGAGGGACGAACAATCCGTCTCTTTTTATCCACTTCTTGTGGCAAGAACTACATAGAGGACTTAGTAGACTACTTTAAACGTGACGTGTAAGTCTCCAGGTCTCAGTTCCTTTAGCATCTCCGAAGTTTCTCCTTCCTTGGTGGACTTGGGTACGTACGTTCCCCTCTTGTGTTCATCTTGGTACGTTCTGGGCAAAGCCACGTGACGGGAAAGATGGTGGCTCCCAGAGCGCACTAGGAGTTGCGGGTGTTGCTGCCGCCGGGTGAGCTGCCTCAGCTTGGGGTTGGGGGACTCAGAGTTTTGTGGGCCCTTGGGGATCAAGCGGATCCTCTGCCCTGGGTGGGAGGCCAGGAGGTCTGGTAGGGATCAGGCCTGGGGTCGGATCCTCCTCGTGGGCTCTGAGGCGAGTAGCTGCTTCCGAGAGTCCCCGCCTGGTTCTCCCTGCGCGGCCCCATCTTTAAGCAAGTTTATCTGCTTGGCGTGGGGGAATCCCCAGCTTGGACCTCTTGCTTGTAGTGCTCTTCCTTTCCCCCTCCCGTTGGGCCGTGAGCCCCTTCAAGGCAGGGACCACGTTTTTCCTTCCCTCCTCCCTAACTTTGCCATCCTTTTGGTATACACTAGACATTTAACAAATGCCCCCTAGTGGTTGGTTGATACTGTATCAGGTCCCATCCACTAGTCTCTAGCGATGACATACATCTTCTATAGGAAGACCCTGAAATTTACCAAATGGGGAGGAAGTAAAATTGTCAGGTCTACAATTTCGGGGAAATTGATGAGTGGAGGTGGATTAGAGAATGGTTAGACTTGCAATAAGCTAGGGTAGGAGTGATCAATGTCCTATTTAATTTATATCGAATTGCTTGCGATCTAGGGGAGTAAGGAGGGAGAGAGAGAAAAGGTTCGGTAAAGGTGCCTTTGCATGTATTTGCAAAAATAAAATGCTATTTTAAAAAAGAAATAATTAGTGCCCCAACTAAGTTACTGTTTTGTGAATGGAGAGGAGATACGCAGAAGAAATGCTGAAGGTAATTTCTTTGAGGATGGGCTATATAGGGTGAATGAGCAGTGAGTGAATGGGAGGTATCCTTGACAGTATCAGAAGAGGGGTAAGTTTGAGGACCATAATAACTGATTTGGACGTAATTGGGTTTTAGGTGCCTAGGGCACATCCCGCAAGGCAGTTATTGCTGTTTGTCTGAAATGGGATTCAGTAGAAAGTAAGACTAGAACTGTAGATCAAGGAATCATCTCTAGAAACCAATGAGAGCTGATGATGGAATATGAAGATATAGAGCTCTCAAATAGAAGGGGTATATAAAGGTACTTGCAGGCCATATATTGACATGTCATCTATGTCTTTTTGCATTTTTTGTAACAAATATTCATAATAATTCATAATAAATAATTATATTTTCATCTGATCCCTGAAATATCAGTTTATTAACTCAGCTTTGGATATTCTCCACCTTTCCAGCACTCTCAGCTTTCTCTCTTTTCATGTGGAAGAGCTGGATGGTGGAACTAAACTTCCCCAACTTTTCCAAGCTGGCACTGGACTCTACAGTTAATTTTCCACTTTCCATCTACAGTTTTTGTTGGTATTCAGTGGTTTCAATTCTTAATGATCCTATTTGGGATATTCTTGGCAGAGGTAGTGGAATATTTTTTTCATTTTCTTTATACATGAAGAAACAGAGGCAAATAGGGTTGTGACTTGTCCAACGTCACCCAGCTAGTAAATTTGAAGTAAATTTCAGTTTAGGAAGATGTCTTCCTGACTCTAGGTATGGCACTCTTATCACTGCATCACTAGCTGCTTTTGTTAATTAATTGTCAGTAATTAAAAGAGCTACATAATTCATGTCTGTTCTCTTACGATAAAATATTTTAATACCATACTTAAATACTTTAGAAGTTCTTCTGATGTTCCCTCCAGTGGTGCAGATTGTATTCCATCTGAACTTCCTCATTCTTTGCAGTACTTGTCCCCCTCGTTCTTTCCAATTCTTGTCCCCAGGAACAATCAATTCTGCTAAGGAGGTCCTTCCTACATGCTGGATACCCTCTTCCTCCAGATCTTTTTACATCATGTGGATATTACTGGGAGCACATGTATTATCTATCCATCACCGATACCTTGCTTTGGACCAGCTAACCTCTTTTAGCTACCATATTATTACTCTAATGGCTTTTTTTGCCATTATACTGCCTCCAAATGAGGCTTACATCTCTAAAATGAGACCTTTTTGAAAGGAATGGGGAGAGGAATAGAATTTAGAACTCATAATTTAACAATGAATATCAAAAATTATTTTTACATGTGAAAATAAAATGTAAAATATTTTTAAAAGAAATAAAGGGATGAGAAAGATGTTGATTGGAGGTCATTTGGGATTTTTCAAATCAGACTTGAAGAAAAAGTATGGTCTGCATTTGAACCTATATAATAAGTATTTATTTCTTCTTGAGCACATACATGGTATGTGAATAGCCCTATGATGCATGTTGGGAGGAATCACTGAGTGAATGAATGTCTTGCCCTAGATCTAGGAGCTCTTGGTCTAGAGGAAGAGCTCAGCTGTGGGGATGCCCAGCTGTCATTTATCAAGTGTGAGAAATCTAAAAGAGCCAGATTATCTTAGAGATGAGCTGGATTCTCTTGGAATAGGCAGCACTGGGATCGGACCCCTAAGAGTCATACAGAATGAAGGCTCTGTAAAAACCATGCTTTATCCCTCAGTCTGGGGTGTCATGTTCAGTTCTGAAGGCCACATTTGAGGAAGGACGTTAACTCTTAGTTGGGGGTCAGATTTCATTGGTATAGGGAACTCCCAGGTGAGGACACTTCCTCTCCTATGAGGCTTTTAAGCACTGGAGCTGGAATTAGGAAGACCTGAGTTCAAATTCCAACTCAGATACTAACCAGCTGTTTGGGCCTGGACAAATGACTCAATCTTTCTGGGGCAGTTTCCCCATTTATAAAATTGGAATAATAGCACCTACCTCACAGAGTTGTGAGGATCAACTCAGATAACATATGGAAAATGCTTTGGAAAAATTAAGGCTCTACATAATTATGAGCTATTATTATCTGCAACTTGGTTTTAGAAAGTTGCCTAAATTGTTAATGCTGTAAAGTTACCCATGCATATATCCTGTAAATAAAAGGCTATTAAATTTAAAAAACAAAAAAAAAAAAAAAAAAAAAAAACCCTGACACCCAGGGTTATGTGCACATGGCTATGTAGTCTCTTCTGAGCTACAGTCCCATATTATCTGGTGCCTGTTGTCCATGTCTATCTGGATCTCTCATGGGCACCTCTAACCAAGCTTTGTATCTAAAGCAGAACTCATTCTCTTTCTCCCCAGATCTGTGCTACTTCCAAAAGGCCTTGGTTGTAAGCACATCCTTCTAGGTACCCAGATTCCCAATTTAGGAATCATCCTGGACATCACACTCTCCTTTACCTCATCTAACCAATCATTTGGCAAATTTTGTTGATGCTCCCTCTATATAGAGCCACCACCCTCATTAAGGACCCCATCCTCTCTTGCTTGAATAGTATTAAGATCCTCATTGATCTTCCACCACTCCTTCTCCCCTAAGTCCATACTCCATGTAACTGTCAAAGAAATATTCCTTTATGTGTTAACTTAATAGTACCTCTTTTTTCCTAATTACTAGCTTTGTAAAGATAGTTTCCAACATTCTTTTTTTTTTTTTTTTTTTTTTTTTTTTAAACTGAGGCAATTGGGGTTAAGTGACTTGTCACACAGCTAGGAAGTGTTAGGTGTCTGAGGTCAAATTTGAACTCAGCTCCTCCTGACTTCAGGGCTGGTGCTCTATCCACTGTGCCACACAGCTGCCCCACCAACATTCATTTTTGTAAAGATTTTGAGTTTCAAATGTTTCCCCCTTCCTTCCTTCCCTCCTTCCTCAGCACAGCAAGCAATCTGATACAGGTTATACATGCACAATCATGTTAAACATATTTCTATATTAGTCTTGCTGTGAGAGAAGAATCAGAAAAAAAGGAGAAAACCATGATTGGGAAACAAATTGAAAATAATATACTTCAATATTCATTTAAACTCCCATGTTCTTTCTCCGGAGGTGGGTGGCATTTTCCCTTACGAGTTTTTTTGGAATTGTCTTGGAATACTGTATTGCTGAGAAGAGCTAAGTCAATCACAGTTGATTATCACACTGTTTTGCTGTTACTGTGTAATATTCTCCTGGTTCTGCTCCCCTTACTCAGCATCATTTAATGTAAATTCAGGTTTTTCTGAAATCTGCCTGTTCATCATTTCTTAGAACACAATAGCATTCCATTACATTCATATACCACAAGTTGTTCAGTCATTCCCCAGTTGATGGGCATCGCCTCAATTTCCATTTCTTTGCCAGCACAAAAAGAGTTGCTATAAATATTTTGGTACGTGTCCCTTTTTTAATGATGTCTTTGCACTGTATACCTAGCAGTGATATTGCTGGACCAAAGGATATCCACAGTTCTATGGCCCCTTGGGCATAGTTCCAGATTGCTCTCTAGAAAAAGAGATTGCCCGTGCTATTCCACTGCCTCTTTCTTGCTTCTAGGATGAAATACAGATCTTTTCCTTTTGGAATTTAAAGTTATCTCCAGTCAGCCTTTCTGGGCTAATTGATTACACAGGCTTTCTTTTTATCCTTTATTCTAACCAAACTGATCATCTTGCTTTTTGTTTTTTTGTTTTTTTAACCATGCTTTATTGTCTTGCTTTTTTTCCACCATGCTATAGTTCATCCTTTATCCCCATACCTTTGTTCAGGCTATCGCTGTGCATGGGCTGCATTCCCTCTTCACCTCTGCCTCCTAGACTCTTCCAACAAAATTCAACTTGAGCACAGCCTCCCACATGATGGGTCTCCTAATCCCCCCAGCTGCTTGTTTCTTCTATAAAGTACCATTAACAGCAATAATAATAATAGCTAAGATTTGCACAGCACTTACTATGTGCCAGGCACTGTTCTAAGTGCTTTATGATTGTCATATATTTGGCCCTCACAGCAGCCCTGGGAGGTAGGTGCTCCCCCTTTTGTACAGATGGGAAAACTGGAGCAAATGGAAATTAAGTGACTAGCCCCAGTTCACACAGCTACTAAGTAGCTGAAACCAGATTTGAACTTGGGTCTTTTATGACCCCAGGCCTGACACTATCTCCTGCACTCCTTAAACTGTCTCTTGGGGTTTATTGTATTTCTCCCAGTGGTTGACAGAAGAAGCTGAGAGGCAGATTGGGGTTTTATTAAAGAAAAAATTTTCCCTACAGAGCAGGCCTAAGATAAAATGAGCAGGTTGGGGGAGTTGCAGTCTCTGATGGTGGTGGAAGCTAAATAGCCTTTTTTTGTTCAGGACTGGATGAACCCAGATTCCCTGAGTGGTCAAACAACAAATTGAGCTCCTGAGCTGCTGGGATTCTAGGTGTAGGAAGCTTTACCTTGAGCTCTTTTCCCACAGGATCCAAGCCCACAAGTCATCTTGGCCGGCCTGGCAGAAGCCTTTGGATTGCAAGCACCATGGTAACAGAGAAGGAGGTAGAGGCCATTGGGCAGACCCTCGTGGATCCTAAGCAGCCTCTGCAAGCTCGTTTCCGGGCCCTGTTCACCCTTCGGGGGCTGGGTGGGCCTGGGGCCATCTCGTGGATCAGCCAAGCCTTCGGGGATGAGTCAGCCCTGCTGAAGCATGAGTTGGCCTACTGCCTGGGCCAAATGCAGGATGTCAGAGCCATCCCTGTCTTAGTAGAGGTTCTGAAGGATACAAGCCAGGAGCCCATGGTCCGGCATGAGGCAGGTGAGTGAGGCCCTATGGTCCTGCCCGTTCCGTGACCTGATAACAGTACTTCTCATGCATTGGGGGCGGGATCCAGTGTCACCAGCACAGATTTGTGTGGCTCTCACTGTTGTCAAGGACTGCACTGAGCACCTGTGGGAGGGATTCCCACCTCACAGAGCTGGGTGAGAAGCATGAGCTGACGGACCCTGGCAGCCGGGGCCGTCAGGGACTGGAGTTGGGTTTCAGGAATGCAGAGGAATTCAGTAGGTAGAGGAGAGAGGCATTCCTCGCAGGAGTGTGAGCGGAGGCCCACAGGAGGGAAAAACTTGTGGAGAGAAATAACGGGAGAGAAGGCTGGAAAGGGAGAGTGGCGCTGGATTATAGAGGACCTTGGAGACCAAGCAAACAAATATAGACCCTTACCTAGTAAATGCCAAGAGAAGCTGAGAGATCAGGCATAAGGAAAGCTTGTGCAAAGGGCAGAAGACCCTGGACTGGCCTGGGAATCAGAAGATCTGGTTCCTAGTCTTAGTCCTAGCTGTAGGACTTTGGGCAGGCCCCTCTACTTCTCTCCCTCCTTTCCTTCTTTTTCTCCTTCCTTCCTTCCCTCCTCCTTTTCTTCCTCCTGCTCTCCTTGTCTCCTTCCTTCTTCTGTAATATGAAGTGGGGCCTGGTTGATTGCTAAGGTACTTTCTAGTTCTTTCTTTTCTCGGAGGTCCATTCTAACCCTAATATTCTGTGTGCAAAGGACTCTTCCAGCTTTGATAATCTCTGGCTGCTTTTCTCTTTCAGGAGAGGCTCTGGGAGCCATTGGCAACCCAGAAGTGTTGGAACTCCTGAAGGAATACTCCAAGGATCCTGTCATTGAGGTAACAACACCATTTTCTTTTTTTTCCCCTCAGTAGCTTCCAGGTCTCCTGTTACTTAGTTTTTTGTTTGTTTTTTTAGTTTAGTTATTTATTTAGTGAGATTAGATTGGGAGGATATTGTAAGATGTTAGGATTTAGTACTGGAGTAAAGAGTAGAGCGAGAAAGGCAATAGAAAATAGAAATTTAAGCTAGAAAGGTTGAATTTTATTAGCTTATGAAGGGTGGGGCAGAGGCATTGGAAATCCATGGACTAGTCCCTTTCCTCTTTAAAATGTTCCTTTATGTTTTTTAAGTACTGTTTTTCCTCCTCACCTCCACAATCTTCTCTTGAAACAAGGAAATACAGTTAAGTGAAACAAACCAACTCATTGGCCCTGTCTGTTGTTATTAGATGCCCACATCACATCTGCAGAGCCCCTTTGTCAGGACAAAAAGAGGGAGATGTGTTTCATTGTCAGTCCTCTGGAGGCAGGGTGGCCTGTGGCATTGGTCTGAGTTTTTTTTATTTTTATGGTCATCTTGTTATTGTCTTCTTGATACTGCTTGCTTCTGCTTACTTCCTTCTGCATCTGGTCATCCAAGTTTTATTAAGCTTATCAGATTTCTCATTTCTTGGAGAGCAATAATATCCAATTACATTTTTTATGATTAGTCATTCAACATTTATTAATCAGTCAAGTATTTATTTAAGTAATACTATGTGCCAGGTACTGTGCTAGGTGTTGGGACCCAAGTACAAAGAAAAAACTATCTCATCTTGATTCCATTTTTTTTCTTTTATTTTTTTTAATTAAAACTTTTTATTTTCAAAATATATGCATGGATAATTTTTTAACATGGACCCTCACAAAAACCTTTTGCTCCTTCTAATTATATTTCTATGCTCCAAGTTGTTCAGCTAGTCCAGTTAATGGATGGGTGCCCATTTTTAATTTTGGGGTTCCTGCTTCCATAAAAAGTGCTGCTGCTGCATATATTTGCAATCCTCTCATTTTATAGATCGTTTTGTAATGCTGGGAAATCCCCAACAACCTGTCCCTCCTGAATTACCAGCTTTCAGGTCCCCACTAGAGCTTAAAAGTTGGGAAGCACTTTAAATGTCATTTAATCTAGCCCTTCCCCTCTCCCCACAATTTTGAAAGTGAGCAAATGGGAGCCCCCAGAGAAAGGAAATAACCTGCCTGATACCATGGAGCAGGGTATCCCAGAGATGGGATGGGATCCCAGGCCTGTGGCTAGCTCCTAGAGCTCATCTCTTCTCCTTCCAAATGTGTGGTCCCCTCTCTTCCCTGCACAGGACGCAGCAGGAATTCATAGGAACATTATCTTACTCCCCCTGGTCTAAACTCCTCCGGCATCCAAGACATTTGTAACTTGGCTTCAGATGGATCTGCTCCCATCACACAGTGTGCCCATCTCTGATTCAAAGGCTAGAATTTGGACTTTTTTCCCATTGCTGAGGCAATTGGGGTTAAGTGACTTGCCCAGGGTCACACAGCCAGGAAGTGTTAAGTGTCTGAGACCAGATTTGAACTCAGGTCTTTCTGATTTCAAGGCTGGTGCTCTATCTGTATTAACTAGCTGCCCCTGAATTTGGATATTTCTAAACTGCTTTTAGGATTTGTAATGTTTTCCTTGCAATAACCCTGTGAAGTAAGCATTGCCTCATTGTATAAATGAAGAGACTAGCTCAGAGATATTAAAGAGCTCACCCATAGTCATGGGTGCTGACCTTCAGACTCCAGATCTGCTTCCTCTCATTGGTTCAGACTAGAGGTCGGGTCCCTGAAAGGGAAACTAGGATGGGGGAGCTCCTGGAGGCTTCTCAGGGTCCCCTCCTTGTCCCCAGGTGGCAGAGACCTGCCAGTTGGCAGTGCGACGGCTAGAGTGGCTCCAGCAGAATGGAGGGGAGCCCACGGGAAACCCCTATTTGTCTGTGGACCCAGCCCCACCAGCCGAGGAGAAGGATGTGGGGCGACTTCGGGCCGTGCTGCTGGATGAATCGCGTCCCCTTTTCGACCGCTATCGGGCTATGTTTGCTCTGCGAAATGCTGGGGGCAAGGAGGCCGCGCTGGCTCTTGCAGACGGTGAGGAGGGTGCCCAGGGTGAGATGAAGGAGGTTGGGCCCTTGCTTATATCCCCTGGCATTTTTAATTTGTATAAATTACAAAGCGGGAGAGTTTGGGCCTTGGTTGTCCCATCTGGAAAATGAAGAATTGACATTATTCTTCTTTGTCTCCCAGGAGGTTTAGAGGATAGCATGAGATACTAGGAGGGAAAATGTTTTGGGAGAAAGGGATATCTGTTTCTCATAATGTGTCCTTCCTCCTGGTTGTCTCTCACACCGTCTCTGGGAAGCTTGATGCTCCCCAGTCTCCCTCCTAGGTGACTCCCTCCCCATTTCAACCCCCCTTCCCCCTAGATTGCCCCTGGGGCCTCTCTATGGCCGCCTACCTCCTGCCCTCTCCCTGCGATGGTTCCCCCACCTGATTGGTTTTCCCTCCTGGTTGTCGCCTCCAGGTCTGGGCTGTGGCAGTGCTCTGTTCCGCCATGAAGTGGGCTACGTCCTGGGCCAGCTGCAGCACGAGGCCTGCATCCCCCAGCTTACAGCCGCCCTGGCCAGCCGGGCCGAAAACCCCATGGTACGGCACGAGTGTGCCGAAGCCCTGGGCTCCATTGCCCGCCCTGACTGCCTGGCAGCACTGCGGGCCCACGCGGCTGACACAGAGCGCGTGGTGCGGGAGAGCTGCGAGGTGGCCCTGGACATGTACGCCTATGAGAATGGGCCCGAGTTTCAGTACGCCAACAGCCTGAGCCAGCTGCGCCAGCCCTCGCCTGTGCTGGATGGGCTCTCCTGACTCTGTAAAGCTCCTGCTGCTGTGGCACCTGCCCCCATTCCTGCCTGGGCCTCATCTTTCTGCTCCTCAACCTCCTTGGTCCTCTCACAGGACTGGGGATGGGAAGTGACCTGGGTGGGAGGTTAGGAACAACTGGGATCTTCTGGGAAGGGGGTTGCAGAACCCACTAGGAGCAGGGCCAGTTTTATGGATCATTTCTCATTTGTGGGCAGGAGACCAGTCTGCCTCAGGATTCATCTCTATTGGGTTTTGGGGAGCAGTTTGGGATCTTTTTTGGGGGCAGAAGAGAACCATTGGAATGGGATCACCGTCTCACTAGGTGTTGGAATCTATATTGAATTAGGAGAAGATTGGGGTCTTTGGGGTTCTCTGTGGGGAGAATCTAATGGTAATGTGGGATTTAGGTTTACTGGGAAATTGCAGTTATCAATAAAACTAGGTTTATTGGGGTCCCTTTGGAGAAGATCTGGAAAAGAATTTAGATTGGTTGGGGGAAAAGGTGCATAGCTTCTTTATAGTTGGGATTTTCTGGAGGAAGCTCTTTCTGAGTTGCTGCTCTCCACCTGACCATATATCCTAGACCATCTGGAGAACTTGGAGAGGGAAACCCACCCATATATCTTCTCTTTCCTATCATCTACTACCTGTCTGGAAGGGAAAAGCATGGATAGTACCTTCCCAGTTACATACTTGGATCACAAAGTGGGCAGGTTCTTAAGTGCATTCTTCCCAGGGAGATGGGAGCTGGGGTAGAGCAAGAGGTCAGGCTATCTGAACTGAATATTAAATTATTTGTCTGAGAAAATCATGTGAAGTGTCTATGTGGGGTGAGGGTGACTAGAAGAGAAATGCTGAAAGGCTGTATCTCCATCTCGAGCTAGTTGTCACAAGTTCTGACTTCTCGACCCAACCCTTCTGTTCATTGCTACATGAATGGAGACATTGGGATCTCCAATAATTCTAATTTTTATTCTTTGAGAGCTACTCAATTCAGTTATTTGTTGTAAAGAATTTTAAACTAGAAAAAGAAATTAAAAACCCCCAATGAAATACCAAATTAGAAACTCTGAAAATCAAAGAGATTTATAAAATTGAAAGTAAGAAAAGTATTGAACTAATAATTCTCAGTTGGTTTTATGAAAAACCAACGAAATAGATAAACCTCTGGTTAATTTGATTAGAAAAAGGAAAGAAAAAACCAATTACCAGGATCACAAGTGAAAAGTCAACCACCAATGAAGAATAAATTTAAACAAGTTATTTTGTCCAGTTGTATGGCAACAAATTTGACAATCTAATTGAAATGGATGAATATTTATAAAAATACAAATTGCCCAGATTAATAGAAAAGGAAATAAATCATTGAAATTTCCCATTTTAGAAAAAGAAATTGGGTTAGCCATCAATTAACTTCCTAAGAAGTCCCCTGTTTAAGGACTACCGACCACACTATAAAGTCAAAATGAGTACATGATTTAGGCATAAAGGATGATATATACCATCAGCAAATTGGGAAGAGCAAAGGATAGTTTACCTGTCAGATCTTTAGAGAAGAGAGGAATTTATGGCCAAAGAACCAAAGTACATTATGGAATGCAAAACGGACAACTTTGATTACATAATTTTTTTTTGTTTTTGTTTTTGCACAAACAAAACCAATACAGGCAAGATTAGAAAGAAAAGAGAAAGCTGGAGAAAACCTTTTCTAGCTGCTGTTTCTAATAAAGACCTCACATTTTTTAAAATAATTTTTTATTCAAAATACAAAGTTAATTTTTGACATCTACCCTTGCAAAACCTTGTGTTCCCAATTTTTCTCCCTCCCTCCCCTAGATAGCAAGTAATCCAGTACAGGTTATATATGTGCAATTTTTCTAAAAATATTTCCACATCATGCTGCACAAGAAAAATCAGATCAAAAGGGAGAAAAAAAAGCAAGCAAAGCAAAAAAAAAAAATATGTTGAGATCCACATTCAGGCCCCATACTCTTCTCTCTGTATGCAGATGGTTCTCCATCACAAATCTATTGGAAATGAAGGTCTCATTTCTAAAATATATAAAGAACGGAGTCAATTTTACAAGAGTACAAGTCATTCCCCAATTGATAAATGGACAAAGGATAATATGTACAGGCAATTTTCAGATGAAGAAATTAAAACCATCTATAGTCATGAAAAAATTCTTTAAATCACTATTGACCAGAGAAATGTAACAGATTACTCATGACTCTCAGATTGGGTAATGATGAGAAAAGATAATATTGAAGGGGATTGAAAACTGGAACACTAATACATTATTGGTGAAGTTGTGAACTGAGTCAAACCAATCTGTAGAGCAGTTTGGAACTATGCCCAAAGGACTATAAAACTGCACACGCTTTGATTCAACATTGTGTCTACTGGGCTTATATCTCAAAGAGATCATAAAAAAGAGAAATGGACCCACATCCAAAAATGTTTGTAGCAGCCCTTTTGTGGTGGCAAAGAATTGAAAAATGAGTAGATGTCCATCAATTGGGGAATGGCTGAATAAGTTAAGCTATATGAAAGTAATGGAATGTTATTGTTTTATAACAAATGAATAGGTTGATTTTAGAAAGGCCTGGAAAGATTTGCATGAACTGATGCTGAGCAAAACAAGCAAACCAGGAAAACATTTTGCACAGGAACAGCTAGATTATGTGATGATCAACTATGACAGATTTGCTCATACTCAGTGGTTCAGTGATTCAAGGCAATCCCAATAAACTTTGGATAGAAAATATCCACTTTTTTCCCCTCTCATTTTTCCCTTCTGTTCTGATTTTTCTCTCCCAACATGATTCATAAGTAAATAAATAAATAAAGGAACATGTATAACAAAAAAAGAATCCTAGACTGAAAATCAGGAGATCTGGGTTTGGTCCTAACTGCTATTAACTCGCTATGAATAAGCATCTTCCCCTCATGGGTCTCAGTTTCCTCATTTGTAAAGAGAAAAGTTCAGTGAGATAATTTCTAAGCTCAATCTGTCAGTGGAGATTCTGAGCTCCTATTTAGGTCACACCCCTTCCTTAAGGGAACCCCAACAGCTTTTACCACGTTTCCCTACCCTAGATCCAACGGTTTCAAGACCAGAATTCTATAGGGAAATGCTTGACTGGGATGTGGGAGGTACCCCAGCCAATTTCCATCATGCCCTAGGAAGAGAAAGGAGTAATAGTGATTCCTTCTACGAGGTCCTAGTTGTGTAGTGGACCAGAGTCCAGGAGATATGGCTTCAGTCCCAACCCTGCCAGACTGGTCATCTGATCCTGTGGTCTCTGGGCCCCACCAAGTCTTTCTCTTCCATCCTCCCACCCTCACAATAATCTCCACAATCCTCTTAAGTCCCTAAGACCCTTAATGCTTCCGCTGTCACCCTTGGGGGTGAGTCACTCCAACATTGCCAGTCTCTTGGGCACCATGCCCCATATCCCCCTGTTAGATCCTCTTGCTGAAGGGTCGGGATGGTAGGGGGCTGGGGCTCTCGGCGCCTGCTGGAAGAGGAGTTTGAGGACCAAACCAAGGAGCCGCCCCTGTTTGAGGACTACCGACCACCTGCCCTAGATACTGTGCCCCTGCCCAAGTACGTGCTGTACCTGCTGCTTGCTGCCCTCGTGGTCATAGCTGTGGCCTATGCCATTGTTGGGCACCTCATCAAAGACCTCATGCATGACCTAGCTGGTGAGTCCTTGGGGCCTGCCTCCTTCTGGGAGCCTCCAGAGAGCAAGGTAGAAGCTGCCCCTTCATGTGTCCTCCAGCTTCCTTTCCTGAGACAGGGCTTAGGTGAGGCTCCTCCTTAGGAGCCCTTGGGGAATACGATGGGGCAGAAGAGGATGACTCTCTTTCCTCTCTCCCCTCATCAGGGAAGAGCTCATTTGTGAATGTGATGGAGGTTACCTGGGGCTTAAAATATGGTGCTTGCCAGTTTCAAGTATGATAATCCTTTTTAAATTTCCAAAAACTCAGAACTCTACATCTTAAGACCTGTACTATTGAGAACATATATGACAAGAAAAAAAGACAACCTACTGTTTATGCTATTAAGTGTATTTGCATATTAATACAATATCATTTACAAATATTTGAACAATAGTAATTTGCTTTCAATCCAGAGCCCTGGATTTAAATTCTGCTTCCTCAGTTTACTGGCTTTGTGATACCAAGAATTTAGAGTTAGGGTTAGTGTAACACTGTCTCTCTCAGCCTTCAACTCCTTAGCTGTAAGATAATCATAATAATCACTCTCTGCCTCACTAAGGTTATTGTCCATCTGAGACAATGTACACAGGCAAGCACCAGACCAATGTTGTGAGGGGAGGGAAGAAGAAATGATGAGGTAAACCTGGAAGGCTTCCTGCCCTGCCCTCCATCCTATGGAGAAAGGGGGACCACAGCAAGAAATGTGATTTACCCTAACACCCTTTCTAGGAGAGAGAACGTCAGGTAAGAGCCAAGACACCTAGCTTTGCATCCTGGGCCTGTGTCAGAGCGTGGTATATTCCTTATTTTCTCTCAGCTTTTTCATCTGGAAAATAAGGGTGCTTCTGGCCCTTGCCGATCTTCCAGGCCCTTGGGGAAGGTGGGAAGAGAAGCTCAAGAGGAGGAAAAAGGTTGTCCTATCTATATTCTATGTGCAGATTGGGCCTTTGGGCCGAAGCCAGAGCAGCCGGAATCAATAAGGGAGCTTCCCAAGAGCCTAGAAGGTGAAGACCTGGAGGAGCTGGATCTAGAGTTGGCCCTGACCTGGCAAGCGGAAGAGCTGGCTGTTTTCTCGGAGGACACCCTAACTGGGGACAGGGAGCTCTGGGCGTCCCCTTGCTGTTCTCCCCACACTGCTCCTAAACGCCCTTCCATCATCACCTTCCAAGAGCCAGCATCCCAGCACAGCCTAGAGTAGAGAGATCCAAGAATGGATGTCTCCTTGATATCTTGGGGCTCAGCAAAAGCATGAGATTGACCACAGCTAAGGCTGCCACAAGGACCCTGGATCATTTAGCACCAATCAGAAGGAGAAAATAAGAGAAATCTCACTGATACTGGATTGTTGTGAGACCTCCCTTTACATTTCTAACAAGTAATCTGGGGACTGAGTTTGTGAAAACTGAATTCTGTTCCACCACTGGCCTGACAAAAACCATAATCTCAGCTGGAAGGGACCTTGGAGACCATCTAATTCAAAGCTTCTTAAACTGTGGGTTGCTATCCCAGAGGGGGTCTTATAACTGAATGTGGGGGTCACAAAATTATGATTTCTTATCAATAAATGTTTGATTTGTATACCTATTATATATATATATATATATATATATATATATATATACACACCTGTATACATGGGGTCACAAAAATTTCTCAAGCAAAAAGGTATCACTGATAGAAAAAATTTAAGAAGTCTTGAATTCTAGTCCACCTATCTGAAACAGGAAACTCCCTACAGGCAGTGTTCCCTAATCCACAATGGACTGCAAAACAGTCCAGTATCTCAGTTCTCTATGCAAGTAGCTCAACCCTTTGCAGCCTGAATGGTGATTAGGGAGCTTCACCCACAGAGGAGGGAGCAGGCAGGAACGAATTTAGCATACAGTGGGAAGGGAAGAGAAGGTTGATGTTTTACATGAATGGATTTTGTGGACTAGAAAAAAATTTGCTAGAGGCAGATGCTGATGACTGGGAAACAGTGCCCTAAAACATTCCCAAGGGATCATCATTTTGTCTCTGCTTATGGGGAAAGGAGGCTGTGCTTTCCATTGCTAAACAACTCTAATTTTTTTTTTTTTCTTTTTGGTTCCCTGTGATTTCATCAATAAGAGGTACACATTGTGGAAATTCTAATGGCAATTGGCAGTGAATTTGCAACTTAAAAGTCTTAGGTACCTGGGAACACTAAAATAGCATGTATTAGAATTAGATCTTGATCTCACTACCCACCACACCATCTCTATCCATCATACTGTCGCCTGCAGCTCTGATTATTAAGGAGTTTGTCCTCACGCTGAACTGAAATCTGCCTCCTGCTTACTTCTCCCTGCTGTGTTGAGTTCTGTATTCTAGATCTAGGCTTAGAAAATCAATCCCCTTTATATGACAACCCCTCAAAGGTCTGATGACTTATAAATGCCCAAGGAAAAAGCACTGCCAAGGTGGAAAGTCCCATTCCCCAAATCTGAATGTCCTTCAGACCTCTTTCCCTGCTTCTTTTAGTCCCCAACACTGCTCCAGCCTGTCTCCAACAGTGATGATCTGAGCAACAAAAGCCTATGCTTTCAGTAGTTGGTAGGTAGGTTGGAAATAGTTACATTTGGACACTGGGAGGATGGCAGGACAACTTTTAGAATTCAAGATTTTCTGAACTCGGAATTGGTGTCCTGAATTCAAATTCTGACTCTGGTATTTGCTACCTGTGTCACTTTAGGCAAATTTGTGCCTCAGTTTCTCCTTATACAAAACAGAGTTGGACTCAGTAATTTCTCAGGTTATATTTAGCTCTAATCTTTTAAACATGTTGTCTGCCTGGATCTCTACTATGCTTTCAATTCAGTTCTCTGTACTGAATTTTCTTGTCATTTTGAGAATGTGATTTCTATTCTCCCTGCCAGACCAAGAATTTCTTGAAAAGACATGTCTTGACCTTGACCTTGAAAAGGTGTCTCCTCTTGCCTCAACTATAGAATAGTCAAGCATAGGGCCCAGAACAGCATAGTCAAGATGCACTAAACTGATGGAGATTGAGGCATTTGGACCATGGGGCTGCTAGCCTGAGGACTAGGTACTAGTTCCATTTCTACTACTGTAAGCTTTGTAATCGTTAGCAAATGCTTTGTCCTTTCTGGACCTCAGTTTGTTTTTGACAGGAAAATCAAATGAAATTTCTATAACTCGGGAGACAGCATGGTTTTTTCAAAGTGAATTGAATGGACTTTGAGTTAGAAAACCTTAGGATTGCCTCCTGACTGCTACACCATATAAAAGGAAGCAAATTGACTTCACCTTTCTGAGCATGAAGTTCTATAAAATGGGGACAGTAATGTCTGAATTATCTACCTCAAAATGTGGTTGTGGGAAAAAAATGCATTGTAAAATAGAAATGTGAGTTCTTAGATAAGCTAATGGGTGTAAAGTACTTTGGACAGTATAAAACAGTCCCGATTTGTGTTGTTCCTTCCAAATCACCCAGGAAACAGCTGCACTAGTTCTGTCTCTCCATATTCTGTCCACCCCTGGGCCTCAGTGGTTCTCTGCTTTGGAAGGCGTATATATGTGTGTTAAGGGATGGGCTAGAGGGAGTAGGAGGCCTGTGGATAGGGGAATGGCAAGAGAAGGAAGATAGAAGTTGATTACTTTGTACTTTGACCTTCAAATCACGTGCCAGGGCTATGGCTTTTCTCATGGAAACTGGGATAGAGTCCACCTTCACCTAGGGAAGGGCTAGTTAATGGGCTAAC
This sequence comes from Sarcophilus harrisii, assembly GCF_902635505.1. Classification (NCBI taxonomy): domain Eukaryota; kingdom Metazoa; phylum Chordata; class Mammalia; order Dasyuromorphia; family Dasyuridae; genus Sarcophilus; species Sarcophilus harrisii. Next base: position 656,622,385 of record NC_045426.1, read on the forward strand.
GGATGACTCACATTATAATAGGATTTTGAACTGAGAAAGACTTCCAAGATCACTTGGTACAATTCCCTCTTCCCCAGAACAAAAATGAGATTGAAAGAGGTTAAGTGATTTGCCCTGTGTCATTCAGCAAATAACAGAACCCAAATTCAAAACAAAGATTTGCTCTGCCATTGATTTTCTGTGTAGCTATGGGAAATCAAGTTCCCTCTCTGAGTTTCAGATTGTTCTTGATCCTCTGATCTCTTAGGTCCTTATAATGATCTGTGACTCCAAATCCAGTACTCTTTCCAGTACGGGCTCATCCCTCCTTCCACAGTGGGGCAGCATTGTATGGGATCTGGTCCCTGAGAGGACACCTTTTATAAGATTGAGATTATATTCCTTGCTGCTCCAATGGACTCTGCTCCCTATTTTGTTGTTTTCTTGGAGCAGGGGCACGTTTAACTTAATCTCCCACCTTCCAGCTCTCAGTCGGGGCTTCTGTGGAGGCACAGTCTCCACAGTGATATCCTAATATTTGACAATAGCATTTACTTTAATAACATTTATGCTCTCTTTTGCTATAGTTGTAGAGGGGAGACTGAGACTCAATCCTTGATTGAAAAAATGGCTGTGAGGGGCTCCATCCATTGGCCTTAGTGAGCAAGGTTTCACGAAGATTTGAGATTCCCCATAGCTTAGTCTAAGTTGATGATCTGTTTGCACCCAGAAGGTTCCTAAATCTAAGGATCAGGAGAAGAATCTCTTTTTGAGGACTGGGACTCTCTCAGTACCAGAAACCATGATCTATTCTGAGCATAGATACTGAGGCTTTGTTGATCTCAATTACTCTTAAGTTCCTGGCAGGGGCTGTCCAAATTGTCCCTTTTTTCCCTGTGGCCAAGCCATCCAGGCTTTCTTTAAGAACCAGTTGTGCTTAATGTTGAGTAGAGATAATGGATTCTTACTTCCTGAGAATGGGACCCAGTTAATTGTTACCTAAGTCCAGAGTCTCTCTCCAGTTAACCCTTTGTGTTTGGGTGGAGGATAGCCCTCAAGGACTGGAGCTCCTAGGAATGGCCTGGCAAAGCCCCTCCAACGTGAGAAGGACCAGCAGGATGCTTGGGATGTGGTCGATTGAGAATGAAGAGTTTTGTTCTTTGGTTATCCTGGAGCCCAGTCACCTAAGACCAAGGCCACAGAGGGTTAAAAGGGAAGAAAGGTGTGGTCCCTGAGCAGCTGGTAGTTGTGGAGTTGTGGGGCCTTCAAAGTCCAATAAATAATCATTCTCCTACCAATACTGCACTCCCCACACCCCAAACTCTGCCTCTTCAGCTTTAGCTTATCTGGGTGGGGCTTTTGGAAGCCATCTCTCCAGCTCCCTTCTGCAGTAGTCAGTGAAGAGAGAAGCCACACTCCAGGACCCTAAACAGACTGACCAGCCACGGCTGCTTGGCCCCATGTCGCTCCAGGAGACCCTCCTTGTGTTCTCTGTGCTGTTGCTGTCATCAGCGGATGCCCAAAAAGGTGGGAGTTCAGGGATGGGGAGGATGGGGACACCGTGGGTAAGGGGCTTCAGGGAACAGCCCAGGACCCTGCTGTGGCTCTGGGTCTCCCAATCTCCCTGTTTTCACATGGAGCATTTTGGAAGAGGGAGAAGACAGGGAGAAGGAAAGGGGGAATTGCTCCCTCACCTTCCTAGAACCTCTCATCTTTATTTTCTCACTAAAACCAAACCTGTCTCTGTTTCTCTGTTTCTTCAGTGATTGAGAGGAGGCTGCAGCCCTGGCTGATGGGCCTGACAGCTGTTGTGGGCTTCCTCTTCATTGTCTTCATCCTCCTGCTGGCCAACCGGCTTTGGTGTTCCAAGGAGAGGTGGGAAACCTTGCTCCCGGGACCCGGGGCTCCCCCTCCTCTTCTTCATCCTCCTCCTCTTCTTCATTCCCCTCCTCTTTGGGACCTGGCCAGAGAACCAGGCCACTTGGATTGGAGTCCCAGTCATATCTACCACAAACTCCCTTAGTGTGACCTTGAACAAATAATATACTTATCTAGTAACTTAGTTTATTATTTACTTATGTTTAAAGCTTTTTATTGTCAAAACATATGCATGGATAATTTTGCAGCATTGACCCTTGCATAATAACTTTGTGTTTCAGATTTTCCCCTTCTTCCCCCCCACCTCCTCCCGTAGATGACTAGCAATCCAATATATGTTATACTTGTTAAAATACATGTAACTCAGTTTATTAATCTGTGCAATAATGGAATTGGGGCTGATCTTCAAGTTCTAAGTTTGTGGAATACTAGAGATTGAGCCTTAGCCTGAGGATGTACCCCATGATGTGTGTGAGAGGCAGGTGTAGGGAGGGAGGTGAGGATGAGATGGGAATTGGGGCCAAGGAGAACCTCCTGATTCTCTTTCCTCCCCAGGAACGATGAGGAGGAGGAGTTTGAAGAAATCCAATCAACTCGGAGATTCTATGAAGACATTCAGTTGAGGTAAAGTGTGCATTTATATCCTCACATGTGCACACAAATATACATGTGTATATTTTATTTTGTTTCAATTTGATATACTTCTGTGAAATAATATAGTATAGTATAGTCTAAAGCACCCCAGATTTGGAGATAGGACACCTGGGTTTGAGTCCCATGTGATGCTCATATAGACTCTGTCTCAGTTTCCTCACCTGTAAAATTCCTATAAGAACAGATCTTTGTCTTTGTTTCTGTGTCCAAATGCAGGTACCCAGGTGGGCACCGAATACTTGTGTATATTCAGGGACAGATAGGCTCATTAGTTGCATTGTCTGCATTATTTTGCAAGGTTGGAATCATCTGTGTAAGGGAGTACAGGTCTTATGGCCAGGAGGGTCTGGATTCAGGTCCAGCTTTCAATATATACTAGCTCATTCACAGACACTCACTTAAGTAGGTGAAAAAGTGAATGGAACACTGGACCTGGAATAAAGGAGACCTAAATTCAAATTTCACCTTAGAAACTTACTAGCCGTATTACCTTGGGCAAGTCAGTTAATCTATCTGCCTCTGTTTCCTCATCTGTAAATATTAGCTCCTACCTCCCAGAATTGTGAGGATCAAAGGATATAATAATTGCAAAGCACTTAGCACAGTGCCTGGCACATAATAAGTACTTTATAAATATTTATCATCATCATCCCTTCAGTGTCTAAAACAACTCAGATTTTTAAATTATAGAGCAGTGATCAGTGGCCTCTGGAGAAAAATTGAGGCAAATTCTTATTCCAGGAGTCCCTCATACTAATGAAATTACCCCTGGGTGCACAGGGCTAAGTCTGTGTGTTTTATGTGTATCTGTGAGATGTGTATGGCCCCCAATACGCTTTACTGTACTTTTTAGTGATTTGGACAAGGAGGTGGAGGTAAAGAAGAGAGAAATGAGCCTGAGAAAAAGCTCTGAAGTGGGAATAAGTTGAGTTTGTGGAGAAAAGAAGGACCAGGAGGGAGGAACCCCATCTAGCCGGGGCAGAGAGGTCCTGTAGAGGCACAAGAATGACAGATTTGGAGAAGGAGCTTGGGGCTAGACCATGGGGTGTCAAAAGCCAAGCTAAAGAGTCTGGACTTTTCCCTGAGGTCTCTGGGAGCCATGAAGAGTTGTAGCTTCAGATGAGGATCATCTCTCCTTTGTCTTTGTACTCTACCTTGTCCAAAACCTTCTCCTACCTTTTCATTGCTCTCAGCGCTTTCCAAGAGGTACCTGACTTTTTAGGTACCTAAAGCACCAAGTAGGACAAGAATATCCTCCCTTGGGCAGTAACTGGCCCAGTCAAGAGCTTCCCGGGTCTCCCTCCCCTCCAATAGGCTGGCATTGAGATCTGGTCATCCTTTCTTTAGGACATCATCTGAATCATCAAAGGAAGATAAAGGCCGCGTCAATGAAGCCTTGGAACCAGATGAAGTGGCAACTGTCAGCAAAGATGCTGAGAAATATACTTCCATGTGAGGGAGGCCCTCCCGCCAGGGAACCCCTGGGGCGAATCCCCAGATTTCTCTATGCTTGTCTCCCAAACTCCACCTTTGGGGCCCAAGGAATGATTCAAACTGGAATAACAGAATCCTGTTATCCTTAGGCCCCATTCCTCCTCTTCTCCCTGTATGGGAAACATGGAGGAACTGGGGCTATGATTCCATTTCTTTCCCTCCCCTCCCCATTGAAAATTAACTAACAAATAAAGAATTATTTATGGAAAATCCAGCCCCTTTGCTGCCCAGTGATGGCTGATTCTTCTCTAAATCATGATTAGGAACACAAGATCACAGATATAGATACAGAAAGTTCTACTCCTTCATTTTCCAGACAAGGAAACAGAAGCCCAGTGAGGTTAAGGAAAAGGGCATCCCGGAATGAGTCTCAGAAGAAGTGGGTTTAAGGGCTATTGTTTCTTTTAAGTTTGTGCAGTGGAAAGAAATGTCAGGAAGACAAGTTCAAATCCAACCTGGACTCTAACTTACTAGCTGGGTGACCATATGCAAAGTCACTCAATTGCTGCCTGCCTCAGTTTACTCATCTGTAAAATGGGAATAGCAATAGTACCCACCTCTCCTGGTTATTATGAGGACCAAATGAGATGATTGTAAATTGTAATTTGTAAAGCGCTTAACACAAGGCCCTATTGGATGGATAGTAAGCATTATAGAAATGTTCGCTACAATTATTACTGACCATTTGCAAGTTACTTTTTTATGTGCTTCAGTTTCCTCATCTGAAAATGAATGGTTGACCTAGATGATATTTTAAGTCACTTTCTGTAACCCCTACCAGGTTCTTCAATAATCACTCCCACTGCCTACTCCATAATTTCATGTTATCACACACTGGTTTCTCAATACCTGTTCCCTCTCTCTATTTGTTTAGTGATTCTGTGGCTCGATACACACTAGCTAGGTACAATGCTAAGGGGTCTTTCTCTCCCACCTGGTCCTTGTTCTGAGAGACAAGATTCAGAAATAGGAAACAACTAAAAAGCCTTATTTGAATGCCTTTTTGTGAGAAAAGGAATAAGTGAAAAGTCTGAATTTTAGGATTTTTTTCCTCCAAGGAAGTGCAGCTGTATTGATGTCAAAACCATAGGAAAGCCCTGCCTCTTCTGTGTTGAGGCTCTGCTTTAAATGCTTGTCCCCTCCTCGTGCCTCAGTTTCCTCCCTTTGTGAGGGTACAGGTTCTCAGTACAAGTATAAGGATATAAGAACTGCCAAGAAGAGATTAGAATGCCTTCTTCAAATATAAAGGGATTGCCAAACATTGTTTCTATGTCAAAGAGGCTTTGGTGAAGTATCCACCAGTCTTTGATGCTTCCCTTCCCACCCTCCATCCCCATATTCTATTTATACTATTATGACAGCTTCACACTTTCTGGACTTTGAATTGGTTGGGTAGGATAGTAGAGTCACACTCAAATAGAAATAAATCTCTCCAGGTCACCTATTGACTGAAAAAACTACAAATTAACATTATTTATGTTGTATTGTATTTTATTTGGTTAAAACACTTCCTAACTTCATTTTAATCTGATTCTGGCCACACTTGGGAGTTAATGCTTGTTGCTGGGGCAGGTGGTAAGTTGATATCTTGGTTTGTATCACCTATTTTCATCCAGATTCTAAACATTTATTTCTAAACATAATTTGGGGGAACCCTCAAATCTACTATTTCTTTAGAGTATAGTCATCTTGTTGTGTAATGGAAAGAACTCTGGCTAGAATTTAGGAGACCCAGTGGTTTTGATTGATTAACAATAGATGTCTTTTTTTTCCTCTCAGTTGGAGATTCTTAGTCTCTAAATAAAAAAATCAGCCCCTTAAAATTTTGGGAGTGTCAAAAAAAAAAAAAAAGAGGGAAAGGAAAAAGAAATCACAACTGCTAATGTTACCACTAACTTGGGACAGACCCCTTCCCTCTATGAGTTTGCTTAACTGTAAATTAAGCTGGTTGGACTTCATTTTTTAATAAATGTCCCAATTCTGAATGTATGAGCTAAGGACTGTTGAGCTTTTCCTTATTACTATATCCAAGGTTGCTGCATTTTCTGCTATGGCAGATATTGGGTTTTCCCCCTCCACTTGGTCTTTGTTGGTCAACAAGCATTTATTTAGTACTTATCAAGTGCCAGGTACTGTGCTAACTGCTGGGTACAAAGAAAGGAAAAAAATAGTTTCTGGCCACCAAAAGTTCTAATAGAGGAACATTAGGAATATACAGGTATATTGTGGTGTGTGAGGCAATCTCAGATGGAAATTACTAGTCAGAGGTAGAGTGGAGAGCACTACTGGGAAGAACATCTTACAGAAGATAGGATTTCAGCTGAGGGTAAGGAGTGAGGGGAGCCTTGATGAAAGGGGGGACAATCAAGAATCCATTGCAATAGTCCAAGTATGGAGTGATGGGGGCAGGGTAGTATCAGAGAAGAAAAAGGGATGGAAATCATAAACACATAAAAAGGGCCGTCAGGCATTCTGCTGGTCTCTCTCCTGGCTCTTTCTCCAGCACTGAACTGAATTGTGTTCCCCAGTGTTTTGAGAACAACTTGATGTATCATGAAGAGCCCCTGACATGGGGATAAAGAGACATTTTAGTCCTGCCATTGACCTCCCTTTTCTGGCCACTGGAAGATCATTTGTCAAATAAGTGGCAGGGGGCAAACCTGTTTGAGTTATTCCTATTGGAATTGGGTTAGGGGTTAAATTTTCCCCCTCAGTTTGGAAACTACATAAAGCCTGGAGCCATGTCATCCTTTCATTTCATTTGGTTCTTATTTCCCGTTTTCCTGGGAATGTCCTCCCTCTCCCACCTCAGCCCTCTCCAAAGCGGAGAGATAAGGGACTGTATCTCCATGTATTTACCCTTTACCCTTCAATTAGTAAGCGGTAGACCTGATTGGGATGGAGATGGGGAGAAGACGGGAGAAGAATGATGAGAAAAGTTTATGGTTCATTAGCCTGATAGTCAGAGCCAGTTGATAATAAGGGTGATGATCCACTGGAATGGACTGAACTCTGATTCTGGCCCTACACTGGGCTCCTACCTTGACTCCACCCTTGAACAAGGGCCCTGGTCCAAGGATCCCCTGACTTGAGTCAAGGAGTCCAGGACCTTGCCATCCAGTGTTGGGCCCATGGGGAAAGGGGGTGAGGAGTCCTGTTGCAGGATCTGGGATGAGGGGCACTAGATGCTCACTGAATTGTGATTGTTTGTCCTTTGTTCTCCAAGAGGACCGATGTGAGTCCCAACATGCAGGTGGGTTGGGTTTAAGTGAGGCGGGGGCTGGCCTGCAAGGTCCCCTCCAGAGCCAGAGGTCCATGGGCTGGAGTTATGAGCAGGGCATAGGGCTGCAGTGTGGAGGAAAGTGGGTGGCTACAAAATGTCCAAAATGTCTTTGTCCTAGAATGGCCACCAGAGGGTACCAGAGGCTCGCGGCAGAGACTTAACCGGTCCAGATAGGGTTGGAGGAAAAAAGCAACCACAGACTGGGGTTGGGGAACTTGTTCTTAGGCAGATGCTTCTGTTGCCAGAGCATGGGTTTCAAGCTGAAAGGGCCTATACGGGGGATCCAATCCAACCCTCTCATTGCACAAGTGAGAAAATAGCAGTCCAGTGGTGGATGCACGAGACCCTATTTACCCAGACAGTGGAAAGGCTGGGATTCAGACAGAGATTCTCTGAATCAAAACCCAATTCTCTCCATTACCCAAGCCCTAGGATTCATTCCCTGTGCCCCCCCCGAGAAAGGGGATCCTTCTGCTAGTCACCATAACTCTCTCCTATCTTCTTGTGAATTGTGCTCCTCAGTGTTTTGAGGACAGCTTGATGTATCATGAAGAACCCCTGACCTGGGAGTAAAGAGACATTCTGATCCTGCTACTGACCTCCCTTCTCTGGGTATTGGATAATCTCTCTTTGAGTTATGGGTCTTCAGAAGATAGTATATTTCTCATCCCTGTAGATTTTCTTTTTTTATTATAGCTTTTTATTTATAAGTTATATGCATGGGTAATTTTTTTCAACATTGACAATTGGCAAACCTTTTGTTCCAGCTTTTCCCCTCCTTCTCTCCACCCCCTCCCCCAGATGGCAAATTGACCAATACATGTTAAATATGTTAAAGTATACGTTAAATACAATATAGGTATACAAGTCCATACGGTTATTTTGCTGCACAAAAAGAACCAGACTTTGAAATAGTGTACAATTATCCCTGTAGATTTTCAAGAAGAAACTGGAACATCATTTGTTAAGTATGTTCAGGAGTTAAGATAGAGTTTGGATGACAAGACTGAGAGAATCTTTCCAATTCTGCCATCCTGTATCCTCAGGCTCCTACTGCTTCCAGACTTGGTGTTTTACTGCCTGGAGGGATTTCCAGCTCTGACATTCTAGGGTTCTAGAATTTCAGGATGAGAAGCCAAGAATTATTCCATATTCTCTTAGCCTCCACTTCTCAGGAGTTTGGGGGTAAGGCCTTATACTCTGCTCAGTAGGAGCAGGCAATTCCCAGAGTCTCTTGCCCATGCCCACCTACTTGCGGGCCGCCATGACCATGATGCCTTTTCTTCCTTACCATATCTCCATCTCCTTTAGTCCTATGAGATACATAGGTAAACCCCAGGGTTTTCATGGTTGAATTGATGGATAGCCTGGAAGAAGGGCTGTCCATGCCAGCCACTCACAAAAACAGAAAGCAGGTAAAGTACCATTAACTTGCTTCTGGACCATGAGGGCTGTTTGGCCTCTGTGAAATGAAGAGGTTGGACTGAATGGTCTCTAAAGGACTTTTAAACTCTGCTGCAAGAGTCAGCATGGTAGAAGAAGGATTCTGGATTTGAAGTCAAAGGTCCTAGGTTCAAATTGTGGGAATACCTCTTACTAGATGTGGGACCTCAATTCTTTGTATAATGCAAAGTTTGGTGTCGATGGTTTTTAAGGTTTAAAGTTTCAACTGTCATGTAAGAGCCTAGCATGGAGCACCAGCCCTGAAGTCAGGAGGGCTGAGTTCAAATCTAGTCTCAGACACTTAACACTTCCTAGCTGTGTGATCCTGGACAAGTCACTTAATCCCAATTGCCTCAGCAAAAAGCAAAAAAAAAAAAAAAAGATCCTAGCATGATCTAGGAAGACGAGCCCTGGATTTGGAATTAGGGGATGTAGGTTTAAATGCAGGTACTGAAAAACTTACCTCTTGTGTCACCTGAAACAGGACACTTAAACTCTTTGGAAATCAGTTTACTCATCTACAAAATATAGGTTTATTTTTATTTTTTTCCTAAAACTTTTTATTTTCAAAACATATGCATGGATCATTTTTCAACATTGAACCTTGCATAACCTAAAATGTAGGTTTAGTTTAAATGGTCTCCTAAGTCTTTCATTCTGTTATCTGTGTTCCCTTACTGGTCTAGAATTTGTGGTTCTCCAGAGACTTTGTGACCATTGCAAACATAGAATCTCAGAACTGGACGAGTTCAGAGGCAATCTAGTTTAACCAGTCCATGAGGCTTCTCAGTATTTCCTGACAAGTAGACCTCCAGACCCTTTGGGACCAGAATTGGGGTAATCTGAGATCGAAACAGAGAAAGTGAGATAGGTTTAGATGGAAATAGAAATTGCCACACTGAGACTCACAAATACAGTCACATGGCCACAGACACATGTATGGTGGCCAGCCAGACTCCCTGGCTTTCATGATGACTACAAAGCTGAGTTTCAAGTCTTTTTTCACATCTAGTTCTCTATGTACCAGCCCCCTGGGGTACCAGATGTTCTGTGGCCCTCCTATAAGGTGTTTACTGCCCACGTCTGATCTATATGTCAACATGGAATGTTTAAACAAGCTGCAGGCAGGTGGCTTGATGGGAGACAGTGATAGCAATCTCTGGAATCTTGCCTGCCCCTCTACAAGACTGTGATTCCTACATTGAGGAGAATAGGAGAGGGATCACAAGAACAGCTATTCCATTTTTCAGTGCCTAAGAGAGGGATACTAGATTCTTGTTTATTTGTACCCTTACCCTCTCATGGCTGGTTTAGGGGAATGATTGGTTCAGAACAAAAATGGTTTTCTCAGCTGCTCTCTTTTAAGTAGGAAAGATACCCCAAGCTTCCACCCAAAGGCTTGATTCCTTCCTAACCAATAATAGTTCCACAAAGATATTCAGAAAAGGCAAGTAAATCTACTTATCCAAGCAAAGGAACTTGGAGAACCTATGCAGATTAGAATACACCAGACAATACATAAAAGTGAATGAGTTCTTTCAATGGGAATCAAATGAGACACTGTATAACCAAAAGAAAAGGTTCTAGTCCAAGGGGAGATTGGAAGCCTGATATCATTAGGGAGGCAAACTGGAAATCAGGGACACGTTGAGAAGCAGGCTTTCTTTATTAAATGGTCCTTTTCTTTCTCCTGGAATCAGCCCTTGAAGGAAGAATAAATAATTCTACTCTTACGCCAACTCTGCACATTACTTAGGTACACACCTTTTTGTAGCATTCTCTCCACCTATGAGTAATCTTCCTGAACAATGCTCCAGTCTTGGCTGGAAACCCAGGTTACCTTTGCTTGCTATCTCAGGCCACTATATGTCTGGAATGCTTTCTCACCTCCCCCACTTCTGCCTTTCAGAGACTTCTTCCTTTGAGGGACAACTTTTCCAAGAAGTCTTATAGTTCTTCCTCATCCTCTCATTTCCACCTTGGGATTCTCTTCTATCCCTAGAACACTTGGAATGATTCCCTCCTTTGCCACACTCAGCACTGCCTTAGTTATGTGTAATATGCCCTCTGCTCCGTCCCTCCTTCACTCTCAGTAAAATGTAAGTTTCTTGAGTCAGTCAATATGCATTTATTAAGCTCTATTATTTCCTGGGCATTGTGATAAGTGCTGAGGATACAGAGAGAAGCCAAAAAATCCCTTCCCTCTAATGGGGAACACAACAAGAAAATGTATGTAAAAAATAAACAAACAAAAAAAACCCAAGCTGTATAAGGGATAAATAGGAAATAATTCAGAGAAGGAAGACATTAGAATTAAGAGGGAGTGAGAAAGGCTTCCGGTGGAAGGGGGGGTTTAGTGGAGGAAGCCAGAAAAGCCAAGAAGTGGAAATGAAAAGGAGGGAAAGCATTCCAGGCATGGGGGAAAGCTGGGAAAAGTCTTGTAGAAGGTCACAATCCCTGAATCAGAGGGTATGATGCAGGTGTAGTAAGGGGTAAAAAGACTGGAGGGGGCAGGGCTAGGTTACGAAGGGCTTTGAATGGCAAACAAGATTTTGCATTTAAAGTTGAAAGCTTGTAGGAAGCTACTGGAGTTTATTTGTTAGGGTTGGAGGTCGTGGGGAGAGGTGATGGTCAGGTTGTACTTTAGGAAAATCATTTTAGTGGCGGAATGGAGGATAGATTGGAGTGGGGGAGGCTTGAGGAAGGCAGAATCACCAGCAGACTACTGCAGTAGTCTGGGATGGATGTATGTGTCAGGTGATGAGGGCCTGCAGGGTACAAGGAGAGAAAAGGGCTTATGGGAGAAATGTGGCAAAGGTTGGACAGGAGACATATCTTTCTACTTTCCCCTAATACCTGGAATATAGTTATTATTTCCACATCTCAGGGATTAGGGACATGAATCCCTGCCACGATCTGGAAAATCCACGTGAAATGTTTTGGTTCTGCCATTTTACCAGAGAAGAAGTCTCAATTATTATGGTCCTAAAAGGTAAAGTATATTGACATAATATATCATTCTGAACATATATTTTATGCATTTCTGAGCTTCTGAACTTTTTTGGTCTCATCTCCTGGACTTCCCTTGTTCTTGTGGCTTCCATAAAATTCCTCCCAAATTCCCATTTAATTTCTTATGCTGACTTATAGTAAAACTGATGGGGAAAGCTGAAGTGTGGAAGGGATCATTGTAATGGGTGCTTAAATCCATTCAGGCAGGTGCCCAGGGACACAGACATTGGCTGCTTCATCCACACTGAGATACATAAGAGAGAGTGACAAACACAGAAAAAAGAGAGCCACACAAAGCCACGTGGATGTACATTAGACAGTAAAGGGTAAGTAAACGAGGGTATGGCCTGCAAACAAAGAATGGTCTTTACATTTTAAAATCCAGCAAAACTTAGCTCTTAGCTCACAGGTCATTCAAAACAAGCAGTGAACAGATGGGTTGCAATTTGCTGTTCCCTGATGTAGCAGATGTAGTTCTAGACCTGGAGTCAGGAAGACTAGAGTTTAAATCTTGTTTCAGATACTTGTATGTCTCTTGACAAATCACTTAATCTCCTTGTGTCTTAATTTCACTATCTGTAAAACGGGTATAATAACAGAATCTACCTCCTAGGGTTTTCATGATCAAATGATATATATATATATATATATATATATATATATATATATATATATATATATATATATATATCTTAAAGTGCTATTTAAATATAAATAATAAATACATATAACTACAATAATATAATATAAATAATAAATATAAATAGCTATAAATGCTAGCTTTTACCATGATCATTAACAGTACATTAAATATCATTAAGGCACAGATAAACATATACAAACTCTTGACCATGACCAGCCATGTCTTCTGTGAAGGATTTCTGAGTCAGGCCATATCTCTGGGACCCAGTGTAGAGAAAATATTGCCTCAATTTAATAGAATTCAACAAAAAGACCCTTTCTCAAGCCCCAAATCCACTTCCAGCCTCCAAAACTAATCCTGGATCCTTTTCCTGGAGAAGCTGTTCTCAGGTGTTTGAAGAGCTGTTGTGAGGAGGAGAGACCTGGCCCTAAAGATAGAATGAGTCTCAACAGGTGACAGCCGTAAAGAGGAATGAAAGAACAGACATCTGCAATTAGAGCTACTCCGAACGGACGTCCTCGGTTGGTGGCAGGTTCCCTATGCCTTCGAGGTGAGTCTGGAGTAGTAGCTGGGGATATTACTGGAGATAGCATTCTTGTTCGGGTACAAGGAGAATTCGATGGGTTGTACTGCAATTCTTATCTTCCTCCTCTTCTTTCTCTGTCTGTCTGTCTGTCCTTCTCTCCCTTACACACATACACACACTTTCTCTCTCCAGGACAAAAGTCACTTACTCAAATAGCCCACCCCCCTTGGTCCCTCCCTTAACCCCTTCCCATTTTCAGTTCCCTCAACCCCAGCCGCAGAAAGGAGAGTCTGAGGGACACATATAGAGTTGGAGCATAGCTTGTTTAATGTTTTATACATTTTTTTCTTTTTTTTGGAATATTTTTTCTTTTTTTTGCATAGGGAACAAACCATCGTCACTTTCAATAAATGGTATTTAGGTAGGCGCATCGGCTAGACCGTAAGGGCTGCATCATACAATGTTATAATCAAATAGGGTGTGAGGCGCAGAAGAAGGGGAGGGAAGAGAGGGAAACTGAGGCAGGAGGCGAGGGGACAGGTAGGAGGGAAGGGGAAGGAGGAAGGGCAGCGTTAGATCCCCTCCCCCATCCCAGTCCCAATATTGTGCCCTTGGAACTGGGCAGTCTGTGTATGTATTTGTTGATGGGTCGGCCAAGGATAAGAGAGCTCAGTCCTGGGCCTGTGGTGGCTTCCAATCTATGATGCATGGGTGTGTGTGTGTGTGTGTGTGTGTGTGTGTGCGAGGGCATTGTGGGATAGGTGCAGGAAGCAAGAAGCAAGAAACAGATTAACTAGTCCCATAATATTGATAAAATATAAAATGGAAAAAGAAATCTTGGAGAAAACAAAGCAAACAAAACAAAACACGCACACAAAAAACAACAACTGAAGAGGACACCAGTAAAGCAAATTCTTTTTCTCTCTCCATTATATCATGTTCCCAGAGAGAAATCTCTGGTACTTGATCTCACTCTACGCAGCATCTCCTCTCCTCCCTCTCTCCCCACCCCTCTTTCACCTGTATTTTGCCCTTGAGCGATCAACATGAGATCTACGGAAACTGTAACAGAAAAGTCTGGGGTTGGGGGGGACTGTCCCTCCTGCCTCTTGCCAACTCCTGTCCAAAGCATTGAATAGGAGTCCGAGAGCCTGGGAATCAGGAGCTGGGAAAGGGGGAGTGTGGGGTTGGGACCAAGGGTGTCCTTTGGTTTGTTTTGTTGTTGTTTTTGTTGTTGGATTATGGTGGGAGTTGGGAGGGGTCATTGGGGTCCAAGGATTTGATGTGAACCCCAAGATCTGGGGATCCTGGGAAGGGTAATGCCTGGGCAGGGGACCAAGGGAATTACAGACTGGATTTTCTTTAGGGATCACATAGAAGGGTGTGGCCAGGATGGGCTACCTGCTTCCCTGTCCAGGGTGCTGATGGAAAGCCATCCCAGCTTATCTCCTCACATTCCTGCTTCAATCCAATAAACCCATGGACTCACTGGTAAAGCAGAATCTTATGTGGAGGATGGAGTAGATGGTCTCTGGTGGTCTGTGACTCTGAGTACAGCATTGCTTTGGGTGAGAGAGGAAATCTTTGATGGACTCAATGCTTCCCCTACCCCCCAAGACCATCTCATTTTTGCTCCAGAGTTTCCCCATCCTCCTCCGAACTTGGAATGCGGGTTCCACCAGGAAGAACAGATATAGGCTCCCATTCCAGCTCCCAGCAAGGGCTAGGATTCTGCTGTATTTACCACCCTTACGTTCCTAGGCACTGGAAAGCATGGAATCTAAAGCCTTAAAGACTTCCAGACTGGGGAGCAATAACTTTAGATCACCCTAGAACCCCTCAGCTGAATCATAGCACAGTCTTATTCTTTCAGGGTTGTGATATACCCTCTTAAGGACGTAGATCACCCTCCTTCCCTACAGCTTCCTAAGCAAGGACTGAAATGGCCAGATGAGAAACACCCCTCAAAGCCAGGCCAGCAGGAACTTGCGAGGCACTGCTTGGGAACAAATGATTTTTGGTTTGGATGTCAACAGTCCTGCTGCTTTGACTTTTGGTTGGCTTTCCCTCCTTCTTCCTTGTTCCAAAACCTTGTCCCAATCCCTCCTTTAAAAAGAAACAGAGGCCTTTTTATTGTGTGGCTAACTTTAATCATGGATAATGATGAAGCACCAGAGGGATCTTAATCCAGCCATAATGGAAGGTAGAGAGAAGACTAGAGGGATGGGAGGCACATTTTTTGGGGGGGAACATCACAACCAGGACTGAAGCTGATCAGAGATTCTAGCAGTTGATCTACTGCTTTCCAGATGCCCAGTGGACAGAAGGAGAAAGTAGCAGGGCAAGGTGTGAGAGGATATAGTCAAGGGAAGATGTAGGGGAAGGAAGATGTTCATTCCCTCAAAAATTAAGAGCAAAATCCAAGTTCTTGGATGATGTGTCAGTTAGAAAAACTGACCCCTCAAGAGCAGCAATTTATAGTCCATATCACAAAAAATTGTGAGTGGATAATAAAGTTTAAAGTACCATCGATGAGGTCTAGTATGGGGATGCTCTAGTATGGGGAAGGAGGCAGCTTTAATTCTGCCCAATTGAGATGTTTCCCAATGAATTCTATTAGAGGACTCTGGAATTTGTTGATCTAGGTGAACAGGTGTCTGTAGAGCTAATCTCTCTCACTGTACTCCCCCCACCCAAACTACAGCTCTGTTTTACCCAATTTGATATTGTAGTCACTAAGAGAGCCACTGTAGTGCATGAATGATGGCCCAAGAATAGTCAAGCTTGAAGACCAAAGTCATCTGGATTTTGAGGGCCTCTGAGAGAGGGAGGAATCTGGGGCCTGAACACTGGTGCTCGGTGCTGGGTGCTTAGGGAAAGGGTCATCTCAGAACTCTGGTTCAGAACCTTAAGTAAGAGATGATATTTCACTTTTGGGGATGCCCACTGTTTAGATGCTTGGATTTCTCCCTTCCTTTTGTACCCAGCTTTTATTTCTGTATCTGAATGAGTGTGAAGTTCAAGCAAGTGAATGAAGATTAATAATGCTATTATCCCCTGGAAAGTGGGGCCCCTTCATCCCCTGATGCCCCCATGTTGTTGGGGAGGGATGTCCCTTTCTTTCGGCACTCTTTGGACCTAAGGAAGAAGATAGGCTAGCTAAAGAGTCCCTCTGACCCCTGCCTCCTGATTGATTCTTCTAACCCTTTTCTAACCTCATTTAATCAAATAGAGCTTGTGGCTCTCTTCTTCTATCTTTCTCCTGAAGTTTATTCCTTCCTGGTTGGGAGAGGTTGGGGAGATGGAAGGGGACCCAGACTAAATCGCTAAGGAAATGAGAATGATCTATATCTACATATAGATATATAGACAGTGAGGGGGGAGGGACAATTGGGGGAATGTGAGCTATCTCAAGAGACGAAGTTAGGCTGAAGACTTGATTGTCACACTTTCCTCATCCAGAAGGGGACCCTGAATTCCAACTAGTGAAAGGCCAACCCTTTCAGGGCCTGGTTTCCTGAATTTTATCCAGATTGGACCTTTGGGGTGGTATCTGTAGGGGCCCCTTTGAAAATCTCATAAATATTATCATTCTGTGTGTGTGTGCGTGAGGAGCTTCTGGGAACCAATAAAACAGATGAAAAAAAATTCCTGATGGCGACTAGGTTGGTGCAATGAGAGCCCTTAAACTCTGAACCAGGAAGAGCCATTTAGTCAGCCAAAGCCATATACCAGGCGGAAGTGGCAACCAGAGTTTCATATCTTGGTGAGTAAAGGAAGGTACAGCCACTGTTAGGCAGAATGACAGATGCCCTGAAGGCAGATGGATAATTGGTGACCAATGAGACATCTTAAGTGGAGGGGACTGGATGGGAGCCGGAATTACTCTATTTATGGGACATGTAGGAGTTGGGACATGGTCAATGCTAAATAAGCTCCCAAGTCTCTTTAAGCCTCTGGATGGTAGGAGGTGGTGAGAAGGCTAGAATTAGGAGGATGTGGTCCTTTGACCAAAATCTCCTTTGTTTGGGAAGAGTCTGTTGATCTTCCAAATTCTCTACCAACACAAAAGCATTTCTTTTTCCCATTCCCAACTCAAGATGTACACAGCTTGAGGAGTGAAATAGACTGACTGAGCATTTACTACCAGGGTTCTTACACTTTGAGAGGGGGGAGAGGGTGTTCAAGGCAGCTCCTAGAAGGGGCTAGATTGCCTTCACTCCCAACAACCTTAGTGCTACTCCAGCCTGGGCCCTCAATGTTTTATGTCCATTATGCCTCAAGGCCATTGTTTTGCATGAGTTTCCAAGCAGAGTTTCCAATCTCTTTCCCTTTCCATGGAATTCTAATCAAAATATTGATATTGGAAGGACAAAGGCTCTCTATGACTGAGAAGAGAATGGGACAAAAAGGAAGAGAGGAGAAGGGGATAGGTTTTTGAATTTTTGACTCCCTGGCAGGAGTCCTGACTTGTGTTTAAGAGAACTGGAAAGACCACCCATCTGAGTCTTGAATAGCCCCTGGCTCTCAGGAACTATTTGTGGAACAAGTGAACAGGACAGGAAGTGTTTGGCCAAGGGAACTTCTGACTTGGGCGAAACCTACATACTGTTCTTGAGTTAGGGAATGGTGATGGTGATGAGATCCAGGCCAGGATGGAGGTAGGAAGATGGAAAAATGACCTCAGGACTTTCTGACTTGACCACTAGTGTCTCTCCAGGAACCCTCTAGGCCACTTTCTCTGGTTTAGCTAACACAAAGTGCCTTTCTTGTTTAAATCAGTCACATACAACCCAATTCTCAGACACAAACTCCCACAGCTTTTAGATTCAGGAAACAAGATAGAATGGAGTTGTCATACCCTTCACAATCCCCCACCCCCACCCCTGCTCTAGTTTTTAGTGGCACTTTTGAAAGAAGAAAGGATGGTATGGAAGGGGAATAACTAAAATCCAGGGGGTCTCATGGGGCAGAAATGGGAGCCCACGGCCCTAGCCTTGCTCAAAAGCCAAAAGTAGGTGTCAAGGGAGGCCCAGGAAGATGATAGCTTGGAAAGAGGGGTGTTGTGGTAGTGATGGTGAGGAAGGAACCATGGAGCCATAACGACCAAGACAGAGCCTCAAACTTTTCTGAACTCCCCAAGATCTGCCGGGTGAGCTACAGGTACCTGGTGATCCCCTGTTCTCATTCCTAGGCTCCGGCACCGCTTTACTCCCCAAGAAGCAAAAAAGACAGGAGTATGTGGGTGGGATGATGACCGTCCCTGACCCAATGATGAAATAGATGATGGAAGGACTCTAGAGAAGAGAGGACCAGAGGCTGGAAGGCGGTTCTTTCCCTTAATTTCACAGCTTGGGTCACTAAATTCAGCCCTTCACCCTAAACCCTGGCCCCCATAACCAGGGGAAGGGGGAGGGAAAGTATCTAGGGAGGAGAAACACAGCACATGCTTTGCTTTGGTCAATTAAGAAAAATAAAACAAACACAAAACTGCCCAGAAAAATGAAACGGGACCATAGGCCTCCATCCCAACCCACTCCCAGATCAAAGCAGCTTCTCTAAGGCCCTCCTCCTGTCTCTCCCCATGAAGTCACCCAGAGTGGTTAGCCAGCCGAGGAGCAGAGACTAAACAGGTATTGCATATAGAGAGATAGATAGATAAATATATACTTTTGCCATACTAGATGCATTCGTATTCACAACTGGAAGACATGGAGCAAGGGAGAAGCTGTCAGGGCAGGAGCAAAATCCATCCCCAAATGGCCCACCAAGTGGGGAGTGAAGGGGAGGGAAAGAACGGGCTTTGGCAAAACTTATATGGGTGGGTGGGGGAGGTGTCAGGTGGAAGAGACACAAGAATGACCATCTCTCCTATGTTAAATAACGATTGTGGAAGCCTGAGCCCTCACTGGGGCTGCTGAGGAGACAGTCGGAACTAGATTATTTTAGAGGTGGAGGGGGGGGGGGAATCTGTCATCTACGCTAGGGTGACCCCCTGGGACAGAACGGTCCCTGATAGAGTGCCACCCTAGGAGGCAGTCGTACATGCTAGGGTGACATGCTGGAGGACAGAAGTTTCCATCAGGGTGACTGAATCTAGGGAGGCAGTCATCCCAGTTAGTGTTCCCTTACGGGACCTCCCCTCCCACCCCAGGTAGGGTGATAGCTAAGATGACAGTCGTCCAGCTGGGATGAGATGCTAAGGGACAATTTTTCAGGTTGCCACCCTGGGAGGCAGTTATTCCAGTTAGGGCGACACCTCAGAGGACAAGTATTTTCCGTTAGGGTGGCACTCTAAGAGACGGTCACCCCGCGTGAGGTGACCCTTTAGAAGGCGCAGGTTCCCCGTCAGAGTGCAGCTCTGGGGGGGGGGGAGGTGTCTCTTTCAGGGTCTTAACTCTAGGAGATGGTCACCTCAGAGTAACACCCTAGGAGGTGGTCATCCAGGACGGTAGGAACGCAGCCCTCCTCTTCCAGGGACAATCCCTTTAGGGTTTGGATGTTAACATTTCCAAATTAAAAACAAACAGCCTCCTGGACCCTTCAAGCTTAGCTTTGGGCAGATAGCTGAGAAAGGGGCAAGAGCTAGAAAGGCTTTGGGATGGCCATTACATGAGGAACCCCTCTTTAGGCCCAAGAAACATGAACAGAGATGGACGGAGGTGAGGCCCAAAGAAGGAGCTGAGGAGGGCTGGATGCTGGATGGGTTTGAGTTTTTTTGTTTGGTGATTTTTTTGTTTTGTTTTGTTTTGTTTTGTTTTTTTTTACAAATAGAAGTACATCCCCCTTTTCCATTTTTATTTTTTATTTGATTTTATTTTAACTACACGAGCAGAGCATGCAGCTATCTCTGTGCGGTGATACCGTTGAAAGTTAATACTTATTCTTGGAAGGCAAGGCACATCATGTGATAGAAAATTTCGTGCAAATTAGGAAACATGGAATTTTTTTTCACTTTTTTATATAATTTTTTTTTTTTTAAAGAGGACGGGGCAGGGGAAGGTGGAGAGGGGGAAAGGTAGAGCCAGTTATAGTCTGCCATGCATTTATCAGCTCCGAGCTGACAGCTTGAGCTAGGTCACACGAGTTCCTGGTTAAGCACCATGCAGTTTTATTAGCTTTGAGTTCTCCCCTTGAACGCCAACTTGCTAGCCCAGCTTGGTTCCGCAAGGTCCCGCCTGGAATGCGGTCCTTCCCACCCCCACCCCTAAGACCCTAGGGAGCTAGGGCTGCCTGTACCGAAGGTTCCAATGCCCCCCCCCCCCCCGACACGCACACACACAGACACGCACTCGCACACGCACACGCTCTTCACCCCCCACCCCCACGAGAGGCTCGCTTCGGGTCCCGAAGGCCAACCCCGTCCAGTGACTTGGGGCCCTCTTGGGAGTGGGGAGGACACCAGGGTTAAGTGCACGAGGATCGCACCCTTCGCCACTGGGCGACAAGGCTGCCATCGGGGAAGCTCCAGAGGATGAGAAGGATGGCACAGGGGAGGAAGAGGAACTGAGGAGGGAGCTTAGGAAACTCTGGTCTTTCTCTTTTGGATCCACTGGGCTTGCCACGCCTTTGTGCCAGTTTGAGAGGAAAGGATGGTCTCTGGAGGAGGTGGCAGTGGGTGGGTGAGAAGAGAGAAAGAAGGAAGGTGGGACCTGGGCCAAGAGCGAGATTCCCACAGGGGGAGGAGCCCTTCCGGCTCAGTACCCCACATGGCTCAGACCCCCCTCCAGGGAAAGGGGCCCCTCCGAGACCGGTGGGAAGGAGGTCTAGAAAGGTCAGACGTGGGTCTCGCAGGGCCCAAGGGCACCCCAGAAGTGGTAGTCCCAGGCATCTCCTCCCTCCCCTGGTGACTGGGGGAGGGCGGGTCAGAGGTGAGAACAGGAGGGAGGCCTAGGGCTGGCTCCCTGAGCTTAGTGTTATCAGAGCGGCTCAACGGAAATGCTTAACAGATTGCCCACCCCAGGCCCGAGCTACTTCTCCCTCTGCTGGGGTGCATGTTTTTGGGGGGCGATGGCAGGGGTGCACGACGGCGGCAGGGAGAGCCGGGGCGGGGCCGGGGCACTGCCTCCTCGCCAGCCGGAGTGGGGCAGGCTCTCCCTCTCGGCAGAATCTCGGCCCCCCTCCCTCCCTACCGAGGTCTCCCCCCTCATGAGGATCAGTCACAGAGCAGGGGACCGGACCAAGCAGCCTCTCCCTTTCCAACCTATCTCACACACTCCCAAGAGCCAACAGGGAAGACAAAAGTGCAATGGGGCGGTTCCCCTTGGCCTGGCCTGGGCTGAGCTGGGGGGGAGGGTAGCCATAGGCGCTGGGGGGGGGGGGGGGGGGGAGGGGGACATGGATATGGGAAGGGCGTCACTCTTGGTTTTAAGGCACTGGCAGAGGGGACAGGAGAGAATCGGGGGAGGGGGCAGCTTCCCTGACCCCTTGGGCCCCAATCTCCTCTGTCCCAGACGGGCGGTTGGCTGGCAGGGGCAAATGCCCACTCTGTCTTTCACTCTCCCATCTCTCTGGCTTGGGGGAGGTAAGGAGATGAAGGTGTCTGAGACCCAAAGAGATACCTGTTGAATGGGGAGGAAGGGCCACTGGGGAGGGAGGTGTCCCCTTCCTCCTTCCCCAGGGAGAGGCCTGAGGCCCAGACACCAACGGGTAGAAACCAGGGACCCCAGGGTCTCCAGGTGGCCCTTGGTGAGGTATCTCAGTGATGATGCGCAGGGAACCAGCAGGGCCCAGGAAGGGGGGTCTGTGGAGTTGGCAAAGGGAGGTGGAGGTGCCTTGAGCGGGCATGGAGGGCAGAGGGCCACCCAGGTCTTGGCTCTGGCCATCCATGATCGCTCGGCCCTGCTGTGGGGGGAGGGCAGTAGCTGAGGGTAGCGATCCAGGATTCAGGCACTTAAATCGCGTACACTCCACAGCCCAGCTCGCCGGGGTGGGGAAGGGGAACAGGAGAGCGTTTTTGTCGGGGAGGGGGAACCTGTCTTTCCCATCCCCACCCCACAACCTCTCCAATCCGGGAGGCCTGTCAAGATCCTTAAGAGTCGGACTAAAGCCTTGGGAGCAGTGGGCAGGTGAGGGGCAGGTCTTTCGGTGGCTTCCCCTTCCCTTTCTGTCCTCCAAAAGTGCATCTTTCGCAGCGCGTACATCATCCCCAGGGCCTCAGGCTTTGGGTCACAGGTTTTGGTGGGCCCCCTCCTTCCTCCGTCCTTTCGGTCCCGGGTCCCAGGCTCCAGGGCACCGCACTAGGGGAGGAGTGGGACTGATTGCATAGACCTTTTCTCCCAAAAGGGGTAGGCATGAAGAAGGAACAAGTCCCAGTCAGATAGAAATACAGAAGCAAGAGGGGTCCAGGACCAAGTTCGGGCCAAATTAGATGTCTCCAAAAATGGTGCAGAAAATGGGGTGTTTTCAATGAGTCCTTTGGGGCAAAGAAATTTGTTTGGGGCTCTGGGTTTTTTTTTTTAGCTCAGATCATGCAGAATCCTCTCACCAAGGGGCCCTGTGCCACCAAACCCTGCCCTGCTGTGCCACGCTCACCGACTCTGACCCTCTCGGTGGCCCCCGCCCTGACCTCGGTGCCCAAGCCCCGAGAGCCGTTCTCCCCCCTGCCACCATCGCCCCTTCAGAGGCCCTGCAATGCCCGCCTCCGCTCCCCCCCTTCCACAGCACCCCCAGAGCGGTGGGCCCATGGCATGTCTGCCACTTGGGACGGGTCCCCTGGTCCCCAGCAGGCTGCTGCCTGAGCCCCGTGGCAAATAGCAAGCATGACGGGCCCCGGCCTTTTTGGAATGCTGCTGTCCGGCCCAGAGCAGGCGTCGAGGGCAGGGCGGGTGGGGAGGAGAGAATGCACGTGGTCCGGTTCCTTTACCTCTAGGGGCCCGTCTGTAGTGGGCCTTAGGGACACGCTCACCTCTCTCTGGGAAAGGATCTGGACAGTGGGTCTGGGAGCTAACCCAAAGCACGCTGTCTGTCTGTTTGTTTAAATCTGCTCATCCCTGGGCAGAGGGACGGCCGCTGGTGCCAATGGGAACTGCCCTCAGCCTGCCCGGTGCCAACAGGGGCAAGCAGCCGCGTGTCCTGGGAGCGGGCATGGGAGCAGGGGGCGGGGGACAGGCTGGGCATCCGGTCCTTTCTTCAGTCGTGGCAGGTGGAGAGGAGATGAATAAATTAGAAAGACACCGTGTTGCATAGGCTGCCCCCCGGGGCCCCTCGGCCGGGGTGTCTGTCGCTGGGGGACCGGGCGACCGTGTTCCTGACTGCCAGGCGCGGAACCTCACTCGCTCTTCGGAGAGAGTCTCTGACTTTTCTGTCTTACCTCTGGTTTTCGTCTTTGTTTTTTGTTTGTCTCTTTTTGTTGTGTTTTTGTTTGTTTGTTTTTTTTGTCGGGTTGGATGTTGGCGGGGGTGGCTGGGAGGACGTCCTCACTCGCACTAGCTCTCCACCGAAAACGTGGGCCGGGGGGCTGCCTTTCTCCCCCCGGGATAGCCCCGAGACACAGGAGAAGGGACGTGTGGGGAGAACCTTGTTTATCCCAGATACCAGGACTGGAAGAGAAAGAAAAAAAAGAGAGAGTGATGAAGTACAGCTATCCGGAGGGTGAATGACGATCTTCCTTAATACTCAGCTTCATCTTTTCCATCTTCCTCCCCTCTTGCTCACCTGCCATCTCCCTCCCCCGTCTTCTCACAGCCCCACTCACTTTCCACTTTTAGCCCCAATTAAATCCCTAGTTCATTGCATGACTTGAGTAAGCCATTTCTTTTTGCGTCCAAGTTTACTATCCACCAAATAAGGAGTCATAGTGATGACTTCAGAGGCTCCTTTCAGTTCTAACATTTGGTTTTCCAAAGTCACTTCCAGTTAAGACATTCTACGTTCTATGTTCAAAAGGCCCATTTCCCTTGGACATCCTAGGGCTCTGTAGAAGGTCTAACGAAAAGCTAGTCAGCCTGGGGATGGAGGGTGGGAGCAAAGGAAGGCAAGGCAGCTGGATAGAGGCAAGAAAGTTGGACAGCTGGGAAGGGTAGCGAGGGGGAGCTACAAGAATGGACTCCCAACCTTGCTTCTGAGGATCTCATAAGTCAGTCTGGCCCCTTTCCTTGGTCCTCCAATCCTACCAATAATTGTCAGGTCTAGGGCATGGTTTGCTATGTGCTTCTGGGCCTGGAGTTTGGAGTATACACCGTACTCAACCTTGAGAGGCCCCTGCCCCAATACAGGAGAGGCTGTGCAGTTCTGACTTAGGAAGACTATAATTTCTGTAGGACACTTTCTCTAAGTAAGGAAAGCCCGCGGCTGGCCAACGCAAGAATGCTTTGCTTCTGGCAACTGGCAGAAACCAAGAAAAATTCAGAAGGGTTCTCAGTCCTGAACAGCCCCCTACTTCTGTATCGAGGGCACCAGAGTGTGGAAGAGAAAGCTAAGAATTCTCAACTCCTCCCACGTACTCAGCCCAGATACTGAATCCATCACCAGAATCTTATTTCTGCTTTATCTCTTCTCATGTCTGTGCCCTTGCCTCCACTCACTTGCGTGAGGGCCCTCAGCCCTTCTTAGCTGGACTACTGCAACGATCTCGTAATTGGTCCTCCCTGCCCACTGCTAAAGTGGTTTTCCTAAAGTGCAGTTTTGCCCATGTCACCTTGTCTAATCGATAAACTCCAATGTCTTCCCATGACTCCCAGGTCCTAACAAAGTCCTCTGGCATCTAAAGTGCTTCACAAGCTGGTCCCTTCCTCCTTTCCCAGATTTCTTTATTGGACCGTCCTCCATGCACTCTATGACCTGCTGACACCTGCACCCCCTCTGTTCCTCTCACAAAACAAACCATCTCCGATCTCCATGCTTTTGCAGAAGCTTTCTCCCATACCTGGACTACCCTTCACCTTTACTTCTTGATATCTCCGGCTTCATTCAAGATTCAGCTCAAAGGCTGCTGTATGGAAGAGGCTTTTTCTAATTTCCTCCCTCCCCCTTCACCCCTAGTCATCTACCTTCTAAGGTGACTTTCTTTCTATTCTGTTGTCTTTGTTGTTTAGTTGGAATCCAATTCTTCAGCAACCCCATTTAGATTGGTTGGTTTGTTTGTATTTGCAAAGTCTCCTGCTCATTTTACAGATGAGAAAACAGGATTAAGTAAATGGCCCAGGATTACCCTGCTAGAAAGTTCTGAGGCTGGATTTGAACTCAGGACTTCCTGGCCTGGAGTTCTATCCACTGGGCTACTGCCCTGCTGCCCCACGTTCTACATGTGACTTGTGTGCACAAGGTTTGTATGTACAAACCTTCAAATAGGGTCAGCAAAGAGTCAGACACATCTTAAACTGCTCAACAACACAAACCTAATTACTGACATGTTGTTCCCTCTATTAGTTTTCCTGAGGCCAGGTGCTGGGTTTTGTGTTTTTGCCTTTTTCTATATCCCCAGTGCTTGGCACAGTGCCATAAGTCAGTGCTTAATAAATGCTTGTTTATTATCTATAAACATCAACAATTACTGATGTTAATCTAAACATGAGATCCTCATCCAGTGATCCATAATGAGAGAACATATTTACTGGAGGGAATGCGCCAAATCCATCTCAATGTTCTCACTAAAAATGAGACCATAAGACAAAGGGAAGACGGAATAAGCCCATGAGTTTTCTTTGGAAAAGCAAATAAAGAACTGGCAGAGTTGCTTTTATCATGTGTATGAAGTCAACGAGAAACATAATAGAAGAGCACATTTGATCATCTTTTATTGTGGGGCTCATGATCAGCAACTGTCACAGTGAAGAAGAGCTGCCTCAGTGCCCACATTTGTTTCAGAGAGTGAGGAAGTACAGAAATTCTAGGACAAACTCGATCGCCTCCAATTAAATTGTGAATTGTAACACCGGATAACTGTAATGAGAATTGCATCGAGTGCTGGGCCTGGAGTCTGGAAGGCTCATCTTCCTGAGTTCAAATCTTACTAGCTATGTGATCCTGGACAAGTCACTTTACTTTGTCTGCCTCGGTTTCCTCAACTGTAGAATGGGGATAATAACAGCACCTTTACTCTAGGGTTGTTGCAAGGAGCAAATGAGAAAGCACGCGGCACAAAGTAGGGACATATATGCTTATTCCCTATCCTTTGGTTGCCCGATCTCTGCACTTGACAAGGAGTGCCACCTAGTGGTCTACAACATTGCCAGTAAACACTGACTTCAAACAAAGATCTTAGAGAAGGATGCTAGGAGATTATGAGCAGCATTATCTCATCAAACAGTAGGAAATGGAAAGGGGAAAAAAAAGCATAAAGAAAGCTCAATATGAGATCCAATTAATAATTCTGAGGATTTTAAGGATGAACTTGAAGAGAGAACAAAGAAGAGGAAATTCAAAAGAGCATAGTAGAGAGTCTTATAACAAGTTTTCCCCACCATTTTTGCACAACAGTGTGAACACATTTGGATTGGATCTCCTAGTCCTTGGTGTGCTACATGAGGATGTATCAGTGGCACTACAGAAAACAAAACCAGAATGAACAGACGGGTAAGCCCAAATTTATACAAAGGAGGTCAATAGCGGAGAGGATATAATTTGGAGAGCTCTGAGAAATGCTTTTTTGAGAGGACAGAGAGATAATGCTAAAGAATTGGAGGGGAGAAAAATATCTCAGATTTGAGAGTTACCCAAAAAAGATGGCCAAGAGAACATGAATAGCCAAGACCAATCAGCACTTTGCTATTTATATCAAATCATGAGAACAGTCTACATCCATATTGAGGGAATCTCTGATTTGAGTGTAAGAAGGGAACAGGCAAGGTTTTGCAAGTAATAATAGCAAACCACATCAGTCACATATCTGATTGAAAGGTGTAACAAATTATAAGATGCTACAGCTCCTCGATTTGTAAAGATGTATCAAAATGTAGTCTTTAAGGTTCTCCTCCAACAAAGTTATCACCCATACAATGGTCAAAAATCATAGCCTTCAACAAAGTAACAATAATAGCTACTCATATTTATATGGTGCTTCAAGATACACAAACTGCTGCACGTGGGCACTTTATCCTCACACTAACTCCCTAAGGCAGCTGCTATTATTACTCTCATTTTGCAGATGAGGAAACCGGGGTTTGAATTTGTCCTCCCGACTCCAAGACCACCCACTAGACCACCTCACCACCCCAGCAGAGAGAGCTTTACTGAATGACTCCCTGATTATTAATATTAAGTAAGGGGTAAAACAAGAGACGCATATGCTTGCCAAAGTCTTGTCATGGCAAATGTCCAGCACAGAGTCCATATTGGAGAAGGGTTCCCACAGATTGGGAGGCCCTCCAGATCTTGCTGTTTGCTGATGGCATTAAGCTCTGGAACTATGTACAGCCTCCAAAAGGAGACCTAAAATCCAATTGAGCAAGACAATCGGATGTAGCTATATGGGTCACATAGATTGGGCCATCAGTCCCCGTAGCCGATGGCCGATGCAATGAGACTAGAATGGAGGAGTAGATGACCTTGGGAAATCAATCCCTGCTTCTCCCTGAAACAAAGGCCCATCTTTATAACTAAGATCCTTCTGGTGAGGTTGCATGACTGGGAGCCACAGAACTAAGACTACAGGTCACCAGAAGGGCGAGGGAGAGAGCAGAATTAGCAAAGAGTAGGTTGCAGCATGCTACCCGTGGCCAGGCAAAAGGAATGCCCCCAGACAAATGAAAAAGTGGAAAAGGAGGTGGATTCCTCAAGGGGGCAAGATGTACCTGATTGCCTGCACGCTCCACTGGTATCCCTGAAAGTCGAGGAGATTGGAAAGACGGCCCCCAGCATGCTAGGTGGATGCCCTGTGGAGGATTTACGGGAGGGCATGGACAAAAGAGAAGGGATTGATTTAACGTAGCAAAATGTGGCCTTTAAGGCTCTCCTCCAACAAAGTCTCCCATGCATTGGTCAAAGATCATAGCCTTCAAAAAAGGAAACAGTAATAGCTACTAACATTTATATGGTGCTTCAAGGTATACAAACTGCACTTTTTTCCTGACAAGAACTCTGTGAGTTCTGTGATCCCACCTCAATTTAATCCCAGATCATAAGATCGGTGATAGTTTTATATTGTGGGAGGACAGGCAAACCTATGGACTCACTCTTTG
This sequence comes from Sarcophilus harrisii, assembly GCF_902635505.1. NCBI lineage: Eukaryota > Metazoa > Chordata > Mammalia > Dasyuromorphia > Dasyuridae > Sarcophilus > Sarcophilus harrisii. The sequence goes on from NC_045426.1 coordinate 656,650,416, forward strand.
GATGGCCAGTGGAATATGTTCTAGAAACCGGGTCACAGCAGGAATGGTCCTTTGGACACAGAATACAAAACTGAAAATTCAAGAACTGAGAGGGGCCTCAGAACATACGATGTTCTAGCTACAAGAGGAACTTAAGAAACTGCTTAGCTCAACCCTCTCATTTTATGCATGGGGAAGCTCAAGTCCATAAAGGTGAAGTGTTTGCCCAGGATCACAAAGGGGAGACTGTCAGCTCCAGACTAGGACTTTTCCAACTATCCCACAATGCCTTTGATTTCTAAAGTGTCTTTGAGCTGCTTAAATGTGAGCAAAACCAACATCAAATACATGCCCACTTGGTACCTACGCCCACGCCCTATAACAATTTCTCCTATTTGTGTTAACACTTTTAACTTTTCTAGAGTGCTTTTTCCCATGATTTCACCTTGTTCTCTTTGGAGGTCAGTCTAAGTAGTAATGATATCAAGTAGCATTTATATACTGCTTTAAGATTCATAAAGCTAGCAAGTAGTCTAAGGCTGAATTTGAACTCAGGCTCTTCTGACCCCAGAGATGGAGTTCTATCCACTGAGCCACCTAGTCGCCTTTAAGATTCATAAAGTGCTGAAACCAGGAGGATCTGAGTTCAAATCTGGCCTAGACACTGAACACTTCTTAGCTGTGTGACCCTGGACAAGACACAACCCCAAATGCCTCAGGAAAAAAAGATTCATGAAGTGCTTTACCAAATCACATCATTTGATCCTCCCAACAACCCTGGGAAATAGGTGCTATTTCTAGCCTCGCTGTACAGATGAAGAGAAATTAAGTGAGTTACACAACCCCCTAAGTATGAAAGGCAGGATTGGTCTTGACTTTAGGGCCAGCACTCTATTCGCTGTGCCATCTAGCTGCCAGCAGGGAGGCAGGGCAAGTATCATCATGTCCATTTTACAGATGGGGACACTGAGACCAAGGGAGGGGGAACTGGCTTGCCTTATGGGACAGCTGCCCGGCTTCAGCACTGAATGAAATTCTAAGCCTCTCGACTCTTGGAATCGCACAATGCATGCAGACACGATACTTCCCAAATCCTGAATTGTATCACACCTTCGGGGGGCTAGAAGAGAACGTGATTTCACCGGCCTCGGGGACTTCGGGTGAGAAAACTCCCGTTTCCCCATGTAGCTGCCTCAAGGCAGACTCCGAGAGCAGTTTGGGGCTCAGGCGCTCCGGCCAGCGCGGATCAGAGGTGGGGATGTAACGGGCTTGCTAAGCACAAATAACAAACAGAGCGGACGTTGCGGGTAGTTTCAAAGTTTACTACGCGCGAGGAATAATCTGTTTTGCACAAAGCTTGACGCTCTAGCACCACGCCGGATCCTAAGCGTGCCCGGCATTAGCCCGACAAACTCGGCACAGAACACGTCCCCACTGTTATGATGGCACCACTTGTAGGGAGATCACGGCAGCATCAACGTCCGCCTATGGGCACAATTCGGCGGATTGGGGGATCTACTGGATTCCTTAACCGCCGATTACACAAAGCAGGGCACCGTTGCATGGGTCAGGGCTATGGAATTCCGGGATTGCGACCTCCCCTCCCTGTCCTGAGCCTGGCAATCCACAGGAAGGCGGAGGCTGCCCGGCCGGTCCGGCCCCCGGGATCCTGCACCAGACACCCAGCGGTTTGTCCAGCCGCAGCATCCCCCCGGTCCCCAATTTCCTGCCCCGCTCCGGAGAGCGTTTCGCCCTTGGAGTTCCCAGTGGGAGATAGAGCAGCTGCTCGGGAGCAGGGACCCCAGCATATGGTGGGAGTCCGGGCCACAAACTGGGCCCGATTCCTTTAAAAGGAACCTCCCGCCTCCCCCTACCTCTGGCCCTGTCCGCACAGTCAGAACGAAGCCAGCCATCCAGGAAGCCGGGGCGACCAATGAGGTCGGCTGGAGGAGCAAGCCTGCTTCTGTGTCCCGCCCCTCAGTTTGTTGCTAGGGTAGGGGGGCAAGGCTCGGGGGAGGGAGGGGTGTAAATGCGGAGCCGGGAGCCTCAAAGCCTAGTTTCTAGTTATAATAGGGGGTGGACCCCCTGAGTCAACTGGGGAACAGAAATCCGAGCCCTCTTCTCAGCTCCTACACCGAGCCCCGCTCCATTCCACTCCCACTGAAAAGAATCTTGAATCTTCCAAGCAGCCTTTACCTAGCTGGAAAATCAGCTCAGCCATTGATCCTCCCGCACTATTGTTCCCAGAGCCTGCCTCTCCAGCCCTTCCCCCACCTCAAGTTCAAGTTCATCTTGCCATTACCTCATGTCTGGTTTCCGTTGGCAACCAGACAGGCTTTAGGTGTGACCCTCCCTCCTCTTGTGAGCAGTTCCCCAGCCTTTGATGCTGGGTCCTCTTCCTTCCTTCCTTCCTTCTTTCATTCCTCTCTTTCTCCCGCCCTTCCTTCCTTCTTCCTCCCTTCCCTCCCTCCTAATTTCCCTCCCTCTCTTCCTCTCTTCCTTCCTTCCTTCCTTCCTTCCTTCCTTCCTTCCTTCCTTCTTTCTCTCCCTCTCCTCTCCTTTCTCTTCTTGGTATCTCTGGGACCAGGATCCCTCTTCTTTCAGGGCCCTCTCCCCTGTCTCGGTCCCTAATAACAAGGGCTCTCACTTCTCTTCCTCAACACCACCCAGCAAAGAACAGGGTCTTGTAGCTTCCTTCCTAAAGAGCCCTGCCCAGAGCTGGGTACTGTGGGGAGGACCCTGAGCTGGGAAACAGCTTTTATGAAGTTTGTGGAACACCTGAAAAACTTCTTTAGACCTCACAACAGCCCAGATGGCTCGACAGTGTAGGCATTAGTATCCTCATATAATAGAGCCTGAAGATCAAAGAGCTCAGGATTTGAACCCAGATTTGCCAGCCTCTGAGAAGGGCACTCTTACTACTCCCTTCCAATGGCTTTTTTCTTCTAGTCTCTGATCATAACTCCCTATGTGACCATAACCAAGTCTTTCCTGAATCCTGTTTTTTCACCTGTGAATCGAAGATGGAAGACAAGATGGGTCCTTCCAGCTCTGACATTTAACTGTTTAAGGTCATTTTCAAAACTAACACTTAAGAAACTTATCGTTTCAGGTAAATAAGACATTAGGACCTAAACTTAGGCCAGAGGGAAAGCAGGGTGGGCACCTGGACATCCTGGGGTGGAGAGACTTTATCAAAGGAAGCAGCAGCAGCAGTGCCCTCTATTCCTTCTATGGCCCAAGAATGGATTCTTAAGGTTTCTTGGGAAAGTCTCAGGACTGAGATGTGTAAAGTCTATTCCTATTATCACTAATACATACATCAGGCATTGTTTTTTGATGGCTCATATTTTCCAGAAAGTTTTCCCAGACTATTTTGAACCATATTGTTCTTCAAATTTTTTACTATGTGTGTCACACTCTTTAGTAGCTAATTATTATTCTGTTTCCTTTTGTTTTATAATTGTTTCATGAGTGTGGGTTTAGACTATGAACCCCCAAAGGCTGGGACAGTGTCTCCTTCCTGCTTCTACTTCCCCAGGGCTGAGCGCTCAGTCAATATTTGTTGATTGGGACCATGAAAGCTTCTGCTTAGCAAGTTGTTTTTTCTACTTTGACCATTGGAGTGAAATCAATTATGAGTGAGGGGGTAGTTAGTGGTGGGTTGGCCAAAACCTCCTTGTCCCATAACATTTGCTGAAACGATCCTTAGGACATAGGATGGCAGAGCTGGAATAGCCTTTAGGACAAAGAATGGCAGGGCTAGAAAGGACCCTTAGGATATAGGCTGTTTTAAAGATGAGAGATTATTATTATAATCTAAAGCTTCAATCATTGGCTGATACTGACTACAAAGAAAACATTCCATCTCTGTAACTTCTTTCATCTCCACTTGCATTACAGACCATATTTTGTCTCCATTGGGGACTTCTTTGAAGATCATTATTTAGTTTTTATGACTATCGGCAATCCGTAAAATCCTCATGGGAAAGAAAGATTTGAAAAATAACACAAGCATTCTAATGACAGAAAAAACAAAGCTGAGATTTCACAATCTGTATGGAATTTAGCCAGCATTGCTCATATCCTCGAGCAGTTCATCTTCCACCCTTATAAATGCACAGGATATGTCCCCCCATCTAAAATGCATTCCTTCTCTCACATCCGCCTCTTAGAATCCTTAGTTTCCTTCAAGCTTTAGCTCAAGAGCCACCTTCTACAACAAGCCTTTCTGAATCACCCCGAGTTGTTGGTTCTCTCTATTCAGATGACCTTCTATTTATTTATCTGGGTAGATGTTGTGTTCTGCCCTTTCCTTTCCCAGCATAGTATAATGCGTTCCTTAAGGCTAGAGACTGTTTTCAATTTTGTCTTTGTATTTCCTGACACAGCATTTTAAACATAATATCTAATCAATGTTCATTTAGTTGAACTGACAGTTAAAGCTTCAAAATAGGCAACGTCAGAATTGGAATGGACTTTAGAACACAGAATGGAAGATATCAGACGAGCCTTACAACATAGAACACTGAATATCAGAGCTGGAAGGAGCCTAAGTGATCCTTTAATCCAATCCCCATGATTTTACAAATGGAAAAACTGAAGCCAAGACATAGGAAGTGTCAAAGATGAGCAATGAACAATAGAGCCAAGTCTAGACACAATGCTACATCCAGGGCTTCATCCATTGCATCGAGCCGCCTTGGGGTAACTTTGTTTTCCCTTTAAGATGGCCCATAAAATTCATTAGAATCTGGTTTCCCTTGGATATATATTTGGTGGTGGGAATGGCAGGAATGGATGGAACCGTTTAATTTCTCTGGATTCTACACCCTGCTATGTTCTATATACAGCCCAAGACTGTATGTACTATGTACTCTAGGGAAGCCTGGGCCCTGGCCATAACCTTAGCCACCACTTGGGGGAAGAGAAGTAGAGACCCAAAAACCTGGAAGGATTTGTAGGTCTGAGGACACCTATGGGAGGAAGGCAGGTCACATGGTTACTTTGGTCATTGGAAAACCTAAAGAGAAATTGCTTAGAATGCCTGGGTTGACCAAGAAAGTGCTATTTGGAATGATCAAAAACTGTTCTCCCTTTTTACTAGTTTTGGTTTCTAAAATAATTAGGACATTTCCAGCCTCTGGCTCTAGAGGGTGCCCGAGATGCTAGGATTCAGGGAGGCAGTCCACAGCCACATCCAAGGGGAAGCCAGGTGAAGGTGGGGAGAGACACAGTAAACACAATTACACAGGCAGACACCTTCCCCCGGCAAGACACAGACACACATCCATGCTAACACTCAGGTATCCTCCATTCTTAATACAAAAAAATCCTTCACTGACCCTACTACCTTCCTCTTCAAACGATTGTTCCAAGTCCTATTAAAGTATCTTTCATTTTGTGTTCCTTTCTCTCCTCTGGCATTGCCTCCATTCTGGTGGTACTTAATTGGCTCTCATCTATTCACATCTGGACTATTCTGATAGCCTGCTGAGTCCCTCCTCATTCCAGTACATCCTCGACTCAACTGTCAAAGTGATCTTCCTAAAGCCCAGGTCTGATAACCGGGTTTCCACCCTCCACGCAATAATCTCCAGCACCTCCCAATCACCACCAGGATCTTTGGGGCTTTTAAAAAAACCTGTTTGTAGTCCAGCCCCTTCCTACTTTTCCAGTCTTTTTTTTTCCTTGTTGGGAGATTGGACCATTTAATGACTCCAATCTCATTGCTTATTGATGAGGAAACTAAATTTCTTGGTCTCTGATCAGGACCCCACTTTAGGCAGTCTAGCAGCTCTCTGCTCCAGGGGCTCAACCTACAATGGATTGTAATTTTGACGTCCAATCAACTTGGCCCCTCTTGCTGCTTAGAACTTCTGAAGGCAAGGGAATCCACCACCCTCAATCTCCCAGAAGCAGGGATGGTGTGTGTGTGACCATGCTTAGCCTCCGTACCCCTTCATGTACTCTGTGACCTAGCTACATCAGCCTTCCCCCCAGTCCCTAAACAGGACTCTGTCTTTTTTTCCTATTTTCTCAGTAGCTCTACAGCTCTTTCTCCTTCTGCGCTGGGTCCTCCTGCACGGATTGCCCACTTGGATAGCATAACCTCCAAAACTCTATCCCAGGTCCTCTTCTCTCTCAACAATCACCCTCTTGGTCACCATCTGCTCCCATGTCTTCTCTAACCTGATGATTCCCAGATCTAGAGATCTATCCCTCCTTTTTCTTCTGACTGCCTCTCCAGGTGCACAGATATATATTCTTGATTACTCATAGTCCCTGACCCCACCACATAGCAATCAATGGCCAAGTCTTGCTGATTCTATCGCTATCTTATTTTTATTATGTTCCCTTCACTCCACTGACACCACAATCATCCTCGTTCAAGTTCTTACCAGTTTTCACTGGGATTGTTACAATAGCTTGCTAATCAGTCTCCCTGACTAAATATTCTCCTTTCTCCAGTCTCTCCAAACATTCTAAAAATGCACATCTTACCATGCCATTCCCTTGCTCAATAAATTCCTATGGCTCCTGTTACCCTAGGATGCAATGCACATTCCTTCATAAGCTTCCCCCAGACTACCTTTCTATATCACTGTTACTTCCCTTCATACCCTGCACAGTTCAGCCACTGATTGCCTCCTTTTCCCTCCCACATACCAGATATTCCATTTTGCATCACCATGTGTTTGCACAGGCTGTCCTCCCCATACCTAGAATACACTCCTTCCTCACCTCTGTTTTGTAGCATCCTTAATTCCTTTCAAAGCTCAGTTCAAATACCATCTCTTAGATGAGGCCTTTCCTGATTCCTTCTGAAGCAAATGTCTCTCCTCCAATTTATCTTCTATTTATATTGCATATACCCATGTGTACATATTGTTTTCCACTGAGGCTGTAAGCACCTTAAGGATAGGGACTGCTAATTTTTCTAACACAGTGTCTGATACACAGTCGGTGCTTAATAAATGTTGACTGATTAACTTTAGTGACCATCCATCCTCTACCACCAGGTCCTGTGGCAACCTATCTCACAATAAAATAGGGTACGCTAAACATTTATTAAGTACTGACTAGGTACCAAAAACTGTTCTAAGTACCAAATATAAAGGGATTCTCTGAGCCATAGGACTTGAAAACTCTCAGGAATCATTGGATTCTCTGAGACATAGGACTTGAAAACCCTCAGGAATCATTGGATTCTCTGAGCCATAGGACTTGAAAACTCTCAGGAATCATTGGATTCTCTGAGACATAGGACTTGAAAACCCTCAGGAATCATTGGATTCTCTGAGACATAGGATTTGAAAACTCTCAGGAATCATTGGATTCTCTGAGAAATGATAAGACTGTTACAACACTTCAAAATCTGCTGGAATCATTGGATTCCCTAACACATAAAAAGACTTTCAGGACTTCAAAAACTCAGGGGGATCATTGGATTCCCTGACATGTGAAACAATGGACAATAGATTGGTTTTGGACTATCTCTTGGCTGCTGAAGAAGGTGTATGTGTGACTGTTGTTTACATACCCACCTTCTAGGACTTCTGGTGATCTTTTCCAACACCATGTTGATTTATATTGTTTGCTATTCTGCTACTTGTGTGTACAATTCATGTTTGTTACACCACATCGAGCCTGCACTGACTGAGGGGAGGGTCATCCTAATAGCCTCTGCGTTATTGCTATGCTTGTGAATACCTTCCATGCTGATGGGTTTGTGCATAATAAGACCCTTCAGCCCAGAAACCCTAGCAACCCCATTTCCTTTGGTGCTTTTCATCTCCCTTCCTGAGATGTCAGGTAGGGTGTGATCATCTCCTTTTAGTACTTTCACCGCCTTTTCTGAGAAGTCAGGAGGCTGTGATCACCTCCTTTTCGGTGCTTTCACCTCCTTCCCTGAGAGTTAGGGAGGCTGTGATCACCTCCCTTGGGGCTCTGACCTCCTGAGGAGTCAGGGATGGCATGACCACGGTGTTCTAAAATAAAGAAAGGGAAATGTAATGGGCTGAGGTTTGAGCTGATGCACTGAGGTCCCAAGTACATGAGGCTAGATAGTAATTGGGCTATACTCTATTAATATACATGATTGGATTAAGAATGGTCCCTGCCCACTCTCCTTGCAAGTCCTGATGTGTTGTATAGGAAATGACGATTTTGGTGGGTGGAGGCAGAGAGGGAAGAAGACAAGCTGGGAGAGATTGGGCTGAGTTCGAGACTCTGAGCTGCTGGTTGTGTGGCTGCTGGTCGAGCTAGCTTCTTGACTCAGCTGCACACATTGCTATCGCCGATTCTCTTCCACCTCCAATCCTTCTTCACTGAGAATAAAGACTGACGATTTTCCCCTAACCTGAATTCCTGTCTCGTGCTGATCTTAAAATACACGATCTTAACAGATACACAGTCGGTGCTTAATAAATGTTGACTGATTAACTTTAGTGACCATCCATCCTCTACCACCAGGTCCTGTGGCAACCTATCTCACAATAAAATAGGGTACGCTAAACATTTATTAAGTACTGACTAGGTACCAAAAACTGTTCTAAGTACCAAATATAAAGGAAGTCCCTGTCCTCCTGATGCTTAATGGAGGAAGACAATACACAAAAGGAAGCTGAAGGGAAGAGGTGTGGAGAGTTCTTCTATTCTTTAGGAAGTTTTCCTTATATCAAGCTTGTGCACATGCTATAAGAAAAACAGGAAGGTATATGCTGCTCAAATTCTGAGTTCAAATTCAACTTCAGGCTTTTACAGGGTAGAAATAATACCTATCTCCCAAGGTGGTTGTGAGAATAAGATAAAATGTAAGGTACTTTGAAAAGCTTCAAGTACTATATAGATGCTAGTTATTATCATCATCATCACCACCTTCAAATTAAATAATAATGGTTGTTATTTAAATTTAAATTATTAACTAATCAAATAATTTATTTTGAAGTCAGAGGCCCTAAGTTCAGATTCCAAATCTGCTACTTACTCTGCCTATGAGTAAGCTTTAGCAAGTGTCTTAACCTCTCTAAGTCTGGGTTTCCTCATCTGTAAAATGACACTATTAGGCTAGATGACCAAGGTCTCCTCCAGCTTTATATTTATGATCTTATATTAAATCCTTCCCTGCAGTTCTCACCCATTACTGCTTCTCCTGACCTTTGGAGTCAAGCAAAACAAAACAAAACAAAATCTAAAAAACCCTAATTCTTCATCTGCCTAATAATCCTTCAAATACTTCTTTCCTTCAGGCTAAACATCCCCAGGTCTTTCAACCATTCTTCACCTTGCCTACATTCAGGGAAATGCTAAAATTTATTCTATGCCATCCAAATTCACAGATGGGTTGGGGGTCCACAGACCCCAGGTTAAGAACATCTGGTTTAGACATTCTTCCTGTATAAACACAGCTGAAGAGAGATCTTATCTGCACCAATCTTTGAGGACCAGAAAGAGGGAGATTCACAAACATGGGTCCAAGATCAGCCCCGAGAGTCATTTCTGCCCCTTTTTGACCTTGCACAAGATGGAGAGCACGAGTATCCTGTGAAATGGGACAACTCAGAAATCACAGATTTAGCACTGGGAGGGAATTTGGAGAGCAAATGCAATTCCCTCAGTTTTAAAATGAGGAAAGCTGGGGAACCCAAACAAAGAGCCTTGAGCAAGATCACACAGCAGTTGGAGGAGAGGGACAGGGAGAGGACAGGGACGTGAGTTTAGGTGTCTCTGTTAATGCTATTGACTATTACTGGATGTTCTCCGGGGCTCAGAAGATAAGCATCCGCTCTCCTCCCTTTGTCCCTCCCCGTCCTCGGAAGCCCATGGAACCATTTGTTTTCTCTCATTTCTCTGAGGGGCAACATGGACCGGTGAGAGCGAGCTGGCAGTGGTGCCAGAAGATGGGTTCACCGTGGGAATCTGGGCCAATCACTCTCAGTTTAACACTCCAGGTACTGGTAGAGGGAATTTCCTCAGTCAATGAAATAGCTGGTTCATTCCCGGTCCCTATCCCTGAGCTTCAGCCAGCTGCCCTTCTTGCTTAGTTTGCTAAACTCCATTTCCCTAGACCACTGAGGCAGCAAATCACCCACCCAGTGGGCCTCTGGCTCAATCCTCCCACAGGTGTCTGCTATTTTGGGAGTGGGGTAGGGGAAGGTTCAGGTTTTGGAACAAAACATTGAGTCATTAGTCAGCTGAGGGAGGGTTTCTGATTGCTCACTTGATTCTTTCAGTGGCAGAAAAAGCCCTGGTCTCTGCTGAGGAACAGCCAAGCTGGTGCCATTCATTCTGCCACTTCTGGGGGAAGGGTCTCAGAGTGTGAACAGTGTCTATGGGGTGTGGGAAGGAGTTTGGCTGAGCAAAGGTAGCTCCCAAGGTTTCCTGGGAGAGCCCCTTCATTAATACATGTGCAGAAAGCTCCAGGAAAGTCCTCATAGCAGCAAAGGTGCCCGACATCACCATACTTCTCTAAGGCAGGCCCTCATCTCCCTGGAGACCCAGGCCAGCAGGTGTAGACAACTACTGCCTCTGAAGCTGGTGATCTGGCTCTCACCACTTGGCATGGCCCCTGTCTCCTTAATTCTTATTTCCCCATTAGAATTATTGCCAGATGGGCTGTGTCTGGTTTCTGGCACACCGGGCTTTGGGAACCCCCATGGGCTGGCCCAAAGCTCTTGTTAATGGAGTTCCTTTGAGGGTTTTGGGGGAGAGTCTAAATCATAAGATACAAAAGCCCTTTGGTCCAAATGTTGGGACTGGGAAAACTCGTACTTCCAACTCATGTCCCTAATGATCCAAAAAACGTAAAACTGGGTCCCCACTAGCTGCCAGTTGATTGGTCTTTTGCCTCTAAGACATTTATGAAAGCAGAAATCTGTCCATTTTTGTGGAAGGGGAGCTGGGCTCAGTTTTAGAATATGGGCTTTTCCGTTTGGGGACCTGGAGTTTGGAGGACAGGCTCAGTGGGTCTAGTAGAAAAACATCCTTCCAGGAGCTCCTAACCCTTTCTATATATAAACCTGTACACAATGTACTGATGCCTTAACCCTTTCCACTGCCCCCACTAATATCCACCAAGGTGTAGATAAGTTAATCCTGTCAATTCACTCACTAAAAAATGTACCATACTTCTTGTCCTCTCAAATTTTTGCCCAACAAATACAAGTTTCCAAACTATACTCAAAGACAGTTGGAATCTTAGAACAGAGTTTCAGAGCTAAGAGAGCCCTTTGAACACAGAATATCAGAGCTAAGAGGAACCTTAAAGGACAGAATGTGAATAGTTGGAGGGACCTTAGAACATAAAATGTTATAGCTGAAAATGACCTTAGAATACAAAATATCAGCACTGGAAGTGATCTTAGAACCCAGAATGTCAGACCTGGGAGGGCCCACAGAAGATAGACTATGAGAGCTTGGGCAGGGAAGGGATTGGAGGCTGTATTACACAGAAAGTCAGAGCTGGAAGGGCTCTTAGAACAATGAATGTCAGAGCTGGGAGGGTCCTTAGAACCCAGAAGGTCAGAGCTGGGAGAGACTTTAGAACACAGAATGTCAGCCCTGGAAGTCTAACAACTTTTGATCTGAGAATACCTTTAGAACATAGAACCTAATAAACCCCCCAATTTCTCTAGTTCTTTATGAGTTGCAAGGCCCTCTCCTTCCCTGTGAGATAGGGAGTACAAGCATTCTTGTCCCAGTTTTTTAGGTAAGCTAAGGTTCAGGGAAGTAAGTAATTTGCCCAGATTCTTACAGCTAGTAAGCAAGCTGGGATCAGGATTCAGAAATCACTCTCCTGCTTACAAGAGTGACGCTCTTCCCATTACATCATGTTAGAGCTAGAACACAGCAAAATATATTAAATATATCCCATAGAATGTCACTGGTGGAAGGGACCTTCCATACCCTCTGCTCCAACATCCTTATTTAACAGATGAGGACAGAGGAACTTACCGGGGTCACTGGGAGCCTCAGGCAGACAGCTTCTGTCTGTAGCTGTCCCTGTTGGCTCTGACCCAGGGTTCTTTCCACTATTCCATCCTGCCCTCCAGACTCAAGAAAAGCCCTCCATGTCCCTACTCCCCTCCCACACCCTCTCCTCTGCTTCAGGCAAATACTGACCCTTTCTTGCCCACCCAGCTTCACTCCTTTCTTCCCTTACTCCTAGGATAATTTGCCATCCCCGCTGTAAGGGGGAAACTGAGGCATGGTGTTCATGAACTACCAAAAAAAAAACCAAAACCCAAACCAGGCTCTTGCCCATTTCATTCCCAAAACTGGCTCTATTTTTAACAACCCCTTCATAACACAGCACTTTCCCTGCTGTTCTTTGGGGCCCCCCTTCTTGGTTATTGGTGGAGTGGAAGGCACATTGGGTCTGTGGTCCAAGGATAAGGACAAGGGTTCAGATTCTGACTCTTAGTATTTATTAAGTTGTATAATCTTGGACAAGTCACTTTCCTTTGCTGGATACGAGTTTCTATCTCTATTAAATCAAGAGGCGGGACTAAATGAGCTTTCACTGCCTTCTAACTCTAAATGCCACAATCTTAGGATCTCATGATCCCATATGCTCTACACAGATCTGCCAATACTTGGCCATCTGGGCGAGGGTGGGGATATGGGGCTGAGAGCTGCGACCTCTGGCTCATGCCCTGCTCCTCTTCATGTCTCAGGCTGGCATAGGGTAAGGGACACCCACAGTTTGGCTGAGTATGGCGGAGTTGGCCTGGGTTCCTTTTCCTGGAATGAAGACTACTACTACTAATTTTGAAGTGGTCCATAAAAGCTTCCAAAGAACTTTCCTCATAATAACCTGTGAGGTAAGCATTGAGAGTGGCCCCTTTTCCATTTTATTGGTAAGGAAACTGAGGCTCAAGTGTGACTCACCCATGGTCAAACAGCTGGAGAGGGTTGGGACTAGGATTCAAAGCCAGGTCTCCTGACTCAAATTCAGTGTTTTTCCTATTCTGTCCTGTTGCTAGTAGGTACTAGAGGGGCAAGGGCTCTCCAGAATGGGAGGTGTACGTGGGAAGTCCCCATCTAGACTCTTCCTTCCTAATACACCAGCATCTTCCCCTCTCGAATGCAGCTGTTTGTCCCCCAGGTCTGGGTGGAGGTGGGCAGAGCTCTCAGAAGGAGCTGGTTTTCTGATCCCTGCCACACTGGTACCTGACTCCACACCTGACCCGCAGGGGGGAGGTCAATGAATTGTATCAATGATGATTATTATTTTCACCATAAAGCTTCCAATCCTACAGCCCTTGAAGGCTGACCCAGCTCTGTGCTAACACGTACTGAGAATAGTTTTGCCCTTTTTCACACAGGAGGAAACTCAGAGTCTATGGCTGTCTTTCTCCAGCTCACCTCACAACTAGTGAATGGCAAAGACCCTAATGGGCATCTTCCTGGCAATTAGTCTAGCCCCTTGTCTACTTCTGGCCAGCTGTTCCCCCAATCTCCAAAGCCCAGAGAGACCTGGAACATGGAAACAGGGTGGTGGGTGACTGACAAGCCCCAGGGGAGAGACAGAAGGGAGCTGACGCGCATTTTCCACCCCAGACCAGGTTCTCCACTCCCCTGCTCCCGGCTCCCTCCCAGGCCCTCTCAACTCTTACCTGTGCCTGATAAATCCCCCCTGGATCCCTTGGTCCTAATCCCACAAAGGGACGGTTTGCAGGGGGCGTGCTGGGCGCAGAGTAGGCTGCGGGAAGGAGAGAGACCAAGAGCCCATTAGTGGGGGTGGGAGGCTGGGAGCCCCTCTCAAGGCCACTGAAGCCCAGCTCTCTCTCTCTCCTGCTGCTGGGGAATCAGCTGTCCACCCCCAGCAGTGCCTGGGACCTCAGTCTCCCCGGGGCTCAGAGGCTAAATTTGGACCATCTTATCTGGTGGCCTAGTGAACGCCCAAGCTTTGACACAGAACATAGCCAAAGGGATACCCCCCCACCCCAAAAAGCCCTCAACGTGTTCCCGGGGATAACGGGTGGGGACAACGTGTGTGGGGGGGGATAAAAGAGAAGGGGGAAAGCCCTGCCTTTCACAGCGCCATCCCGTGGGGCATGCTGGTATAGCAACCACTTCCCTCTAGCTCCCCATCCATCTAGGGGACCTCCTGGGTCAGTGAATGAGAAGAGGGAGGGAGAGGATGAAAATTTCATAATTCATAGCTACTTGTGAATTATTCAGTCGCTTCCCTTGCCCACCCATCTCCCTTACCCCTCCCCTTCTGATGCTTGGACCTGCATCTCTCTCTGGGCTCCATGAATAATTGAGTACATTTTATTTATTAATTTTCCTCTATGCAAGTGCATAAGGATGGGTGTGTGTTTGCATCCACACATATATTTTAATATAGGCGATTAAATTTCATCGGTGAGTAAATAATTCACTGCCGGACGCTGCCTGGGGAGGCCGGCCTCAGACAGGCTGGGACCAGAGGTTGCTGGGACAGATTGTGGGGGTCACAGGATTGGAAGAGGATGTCTGAGAGCTGGGGGGGGGGCTCCTGTTAAGTCTGAGCAGAGCCAGGATGGGGCTCAGTAAGGAAGAGGAAGAGGCAGCACGGCAGCGTGGAGGAAGGATGGACTGGGAGGCAGGAGACAGAGGGTCTAGTCCCCCCCTGCCATGAAATCACTTGTCCTCTTGGGCAAGCCGCACCCCTTCTCTGGACCCCAGTTCCTTGGAATGAGAAAGCCTCTCAGTTCCAGCTCCCCCATGCTGTGCTCTGAGGCCTGGGTCCCTTCCTCGGTTCTGCCCTAGGCTCCCTCTGGGTTCTGTGTTCTGAGGTCCCTGCCAGCTCTGACATTCGGCTGCCCTTTCCAGGGCCAGGATTCTCTGTCAGCTTCTGCCTACAGCTAAGGGGGAAGCAGCCCTGGGCTGGGAGGCAGGAGACCAGGGTTTGTGTCCTGCTCTGGCTCTAAAATTCAAGTGGCCCCAAGTGCTTCTCTGGGCTCTACTGGGCCCAGAGCAGGCCTGATGACTCCCACCCCCCGGAGATCCCCAGCTGGAAAAGGAAGGCTCCTCTCCTCAGGGAAGGGGCAGGAAGCTTCCCAGCGGCTGGTCGTTGGACAACAGATGCTCGGCGCTCTGCGAGGGAGAGGCACAGGCCTTTGGCTCTGGCTACCCTTTATTTCATTGGCTCTTGGTGGGGAGGGTGACAAGAAGCTCCCAGGGAAGTTTGGGGAGAGAAGCAGGGTCTGGGAAAGGGGGTTGGGCTCAAAGTAAAGAAGGGGATGGAGGGCCTGTGTGAGGAAAGAGGCGACTAAGAGGTTTCAAATGAGAAGACTGGGGGGTCTGGGGGAGGGGTGGATTCAGAGCTGGGAGGCACCAGAGAACACAGAACACAAGACACAGCACCATGAACATGGGAGCCTTTGAGATTCAGAGTGGATGGCCAGAGCTCGAAGGGAACACAAAACACAGGACATGGGCTGAGAAGACCTTGGGACACAGAACACAGAATGTCAGACAGAACAGAGGCCTTCTGATGGAGAACTGGAAGGTCCTGAGGAAGAGCCGAGCCCAAGCCCCTGATCTTACAGGAGGAAGGACAGAGGCCCAGAGGAGGGGAGCCCCAGGTTTGCCTAAGCACACTGCGCATGCTGGCGGCCGAGCGGGGCCCAGGCCCGGCTCCCGACGCCCGGCCAGCACTGTCCCTCACGCCACTTGCCTCCTCTGGCCTTGGCCTTCCCTCTCAGAGGGGCCAGGGCCCTCTTCCCTGCTGACCTCAGCCCTGGGATTCTGGGAAAGGAGGGGCAACAAGTGCAGTGGTGTTTGTGACGGAGACGCCCGGCACAACGGGGCTGAGACCCACCAAGCTCATCCTGCCCGAGGGCCTGGCCATGGGGATGGCCGCCTCCACGCCCTGCCTCTGCCAGCTGCTCCCTGGGGCCCTCGGGGCGTCCAGAGCCCCTTGGTAGGGCTGTGACCCAGGGCAGAGGGGCAGGAGGGAGGGCTGAGTGGCCAGGGAGAAGGGGGGGTGCCCAGCTGCGCTGCCCACCCCGCCCCGGGCACCGCTTCCCTCACGCTTACTGGGCGAAGTCGGCGATGTGGTTCCTCCCTCGGAAGTTGTGGTGGTAGATTTGGTGTCAGGGGAGAGAGCCAGCCGGGGCATGCCTGGGGGCGGTGGCGGTGCCAGCATCTGGGTGGAAAGGTAGTGACTGGGCATTTTGACTTGACCACTTCCATTTAACTGGGGGGAACAGAGAGACAAAGTGGTTAGGGGGGCGGGGGAGCCCGGGGGAAGGGCGGCAGGAGTCGCACGGGCCTTGGCCCGCCTCCCCCCAGGTGCCCGGGGCTGTCCCCCTCCACCTCCTGCTGCTGGCACAGACCATCCCAGGCATTGCCCTGGTTTGGTGTCCTGGGCCTTCGCTTCACGGCCCTCCCGGCTGTCCGAGGCCCCGAGTTCTCTCGGAGGCGCCCAGGCCCAGTGGGGACAGTGGCAGGGCAGGGACTCGGGCATTATGAGTTTAGTGGGTCTCAGGAGGAATTCCCTCTCACCGTCACAGAGACACTGTCTGGGGGTGTTTTCACAAGGAATTAAACCTGAGGGCAGGGCTGAGAGTCCGGGGCAAGGAGAAGGCTGAGCCCCTGCGGCAGCTCCCTCTCTCCCTAAACTACAGCTCCAAAACACAACGGCTTGCGCTTCTCTCTGGCTCCCGACGTCACCACCTGATGGACCCTACACGGCCCCCTGAGCTGGGCAGGCGGCATCTATCCCCATCCACGGCACAGAAGAGACGGCTGACTCTCAGAGACGCTAAGTGACTTGTCCAATGCCACACAATCAGTGTCAGAATGGGACGGAACGAACCCAGGCCTTTCACTCGAGACCAGTGCCTTCCTGCTGCACCAGGCTGGGGGGCCCAGACGCGGCTGGCCTCCTCCACGTTTCTCTGTCCCGCCCTCCCCTCCCCTCTCACCCGGCCGCTCCTTACCGGTCCTGGCTGCTGATTGGATGGGTCACAGGCCAAGGAGACGAGATCTTTGAGGGGGTCCTGGGGGTTGAGATGAGGCGGGTATCGGATGGCAGTGTGGGGGAAGTAGGTAGAGGCCGTCTGGGGGATAATGGAGGTGGTTGGGAAATGCAGCGTGGAGGAGGGGTGAGGGCTCCGGGCGATACCTGTGGAGAGAGGGATGGATCCTCAGAGCCGGCTCCTGGCAGGCAGAAGCCGGCTTCTCAAACACAGACTTAGAGCCTTTCAGACTCAGAAAAGACCTCCACCCCAACCTGAAGCAGAGACTTCCTCCAGCAAGGCCCAGCCTCTGTTTAAAGGCTCCGAGCCTGACTCTTGAGAAGCCCCTTCCAATGCTGGGCAGCTCGGAGAGCTCAAGTTGACCAGAATTTGGCTTTGAGGGGCTGTTGCTGCCCCATTGGTCCCAATCTTCCCTGGGGTCAAGCAGGGCAAAACCAGCTCCATTTGCCAGGTGGGTTGCGTGGGATGTGCATCTTAGGGGCAGAGCTGGGAGCAGCAGAGAAGGATCCTGGGATTCAAAATGGGGAAGCCCTTGAAGGGCATCCAGTCCAAAGGAAGATGCTAAGACCCAGGGGAGTGACTGCTCGAGTCTCACACTCTCACACACACACTCATACACACACAGATATACACACTCACAAACACACACTCTCACACATTCACACACATACACACGGGTGCTCAGTGAGAGAACCCGGACTTGGATGCAGCCCCTTGGACCCCAATAGCACTCCTTCCACCATATTCCACTATTTCATGAGGCAGCGGTTCCCAGGCTGGGGAGAGGCGGCATGGGCAGAGACAGAAGAGATCCCAGCCTCTTTTTTCACATGTAAAGAAAAGTCCCCAGTTGTTCCAGGTGAGTAGCTCCCAGCCTGGCTGTAAGCTCATTCCCAGTCTGGCTTGGCCTGAAGCCTGGGAAGCTGCACCAGGCAGGATCTGAGTTGGGTGACAAGAAGAGCCGCCCTCGTGACCCATGAAGAGCTGGGACCCAGGTACCGGCTGGGGGTTCTTACATCTCAGGAGCCACCGCTAGGGAGGGGAGAGGCTGGGGGTTAGCCTTTGTTTAATTATTTTTAGAGGAATCTTTAAGATTATCTAAGTACACCACTGGAGCTGGAGCATGGTCTTCAGGGACTTTAGCTGCCCTCTCTGACTCAGGCTTCCCCAGGCCCAGGCCTTGGCCCAGGCTGCATCTTCTTACCGCTGTGCACAGCGATGACCGGCCGGTGATGCTGGGTGTAGCTGGAGAGGCGGGGTGAGTCCTGAGGCGATGGGCTATTGAAGGGGGACTTGTCCATCTCAGTCTTCTTCACTGTGGGTGAGATCCCTGTGAGGGGGAAGTCAAAGGGTGTCACTTTCATGGCTAGGGATGGGGGAGGTGAGGAGGGAGGTTCTGTGCCCTGCCCGCTTTCCACCATTTGCCTTCCACAAGCATTAAGTGCCAACTATGCGCCAGGTAGTAAGTAGGGCAACGGGGACGAGGGCTGGTCTTGGCGTAAGAGGAGACCTGGCCTCAAGTTCTAGCTGCGTGGTCCCTGGCAAACCATTAAGATGCCCCCAGACAAATCTCTGGCAGATAGTACGGACGCGCCTCAAGCCACACACATTCCACACTGGGAATTTCCCACCCATGGGATCCCAGGGACAGCTTCCCCCCCCCCCAAACCCAACCCCAAATCATCCTAGACACACTGTATGCTGAAAGTAAACAAGGTAAAACGAATCCCCGTCCTCAAGGTTATGTCCCATTGGGAGAGGGAAATAGGCCAGAGACCAGCATCTCATTAGATAATTCAGTCTAATCTGAGGAGAAAGTGACTGACAGGGTCTGGACTCAAGCGATGCCTGAGATGGGATCAAAAAGAAGCTAAGGATTCCAAAGGCAGGAATGAGGAGCAATGGGCTGTGGATGAGCAGGGAATTCGGGGAGCAGTCTTATTCTCACCAGTAAGAGAGAAGGCCCTGCCAGGACTCAGAGGACACCATAATTATTACAACCATTAGACTGTAAACTCCTTAAGGGCGGGACTGTCCTTTGTCTCTTTTTGTGTCCCTAGCACTTTTGGCACATAGTAGGTGTTTAATAAAGGTTTATTGATTGACTGATGTTGGACTAGATGATCTCCAAAGCCTCTTTCAGCTTCAGCATCTGAGTTTGGGATTCTTTCCTTACAGAACTTACCAGTCTGAATTCTGCTGCTTACTCGTTATATAACTTTAATCTCTCCCAGCCTCAGTTTCCCCATCTATAAAGTTCACCCAGTGCTTGCCCAGGCTAATGTGATACAGACTGAATGAGATAATGGGCATGAAAGTGTTTTAATAGAGGATATTAACAACTATAAAAGTCATCATAACAATAGCTTATCCTCACTTTCACTCTCTCCCTAACCTTCCCATCATTGTTTCTGCTAAACCAGAAGCCCCCTCCCCAACCCCAATCAGAATCTTGGGATGAGGGAGACAGAAGAGAGGATAGTGAGTGGGCAGGGGGAGGGGAGAACATCCTGGAAGAGTCCTATGGCTGCCATCACTGCTGCAGGCAGGCTCCTCGGGCCATGTGGCGCTAAGGTAATAAGGTTAGACTTCACTCAGACATACACTTACAAGGATTTCCTAGAACATCTTGTTCAAGGATTGAAATAGCTATGCCTTAGTGGCTCAAGACCAGACCGGAGGGCTGGGATGCTGGCTCTCTGCCCCTGCTCGAAACTTATCTTCTGGACTGGGAGCATTAAGAGGAGGGCATGGAGAAAGGTTGGGGTTCTGTGGGACATGACTCTGGGAGTGTGTTTGTAGGGGGGAAATTATCTTTTCATTCAACTCAACAAATAATCAAGCACTGATTCAGTGTCTCCTGTTGGAGGCACATTTGACAGACGGGGAAATTAAGGCCCAAGAAGTATGGTATGGGAGGAAGAATAGTGAATCTGGGCTTAAATCCCACTCCTCCCACTTACTACTTGTCACTCAAGCTCCCTAGATCTCACGTTCCTCATCTAGAAGAAAAGGGGACTAGACTAGAAGCCTTTTAAGGTCCTTTTGAGCTATAAAACCATGAATCTAATTGTTTATGTTTTTATGACTCTAAGGTTTATGAAATACTTTCTTCACATAAACTATCTCATTTGAGCCTCATAACAATCCTATAAAAAGTGGTTATTATCCATGCTTTATAGATAAGAAACCTGAGGCTCCCAGAGGTCATGATTTGTCTAGAGGTCATGATTTGTCTAGGGTCATCCAGTTAATAAAGCAGGATTTACATAGAGTAGGGAAGGATTTGAACTCAGATCTTTTTGCCTTCAAGGACAATACTCATCTATTGCACCAACCTAATCTCTCTATGAATCTATATAGAGGTAAAAATCAGGGCCTGTTAGAGCTAGAAGACTGCTTAGATGCATCAGAACTAGAAGGGACCTTTGAACCAATCTAGTGTCTTTCTCTTAATTTCCTAGTTTTACAGATGGGGAAACTAAGGTCCTGAGAGAGGAAGTTTAGTGGCACTATTGTCCAAAACATTAGGATTAGAATCCAGGGCTCCAAACCCCTCATGCAGGAGACTTTCTACCACAATGGAATCCCAGGCTCAGTATCAATTTCCCTCATAAGCAGTGGGGAGGGGACAGTCACAGTAAAAAAAAAAAAAAAAAAAAAAAAAAAAAAAAAAAAAAAAAAAGATTCAGACGAAAGAGCCTGGAGAGGAAAGGACTGGGGGAGGGGAAGCTGGACAGATAAAACTCTGAGGCCTGAAATCTTCCCAGGGGAGAAAGGAAATCACAAGCTAGAGACAAGCAAGCACATGAGGGGGGAGGGGAAAGTATCACTTTAATTAACTTAAGCCCCTTCCTCCCCCCCTTCTTAATGAACAGCTAGTTGGAGCTGTCTAGACAGGAAGGCTGAAAAGCTCGGCAGAAAGCAATCCAGCCACAATCATCTCAGACACTCCAGAGGGAGCTGATTGGGAGGGGACGGGGAGCTAAGGTTACCAGTCCCTGGGGCTGGGCCGGCAGGGGGAAGAGGAGGATGGATGGGATTTCTATTCCCTCTGCCCAATGGTGACAAATTATTATAGCACTAAGCTTGGGAGAGACCAGGTTTGAAAGACCGGCAGCATCCATCCGTTCAGATCACAGGAAGTCGAAGTGCTCCAGACCTGGAGTGTTTGTTTCACTCTCCGGGTCAAGCAGACTGTGAAAACGGATTTAAAGGTGGTAGGGTCTGCAAAGGACATCGGGTACATAACAAGCCTCCACTTTTCAGATGAGGAAAATGAAGTTCACCGAGATGATATGGTTTTTCTCAGGATCTTACTGGTGATCATCCACATTTAGGCTCTCTGACCAAATGTACCAAACTCTTTACATTATTTTCTCAACATCTGACAGGCACACGAAAGATTTCTCTGTCCTGTTTGCAGATGACATAAAGCTCAGAGGGATGCTAATGTCAAAGATGACAGGATCAAAACCCTAAAACATTTTCCTCCCTGCCCTGGGATTCTGGGCTGAAACCAACAAGGTGAAACTGACCATGATAAATATGAGTCAAAGACTCTAGGCTAAAAACAACAAGTTTCTGAAACTGACCAGAGATCCAGTGTGGTCTAGAGGAAAGGAAAGGATTTGGGGTTGTTTGCATGTTGTTTACCCCATTAGACTATGATATGAGCTCCTTGGAAAAAAGACTGTTTGGAGCTGGGTTTCTTTTTCCTTTTTTTGCCTCCTTTTGTATCCCTAGAGCTTATTACACTGCCTGGCATATAGTGGGCACTTCATAAATGCTAGCTTAATGACTGAGTCAGAAGATCTTCTAACTCTGGCTCCCTAGGTCCTATGGGTTCATGAACAAAACAATTAATTTTTTTGAGACTTAATTTCCTCATCAGAAAGATAGGAGAGTTGCACCAGAAGCCCTCTAAAATCCCTTCCAACTCTGATGAAATTAATTTAAAAAAAAAAAAAAAAAAAAAAAAGGCAACTTCACAAGTGCAGGATGTATCTGGCTTAACCAGTAATTTATGTAAACACCTTAGGGTGTGTTTGACCACAAATTTAATCTGGGCCAACAGCACTAATGAAATTGGTGGCTTTGTCTAGAGAATTCTATTGCCCTGGTATCACTGGTAATCACTTCTAGCACCTAACTAGAAGCCCACATCCTTTGTAGGTGTCCAGAGAAGACTGACCAGAATGAGGAGGGGGCTAACCACCATCAAATGCAAAAATTGCTTGGATGGACCAGGAATTTTTATCTTGGAAAAGAAGTGCCTTGGGGGAGATATCGTCACTGACTACAAATAACCGAAGGGCTATCATGGGAAAGAGGGAAAAGATTTATTCTGCTTGGCAAACAACAGAATTAGGAGGAGGGAGGATGGGAAGGATCAGATTTCAGTTCTCAAATTGATGAAGAAAATGTTAATAATGCAGATTAAATTTAAAAGAGGAGGAAAAAAAGGCTCCAGTTCTCAAATCCCCAGAGTGGGTCCAAGGTTGTACAACATAAGCAAGAACTTCCCAATTGGCTGAGGAGGTGATGAACTTGTTCCCGGTGAAGGAGGGAATGACCTCACCAAATTAGATCCACAGGGTCTGAACTGGAAAGGAATGAAGAGGTCATCTAGGCCAACTTCTAAATGGTTGGATAACTGTTTTCTGGGGTCATAAAGGGAATTCTTCCCCAGGGGAGAGATTGGACAGGATGACCACTGTAGGAAGACTACTGAGGGAACACGCTACCCAAGACTCCAGAGGCAATCCTGGGAAATCTAAAAGAGTGGCAGAGAACATGAGGAGAGAGACCCATGAGAGATGAAAAGTCAATGAGACCCTCAGGTATGGAACACTAGAGAGAAGAGACGTTACAGAAACAGACATCATTGATGATGCTATATGGGAGACAACAGAAATGGCAGAGAGCCTGAGTGGAAAAGATTCTACAGATACACAGAAATGGTTCCAACAGAGATGGGGATATACAGAAATGGGGAAACCGTTGAAGGCCCAAGTGATGAGACTCTACAGAGACAGAGATAAAATCTCGGAGCTGCCGCTTCAGAGATGGAGCCTTACAGATGTGGTGGTATCGAGAAATGGGAATTCAGAGATGGGCAAACAGGGAGAGGGTGACTTAGGAATGGCAGGAACCTATAAAGGCAGCTAGCTATGGAGAGAACGAGGCAGGATGGATTGAATTCATGAAATATTTTAAAGTTCCTAATTATGTAACAGGATTCCCTTCAGGGATGATACAAAGACAAAATAAAATTAGTTCCTGCTCTCAAAGAGCTTAAAGGGCAAAAGACAAAATATATACAGATAGGTAAATATAAGGAAGGAGAGGAAGAGAAAGGAAAGAAAACAGAAGAAAAGAGGCAGAAGGAAGAGAGAGAGAGAGAGAGAGAGAGAGAGGGAGAGAGAGAGAGAGAGAGAGAGAGAGAACAGAGACAAAGTTGTGGAAATCATGGAAGACTTCTCCAAGGAGGAGGAGCCTGCGGAGAAGGAAGCTAAGGATTCATGGAGGCGGAGATGAGGAAGGATTCCAGACTAGGGAAATGCACAATTTGCAAGACGGGAAAATCGCAGAACTGAAAAGGGTAATGAGGGATAACTGCATGAAGGGTTGGGATAGGAGGGCGTAACTGAAGGCGGAGTTAGAGACGCACTTTCCTAACTCGGCATGCCTGAAACTACAACGCCCAGAAGTAAGTGCTCTCAAAACCCCGCCCCCGTACGCCTTCTCCCGCGACTACCAATCCCAGGAGGCTCAGCGCCCTCTCCCGCCTCCTGCTAAGCGGCGGCGCTGCGCAGCCTATCGGGATACGTAGTCCGGCAGGCCGGGAAGCTCTGGAAGGCTCCGCTAGCCCGCGGCTCACTGCCCCACCTACCCCCTTCCATGTCCTCCGTCCAGTTGCGGCTGCTACTCGTCGGGGAGTTGGGTGACGTGTAGTAATCCCCGCCGGGGCTCGTGTCCACGTCTTCCTCCAGGGAGCCTGATTTGTGTCGTTTGCTCCTTTGGAGGAAAAAAAAAAGTCGTTACCCCCCTGACCTGGAAAATTGCGGGGGCTTCGGGATGGGGGTGGGGTGGGGTGAACGGCAAGGCTAGTTTGAGATCCGGACTTCCGGTCATGAGAAGGGCATCATGGGAATCCTGGAATGGTATCCTAGGATGGCAGAGCCGGGGAAGCGGGGACCCCGAACTACATCGAGGAGGAAACTGAGGCCCCGAAAGATGAAAGAGTCTTACTCCTCTCCCCCACCCATGTTTTACATGTGGAGAAACGCGTTCAAGTAGGGGAAGCGACCTTCCTCTTTCTCCCTCTCCTATTTATTTTACATATGAGGAAATTATGTCTGGGAAACCTAAAGGTCCCCAAAGGGAAGGGAAGTGTCTCCTTTTCATTTTATCTCTGTGAAAAGAGAGGCTCCCGAAGGGAAAGACCTGCCTCCCCCACATTTTACATAAGGGGAAACTGAGGCCAGGGAAGGAAAGGGCCTGCCTCCCCTCCATTTTACATAAGGGGAAACTGAGGCCAGGAAAGAAAAGGACCTGCCTCCCCCCCATTTAACATAAGGGGAAACTGAGGCCAGGGAAGAAAAGGACCTGCCTCCCCTCCATTTTACATAAGGGGAAACTGAGGCCAGGGAAGGAAAGGACCTGTCTCCCCTCCATTTTACATATGGGGAAGCCTGTGAGGCTTAGGGAAGGGGAGAGATATGTCTAAGCCCAAACCATGAATCCGTTGTAACAGCTGAGCCTTTCCAAGCAAGGGCTTTTTCAAACCTAGCCCCAGACCTGGGGGTTGGAGCTGAGGCAAGCCCCCTAGGTTGTGCCCAAGCTTTGGAAGGATCCACTGAATTATAGATAGGTAGCTGGAAGAAACCTTAGAGGCTATCTGATCCAAGCCTTCATTTTACACGTCAGGAAACTGAGGCCCAGAGGCGTCATGTGATTTTTTTGATGGTCACAGAGGCTAAATGTTAGGTGGCAGAGCCAGGATTTTCACCAAGGGCTGTTCACACCAAGTATCACGTAATGGACTGTCCTTGGGACTAGGTTACATGGGGAACCTGTGGATGCTCTGGGATCCTCATATCATGTAGGTATTATGGTGTGACTGCAGGTTCAGGAACCCACATAACTTTCCTGTAGGAAGAATGGGAGGATTGACTGTGGGTTATCCTGATTTTCAATTTCAATTCTTTAAGATTCCAACATTTTGTCATGGACTTTCCTTCTATGGATACAAAGTACTAGAGCCATTTTGCAGGCCTTAGCAAGCAGTTTAATGAGTTTCTACAATTAAAAGACATTAATTAGGAATTGAGGTTCTCTGTTCATGAAATTGGTCCTCATAGAGATAGTCTGTGATTGGGTCCATCCTCAAAGCCTTTTCAGCATGACAGGACTTGTCAGGGGAATTTATACTCCACTGACAGTCTTTGAGAGATAGGTGCCATTATGAGACCCTAGAGCAGGGGATCAGTGGAAGAATTATAGCAATAAAAACAAGATCTGTAATCACAGACCCTTGTAGTCGTAATAACTTAACACCTCACATCTGCACAATCACTCTCCCATCTATTCCCTTATTTGAACCATAGAACAGACCCCTTGAAGGAGGAAGGACAAGAATTATACCCATTTTATAGAGGAATGCATTCCCAAATTATTCATCTATAAATGGAGGTTCAGAAAGTGAATGGATTTACCCAAAATTACACCTGTACTAAGTGGCAGAGTCAGTACTAAAAGCCAGAATTCTTGATTCTCAGTATCAGGCTCTGTGGAATTAAGGAATGTCAGAGCTAGGAGGGATGAGGGAGACCCTCTAGTCCAATGTCCTTATTTTACAAAAAATGGGAAAATGAGGCTCTGGAAAGATACTGTCAGAGCCAGGATGATGATAAAAATGTATACGTGACTATATACTGATAAGGGATGGCACACTTATGTTATAGCATTTGTGTACGTTATCTTGCTCTGATCTTATAGCGACACTGTGAGATAGGTAGCATAGGATTATCGCCCTTTCACAGAGCAGGTGACGTGACTCGTGGTTAAGTGACATGTGGGGTGACCCAAATGGCTAAGCTGGCATTCAAACCCAGGGATCTTCACTGGAAGTAAAGTACTGCCCCAGCCACCTTCTGTGATGGAGTTTCTCCCTGGTCTACTGGCTACTCCCTGACAAAGTGCCTGAGGTGGGAACGTACCCACTGGAGGAGGTGCTGGGCAGTGTTCTTCTCATGCCTGTGCTGGCAGGATTCAGATCATAGGCCAGGTGCCCTTGTAACTCGCCCAGGGAGAAGTTCGGTCCCGTGCCTGTCACCACAGGTGCTGTAAAACCCAACAAAGAGAGAGGGCGAGGTGAAATACTGGAGCACAGAGAATAGCCCTCGTTCCTAGGGAAGCTCCTTGGGAAACAAGAGGCCTCAGATCATATTAATCCAAATAAGAAAACTGAAGTTTAAATGAATTGTCCCAAATTCCCAAATGGGAGAGTTGAGTGGAATCATTGCATCTTTTAAGTTGGAAGGGATCTTTGAGATCATTTGGTCAAATCTCCCCATTTTACAGATGAGGAAATGAACTGAGAAAAGAGAAGTGACTGCCAGTGGTCCCACAGTAAATTAGGAGCAGGAGCAGGCTTTAAAACCCAGAACTCTTACTTCCTAGAGTGCTGTCTCTGCTCCATGCTGTGGCCTCCCCATCGCCTATAGGAACATCAGTTTAGAGATACGTTCTCTGAAAATATTTCTAATTTTGGGTTAGTAGACAGCATTTGTTGGAGGAAGACTCTTTAGAGAGGGACAGCGGGACAGGCTGACAATTGCCATTGGGAAAGGGAAGAGGGAAGTGGGCAGTGGTCACATTCAAAGCAGGACTACCCCCAGCATCAATAGGATTTGAAATAGGGAAGCCCTGGGCCGTGGGAGGAGGGGAAGCCTCTACATAATAGAAAGGGAAGACCAGCCAGAAGGAGCTTCCCAAGGCCAGGGCAGAGGGAAGCAGCTGACAGGAAAGACACGGCATCTTTGGGGAAGTGGCCAAGTGGGCAGAGTAGTGAAAGCAGTGACATGGGGAAGGAAGGATTTTTGTTGTCAGTGTAAGTTTTACTTTAGCTCAGCTATTTAAGATGCTCCCTGGCCCTTGTGGGTGAGGCTGTGACCCAAAGGACCCAAAGGGACCTAGATGTGCCTCTGATTCCATTCTCAACAAGGGCTAAACTCATAGCTCAATGAAGAAGATTCAGTCTCCTCTCTTTGAACTTATCTGAGAGGGAATAGGAGCCAAGCAATGAACAGACCAAGACTTCTTACAGTATGTGTCACCCTCTCCCATCATCTCCAGACTTTTCTTCCCATCACTAGCTAAGTTTCCAATAACCCCTATCTCCACAGTAAGCCCAACATAACCTTCACTGAACCTCTATCCTGCCCTCCTTCTCACTGAGACCTTATTTTCTTATCCAGTCAACCAGAACTCTCACTGAACCCCTGTTCTATTAAAACTTCCATCCCTCTCACTGAACCCCTATACTCTCATTGGACCCTCATTCCTTGACAAATCCCACTGCCTCACCAAACCCCTCATTGAGTTCCATCCTTTCACTGATCCAAGTGCCCACATTCCTTTCCTGAGAATATTCAGCCCCCATCCCCTACTAAACCTGCCTCAGTGAGCCCTCCATTGTCCTCACTAAAATGTCCTTCCCAACCCCATCTCCTTCCTGAGACCCCATCCCTTCACGGGGACCAGGCAATGACTTACTCCGGGAGACTTGGATGAGCTCAGTGACACTGAAGACCCCAGAGGTAACAAAGCTTTCCTGGAAGTCTGTGGTGTCTGTGAAAAAAGAGAGACAATGGGCAGTCAGCAGGAGGAAGGCATTATATGGGCTGGGGTGGGATGAGAAGCTTCCTCTTCCAGCATCTATCCTGTTCACCCTTTTGTTCATCTTTCAAAGAATCCCAGGAGTGAAATAGGCTTGTGGTGATCTTACCCACCTGCTTGCAGCAGGCAGGGCCTACTACCTTGGCCAGAAAGAAGCTGGGAAGGACCTTAGAACACAGAATGTCACAGCAAGAAGGCACCTGAGAGACAATCTTGAATGACTCATTATGTACATTTGGAAACAGGCTCAGAAAAGATGAAAGGTTGTTCAGAGTCACAGAGAGAATTGATAGTGGACCTGGGATTAAAACTGGGGTCCCCTATTCCTTGTCATCTGCCATTCCTTCCGGATTAACGCTGTTTTTCTTGGACACTGGGTTAAGCTCTTGGGTCCTACTTCGTGTGTCACTTCCAGAACAGTATCACCCCTCACAAGATTCACTCTCACCCATTCTTACAGGCTGGAAATGAAGGTCCTAAAAATGAAAAACTTGATCCAGATTACTGGGCTTGACTCATCACAGAGCCTGCCGAGTTAAATCAGTTTCCAGCCCTCCTTTTTTTCTCCTTTTACTGATTCCCCTTTCAATCCCACCCTATCCCTCATGGTCAGCAGAGGACTTGAATTTTCCAGGGACACTGGGGATATATAGAACAATTCCTCCAAATTCCCTTGGGGGCACAGTAGGGGTGCACACATTATAACAATTAGCTGTGGTTGAGCCTAAGGCTCAAGTGCCATCCATAGTCAGGGGAGATGGTGGAGATTGTGTGTGTGTGTGTGTGTGTGTGTGTGTGTGTGTGTGTGTGTGGCCTGCCCCCCAATTTTCCCCACCAGGGGGCAGCAGTTGCCTGAGTCCTTAAATCTATGTTTTGTCCCAGCATCCCTTAGATAGCATCCTGGGCACCTCCATTACCACCTGTGGATGGTGCTCCTGGAGCCAGTCTGTTCTCAGTCCTCCCAGATCGAGCCTGGCCCCTTCCCCCTGTCACATCTCCATTCCTAGACTGTCAAGGAGGCTCCTTAAGAATGTCCTATGTCCTTCTTCCTCAGCTCCTTAGGAATGGTCAGTTTTGCTCCCTTTTCCCAGGCTCCTTTCCCTGGAAGACTTTCTCCACTTTCCTCTTCAGCTTCCTCCTCTTTGCATGAACCTCCATACTCCATCTCTGGTCTTGTCGTTTCTCTTAAGGCCTGGTCCCATGTTTGAACATTTCTACAGGACTGTGTCCTGTATATATGTCACATCATTACCCTCTCTGACAATACATTCTTCTCATTTTCTCCATCCTTGCCAATGAAAACATCCTTCTCCCAGGGCCTGAGAGGCTGAAAATTCCTGAGCCATGGCTAGTGTACACATATTTTCCTGTATATTATTGTTTGCTGGTGCTCTCCCCATTTTGAGGTGGAGGTCCTTATGGTCAGGACCCATGATAATTCCTGAGCCATGGCTAGTGACACACATTTTTGTGTACATCATTATTTTCAGGTAGTCTCCCCGTTCCAAAGCTGAACTCCTTATTGGCAGGGCCCATGCTTTGGCCCTTTTTTGGATTCCCAACACTTAAAGGTACATACTAAGCATCTGACATACTGACCCACTGAGTCTGACCTTGCTTCTTTTTCCTTGATCCTCTTCATTTCCTTTATTCAGATGCTATTTTGGAATTCTGTCTTCTCATTTCTTCCTTCAGAATGTCTCAAAAACAGTTCTTTCTCCTTCTCACCATTCCTGTGGTCCCCTCCTAATTTGGAGCCAAGAACTTCAGCCTCCAATCTACTCCATATAAATCCACCCAGTAGATACTAGGCTTAGTCCAACTTCCAAAAGTACGCCCTGATCCGAATCTTGGAATGCCCTCTTCCTTTCCATCTCTCTCAATTGCATCCATACTTCAGAAGTCCCACTTCCATCTCTGTGACTGCCCTAAGCCCAACAGTGGTCTTTCCCTTCTCTGAACTTCCCCCCTTATTTTTGAACTAATCAGGTTAAATAACTTGCCCAGAGTTATATAGTTAGTGAATGTCTGAGGTTGGATTTGAACTCAAGTCCGTCCTCTTGTCCCTAGGGCTGATGCGCTATTCACTGCACCACCTAGCTGTCTCTCTGAGCTCCTCTTGTAATAACAGCTAGTGTTCATATCATACTTAAGGGCTTGCAGAGTACTTCACTTACATCTCATTTAATCTTCATGACAACCTGGGAGGTGGTAACTATACTTTTTTGTTGGTTTGTTTGCTTTATTTATTGATCTTTTGTAGCTTTTTATTTTTCAAAATGCATGCAAAGATAGTTTTCAACACTCAGTGGCTACCATTCTTATTCCCATTTCCCAGGTGAGGAAAGTAAGGAAAGCCTTCCCGACTGCAAGGCCATTTGCTGTATTGCCGGCTGCTGCTTGTCCCACTCGGTCTAACATCCAGGCCTTAGAAGATTTCTCTGGCTGTTCGGCTTAGTGCTGAGGTCTCCTGCCTCTTGCTCAGAGCAGATCCCTGAGCTACTTGGGTAAATCCTTATTAACTAAGACAGGACTTGAGGGTGTTAGAATGTTCTCTTCTCTCAATACATTCACTCAGAGTCGGAAGGGGCCTTAGGGACCATCTCGTCCAGCCCATAAACCTGACCAGGAATCCCTTCAGCAATTCCCTCCCAGCCTTAAAGTGGTCAGCCAGCTCTGCTGGAAGACCTACAATAGTGATGGGGGGGGGGGGAAATTGAGGGGGGGGGAATTCGTGGTTTCTTCTTAAGGCAGTCTGTACTACTGCTGGATCATTCAAATTGTTAGCAAGTTTGGTTTTCTTTTCTTCTAGAAAGCCTAAGTCTGTCTCCAACTTCCCTTCATTGCTCCTCCCCTCTGGGGCCAGCCAGAACTAATATAATTCTTCTACACAACAGCTCTCGGATATGTTAAAGCAGCATCCTTCCTTCAGTCTTCTCTTCAGTCTCTTCCACACGATCCCGAACGGCCTGGTTTCCAGTTCCCTCTTGGGACCAAGGGGATCCTTCATTCTTGCTCAGAGCCAGTATGACTGGGATGTCCTCCCTCTGCAAGGGGTCAAGTGGGGACATAGGCTAGGGGTGTGTGAGGAGCGCTAGGTCTGGAACTGGCTGAGGGAGAAGTGACTACCGGTCCTCTCCTCCCCCCAGGCCTGCCAGCAGTTTTCTCTTGGCAGCCTGTCCCCAGCTGTCCCACTGCAACCAAAGCACTTCCCCTCTTGCTGCCTCCGCCTCCCTCCCTCCTTCCTCTGCTTCGGCCTCTCCCTGGCCCAGGATTTCCTGTTTCTGCAGTGGACAGGCTCTCTCTGGGGGACTCCCTGGCTGGGGAGGGAGGGGCTGGGACTTGACTTCCTCTGCCTGCCAGGCCGAGTCCAAGGGGAGTTTCTTTGTGGACTGGACAAAATGGGAGTAGAGAAGTCGGCACTGGCCTTGGGAGTCGGGATCCCGGCCCGGTCAGCCACATGCCTACCTGTGCTACTTTAGCCATCTCACTTCCTTTCTGTGGGGCCGTTTCCTCTCCTGTCAAACAAGGGCAGTTGTACTAAGTGATTTTTAAGGTTCCTTCCAGCTCGAATATTTATGAACCAGAAGTGCAGTGGTTTGGGATTTGTGGGCTCTCGCTGGCAGAGGATATGGTGGGTGATTGGGGGGACAGGGGAGGACTGGGGCCCTGGAAGCTCCAACCACAAGACCTCCGCCAAGCTCCTTGCTAACCGCTGGGTCATATGGCCACCTAGAGTCATAGCCAGTGTCTGGAAAGCTAAACACTAATGAACCCGCCACTCAACTTCCCACCTTTACTTGAGCAATCTCTGTCTTACCTTTGCTCATATGCTGTATTGTACAATAATCCCGTCTACAACCTGAGGGCAGGGGTAAAGGTCTAATAAATGACTCTCTAAATAGCAAGACAGAAAGACCCAGACTTCATCACTAACTTGAGGGTGGAAGGTTGGGGATAACCAGGTTCAGATCCCTGAGATTCAGAAGGAAGGAAGGAGATTCTTTAAGGAATTGGGTCTCTTAGAGATATTTTTATCATTACAGGATCATAGAGATAGAACTAGAGGGGACCCTAAAGATTTTACAGAGGAAACTGAGGCATCAAGAGGTACAGTGGTTTGCCCAAGGTCACACAGGCAATAAACAGCAAAACTGGGAATGTAAATCCAGGTCCTCTGATTCTCAGTGCTGTGCTCTTCTAATACATCCTAGGTTAGAAGGGTCCTTAAAAATTACCTAGGAAACTGAGGCTCAGAGTTAGCAAATGCCCTGCCTAAGGTTACATCCAGCAGGAGTCTCACTCTCTCCCTGTCGCTAAAGTCCTATTTTCTCCCCTTACCCAGTGTGATGGGCTTGCTGTCTTCTTGGTCAGAGCCCATTCCTGCCCGGGGGCTGCCGCTCTGCTCTGAGTCTGAAATGAGACAAGAAAGACATGGCATTGAATACTCCTTTTCTTCCATGTTTGCCACAAGGAATAATAATAATAAAGTCACATTTTTAACACTTAAATTTTGAAAGCACTTTCATACACATTATCTTGTTTGACCCCCACAATAACCTTTCAAATTAGGTATTTCAAACAAGTCTATGAATTTTGGATCGCTATGCTATAGATGAGGGAAAAAAAGGCATTAATGGACAGAATTCTGGATTTAGAATTAGGAAGACCTGCATTCAAATCTTAACTTTCAGTGGCTGTATGACCCCAGGCAAATCACTGAACCATTATGACTCAGACAACTTTCCAAACTTATTTATGAAATCATTTACTGGTTTTGATTTGCTTTGGTGGAGGGACCTCTCACTCTAAGAGTTTGCACTCACAGCTAAAATCACAGATCCTTCATTTATCTGTATGTAGATGAAGAAACTGAGGTTTGGATCATGTGACTCCCCACAGTCACGCATATAGTAAATGAGAGAACAGAAAGTGAAACCCTGATCTCCTGACTTCCAGTCTAGAGCCTTTCTAAGCAGATTTTTTTCCAGCTGACCCCAAAGCTGCCCACATACCTGCCCCTATTCCCCTAGAGTAGCTGAGGTGCCAGCCTCCTGGGCTCCAATCCTAGATGTAGACCCAAGAGTCCCAACCTCTTATTTTACAGATGAGGAAACTCAATCAGAGAAGATAGGAGGCTAGGCCAGGCTAATAAGGGGCTGAGGCAGGAGATGTGTCCTGGTTCCAAGCTCAATGCCCTCTGCTCCCAGCTGGGCATCCTGTGGGCATTCCCAGCTTGCCTCTCTTCCACAGCCCAGCTCTGGCTGACCCCCGGGACCTGGCCACCTCTCTCTTCCTCCCCCAGGAAGGATGTCCTAACGTCCAGGCTGATCTCTTGGCTTCTGGAGGGGATCCTGCCCCATCCCAGCTGCCAGAAAGGAGCAGATGAGAAGGTGGGGTGCCTTGCCCCCATCTGGGACAGAGTTGACACGGCGGCCCCGTACATGGGGGTGGGCGATGGGGAAAGGCCATCCCCTACCACAGATGGTTAAAAAGTTAATAGCTGGTGACCAGGCAGGGTCGGAGTGCTGGGCCCGTTGCCATGGTGACAGCCTTACACTAATGGCTCCCTGACGTAATCTGATTTGCTGAGTTAATGGACAGTCTCGGCGGCCTCTGCCCACCCGCCAGAGCTCCCTCTCCCGCCCAGACGGTGATAAATGGGCTCCCTCGCCTCCCCAGCACCCGCCTGCCGGCTGCCCGGAATCAAGGAAGCTCCCGACCTCCGGCCCAGTGGCGCCTTTAACCAGGCCTGGCTTAGGCTGAGCCTCCTCCCTTTTCTGCCATCCTCCTCCTGCCTTCTTCCACCCAGAGGGTTCCTGGGCTCTGAAAGACGCCAGGAATCATAACAACCTGGTCTTTTTTAGTGCTGGGAACTTTACAGAGAGCGTTTCTTCCAGTCACCTTTTGGGGTGGTTTTTGCCAAGTACCTCAGTCCCCATTTTACAGATTTGGAAACTGAGGCCCAGAGAAATGAAGGAGCTTCCCGAAATTCACACAACTAGAAAGTGGCAGAGCATGCATTTAAACCCAGGTCCTTTGACTACAAATCTGGCACTTATTCCACCGTACCACATGACCCCAAATTAAGCCTTCTCCCCCAAAAATGCCTGACCTTTGCTAGGATAGGAGAGGAAAAAAGGTGGTGATTGATCAGTCAGCCAAACAATAAGCCCTTATTAAGAACCTACAATGTACTGTGCTGAGAATACAAAAGCAAAAATAATTAGTAATCATATTGAGGAAAGCTACAGGCATACGTGCTCCATATGTATCTCAAAAGTCTTAGTCCCGTTACAAGCTTCAATTTAAAGCTTACTTTTAATTCAGTCTTGAAACAGCACTAAGACTTTGGGACACTTTTTAAAGTTATATTCAAAATATGCCAAATAAATACAAGGTAAGTTCAGCAGCTGGGGCAGGAGAGGAGGGATGGAGCATACACATGTACACATGGGCAGGAAGGAAGCTCTGAGTCATTCTCCTCTCCCCTGGCTCTCTGGTCCAAGGATCAACTATGTGTTTCTCAGGGCAATAACAATAACTGATGAAATGCTGCAAAGTTTGCACAGCGTTTTATATACATGATCTCATTTGTTCTTCACAACAACCCTGTGAGGTTAAATGCGGCAGAATTGATTATTCTTCCCATTTTACAGATGAACAAACTGGAGCTAAGAGATTAAGAAATCCACCTGTTTGGCTGATTTATTAGGGGCTTGTGGGCACATATTTGGGAGGGCCTGCCCCCATATTTAGTACATAGAATATATGGATAAATTCACATGCACATAGAACACACTTGGGCAGGGGCACAGATGCATGTGCACATGTAACGTGATCAGATTGGACAAAACAAGAGGATAAAGAAGGTCAAAAGTCGAAGGAACTTTGGAGGACAGCTAGTTCAATTTCCATGTTTTATATTTGAGGAAACTGAGACCCAGAAACATGCCAAGAATTACTGGCAGAATTGGGACCCAGGTTTCCTTACACTTTCTAAGGAACTGAATAATGCATAATTGTAGGAAGAATCAGAAGCAGTCGCTAAAGTCC
The DNA here is from genome assembly GCF_902635505.1 of Sarcophilus harrisii. Taxonomy (NCBI): domain Eukaryota; kingdom Metazoa; phylum Chordata; class Mammalia; order Dasyuromorphia; family Dasyuridae; genus Sarcophilus; species Sarcophilus harrisii. The sequence goes on from NC_045426.1 coordinate 656,685,332, forward strand.
CTTCCAGTCCATGGGGAAGAGAATGAAAAGACCACTAAGTATCACGAAGATCAAGGATTTAGACCCAGCTCAGCTATTAACTCTTTTAGGCAAGTTACTTCCCCATTTGAACCTCAGATGCTAAAATGAGAGGGTTGGACTACATAAGAGCCAGCAAGTCTTTCAATTAAGAAATTCCATGATTCTAATCCAGCTCTTTATATTCTATATTTTAAGATCCTTTCTAGTTCCAACCTTCTAGGGGCCTTCAAGCTTGATAGTTCATGAGTCAGTGAGTTAGATAGGTACCTGATTCCTGATAGGGCAACCATCAGCCTTCTCTTGCTCTAATCTTCCACCTATTCCTTGTGCCCTCATCTGCTAGAAAGCTACCCATGAGCCAATGCAAGGGCCCAAGGCCACCTTCTTTGTTCCCTCCTCTCCCTAGCCTTGCTCAGCCACAGGTTAACTCCTTAGAGAACCTCCATTCCACCCAAGCAGGGGATGATGGGCACTCCTTAATCCTCCATCCCACCCTGCCCCCAAAAGTCAACTGTCTGCCTCTGGAGCTAGTCCAGGATGCACACCTTGCAACATGTTCCATGAGTGTCCCTTCTCATTTCAGTACAAGGCAGGAGATCTTTGCTGGGGTCTGTCCTCCCCCCTCAACAACTGCCTATCCCAGCTCTTCTCAGCAGCATACACACACACACACACACACACACAGAGTGATCCCCTTGCCTTCATCTTATCTAAAAATAATCAGCCTCTTTGGGCCATGAGCAGACGCTGAGCTCAGCATTATTGGTTTCTAGAGCAGCTTGGATTAGAGTCCCAGATCTACTTCCTTTTTCTCAGCCTTCTTCCTTGCTCTAACACCAAGGAATCTAGATGGGGAAAAGGGTCAACATTGTTGGGAGAGAGACCATTCCCTGTTTCCGAGCTGGGCCAGAGGCTACAACCCTATTCTATAAGGTATATGAGGTCTTGGGGACAAAGGACATCATTTTCTGCACACATGTCCATACAGCACTCCAACCTTATCTCAGGGACCTGTTCTCAAAGGTGTCCAATGCCTTCCTGCCTCAGGATCTTTGGCCCAATTGTTCCCTTCCCCTAGATTTCTTCATCCTCTCCACCACTAGCCCCTTTCCTTATCCTCCAGGGATCTGTAATGTGATAGAAGTAGCACTCCATTTGGAGCAGTAGACTTTGTTTGAATCCAGGTTCTGCCACTTTCTAACTATTTATCTTGGTCAAGTCACTTCCATACTCTGAAACTTAATTTTCTCAATAATAAAATGAAGGGATCTACTATTTCTAAAATCTTTGCTAGTTCTCACTTTCTGTGAGTCTGATTTCTATTTGTTTTCCTTGTCCTTCAAGATCCAACTCAAATGGTATCTGCTTCATGAAGCTTGTCCTCAGTATACATCCTTTTCTCTCTTATGGAGGGTAACTTGGAGGATTGGCAGGGGATTAAAGACCATTCCATTATAAGTTCAAGTAAAAGAATGGGGAACGGTTAGCCAAAAGAAAGACTCAAAGAAGACATGGTTGTCTGTCTTCAAATTTGTTGTCCTTCAGTCCTTTCAGCTGTGTCTGACTCCATGACCTCAAAATGGGATTTTCTTGGCAGAGATACTGGAGTGGTTTTCCATTTCCTTCTCTGGCTCATTTTACAGATGAGGAAACTGAGGCAAATAGGGTTAAATGATATGGCCACGGTCACACAACTAGATTTGAGGTCTGATTTGAACTTAAGAAGAGTCTTCCTGATTCCAAGCCCAGTGCTCTGTTCACTGCACTATCTGGCTGCATTGAGGGGAAGTCATGAGAAAGAGGGATTAGGGTCTACTTGACCTCTGAGGGCAGAACTAGGAGCAATGGGTGGCAGGTATAGCAAGGCAGATTTCAATCCTTATAAGGAGAAACTTCTTAACCATGAGAGTTGTCCAACAGTGGTAAGAAGTGGACTAAGAACATGGTGAGCTTCCACCAGTAGAGGTGTGCAGAGACTGGATGAGCTCATATAATGACTGGGGTATGTAGAACTCATATTTTGGGGCAGGGTTGGACTGGATGTTCTCCACAAGGCCTTCTCATTCTTGAATTTTTGAATTCCCAAAGAACTGGCTGTCCCTCTGTTAAGTACCCATCACTTCTGGCTTGGGTTACAGTTACTGATAAATATGCTTTTTATCCTCTCAACTAGATTTTGAGCTTTTGGCTAATGGTTCAATTTATAGATTTAAAGTAAACAAATCACCTTTCCACACATTCTCTAACTTGAATCTCAAAACAACTTTGGAAGAAAACAATAATAACTAACATCACCAACCACCACCACCATTATTATTTTGTCTATGGTAACCAAAGGTTTGCCAAATACTTTTCCCACAACAACCTATGTGAGGTAGGTAAAGTATTATTTTCAGGTGAAATAGTTGAGGCATATTAAGAGTAACAAATTGTCCAAAGTCACAAGAGACCAAGCTATGGTTCCAATCCAATTCCCAAGAAGAATGATCTTTGAACTCAGAAGGAAAAAGCACAAACATAGTTGACACAGATGAAATTCAACAAAGCGAGGAAGTGATAAGTGAAACACATAGTTGCCCTCATTGATTTCAAATAATCAGGCATGAATAAACTATATGCTCAAAGAACTGAGAGATAGGATTGCTGACCTGTTATCAGTGACCTTTAAAATACTATGAAGAATGGAAGGGGAGAAAATAAGGGGAATATGCCTATATATTAAACACCTACTATGTGCTAAGTACTGTGCTAAGTGCTGTACAGATATTGATCTTCATAACAATCCTATGAGGTAAGTGTTCTTATGATCCCATTTTACAGTTGAGGAAACTTCAGCAGAGATTAAGTGATTTATCCAGGGTCACAAAGAGAGCAAGTCTGAAGTTGAATTTGAATTCAGTTCTTTCTGATTGTAGACCCAAAACTCTTTCCACATAGCTGAAGGAGAGAAATGAGCAAGACTCCCCTTTCTTTAACAGAACAGTTTTTAAACTATTAGCCAGTGAACTTGACTTCAATACCTGGAAAAACTCTAAAATGTATTAAAGGGATGGTTTGTGAGTGTTTAGAAAGGGAAGCAGTCATCACTAGGAGCTAATATGTCATCAGAGACCAGACCAGGGATGTGTTATACCTAGATTTCAGCAAAGTATTGTATTGGACTGCCAAATGCTGTATACATGGACAAGGAGAGATATGGCCTGAGTAGTAATATAATTAGATTGATTCAGAAGTGATTAAATGGCTGGACTAAAAGAATGGCAATTAAGTGTCGATATCAGCTTGGAGGAAGGCCTGGAAGTAGCATGCCCTAGGGATCTGTCCTTGGTCTTGTGTTGTTTAACAATTTTATCAATGACCTAGAACAAAATATAGATAGTGTGTACAGTGGATGGAACAGTGGACTTTGAATTAGGAAGATCTGATTAGCACCGATAGGTTCAATTATCTCAATGTGGATGATTTTGTTGTTATAGTTGGTTTTCAGTTGTCTGCCTCTTCATGACCCCTTTTAGGATTTTCTTGGCAAAGATACTGCAGTGATTTCTCATTTCCTTCTCTAGTTCATTTTACATATGAGGAAATTGAGATAAACAGGATTAAGAGATTTGCCTAGAGTTACACAGCTAATAAATGTTTGAAAATGGATTGTATTCAGATTTTCCTAACTCTAGGCTTGAATGCAATCCATGGTTCCATGTTGCTGCCTCTGTGCAGATCGTTCCAGACCTATATATCTAGTCCTAACTTCTCTCCCAATCTCTAGTCTCATATCAACAACTAATTACCTTCTGGACATCTTAAACTGGACATCTTGTAGTCATCTCAAACTCAACATGTCCCAAACAGAATTCATCATCTTTTCCTTTCAGATCCTATTTCCTCCTCCTGCATTTCTCCATTACTAATGGGGCCATCACCATTTTTCCAGTTTCCCAAGCTTCCAAGGAGTCATCTTTGATTCTTCTTTCCCACTTACTCTACATATCCCATCTATTGCCAAGGCTTGTTGTTGCTACCTTCACAACATTTTTCATATATGAACCCTTCTCTCCACTCACAGAGCCACATCTTGGTGTAGGCTCTCATCATCTTGCGCATGGACTATTGCAATATCCTTCTGCCCAAAAGAATTTTTCTATAATGTAGTTCTAATCACGTCAGCCTTCTATATACTGAATTCCTATAGCTCCCTATTATTTTAAGAATCAAATAGAATATCCTCTATTTGGCATTCAAAGACCTTCACAACCTGGACCTTTCCTACCTTACCTTTTTGGTCTTCTTACATCTTACTTTGCTCTACCCACTCTGGGATCCAACATAATTGGACTTATTATTTTTTGTACAAGACACTCATTTTCCTGAATCTCTGCCTTTTCACTGTCTATATCCCATGGCTAAGATTCTTTTCTCCCTTCTTGTCTCCACCCCTAGTTTCCCTGGTTTTCATCAATATTCTGCTCAAATCTTAACTTCTTCAGCAGGGCTTTTCCATTATCCTCTTCCATCTCCCCCTTACCCTTTGCTGGTCTCTTCCCCTTGAGATTATATTTTATTTATTCTGTCTTACATATATGGAGTGAGGGTTTTTTTTTTTTTGCATTTTTATTAGAATGTTCTTTATTGAAAATGGGGACCATCTTTTTGTTTTTCTTAGTATCCCTAGTGTTTAGTAGAGTGCCTGACATATAGTAAGTGCTTGCTAATTGATAAGCTAACCTGAGTGTGGATTCTATGCCAAATACTTATAATCTGTGTGATTCTGAGCAAATCACTTAACATCTCTGAGAATCAATTTTATCATTTGTAAAATGAGGGTGTTGGATTTTGAAGTTCATCCCCATTCTATATCTTCTAACTCCCTGATCCCATTGTCCCCTAAAATCCTTTCTAAGTCTAAATCTATTATCCTATGGCATGCTTATCAAATTTGGAGATGAAACAAAATGAAGAGCAATTCAAATGACAGTTTTAAAGTATTTAAACAATCAAGAATAATGGATTAGTTCCACAAAATAAAACTTTATTAGGATAAATATAAAGTTCAGCATTTGGGTTCAAAAAACCAACAGCACAAATGCAGGATAGAGAAATATAACTAGGGTAATTTGGAAGTTTTGGTGGACCACAGGCTCAATGTGAATAGGGATATACTAGAAAATATTTAACAGCTGGATTTCTTGAGAGAAAATCCTGTACATTTGATACATTTTAAAGTTTTCTACATTATGAACATTTTTCTTCATTATTTTCTTCAGTCATAATGTACAACTTATTCCCTGTTCAGAAAATATTTGGAAAGAATTACATGAATTGATACAAAGTGCCTTGAGCAGAAACAGGAGAACATTGTAACAGCAATATTGTACAGTGATCAACTGTGAATGATTTACCTATTGTTAACAATATAATTCTGAAGGACCCATGATGAAAAATATTATCTACCTACAGAGAAAGAACTAATGGAGTCTGAGTGAAGATTGGAGCACACTTTAAAAAAAAAACAACTTAATTTTTCTTGATGATTTTATTTGGGAAGGGGTCTTCCCAACATGAATAATATGGAAATATGCTTTGCATAATTGCACATGTATGTGCCTTCTCATGAAAGCGGAATGGAGAGGAAAAAATTTGAAACTCAAAATTTAAAAAAATGAATTTTAAAAATTGTTTCTACATATAATTGGAAAAAAATAAAAAATTAAAAAAAAGTTATACCCTGTTGTCTTTCTTAAGTGTGATAGTCTAAGCAGCAGATGACCAGAGTTTTGTTGAATGACTGAGTAAGTGGACAAAGGAAAAAGCTGCCTCAATCCCAATTTTGAGATTATATATTTAGATTTCAGAGGGATCTTAGTAGCCATCTAGTCTTGATTTTTTTGGTTATGTTCATTTGGGATTTTCATGGCAGAAATACTGGAGAGGTTTGCTATTTTCTTCTCTGGCTTATTTTACAGCTGAGGGGTCAAGTGACTTGCTCAGGATCACCAGGGCCAGATATCCCCTCCCTGGAGGTCTTCAAGGATAAGCAGCAACTTGTCAAAGGATATCATGGTGGGAATTTCTGACCCAATCTGGGTCACAGTAACCCTCTGACACACAGTAACAAAAAACTGATGAAGTAGCTACTAGATGCCATGTTTTGTGCTAGAAGCTGAGGGGAGTTAGTTTAAGATAGCTACCTGACCTTATAGGGGCAGAGTCCATCGTAGGCCAGCTCTGATTGGAAGGAAGTTTTTCCTAATACTGAACTGAGATCTCAGTTCCCATAACTTCCACCCCTGGGTCTTCATTTTTGCCCTCTAGACTCAAATGGCCAAGGTTGGCAGTCGCTTCCTCAGGACAGCTCTTCAGCTGTATGATCATCATAGCCATGTTCCCCTTAACCCTTCTCATTTTCTTTCCCCTCAAAACTTCTCATCTTCTGAACTTCCCTTTTATGGCCAAGGACATCACCATCCTCTCAGTGACTCAGATTTCAAAGCTCATCATCAAATCCCTACCCTGGCTTACTCCATATATCCAATCCATTCCCAAATACCATTTCTTCTTTTATAACATCTTTTTGTGTGCATTCTATTCTTCCATACACACAGCTTTGTGGAATAATGGATTGAGCTTTAGTCTTGGAGTCAGTAAGACCTGAGTTCAAATCCTGATTTATACATTTACTTTTTAATCTCTTGTATCCTCAGTTTCTTCATCTGAAAAATTAGGATGATATTAGAACCCACTTTCCAGAGTTGTTGTAATGCTCAAATGAGTTAACATATGAAGTGCTTCATAAACTTTAAAGCATTATATTAATGCTAGCAATTAATATTATTATTAATTCAGGCCCCAATTACCTCTTCCCTAGATTATTGCAATGGTCTCCATATTGCTCTCCCTGCCTCAGCTGTCTCCCCACTCCAATTTACAAGACTATCCGACTGAACAAGACTCTGCCCATGATATTCCTCCCCCCATTCAGTAAATTCCCGTGGCTCCCTATTACCTTTGGGATCAAATGTAAAGTTCTCTTTTGTGATACTTAAAGTTCTTTACAACCTGTCTAATTCTTACCTTTCCAGTTTCTACCATCCAACCATATTAACCTACTTGATTTTCTTCACATATAACACTCCATTTACATGCCTTTGTACTACTGGCTGTCTTCCAGGCCCAGAATGTTCTTTCTCACAACCAATTCCTTTTCTTGGCTTTCTTCAAGACTCAGCTTAAGTCCCACTATTTGTTTTCCCAGTCATCCCAGTGACTAGTGCCTTCCCCTCTAAGTGTCCTTCTATTTATCTATATATAGTGTACATGTATATTTATTCACATGTTTTCTCTTCCATTAGAATGTAAGCCCTTTGAGGGTAGGGGCTGATTTTGGCCCTGGTGCTTAGCACACAGTGGGTGCTTAATAAATGCTCTTTCCTTTATTGATTTTTTCATAGTAAGCAACCCTAGTTCCTCCAACAGATGTTCATATGACTGGGTTTCTCCAGTTCCTTCCCCATGCCAGTCTTCCTCCTTTTGACATGTTACAGCTTGTCAGGGTCCTTTCTAAAGTAGGAGCACCTAGAAGTGACCCTAATACTTTAGCTATGGTTCTCTGCTATATTAGAACAATAAATATGGAGTTAGAAGACTTTAGCTTGGGACCCTGACTCCGCCATAGACAGTGTGGTCTTGGGAAAGTCACTTAACTGCCCTGAGCTTCAGTTTTCTCAGATATAAAATGAGGATAATGGTCTCTGTGCTGCCTCCCTTACAAGACTGTGAAGATTGAAGAGATAGTGAATGTGCTTTGTAAAGGCACTATGTAAACTAGAGGGTACTATACAAATGTCACCTATTATTATGAAGACAATGGAACCATCATTAGTCTTGATCACTCAAGCCATTGCCTGTCTTGGCTCCTGAGGTTTTGGATGATTCCTATGGGACCAAAGCCAATGCCAGTAAAGCTGGCTCATGCCCTTCAGGTGGCAACAGGTAACCAGTAACACCTGGCTGAACTAGAATGTTTTTATTGTCTTCAAGAAGCACTGACAATCAGCAGCTCTTTGGGAGAATATTCCAATGGTGTCTAGAATGGGATTGGCCAGAAAATAGGCCAGCTCTAAACAGCTCTGCCCAGAGGTCTCTCCATCTCAGGACCAGCCAAGGGCTGAGAAGTAACCCTTGCCCAAAACCAGCCAGACACGTTCAAAGCTGGGGAGATGCCCAGCCAAGGACTTCCATCCAGTTGGGTTTGAACCAACCTGGGCATGTGGTCTCAGTCCCTCCCTAGCTCTTCCTGGTGCATAAGGTCCTCTGGCCTCTAGTACATGGGCCCAATTCAGGGCAGGGAATGCTCTAGTGGGCACTAGGCCATGTGACTCGGGGCACTTGGGGCATTTTCCCAGAGAGCAGTGGGCTGCAAATACTGCCTAGTGGCTTGGCACTATGGGATCCATCTGGCCTACTTTAGCCTGAGCACTCTAACTCGGACCATCATTCCAGAAATCAGTCTTCCTGCACTGTGACCATCTTGGAATTTGAGTCAGTCAAGACCAGAACAAACCCCACATGCAGAGGTGTTATTCTCCAGCATCTAAGTTCTCCACTGACTTCAGAGAAACTTAGAGCTTGGGAAAAACTAGAAATGAGAACTTCTCTAGGATGACAGAAAAGCAGACCTGGAAAGTACTTTAGAACAAAGACTGAAGGGAAACTTAGAAAGTAGAATCTATGACATTAGACCTAGGAGGATCCTTAGAACACAGAGAACACAGTTCTGGAAGGGACCTGAGCATCATTCAATATAGTGTTTTCTAACCTAAGCTATCCTTCAGGCTGAGAATCACCAAATTTTGCATCTTGGCTTTACTCAGGCTCTTCAGGATCTTGGGTAGCAGGGACTATGACCCTAGAAGAAGGAGGAGGCTTAGGTGGGTGATAAGGAGAAGAGTATGGCAGAGATTTCGGACAGTGAACATTTTTCAATCTAGTAAAAATGTGCTATGACGTTGGCCCTTTGGAAACAGTGATCATTGACCCTCCCCTCCGATCTTCTACATCCCCTCTAATAGATAGTCATCCAGCTTCTGCTTAGGATACCTCCAGAGTTGGAAAGACTGACGCTTTAGGAGGCAGCTCATTTCACAGCTCTGGTCCTTAGAAAGTTTTATTTTTTTTTAATAACAAACCAAAACTGGCCTCTCTACAACTGCTTAGCTTCTTTGAAAACTCAGCTCAAAACCTTCCTTCTATCAGAAGCTTTTTCTGGTCTCTGTCCATCTCCTTTTCCCCAAATCTACTGCTAGGACTTTCCCTTTAACATTGCTTCCAATTATTCATAGATACATGCATACATAATGTTGAGCTACACACACATACATGTATATATATATATATACTCAATCTATTATATATGTAAAATAATATATTTATATAATATATATTTATGTAAATGATATAAAACATTTAAATATATTTTCTATATAAAATTTGTTTATATCAAAAATATATAAAGCATTATTTATATAAAACTTCCATATAAAGTTTATAATTTATATATGCACATACATATACACAAACATATATATATATGTATATATATATATATATATATATATATATATATGTATATATATATATATATATATATATAGTTGTTTGAACATTATCTTCTCTATTAGATTATAAGCTCATTGAGGACAGGGACTATTTTTGTTTTTCTTTGTATTTCCAGAGTTTGACTTTCCTACCACTGGAGTCACATCAAATAATTCTCCTTCTCAAAAATAATGAGTATAATTATAGTATAAAGGACATTGGGACTATCTGTCAGCCTTCTTCCCTCTGGACATTAAGTTTCTGTTAATAAGCCTGAGATTATATGAATTGTTTTGATTACCACATCACACTGTTGGTTCACAGAAAGCTTGAGGTCAGTGAAAACCAACAAATCTTTTTTTTTAAACATAAATCCTCTATCCTTCACTTATACAATTAGTATTTTTAATGGATTTAAGAAAAACAATCTCGAGTCATTTGTGTCCATGTCACATCTTTCTTACTAAACTATAAGCTGTGTGAGGGCAAGGACTGTGTTTTACTCACATTTATGTTCCTCATAGCACTTCCCTTAAGGCCTCATGAACCATGTCTCATAATAAAGGTTTGTGAAATTCTTTTGCTTGCATGAATGGATAATTGGATGGGCATAAGAATTATTACATGTGGACAAAACCTGTGCTCCATCAACCCAGAATTTTGGCTGAGGATGTCAAAGGATATTTGAAGATGACTGAATCTTAAACAGTAGAAGAAGAGTTTTGTTATAAAATCTCAGAATTGGAAGGGACTTCAGAGAATCTATTCATAATAAGAGTCATAATTCCAGAGAGAGATATGTAGCTAGTACGTGTTAAAAATAGGATCTGAGTCTTCTTGATTTGTTGGTTCTCTAGTTTATCCCACACAGAGAGGGACAGACAGACAGAGACAGAGAGAGTAAGGATTCCTTATAGCAACTCTGTGAGGTAGGTGTTATTGCTGTTTCCTTTTTATGTATAAGGAAATAGGGCAAAAGTAGTTGTCACACTTAACTGTGTCACACACACACACACACACACACACACACACAGGCGCTCATACAGCTAGTATGTGAGATGGGATTTGAACTGAGGCTTTTTTCTGCTCCCAGCTTCTGTTCTATACCCTGTAAGCCACATGTCTACTTGACAAGATAATTCCTTCACTAAGTTTTGACTTCCTCTGAGCAAGCAAATATTCCTCCTTCCTCTTCCTCTACATTGCCTCTTTCCCAGAAAGAACATTTTCAGTGGTTTGCACAAATTGGAGCATCTCTGTGTGGTAGACCTGGGTTTGAGGCTAAGAGTATATGACCAAATCCACTTTACCTCTTCAAGACTTAATTTCCCTCCCCGTAACACAAACGCATTCATCCTTGTTACGCTACTTATCTCAAAGGAGGGTTGTGAGGGAATCACTTCGTAGACATATAGCCCTATAGAAATCTTAAGCTATTATTTTTTAGCATATCAATTTATTTCCTTTCCTGTATGTTAGGGATTTAGAATCAGGGTGGTATGCAAATTAACAAACATGAGCTGTTTGATTTAATCCCCAGAACTCTGGCAATCAGGGTGCTACAGCCTGGCCCGGAGTTTGTGATTGGCTGTACAGAACCCCTTGTCCAGAGCATGGCTTGTCCTTCAGCTGAGGGGAAGCTTCTGGGGCCAGGAAATGATGTAGAGGGGAGTGGGTATTTTTAGCAAATAGTTCTTTGCTCCTTCCCTCCCTTAGCCCCAGGACAGCCTGTACTTTGGAAACAGGGAAATGACCCTCCCAGCGGTGGGGGCATTACAGACCCGGTTGTCATGGCTCTCCTGGGCTTTGCCTGGAATGCCCTGCCTCTATCAGCCTGTCACTCTTCCCTTCCTGAGACATTTCCTGGCTCTTCCACCTTTCCCATGAATCACTCCCACATTAATTATGGCAGCTTTTTAAAAAAAATCAATCTAAGCAGAGTAGAAAAAGAGCCGGATTTGGGGTCAGAGGCTCTGAGTTCTAATCCTAGATCTGCCACGTATGGCAGAGCCTGATGACCTCGGAAAGTCATTTACCCCCTTTGGGCTGAATGTCTTCATTTGTAAGCTGAGGGAGTTGGGCTGGATAAGCTCTGTGGTCTCTTCCAGCTGTTGACCTATACTGTTGTGCTCCAGAAAGGTAAAAATAGTTATTACATAGCTGAGGATTGCTTTTAGCCCTGCCCCCATTGTCCCATAGCTTGAAAACAAGCTTTCCTTTGACCTGTACAGGACGCATGTTATGGCTAATGCTGGAGAGCTGGCTAATGTCCAGCCCGGGCTTGTTAATATCCAAGCCACATGCAGACTCACATTCCCACTAGGATTGAGAACACACCTTCCATTTTCAAGAGCAGATTCTTCGAGGGAGAATCACTGAATCACACAATGTCGTGCTGAAGAAGCCTGGGCAGGTCATCCATTGCAAATGCTTTGTTTCGCAGAGGAAGAAATTTAGACCAGAGATGGGAAGCAATGTTTCTAGTGCGCGGAATCAGGACTACATGGTAGTGTTCATTGTAGAAGGAATATCTGTTCTTGCCTGCATTTACTTTCTGCTTTTACTAGGTGTCCTGGCTGTTTCCTTCTGCACCTCCTCCCTCCTCTTCTCCCAGGAACACTGTTTTATGAAGTGTGCTTTAGGATCTTCGTTGGGTAAGCAGTCTCTGAGGCAAGCTCTTAACCCGGCCTGGCTGCTTTGTCCTTGACACATCTGTCCCTGCTGGGCTACTTCTGGAGAAGCAGCCCGGCTGGGCCCCAGCTCTCTGCCCTACCTCGGCAGGATCCTCTCCTCCCCACACAGGGTCACCTTCCACAGAGGCAGGATTAATCATGGCGCTAGGGATGCGGCATTCCAGGCCTGCTGACATTGATAAATCACCCACATCTCACTGCACCTCTGCTGCCTACAAAGTTCCATCTTCAAAAAGCCCAGTGGGATGAGTCCAACGGGCCCTGCTCTGTTCACAGAAATAGACCCATTACTACCTTGCCCAGTCCTGATTCCCCTGGGGCAAATATGGCCAAGGGCAAAACTAGTTCTGGGGGAAGCAATTTACTGCAATGGAAAGGGGGCTGGATTTCAATTTAAGATCTTGGGAATCCCAGCTCTGTTCCTTACTAGCTTGGGTACAACCCTCTATCAGCCTCAGTTTCCTATTCTATAAAAGGAGGGCATTGGCTCTAATTAATTAATAATATTAATAGCTAGTATGTATAGGCCTGCAAAGTACTTTACATATTATAATTTTATTATAACAATGAGTTAGTAACTTCCCGGTCATCATTAAGCCCATTTTAAAGATGAGAAAACTGGCTGAGAGGATAAGAAACTTGCTCAGTCACACTAGGGAAGTATTTGAATTCAGATCTTTCTGACTGTAATTCTGTGATCCTTTGATGTGGGCCCTTAAATTGAGTATGGGACCTAGACAATGCACATGGAGTTTCTTAATTATGGATTCACTTATTCTTTCCGGGCCTCAGCTTCTGCCTATTCAATGATAATAATAACCCCAACTTTCTCTACCTTATTAGGGAATTACTGGGAACAAAAATAAAAAGGAAAGAGCAGCGCTGAAATTCTGTAGACCTCATTTCAAGCTCCACAACTTTGCTGTGTGGCATCCAGCAAATCTCTTAACCTCTCTGGTTAACCCTAACACTGTTTTTCTCTTCCAGCCACCTTCATCTTTCTTTTATGTGTCTCCTTCCCCATTAGAATGTGAGCTACTTAAAGATGGGCATTGTCTATTACATTTGCATTCTCAGAATTTAGTAGGGCTCCAGCCACATAGCAAGCGCTCAATAAATGCTGTTGTATGTGTGTGTTTGTATGTGGGTGTCTGTTTGTCTCTCTATTTATCTATTAAGTAAGCCTTTTAAAAATGAGAAGGTTGGGTCCACTCATCTGTATAGGCTAGAAGCTCATTATGAATCAATTGTGTAATATAAGTTTTTAAAATTTTCCCAGGACTTTTGATCTCACTGGTATGGGGAACTCCCAGGGAGGAAATTCCCTCTACTACTCTTTAGAGTTTTTTGAGAGTTGCCTAGAGCCCTTGCTTAGAGTCAACCTATGTGTTAAAGGTAGGATTTAACCATATCTTTTCCTGGTCCAAGGTTGCCCCTCAATCCACTATATTATGCTGCCTACTCAACAATGTGATGAGGTTGCCAAAAAGCATAGCCTCAGGCTACATTAGGAGAGACTGGATGTCCAGAACAACTGAGATGATAAGCCCCCAGCCCTCAGCCCTGGTCAGAACACATCTGCAGTACTGGGTTCAGTTCTGGATACCACATTCTAGGAAGAACAGAGTAGAGAAGTATCCTCAACATTAGGATAGATGAAGGTTGTTTGAAAAAATTAGAACTATTTAGCCCAGAGAAGAAAAGACCTTGGGAAGCATGACAGCTGCCTTCCAGTATCAGAAGAATCATCATGTGCAAAAGGGATTAGTCTGGTTGTTTGGTTTCAAGAGGGTACAACCAAGTGCTAGGGATGGAAGCTACAAGGGCAGATTTAAATTCAATGCAAGGAAAACCTTCCTGAATATTTCCAAAAGTGGAGCGGGATGTCTCCAGGGGATAGTGGGCTCTTTTTTGTTGGAGCTTGCCAAGAAGGACCTGAATGAGAGATCACTTGGAAATGTTTTAGGGATTCTTGGGTCAAATACAGGTTGAACTAGATCTCTCAGATTGATTCAAACTCTTGAGATTCCATAAAACCCAAAGGGAGACACAGAGAGTATCTTTATAAGCCCTTCGAACTTGGACATTGCATGTTTTATGTTTTAAGAGCTCTGAGTTACCTGCCAACCTCCAAATTTTGTTCTAAGTACACCCCCCCCCCCAGCTCTGACAGTGTTGTAAGAGCTCTCCCAGCTCTGACATCTTGTGTTCTAAGGGGCCTCCCAGCTCTAACTTCTCTGTTCTGAGGGCCTTCCCAGATCTGATATTCAGTGTTCTAAGGGTCCTCTCAGCTCTGACATTCTGTGATCTAAGGTCCCTCTCAGTTCTGACATTTGATGAACCTGAAATCTAGGCAGTACTCCTGTACTTTAGCGAAGAAGAATAAAGAACTCCTTGTCTGAAGTCTTACTGGTAAATATATATATATATATATATATATATATATATATATATATATTTACGCTTAAAAGACAATTATTTGTTCCCATTAGCAATACCCCATCCCCTGATTATATAAGAGTCTCATATAAAAATAGTTAGTCAGTCGGGGTCCTGCCTTAGAGATGCAAGCCCTGTGGAATTCAGAGACTTGTGAAATTCCAGGATGTTACTACCTCTCACTGGTAAGTCCTAATGACTATTATGACCCAAAGTACCCCTTAGTTCAAACAAGCAAGTGATTATTGTAGACAATAGAAATGTAAACAGGACCCCAATTACAAAATGTACTTAAAGTTCTTCCCTGTTTACAGATATATTAGCCCAAATTTGTTTTATGAGGGACAAAGCTGCTAAGGTAATCTGTGTAACCTGCAGGCAGGTCCTTCTTACCTCAGAAGGTGGATTTTGGATCATGTGTCAAAGCCACACATAGACCTACCCAGTTACAACCCAACTTATCCAGGGAATTTGGACATGTCATGGGTCAAATCAGATTGAAAGTTGAACAAACAGACAGAGTAACTTTGAACTTATCAGAATCTACCACTGAGTTACACATTTGCTACTATTCTTCCATTTATGCATGGTCCTTCGAAGCTCTGCTGTCATCTTGGACCTTGGATGGTTACAACAAAAGAGTAGTATAGTGAAACTGGTTTAGTCTGAATATTTGGAAGTCCCATTTCTGTCAATTAGAAGCTGTGTGTGATCTTGGACAAGCCACAGTAACAATCTGAACTTCAGTTTCTTAATCTGCAAAAGGGCTATATCTATTGTGGTACTGAAATTATATGTGATATTGTAAATAAAGTTGTTTGTAACAGTAAGTACCTAAATAAATATATTATTGTGTGTAGATATAGAAAGAAAGAAAGAAAGAAAGAAAGAAAGAAAGAAAGAAAGAAAGAAAGAAAGAAAGAAAGAAAGGAAGGAAGGAAGGAAGGAAGGAAGGAAGGAAGGAAAGAAGGAAGAAAGAAAGGAAGGAAGGAAGATGATAATAATATCAAGATTATGAGACTACAATGCATTGATATTTGAAAAGCATTTTGCAAACCTTAAAGCACTATATAAATGCTAGCCACTGTTATTGTTATCATTACATGCAAAAACTCAAAGGATTTGAGATTCTATCAGCTTGAAACCTCCTGGTGAAGTAACTCCCATCTAACCTCAACCAGTTTATGACAATAAATCTAGAGAAATGTTTGAATTATATAGGGGAAGGAAAACATCTATTTATTAAGCATCTACTGTATGCCAGGCACTGTGCTAGGAATTTTACAAGTATCATTTAATCTGATTGAATAAATATTAATATTACTTCAATTTTATAGGTGATGAAACTAGGCAAACAGAGATTAGGTGACTTGAGCAACCTTTAAAGATCTAATAAGTGTCAGAGCTTGGACATGAATTCAAGTATTCTAGGTACCTCATTGCTGGAGTTTATTTCTTTTTTAAAAATTTCCAATTGTATGCAAAAACAATTTTTAACATTTGTGTTTGTTTTTAAATTTTGAGTTCTAAATTCTCTCCTTCCTTCCTTGTCCTCCCCACTCATTTTAGACGACAAGCAATTTGATAGATTATACATGTACAGTAATACTCCTAGAGATAAATGACTTGTCCAGCTAAGTACCAGAGGCAGAATTTGAATCCTTGTCTTTCTCACAGAAAGCTCTTTTCCCTCTGTCATGTTTCCTCTCTTGGATGCCTCAGTTAAAACATCCTACTCTAGTGGTCTTGAATTTTTAAAAGCTGTAAGAGCAGAGGACAAATTCTGGAAGGTCCTAGCAAGCTGACTTGTATTCCCCAGGGAGGACTCCATTGTATATTTGCTTCCCAGAAGCAGTCCAGATGAGTTCAGAGAAGGTTATCACCAAGCTGGTTTCTAGGTTGATGAATGTTTTTGGCCACAACAACCTATGAAAACCACTTATTAAGGAAAAGAGAGGCCTGCAATTTGCATGGATAGAAGGAACATTCCCCTCTGTCCACCCAACTAAATCATAGGTCCTTGGAATTTTGAAATGTGTCACAGCTAATGCCCAACCACTGACTAATTTCCAACATTAACCAGCTAATGTCTTACATTATACACCACCACTCAATGGAACCAGACTAGTGGAAAACTGACTCCCTACACAAACACTTTCATCTCCATTCCTGTCTTCCATACCTTTCCCATGGATCCCTCTGCTCAAAAATAGGTTTTAGAAAACAAGAGGTAGTAATACCCACCCAGGAGGAAATAGCAACACAAAGCATTGGTTTTGTTGCTCAAGACCAATCTTACAGAGAGTTTTTGTGACATTGGGTAGCTTTTGTTTTCTATCTAGTTTTATATTTTTGTTGTTGGGTCATTACTTTTATGTCTAACTCTTCATGATTCCATTTGGAGTTATTTTTGGCAAAAATATTAGAGTGGTTTGCCATTTCCTTTTCCA
Organism: Sarcophilus harrisii; assembly: GCF_902635505.1. Classification (NCBI taxonomy): domain Eukaryota; kingdom Metazoa; phylum Chordata; class Mammalia; order Dasyuromorphia; family Dasyuridae; genus Sarcophilus; species Sarcophilus harrisii. Next base: position 656,702,526 of record NC_045426.1, read on the forward strand.
GCTCATTTGACAAATGAGGAAACTGAGGCAAACACAGTTAAGTGATTTGTCTAGTAAGCTGTAAATGATTCTACCATTCTCAGCAATACAATGATCTATGACTATTCTGGAGGACTTATGATGAAAAATTCTATCCATACCCAGAGAAGGAAATGATTGTATCTGAATACAGACTGAAGCACACAAAAAAATTAATAAATAAATGATTTGTCTAGGATCATGCAGCTAGTAAGTATGTGAGACTGAATTTGAACTCACAAAAAATGAGTTTTCCTGATTCCAATCACAGTACTCTAGTTGTTCTATACATCTGACCCCCATATTATCTCCTCAATATTAACTTTCCTCCATGATGCTGTATAACTCCCTAGGCATATTTAAAGCTGAAGAGATGATGTAGTTCAATGGGGAAAATTGGATTTGGAGCTTCAAGACCCACTTCTGCTCCCTTACAATGTGTATAATCTCTCTAGGTCTCACTATCTTGCCTGTAAAATGATGGGATTGGACTAGATGTGTCCTCCCAGATCCCTTTCACTTCTAAAAACTGTGGTTCTAAGAGCTTAATTGAGTTTGAAGGCCTTTGAGTATACAGAAGAGAAATCGTACTTTACAGTGAGGATTCCTTTTGGGAATGGGTTGAACTAGATGGCTGTTGATATCCTTTCCAACCTTCAAATTCTGTTCTTCTGGGATGTAGAAGGAGTTTACCAATTCTCCTCAACCTTCAGTAAAAAGAGTAATGGTGCAAAGACTTTGATTCAGGCAAACATATGAACTCTATAGATAAGAGAAAGATCTTTTTTCTGAGATCTCAAGTATGACCAGCCTTCATCTGCGGAATAGAAGATTCAGGGGAGTTTATAAGCCCCCAAACTCCTTCACTGCCTCATGGTGGTGTGGACTGGAGAGCAGGTTATCAAAAGGGATGTCAGTGGATTGTAAGCACTGGTGGTAGGTGACTGCATTTCCATCACTCAAGGACCAGCCTAAGCTGTCTTACCATGAGACACTTGGCTCCTTGGCAATGAATTTTTAAGATGACAGCAACTCCTAAGATCTAGAAGGGCTGCAGTCCTCATCCCTAGAGAAAGAGCGTTTGCTCCGACAAAATTTCTGTGGGACAGGAGTGTCTGAAGTTCATGTTAGGGTTAGCATCCTCAGGGACACATTATACCCAACTCTAGCTGAAAGAGCCTGGGCTGGGAAGCAGGAGACTGGCACATGGTGGACACTCTATGAGCGGTAGTCATTGCTGCTGTATTATCTGGCGCTCTCTGGGAAGGTTGCTGCCTTTCTGAGCCTTAGCTTTCTCCTCTATAAAATGGAGCTAGCTAATGATGAGGTTCAAATGCCCTGTCTTGGAGCTAACCTAACTCCAGGTGGGACCTTCCCTCTCCTGGCCGGAATCCGTGCCAAAGGGGCACAGAGGAGATCTACGCAAACCTCCCCACAATGCTCCTCTGAGGACCAAAAATGTGGAAGAAAAGAGTAGTGGGTATGAGCAAGTTGCTAAATAGGCATTTGTGGAAATCTCAGCATCTGAAAGTTGTAATTTGTTAAAGGAGAGGTTTTCCACAGGCTGCGCTGGTTGGACAGAGTCCTGTCCGGAGGCAGGAGGATGGACCAGATGACCTTGGGGGGCCCTGCCTCATCTGGGGACCCTGTCTTGCCCCAGATCTCTTCCTCGCCTTCCCTCTGTTCAGGCTGACCGGATGAACTCCTCCGAGTCTGGACCATACTTTCCATCTTCCTTTTCTCCGCCTGCAGCCTGGGCCAGAGCCAACCTGAATCGGAATCTCTTTCCAAAGAAAAGTTTCTTTTCTTTCCGCCGCCCTCCTCCTCCCTCGGGCCCCCCTTGTCCGTTTGGCCTGCGGGGGTTTCGGCTCCGTGGGGGCGCCGGGCTGGCATTCACGGCCTGCCCCCCTGCGGGCTCACCCACTGACACGCTCCTCCGGTGCCCGCTCCCCAGAGGAGTGTCCCATTCCTCCCCCCCTTCCCCGCCTCCATCATCCCCGCCCTCTCCCTCAAAAACCTCGCCCAAAAAAACTGCTAACGGTGCTAAGTCACTGCTATTTTCGGCTTGGCTTGGTGGGGCGAGAGGGAGACACTGGGTTCCCTGCCTCCCCCCCCAGGCCGGCGTCTGTCTCTAAGGGCTGTGCGTGGAGGGCACAAGATGGTGGGCCTGCAGGAGGGGAAGCCTTTCCCTTTATTTCTCTAGCCCCACGTGTTCGGCCGAGCTGGCCCAGAAGCCTGCGAGGATGGGTGGCTGCACGTGGGCAGGGGGACCGTTCCAGGGGGCAGCTCCCTGGCCTGCGCACGCTGATGAAGTCATCAGCGAGGGCCGGTCCAGCGTCAGCCATTTTCTCTTCCCTTCCCCCGTTTTCAACGAGCCTAGCCCTCCGGACTGGCGGCCATTTTGTGTTCAGAAGGAGCTGGCATTGGGCACAGGGAGTGGGTCCCCAGGAAGGGGGGGTTAGGGATAGGGGCGGTCCAGAACTCCTGGTGTGTTGCTCAATTGCCTCCTTCCCTCCTGCCTTCTCTGGAAGGAGTTAAGTTCTCCTTGTGCCAATAGGCTTGGCAATGCCCAGAGCCCCGAATGAGATCGCCTGTGGTCCGGCGCCCACCCAACCTCCTAGTTTTGCCCCTCCTTGTGCCCACGTGTGCCAGCTCTGCCTCCCAATGCATACCCCCCCCCAATAAAAGAAAAAATCTCAGATGAGTAAAATGGAGAGACTGAGAAACACGAGGTTAAAAAAGTGCTTCCAGGTCTGTGCCCCCCTCGCCCCCACCACGACCCAGGCCCGCACACCGTGGGCCTGCCAGTGTCAGGTGTGTGAGCAGCCCGAGACAGTCACTCGTGGGGGAATGATTAGAAGCAAACGGAGGAGAGAGTGCGGGAAGACAACACACTTTAAATAACTCGCTGTTTACTTTCGAAACAAATTCTTGGCCGGGAGAACCACTTTCCCCCCCTCGGCCCCCCCTCACTTCCTGGCAGCCATTTCAGGAGCCAAAGGGGAGGAGGCGGCGGGATGGGGAGTCAGGAATGAACCTGGGGTGGGGGGAAACCCACGGGGAAGAGCCCTGCCAAGGAGCGGAGCATCCGCACACATGTGCATGGCACGCCAGGCGTGCCCGGGCACAGGGAGGTGCTCACTCATGGATGAAGCCGTTTTCTACTGGAAGCCATTTTGGTTTTCCTGTGAACCTCCCATTGCCCACCAGAGGAGAAGTGGCGCTCGGGTGCCAGGGGGAGCTCGGTGCCAACTGGAGGCCAGAGGTGGCACTCAGCGAGGGAAGGAGAGACTGATTGTTTCCCCTTCCATTCTTCTCCCTCCTCCTTCCCTTTTCCCCCTCTTTTCTTTTTTGTGAGGAACACGTCACCAACTTTGGCAGGGAGGGCTGCTGACTGGCGAGGGGAGGATGACCGCTGGTCGGTGCCAGGTTGGGGGAGGTTGGCAAGGGGGGGAGGATAGAAGAAAACCTAAAACTGGCTCTGAGACGGGAGAGTGGAGGAAGGCAGCCCAGAACAGGCGCGCAGGCGCACACACACTGTCCCTTTGGCGTTGGGGAAGGCGGGAGAACCCAGCCCTGTTCTGGATCTGATACAGGCTCCCTGTGAAACGGGAGACAAGTCAGCTTCGCTCTCTGGGACTCAGTTTTCTCATCTGTAAAATGAGAAGATAGTGCGAGATAGGCTTGAAATAGCTTCCAGCTTCTTGCATCTGAAGAAGCCTGGAGATCTGGGAGTCCGGCTAGGGGGAAGACAAGGGGACATGGAGGGGGGCACGCAGGGGAAGGTTGTCCCGGGCCTGAGCGGGGCTCCGGGAAGTAGCAAGCTCCATGAAGCCCTCACTGTGCTGGGCAGGAACTCGGACCGGCTGGAAGCTGGGTCCAGATGCGCTCAGGGGCAGACAACACTCATTTCCCTATCTACCTGCCTGGGGATTCTCCCTCCCAGAGGTGTGGCTGGGTCAAACTTCAAACAAGGCCAGGTGTTTTTCCCGCCACCGGGCCTAGGTGGGGGAGAGAAACGGTCTGTTCCACCGCTGTCTGGTGGGAGGGCCGAGGACCACAGAGGCGGCCACTTGGCAGTGCAGGGAGATGTAGGAAACGGGAGCCAATGTCAGGACCCACTAGTCAGGGAAGCTAAGGCAGCCCAAGGTGTCCTGAAGCCAAATCTTAGGGCCCCGCCAGCTCCGGGCCCATCCGGACATTGTGTCCGGCTCTGGAAGCACATTTATTCAAGAAGGCCTTGAGGGCTAAGGATTTAGTCAGATGATGAGCAATGGGGACTTCAAAGAGTAGAAAATCCAAAGCCGAGGGTGAGAAGTTGAAGAAATGAGGGCCTAGAGAAGCCTAAAGAAGGCTTAGCGTGGAGAGACTTAAATGAGCTGATACTGAGTGAAGTGACAGAACCAAGAGAATGTTATACCCAGTAACCACAAGAGTATGTGGTGATCAACTGTGATGGACTCAACTCTCCATCAGTGAGGCAATTCCAATGTACTTGGGATGGAAAGTCCAGAGGCATCCAGAGAGATGCCTTTGGAGACTGAACATGGATGGAAGCACAGTATTTTTATCTTGTTTGTTTGTTTGTTTGCTTTTTTCTTTCTCATTTTTTCCCTTTTGGTCTGATTTTTCTTGCACAACATGATAAATATGGAAATATGTTTAAAAGGACTGCACATAGTTCACCTATATCAGATTGTTTACTATCTTGAGGAGATAAGGGAGAAAAACATTTGGAATATAAAGTCTTACAAAAAAGAGCGTTGACAACTATCTTTACATGTATTTGGGGAAAAACACTGTTGAGAAGAGAAGGTTTAGAAGCAGGCTGGAGTAGAAGGAGAAAGATGATCATAAATATTTGAAAGATGATCATACTGGAAGAGGGTTTCAGCTTGTTTTGTTTGGCCTCAGAGGGCAGAATGAAGACAACAGAGGGAAGTTACAAGGAAGGATATTTCAGCTTGTTACAGGGAAGAACATTCTTCAATCAGCTATACAAGAGGGTATAGTAGGCAGGTGTTGGTGAAGTCAGGTGAGAGAGGAGATTCCTAATCTGGGGGTACAGAGAGGAGTTAGAAGGAACGTTGGACAAGAGATAGTTCTTTCCCTTCCCTGAGATGTCTGTGAAGGTGAGAACATGGATCTTTCCAATTTTAAATCTAGGAGTCTTTGGTCCTAGGCCTCTCTGGAAAAGGGAAGATGGGGTGGTAGGGCTGGGAATGGGCAACAATTAGCTCAGGCCCTGACATGACGGTAAAAGCGCCTACGTGCCCAAGCATTAGAATGGGTACTGTGTCCAGGCAACACCATGGCTTCAGACCATGAGGTTTTTTCCTTCCTCTTTTAACTGAGATCTTTCTTTCCTTTAGACTGACTTCCAGCTAAGAGGATTTCCTCTCTGTCCCACTTCAGAGCTGAAGTTCTCAGTTCTTTTTTTTTTTTGAAACATCCTGATATTCATGGGTTTTTCTCTGTCCGCCAGTCAACAATCTCTTCCACAAATATTCATGGATAGGTGTTTGGGACAGAAGTGGTAGGAGATGAAAGGACTTGAGAAAGTTGAATCTTATCTCCCACTGAAAATAGAATTCCTGCTCCAGTCTTGTGTTGGGATCTAGAGTTGGGGTGTGGGCTCCCAAAGGCTGTGTCCTATGAGATCATTGCTTCTGATAGGTCTCCTCAAGCTGGAAAGATTCTTGGAAACATCTTGTCACTGGAGAACATCCATACTGATCCTTGAAGAACTGATAAAGTATTATCTCTTTCCCCCTCTAAGCTTTGTCTATACCATTCCCTCAGCCTGAAATACACTGTCTTCTCTACTCCAAATCTTATCAGTCCTTATAACCCCAATTCAAATTCTACCTCCTCCCCTGATCACTCCAGCCATCACTGATTTCTCCTCTTCCAGAGATCCCCAAAACACTTCTTATCTGGACCACAAGTCTGGCCAATTTGTCACTTGCTGACCCCATAGGTTACACCTCTGCCAACTCCAGCTTTCCTGGTCTCCTGGGATCATAGAGATGGAAAGAAACTTGGAGGTGATCTAGTTTAAAACTCTCACTTTACAGTGGAAGAGACGAAAGCTGTGCAACTGGGGAGACACTGGCCCAAAGTCACAGTGTGTTCATGCCATGTAACATCAGAGCTCGCCAAGATCACACAGAATTGGAAGGAGACCATGATTTAGTCCAAGCCGGTCATTTTGGAGAACACAGAGTCAGTGATTCTCCAAGTCACACATCTGAGTGGCAAAGTGAAGCCTGAAAGCCTTCTTCTAAGCCCAGTGATCCTTTTCTTCCTCAGCTCAGTTGGAATGGCTCAGCTAGAAACTAGCCAAGAGGAATGACAGGAGGCTTCTTCCAGCTCAGAGATCTCGTGATTCTAGGGTTTGTAGAATCACAAAATTCATTGACTCCAAGTCTTGTTTCCCCAACGATCCCCAAGATCATTCATTAAAGACTAGGATTTTGAGCCAGCCTGGGGTTGGGGTGGGTGTGGGTGAATAGAGCACTGGCCCTGAAAGTCAGAAGGACCTAAATTCAAATCTATCTTTAGACACTTATTGCTATATGATCCTGGGCAAGTCACTTATTCCCAACATGTGTGAAGACATGCAGAGCTTTCAATTGACTAAGGAACAAACAGACCCCAGAGGGCAGGCTGCTGTTCTTTCTATTTTCCATGATGAAGCTCTTCTAAAACCCTTCTCTTAGGCTCACAGGAACATACATTTAAAGCTAGAAGAGACCTTCGAGATCATCTGGTCCAATTCTCTTATTTTACAGCGTAAGAAACAAAAGCCAGAGAAGTGACTTTTTCAAGATCACACTGATAGTGACAGAGTGGAATTTGCACTTAGGTCCCCCGACTCCAAATCCATCTTCCTTCCTTCTGTCTCTCCCCATCCCCTGGTATCTCTCGCTCTCCATTCCTTGGCAAACTCCCTGAAATAATCTTTAAAGGTATTTGATTCCTCCTTGGAAGTCATAAGCCATTCCCCTTTCTTGCTCCTCAGATCTCCATCTCTATCTGCAACCCACCAAAGATCATCTCCACTCCTCTGCCATCATGGCTCCCAGCCCATCAGGATCAGGAATTTCCTGGTATTTACCCTATACGTGGGCTTCACCTGGTGGCACAGTAGATAGAGTGCTGGACCTGAGGTTAGGAAAACCCGAGTTCAAATCCTGACACTCAATGAGCTGCATGACCCTTGATTACCCCTTGGAAGCTTTGTCTTCCTCAGTTTTTTCATTTGTAAGATGGAGATGATAATAGCACCTATCTCCTATGGTTGTTGTTTGAATCAAGTAAGGTAAAATATCTTGTAAATCTTAAATAGCTATAGAAGGGCTATTGTAATTATAGTAATGATAGTTATTATTATCATTGTTCTACCTGAAGTTTTGGAATCTAAGGTTCTACTGAAGGAGACTAAGAAAGCAACCATTCTTTCCCATCTTATCACCACTGTCTCCTAGTAGACTCAAATTTGTAACTTTTGCACTGGGATCCTTCTGGTTTCACCAAACTCCTGTGGATGTCCCCTCTAGCAAGCTAAGACAGCCCATGTGAGAGGGGTACGCTGAGCAGGCTCCATGAAGGAAGAGTCTGGATGAGGAAGATGACCCCAGATAGACCCCACATTATAAGAGGGGGAAGGGCATCATGAAAATCAGCCTTTCTGGGGTCAATATTGTGTACCCTGCCCTCTGCACCTTCTCCTGCTGTCCTCACACACACACACACACACACACACACACACACACACAAAATGGCCAGGACCATGCTACTCTAATACTAAATGCTCAAAACCAAAGACGGGAAAAAAGGAGGAGGAAAGGCACAAGACTTGTCTGAATGGATTCTGCAGATTGTATAGACCCTGCCTTCCAAGCCTCCAAGTCTCCCCCCATCCCTGCCCCAGCTGATGAGTTCAGGGATCTCAAAGGTGCAGGGATATCAGATGGGTGGAAGACAGATCTACTGAGAGAGTGAGATATAGTGTAGAGAAAGCTGGCTTTGTAGTCAGGAGATCTGGGTTTGAGTCCTGACTTCCCTTTATTTACTATTATACAATCCTGGGCAAATCACTTCCCATTTCCCTTGCACCTTGGTCTCCTTATCTGTAAAATGGATCAAATAATACTATCTGGCTTATAGAGATCAAATAAAAAGAACTCAGTAAACTTTAAAGGCCTACAAAAAAACTGACGTATTATTACCTCGCCCCTCCCAAGAACCTGCACATTGATCTTTCCTCCCCTTTAGAAATCAGTCCTGGGCACAAAAGGACTCTCTGGGAAGGTTTCAACATTGCCTCTGGAGCCCACTGCCCAGGCAGGAATCCAGAGGGGCCCACTGATCTCCTGGCAATCAATTCCACTGCAATGCAGAGCTGAGGCAGTGGGGAGGGATGACAAAGGGCCCCACCTTCCACAGATCCCCAAGCATCTGGAACCTCTGGCTTCAGTAGCCACTCTAGGACTCTTTCTAATTCCTCATACACGCTAAGCCCCAGGGCCTGCAAAAGGCTACAAGCCGTTGTTCTAGGCTACTAGCCTACCTTCTGAGCCTGGATAGACTCACCTTTCAGGAAATGCCCCCAACCTCCTTTCTGAATAAGACTATCCGCCCAGATCTCCCAGCCTACTGTGCCCCATCAAGAAGTTCACTAGCCGAAGAGAAAACAGAAACTTGTCCCTATTGATTACTGCAACAGTTGGAGAGGCTTCTGTAAAATTGGGCTCCTCCCTTCTATCCTCTCTCCCCAGCACTCCTCTGAGCAGTGACTGGGGGGAAAGGGGAAGCAGGGGTGGGATAAAGGAGGGAGAAGACCTGAGTCCTAGACATTTAGGACATTAATGACCATTAGGAAAGGTACTGGACAAAGCGCTGGTCACTATGTGGCTTTGGACAAGTCACTTTACCTCTCCTCAGGAGTTCAGTTTCTTCAACAGTATAATGTGAAGATTAGATTAACAGATCTCCAAGGCGGTTTCCTATGATTTTATCGATTGAGATTACTCTCTGAGCCTTGGCTTCCTATCCTGAATATTTTAATGGACAATGCCTAACAGCTCCTCCCAACTCTAAGACTGAGAGTCAGCTTGGTATAGCAGATAGATTGCAAAAAGACTTGATTTTTTTAAATCCACAGCGGATAATCATTAGTTATCTGACTATGGACAAGTCAGTTAAGATCTTTTAGCCTCGGGTCAGCTAGTTGGTGAGTGGATAAACCATCAGCTCTGAAGTCAGGAGGACCTGAGTTCAAAATGTGACCTCAGACACTTAAGACTTATTGCTTGTGTGATCCTGGGCAAGTCACTTACCCACAATTCCCTCAGCAAAATAACAAAACAAAAAAAGATCTTTTAGCCTCAATTTTATTATCTGTAAAATGGGGATAATGATACTTTATGTCACAGGATTATTGTAGGGCTCAAATTAGATAAGGATTTTGTTAATTTTTAAATGCTATATAAATGTAGGTTGTTATTATGATTAGTCTAGGAGTCTCTGGTATCTTTGTTGTCAGTCCCACCCTTGGGGAATCTGTTCCTTTAAGAGCCTCCTCCCTGGCTGGGGATGGTCCAGGCTGCCCTTATATAACCCCCCGGCCCAGCTGGCCTTGTGTAACCACCTCTTATATAATGATTCCCCAGAAACAGCCTAGTCTGTCCTGCCTGTCAATCTCTGACCAACCTGTCCCTGTCTGTCTGACCCAGCTGAAGGGGAGGGGGGGTTGGAGGGGGAAGGATGGCACTGGGAAAGGCCTGAACCATAGACTGGCTAGCGAGGAAGGTGGCAAAGAGGAAGAGAGGGAACGGCAGGGAAGAAGCCACCAGGGTTCTGTATTGGAATCCATCCCAGCACAAAGGCTGTGAGCTGGGTGTGGCTCTGGCTTTGTGGACGGTTGTCTGAGATTCTTAGTTTGGAGAGGAATGGGGTACAGAAACAGGGGAGCTCAGGCCTCCAAAGAGTTTTCAGGAACAGTCATGGGAACCTTAGTATCACAGAACTACATAATTTTAGAACCATAAAACCTTAGAAACTAAGGCTCAAAGCATCATAGAATCATAAAATGATCATTTAACCCAGAATTTTAGAATCCTAAAAGCTCAGAATATTAGCCTTGTAGAATCATAGATTGTTAGAATCTGTGTACTTTACTATCTGAAGATCACAACAAAACTTTAGCACCCCAATCTATAAGAATCCAAGAAATTTAGAATCATAGGATAATAAAATCCTAGAATCATATCATCAAAGAACTGAAGATCCAAGAACCGTGGAATCTCAGAACTATAAGAACTCAAAACTATGAGAATCCAAGATTCAGAGAACTTAGAACCCTTAAAACAATAATATTGTAGAATCTGAGAATCATACAACTTTAGAATACTAAATTCATAAAACTACTATCTCATTTACAATTCCAGAACTTTGCAATATGTCAATAGAATTTTATAATCACATAGCCAAAGATCATAGATATTTAGAATAATTCAAACATGGAATTTTAGTATATAAAACTATAGTCACAGAACCACAAGTGTTTAGAATTATATTGTCATAAAATCCTATAGAATTTTAGAAATGTATAATCATGGAATCTTAGAACTGAAGAAATGTAGAATCTCGAAGCCATAGTCTTAGAACCATAGACACTAATTTTAGAATTATAGAATCAAGCAGCCATACAATTGTAGAATCACAGAACCTTGTAATCATGCAATCATAGAATTTTAGGACTGCAGCAACTTCAAATATCCAGACCATAGTTTTAGAATGAATAAATGCTAAGAACTGGGCAATCATGGGGTCTTATGATGCTAGAACCTTAAAATCTTAAAATCAAAGAAGATTATAATCTTGCAGTCATGGAATGTTGGGAGTTGCTGAGAAATATATATGCTATACTCCTACATTAGATAATTTGTCATCCCCCAAATAAATTCCACCTTTGGTGTTTGGTGCCAGGACCACCTTCCTATTTTAGCCTTGACTTTTTCATCTTCATTCTAGCCATCTTTCAAGTCCCAACCAAATACCACCTCCTCCATGAAGCCTTCTCTGACATCTCCCCATCCCCAACTGGAAATTATCTCATCATGTGATCTTAATAGTATATTATACTCTTCATTTATTCTAGATGACTCTGGATAGGAACTGAGTCCAAATCCTGCTTTAGACACTTAGGTGAACCTGGGCAAGTCACTTAACTGGTAACCTTAGTTTCTTGAATTAAAAAAACGGTAATAAAAATAGCACTTATCTACTAGGGTTGTTGTGAGGATAAAATGAGATGATATTTGTATAGTACTTGGTGAAACTTAAAGCCTTACACACATGCTATTATTATTGTTACTATTATTAGAAGATTTAGTGAGGAATGGTTGCCTCAAACTCTTAAGTAGAAGGGTCTTTAAAGAAAAGAAGGGTCTTTGAAGAGATGATTAGGGTTAGTGAGGGAAGACTGCATGGAGGAGGGAGCCCTGGAATTAGCCTGGCTAAGCCCAACAGAGGAGTGGGCTCGGGCTTGCTCATCTAACATACAAGGAGTGGGAAGTGCTGTTATTTGAGCCTGAGAATCTCTTCTCCAGGCTTGAGCCTTGAAGAGAGGAGTTATCTGGAACAGGCTGGTAAGGAATGACCAGATCTTTGTTACAATACAGCCTTCTCCCACCCACAAAGCATGAACATTCATTCCCATAATCTTTATCCTGAGATCTCTTCCTGATCGATTAACACTTTCTTCAATGGCGATAGTCATCTTCAATGGTTCAATGATCCTCTCCAAGCAGATGACTCCCAAATCCATATCCAGCCCTAGTCTCTCTCCTGAACTCGTTTCATGTTACAAACTGCCTGCCCTTCTAAGTTCTATCTCAAATTCAACATAGCCAGAACAGAATTGATTATATTTCCCTTCAAATCTACTGTTCCCCACTCAGGAAGAGGGACAGAGCGTGGGAAGGGACCCAAGAGAGACATCCAGAGAGGGTTGGAAAAGGGAGAACAGAAAAGGGAGGAAAAGGGACAGAGACAGGGAGGGAGCGGGATAGACCTAAAGAAACAGAGAGCCCTAAAGGACAAGGACATGGAGCTAATAAATGCTGACGGACCTGGAGCTAATAAATGCTGGCGACTTCTCTATTTCTCTTGAAGGTCCCGCTATTTTCCCAATTAGCATGCTCACAACTTTGGAAACATTCCTGACTTTCTCTCTCCCTCCCCCACCTCTCATCACCAAGTCTCTTACATCTGTTTCCTCCTCTCCATTCACCCAAACCTAGTTTGGATTCTTACTATCCCCTAAATTATTAAAACAGCCTCCCAACTAAACTAATGTCCTGTCCCGCAGCTCATCCTCTCTTCATCTCCGTAAGTGATACTCCCCAAACCCACAAGTAACTATGTTACTCTCCTACTCAAAAATCTTCGGTGGCTCCCTATGGCCTCTAGAACATAACACCAGATCTCCAGCCTGGCGTCTAAAGCCTTTCCAGGGCTCGGCTGCCCTCACTTATTTCTTGCTGCTCCCCTTTCCATCTCGGACGCACAGCCCAGCCGGACCGCGACGGTCCGGTCAAAGTGGCCCGCTAGCTGTTCCCCAGCCGAGGCACACAGGGGCCGCATCCGCCCCCTGCTTCCTAGAATCCCTATTTCTACTCAAAGCAGAGCGAGGGGGAACCTCCCCCGGGCCATTCCCGGCTCTCCTGCTCGGCGCTCTCGTTCTCCGGAGATGACCGGGGGCTTGTGCGTGTACACGACGGACTCCACAGCCCCCTGGCAAGCTCTGGCGGGCAGGACCGGCTGGTCCCTTTCGCCGTTGTATTCTCAGGCCAAGAATATTAGGCGCTTAATGCTTAGCCATTGGCTTGGACAGACTCTCACAGGCCAGGGCTTTAAACCAGAACTGGGACGTTCCTCCGGCGGGCCCAATCTCCTCGGCTAAATAAAAGACCCCTGGAATTCAGAGAGGGCCCGGGTCCTCGGGTGCAAATGGGAGGGCAGGTAAAGGTGGGGGATCCCCCGCTCGCCCTCCCCTTGGACAGGGGCGCCGGGAAAGGGGGAGGGGATAGGGGAACGAAGGATCACAGGGGCCCAGGGGGACTCGGAAAGTCTCCATTTGAGAAGCCTCGGTCGACCGAAGAGGCAGCCGGCTCCCTCTGTAGGTGGCCCCGCCGCCAGGGTGGGGGCTGGGATCGCAGAAAAGCCTAGATCCTTTTTCCTTAGCCTGGGCCCAGCCCGGAAGGCGACAGCCGGAGGAGGCCGGGGACCCCTCCAGCCTGGTAGGGGGTGGGTGCGGCGGCCCCTTTAAGGGAGGCGGGGCAGGGGCGGGGGCGGTCGCTGTCCTCAGGTGACCCGATGGAAAAGCCTGGAGGGGAGGGAAGGGGAGGAGAGGGAAGAGGACGGGGCGGGGGGAGGGGGAAACTGGCTGGCAGGGGCGGGGGGCGGGGCGGGGCACGGAGCCCGCTCTTCCCCCAATGGATGCGGCTCTGGTGGTGGCAGAAAGAGCCCTTGTTCGCCGCCGCCGCCGCCTTGCTCCTGACCTACATTCCTCCCCATCCCCCAGTGCACCGGGCCGGGCCGGGCCGGGCCGGGCCGGGCCGGGGAGGATGGGAGTCCCCACGAGGTGCCCACCTCCTACCCGGAGCTGCCGGGCTCCTGGGGAGAGGGAGAAAGAAAGAGCTGCACACGGAGACCGGGAGAAAAAACACGGAGACAGAGATCCCCAAGGAGAGCGACAGAGACAGAGCAGGGAAGGGACGCAATGAGAGACACCCAAGAGAGACAGAACCCCAAGGAGAGGGACAGAGACCCCGAGAGAGAGACACACGCAGAGACTGACATGGACAGAGACACTCAGGGAGAGGGAGACGGAGACAGAGTGCGGAAGGGACATAATGAGAGACAGAAACAGAGACAGAGAGAAAGAGAGACACAGAGATAGGGAGAGACAGAGACAGAGAGAGAGACAGAGACAGAGAGAGACACAGAGATAGGGAGAGACAGACAGAGACACTCAAGGGAAAGGGACAGAGACAGAGTTGGGAAGTGATACAAGGAGAGACACCTTGATGGAGAGGGACACACAGGGATATACAGAGACACCGAAGAACAGGCTAATGCTTGTTGTTGGTTGGCAATGAGACTGAGAGACAGAGCTAGAAAAATGGAGGGGAGACATCACAGGAGAAAGAAACACAAAAAGAGATGGGGGAGGGTAGGAACAGATAGAAATGAAGTGAAAGAAACGGGGAAGGAGAAAGGGCACTGAAAAATACTGAGGCAGACCGACTGGGAGAAAGAAAGACAAACAGACTGTGAGGGGTATCCAGGGGGAAAGAGACATCAAAAGAGAGACTGACAAACAGAAAGTGGGGGGAACCCAACACAAACTTAAGGAAGAGAAAGATACAGATAAAGAGACACGGTGAGGTGGAGAGATGGCAGAGAAACTGGAGAGAGAAATTATCCAAGCAGAAAGAGAGAGAAAGGAGAAAACTAAGAGATAAAGAGATGAAGACAATGAGTGGGGGAGATATATATGGAACAGGAGCAGTAAGGGATGGAGAGACAGCAGAGCAGGGGCACTACAAGAGAGACACTGGAGCAGAGACAAACGGAACCAGGGGAAATAAAAGACACTGGAGAGAGAGAGAGGAGGTGGGAAAGAATAGGAGGTTGGCCCAGGAACTATTAATAGGATTTAAAGGAGAGGATATGCCAGGTAGGACTAGGATCCAGCTGGTGTGAAATCCCACCTAGGGACTTGGGGGAGAGCAAGCTCCCCAGATCCCCTCCCAATTGGTAACTCCTCTCTCCCATCCCCCTGGTAATCGGAGGAAAAGGAAATCTAGGTCACCCCCCTGGCAGCAGCCCATAGTAGTGGGGGTGGGGTGGGCTCGGGGAGGGAAAGGGCCTCAGGGTCTCCTCTCTGAGCCTATTCATCCTCCCCCTTTTCCACTACATGAGGGAAGAGGCCCGCACCTGTCAGCCTCATGGCTCTAAGTCTGCTTCATAGGACACATGGCACTAGGGGAAAGGGATTGTAGGTGGAGGGAGAGAGGAAAGAGCCAAACCCACACTTTCTTCTCCCTTCTCCTCCCACTCTCTTGCCCCCTCTGCTCTTCTCCACCCTCCTCTGGTGACGGGGATAGCCGTAGCGGTAGCAGAAGACAAGGGACACGGCTTCTATTGCCCTGTGCCAGCCTTCACCAGAGCCAGGGAAGCCCATTTCAAGCGGATTGTGCAGGAGCTGAAAGCTAGGACATCCCTAATTGGCCAACCAGCCCCTTGGGAGAGCACCAGCTGTTTATTACAGCCAAATGCAGGAGGGCTGGCAGATCAATCAGTACCCATTGTCCTACAGGATTCCCAAGCCCAGATGTACACACACAGACACATCCAGAACCCCATATAAGTGCACAGGGCTTTCCAAACCGAGACAAACATAAAACAGCCGCAAACACACTTGTATGCCCAGATATACCCACCCAAATGCATTGCCTCCCATTCTGACAGACACATCCCCACACAAAAATAAGTACACAGGTGCCTTGTTCTCTGGTTCCCTTGAACCCCATCTTTTCATAGTCTTTGTCTCTCCCCACTCCCTGGCTTCAGTTCCCCTTCCTGGGCATGCTTTCCTTGCCACCAGCCATGCCATCTGCCTGCTCTGGCACCAGGCTTTCCTGGCCCCTCCTGCATCCTGCCTCTTTGTAGGACATTTCAGTTTACTTACTGGACCCAGGCCTGGGGACTTGGCCATCCCTGGGCAAAGCCAGCCTGGACAACTAGGTGCCAGCTCTCCCTGGCTCAGCAAGAAGGCAGAAGGACTGGGCTTACTGTCCACTTTAATTGCCTTAATTGGGTCTTTAATTGCTTCCAATGGGACCCTGGTTTGGTCCCATAAGGAAATAATATTAGAACCACAGAAGTTCATACTTAGATTAGAACTGGGAGGAACCTTAAAAAATAGAACATCAGAGCTGAAAGAGCTTAGAGATCGTTAAATCACTCCTTCCCATCCCCATACTCACCCCTATCCGCCTTGATCATTTTACAAAGGGTAAAAATGGACCCAAATGGAGAGGGGTGACTTATCCAAGGTCACTTAGTAAGCCACCAAAAGAAGCAAGTTCCAAATCCAGGTATCCCGACTCCAAGTGCAGCGAGAACTCCATTCATTCCCTGATACTTTATCTTCGAACCCTACTCCCCACCCTACCTCCAAGTCCAGAACATAGCCTTGCAATCTGCAAAACTCTATTTCTGAAGCGTGTGCCTTGAGGTAGTTACGATGGGGGTGGGGAGTGGGGTGGGGGCTCATTAGATTTGGAATTCCAATCCGTACCTGGGTAAGGTACTTCTTGTGGTGCTCATTTTCCTCATCTATCAAATACTGGTGATGGAGGGAGAGAGGAGGCTTTAGAACAGATGATTCCTAAGGTCACTCCCAGTTCTTATTCTCTGTGATCTGCCATCTATATCTACTGTTCAGCATTCTAGATCCAGCTCCAAGAACCTACCACAAAACAATCCCTTAAAACCATACATTCTAGGTCAGTTATTATTATTATGGACCCCCAAAATTATCTGTGGATAGATTTCAGGGAATCTGGGAGCTTCTTTTAAAAATTTATTTGCCACTGTATTTCAATACAATTGCTTTCCTTCTTGATCCTTTAGGTCCATTTACAAACATTATTCTGAGAAGGGCTCAGTAGATTTCCTCATACTGCCTGCCAAAGGGATCTGGGACTCAAACAAGATGAAAAACCCCTACTCTGCATGAGTAGCAGCAGGAACTTGACTTTAGGACCAGTAATTCGAAAGGCTCCAACCTATGAGACCTTTACACTTGCTGTTCTAGAACACATATACTTTTATTGCTCCTTCCCATGAAGAAGGGGGACTCACTCTTCTAATATCTGCAGGCAGCCATCATGTCCTCCCTAAGCATTCTCTGCCCCATGATAAGTACCCCCAGCTGTTTTAACTCATCTTTGTAAAGTCTACTGTCCAGTTCCTTCCCCCATCCTGGTTGCCCTTTTCTGGGATGGATCCATGTCCTTCCTGTCCTATGCACAACGTCCTTCCTGAAATGGAGCACACAAGGTTGTTCTCCACAGTCTCCGAATGTGGCCTGAGCAGGACCTGATGAAACAACTGCCTCCCTACATGTGGACCCTATCTATGTGCCTATTAAAAAAAAACAACTAAAATTGAATTCAAACTTTAGGCTGCCATTCCACACTGATGATTCATCTTAATCTTGGAAGCTACAATAAAACCTCCAGATCATTTTCCATGTAATCTGCTGCCCAAGCATTTTTCCCTCATTCTCCCTTGGGTGGTTGATTTTTTGAACCCAAGTATACGAATTTTACATTTAACTTTTAGATTAGGTAGAGAGATTTTGGACCATTCTTATTAGATCTGGACCGTTGTTTGGGATGCCATATAGCTGGCAAGCGAAAGAAGTAGAACTGAAACCCAAAGTAACAGATTTTAGTCCTTAATTGTACTCTATCTCCAATATGTGTCTGATTTCCCCAACTAGGTTATGCAAACCTAGGGGCTGAGAATAGATGTTCATATTTCTATCCATTTCCCACAGTATAGTGAACAGAGTGGCTCTCACAAAGTAAGCTCTCTATAAAAGTCTGGCTGTCTGATTGAAAGGCCAGCAGGGAGGGCACTTCTAGGGAGCATATATGTGGGACTGTGAAGGGTGAAGAAGGGACCAAGGGCTGTCAGCTAAGGACGCCTCACAAAGGGGTGTCATGAAGCTGGGCCCTCTCCTAATTCCCCACTCCTGTCCAGCTGATCTAGATTTAAAAGGGGAATACAAAGCCAAGAACTCTAGTCCAAGAGACAAGACACCTGACTTAAGGACTACTCATATATGGTGTGACCCAAGACAAGTAATTTCCCTCCTTCTGGCTTCAGTTCCCTTCTCTGTAAAATGTGGGGGTTAGATTAATTTTGTGGGGACCTTCCAGTGCTAAGAACCTCAATTCTCTCTCTATAGTGAGCAATAATCCAAAGCAAGGGATGGGAATGGGAGGGGAGTGGGAGGCAAAGGAAAAAATATTCTAGCTGCCCCTCCCCTGCCCATCCCCCAAACCCTTAGTCCTCAATTACCTTAGGCACCAGGCAGATGGCTCTACAAACCCATTATGGGGCAGGGGGCATACCACAGGGGGTGGGGGATAAAGGAGGGAGAGAGTTGGGGAAGTGGGCAGAAAGGACAGACTTTACTTCCCCAGACCCTCAAGAATAGCCTCCTGAAGAAGCTGAGACCAGAGTAACACTAGGGAGGAAAGGGGTAATATTGGCGAGGCAGGGAATAGGGCTCAGGGTTCCATTGTTGCAAATATGTATATGGATTTATTCATGAACTCTTTTTTTCCTTCTCTCTCTTTCTCTTTTGTGAAGGGACCATAAGATTCAGCTCACTTTCTTTTAGGCTGAACACCCTGAATGTATACTCACCCTTACATGCACAAGTATATACACGTACACACTCAATATACATACACAGATACACGGCAATATATAAAACACACTTGGAAAGACAATCAGAATCTCAGAAAGTCAGAGCTAGCAGGGGTCTCAGAGATCACAGAATATTATTAGGGTTGTCTGGGGGCATTAGCATGTGCCCACATTCACGTTCTCAAAATTAAACATTTTCCCCAGTCCCCACACTGGCTCCAGAGTTCTCTCGGGTGCCCAGATGGGGATTCAAGGGGAACTAAGCTCTGTGATTTCTCCTTCTCCAGGCCTCAGCTTCCCCCAGTGCTGAGATGGGTCTGGTCCCCTGGGCCCTACCCAGCTCACGTAGGGGCAACAGGAAGAAAGCTGTTTTGAGCTATAGAAAGCTTGATGATTGATGTCATCATTAATAATCATAACTATTATTCTCCGTGAAACTATCCCATCTCTCCTCATCAGGCACGTCATACATTTCCGCCAGCCAGTCTCTCAGTAGGATCTTGACAGACCTGGGGGAGGGAAATTGGATTCTCTGCTTCCAGCTTCTCCTCACTGCAACCCGACTTCCACAACAACCACAGACCTGACAGTGTAGTCCCTTTCTTGCTAAAGAAGCCTCAGTGCTTCCCTATTCCCTCTAGGCTAAAATAAGAACTCCTTGGCAGCCAAAATGCATGTTACTGCCCCCCCTTTTCACAGTCTCTTCTCCAGACCTTGGAGTTAGCAGTACATCTCCTGCCTCACACCTCTGTCTACTTGGAAATAACTTCATCCTCACTGTCAACTGTTAGAATCCCTACCTTCATTCAAGATGGAGCTCTCACGACCCTGCCTCTGAGGAGCCTTTTCAGATCCCTTCATTTAGTCTGAAATCTGTCTTCTTCAAAATAATGTGAAAAAGCTTATTTGTGACTTACATTACCATTCCCAGGAGTAGAAATGTGAACTCTTTGAGGGTAACAACTGGTTTTTCATTTTGTCTTTGTATCCCCAGAATCCAAGACACAAGGTCTTGTACACAGCAGACAGTGTGATTGATGCTAGTTATAGTGGAGTGAATTGGGGACAAGAGCAAAGGCTATGACCCCTGTTTGTAGATGAGGAAATTGAAATCTAGACAAGGCAAGGGTCGTACCCAAAGTCATATAGTAATGGCTACGGCTGGGCCTAGAACTCAGGCTCCCCAAGGACTCTTTCCTTATGTCATTCTGCCACCCAAAAAGTGGTCAGGGCTCTGGGAAAAAAGCAGATGCCCTTGTCTGCTACAATTAGATATGGCCTGGGGGCCCAGCTCATCTGTTCCAACCTCCCAGCCTAGGCAACCTTCACAGCCTTCTGGGTTAGGAGGAGCTGGACCACACAGCCTTTGCTTGAATATCTATCCCTTAGCCCCATTTGGGGCAGCTCTCATTTTAAAAAGGCTCCTGTTTGGATCAGGGTTTGGCCCAAAGTTCAGGCTACCTGATGGAGAATGTATCCAGATTGAAGGAGACCACAAGCCCTGTGTGATGGGAGTTCTCTGGTCAGTGTCATCAGTTCTATCAGAAGGGTAACTAGGGTAGGGAGGAGACTGGAAACCAGGCCATTTAAGGACTGGTTGAAGGGACTCAGGAGGTTTGGCCTGGAAAAGAGAAGATGAAGGGGGAAACAATGGGCATCTTCAAATATTTAAATGGCTCTAAAAGGAAGAAGGTTTATCCTGGGTGGCTTCTTTCAGGGCTCAGCTCAATCCTCTCTTCTGCAAGAAGCCTTTCCTGATCTTCCCCTCTGAGACCATCTCCAATTTATTGTTCATAGAGCTTGTTGGTGCATAATTGTTTGCATGTTTTCTCCCCCATTATACTGTGAGCCCCAAGAGAACAGGGACTGTTTTTTTTTTGTTTTTTTGTTTTTTTTTTTTTGCTTTTCTGTGTATTCCTAGCACTTAGCAGTACACAGTAGGTACTTAATAAATGCTTGTAGACTCGACTTGGTCCTAGAAGAGCCCGATGAGAAAGTCAGGGAAGTAAGCATTTTGACACCAGATGTAGTCATTTTTAAAAAATCCTAACAATTGTCTAGAAGTAAAACAAACTTGTTTTCAGTTCCCCCGAGGGTTCCCAGAGGTCTAGAAGACATGTTAACCCTCATGCTTTTCTCACTTGGGATTCTGCTTTTAGGGGAGGCAGTGTGGTACAGTGGGGAGAGTGTTAGCATTGGAGGAGAAGACTGGCCACTATGTGTTATGTGTGTGCCCTTGGGCACTTCTGAGTGTGAGTTCTTCACCTAGATGGCCTCTGAGGTCCCTTCCAGCTCCAGATCTATGTAAATTTATGATTCACAGTCTCTTGGTAAGCCCCCCTTCCCTAGAGCCTCCCCTATTTAGAAAGGAGTTCGTTTATCTTTCCACTTTAAGGCCAGTCCGCATTCTGTCCCTAGCCAGAAGGGAGCCTGGATGTCCCTCCCCAGCCTTCATTCCACAGCTAGTACTATTCCCTTCTCCCCTCCCAAACAGAGTGGCTCCCCAGGCACGAACCTCCCTCCCAGTCCTCAGTGATGGCTCTCCCAGAGAAAGCCACAGGTCAGCTAATCAGGGATGGAAGGGCTCTCTCTCTCTCCCATCTCTCTCACTTCCACAGACTCAGTGCCTCCCGCCCCCAACACCCTGCTCTCTATAAATAAGTAATGGCAGCAGTGTCTGAGACAGCCGCTCCGTATAAACAAACCTCACAGAGAAGCAATGTTCCCAGCACAGACAGCAGATCCATTTGTCATAGGGCCCAGCCGGAACGCCAGTTACCCTGGGCCCAGGCTCCAGCCCTTGAATTGCCTGGCGTCTCCGGCCAAAGGGAAGTTCCGCTCCTCCCTACCACTGCTGCTGCCCTGATGGGGCTGGGGGGCTGGGGAGATGGCTTGGGACAAGATGGGTCCATAGGGAAGGGGGGAGCTGGGTTTCTTTGAAAGATGGGCAGTCGACATCTCTACTCCCCGATTTTGTTACCTCTGACATTTAAAAAATGGAGTCAAAAAGACCAAGAGAGGTCAAAAAACTTGCCTAACCAAATTCACACAGTGAATTCTGGTGATCGGATTTGAATTCAGATCTCTGGCTTTTCAGCCCTGGACTCACAGCAACAATAACAACCAACAGGATTATAGCACTTTATAACTGACAGTGTGTCTTATATCCATTGACCTCTCTCCTAAGCTTGTGGGGTAGAGATCTCATCATTATTCCCATTTTTATACAAAAGGAAACTGAGGAAAAACTATAATGGCAAAAAAAGGGGGGGATTTAAACCCTGGCCTTCCCGACTCTTGAGGCAGCTAGGTGATTCAGTGGCTACGGTGCTGGGCCTGGAATCAGGAAGATCTGAGTGACACTTTCTAGCTTTTTGATCCTAAATGCCTTAATTTTCTTCCCTGGCCCTCCCTCCCCTTCCCTGTCTATCTGTTTTTTCAAGTCCATTTCAAATGCTCAAACTCCTGGCCCTAGCCCTCCATTAGGCATGGCCTTCCCCATGTAAAATGGGGATAATATTAGCACCTACCTCCAGGTTGTTATAAAGAACAAATGAGATAATGTTCCAAAAAGTGCCTAGTACAGTGCCGGGCACACAGGTGGTGTTTAATAAATGCTTATTCCTTTCTTATGTCTCTGGATTTCCACTAGGCCACAGTTGATATCCAGTATTAATAATTGACCTTTACATAGTAGTCTATAGTTACAAAGCACTTTTGCAGCCATTATCTCATTTGAGATTTACAACAATCCTTCAAAATGGAGAATGAGGAATGTGGCTAGTATTGTTCTCATTTCACAGATGAAGAAAATGAAACCCAAAGTGGCAAATCTAGGGTAACACATGGTAGGGTCAGGACTGGAAACCCATGATTATTTCAACCCTCTCCATAAGGAGAAAGAGGGGAAAAAAACAAAAGGGTGGACCCAGGTCTCCTGGACTATGACACTCAGCTTCTTGCTCTCTGCATGGATAAACCACATAATGTAATGGCAAGAGGTTTTGGTTCAAATTCTGGCTCTGCTACTTAATATCTGTCTGACTGCTGAGACTTGGTTTTTAACTCTATAAAATGGGTATAATATGGCCTTTACTGTCTATTTCATAAGGCTGTTATGAGGCCAAAATGAGGCAATGTGTTAATGAGTTATTATCATCATTATTATTATTCTGTGAAGATTCCCTGGCTTTTCCAACTTGCCTTTCCCATTCCCAGACAGACCATGGGGTCGCAGCTCTCCAGGAAAGGTCTTATGGGAATCCAGAGATAGAAAAGAGCCAATAGCCACAATGCAGAAATGGTAGAGATCCTTCACCTCCATCTCTTCCACAAACCTCCCATCTCTTCACCCCACCATTAGATAAGCGACCAAACAGAGCCCTTTGAGGACCACAACTGAATTGGAGCTAGAAAGGATGGAGGCTACTAACTCTAGGGACTATATACTCCCCATTCCACCCCCCAAGGAACACAAAGTCTCATTCATTCAATTGTTCATGAACAAGCATTAATTAAGCACCTACTATACACAGAGTCTCTGGCAGATACATACTACAGAGGTCCCTGGCTTCTTTTAGGTCACTAGACAACTACATAGATAGCTATAATCAACATTGGCTCTGAAGTCACTAGCTGCATGGCTTTGGGTGAATCCTGGAACCTTCCTAGGTCTTAGTTTTCTAATCTGTAAAATGGGGAAGGATCTATAATCCCATGACCTCAAGTGCATTAGAAAGGTCAGAAGAAGATGTTATCAGCTCAAGGGGGAAGGCCATGCCTGAAGGAGGGATAGGGTCAGGTTGTGCTACATGGAGCATTTGAAATGGACTTGAAAAGACAGATAGACAAAGAAGGGGAGGGAGGGCATTCCAGGAAAGAACATCGTGAGCCAAGCCACGGAGGCAGGACAGAGAGTCCAGTATCACTAGAACTTATAGTATTTGGAGGGGAACAGTATGAAATAAGACTGGAAAGATACAGTGACATCACACTGTGGAAGCCCTTCGATGTTAGGTAAAGGGGTTGGTAATTACTTGGAAGCCTCTGAAGATTTTTTGGACAGAGGAATGACACGATCAGATTTATATATATGTAAAGTCCCTGTGGTGTCAGTAAGGAAACTAGATCTGTGGGGGTAAGGGAGGCAGGAAGACTTCTTCAGAGGCTATTGCAATGATCCAGGGAACAGGAGTGAGGGTCTGTAAAAGGTGGCAGCCATGGACTAGAGAAGAGGGGACAATTGTATGTGGGAAACTGGCCAGACCCACTAACTAAAGTGTATGAGAGATGAAGGGGTGGAGAGGACAAGGAGAACCCCATGCTTATTGGCCTGGGAGCTTTGGTGAATGAAATAATGAAGTCAGGGGGATAAGCAGGTCTAGTGGGAAGGATGATGAGCTGTTTTGTTTTTTAACCTATTGCCTTTGAGGTGATGAGGAGATGTCCTGTTGGTAGCTGGAGATGAAGGTCAAAAGCTTAAAAGAGAGATTAGGCTTGGAGATAAATGATTTAGGAGTCAGCAGCATAAAGGTGGTAGGAGACATTGAGGGAATGAATGAGATCTAGAAGTGGAAAAAAGAATGGAAGAGAGCTAAAGACAAAGGAAAGCTCATTAAGGGATTAAGAAGATGAAGAGGAACCAGCAAAAGAGGCAGAAGAGCAGTGGTTAGAAAAGTAGGAGATGGACCAAAAGACACTACAATGTCTCTTGCAGCTTTGGGAAGGAAGAGGGAGTAGCCAGCAGTGTCAGAAACTTTAGAGAGGTCAAGATGACAACTGAAAAAAAAAAGGTGCAGGGAATAGAATGTTGGGTCTGGAGTCAAGAGGACCCGAGTTCAAATCTAGACACTTTCTAGCAGTGTGACACTGAAATGTCACCTAATCCTGTTTGTCTCATTTTTCTCATCTGTACAATGAGCTGAAGAAATGAGCTGTAAAAGAAGCTGAAGAAGAGCCGAAGAAGAAGCTGAAGAAGCAAACCAGTTCAGTATCTTTGCCAAAGAAAATCCCAAATGGGATCACAAAGAGTAGGACATGACTGAATAACTAAACAACGATAACAAACATTTGGCATTCAGGTCGTTGGTAAATCTTGAGAAAGCAGTTTCAGTAGTGGCTGGAGTGAAAGCCAAATTACAGAAGGTAGGAAAAAGCAACTGGTGAGTAAGTGGAGGCAACAGGTACATTCAATTTTTTCCAAGAAATTCAACAGTGATAAAAAAAAAAAAAGAGAGAGAGAGAGAGAGAGATGGGATAACCAAGGTAAGGGTTTGCTTTTTTTTTTTTTTTTTTTTTTTTTTAAAGATTTGAGAAACTGATTGTGTCATATAATCCTCATACTCAAAAATACTAGCACTTGGGAATACTTGGGACATGTATTATATTTTGTCACAAATGGAACCACATGCATGTGCATCCACAGAAGCAGGGAATAATAGATTTCAAGTCCAGGGACCTGGGTTCAAATACCCATAGGGCTTCGAGGCTTGCCAAGCAATTTACAATTATTATCTCTTTTGATTCTCACAACAATCTTGAGAAATACGTATTACTATCTATTACTATCTCCATTTTACAGATGGTAATCTGAGACAGAGATTGCACAGTGTATCACAGTTATTACATGTTGGGGCCAAATCTGAATCTTCCTGACTCCAAGTCCAATGTTCTACCCACTGGGCCACCTAACTCTTTCCTATATGATATTGGGCAAGTCATATAATATCTGTAAATTGAGGGATTTGACCTAAATGGTGTCCACTCTCTTCTAGCTCTAAATCAGTGAACCTGGGGCTTTACATAGACAAAGAAATACACTTACAAAAATATAGATACAAAGATACAGACATATTTTAATAGTTCAAAAACAATCATATCTTTCCACAAATAGACATATTCTAACACAGACACACAACACTCTCTCTCACACACACATTAATACAAACATTAATATATATTATTCACAGATTCATAAAGATTTTTACAAATAGACATACAGACAAACAGGTCTCTTTCAGTTTCATGGTTCATCTTGTCATTTCTCAACTCCAAGCCTATGACCACCAAACCACAGACTCTCCGGACTCGAGAGAGTCCATCTAATTCTAACCCTTACCTGAGCAGAAATCCCCCTCTCTCTGTCATGATATCCTTGAAAATTGTTCAAATGCCCTTCACTTGAAAAATCTCCAGTGGAAGGAAATCACTAAATCATCTCTCTGTGCCTTGGTTTCCCCTTCTGTAAAAATAAGGCTAATAATCCCAGGCCTGTAGACCTCAAGTGTCCATGGCAAGACTCAGAGGAAATAGGGAATGGGCGTGAATGCTTGGAGTTGTAGAGCAGTGTATAAATAAATGTGAGGTCTTTTGCACCACCCTAGGGAGGGATGTGAGTGTGTGTGTATGTGTGTTTTTGTTTGGTAGACAATCAAGGCTATCCCTTGGCTAGGACTGAAACCACTGCAGCCAAGAGCTAGGGCTCCTCCCAGGCCCCTATAGTCTGGGCCTTTTCCCACACCAAGCACTAGGCCCAGGGAAGACCGAGACACTCAAGGTCACTGGCAGATTGATTCAGGAAGCTTCCTTGCTCTCCAGACCAGACCACAGCCAGTGGTTCCAGCACATAACAGCAGAAACAGGAAACAGGCAGGGACGAGAGGGGTTCAGTCAATTTTTATTCTGGGCCCAAGCAGTGGGGGCATCTCTTTCCTTAGCCAGCTGATGAGACCCTCAAAAGACCTTGCAGGATCTGAGTCCTGATCTTACCACTGACTTGCTGTGAGACCTTGGACAAAGTCTCAGTTTCCACATCTGCATAAGGGGTTAGATTTTAGATGACTTCTTCCCTTTGTTTTATAAATGAGAAAAAATTGAGACTTAAGATTTAAAAGAGGTGGAATTTGATCCCAGGTTCTCAAACTCTAAACTCTGGGCTACCTTCTTTTGTTCTAGAAGTGATTCTGTGATAGTAATAATAACTAATAATTCTCAGGGGTTCAGATGTAATTATTCCCATTTTTACCAGTAATAAAACTAAAGCTCAAAGATTCAGAGCCTTGCCCATAGTCACCCAGATAGGAAGTGGCAACAAAACCAGGACTCTAGTAACAAGCACTTCTTTCAGCTGGCCATGCTGCTTCCTTTCTCTTGTCCTTGCCCAGCTCTGTGGCATATATCCCAGTATGGTCAGGACACCACACCCCCCTATGTGTTCCCTGTCACCTAGCCTATGGCTTCCCCCCAGGCCCAGTCCCCAGATCTCTCCCCACCCAGGTCCCCAGTCTTTATCCCCAGCCCTGAGGAGAGACTCAGACAATTATCCACAGCTGGTGCTCACCCCCGGCTCAGGCCAGCCCTTGTTGGCCCCTCCAGAGCCTTGTCCCCACCCCCACATCATCCTCGTGGCCCTAGCGTCCTGATCCAGCCATTCTGGGGGGCGACCCCCAACCCCTTTCTCATCTTCCCCGCCGACTGCCCGCTTGGGAGTCTGGCATAGACAGAGACAGAAGGTAGAATGGGCACAGGAGGCTGGGCACAGTGTGCTGGGCAGATGGAGGCCATCTGGCTGCGCTGGCAGCCGGCTGACGGGAGGCAGATGCGGCTGAGCCCAGTGCTGGCACCCCCTCCTGCCTGCCCCTCCCCCTGCCTCTGCTGCTGGCATCTCTCAGGGTTTGGATTTCTCAGGGAAGGCCTGTGGGGGGAAGGGAGGAGGTTAAGAGCCAGCTAGCAGGCTCTCTCTCTCTCTCTCTCTCTCTCTCTCTCTCTCTCTCTCTCTCTCTCTCTCTCCTCTGTCAGCCCCCATTTCCCGTCAGCCCAGACACATCTGGAGTTCAAGTTCAGGGGCAGACCTCTTGTCCCTGTAGGCTGGGCCAGGGCTTCTGGCTAAAGGCAGAGTTTTGCCCTTACTGGGGTTACCCACACCTCCTACTCTCCCCTGGGTTCCCTGATGGGTAGAATAGGAAGCCTGCTCTAGAAGCTCTTGAATCTCCCTTCCCTACAGGACCCCCTCCATACTCTTCTCATATCACTCCCCCACATCCCCTTAGAATAGACCCCAAAATACATCACTTCCATCCCTGCCTGTGCTTTCTCCAGAACCTGAAATATCTGATATCACAAGCCCCAAGTGTCCTGCCCCAACTTCTCAATATGGCCACCAACTGACCTCTTCACACATGTCTATACCGGGATATTTCTCCCTTTTTCTCACATGCAAACATAGATCAAGTATATGAGTAAAAGTATTGCACACATCCATCCCCCCCAGGAGTAACGGAAGTTTTCTAAGCATTGGGAGACAAGTCAATACAGTGGAAAGAAGGCTAAATTCTTAACCAAAGGATCCTTGATTCAAATCTGCCACCCTTCCTCTTGATACTTGTGTGACCTTAAGACAGACATTTGATCTCCACGGTCCTTACTTTATTCATCTACAAAAGGAGGAACCCCACAATCCCCTAGATGCTACCACTATGTACCCTCCGACATACAGCATCGCATATAATCATAGGTAGAACTGGAAGAAAGAAGCTTTAAAGACAATTGATTCTGACTTCCTCATTTTACAAATGGCGAAACTGAGGACCAGAGAGGAAAAGAGACTTTCCAAAGTATATAAATTTGCTGGTGACTGAGCCAGGCCTGGAACCTGGGGTGGAGAACTCTGCTTTTTCCCTGGACCATGCTGCCTTTCTCTTCACCATTTTGTTAAAGCTATCACCTTAACAGGACCCAAACCCAGATTCAGCTTGCCTTATCTCTCTGCCTGTCCCTGTAAGTCTGATCCTCCCCTATAAATGAAGGGAACTGGAAGAGATGATCTCTCTAAGGTCTCTTAGGGCTTGCAAATCCTCTTGTCCCCATGATCTCTACTTATTTATGATCCTGTCTGTGATTTTACTTAACTCTTCTTCCTGACTCTGTGTGTCCATCCAGTTGTCCCACCTCCATACTTTTGCACTGGCCATCTCCCAAGCCTAGAATGATCTCCCTTCTCACCTTCATCTCTTGGCTTTTCCTAATATGTTTTCCACTGAAATGATTTTTCTTCTACTTTGTATATACACACATATATATGTAATATATGTGTATATATGTGTGTGTGTCTTCGGTGCATAGAAGTTATTTACACATTGTCTCCCCTTTACAAATGGAAGCTCTTTGAAAGCAAGGACAAAGCTTTTGCCTTTTTGTACTCCATGTACCACATGTATAGTACCTAGTACATAGTAAGCACTTAATAAATAAATGCTTGTTGATTGACTGAACTTTTGTACACCTGTATCTTCATTTGTCCATTTTCCTGTCCCTGTTGGGCTGTTGCCTTTCCATCATCATTCATTTATTTAAGAAATAGCTAGTAGATAAATATTGGAGGGGATGTGGGAAAACTGGGACACTAATTCATTGTTGGTGGAATTGTGAAATGATTCAACCATTATGGAGAGCAATTTGGAACTGTGCCCAAAAGGCTATAAAATTGCACAGATCCAGTAGTGCTACCATTGGTCTGTATCTCAAGGAAATTACAAAGGAGGGGAAAGGACCCATATATGCACAAATATTTGTAGCAGCTCTTTTTGTGGTGGCAAAGACTGGAAAATGAGTACATGCCCATCAATGGGGAATAGCTGAAAAAGTTATAGACTATGAAAGTCTGTAAAAATAATGAATAAGTTGATTTTAGAAAGACTTGGAAAGATTTATATTAACTGATACTAAGTGAAACAAGCAGAACCAGGAATACATTGTACACAATAACAGCAAGATTGTGCAAAAATCAACTATGAAGACTTGATTCTTCTTAGCAATTCAGTGATCCAAAGCAATCCCAATAAACTTTGCATAGAAAACACCATCCACATCCAGAGAGAGAACTATGGAAACGGAATGTAAATCAACATATGCTATGTTCACTTCCCCCTCTTTTTCTTCTGCTTTTTCCCTCGTGCTTTTTCCTTTTTGTTCTGATTTTTCTCTCCCAATATGATTCATAAAGAAACATGTATTAAAGAATTAATATACATGTAGAACCAGAAAAAATAAAATAATTTTTAAAAAAACAGCTACTATATAAATACCTGATCCATATAGAACTGGTTTTAGGTCCTTAGGAGTTAGAGGACAGCTGAGAATCAACTGGCTTTTGACCTCAGGAAATTTATAGTGTATTAAGCTGAGAAGACAAAGATCTAGAACTACCCATTCATCCTTCTATCTGTTCATCCACCCACCCACCTGTCCTTTCTTCCATCCATCCATCCATTCATCCATCCATCCATCCATCCATCCGTTCATCCACCCACCCACCTGTCCTTTCTTCCATCCATCCATCCATTCATCCATCCATCCATCCATCCATCCAGCAAATATTTATTAAGCGTCTCTACATTGTGCACGAATTTATGATTTATTTACGATAAATATATTATTTATATAAGGAACAACTTCCAGGTGAGTGAACGCCCTTTACCAATGCAGGTCAGCACCTTCTCTACACTTAATCATCTTGAGAGTTTCCTAGAGCAATGAATGGTTCTCAGGACCTTTTAATACTCTTAAAAAGTATTGACAAGTCCCTCACTCTATCCCAAGAACTTTTGTTTATGTGGATTATATCTTTAGGCCTTTATCTCACTGGAAATTCAGACATCTTAGTATCATGATAATAGCTTTGACCTCACTGACACCCTGAAAGGTTGTCATAACTTTTTGCCATATTTTGAGAACTGATGACCGACAGTCCTGAAATGATTCAGTGACTTGCCAGATCACAGGTCAGTAGGTATAAATCCAGATCCTTCGGAGTTGGAAATTAACTCTCCATCCCCTACTCCTCACAATGGGGAAAGGAAAAGTGCAAATGTCCCTGCCCTTGAAGGAACTACAGAAGGCAGGAGGTGAAAAGGGCCCCGGGAAACAAAATGTTGGGACCCGGAGAGTATTTGGGAGAATGCGAATGCTGGGGGCAGGGGAAAGAGACAGGGGAGGGTGGGAGAATGCGAAGGCTGGGGACAGGGGAGGAGACGGGATCAAGGAAGGCTTCCTGAAAGAGACGTCGGAGCTGCGTGTCCGTCTCCTAGAGCGGAGGCTGGCGCTTCTCCTCGCAGCCCCTGCCCGGCTCCCCATCGCTCCCTGGCAAACCCGCCTAGTCAGCAACAGGGGAAGGGAAATCGAGCTGCCCTGATGCAGTGGCGGGCGCGAGCTTGTGGGAGTGTGTGGGAACGTGGGAGTGCGTGCTGTGGTGCACCCCCACCCCCCAGCCCGGGCTCCGGAGGTCGGTTCCAGCACATCGATCGGGAGAAATTGATTACCATTACACCGCAAGGGTTTTGACTTTCATCAGCGACCTCCCCGCCCGCCCCAGGAGCCAGGAAGCCACAGAAGCGTCTGCCACAACCCCTCCACGCCCCACTCTTCGGCTGAACCCCTTCTCTGACCCCCCTCGGAGCCAGACTGGACTGGCGTTTCCAAGACTCCCACCCCCAGCTCCGGGGAAAGGAATGAGATGCTCCCAATAGGCAAACTTCCCTTCCTGATGTTTGAACTTGGCCAGTCCCTCCTCCCCCGGCTCTGTCTCTCCTCCCCATTCCCTCTCCCCTCCGCCCCTCTCCCGGTGTGGTTTGGAGCCAGAGGTCTTGCGTTCAAATTCAGCCCCTGATCCTATCGCCTATACGATGTTGGGCAGGTCTCTGTCAGTCTCAGTTTCCTCGTCTGCTAAATTAGGGAGACAGCGAAATGACCTCTGAGGTTCTTTCCAGCTCCTGAACCATGATACCCCACAGCCCTCCACACCATTTGCTGTTCACATCCTTCTTCCAGGCAGGTCCCTTCCCGCCTAGGGCTCTGCTCTTCCCAAATGGCATTTTCCTACTTCCTTGAGTTGCCATACTGAAAGGATATTAAGGCACATAGCTTAGATTGCTTCTCTGAATCCTCACAACAGCAACCTGCAGTGAGTAGGTAGGACAAATATTCCTTTTTTCAGAGAAGGAAACTGAGATTTAGACACTTAACCATGGTCTCAGGCACAGCTAGTAAAATGTCTCAAGCACTGAAAGGTCAGCCAGTTCAATCCCCTCATTTTACAGATGACCCAGAGATCTAAGTAACTTAGTCACAAGGGCAGTAAGTGTCAGATCTGGGATTTTAGCCCACATTTCCAAATTCAGCACCCTTTACACTGTCCCCATAATGGTTCAAAGTCAAGCTAGGGTCTCACCTTCTTCTGAGGAAAGCATTTTTCCCAATATACCATGTTCTCCCCTTATGGAAAAATGAACTAGTACAGCAAGATGAACTCATTCTCCAAGCTTGAGCAATAGAGCAACAACTAAAGTTAGTGGAGTGAGTAGCTCTCATTCGCCAAGTTAGTGTTCTCCTAGAATTTTTAGAACAACCCATCTTTAATCTGTAGAGCCCTTTCTCAAACAAGATCTCTTTTTGCTCTTCATCACAGCCTACTGAGGCAGCCTGGAATTATTACCTCCAACTCAAAAAAAAAAAAAAAAAAAAGGAAAACTGAGGCTCAGGCACATCAAGTGTCTTACCCACCTACCTGTTGCTGCTATATCAAAAACATTATAATTTCCCTGCCTCTATATCTTTGCTCAAGTGGTTCCCCCATATGGAATGTCCTCCCCTTTCTCACTCCCTCTCTCCTTTCTTCCCTCCCTTCCTTTCTTTTCCTTCTTTCTTTCCTCTCTCCCTTCTTTTCTCCCTCATTTCTTTCCTTTATTTTCTTTCTTTCCTTCCTTCTCTTCCTCCCTATCTCCTTTCCTCCTTTCCTTTTCTTCCTCTCTCTTTTCCTTTCCTCCTTTTCTTCCTCTCTCCTTTCTTTTTCTTCTTTTCTCCTACCTTCCTTTTTACTTTCCTCCTTATAGAACCTCTAAGCTTTCTTCAAAGCTCAATCAGGTACCACCTCTTCTTACAAGAGACTTTTTTCACTCTCTCCATTACCTCCCCTTACTATTCTCTCCTTCTTGAAATCACTGTATACACACTTTTTTTTTCTGTTATGTGTCGAATCCTCCCCAGTAGAATGCAAGCTCTGTGAGGACATCCCCAACATGTAGCATAATGTCTTCCATATGCTAATGCTCACCCCATTGCTATGCTCATAATAAATATTCATTCATGTGAATCTGATTATCTAAGGTCCCATAGGGAGTCAGAGTCCATCTTCTTCCTTGCACCACCTTTTAAGGGGTCCTGATAAATAGCAGGTAGGATTAGGAGAAAGGGGAAAGCCAGAATAATATGGGAGGACACCTGGATGGAGAGTTAGTGCTGGCTTCAGTCCTGGATGAATTACTGACTCGTATGTAGGAATTCAGCAGAACCCCTTTGTCCTTGTTGAGTCTCAGTCTCTTCATTTGTAAAATGAGCGGATTAGACTTATTCTTTCTTATTCTTATTAGACTTATTCTTACATTTATTCTTTCCAAGTCTTTGCCTTTCACATTCAGGAAGGCAATGTCTATTCCATGTCTATTGTTCTAAGTTCTAAGGGCCCTTCTGGTTCTAACATCCTATCAGTTAAGGAGAAATTACTAGACAATTGGAAGAGATCATTGTATTGATTATTATCTATCGTCTTCTTGCCCAGTCCCTATATCCAATCCTCCCTGTTTTATTAGCTCAGAGGTAGCTTATCCCCACCCCCACCAGCCCTCAAGAAGCAGACAAGGGTGGGGGCTGCAGTGGGCAGAGGGAGGAAGCCTCTGGGCTTGGCCCAGCCCTCCCCCCTTCTACTACCATCAATCATGAAACTGAGGAGAGCGGTAACAGCCAGAACCCAGCCCTTATTAATGCCAGATGCCCTGAGAGGTGGCTAGGTTCCTCCCACCAGCCCCCAAACCTTACACCCTTCCCTTACTTCTTTCAGAGGCAGCTCCATGGAGCTAAAAGAGACTTAAGTTGGGAGCCAGGGTGCCCCATTTCTAGTCCCAGTTTTGACACTGACTCACCATATGACTTTGGACAGATTATGTCACCTTTCTGGGCCTCCATTCAGCACTCAGTAAAACAAGAAGATTTGACTAGGTGGTCTTTAGATGCCTTCCAGTTCAGACAGCTTATGTTTTTAAGAACATTCCAGTCCTGACTAAGGTGCCCATCCTATTTCTTACATTTTACTGTTGTAATAATAATAATTATTATTATTACTAGTACTTAGTATAGTAGCTGGCACATAGTAGGTACCTAATAAGTGTTTATTGACTGAGTGACTGGCAGTAATATTCCAGGCGATAGAATGTCTTCATGTTTTCTGCCATTTATCTATCTTCACAAAGCAAAAGCTAGAGCAGTGTGCCCACACTATTTTGCAAGAGAAATTGAGAATGGATCCAAGTAAACAGCCTTGGGACACTAGAAGAATTGGTTAGAATAGGGCAATAGGAATCAGAGGGTAGAATTTTGAGCTACATGGCCTCCTAGGGACTATTAAGTCTGAATTGAGTCCCTGTCATTTTACAGATGAGTAAACAGAGGCTCAAAGAGAGAATGAGTATTATCCATGGACACGTGATGGATCTGGGCTAGAACCGAGACTAGATACTCACTCAGCCCAGGATTTTTAACCATTTCAAGCCATATTTCTTTTTAACAGAAGGAAGTAAAGAAAAAGGAAGGGAGGAGGTTTGCAGGGGAAAGAATAGGGATATACTGGAGGAGAATGGAAACCCAAGAGAGGCCTCCTGGGAGACCAGGAATAGGGTAAGGGCTAAGGGCCCCCAGGCTCGAGAAGCAGGGGAGGGAGCAGGGAGCTGGGGATTGGGGGAGTGGGGGAGCGGCCGGCTGGGAAATTGTGCTGACACCAGCAAAAAACTCTCTTCAAAATTTTATCAGCTCAGCTCTGAGGTGGTGCCTCCTGTATGTAGGGGGAGGGGGGAGAAGGGAGGGAAGGATGCAGGCGGGAGCTGCCAGAGACAAGTTCCAGATTGATAAAGTGGGGAAATAGCGGAGGCTGCATCTTAACAAGCCCTTGGCCTTCTCAGTCATTTTAGCCAGCCCTCTCCTCTTCAATCCTCCCCCTTAACCTGAACCCAATAACCCTTTGGTGGCAGAAATAGGCTCTCACTTCTGTCTTCTGTTCCAAATTCCCCCCAAAGTCTCCTAGTCATCCTCCTGAGGGCTCCATATAGGGCTATGCAATCTGGATCCCAGTCTGAGCTTACACCATATACCCAAGCCAGTGACCTGCCCTTCTGAGCTTCTTCAATGAAAAGGGGCTAAAAACACTTGCATATCTCATAAGGTTCTTTTAAAAAGTATCCTGCAAATCCAAATGCTCAGTAGAAGTGGGGGCTCTTCTTATGATCACATTTGCCAAGTCTGTGAGAGTTAACCTAAATCCCTACTGCTATCAGAGAAGTTCTGGAGAATTTTAAGGGTCCTAGCTCAGGGTCAGAAGAAAAGGCTTGCTCATGTGGTCAGACTAGACCCAGACCCTTTCCCCAGAGAACAGCTTGTAGCTCTCCCCAAGCCCCCTGACTCCAGACAGCAGAGCCAGAAGTAGTGGGAGTCGGAGAAGGTGTTTGGGGAAGGAGGGGGTAATCTGGAGGAGAGACTTTCAGAGGATTCCAAACATGCCCAACTGTGGGAGCTGGAAAGGAAGGCAAGAGGCCTGGTCTGGGAGTCAGAACACCTGCCTTCCAGTCCTGGCTTTTTCATTAACTTTCTGAATGTCCTTGGACAAGTCTGTGGTTTTTCAACTTGTAAAATGAGGGAGTCTGATGCAATGATCTTGAATTCATATGCTAAGAGCTGTAAGAGATTTTGAAGAGAGTTTTAGAGATGAACAATAATTTGCCCAAAGTAATGAAGTGAGGCAGAAACAGACAAAGCCAGGCCTAGAACTCAAGCCTCCAGATGTCTAGTCCTAGAGGGTTTTCCAGCTTGAACATTTTATTTATGTTTTGTTTCAGAATAAATTATGTTCTAACTCCATTCTTATCAGTATTTACTACCTTCTTTTCAGTCCTCTTGCTCAGACTTTGCAGAATTATTTCTTCTAAAACCCAGGACTAGGCAAATATTTCCCCTGCTCTAATACCTTCCAGGACTCCCATTGTCCACAGGACATATATTCAACTCCTCAAGCTGCTATTCAAAGGTCCTCCATGACCTGGTTATGTTCTAATATCTCCCGATTTCCTAAAAATCTACTCCAGTCAAACTGATCTCTACCTCGAGAGTCGTTGAGCAAAATCACCTCTTCTAGGGTTGAGCTGGGGTAGAAAGATATGAGGTAGGAAAAGGGATTCATTCAATTTAATTCAATAAACATTTATTAAGGGACTACCATCACTTTTTGGGAGACTCAAACCTACTGGAAGTTTTATCTTTCTACCCTCAATCTCTCCTGCTCAAGGAAAAAGGTCCATTCCTCTGTGCCTCCGTCAAGGTAGATGGTAGACACAGCTGGCTCTGACTGCACCCCCACGCACCCCCGGAGGTCTTTGGTCAATGCTTTGGGGCTTTTGATCAAGTCACTCCTGTTTCTAGTGGAGTCTTCCTTCACAGAAAATCTCTCCTCTTTTAAAATTCAATATCTTCCTGTCAGTTTAGCTTGCCGAAAATTCCCCTCATAAAAACAATCTCAACTCAGATTAGTAATATACTCCTTCTTCTACCCAACCTATGGTTCCCCAGGGCATTTAGTCCACGGCCACCAGGGCCCTATTCCAGAGGCTTTCTGCAAAGCCCACTGGCAGCCTGGTCTACCTTAAACAGTCCCCCAGCCTCCTTAACAGCTGGTCAGCTCAGCTCAGGGAAAGTGACAAGCTAAGAAGGTCTTATCACCAGGAGTATTTACAGCCCAGAGTTTGTTACCAATTAGACAGATCAGGTGACTCCGCAGCCTGGACCCAGACACTGGGGGGGTGGGGGTGGGGGTGGGGGTAGGTCAAGGTCAGGGAAGCGTGGGAGGAGGGGAGGAGGCCGAGTGCTTACGGGCAGCCGGGACAGCCGGGATCTATCTCTAGGCTGACAGAGATCTCAAAGCACAAAGGGCCCTCCTCCTCATACCCTTCACCTTCTCCTCCAGCCCCTCCTCACTATTTCTACTTCTGAAAGACAGTGTGATTTAGTGGAAAGCCTACTGGACTAGATCTAGGAGATTTGGGTCTGAACCCCAGCTCTGACACTTTTTTACTAGCTCTGTTAGCATAGGCAAGTCACAAATTCCCTGAGTCTCAGTTTCTCCATATGAAAAAAAAATAATAACTGCTTAATTCACAAGACGAAATGGGGTTTGGGGGTTCTCCTCTTCTTGAATACCTCTTCTCTAACCCCAGAAACAAAGCCAGATTCTTTTTAAAGGGTCTTTATTTAGGGTCTTTTAAGAGGACCTCTTATATATAGGTGGTTAGACAAATAGGTATTTCTTTCCCAAAATACACTCATTGTCGATATACCTGTCCTTTCCTGCATCACCAAAGCTGTCAGCCTGAATTGAGTTCTCCTTTCCTCTACTCTGCTACTTTCTGAAAAAGAAAAAAAAAGCCACTCCTGCTATGGCATCAGAGTAGTCTGAGTGAGCTGTGGGGCCGAATGTTATGTCCTTCTTTTACTATAACCTCTCATAGATTTAGGGATAAGGGAACTCAAAGGTTACTGAGTTTAACCCCCTCATTTTTAAAAAAAGGAAACTGAGGCAGACAGAAATTAAGGGACTTGTGCAGTAACATAGTTAATAGTAGAGACAGGGTTCAAATCTAGGTCTTCTACCTGCTGTGCTCTCTGTTTTTGTCTGTCCCTTTTTCTCCCTCTCTTCCTTTCTACATTCCTCTCTCCTTTCTTCTCTCTCCCTTTAAAAATCATTTTCCCCTTCCTTCTTTCTCTCCCTTCTAACCTCAATTCCTCCCTCTCAGTTTTATATATCCTTGCCTGACTATATCCCTACTTCTGTCCTCAATTCAAGCAACAAAAGTGTGGGTTCTGAGATGAATTCTAATGTCTAACTCTCTGGCCTAGACTCTGGTCTGATGTATGTGTGTGTGTGTGTGTGTGTGTGTGTGTGTCCCTATCCCATAGCTCCTTCTCTGAAAGCAATCTCGAGAGGTATCTATTTCCATTTATGATCAGAACATAAGACAACTATGTGTGTTTGTATACTCATCCCCCATTTGTGTGTTGGTATCTAGATCATGTCTGACAGGTGTCTGCATATTGGATATGCATTTTTACCCAACATATTTGGTACCTTTGTGCCTTTGTGATTAGACTAGGAGAGACCTGGGTGAGGTATGTTAGGTCTATGTGGCTGGGGAGTTAATGGGTATAAGTCTATCTCCTCCATTAACATCTTCAGTCCTATATGATGTGAGAGTTACCCTGAATTCTTAAAGGCCATTGTCAAGCCTGAAAGGTTTCATCAATCTGAAAAGGCTTGGTGTATGCTTCTGATGACAGAGTATATGACCATTGTCAAAAAAAGCCCAGCCTCCCTAAGCTAAGAGAACACATCAGAATGGCTGGGGAGAGGTATGTGTTAGGAATGGTAGAATTTTTTTTTGTCTACAACTCTCAAAGACTATCTCCTAAACCTTGGCAGGGAGGGGTGTCTTCTATCTTCAGTCAGTGATGGAGGGGGGACCCCATTGTTTCAAAAGCACAAATCCTTGATGTATTGACATATGAGTATGTTTATGTTTGTCCATGGCATTTGTGGCCTTCTGACTCCACCTCCCTCTTCTGCCTTATCTCCCCCGCTCCCTCTTTTCACTGTAGCCCAGGCTCCCCAATTTCAGCTTTCAGGTCTTTGCTTTGATCCTTCCTTCTCCTAATCTCCATTGGTGGGAATTTTACCCATCCACTGAGGTCTCACTCAAGCATTACTTACTCTTGGAAGATTTCTTGGATCTTCTTTCCCAGAGCACACATTGCTCTACTTAGAGCTCTTAGAAACAACTAAGACCAATTCTCTCATGTCAAGAGCATACTTTCTCTCCATTAGGGGAAA
Organism: Sarcophilus harrisii; assembly: GCF_902635505.1. Classification (NCBI taxonomy): domain Eukaryota; kingdom Metazoa; phylum Chordata; class Mammalia; order Dasyuromorphia; family Dasyuridae; genus Sarcophilus; species Sarcophilus harrisii. The sequence goes on from NC_045426.1 coordinate 656,741,038, forward strand.
GGACTTGCCCAAGATCACACAAGAAATTGGAAGTTAATCTCTCAGTAATGGTAATTAATAATAGCTAGCATTTAGATAACACATTAAGGTTTACAAAGCACTAAATCTATGTTATCTCATTTTATCCTCTCAGCCACCTTGCTAGGTGCCATTATTAGCCCCATTTTACAGATAAGGATTGGGCAGCTAAGCAATATAGATAGAGTGCCAATCTGGAGTCTGGAAGACTCATCTTGCTGAGTTCAAATCTGCCCTCAAATATGTCTAGCTGTGTGACTCTGAGCAAGTCACCTAATCCATTTTTCCTCAGTGTCATCATCTTTAAAATAATCTGGAGAAAGAAATGGCAAACCGCTCCATCATCTCTGCCAAATGGGGTCACAAATAGTTGGACATGACTGAAAACAACTGAATAACAACACACATAAGGAACATAAGGCTGAGAAAAGTTGTCACATCGCTAGGGTCACATAGCTAGTAAGCGGCTGAGACAGGATTTGAATTTAGCTCTTTTTGATTCTAATTCTTGTACCCTAATCACTATACCACCTAGGTACTAACAGCCCATGATTCTTTCTATAATACTATGTAGCTTCAAGCCTGGGGCCTCACACTTCTTCCTCCAGCTTCTGGGACTAGAAAGTCAATTCTAAGGTTCAGAGAATGTATCTTTACTCTCTTTTCCTGCCCTTCAGTACTGTACAGATCCCATTCCTGTCCCTATTAAGCCTTGGAATTTTCTAGCTTCTCTGGCTCTGGATGAGCAAGAAGATGGAAACAAATCTTACCTTTTGCCCATTGTTTAAACTCTAGGAGGATTCTTAAAGCAGAGAATTGTCACAAGGAATTCAAGGGACCTTCTACTCGGTTCTCTTGTTCCTCTAGTCTACCAGATTCTTCTCAAAATCGCCCCTTACCTAGAAGCTGTATATTCTTTTTGAACTACTGTATCATTACATCCCACCAGCATATAGAACTCTTCTGTTGAATCCATTCCCTGTTGTTTTTGGTCTCATGTCTTTTGTTCCTTACATGTACTTGCCATCCAGAGCTATAATGAACTTGGAGCAATTGTGGAGTTGCCTCTGGATATCAACATTCAGCAATAAGCACTCACTGCCCACACTATCCATTATCCCTCCACTTGTTCTCAGTCTCACACTGTTATCCCTCCACCATGATATGGCAAGGTAGGATTTGCCCTGGCTGTTCCCCATCTCCATGGCATTCCTCTCCTGAGGCCCTCCCTTCTCTCCAACTTCCTTGAGGGCAAGAACCAGAATCTCTGAGGAATGAACAGATCTGACCATAGAACTCCCCTTAATGCATAATCTCCAAAAGCTTTCTGTTACCTTAAGAATGAAAAATAAACTTCTGTATGTCTTGTAAAGCCCTTCATAACCTGTCCTCATCCTACAGTTTCAAGTCTTCTTAAACCCCATTTTCCTCCATGTTCTGTTTGATCCATGACATTGACCTTGCCATTCCTCATACAGGACACCCCATCTCCCAAATCCATTAGCTTTTTACTGTCTATCCCTCAATGTCTGGAATTCATTCCCTCCTCATCTCCACCTCCTAGCTTCCTTTAAGTACCAAAAAAAATCCTCCCTTCTGCAATGTCTTTCTTGATCCCCCTTAATGCTAGTACCTTCCCTCTCAGATAAACTCTACTTTGATCTGTATGTATTTTGCTTGTTCCTAGTTGTTGGCATATTGTCTGCTCCCTGCCCTCATTAGAGAGAACTCTTTGAGGGCAGAAACTGTTTTTGTCTTTCTTTGTAACCTGAATGCTCAATACGATGTCTGGCATACAGCAGGTACTAAATAAATGCTTATTAATTTGAATGAGCTACCTTTTTTCCCTGTAGTAACTGCAGTTTTCCTTCTGCAAATGAATTTTCCTGCCTGCAGTAATTTCCAATTATAGTTTCCATACTTGTACTGGTTCCACTCTAAAACTGGGGCTCCCTGAGGGCAGGGGTTGAATCTTCCCCCTCAGACTAGAGTGGGGGTTCCCTGAAAGAAGACTCCATCTCCCCTCAAATTGAGAATTTCCTTAAGAAAGGGCAGTGTCTCTCCCTCAGACCTATATAGCCACATCATAGTCCTAGGCCCTGCTCCCACTGACTGGGCTGGGCTGGCCCATATTCCCCCCCACATCCCAACATAACACACATACTCCCGTCCCATAGATGGGTTCTTACTGGTGTTCCCTACCTCTCTCTCTGATGAAATAAGCCAGGTACAGGTCGAGCTCCTTCACTGAGACACTGATGTGATGGGGCTGGACACAAAGCACGGGGTGGCCACACTGGGCGGCCTTGACCAGCCGCTCCCCATCGGTGCTCTCCAGGGGGATGCCCTTGAAGAGGATCACCATGACGAGATCAAGCCGCCACACCTTGTCCGCCTGGCGCAGGCAGTCGATCCTCCTCATCTTGCCCTTCTGGTCGGGGTTCGAGAGGACGCACCCTGGAGGCTTCTTGCCTGTGATGGCTAGGACGAAGTCCTCTCGGCACTCGGGCCGGATGTCCTTGCGCAGCTTGGCCAGGAGCCGGGACGCCCACTTCTGCTTGACCTCAGGCTTCTCCCCCAGCAGCTCATCCTTCACTGCCCGCTCCTCGTCCTTTGTCATGCGCTTCTCATGCTTTTTGAAGTACTTGCGTTTCCGAGCCTGCAGATTGAACCAGGTGTAGGCGAATGCTCGGACGTGGGGCAGCAAGGCCTCGATGAACGGATGGAATTCATCCTAGAATCAGAGAATACAGAATGTCAGAACTGGAATAGTTCTTGGTACAGAGAACACAGAATATCAGAGCTGGGAAGACCTTTGGAACACACAATACCAAACATCACAACTTGTAAGGGCTTAGTGTAGGACACAAAATGTCAAAGTTACAAGGGTCCTCAGAATGTAGAATACAGAATGTCAGAGGTTGGTAACACAGAATATCAGAGTTGAGAAGGCCTATAGAACATATGATCCCGAACATCACAACTTGTAAGGGTTGAATGTAGAATACAAAATGCCATTCCCTTACAATGTAGAACACAGAATGTCAGAACTGAGAGGCCACTGGGAACACAGAGCACAGAACATTGGACCTGGAAGGGTCCTGAGAACACAAGACACAATGTCAGAGAGGGAAGGATCCTTAAAACATAAAATAAAGGGTCAGGCTGAACAGGATCTTAGACTATGGAATGTCAGAAGGAGACTTTTGACAGTAGAATGTAGAGTACTAGAGCTATAAAAATATCTTTTAGGCTAACGTCTTCATTTTATAGTTAAAGAAATTGAGACAGAGGAGGTGGAGAGGGAACATTTATACAATATGCAAGTTAGAAACACAGTGAGAACTCAAACCCAGTCTACTCGATTGCACTTAAGTAAAGTGCTTTACAAACCTTAACTGCTATTTGTTATTATTAATACTAATACTACTAGTATAACTACTACTACTTGCTATAATAGTGCTTGTGGTGGTAATAATAGTGATAATAGTAGTAGTAGCAGTAGTAATAGTAATAGTAGTATAATATTAGTATAACTGTTACTACATCAAACTTCCTCACTCCTTAAGGAGGAAGAGTCATATGGGAGAAGCAGTAAACTCATGTATGAGCTGGATACTTTATTGCTGGGGGATTGACCCTGGATCCAGATAGAATGAAGAATTTCTATCTCAGATCTCCTTTTTATGCTTTCATTTTGTATCTTCCCACATTCCACCCATCTCATTTTCCTATTTACCTCTCCTTTTTTGATTCAACATTTATTAAACACCTTCTATGTATAAGGCAACTATGCTAAGTGATAGAGTGAAGGAAAAAAAAAAAAGATGAAAAACATTGTGCATGCCCAGAAGGAGTTTATAATGTAATCAAGCTAGTCAACAAATTTAAATTCTACAAACATTTCTTATGATACGACTTTGTGTGGAGATCAAAGACAAAAAGAGAGATCCCATATACACCAAAATATTCATACCAGCACCTTTTGTAATAGCAAAAAACTCATAATGTGAGATTCATATCTCACAATTTCCTTATAAAATATAAATAGAATAGAATATTACTGTTATAAGAAATATGGAGAATTCTGAGAAATACAGGAAAATATACAAATGTATTCAGTTAAGTAAGCCAAATCAGGAAAACAACAAACACAGTGGCTACAAAAACACAAATTAAAAACAACAACAAAACCCTGAAACTGGATATTATGTAATGATAATAATCAAGAAGTTTGGGTGGAGAAAAATTGAAAAAATGTATCTCCCTTCCTTTATGGCAGAGCTGGGGAATTATGGGTATGGAATATTAATACACCGTTGCAATCAGTCAATAGTCTTGCAGTGCTACTTTTTTTCTCTTTTTAATTCTTTGATACAAATAATGGTTTCTTGCATGGGGGAGAGAGGGATATATTTAGAAAGAAATGGAATGTAAAAATGAAAGACATCAATAAAAATAAGATAAAATTTTTGAAAGAGAAAACAGTGTACACTACTAAGTGTAAGACACTATGCCTTGGAGTAGGTTATAAATTTGAAGATCTGGGGAAAGAATTGATTTTCTAGGATACTTTGGGACGAAACAAACATTGAAGCTCAGTCTAATAGCTAGATTGCTTGATTCTGATGACCACCTTAGGATAATATATGTCTGGACAGGTATAAGTTTCTAGAAAGGGTGGAAGTCTACCTGAGACAGAAGTAGAGGAGTTTTAAGGGTCTGGATATTGGTCTTGTTGTTTTATTCATTTTAAATACCGTTGTTATATATATGTACATATATCATATGTAAATATAAGAAGTACCTATCCTGTATATATAATGTATATAAAGGCTGAAGGCCTTTCTATATTTTTTTGAAAACTTAGATCTCAGCCAAATTATGAGGTTCCCAAGGGAAACATTTAATAGGGGCACAAAACAGAGTATGATTACTGACCAAGTTCCCAAACTGAAACTAATTTGAGTAAAATAAGAACATTGATTCTGGGCAATGAACTACACAAAGATTTTAAAAAAATGAAACAGCCCCTGCCTTTAAGTTTCTTACATTGGACATGGGAGCACATGACATATACATACATAAGTATCCAAAGTAAATTGCAACGTAGGCAAAGGAGAGATCCAGACAAAGAAAAATTTGGGAGAGCAGTGGACACCTCAGGAAATGGTAAGCCTTGGAGAAAAAGGTAGTCCTGAACTGAGCCTTCAAAGACAGGAGAGTGTGAGAGGTAGAGTTGAAAGACAGAGGGTATTTCATAGCATGGGGTATGACCTAGGCAAATTCAAGGAGTGGGGAGACAACTGAACCTGTTTATAGAATAGTTAATACTCCAGCTTGAATAAGTCTTGAAGTGTGTACAGGGAAGTAATGAGAAAAAAGGATGAAAGTAGGTTGGAGTCAGGCTGCTGAAGGTCTTTAAATGCTAGAGCAAAAAAAATTTTGCTTTCTCTGGTAGAAACAATTTTACAACTGAAGGTTATGAAGATTTCTTCAGTAAATTAATATTTCTTTGGCCTTCTGTCCATGCAAAGAACTGTTGTGATTCACATAACATAATGTATCCCAAACACTTCACAAACCTTGAACCACCATATAAATGTTCTTTATTACTATCGCTATTATTATTATTGTAGGAATGGAGACTTAAATTATTGGGCTATCTGTTGGAACGATTTCTCTGCCAGCAGCAGAACAGCTAATTATTTCTTGGAATGTCTCAATGATAATTCCGTTCTTCAAAAAAGTGGCTATATTGACAAGGGGACTTAAATCTATTCTGGAATTGATTCTTAGCAACAAGAAAGAACTAGTAGAAATGATGAGAATCTTTGGGGAGGTGATCGCTCCATCTTAGAATTCCTGAGACAGGAATAAAGGTTAGGCACTTATATTCTAACATCTTATAGTTGGAAAAGACCTCATGCCATCTGGCATTCACCTGAACATGTTTCTTCTTCCCACCCCTAGAATCCCAGAAGAGTAGTCATCCAAGTTAGGGAGCCAGTCATGGCAACAACATGCTTATATTCCCTGCTCTTAGGGAGGCTTAGGCTGGTGGACCCGGAAGTGTAAGCTCAGGAGTTCTGAGCTGGAGTAAGGCTAAGCCCTAGGAAGCTAGATACCCCTAGCTTGCTTAGGGAGGGACAAACCAATTTAAGATTGGGAATAGAGTCATTCAAAGCTTCTGTGCTGATCAGTGATGAGGTAGGTATGACCTCAAAAGAATGGGCACCTCCTATCTGGGCTAGATATAGAGACCTCTTTCACCTCCTAGAAATGAGTGGTCATCTGTCCTTTGCTTAAATATCTCAGATGAAGTGAGACCTATTAATTTCTCAAAGCAGCACCTTTTGAGATCTACATCTGGACAGCATCAAGTTTTGTTTTTATTTTTGTTGTCAGCAAACATTTAAATAAACCTTTAAAGTTTGCATAATCTTATGCATTAATATGTACAATCTTATGACTCTTTTTAAAAAATTAGTGGCTTTTTATTTTTCCAAATACATGCAAAGAGTTTTTAACATTCACTTTTGCAAAATCTTGTGCTCCAAATTTTTCTCTTTCCCTCCCCCCTCCCCTTTCTTATAGAGAGCAAACAATCTAGTACAGGTTAAATATATGCAATTTTTCTAAATATATTACCATGTTCGTCATGTTGCTCAAGAAAAATGAAATCAAAAGGTGAAAGAAAGAAAGAAAAAAAAGCAAACCAACCAAAAGTGAAAATATTTTTGCTTTGATCCACATTTAATCTCCATAGTTCTCTCTTTGGATGCAAATGGCTCTTTCCATCATAAGTCTATGGAATTGTCTTATGACTCTTTTAAAGAATATGGTGAAGTCAGTAGGTAATGTAGATATTATTAAGAGATGAGGAAAGTAAAAGTCAAAGAGATTAAGTAATTTGCTAGGGTCACAGAGCTAATAAGCCCCCAGGGCAAGATTTGAACTGGATCTCTCTTCCAGATTCAAGTATTATCTCTCTAACAAGTTCTTCTCTCCAACAAGCCTAAATCTACTCCTTTCCAAATCCTAGTCCTATGTTCCTAACTCTACCCTCTGGGCAGGAGGAAGGCCTGCTTTCAAATACTAATTCTGTTTATTTTCCTTGAATCTCACCTTTCATTCTTTATCTATAAAATGAGGAGGTCTTAACGGGAGGGGAATGGGACTCAGAACAAAGTTTCCCCCTTGGGACAGAATTAAAATTTAATCTTTATCCCCCAGAATCCACTGGGATACAGCGATCTAAAGAATTTCCCTTTTATGTTCAGATATACCTCTTCTCTGGGGCCATCTGTGCCCCCAAAGGGCATCTGTTCCAACCTCCCACAATATGTAAAAATTCCTTCTATAGAATCTCTGATAGAGCCAATTTCTATTTGGCATTCAAGGTTCCCTGCCCCTGAGTCTGGAGTCACCCTCCCTTTTTTTTTTTTAGGGAGCTCTCTATCAGGCTGATGGGTGGTGGTGGTGTGAGTGAAGTAAGACCCAGAAATTACTATGCAAGAGAGTTCGGGAAAACAGAGCTAGAAATGGACTCCAAGACTCCAAAGGCAAGATTTCTTTTAGTTGAAGGAATCCTAGGAGGCTTTCTGGAAGAGGTGGCATATCTTTTTTCTTAATAGTAATAGTTAGCATTTATAAAGCACTTTAAGATTGGCACGGCACTGTATACGTCAATTGGGATTTGAAGAAAAGGATTTCACTTCTCTTGAGGAGAAAGTGTGGGTTAGGGATGGAGCAGGGCATTCCAGACAGGGAATGGAAAACACTAAAGAGGAAGGGAGAGATCTAAGTGTTATATTTAAGGTGAGGAGACCTTGGATTTGAATTCTACCCTCAACACTTAACTAATTTACATAGCATTTATATAGCACTTTAAAAGTTAATGAAATGCTTTAAAATACTTTACAAAGCAACATTTGTTTCTCACAACAATCCTGGGAGGCAGGTGCTATTAGTATTTTTGTTTTTATGGAGAGGAAGCTAAAATTTAGAGATGGTTAAGTGACTTATTCAGGGTCACACAGCTAACAAGTATGTGAGGAAGAATTCCAAAGTTAGCACTCTATCCATCGTGCCATCACTTGCACAGTGCCTACATACTGCTTCATAACTTGAAGGTTAAATGGGTATGAGTAAAAATCACTTCAATTCTCTGAACCTTTTTTTTTTCATCTGTAAAATGGGAATGGTAATAGGAATAGGACTTACAGTACCTATCTCATAGGCTTATGGAAATCAACAGAGACAATCTATGTAAAGTGTTTATGTAAAGTGGAACCAGAAAATTTCTCAGCCTGCTTAGAGCGAAGGGAATGTGTAATAAAAGCAAGGGTAGATGAGATTGGAGTCAGACTTTACAACATCTTGCATTTATAGAATAAGATAGTGGAGAAAGAGTACTAAGAAGACTATATTTAAATATTTAATCAGCTAATTACCTATGTGACCTTTGTAAAAGTCATTCCCTCTTTCTGAGACTCAGTTCCCTCCCCTATAGAATTAAGACATTAGACTAGATAATGACTAAGATCTCTAAATTTTCTAAATCTCATGATCTTATTTTAATCTCCAAAACCTATGAGCTTGTGACTGTCTCCTGTGGACAGTATGTGGCTAAGGGATGTGAGACATTTTGAGGCTTTAATTAAGTTATTCTGTTACCCTGTACAAGAGGGAGGCAAAGAGTAGAGGCTGGAGGCAGAGAGGCTGATGCAATAGTTCAAGAGGGAGGGAATGGATCAGGATTAGGTTGGGACATGGGAATTTAAAGAGAGAGAGACTGATTTGTTAGGGGTAGAAAAGAGCCTGATCCTGGGATTCAGGAAATTTCAGATTCTAGATCCAGTTCTGTTAACATGTGGTCTGGGAGAAGTACCTTTTCCTCTTAGGTCCTCAGTTTCTGAATTTGTAAAATGAAGTTTTGAATAAGAGAAATTCTGAAGTCCTTCTCTGTTCTAAGGGCCCTCCCAGCTCTGACAATTCTTTGTCCTAAGGGCCCTCCCAGCTCTGATATTCTGAGTTCTATAAACTATTAAGAAGATAAAATTGATAGAATTTACTTACTAAAGAAATCTAGTTCCTGGGGTATTCCACAGTTAGGAGGTAAAAATGAAATTTACCCACAGAAAAAAACAATACAGTTTGTATGGAATTAAGATCAGATAGGTTTTTAGAGGCAGATATGATTGTGTGCTGGGAGTAGCCAAGGAAAATGCTCAAGACTTGAGTTGAACCTTGAAAGATAAGGATGATATGGGGATGTAGGAGGCAGGGAGAAGAGGGAAAAAGGACATTCTGCCCATGAAAGGGGAAAATTATCAGAGCTGAACTCTCTGTCTACAACTCAGATGGAATTAAAGTGGGATTTTCCTCCACCTTAGATGAGCTGTTCAATTCCTTAGATCCTAGGGCTCTGCTTAGAAATTAATTCTGGGTCCCTGATCCTATCCCCATCCCCCACAAGTACTGTATTCTGAGGAAGAATAGAGAGCAGACCCAGGAGGTTTCCTAATGCCATTAGGTGAGTGGAGACAGCAGCCAAAATGGCACCAGGCAGGGAAGTTTCCAATGCCCTCACTCACCCAGTTCCTCAGTAGAAGAGCTAGTTCTTTCAATGATTTGCTATGTGATCTCTGGAGGGGTGGAGACCCCTGGGGAAGATGATGTTCCAGTGGGCACATTATACCCCAGTAGATAATCTGAGGCATCAAGAAAAAAGTCAAATCCATAGGGAATCTGGGTGAGGTCAAGAACACTGGGAGGACAAAGCCTAGATGTACAAAATCAAAACCTTCATTTTAGGATTTAAATGTTGTAAGTTGTAAGATTCAAAGCTGTAAGCACCTTAGGGAGAACTTTGTCCAATCTTCTCCATTTCATTATTATTTATTTTACTAGATTTTATTATTTTTTGTTTTTACATTACCAAGTTATCCTTCCTCCTCTCCCATCCCAGAGAGCCATCCCTTATAATAAATTTAGGAAATTTCAGATTCTAGGTCCAGTTCTATTACCATGTGGCTTGGGAGAAGTATCTTGCCCTCTTAGGTTCTCAGTTTCTAAATTTGTAAAACGAGGGTTTGAATAAGAGAAATCCTGAAGTCCTTCTCTGTTCTAAGGGTCCTCCCAGCTCTGACAATTCTTTGTCAGAAATAAAGATTTTTTTTAAAAAAGAAAGAAAAAGAAAAAAAATCAAGCATAACTGATTAATACATGAAAAAAATATATATCATATTCAGTGTTTTACACATGTGGAAACCTTGGCCTCTGACCCTCATTTTACAGATGAAAAGACTAAGGCTCAGAGAGGGTAAAGTGAATTTCTAAGCATCACATAAGTTGTTAAATAGCAAAGTTGTGATACGAATCCAGATCTCTTGAATCCAAAACCTATCTTCTTACTACTGAACTGCTGCTCATAGAATCACTGCAAGTCAGAACTGAAAGGGCCCTTCAACCATCTTGTCTAACTTTCCCATTTTACAGATAAGAAAACAGAGTTAGAGAAAAGAGAATTAACTTGCTTAAGGCCATGTAGCTAATATGAGGCAAAGCTAGATTTTAGGCTGAAGTCCTGTGTCCAGATGTAGATGGCTGACAACTGCTTTGCCCAAATCTATCCCTCCTCCTCTTTGCTCAATGGCTCCAATGTGCTCCTGGTCAGTTCCCTAGGATGCCAGAGAGCAGTTGGGTCTTGTCCCAAGCACCCTGAGCACAGCCCACAGGGATCTCCTCTCCTTCGCCTGAGCTTTAGCACACAGTCTAGCACTTATTTCTTTCTTGCCCTCCCCTGATCTCCCAGGGCTTCCGGCATGTCAGCCAAGCTGGGCCCAAGGCCCAGGCTGGGACTGTCCCCTCTCTCTCCCCCTAGAGGAAACAAATCCAAGGTCCAACCCACAGGAGACTTCTTCCTTTCTCTCATAGACTCAGCTGCTGCATTAACTCACCCTTCCTTCTCTGGTTGTTCATTCTCCCCCTCCTGGGGGTCAGGGAGGGATAGTGGTATAAGAGAGAGCACAGATTTCATTGCTGTCAATTTTTCCCCCGAATAGAGAAGTTCTTAATATAGCCTCTGGCCTCCTTTACCACCTCCTTTCTCCTTGGTTCCAGCTGGGCTAGGCCAGTGGGGGAGGAACATAGGATTAGGGATGTGGGTGCCAGGCATGGGGAGGGCACAGAGTGCCCAAGTAGGTTATCCTCCCTGCTACCTGGGATTCCCCACATGTGTAAGTTACTGCTATTGGGGCCCCGAGGTGGAAGTAAAAATGAGCTATTTAAAATGATGCAGGGATGAGAATCGGTCCCTTTCTCTGACTCCCCAGCCCTGTCACCATTCTCCAGGCTTTCAACAAAGCCATCCCCACTCCACAAGCCTGCTTCTCTCCCTCTCCAGCTGTAGTGTCTAGATCAAGACATTTAAAGTTGAAAGGACCCCCACAGATTATCTTGTCCAACTCTCTCACTTTAGAGAGGAGAAAACCAACCCAAAGAAATTAGAAATTTGCTTAAAGTCCCAGGGAGTAAATGACATGGAGGACACAATTCAGATCACCTGATTTCCAATCCTTTGGGGCTTCACCTCTGCCTTTCCTGGCATCCCCTACCAGGAGGCACAACTTCACTGCCCTACCCATCACTCTCAGTCTTGAACACTAGGAAAGAGAGCCAGGAGGATCTCTAAGTTACTTCTGAGCTTTAAATCCATGATATTAGGATCCCCAGGTTATTAGATTTAGAGCTGAGAAGGGACCACAGAGGGAGTATTTGGGTGGGTGGCAAGGGGACAATAATAATGACAATAACTATCAGTTATATACGATTTTTAGGTTTGCCTAAAGCACATGGATCCTCAGTACAACTCTGTGCCATTATTATCCCCATTTAACAGATAAGAAGGGTTACAACAGTGGTTCTCAAACTTTTGTTTTCAGTATCTTTGTCCTATTAAAAATTATTGAGGATCTCTCCAAAGTGTTTTTGTTTATCTGGGTTATATATATAAACATTTACCATATTGGAAATAAAAACTATTTTTGAATTTGTAGATCCTCTAAAAGGGTTTCAGAGATCCCCAGGATTCTCTATAGTCTAGACCCATACTTTGAGAACCACTGGGTTACAACATTGGTAGGTGTCTGAGATAGGATTTGAACTAAGTTCCTGGGCACTTTCACCACCTAGGCTGAAGGAAATACAGCTGTTTTTCAGAAAAGCTGGGGACTGGACAAGGTGACTTTGTCATCAGACCCAGGCAGGGTAGGGGGACCCTGCAGAAAAGACAAGTCCGGGCCAAGAGCTCTGAATAGTGTGGCAGGTGGAAGGAGGGTGGTTTAAGTTCTCATCACCCTAAAGTCAAGTGGGGACAAGAACACTGTAGAAGGTGGGGGGACTCGAGAAAGAAAATCTTTGAGAGCTCCAGACTCGCTGGAGCCCAGCATAGACCTCTTCCAGGTCTAAACTTCTATGGAGTGTGATTTTAGGAGCCTCTTTTAAAGAAGATAAGGAAAGAGGGAGGGGAGAGACAGTCACAAAATCCTGTGTGGAAGAAGGGAGCTTAAGGATCATAGAGGACAATCCCCTCATTTGACAGAGCAAGTAAAAGAAGTAATTGGTCTTCAATAGACTTGTGACAGAGAGAGCCATCTGCACCCAGAGAGAGGGCTGTGGGGACTGAATGTGGATCACAACTTGTATTTTCACCTTTTTTGTGTTGTTTGCTTGCTCTTTTTTTCCTCATTTTTTTCTTTTTTATTCTGATTTTTCTTGTACAGCATGATAATTGGAAATATGTATAAAAGAACTGTACATGTTTAACCTATATTAGACTACTTGCTGTCTAAAAGAGGGAGGTGGGGTGGAGGGAGGAAGAAAAATTTGGAACACAAGATTTTGTGAGAGTAAATGTTGGAAACTATTTTTGAATATATTTTGGAAATAAAAACTATTATTTAAAAAAAGAAGTAGTAATTGGTCCCAAATCACCCAAGCAGTCTGGGGAAATCTGGGAAATATAATCCAGTAAAGAGTCCTCTCCAATGTATCCACTGCCCTTCTAGGTGGTGAATGACTGCCCCTCTTCCTATCTTGTAGCCAACTTTGAAGACTCCCTATCCCATCTCCTTTTCCCCTCTCCTTCCCCAATAGCAATCCAGTCAGAGAAACAAACTCAGACTGTTAGAGCTGGAAAGGAAACTAGAATACTTCATCCAACTTGACAGATAAGGTCCAGAAAGGGGAAGGAATATGTTCAATGAGTCAATGGTAGGACTAGGACAAAAGCCCAGTCTGAGTTTGGGATGGGAGGGAGAGAAGGAGGGACTTTAAGACAGCCACATGGCACTGGACTTGATTTGGCATTGTGAAGATCTCTGAGTTCCTATCCAGCTTCAGACAGTTACTAACCTCAGTTTCTTCATCTTTAATTCTGACAAGGCAGTCAGATTCACTGGCCTCTAATATTTATTCTTTTTCTAACTCTATGATCCTGAATCCAGTTTTCTTTTGCTTTCAGCAGTTTTGTCACCATGGCTTAGGAAAGTTAAGTAACTTGGCCATGATCACAGAGCTGAGGAAACTTACAGTCAGAATAAATCCCTATTTCAGAAGGCTAATTTGGGTGCTAGGATCCAACATCAGGACTGCAGAGGAAATAACCATGGTTTATAAGAAAGCAGGGGTGGCCAGCCTGGAGATAGGGGTTCCTAGGCTGAGATGACCACTCTCTATTCATCTTTCCTCTTGTCTTCCCACTGCCCACCTCTATGAAGGGAGTGTAGAGGAACAGAGGTGGTGAGAGGAGGCCCAGCAGTGCTGGCCCGGCTGATCGATGGAATCACAGTGTCCTAGGCCTGAGCAGGGGAGGAGGAGGTGACGCTTGTGCCTGATAAGAATCCCCTGACATCAGGTGGCTTTAAGCACAGGCCTCTTATCTCCCCCTACGCCAGGACATTGATAAGATATGGAGTTTGCCATGACCAAGCCAGAAACATGGGATCAGGGTCTCGGGTCCCAGGACACAACCAAGGGGATAGCTTGGATGTTTTGAGATCCCTGTGTCTGTCTAAGTAAAAGCAGTTATGATCCTATCTAATTAAGCCCCCACCTCCCTCCTCCTGCTGCTGTCCAATTGGCGTCCAGTTCTCTGTGACCCCATTTGGGGTCTTTCTGGCAAAGATATGGAATGGTTTGCCATTCCCTTCTCCAGATCATTTTACATGGGACAGAGCTCAGACAAATATGGTCATACAATTTATACGCGTCTGAGGTCAGATTTGAACTCAGGAAAATGACTTTTCCTGATTTCAAGCCCAGTGTTCTGTCTGTCCCTATTATGGAGTCATCAACCCCTTCACTGAGCTTCCATCAAACTCAGAGCCCTCCTTCTCTCTTATAGAGCCCCTATTCTCCTCTTATTAAGCCCCTAGCCTCCTAACTAACCCCTAATTCTCTTTTGAACCTTAGCGGAGGGCCTAGCACCTAGTAGGTGTTTTATATATACTTGATGGCATCTTGATTAAGTCCTCCTATCCTATTTATTAGACATCCATTCTCTCAATGAATATCCACCCCACCCCACCCCCACCCCCAGTCTATAGCCATGTTTATCATGCTCTTGACTGAGTTCTGACTCAGGGCACATAAAGGAAGAGGCCAGGGCAGCTCAAGCTGTGAGTCTTGGGGTTGGAGGAGGAGGGGGTGGGGTGCTGGGTGCTTCCTCTGCCTCTCCCCTGCCCCCTTCTTTAGGACCTCTCCTCTGGCACTGGCTCTCCAAGAACACGGCCTGAGGAGGCTTTGGTGAAGGGCCAGGCCCTGGGGGATTGAGCGTCAGTGGTGACCCATCCTGGCACTCACTGAAGAAAGACAAATAGCAGGATAACTGGTCCACATGCCTCAAATCCCTCCCTCCCTTTCCAGTCCCAAGGGAGGTCAGGTCAGGTGAGAGGAGAAGAGGCAGGCTCTGGAATTCACTTCGCCCTGCTCTGGAGGTAGCAAACAGAGTCCTCCTCCTGGGACTGCTGGCAAAGGAAGTTAGTAGTCTTTGAAGCCAGAAACTTGGAAACAGAGAAAGATCCTATTCTCTGACTCCCTGATATAGCTGAAAGGAATAGTGGACTCTCCAACTAAGAAGTTGATAGGCAACTCACTGTCCTTCTGGCTCTCATTTTTAATAAACTGAGCAGCAGTTGGCCAGGATGAATTTTAAGTTTCTCTCCACTCTTGCCATGTTATGGTCTATGTTCTTAGATCCCTCCTGGCAGTGACATTCTGAGTTTGGGGTTCTAAGGTTTCTTCTAGCTAATATACTTGTGTTCTGTCAATTTAGGGGAGAGGGAGGAAAGGGCAGGTTAGGTCAAGGCAGAAGGGATGACAGGGGAGCTGTCTTCTGAGTGTTTGAAGGATTGTCACATGGAAGAGGAATTAGGCTTGTTTGGCTGGGCTCCAGACAGAAGTCCTAGAGAGGTAGAGAAGGAAAACTTCCTATTGATTCAGAGATATTGGAAAATGGGATGGGATTGCCTTGGGAGATGGTGGGTTCAAAGATCTTCAAGCCCTTAGTGTCTGGCCATTCCTTCAGGACTACTAGAAAGGGATTTTCCTTCCAACTCTGGTTTCCTAGATTCTATGCCCATGACACAAGGCATGATTTAACACCTCTGAAACTTGCAAGGAGGAAGCTTACTGCAGGTGATCCAGAAGAAGGGAACTGGGAAGTTCCTTTCAGTGGAATACTCCAGGGATAAGGATGAAGAGAAAAAATCTCATCCTCCAGAATAGCCCTTCTCCAAATCCATTCCACACATCAGAATTCCAAGTAATAATTCAGGCACCTCCTGTTCCTATGGGTCTGACTCAAGTCATTGCTGGCTGACGTCTGAGACAGGAAAATCCAGACCTAGTTTTGCGCCTGGAAGCCTCCTCCACCTCCCAGAGGGCAATAAAGGTTGGGGGTGGGGTGGAGCCACGTGTGTGTCTCCCAGCAGGCTAATAACCAATCCATAGTTTGGAAAAGGAAACTCCTTGGTAGCTGAGAGAGAAAGTACAGTACAGAGAAAGGAGCCCTGAACTGGAATTCAAGAGACCAGGTTTCTAGTCACTCACTGAGACTTGGACAACCTACTTCCTATCTCTTTGCCTCAGCTTCTCCAACTATAAAATGTGGGGTTTAGACTAGATTATCTTTAAGGTACCTTCCATCAAAGTTTCAAATGACCACCCACATACAACCTAAATTTAATTGCTTGTCTTTTCAATGAGGGAGAATAGGGAGGGGGAAGGGAGAGAATTTGGAACTCAAAGTTTTTAAAACGAATTTTAAAAGTTGCTTTTACACATATGTGTAGGAAAATAAAATCTAAATCATTTTTAAATAAGAAAAAAAAATCTACTATCTCTAAAATCCCATGAAAGGAAGGAGCCTATTCAGTATCCTTAGGATGGAAGTCCAAAATATATAAATACCTATAGCACTCTTAGGTAGTATTTATCAAGTTCACCAGAAGGGATTTGGGAATGATCTTTTATTAATTGGAGGGTTTTTTTTTTGTTTGTTTGTTTGTTTGTTTTTGATGTTACCACTTTGAGGGCTGCTGGGTGAGTCCAGGTCTAATGATATGAAAGTCCTCTTCTCCACACCTCTGAATTGGGCACCTTGAATACAAGTTAAGGACTGGGGGTTGTGGGGAAGAGCTGGGGAGGGGGACTGTAGAAAGCCACAGCCAGGATTAAAAATTCCCCATGGAGAAGCCACAAAGCAGGGGGAGAGAGTTGGCTGAGAGTTCTAATTAAGGAGGAATGCAGGGGGTGGGGGAGGGTCTGGAAGCCACCATGGAAACAGGATTCTTTGGTGTGTGAGATCCTTGCCTAGGCGGGATTTTAAAGGGAACCTCAGCCACAGATCCATTTGTATGACCTTGGGCAAATATCTAGACCTCAGTTTCCTTATTTCTAGTTAAGAAGCTCAGGAGGATGATCTTCTGTAAGGGTCCTCTCAGCTATGGGTTATTCCTTTGTTCTAAATGCCTTCTAGCGCTATCATTCTATCATCTCAGATGCCTTCCAAGTTTTACATTTGGGGTTCTATATTCTCAGATTAATTTCTCCTATGGTATTCTGGGATGATATGATTTCCCTGTACCTTCCCACCCCCAGCTCCAATTGCAAGATAGATATTTCCATTTGGATGTCCCATAAACATCTCAAACTCAAATTTTTCTTTCCCCTTGAACTTATCTTTGTCTTAACTCTCCTATTTCTGACAAAGGGTAACACTATTTTCCCCTTCAAGTTAAGAAGTCTTTTTCAAAAGTCTTTTATAGTATTTTATATATTTATATACATATAAGTATAGCCAGTATATATTCAATATATTTTATATATTTATAATTTATGATATTTATTTTTTCAAATACATGCAAAGATAGTTTTCAACATTCACCTTTGCAAAAAAACCTTGTGTTCCAAACTTTTCTTCCTCTCTCCTGCTTTCCCCCTCCCCAAGACAGCAAGCAATCTGATATAGCTTAAACATGTGCAATTAAGAAGTCTTTTTTTTTCCACTCATACCACAATTACCCTCATTCAGAATCTCCTCAATTCTTGTCTAGACTACTATAGTAAATTCCTAATTTTGGTCTCCATATCTCCAATCTTTCCAATCCATCCTCCAAACAGCTGCTGATTTGCCTGACCATGTCACTCTACTTCTCTGAAAGTTCCAGTGGCTCCTTATTACCTCTGGGATAAAATACAATTTCTCCTTGTCTAGCATTTAAAACCTTTCCTAGAGGAGCTCCAGTCTACTTTTCCAGGTTTATACATACATTCTTAGTTTCAATCAAACTGGCCTACTCCCTTATACTCCTACAAAGCAAATTTGTCTCTCACTTCCAGATCTTTGCACAGTCTGTCTGCCTCCATCTTATTCCCAAGCTCTCCTTCCTCACTTCTAAGTCTTGGAAACCCCAGTTCCTTTTGAAGGTCAGCTCAAATACTATCTCCTTATAGAACCCTTTCTTGATTTTCATTGATTTTAAGTCTAGACCTTGTCCCATGTTATCCCTTTTCTCCAAACACTTTGTATCTATTTTGTATCTCTCCTATATTTGAAAGGCAAAATGTTGTAGTAGGAACCAAGAAGAGCTGAGTTCAGATTCTGACTCTGATACCATGCTGCTTTCTTGTGGGATTCTGGGTAGTCACTTAATATCTAAGGGCTCTACAGAATTCTCTAAGACTATTAAGTTATAGAGAAGATGGCGACTTGAATTGGTAGAAGGACTTCCTTATATCAAAAAAATCTTGGGTCCCATCTCTATCCCTATGATCTTTAACTTGTTTTAAACTTGTGCCCACCAATAGAATATAAACTCTTTGAAGGCAGCGGATGTCCCACTTTTATTTTAGTAGTCCCGGCAACTAGCTCAGCACCTGGCACATAATGCTTAATAAATGTTATTGATTGATTTATTAATTGTTGTTTCCAGCTCACAGAGAGAAGGGGAAGGTAGCAGTATTAGAGAGTGTAATATTTTGGTTGCCCACCTAGAGTCTGCCCAGAAGAGTTGGTCAACTGGAGCTTGGCAGGATTGAAAGGTTCCTTCAAAGTCAGGAAAGAGGTCAAAGGGGGGATGGGGCATTTTGGAGGATAGAGTAGGACTTTGTCAGGATTGGGGGTTCCCTGTGAGAGGTCATTGTAGGGGAGGCTAAGAGGTGGAGACTTCACCCTTCAAAATAGGCTTGTTGACTCATGCTGCAAGCCAATCTAGACCAAGAGCAAGCCAAATTGGGCAAGATAGATCAGTCACACTAAAGTGAAATAGCTTTTTTTTTTGGGGGGGGGGGAGGGAGGGGGAGAGGGGGGGGGGGGGGGGGGGGGGGGGGGGGGGGGGGGGGGGGGGGGGGAGAAACGGGGGAGAACTTGTATTCTGCATATCAGAGAATGATTCCTCCTCTCTTCGATCTCCCCCCCCACCCCTGCCCCGGGCCACTCCCTGTGTTTAGAGACCCGACTGAAGCACTGAATGAAAGTGCTTAGAGAGCTGAGAGGAAGTGCTAATCCTGCCTGGGAGTCAGGCTTCTAAAGCCCTTGAGCTGGTATCTGGGTGTCTCACACTCAGGTAGAGCCATCATCCCAGAATGCCGCCCCCCCCCCCCCAACAGATCCCTACCCCATTTCCTCTGGGGGTCAGTTTGAATTAGAACAATGTGGCCCCTCCTCCTCCTCCTTCACCCTCCCCCCCCTCCCCCCAGGCCCTAGCCTCCCTGGCAGCTGTGTTTGGCTCAGGCTGGGGAAATAAACCGCCTTCCAACCGGCTGGGCCAGGGGCGGATGTGGGACTGCAGTCCCGGGTTCCACTGTTCCAAGGTCAACAGCTTGGACTAGTTCTCCCCAAGACTCAGCCCAAGATTCCTAGTTTCTGCCTCTCTGGATCATCTAGGGCTCGGAGCATGCTAGGATGGTGGCAAGTAGGACATCACTCATTCAACGTTAAAGTTAATTAACTTTCCCTAGATCTCAACCTCAGTTTACTCATTTGTAAAATGGGAAAGGAATGTATCTGAACCATGTACTCCTGAGGGCTAATATGAGGAAAATACGCAATAAACTGTAAAATGTCCTTAGGAGTCAACCAGTCAAATAGCATTTATTAAACTCTTTCTGGGTGCCAAGCACTAAAGCACCAGGGATGTAAAGCAAGACCCAAGACTGCCTTTGCTTTGGAGGAGCTCACAGACAATGTGCAAAGAGAATTGACATGCAAACAGAATAACCATGTACAAACAAGATATATACAGAATGAATTGGGAAGAATTAAGGAGTGCTGGGAAAGGCTTCTTTCAGAAGGTGGAAGTTTAGCTGAGACTTTAAGGAATCCAGGAAGTGAACATGAAGAGTGATTCGGGTCACTAGGAGTTATTATTATTATCATTTATCATCATCATTATCACAGGAATAAGGCTTACAATTTGCAAGGGACTAATGGGGTACCTGGGCAGCAGCTGGCACAGTAGGTAGAACTCCAGTCCTGGAATCTGAAAGACTCATCTTCCTGAATTCAAATCTGGCCTCAGACACATCCTAGCTATGTGATCTCGGGCAAGTCACTTAACTCTATTTGCCTCAATTTCCTCATGAGCTGGGGAAGGAAATGGCAAACCCCTAGGGTATATCTTTGCCAAGAAAACTACAAATGAGGTTACAAAGAGTTGGGAACGATTGAAAAATGCATGGAAAACAACATATGAGGTACTCAAATATTTTGAAGGTTGGGAGAAGTCCAACTAGTTCTAATGTTTGGGGTTCTATGATTTCAGATGATTTTCTGCTATGGCACTCTAGGATGATATGATTTCCCTATTTCCTTACTCCCACTCCTACCCCTTGGGTTCCAGTCTCAAATTTCCAATTGCATCTTCAACTCATCATGTCCAAAACTGAACTCTTTCTTTTCCCTTAGACTTCTCCCTCCTCCTAACTTTCCTGTTTCTGACAGAGGTAATACCAATTTCCTCAAGTTGCAAGTTTAGAAGAGGATGACTAATGCTTCTCCCAACCTACCAGCTTCCTGGATTTGGGCTCTTCACCTTCAACTTCCTACCTACGAGGCAGGAGGAGAGGCTGAAGATCCTGCCTTAATTCAAACCTGGAGGCCTAAGCAATGAGGCCCAGCCCACTTCCAGACTCAAGCTGCTGTTCCTCAGTGGGAATGAGAGACTGTGGATAGTTCACTGCAGTCTATGCCTCTGATGGGTCTCCTTCAAGGGCTTGGACAATTTAAATTATTAAATGTGGCACTTTGATATACAAAAGATGGTAATTCATTTACTAGATAAGAATGGCACCTTTTCTACTTTCTCACAGGATTCCATTCCCTCTACAAAGGACTCTGTTTTCAAAGAGCTACAACCTTTCTCAGAGTTTCATCTTTTTGTAAAGGATACCATTCTTTTTCATAGAATTCCATCATCTCTGCAAAGGATTCTAAAGGTTCTCAAAGGGACACTGCCACTCTCAAATACAGCCATTCTCAAAGGATTCCCATCTTTCCTCCCAAGATCCCACCATCCCCGAAACAGATTCTAGCCTTTCTATCAATAGATGTTTGTCGAACTGAATTAAATCCACCCTCTCACCAAGGATTTCCACTCTCTCAGTTTAGAAGAGATCAAGTCTGGTCTCCTCTCAGTCTCTCCAACCCAAAGAGTGGGGAATAGTGGGGGGGGGGGGCAGAGCCCAGGGTAGAACAAGTCATAAGAAGGAAGGAAACCCTGACCACAACAAGGTGTTGTGAGGTGATGTCAGGACTCTGGGCTTGTACAGGACAACGCCATTCCCCCACTTCCAACCTAACATTTCTGAGAGATGGGCTCCGAAATTAGTAGCATACAGGGAACGGAAGGAGAGTTGGGGATTGCTCCTACCTCTAGCTGGGATAATTACTGAAATGGGAGTCATTAGGAAAGCACAGGCTCTTGACAATGACTCCATGGGTGATCCTGAGCAAGTTATGTCCCTCTTTAGACCTCAGTTTTCCCTTCTGTGAAACAAAGGAATTGGACTAGATCATTTCTCTAGGTCCTCCCCTACTTTGAGATTCTGAAAGTGGTGTGTGTGTGTGTGTGTGTGTGTGCGCGCGCAAATCTGAGTGTAGGAAGGGGTTAATGTGTATGTTTATATATGGCATTGAGTTAGGAGATATGAGTGTGTATTTGTGAGCATATGTGTGGGTTCAGTATATATGTGTGTGTGTGTGTGTGTGTGTGTGTGTGTGTTGGAGAGGGAGCTGGCAGACCCTGCCAAACTGCTCCACTCCCAGCCTCTACACAGAGGGAGAGTCAGAGGAGAAGGTTAAAGGGAAGCAGCTTTTCGGCTCCCTTTGATGCAAGGCAGGAGGCTCGGGGCTGCACGTGACCCAGGGTGATAGAGAACAGAATGCTGACTTGGCCAGAATGCCCACCGTGATTTACTAGGCTACCACTGAGCATGGGCAGCAGCAGCAGCAGCAACACCAGGGCTAGGCTCTGGGACTGTCCTTGCTCGGAAAGAGAAGCCCGGGACTATTTTACACACCCCCTTCCCTAGTCCCCGCTTTGAGACTGGCCCAGCCATGTGCATACTTGCTCTGTAAGGTCACTGGGGGCCCCCAGAAAGCAACAGCATTATCTTCCTGATTGGAGGCATGGATTTTCTCCCTATTGACCAGTGCAATTCTCTAGGGATATAAGCGAGATTTTCTCAGTCATGCAATTAGCTATTTTTTTTTTCCTGTTTCACATTCTCAGACTGAGTCCTTGTTCTCCTGCCCTGACCCTAGATCCAGACTCCCCAGTCCTGATCCCAGACTAAGCCTTGACCCTGATCTAACATTTAATCTCTAACCTTAACCCTAAACTGTTACCCTGACTCCAATCTGTGCCCTAACATAAGCACCTGTCCTTAATCAAAAGAAAGAGTGATTTTCACCATTTAGGATCAAGGAAGCTCACCCCCAGGGTAGGATATACAGCTCGAAGTAAAAGATAACTGCTACATTGTATCATAGGATCATAGTATTTAAGAATTAGAAGGAACCTCAGAGAATAATTGGGGCAATTCTATTGTCCAATATGATGCAGAGAACCAGGTGTGCCCTGAACTTTCAATTTCCTTGGCTGAGGAGAGAAAGGGAAATCCATCTCTACTTTTTTGGAAAGTGTTGATGTTCTCTGTTGAGCCAACAACACAGTATATTGGGTTAAAAAAGAGAAAGGACTTGCCTTTCTGTATTGCCCAGTGTCCAATATTCTATTTCTTTTCTGGGTTCAAGAGAAAGCTAAAGATTCTGGAATATCTTGCTTTTGATGTTGGGAAATTTGTGAGTGGGGGATGGGGATCTAAGGCACAAGAGGGGATAAAGAAATGTTTTCAAGGATAGTGGGGTTAAATTCTTCAGGGTGGTAAGGAATAATAAATAACTGATTTCCAATCTCCCACTTGTTTACAATGTGACTTTATTATTATCACCATCGCTGGAATTAAGTCTTGTAAGGATCCTCAAACTCTTAGGAGATTGGAGAGAAAAAAAAAAATGGATATTGTTCCTCCTTTGGGTAAGTCACACTGTGGGTAAAGTCACTGAACTTCAGTTTCAGGGTTGGAGGCCAGAAAATAAAATGGGAGAAATTTGACTGAACTATATGGTATCAAAGATAGTCCCTTCTGTTTTGGATAGTCTGTGAATCTCAGCCCATGCCTTTGGAGGCTTGGAATTTTAGACTCTCAGGGCTGGAAAAGACCTTAGGAAAGTAGTTAGTCTTAGCCCAACCCAAGCAGGAACCCCCTTGATGACACCCACCACAAGGGGTTATCCAGCTTCTGCCTGAGGAACTCCAGGCTGCCTCCCAAGTCAGCCCATTCCGCTTTTGGACAGCTCTGATTGTTAGGAAATTCTTTCTAATATCCAGCCAAAATCTCCCTCCCTGCAATTCCCCTCACTGGGGCCCAGCAGGACCAATTTAATCCCTCTTTCACATGACAACCCTTCAGACGAATGCAAACAGTGATGAGCTCCTCCTCAGAAATCTTTCTTTTTCCAGACTAAACAGGACACAGAGTTTAGGGAGACTTCCCTCTTTCCCCCTTGAGTCTCAGGTATGGGAGAGACCAAGTTGGAAGACAGAAGGGGGAGTGGGGAAAAGGTTCTAAAGCCAAATATAGTGGAAGGTGGAGAGTAGGATGAGAGGAACTTGCTGGGGCTGTCGCTTGCTGGCCATTTAGTAGGATCTTAGGGAAATCTAAAGAGGACATCAACATTAAAGGCAGCTCGGGGTGTAGGATGGACCTCTGGAGAAATAGGGGGATAGCAGCCTCAGACATCAGGTGAGAGGTAGAGAAGGGACCTCCCATCTCTTAGGTCTAGGTGTGGTGGAAGGAAGGCCGGGCTAAGGGTTGGCACTGTGTGTGTTTGTGGGCATTTCATCACAGCATAGCTATCTGTGTCTTTAAGGGTGTACACCAGGAGTCCTCAAACTTTTTAAATAGGGGGCCAGTTCACTGTCTCTCAGACTGTTGGAGGGCCGGACTATAGTAAAAAACAAAAACTTTGTTTTGTGGGCCTTTAAATAAAGAAACTTCATAGCCCTGGGTGAGGGGGCTAATCGTCCTCAGCTGCTGCATCTGGCCCGCGGGCCGTAGTTTGAGGACCCCTGGACACCATCAGTGTTAGGAGGATTCACCCTATAGTAGAAGCAGCAGTCTCCTACTCTAGAAATTCCAGTGGTAATTGGAAAGAATGAGCTTAAAGGTAGTGCAATATGTTCATTGTACTACTAAGCTTCATGAAGGCAGCTGCTTTAGCTAAAATATAGACCTCCACACTCCCATCCTTTCTTTCCACAGGAAGTACCTAATAGTTGAATAAATAAATGGCACCTTAGAGAAAAGGAAAGAGGAGGATCAGGAATTTTAAGGGGAAGGAGGGAAAGGGGTAAAAGGGACGCAATCTGAGTGCCTCCCCCCAACATCTTAAAGGAAGGAAGGAAGTCATGGCTTGGGGTAATGTGGTAGAAAAGGGTTACTAGGGGACAGGATACTAGAGAAATCATTTCCCTGTAATAACGAGTATGATGGTGTTGAGGATAATAGCAAGCATTTATTTTCACTTTACAAATAGCATCTCCTTTTATCCTCACCACAATCCAGAAAGATAGGTGTTATTATTATTATTATCTCCACCTTGCAGATAAAGAAACTGAGGCAGGCAGGAGTTAAAGGATTTGCCTTTGGTCTTGTGCTTAGTGAGTGCCTGAGGCAGGATTTGAATTCAGATCTTCCTGAATCTGAGTCCAGCGATCTTACCCACTTTGCCAACTAGAGAAAGGGTATTTGGGGACAGGAGGGGGCGGGGTCTTGGCCAAGAGGATGCTTCTTTGATGAAAGAAAAGACTAATTTTCTAGGGCTGAGAAAAAGAGAAAAGCTCTTTAATGGTGAGAGGGATGGGGAAATAATAATTTTTAAAAGAGGATCCCATCCCTCTGGGAGGCCCAGGTAACCATCCTAGCTTCCACTTCTCCTTGGTATCATTCTGGGCCAGGGAAGCCAAGCAATAAACTTTAGGCCAAGTCGGATTTGGACCCAAAGACAGAATAACGTGGCGGTCTTGGGTGGGTGGAGCAGTGGTTGGGCTGGGCGATGGGTTTGGCCCTAATCCCTGGGCCCTAGACCCCGCCAGCTCCCCCCCTCGTCCCAGCCCAGGCCACGATTCATGGAAGTAATGTAGCAGCTCTCCAAATAGTTCCTCTTAAGAGTAACAGTTTAAAAATATTGCTCGAGTCCAGTCAACTACAATTCCCAGAATCCTCTGGGACCTATGGCTAAAAGCCCTTAAGGAGACATATTCATCAACCCCCTGATCTCCAGGCACCAGAGCCCCCCCTCCCACCTGGAGAAGGAATGGGAGGAGGAGTAGTGCCCTGGGGAAGCTGGCACGGCCCTGAGCCGGAAGCTGTGCCCAGCTCCTGCCTCTCTCACCTACAGAGCTTGCCAGCTTGCCATTCCCCCCTCCCCAGTCCTCCTCCTTGGCAGCCTCTTCTCTCCCAAACATATCCGGGTTCAGGGATTGTATTAAAAGGGGATCTATTTTGGGTCGGGCACAGGTTTTAAAATTAGACCACACACCGAGCCCTAGGGAAAAGAAAGACAAGGGAAAATAGCTTCCTCTCAACTCAGCTCATTTCCAGGTCGAAGAAAAGAGTCCAGGCCCAAAAGAGTTGGATTCTAGTCCAAACTCTCCCACTTGCTATTGATATGACCTAGGCAATTTCCTTCTCACTTGGGGGGCCTCAGTCTACCCATCTATAAAACTTGGTAGTGGGATGATCTCAGAAAGTTTCTTCCAACTCTAAAGCACTTAATTTCTCTGGATTACCTTAATTTTCCCTAATAATAAAATGAAATTTTTGGACTAATTGAATATAAGGGTGAAGCGGGTTCAGCAGGCACTGGGAGTGATGCAAAGTCCCTTTGTTGGTGACAGGAGAAAGGCTTCCTAAATAGGAAAGTTGGAACTGATGCTAGGACTTTCTTTTTTCTCTAATTGCACTCTAGTCCTTGGGTTCCTAAGTCACAGTTTCCTGTGAGCAGAAGAGGGACATCTGTCCCCTGTACCCTCCTCTTTCCCCTCCCTTGGCCCCAGATTCCAAATTCCACACATACACAATCACCCAGGGTGTGGTCCATGCCACAACAGCTGCTTGGAGTTGAGTTGAGGAAAGACCCCTGGGCATTAATCCCAACAGGAGTCAGGGCAAAGATCTTGACCCCTGAGCCTCTTGTCCATTATCCTGACTCCTTGTGGGATGCACTTGATTTAGCCTGGGTTGAATGTGGGGGTAGGGATGAGGATCTCTATTCTATCTCGCAGGGATTTCTGAGCCCTCATTCCTAGGAGATCCAGCCTAGCCTGGGGACACCAGATTGGGAAATCAAAGGACAACTTTGGTTCAAGGTAAAACATGGAAGGTGATCAACGAGCAGAAACCTAAAGACCTAACTCCCCATCTTAGACACTATCTTAAGCTTACTACTTTTGAGCAAAGCTGAGGTAAAACAGGATATCTCTCCTAAAATCCAGCTATGATGAATTTCTCAGAATTCATCCCAACCTTATTTCATTGAACAAGTAGGAAAAGTCAGATTCTATCTGAGGATTCTTGATAGCTCAACATGAACGTGGTACACCATTTAAAAATCAGTGGAGCCAACCCAATAATATAACAACAGTTAACATTAATATACTGCAAACTTGTGCCAGACCCTGTGCTGTGTATTTTACAATTATAATCTTATTGATCCTCACAATCCTGGAAGGTAGTGCTATTACTAGAGTCAGGTTTTCCTGATTCCAGGCCCAGCACTTTACCATGGTGCCACTAGCTATTCTATAATCTATTCATTTTACAAATGAATGAAATATTAAAGAATAAAATGACAGAATTAGAATTCTGACCTCTTGAGGGGCAGGATATATATGTACAGCAAGATTCTCCTCTCCAGTTAGATAACCCAGATTTCAGCACTTGTATTACTACCTTCCATACACATTAAAAACTTCACTATCCCCCTATCCCATGTTTCTCACACTATCCATCCTGCCCAGTTCAGATGATCCTTCTCTCAGATAACCTAAAAAATTCCTTTTCCTTTGTTTCCCCCCAGAGGAGTGCTTTAATGCTGACCACAAGAGGTGGGAAACCAGAGAAAAGTCCTTCATCAGAAAGATCCTATGAGCCCTGCTTTACCTTTCCTCACTTTCACCCATTTTTCTAACTTCAACTTTATTCTCCGATCAGCTCAATTCCTATGGAATCCCCCTTGTGTCCTTGCTTTCTTCCTATTTAAATTATCTTGTAGTACGTGGCATATTTGATCTGTATATATGTGAGTGCTTTATCAGAATGTAAGCTCTTTGAGGACAGGGACTGGTTTGTTTTATTTTTTCCTTTATTTCACTGTATTCAACACAGTATCTTACATATAGCAGGTGATTAATAATTTGGGGGCTATATTGGCTTCTATTCCTACTTTCCAACATTTTCCCACATCCATTGTCCCATTTGATTGGGAGTTACCCTTGGGGTGGAAGGTTAGGATCAGGTTGGACATGAGTCCGCTTTTAAAGGTCCAAAGAAGGAAAATAAATCGCTTCAAATTACATAGTGGCTTGGGGGGGGGGGGGGGGGGGGCTCAAAACCTAGGACTCCTGATCCCCAGTCCAACTATCTCTCTCTTTCACTACCCAGTTTGGTGATGTTTTTGGAAGGGAGAATTTACCTAGTTCAAACCATATCTGGGTAGGAATACAATAAGATCCATGGTAGTTCAACCTTTTAACTGCAGACCCTCAGTGATGGGGAATTCACTGTCGCACAGAATCATGGGATCTAGGAATTGGAAGGAACCTCCAATCCCACTCCAAATAGTCCCTTCCACTTGGAGTGGGATTTCCTCTTCTCCCAGATACTCCAATTGGTAGAGAATTACTAGGCTCATATGACTCATATTTGTCAATTTCCAACATTATACTTATCAATTACATGATTGGGCCCATTATTTGATCTTCACGCAATCCTGTGAGACATGTAAGGAGGCTAAGGTATTTATTTATAGCCGAGGGAATTGAGGCACAGAAAGGTCACCCTGTGAGTCAATGGTAGATCCGGGATTAGAAATGAGGTCTAATTCCCTGAGTTCTTTTTGTTACCCTCATAGGGATTATGGGAAACTGGGCTGGGCATAATTCAGGGAGTGAGAAGAAAAGAGGTGCTTAGTGTATTGCTGAAGGCAGAAAAGAGTTTGATCCTAGCTCTGGGCCTCAGGGTCTTTTGATTCCTTATGAAGGGGAAGTGAGGGACTTGGAAGAAAAAGGGACCTCCAGTTGGGAATGAGTGTTAGACCTCAAATTTGGGAATGGACAAATAAAAGTCCAAGAAATGGTCTGTATACTCTGAATTACAGGTATATGTGGAGGACTTGACCTGGTCTGGAGACTGCTCTCCTTTAGCAAAATAAGGAAGACTTGCCTGTCCTGCTACTCTCCAGGTAGTGTGGGTGAGAGGAGGGGAGAGTGAGAGTGCCTGATGGGCACCTCCCCTGTGCCAGGCCCTCTGGCCTACTCCTTGAGCCCTAAGGGTATTACACAATGTCTCCTCCTCTGCTCTGGGGAGACCTGGGATCTGGGCCATAGGGGTGAAGGGAAAGAGAGGTGGCCCCCCTTATCCTGGGGGGACCATTTCCTTATGAACTCTTGGGAAGCAGATGGAAAGAAACTCAGAGAAGGGAATAATTCTAAGAATACCTTATATTTGCTTCCAATTTTCTTTTCACTCTGTCATTTGAGCTCCCCTATATCCCTGGAAAGTCATCAGGGCAGGGATAATTCTCTCTATTTTACTGCCGAGGAAATTGAGGCACAGAGTGGGGAAATTACTTGCCCAAGGTCAGTACAAAGCTAGAACAAGAATACAGATCTCTTGCTCTCCTCACAGGGCTATATTTCCATTGCACCAGGGAGAAAACCCAGGTCAGGAAAGAATAGACACAGGGCCCAGGTGGGGGTGAGGTAGAGGGGGACCATAGGGTCTGAGTTCTCTGTCCTGCGATAGTAAAGGTTCATTCCCTACATCTGTGGGGAGAAGGGGAGAGAAATGACTACCCCTCATGTGAAGGGAGGTGAGGGCAGACGATGGTATGGTAAAGGGTTGGATGAGGGTTGGGGGGTGGGGGGGGGGGGCTGGGAGCCAGAGCAGTCTAAGACTCTGGAGGGGGGAGGGGGGAGGAGGAAGGCAACCCAGCCTGGCTGCAGGGAGGGAGCGGGAAGCAGAGCCGCGGCCGCCGCCTCTGCAGTGCCTGCGGAAGCCCACGGCCCGGGACACCGCAGGGAGGGGGCCCAGCAAGCTGGCGAGACGTAGGGGAGCCCTGGCCACGGAAAACCGAGACTCTTTGAGAAGCGGCGCACAAGTCACAGAAGCAGGGCCACTCGGGGGAGGGGAGGCTGCTTCAACTCTCCCAGAGGGTGGGCCGAGGGTCCCAGGAGAGAACGGGCGGCGCCGCAGGGGTTAACGGGCGCCTGCCGCCGGCCGCTGATCAATAATTGAAAATCCAGAATGGATGCGGGCGATAAGAAGCCGCGCTCGATCGAGGGGGAGGGGGAGGAGGCTAGGACTGAGAGCGCACAGGACCTCCCTCCCCCTCCCCCCCGTCCCCCTTGGACACACACAGCAGCTGCCCCCCCCCCCGTCCGGAGCGGGGGGGTGGGGGTGGAGTGGCTGCCCGCGCCCAGCTCTCTCGGCCTGGGCCCCCTTCCAAGGAGGGGGAGGGGGGCTGCAGCGCGTTACCGGCGGGGAGAAGCAGAACGAACCCCCTCCCCCCGGTATAACGCGGCGCTCGGGAGCGCTCGGCCCCCAAACTTCGCGGCTCTGGAGCCGCTGCAACTTTGCGCACTCTGCCAAGGCGCCCAGCCCGTCTGCCCCCTCCCCTTCTCTTTCCCCCCGCATTACTCCGCCGTCCCCATCCCCCAGTCTTTTCCCAGCGCACGTGCGCTGAGCCCCCCTCCTCCTTCCAAAGCCCCGCGCGCTCCCAGGCCCCCCGCGGGAAAAGGAGGGGGACCCCACAGCCGTTTACCCTCCCCAAAAGGATTGAGAAGTCCCAGTTCAAACAGTGCCCCCAGTTCGAGCTGACAGTACGGGAGCCCTTCCAAAGGACTCCCCCCTTCCTTATTTAACCTGGCCCCGGAAAATCGAGGCCCTAGGGTGGGGGTGGGGGGGCGGAGAGCTGGCAGCCGTGGCCCCGGCAGCCGCAGGAGACGACGAAATCCCGCCTTTTTGTGTGTGTGTGTGTGTTTTTCTCGCCCCTTCTCCCTGCAACTGGAAAACTATTTTTGCAGGGACGAGGTAGAGGAAGGAGGAGGGGGGCCAAGTCGGGACTGCCTTACCTGGGTCAGGCACAGCGGGGACGAATACATGCCGAGCGGGCCTGGGAGGCTCCCGGGTTCGCAGGGGAGAAAACACGGCGGCTCCAAAGTTACTGAGTCATATGTTCACCCCCCACCCCCCACCCCGCCTCGGTCTCGCTCCCCGTCTCTATCCTTCTCTGGGTCTCTGGGTCTCTTCTCTCTTTGTCTCTCTCCTCTCTCTCTCTCTCTCCCTCTCTCTCTCCCTCTCTCTCTCCCTCTCCCTCTCTCTCTCCCTCTCCCTCCTTCTCTCTCTCTCTCTCTCTCTCTCTCTCTCTCTCTCCCTCTCTCACTCCCTCTCTCACTCCCTCTCCCTCTCTCTCTCCCTCTCCCTCTTTCTTGGCTCAGGATCTCGGAAATCTCAGTCCTCCCTCCCTCCCCCCAATTTTTTTTAAACACGAACCACCCACTTTCCAACATCCAACTTTCAAAGAAACGCGGAAAAAGCCGAGAGCCTGAGAGGAGGAAACCGTAACTTGCCTCCCCCCCACCCCAACCTCCACTCCCCTCCCTGGACTAAGGAACAACGCTTAATAATAATTAGCAATAATTATTACTGATGATGAGCAGGAATAAGATCTTGGCTAGGGTCAGCCACGGGAAGGGAAGGAGGGCTATATAAAGGGGTAGAATTTGAGGGAGAAAGACCAACCTTTAACAATCCAGTTGACACCCCCTCCCCAAGCAGGTGTGGAGATATGAAATGTTGCTTTAAATAAAGGAGGGGCAGTGTTGGTCCCCCCCCCCTCTATCCTATCCCTTCCCCCAGTCTTTGCTCTCTGGTTGGGGAGGCAGTCTGGATAGGAATAATTTGGGATGGGGGAGGTGCGGCAAAAAAAAAAAAAAAAAAAAAAAAGGAATATAAAAATAAAAGGCTGGAAAACTCTAAAACCCTATTGAAAATTGGGATGGGGGAAGACTCATGGACTCAAAGCATCCCCTTTGCTCAGGAGAGGTTCCCATATCTCTGGCCCAAGAATGAGAAGGGGATTGCTCCAGAAATTTGAAGCCCCTACCCCCCCCCCCCCCTCTAGAAACTGCAGTTTCCCAGAGTCCCACTGGGGGGGTTTGAGAGGCTGAATGGGGGGAGTGATTGAAGGGCATCTCTGAGTCAGGGAGTGCCCAGCACACCTGCCCCTTCACCCTAGCCAACCTCTCATTCCTTCCAACCCCTCCCCCCAAAAAAATCCCACACCTGTGGCTAACTGGGACAGAAACATGGGATTGAGGATTTGGAGAATTTGGTTCCCTCAGACTCGGGATGATCAGGAACACGGCTCTTCTCAACCGTCTAGCCTCAGTAATGTTGGCCTCTCTCCTAGTTCTGGCAGCCAAACAGGGTATATATACACACACACCACACACATCTATGTATATGTGTGTATATATATATATATGTATATATATATATATGTGTGTGTGTGTGTGTTTGTATATATACCCTTTAATGTATATATGACAGTCTCTGCCACTTTGACTTCAATTCAGCCCTAGAAGGAACAGAGGCAGTACAGGGGGATTTGTGTATCTATTTGAACGATGGGAAATTGGAGGGCTTAAAGGTTATAGGTGACTTGGCCAAAGTCCCAAACTGGTGACAGAGTCAGGAATTAAACCGAGATTGTCTGACTTCAAGTATAGTGCTTTTCCAGGACAAGACTCTGCTTCCAGATCAGGACAATTTGAAATCAGCAACTGTTTATTAAGTGACTATTGTGTGAAAAGAACTGAAAGGGGGAGGGAGACACAAATTTAGAGACGATTTAGTTCCGGCTCTCAAATCCCTCATAGTCTATACCGCTCATCCCCCTGGAGCAACTGTCTTTATAAAAATTGGAAGCTAAACTTCAGCAGAAGGACTAAACACTACCATGGAAATAAATTCACAGACACAGTCACATGTACAGATGTCATATATATTTATACAAGCAGCACATCATGCACATATACCCAGACACATATGTGAATAATCAACATGCAAATTGTCTGTTTATTCCCATCCATATACAAACACACCATCATAATTATAGTACCTTATATTCTACACTTACATGTCCCATGGGCATCTCAAATTCAATATGTTCCAAACCAAAGTTGATATCTTCCCCTTGATTTTACTGATCCAGACTTTTGATAGGATTCCTTAGGATTGTACAGTATTTAGAACTGGTAGGGACCTTAGAGATCATTTAGGCCAATCCTCTTATTTTTCAAATGAGACTCAGAGATTTGCCTTCAGGTCATTTAAATAGGGTCAGAGCTGGGATTCGAACTGGTTCTACTAGGTAGATATACGACCATGGAAGACATCCTAGTCCCTAAGGATCAAAATTTGAGAATCATCTTTGGTTCGAAATTTGGTCAATCACCAAGCCCTAGATATTCTACCTCTTTCAAATCATTCCCAATCTCTCCACTCTCACTACCAGAACCCCAGAATGGACTCTTCTCCTCAAAAGAATATTGTGAGGATCAAATGAGATAGACGATTAAAAAAAAAACAAACCTTTAAAAACTACAAAGTAGTAGAATGGTAAGAATTCTTATTATTATAGACCTCATCAAAGCTCACCAGGGCTATTGCAGTATTTTCCTAATTAGCGTCCCCAACAATGAACTTTCCTCCAATTCTCTCCCATCTCCCCCCACCCCAATCTTCCCTAAAGCTAGTTTTGACCGTATTCCTCCCCTGCTTTGACACTATCAATGTCTCCTAGTTTCCTACAGGGTAAAGTCCAATTCAGCAGCCTGGAGGTCAATGCCCATAGACTGGTGCCAAACTATTAGCTTTATCCCACTTTACTAGTTTATCCCCTCTGGAGCTGTATAATCCACCTTGGCCAAACTGGACTCTTCACTGTTCCCCTGCTTTCTCCTTCTCTGCTTTCCCTCACACTACAGCCCTTGCTTCACCTATTGAAAAATTCCCATTCTTAATATAAAGCTCAAACGCCGCCACCTCCAGGCAGTATTCTTTGATTGTCTTCTATCGATATCTCCCACTGTATCCATCATATTTTGCCTTTATTTTGTCTGTTAGATGCAGAGCCTTCCTTAGGACCTCAAACTCAATTTCTTCCTTAAATCCTCAGTTCAAAGCAGATGAATAATCAGTGGTTGTTGAATGACCAAATAATAATAATAGTTAGCATTTCTATAGCGCCTTGACAAAATATTTTTTTCACCGCAATCTCCTGAAAGTAGATATCGTCTCAATCCCCTCGTTCCATTTTTACGCTGAAATCTCGAAATCAGAGATGGGAATTTGCAGCCCCAGGTCACACAGCTATAGTTTAACCCTATGATGATTCGAAACTTTCGAAAAAATAGAGAAACGAAGATTCGTACCGAGAAGCTCCCTGATTCGCAGCAGTCAAGTAACCTGGAACCGGACCGGAACTCAGGACTCGGATTTCTACGTATGGGAGACAGTTACACTAACTGGCTTTTCTGCTATTCTCCAGCCCACTGCAACCGCTTATAGATCGCTAAACTGAGGGTGAAGGGCGAGAAGGGTCGGTTTTATACCAGTGGCTTTAAGCTACGCCAGTGAGGAACAGTCCACCACGTTCCACTATCCTTTTGTGGTTTTAAGCACAGATGGGCACAACGCAGAAGTGCGAACACGGATTGTGTATGTATGTATGTACGGATGTGTGTATAGACAACAGCAAAGGGTCCGGCCCCCAGGCCAAATTCACAGGGTCTTCCACAATCCGCTCGGGGTTGCTCCACCTGAAAGTGACGCCTCCCGCCCCCCGCCCCGCATAGCCAGAGAACTTAGCCTGGTAGCCTACAGTCCGGAGAGGCGGGGTGTCTATTCCTATCTCTATGTTGGTTTATTTTCCCCACTTTTTCCCCACCTCGAGTAGATGATTCCGCTGCTGGAAAACTTTTCCTGACCCGTCCTTGGCCTGGCCTTCCGGGAAGAGAGAGCAGAGGAAACTGTCAGAATCCAAAGGGCCTTTGGTGCCTGGGTATATGTGCCGGGCTGTGCCGAGGCATAATATCATGCTGTGTTTATATTGCAGAGGAACCTTTTTAAAAAGGGGGGACGAGGCAGAGGATTTTCCTTGGAGATAAATCAACTTTTTTCTGACCCAACTGTCTGCAGAGCTAGAAACAGCCCAACTGCAGCTGGGGCAATATCTCGGGCTGGATCCAGGGCAGAGAGGAGGGGAAAGGGGTAGGAGGTTGGGACTGAGACAGGGGCAGGAGCAGAGGCTGGGTTTGGATCAGGTCCTGGGGCAGGGGCAAAGACTAAAAGGGCCTGGGCAGAGACTAGGACTGGGACCGGAACGGGTATAGGGATCGTGCTAGGGTTGGGGCAAAGACTAAAAGGACCTGGGCAGAGACTAGGACAGAGACCCGAACTGGTGTAGGGTTCGGGTATTTGGGCTGGGGCTAGAACAGGAGCAAAGGATGAATCAGAGGCTGAAGTTGGGGGGAAGGTAAGGGCTGAGATGATTGGGAAGTGGGGCCGATCAGAGGCTGAGACTGGGAATGGATCGAGGGCTAATTCCAGAGCAGAGTACTGGCTAGCAGGTGTCGGGATATAAAGCTCTGTGGGAAGCCCGAATGGTGGGCTCTGGTCACCTGTCCCCCAGCTCTCCTCACCCACCCACTGCAGAATCCAGTCGAAGTATGCAGATATAAGCCCCTTAGGTCCCTGCCTGTGTTGAGGCAGCGAGGGAACCCAGAACAGCTTCTGAAGTCTGATTTGGCAGTGAACCGGGGTTTTAACCCAAAGGCCAGCTTCCCCCGGGGCGAGGCCTCAGGACGTGAACCCCAGGCCCTAACAGCATGCATGTCCCCTTGATGCTCCAGGTCATGCCCAACCTTATAACCCCTCATCCCTGGAAAACGGCACTGTTCGGCCTTCTTTTCTCCCTAAATGGTCCAGTTCCTTCCCATACCCAAACCGATGTGAGCGGAAACACCCTTTGCTCACCCCCAGTGTAGGGATCGTGGCCTATGGTGGAAAGATAGATGAAAAGGGGAAAAAAAGAAAAAGGAAAAGGGTAGAGGTGAGAGGAAGAAAGGGAGAAAGAAAGGACAAAGTAGAGGGGGAAGAAAATGCTGGGGAAGTAGCAAGAATGAAAAAAAGAAGAAAGGAGGAGAGGAAAGAGGATGAGGGAAAGTGAGGAGAAGAGGGGAAAGGGAGAAAGGAAAAAGGAGAAAGAGAAGAATACGAGAAGAGGAGACAGCGAAGAAGAGATAAAAGGGAAGAAAGAAGGAAGAGAAGAGAGAAAAGACAAGAGGAAGAATGAGGAAAAAAGGACGGGAAAGTTGAATGGGAATGGAGGGGATGGGAGTGGGGGGCAATGACGAGGTGCTCTAGGATTCCAGGCTGGGGAGAGGGAAGATGAGAGGGACAGATGGGGTTTGAGGCCCTTCCCACCCTTGAAACCCGGATAACTAACTTATGGGAATCCCCAGACCCAGAGGAAATGATTTGAGGCTCCCCCTCGTTGCATCTGGGTGAACTTTTGGAAGATGGGTTCCCCGAACGGGAACCAGGCTGGCCCGGGGGGAGAAGAAGCGGGAGATGGGGCAGTTCCCCCCCCCCTTTCTTTTCCCCTCCCCCTGCCGGGCCAGGCTCGGGGCCGCGCGTGGGGAGGAGAAGCTAGGAGAGGGGGGGAGGGGGGGGGGAGGGAGGGCAGCTGGGGAGCTGGCGCTCGGAGGGGTGGAGCGCCCTCCCGGGCCTGAGGGGGGGAGGGGGGAAAGAACGCCCCGGGGAGGCCACGGGGGGAGGGTAATAGGCCAGGGGGGGGCCCTAGGGGCAGGGGGCACCCCAGCTCCAGTAGCTGGAGGCCCCGCAGGCCCCGGACGCGCTTTCCCCTCCCCTCTCCCTCCCCTTGCTTTCCTTTCAAGTTCAAGTCGGTTCGGGGCTGCGGTCCTTCTCCGCCCCCTTCCACAGCGCCTTTCCCCACATCCACCCCTCCTGCCTGGGGGGGGTTGGGGGCTCCCCCGCCCAGCCCTCCCTCTTCTGTTCCTCCCCCTCCCCTTCCCTCCCCTCTCTCTCCTTTGCCTTGCAGCCAGCTCCCCGGACTGACCTCCCCTCCCCCTCTCCCCCCGGGTGCCCCCAACGCAGTGGCCCCTCCCCTCTCCTTGATGGGGGGTCCCCGATCTTCTTGGGGACACACTTCCCTCAGCCCCGGCCCTGTCCCGCTCTGCCCCCGGCTCATACATCAAATTTAACTCCGACACACTGCCACCGCCCTGTCTCTTCCCTTCGTGATGTAGGAGAAAACCATGGGGCTGGAACCCCTTCTTGGCCCGCCCCCACCGGGACCCCCTCCCTGCCCTGCCCCACCCCCTTTCCCCCAACATTTTCCCCCCCAGAAATAAATTTGACAGGCTGGGTCCGGCCATTGAAACAAAGTAGGCGGCCCGGCAAGGGGGGAGGGAGGGGGAGAAAACTCCCCCCCTCCGGAAAACAGAAACCCCAAACCCCCCAACGGGGGACCTCCCCTCGGCCTCCCCCGCCCTTCCCCAATTCCGTGTCCCGGTTGGAGTTTACCAGTGTTTAATCATCTCGGGCGATTTCCCAGGAGGGTTTGGGTGAGCCGATCCACCTTCGCGATTTTACAAAAAAAAAAAGATGATAAAAAAAAAAGCAGGGGGAGGGAGAGAAACCAAAGGGAGACTTGTAGAAAATAGAAAGGAGAAGGGGAGACCGGAGGGAGGAGATAGAGGATCAGAAGAGACAGATTAGGAGAGAGAAGAGAAAGAGGAGGGAGGCAGAAATGAGGGAGACACACACTGACAGACCCAGAAAGAAAGAATGAGAGGAAATCTGACAAAAGGTAGAGAAAAAGGGGGAAGAAAAAAGGATTTGGGGGGAGCAAAAGAGAGGAGGGGAGGAGGCAAGAAAGAACCTAACCGAGAGATGAGGTGAGAGACAGACGGAACAGAAAGACAGAGGAAGAGATAGACTGATACAAATGAGAGCAAAGGAACTGAATGAAAGGAAACCCAAAGGGGTGGGGGGGAAACAGAGACGGAGGAAGGAGTTTGGGAGAGGAGGCGGGGGCACAAGAGGGGAACAGTAAAAGGGCCAAAAGAAGGCCAGGTGGAAGGGTCCGAGAGGGCCCAGGGCTTCTCCTCCTGAGTTCAGGGTCCGGGGAGAATAAGAGATAAATGCTTAGAATGTGGGACGGAAAGAAGGGGAGGCAGATGGGAATAACAAGTTATTATTATTTTTTAAATTACTAATTTAACCACCAATGAAAATACCACAGCGGTGGGAGGGGCCTCAGAGCAGCCCGGGCCTGCCCCCCAGCCCCCGGCCCGCCCCGGGCCGGAAGTGGGGAGAGGCCACCCGCCCTGGGCTGGGGTTTCTGCTCCTGGCCCCGGGGGCTGAGGCAGCCGGGGACTCCGAGCCGGGCTCGGGCTTGGCCGAGCGGCCCCGCCGGCCCTCCCCTTCCTCGGCTCTCTCCTCCCCCGGCCACCGCCTCTTCCTCTCTCACTCCCTCTGCCCGGTCCCTCTGTCCCTCTCCGTTCTCTGTATGTATATATCTATGTATGTATGTGTATATGTGGATGTGAGGGAAGGGGGTCTGTTTGCTCCCTCTCGCGCTCTCTGTCCGTGGGTCTGTCTCCTCCCTTTTTAACCTCGTACCAGCCTCTCCTTTCCCCATCCCTCTTCTGCTGGAAGGATTGAAGGGGCTGGGACTGGGCCTGGGGCAAGGCCGGGGCTCGAGCTGGGGTCTGTAGGTCTGTCGGGATCGATACGGGAGAATCTAAGACTCTGACTACAGGGAAGAGGGGATAACAAAGTCCGCTACAGCCGTGGCCAGGCAGGATTGGAAGGATAGAGTAGCGGAGAGAGAAGGTGAAGGGGACATCCTTCCCCTTCCTCCCCTCCCCCTCCCCGCTCAGTTCACTAGGGGACGGGGGAAGTTCATGAGGCAACCGAGGAGCTGGAGCAGATGTTGGGGTATCTGAAATCTGGAGACGAAAGGACGGGAGGCAGGGAGATTCCTCTTCGGCTCCTGTGCCTTTCTCCGGTTGTTGGCCCTTTAAATTCGAGACCCAGCCAGGATGTCAAGGATGGGGAAAGAGGGGAGTGAGAGAGACCATAAGCCCTCTGAGATCGGGAGAGAAAGAAGGGAGATAGGCAAAATCCATCAAGGTTGAGTGCAAGGCCGACCCTAGCTCACTGGAGACTGAAAGGTTGGAGCTTTCTGATTTAGGGAAGAGATGTAAAGACTAACATCACCTGCTCGCCTTCTCTTCCCTCTCCCTCCCCCTTCTGTCTGTTTCTCTCTCTCTTCTCCCCTCTCTCCCCTCTTTCTCTGGCTGTCTCTCTCTGTCTCAGTCTCTTTCAGTCTGTCTCTCTGTCTCTGTCTTTCTCTCCCCCCCCCCCCCCCCCCCCCATCCTGTCTGTCACTGTCTCTTTCTGTCTTTTCCTTTCTCTCTCTTTCTCTGTGTGTGCAGTTCACACTCTTTATAGGTCTCTGCTAAGTATCTGTGTCTGGTTAGTTGTGTGTGAATGGTGGGATGTGTTAGTTTGTGTGTTTAGGGATCGATTTGTTTTGTTTGTGTGTCAATGTGTTTATGGCTATGTTTGTATTCTGGCATTTGTATTGGTATCTATGCTCATTTGTATGCCTAGATGTGTTGTGATGTAGATAGCCGGGCTCTTACCCGTGTGTGCAGCATCTGCCTGTTTACTTCTGTCAAATCCCCACATGTCTACTTCTTTGGATGGGGCAAACCCTAATCCACTCTGCTTTCACCACTTGCACCCCTGCTTTTCTGGCTTTAGGACTGGGTGCAGCTGAATCCTTGATAAATTCTGATGAAGCTTTCTTCAACTTTCACCAATAGAAGGTTAAGTAAGGGTATACAGAGAGATCCCTTTCTCCCTTCCCCTCCATTTTGCAGGCTCATCCTTGGTCTCTGATCTCTAATCTCTCTCTATCTATTGACTCCAGCCCCGATTCATCCCCTAAAAAGGCTCCTTTTGGAAGAAAGGTGAAGGATGGCCCTGTTTCGGAAGTATAAGGACTGAGATCTGATGGGACACTAGATACCTTGGCCAAAGGGTAAGCATGTAGGAGATCATATGGGCTTTGGAGGGACTTTGGAGATCATCTCTTCAATCCTGTATTTTAAAGATGAGGAAACAGGGCCAGAGAGGTTGGATAGCAAAATGTGGTAGCTTTTAAAGCTGAGAGGAATAGAGATGGGGATCAAGAGTCCAGGTCAGGAGTTAGGGGAGAGGATTGCACACTAACAAGGGGAATCTGGACTGGGTGAGTCATTGGGATTAGGAAGCACCGTGGAAAGGCAAATGGGGTAAGGATAGTAGGAGATCATCAGATATAAAGTTCAGAGGGACCTTAGAGATCATATAGGCTTTTCCATCTTATTTTCCATCTCTTCTCATTTTATAGTTATACAAAATGAACAAGAATTACATACTAGCCAGATTAGGAAACAACCAAGAAGCTTCTATTCCAAATATCCTTCACTTAGCTCTATGGCCCTCAACTTTCTATAGAGCTCAGGATTTTAAAACCTATTTTGTGTTTTAACCTATTTCCCCTCAGTAGTAGTCCGGGGAAGCACCTTCTCAGGATAATTCGGGTTTAAAAAAATATTGGAAGGAAATGCTAAATTTCAGCTAGACTTTAATGAAAACAAAAGATGTCATTTTCTCATCTAAGTTCACAGACTCTCTAATTCTATCTACAGAAGCCCCTTGCTCCTCTCCTTCCCAAGTTAAGAATCCCTGGTATAGTTGGTGGACAATAATCATTGAGTCATTTCAGTTTTAACCCCATTTGGTTTCTTGGCAAAGGTACTGAAGTGATTTGTCATTTCTTTCTTCAGGTCATTTTATAGATGAGGAAACTGATGAATAACTGGCCTAGGGTCACAAAGCTAGTGTCTGAAACAGGGTTTGAATTAAGGTTGCCCTAATGCAGAGTCTAGAATTTTTAACTGTTTTACCAAAGAGTGCAATCCAGAGCAAAATTATGTCCCTTTCTCTCCTTCCACCTTATCTCTAAAGCTTCTTAATATCTGAAGAGACCCAGCCAGCACCTAGGAGATCTCTACCTCAGGACTTCAGAGGAGCTTCTGAAAAGATACTCAGAACTGCTCATTTGACCTGGAAATAAGGCAGGAGGGCAGGAAGACAGAAGTGATTGTTATAGTCCACATCTACATCCACAGACACAAGACAGCAGCATGGACCAATAACATGTCTCCTCCTGTTGCTTAGCTCTATACATCCCTCTATCTGTCCTCTCTGCTTTTTTTGGAGTCTAGGTTTGCTCTTTTTCAGTCTCTTCCTCTTCTCTCTTTGCCTCCTCTATTACTCACATTATTTATTTCACCAGCCCCTTTTCTCATTTCCCTCTATCTATAACCTACTTGTTGAAGCTAGATGGTAAATTGGATACAGTGCTTGACTTAGAGTCAGGAAGATCTGAATTCAAATCCCATTTCAGAGATTTATTTGCTGTGTGATCCTGAGCAAGTCACTTGATCCTGAGCAAGTCACTTAACCTCTCAGTTTCACTCTCTTCATCTGTAAAATGGAAATGATAGCACTTATCTTACTCCCAGGGTTGTTGTGAGGTTTAAATAAGTTAACATAAGAAAATCACCTTGCATATGATAAATAGGGTACCTTAATGTCCTATGTACATGTTAGCATATAGCTTGAAGTCCCTTTGATTTTCATCTTTTTTTTTAGGGGTGGCACAAAGTGTCCCAGACAAGCCTCCCTGGCAAGATGCTAATGTTCTCTCTAGTCTTATTTCATTTGGTACCTACAAGCTGAATTTTCTCCCCCAACAAAATGCAAACCCTTTGAAGTTAGCCACAGTTTCATGAATTCAATCCTAATGCAAAGTCTTATACATAGTAAGCATTTAATAAATGTTGAGTTTATTTGCCTTTATTGAATGGATACTCTTAGTAGCCTCCAAATCCTATTCCTTAGTGGGGAAATGGTTTTGTCTGGGAGCAAAGATACAATCTCTTCCCTTGCCCCCATTTAGCTCCTGATGTGGCTATCAGCACCAACAGAAAATTTCAATCCCAATCAAAGAATCTCTACATATTTGTGTTCATTCAAAATTTTCAGATTACTTTCACCTTTATTGTTACATTTGATCTACAAGTCAGGTCTATGAGGGAAGCAGGACAGGTACAATCAACTCCACTTTACAGATCAGCAAACTCAGAGCTAACGGGGAGAATTGACTTGTCCAAGATTATATAATGTCACTGGCAGAACAGAAACTAGACTCTAAATCCCCTGTCTGTTCCACTATCAGTGATTTCTACTGTATTACATTGTTTCCTGTATCTAGCTTATTCTAGGCAGGGCTACTCTGCTTCAGTTGTCTGGAAAACTTAGGCTAAACTCAGGAGGACCTGAGTTCAAATCTGCCCTCGGACATTTAACACTTTCTGGTTGTATGACCCTGGGCAAGTCACTTAACCCTAATTGCCTCAGCAAAAACAACAAAAACAACAAAAACCTTAAGCAAGAGACTTTATTTTGCCCAGGGAAAAAATATTGGTTTCTCTCCCAAACCAGAACATAATTTATATGGCACCCCAAAATAAGGGTAATATTTGGATACATTTAGGGATTACTAATGTAGTTATTTTCTCCATCACTGTAGATTACTTTCTTCTCCCCTTATGGGCACAAGTCAAGTTAATCAGAGTAGTATAAATGTCCATTGGGTATCATTTAGAAATTGCCACCTCAGTATTAATTATATGGGCAAGTCAGATCGTTCACCATTATTTTGATAATTTTGATGGTATGGACCTGACCTCTTGGGGATTTAGAACTCTAGAGAAAGTGCAAAAGCAGGAGAAAGGATAGAAGGAAGAATGGGGAAGAAAGGGTGCCTAGGGCCTGACTCAATTTCCTGTTCCATAAATATAAACATGATTCAGCTCCTTGGGTTTGGTCAGTTAGCTAGGATCCCTAGGGATCCCCAGTGCCCTCTTCCCACCAGCATCCAACAATACCTAATTGTCTCCAAGGGGTAGGTGGGCAGTTAAAGAACTAGGAAGCCGGCAGGCAATTTGCTACAAGTCAAATTGGGGCCACCAGGACTCCCCAGATTATGTGTTCACTTTAACAAAAAACTATGGATGTAGGGATGAGATTATCTGTCTGTTCATTTGTCCATATGTGTGTGTGTCTGTCTGTATTTGGATCTTTTTTTTTTTTAAAGCCTGCTTGTCTATGTCTATGCTTGTGTCATTGTGTGGCTATATGTGGGTTACCCGAGGCTAAACCTTTCCCTTAGTTTAGAGGAGCAACAAGGGACTGGGGCTTTGTGAGAGACATGCAGAATAAAATGCCTCCCTTTTCCTGGACTTGTCTTGGATATATCTCCAAAAAATTGGAGAGGGGTATTTATGGAAGATAGGAAACATCCCTTGAAGGTAATAGAACGTATGTCTAAAGGACCTTTGTCCAGGATCTGAATATTTTTACTTCATAACCTCCCAATCATTCTTGAATTTCCTCTCCTCAACTCCCCCCACATCCAGTCAGTTGCTAGATTTGCCTGGTTATACTTCTACAGTACCATCGTCCCATCCCTTTCCTTCAATTTACAATACAATCACCTTAGCTCGATCCCTTGGCATCTTTCACTTGAACTTTTGCAATAGCTTCCTGAATGGTCGCTCTGCCCCAGATTCTCCACTCTCCCATCCATCCTCCCTACAGCTGCCAAAGGGATTTTCCTCAAGCACAAACCTGACCTTGCCACTCTCCAACTACCAAAGCTCCAGTGACTATTGTTTGTAGGATAAAATACAAACTCTTCTTCCTGCCATTTAAAGCTCTTCATAACTTGGCCCCAGCCTACCTTTCTGGGTTCAGTCCATGTTACTTCCTCTTCACTCATTCCTTTGTTCCAGCCACTTACTGGTCCCTCTATATAATAGCCACCTCCTGTTTCCATGCCTTTGCCCAAGCTATTCCTGGGGACTGGAATGCCCTCCCTTCTCACCTTCCTCTTCTTGGGATCCCTAATTTTTTTTTAAGGCTTCACTTAAGTACAATCTCCTACATTGTACTTTTTAGGATCTTCCCTGAAACTAGTGCTTCCCCCAACCCCCCATCCTAATTGTTTTGTATTTACACTGTACATATTTTGCATGTATTTATATATGTACATGTTTTCCCTCAGCAAAATGTAAGTTTTTGGAGGGTGAGGACAGTTTCATTTTTGTCGTTGTGTTCTCCTCACCAAGCAGAGTATTGGGCATACTGTAGGTGCTCGATAAATGCTCACTGGTTGATTGCCTCATATTTTTTTTCCCACTAGTGACTCTGTTTTGGGCCCATTTCTCTTTTACTTACTGATCTCATGGAATCTCATGGATTCAATTATCATCTCTATGCTAACAATTCTAAAATATACTTGTTCAGTCGTGTTCAACTCTTCATGATCCCGTATGGGGTTTTCTTAGCAAAATACTGGAGTGGTTTGTCATTTGTTCTCTCCTCTCATCTCCACCTCCTGACTTCCCAGGCTTCCTTCAAGCCCCAATGAAAATCCCATATACAACAGGAAACCTTTGGAGATTCCCCTAATTCTAGTACCTTCCCTTTGTTGATTATCTTTGTTTAATCCTATTATGTAGCTTGTTCGCACATAGTTATCTGCAGGCCATCTACCCTAGTAGAATCTGAATGTTAAGGACAGGGACTAACTTTTGCTGGTCTTTGCAACCTCATCCCTTAGCATGGGGCCTGACCTATAGTAGCTATTCAATAAATATTTATTGACTGGTGGCCTACACAGGATTAAATCACTGGAACCCGACTTTTGCTGACCTCCTATGCCCCAGGGAGAAAGCAACTGGGTACAATGCGAAAGACTGTGGGCCAATTCTAAGACTATCCCTACTCTTCTCTGAACCTCATAAAATGAGAGGGGCAGAAGCTTTGACTTTCTTTGATTCTATGAATATTCCTGGATTTGAGGCCAAGGGGAAGGATCTTTTGATTACTCTGGATTACTTGGATTGGTCCTACAGAAAGAAACATGGAGCAACTGATCCCAAGTAGCAGTGTCCCAAGACACTGTTCCAGGGAAGACCCATCATCTTCCTTCTACCTCGCCAATTCCTACTCCTTCAAAGTCTTATTTTTTTTTTTTTAAAGCCTTTCTTGAAGCTTCCTCCACGCCATTAGTGATTTCCCTTCCTCCAACTCTGACTGGACTGATCCAATAATTTTATGTTATTTTCTGATTAT
The DNA here is from genome assembly GCF_902635505.1 of Sarcophilus harrisii. Taxonomy (NCBI): domain Eukaryota; kingdom Metazoa; phylum Chordata; class Mammalia; order Dasyuromorphia; family Dasyuridae; genus Sarcophilus; species Sarcophilus harrisii. The sequence goes on from NC_045426.1 coordinate 656,785,822, forward strand.
TTCCTGGATGAGAAATTTGACTCCGTAGCCTGATTGGAACCAAGGGTGGACCCACAGTGAGGTGGTCTCGGTAAAGACTTATTGACCTGTTGTCAAATTATTAGTGCATATGTTTTGAAAATAAAAAGCTTTATAATTTTAAAAAAGGAAAAAAAAAGACTTATTGACCCACTGAGCTTTCATGTAAAGGGTCCTTGAGGGAGAGATGGGAAAGAGAGATTGCAGTGGCAGTTTCCATTGAGCATGCCCCAATCGTGGGCTACTCATAGGCCAGCAGGGGAATGAGGTACATACATAATAATTATATAAAATAAAATTTAATAAATGTATAAGAAAGATGTAAATCTGTTACTGTGTGATATTTGAGAAATGAAAGATTTTAATGACTGGGGAGTGGGGGTGGAGATCAAGGAAGTTATCCTGGAGTAGATGGCAAGTGAATGGTACTTACAGAGTGGATATAGTGCCCAAAGGTGAACATGGAAGTGGAAGAGTGAATTCCAGATACAGAGAGAAAAAGTATAAACTAAGGCACAGAGGTAGAACAATCTTAGTATGCATAACTTGGCACAATCCCAAGGGACAAGATTTAGACTGTCTCTTCCATGGGTGAGGGATTCCATTTCCTATTATTTTCCCCTTCCTCAGACTAACCCATACAGGAAAGGGGAAGGGGCCCAGCCACTCATAGTATAAGAGTCAAGGAATTCCTGGATCATATTGAGGTGAGTTGAGTGGTTGGGGAAGGGTTGGGGTAGAAGAGGTACAAGTAATCTTTTCCCTATATCCCTATTGCAATATCCTATGACTAAGTGTCACCACTTGCCCCTTCCCCCCAACCCCCCAGCCAAACTCAGTTTGTTCCACTGTAGAATAAATACTTAAAACCATCTCTTATATCGACATCAAACATACCCTACATTCATTCTATTCTCTGATCCTCACAACACTCCCCAGGAAGTGGATAAGGGATTCGTTTCAATATTTGAGAAACCTAGGTCCGGGAGAGAGGGATTCAATCAAGATCTATTTCCCAGAATCCTTGCATCCTGGTCCAGGCTTTTTCCCAAAGTACCTGTTATAACTCTAGGATCTTAGCCCACTCTTGAAGATAAACCACAACATTTACTAGCCTACAGCTTGATGTGATTTTTTTTTTAACCACACAATTACAAGGCAGAGAGAAGATGCCATTCTTGTAATGAGGAACGTCTTGGGCAAAGGCTAGATGTAATAGAGAAACAGGGAATTATCCAGTCAGGCTGGAGAAGAGGACCCATGTAGAGGAACAGGGGGCAGATAAGGTAGGAAAGGAGGATAGAGGCCAGTCAATGGCTTCAGTTTTTATTTATTTATTTGTTTTGTAAAATAGTGGTGTTAGCTTTATATAAATCTCCCTGCCCCCACCCATGATGTCTATTCCTATTCAAATTCCATTCACTAGAAAAAATGAGTTTATGAGTTTTACAAATATGAGAGGGTCCTGGCTCTGGATCCAGGTCTGAGCCAGGATTGGAGGCCTCCCATTCCCCATCACTCCCTCATCATTGCCAAGAGCTCTCTCCTGCTTTTAATTCTGAGGGAAAAACCTCTCCCTGATCGTGGGGGAAGGAATGCTCAGTGGCTGTCAGCCCAGACCCTCCCTTTCCCCCAATCCAGCTCAGCCTACTCTAGCTTTGCCAAGGGGATAGTAAAGGTCATTATAAGCTAAATCCAGAGCTAGAATGAAAATGAGATGAGAACCCAGCTCAAGGATGAAACACCTCCGACCACCCCAGCTTTTATGCTTGTATGTTTTCTATCTTCCGTCCCTGAAGGTAAACTTCAGAAGGCAGGTGGGGAATCTTGGACCCTTCCACTGAGTGATCCCCACCCCCACCTCATCCGCCATCTGTTCATAATTGAAGAGGCTGGAGCTCCTGGGATTTAATTTGCAAATGATCTTAGAATTAACCGAAAGAGCCCATAGCCAATCAATCCCTCCTTCTCTTAAAAAAAAAAATTGGATCTGGGCTACCAGAGAGTGGGGGTGAAGTACTAACCCACCAGAATTTTGGGACCCACGTGGGAGAGTGGAAAAAATGAAATCTCAAATTGGCAGAGACTTCAGTGGCTGTCTAGTCCAACCTGCATCTGAGCAAGGATCTTCTTGAGGACATACAGTACAAGTGGTTGGTCATCTGGAGCCTGCCTGATGACTGCCAGGGAAGAGGAACCCACTGCCTTTGGAGGCAGCCCATTCCACGTGGGAGAGCTTAAGGAGTGAGGAAGTTCCCTCAAGCCTGGGACTGGCCTCTACAACTCCTCCCACGGCCTCTGGCTCTGCCCAGGGGGCCAAGCAGACCAAACCTAATTCCCCTTCCATCTGACAGTCTTTCACATGCTTAAAGCTAACTAGCTCTTTTTTTTCCCTAGGCTAAACATTCCTGGATTCACATATGGCATGGGCTTCTTGTTATCCCCTCTTTTGGACATTCTCCAACTTATAATGGCCTCCTTAAAATACTACAATTGAACACAATATTCTATATGTAGTGTGACTAGGGAGACAGCAGGATATAATCTTCCCAGTCCTCTACACGATTCCTCTCTAAATGCTGTGCAAATTACATTCACTCTTCTGATTGCCTCATCAATTACTATGGATACTGTGGTCCATTGAGGCTTCCAGATCCTTTTCAGACAAATTGCTATTTAACCATGAGTCCCCTCTTTACTTGTGAAGTTGATTTTCTGAATAAAAAAAACATGTGATTTTTCTTCTATCCCTATTACATTTCATTTTCTTAGATTCAGTCCAAAGTTCTAGTTTGTTAGAGTCTTTTCAGCTCCTAACTATGAAGGCAGCTGACCTATGTTTGTGTCCTGGCTCTGATTATTACACAGTCATGGATGGGTGCCTAATAATAGTCAGCATTATGCTTTAAGTTTTGCAAGTGTTTTACATGTTATCTCATTTAATCCTCATAACAACTCTGAGAATTAGGGGCCATTATTTGTGTTTTGGAGTGAGCAGCTAGATGGAGCAGTAGAAAGAACACTAGATTTGGAATCAATCTGAATTCAAATTTTATCCTGACTAGCTCTGGGATCCCGGACAGATCGCTTCACCCTATTTGCCTCAATTTCCTCATCTATAAAATGAGCTGGAGAAGGAAATGATAATATCTTCATCAAGAAAATTCAAAAAGAAGCTGAAACAACTCGACAAAAATTGTCTCCATTTTATAGATGAGGAAACTGAGGCAAAGACGTTAAGTGATTTGTCCAGGATCACACAGTTGATATCTGAGAAAGGCTTTAAACTCAGGTCTTCCCTATACCGAATCCAGCTTCTTTGATATTGGTCTCATCTCTAAAATGGGGATAACAGTATATTCATTAACTACCTCACAAGGTTATTGGGAGAACAGGCACTTTGTAAACCTTAAAGAGCTGTAGACAAAATTAGGATCTGGGATGGCCAGGTAGGTACTTCCTATAATCAATTGCTGTGTTGAATCTAATTGCTATTGACAAAGTGTCATAAACAGAGAACTCCAAAACCTTTTTTTTTTTTTTTAACACAAAAATCTGCTCCCTTCTGCTCTCTTCCCTTCATTTCCTTTTATGAGAAATTTATGAGAATGTTGTAGAAGGTATCTCTGGAAAAAAGAGAAATTAAATTGGGGAGCATGATTAAAAATGATCCAACTGGAAATTTTCTCTTAAAACCTAGATAAAACTTGCCATTTAAAGTTTTCCTCTGGGCTTTGCTAGCTACTATGGAAGCAATATGGGGGAAGAAGGGGTGAAAGTGGGTTGTCCAGCTGAAACCATTTCTCATTATTGAAATTTCTAGCCAGGACAAGAGAGATGACTGGGGATTCCCAAAGGAAAATAATCTTTACTTCTTTCTTTTTTCCTCAATTTTTGAGAATCCTAGGATTTCAGAGTTGGAAAGGACCCCAGAAGGCATCTGCCTCTAAGCAGTTTTCACCCACTAGTCCTAATTCTGTGTTCTGATATGAAGAACTAGTTTCTCTTCCTTTCTCATGAGAACTTCTCAGATATTTAAATCAATCAATTATTTTCTCCTTGATTCTGTCCTCAAGGTTTCTTTTGTTGTCAAACCAAGCATTCCTTCTTCCTTCACCTAGTCTGTATGCCCTGATTTTGAGTATCTCCATACCATTCTCTCTTTTTCTTTTGAGTTGTCAAATTTTTTCCTGAAGGATCAAACCCATCTTTTGGGAAATCTATCCTTCCTTCCTTCCTCCCTCCTTTCCTTCCTTCCTTCCTTCCTCCCTCCCTCCCTCATTTCCTCCCTCTCTCCCTCCTTTCCTCCTTCCCTCCCTTCCTTCTTCATAAGTAATTATTCTATTAGAATAGAAAATTCCTGATGAGAACATTCCATCTAACAATACAAGAGAAGAATGACTTGCCCAGGATTACACAATCAATATAGAACAGAGAGAAAAGACTTGAACCCAGAACTTCAGAGCCATATCTTTACCTATTATTCCATGATATCACTTGGGGATCTTTAGCATCATCAATCTAGTCCTTGAAGGTTGATAAATAATTTGCCCATGAAAGCCTGTGAAGTCAGCAGTACAATCATTATTATTTTCATATATATATATATATATATATATATATATATATATATATATATATATAACCTGAGATTTCATTAGATTTGGGAGATCCTACTGATGAAACTTCTATTAATGCAGACTGGCACCTGCTCTTAAATGTATAGTTTTAAAGAGTTCCCTATAGAAAAGAGAGATTAGGTGACCTGCCCAAGGTGAAATAGTCTATGTTAGAGGTAAAATTTGAACTCAGAACTTCCTGACTCTGAGGCCAGCTTTTTATTGACTACTTTATATTCCTCCACTTAAACTTGGGTCCTCCATTCCAAGTCTAGATCTCTCACTGTGTGTGTGTGTGTGTGTGTGTGTGTGTGTGTGTGTGTAGTAAGATGGATAAAGAAATCTAGATAGAGAATCAAGAAAAGTATGTACAGACCTTTGTAGATAGCCAGGTCTATCTCCCTGAGTTCAAATCTCAAATTCTTCTAGTTGTGTGATTCTGGACAAGTCACTTAGCCCTATTTGCCTCCATTTTCCCCCTCTGTAAAATGAGCTGGAGAAGGAAATGACAGACCACTCCAGTATCTTTGCCAAGAAAACCCCAAGTGGGGTCAAAGACTCAGACATGACTGAAACAACTGAATAACAATAATATATCAAGAATTTCCCCAAAAGAAAGTAATAGGGTCCCTTCTAGAAATGGTACCCAATATACAAAATTTATATCAGATAAAGCATAGCTATGTATTTCCTCCACAGCATTAGAAATGCCTACAACACCAGATTCATAGATGCAAATTCATAGATATTTAAAACATAAAACAACTTGATCCTGGGCCATGGGGTGAGCATCCCCTTAGTGCTTATTGCGATTCATAGTCAAGAATAGGCTTTTTTATGTGCTGGATCCCTTTGGGTGTTAGTTTGGTGAAGTTTGTGGATGCCTCAGAATATTTTTTAATGCAAAAATTAAAATAAAACCAGGATTACAAAGAAAATCAATTGGACAAAAATACAGTTATCAAAATATATTAGGAAAAAAAAGTTCATAGAAGAAGTTTTAACTTTTAACATAGTTAAGAACTCTTATTCTGGGATCAATCTAATTAGAAACTTATGGTTTCTGACTCTGGCCCCAGCCCAGGTTAGGATGAAACTCACCTTAGTCCCTAGTGAAGTTGGGGACAAGCAATTTTGGTATTACGGGAGAAATGATTCAATTCTAGAAACATTAATCATTATGAGGTACCCTCCTTGCAGTCATCTGCAGGAAACTGAGGCAACAAAGTTGCACCAGAATTTCCATAGTAATAGTTCATTAATCAAACTCTTACTTCGTGTCAATGCCTCCTATCTCTCTCTCTATCGATTCTATTCCCTGAATTCCAGACTCACAGTCTACCTTGATCCACAGCTCATTTCCACTTAGGTGTTCCAAAGAGCTGAATTCATCTCTCCTCTCCCCTCATCTTGCCTTTCTCCTTAATTGGGGGCAGAACTGTTGGAAAGTGGAAGCAGTACTACTACCCTCCCCTTCATTAGGCCACTTCAGACCTCCTTGCAATGATTTGTGCTTTTCCTTCTCAACCCACATTTACCAATCCTGACAGTTTACTTTCTTAATATTCCTTCCAGCTGCTCCCTTCCCTTTACTCTTACTACCACAAGCTTAATTTAAGCTTTATCATTTCTCTCCCAGAATATTACAATAATTTTCTAATTGGTATCCCTTTTTCCTGTTCCTTCCTTCTCTAATTCACAATTCACATGATTTTCCAACATAATCTCCCAATGGCCATGATGTGACCATATTACTTTCCAGCTCAAAGACCCTCATTGGATCCCTATTGCCTCCATGATAACATGTAAATTCCTTTGCCTGACATTTAAGGCCTTCAGAATTTAGTTTTACTCTATTTTATCTACTCTAGCCTTATCTTACAGAACTCCCCTTCCTATTCCCTATGCCAAATCTTTCCTAGTCTTTCTAGTCTGTTTTCATTCATGAAACATCCTCTTGGATGTTGGAAAGAACTTGGGAAAGTTCTTGGAAAGAACCTCATTTCTGAGTCCTTTTCCTTCTTTAATGCCTTATTCAGGTGTCCCCTTGTACATGAAGGCTTCCTTAATTTCCCTACCCAAAAGAGACCTCTTCCTCTAATTTTTCATAGGATTTTGTATCTCAAATCTACTTTTCTTTCATTTTCGTTGGCATCACAAATTATTGCTGCACAATATTAGACAGAATGCTCCTTGAGGACAGGTGTTATGTCTTTTTTAAATTTTATCTTCCTTGTGCTGAACACAGAGGCTTATCCAGAAAAAAAGGCTTTATGAAAGACTGCTGAACTGAATAAATAATCCCTTCAATTTCCAAAGATCTTTTCCATCCATTCTCTGTTCCCTCTCATGAAATCTTGGGGAGGAAGGCAGGTATTACTATTATTGTAATATTATAATATATTATTATTATTATACTCTATTTTGCATATAAGGAAATTGAAGCCCAAATAAAGGAAGGAACACAGGAAGCAAACCTGGATCTTCTGACATCACCATAGACTACTCTTTTAATTATTTTGTTTTCATGTTTCTTCATCATTTACTAGCTGAGTTATCTTGGGCAAGTAATTTCTTTTTTTGTGAGCTTCATCTTGCTCATATTTGAAATGAGACCCCTTCATTAGATGGATTCTAAGGTCCTTTTCAACTCTGATATTCTTTTATTCTATAATTCAAAATCTATTCCCTTCTTCCTTCCCTTTCCTTCAGGTTGTCCTTTCGGTGACTTCTTTCTCCAATAAGAAAACTAGGAGACTGATTTAAACTAGATGAGTATGTAGATTAGAGGTCCTAAACCATTTTTGTATCGGATCCTTTTGGCAAGATAATAACACCTATGGTTGCCTTTGCAGAGTATTATTTTGAAATATGTAATAAATACATAGGATTACAAAGGAATCCACTTATGTTGAAATGGTTATCTCTATATTTATATAAAATGATAGCTAAATGGAAATTATAGTTCATATTTTTATATATACATTTACTTTAAAATATATTACCAAAAAACTCCCCCCCCCAAAACCGAGTCCATGGACTCCAGATTGTTGTTATTGTTATTTGTTCTTTGTTTTCAAAGAGGATCATGACATTGGAGGTGATACCATGATGTGCAAGTGAATTGCATTTAAGTGAGGGAGTGCAAGGTCACCAGCCTCACTTTGCCCTCCAGAACCATCTGGACCCAATGGCCAGATATAGGTCTGGAAGACTGAAGATAGCACTGGATGAAATGGAGAGCTTGGCCTTAGATTAAGAGAGGGAGGTGAGAAGAAAGTCCTCCCTGTTGAACTCTGCCATCTGCCTTACCTCTCTATTCAGCCTCATCTTTACAGAATTTCTAACAGTCTCTGCTTCTGTCAAGCCAGGATCCTCCTGGTCTCCCTCCCCTCTTCTCCCTTCCTTCCATGGCATTCAGGCTTGTCTACGTGCATATACACAGATTTACTCCTATCTCCAGCCCCACCTAGAATACTCAATGCTCTTTTCCACATTTGCTCAGCCTCCACTCATTCTTCAAAACTCCTCCTGCCCTTAGAGTCTGGACTCAGTATCCTTCTCTCCATTCAACTTTATTCCTAATGGATCCATGACTGTGAGTCTTGTCCCTGTGCCCTTCCTAGGATTTCTCCCAATGCAGGGTGCGCTGCAGGTACTCAGTTAATACTGTCAAATTAAATTCGAGAAGTCCAGAACAGGTGAAATGGCCCAAAGTCAGGTACTAGGCTTGTTTCTGCCACTTTATTCTCCCTGAAATTCATTTTCCTTCTTTGTAAAACAAAAGTATCAGACTAAATACTTATTTGAGGTGCCTCCTTGCTCTGATATGCCATTTTGTCAGCTAGAACAATCAGGATGGAGCACTTGAGTCCAGAGTCAGGAAAACTTTTAAATCCAGCCTCAGACACTTACTAGCTATGTGGCCTTGGGGAAGTCATTTAACCTGTTTGCCTCAATTTACTCATCAGTAAAATGCAAAAACACTGCACCTACTACCCAGGGCTGCTATAAGGAGCAAATGATATAATAATTGTAGTACTATACCTAGCACATAGTAGACATGATATAAATGCCAGTTGTATTATTATTTTGCATTCTGAGATTCTTTGTCTAGTTCTGAAATTTTTATGTTTTCAGACATCTACCTTTTAGCGCTAACATTCTTAGTTCCAAAGTTTTTTACAGCTTGGGCATTCCATAGTCTAAATCCCACCTTCCAGTTCTTATAGATGTTCTATATTGGAAAGTCTCTTTAGTACATAATCATGGCCTGTTTTCTATCTTCCAGCACCCTTCTAGTTCAAGCATTGTGTCTGATGCTCTAAGTTCTAAAGTCTCTTCTGGAATTGACATTTTATTTTTTTCCCCTTAAAATCCATTCCAGCTCTGCCATTCCATGTTCCCAAGTCCCTTCCAATTCTGATATTTGGATGCCTCTAGGAATGATGTTTTCATCTCAGCTGACATCCTAAATTCTAAGGGCACTCTCAGTTCTGGTAGCCAATGCTCTGGGTTCTAAGACTGCTAATTCTAGCTTTGGTACTGTATGCTCTAGATCCTAACATTTCTTCCAGCTCTGGAATACTATGTGCTTATGTTCTAAGGGTCCTTCCAGCTTTGACATTCTATGGTTCTATGATTTACAGACTGCAATTTTCATCAGCAAAAAGCCATAATTCTCATTAACATCCCCCCAGGATCCCTGGGGAGCCAATTAAATCGTTTGTTTTACTGTTTTACTCCCAGGACCTAACGACCCAATGTTTACCTCTGGGGCCTCCAGCTCCATGGGTTTCCCAGTGGATGGGGGCAGAGAGAGAAGATGGGAACCTCCAGGGAATGAGGTGGGGTTGGCCATTGGTGTCTATCCCCTTCTAGACCTGGCTTAGCTGGGACAGGTAAGGTGTTTTGGAGGAAAGGGGTCTCCCAGGGGAACTTCAAACTGTTATTGACTGGGCCTCTGGGAATGATGTACCTGGAGTTCACCAAGGGCCAGGGCACTGGGGAGAGGGCCATAGAAAGACACCAAGGCAGCCCTAAACCCCCTCTCTGCAAAACTGGGGCTCTTAGTTGAGTCTCCAGTGGTTGAAAACAAGCTTCATTGAGCTAGCCACGCTCTTCAACCCGCTGCCCCCTGGGTCAACCTGGGGCTGAGGGGCAGGACTCAGGTTGGGACAAGTCAACTACCTTGCTACCCGACTTCAAGCCAATTATTTTCCTTCTCTAAGCTTCAGTTTCATTACTTGTAAAACGGGGGTAATAAACACCTGGTCTACCAACCTTATAGGGTTGTTATAAGGATCAAAGGAGATAATGGATATGAAAGTGTTTTGAGGAATCATAAAGTGTCAGAGTTTAACAGAACATGTAGAACTGGAGAGCCTTAGCTTTCTATATCACCAAGACCAGCCTACTAATTTTACAGGAAATTGAGAGGGAAAAGTTCTTGCCCAAAGACAGGCAGTGGCAGAGTTAAGACCGGGGCTTAGCTCTTTATTATGTTGTTTAGATTGGCATTTTTTGTTTCTCCATTTGGTGGTGAAGGGTTAAGTCCTTGGGCCAGGGCTGGAGGTGAGGGATGGGGATGGGGAGGAGGAAGAGAAGAGTGTTCTGGGCTAGGAATGACTCCTAACTCCCACCAGCAGCACTGCTTTATCAGCTTTTCCCCTTAGAAATCCTTCTTCCCCCTCACCTCTTTTCCTGCCTCTGCTGGAGCCCTGGTGCCCCTGAGGGGTTAACAAGGCAGGCAGCTGTGCCAGGCCCGCCCGTTGGCGAGAACGGGTTTGGCAGCACCACTCACCCATTCAGCCGATGCCAGGCTCAGGCTGGCTGGATGCCCGTTCCGGCTCTCTCTCCCACGAAGCCCGGCTGTGCCCTGATTGCGGCTGCCCTGGCTCAACTCCCAGCCCGCCGGGCGGTGCCCGCCACCACACCAAATGTTTTCCTTTCTGGAGAACGGGCTGGAGAAGGCCAGGAGGCCCTGGCAAAGGGAGGACACATCTGACCTTCTGCCAGGGAGATGGCAATAGCCTCCCATCAGTACTTTGTCCCTAGTTAAAATATTTCTCTCCCCCCCCCATTCCCTCCTGTCCAAGACACTAAATTCAGCTCCCCAGAATCCAGTTCTGGACACACCTCAGCCCCCACTTCTCCCACTGATAAAACTGCTATCTCCTCAGCCCAATATTGAAGTTCCTCCAGACTCCCTTACCAGACTCATCTCCTCCTTCAACTTCTCCTCCGACCTAAAAAGGCCTCCCTATTCCCATACAGACCAAGTTCATTCCTATTCATACTGTCTTCTCACCTGGAAAACAATCACCCCTCTCTCACACACACATACACACATGCCTTAGTAACCCCAAGAATTCCCTTCATCCTTGAAGGCAGGGTTTTTTAGCCTGAGATCTGTAAACATTATTTTTTTAAAAATTGGTAACTGTATTTCAATAGAAATGGTTTCTTTTGTATCCTTATGCATTTAGCAACATGATTGCAAGAAAGGGTCCATAGGCTTCATCAGACTGAATGCTAAAGGGATCAGGACCCCCCCCCCCAAAATTGAGAAATCCTGCTCTAAGCAGTCTTCTCAAACTGCCTCAACACACAAGGATTATTCTAGTTCTTCCAATAGTGGCCTGGAAGGGTAACTGAGCCCGATTCTTCCCTGTTGTCCACCTGCCCCTCATCATACTCTCCAGAAACTCATCATCTTGCAAGATGACATCAGTTCTGAAACACTTCTTCAGCATATCCTGCTACTAGGGAGGCTGGAGGGATCCTTCCAGACCCTCTGTTTAAGGAAGAAGCCCGGGCAGTCATCAATAGGCATCATTTTCCATCCAGTTGCTCTCCTGGACTTCATCATGCTGCTCCTTCCACTTTCCCCTCTCCCCCAGTGTCTTTTTATGTTTTACTTTAGACTGAGCTCCTTGAAGTCAGGGACTGTATTATACACATCACCTAAGCTTCTGTACCCTTTCCCCTTGCATCTCTTAAAATCCATAGTTGACTGAAACTTAGCTCAAATCCCTCTTTCTGATGAGAGTCCTTCCTGATTTTCCTCTACCTGCTAGATGCTAACCCTCTGCTATAAGATTACCTTCCATCTATTTCAAATAGATTTTCAATCAATAAATTTTCTCGTATGTCCCAGTTATTTCTCCCACTAGACTGTGAGCACCTTGAGGGCAGGGACTGTATTCTACTTTTCTTTGTATCCCCAGCACTTAGCACAATGCCTGGCAGATAAATGTTGGATTTGGTTTAATATAGTGTTCTGTCTAACTATGATACGTCTTCTCTATATCATTCATTCTTTGTTACCTTTTTCCCCTCGACTTTGAATTACACATTCCATAGTTACCTTTGGCCATTTCTCTCTCTTATTTATTTCCTGTACTTTCTAGGGTCTTTTATACATTAATTTTTAAACCCATGCAAAATAATGTAAAAAAGAAATACACGCTACCAAAACCCAAAGGAATTGTTCACATTCACTAATAATCAGAGAAGGCAGCTAATACCGCATCAATCTCTGTCAGGCCTAATTCAGCTCTGACTACTATAATTCAGTCTTCATTAGGGAATGGCAGGAAGAACCCCTGGCTCCCACATATCACCATGTATACCCCTATTCTCTTTCCTTCCTTTTTCACTTCCTGCCTGCAGCCAGGGCTTCCAGAACCCAATTTGGCTTGAATAAAATGGGAATTGCCAACTCTATTCCTTCCCATGTGATGGAAGACCACCATGCTTTCTCTAATCCCTGCAAGATCCTTGGTCCTTGCCATTCATTTCATTCAAACTTTCCATCTACCCTGAAACCAGGACTGTTTTATGTTCTGTCTTCTCCTGGTATGAATGTGAGCTCCCTGAAACCAGGGACTCTTTACTATTCTATTACCATCCACAGTGTGTAGCACAGTAGTGAGTCTATCTAATAAATGCCTTTTTCATTCATTCAAGCACTTAAAAAATACTGTCTCTTGGATACTTTCTCTTTTCTCCTTCATTTCTTGGATGACTTTGAGACTTAACTCAAATCTGATTCTAAAATGAGAAGTTTGGATTAAATAATCTGGAGAGACAGGGCAGGGTGGGTAGTGGATGGTGGAGCTTTCAAGACAGCTAGCTGGTACAGTGGATAGAACTTGTAGGTCTGGAGTCAGAAAGACCTGAGCCTCAGACACTAACTGTGTAAATGCTGTCTGCCTCAGTTTCCTCAACTGTAAAATGTGTATATTAATAGCACCTACCTCCAAGGGTTATGGTAAGGATCATATGAGATAATATTTATAAGGTACAACATATAATAGGCACTTAATAAATGCTTTGTCCAGTCTCCTCCCCTTCCCAACTCCAAATGTCATCTCAACTCTTAAATTGCAAATGCATTGATTCTATTTAAGTAGAAATCATTTCATATTATTGACAAATCATTCTGTTCCCAGCTAGATAGGCATCAGTCTGCTCTATGGGGGTTTACCTGAGTGCCTGAGCACTGGTCTGCCCAAGGAAATCTATGACTGTCAGTCTTAGAACCAGTAGGATGGAATGACCTGGAACTGGGTCTGAGTTCAAGTCTCAGCTCTGATATTTTATGAGTTATCCAGACTGGCTTAGAGGAAACATTGTTGGACTCAAGGTCAGGAAAACTGGCTTTGGTCTGAACCTTTGCATCTCTGTACCTGTTCCAGGTTCCTCATCTGTAAATTGTGGCTAAGAAATATTTTCACTGCCTACGTCCCAAGTTTACTTTGAGAAAAGTGTTCTATAAACATTAAAATTTTTAAAGAAATGTGACTGCTCTTATTGTCATTTCAAAGGTTCTTGTAGGTGCCTCTAATTTATTGCCATGAGTAAGGCATGGTCTCCATCACAATGAGTCCATTCAAGGATCCAGCATGTCTCCCATCTATACATCATTGGATTTCTAGTTAGAGGTCCTGAATTCAAATCCTTCCCAGGAACTTACTGTCTCATGTGACCTTGGGCAAGTAATTTAATTACTTTAGACTGGACTTTCTTCACTTATAAGATGAGGCAGTGACTTTGAACATTTGGATATTAAACCAAACTTCAATCATCCTAACTGAGATTGGGACCACAAAAGTAGATCCCTCCTCCTAGGCAGAGCATGGCATGTGGTGTTTGCTTCTTGCCTGACAATAGCTCAAGTGACTTGGGTTTGCCATGGTTTAGTGGGAGCTCTGCTAAAAACCTGGAATCCAGGGAAGTTCCACCCTCTGCCAGGTTGGGTTCTGGGTTTTCCAAAATTGTTCTCTTTATACCCCAGGGACAGATTGAATAGGTGCCGCCTGGGCATGCCCTCCTAGTTGGGATTTTGCAACTCAGGGTGGCATTGGTATGCCATGGGCTCCACCCACCCCTCCACCATTTCTTGTAACCTTTACTTAAAGGTGGGGTAGGTAAGAGGAGGAAACTTTGGGTTGGTTCTGCTGGCATTTAGGGTTAGAGCCCTTTCTGCTCAAAATTAGTCTGGGGAGATCCCCTTTGGGCAGGTACCAGATTATGCATTGTGGAGAAGAACAGCTATCAAATGAATATTTCTTGTTCACAAATACAATAGTAATATTGGGAAGACAGAGGGATTGTGGGAATAGACATCAGAAGACAAAGGTGTATTCATCATGAGGTCAGCCTATTGCCAGATTTCACACAAGATATGTTCTCCTCCCCATATGTTTTGCAGATAAGGTGGGACTGTGGTTCAGTGAGAAGCATGGGAGCTCAGTGAGTAAGGAAATGTGGATCCAGTGAGGAGAAGGGAACCTTAAAGGGAACCAATATAAAGTGATTTCCAGTAATGAGAGACAGAAGCAGGAGCAGAAAGTGCTAGGCGAAGAGGAACTTCCAGACTCAGTGTCTTCGCACTGGATGCTCCCTATGACTGGAATGCTTCAAGTCGTTTCTGCTTCTTGTTTTATCAGGCTTCCTCCAAATTCAGCCTGAAGTTCATCTTCTGGAGGAAGCCTTTTCCAATCCTCCCTCCCACTCTTCCCCTCCCAATAGTGTTTCCCCTCACATTACTTTCCAGTTAATGTTCAATTTTTCATTTATGACCCTATTTGGGGTTTTCTTGGCAGAGATACTGGAGTGGTTTGCTGCAAATGAGGAAACTGAGGCAAATTGGGGTGACTTGCTTAGGCTCACACAATTTGTAGGTATCTGAGGTAGGATTTAAACTCAGGAAGATGAGTCTTCTTTACTCCAGGCCCAGCATTCTATCCATTGCTCACCTGACCCATAGTAGTGAGTGTTTAATAAATGCTTGTTGATTGACTGACAGTCAGGTCTATCCCAGGGGTGCCAAGGTATGTAGCCCAGGACCCTGATAATGTTTCCCTGGAAAGGATAGAATAGCTATGAGAGGAACCAGAGGGAAGGCTGCAGAACCGTAGCTGGCAAAAAGACCTTGTTTTGTTTGGAGAATTCTGGGAGCTTTTTTCTTTTTTTGGCCTGATCTGAGGTTTCTGCTGGTTTGTTCCTGATGCCCCCTCATGCTTGATCAGAATGGGGAGGAATGGAAGAGGTGCAGGTTAATAGTAAAGACCATTGAAAGAGGCTAGGAAGTGAAGATCTGGAGATAGGGGTTTCTTGTCCTCCCTTAGTTGCTCTAAACTTTACTAAATCCACTTTAACAAGTGCTTATTAAGTATCTCGTGTTCTGATCTGGGATTGTGGATAGAGAAGTGTAAAAAAATTATTATGTAAGGATGGGTGGTGGGAGACGGTCATTTCTAACAGGGACTAGGAAATCTGGGGAGGTCTTCTAAAGGCAGCAAGTCATTTATTTTCTCTGGGCCCCGGTTTCCCCACCTGTAAAAATCGTGTATTTTGAGCTCAAAGGAAGCTAGAGGCTATCTAACCCAACTTCCTCACTTTTACAGATGAGGAAACTGAGACTGAGAAAAGTGAAGTAACTTGCCCAAAAGGGCTAGGAAGTATCAGAGTGGAGACTTTGGACTTCTTGATTTCAAATCTATCCACTGTTTCATGCTGCCTCACACATAAGGAAATTAGTCTCAGATAGTCTCTAAGGCACCTTCCAGCTCTGATGATCTATTTTCTAGGTCCCTACTAGCCTTGAACTTCCATGATTAAATACATTTCTGCCGTAGCTAATGAGAAGGCACTAAGGGTGTTTTAATCCAGGAAGCATGCAACTAGCATATATCTCTCTCTATTGGAGCCTAATATCGGGTCCATCACATAGGAGCAATTCACACCAACAAATATTAAGCCCCTTACATCGTGCTGGGGATTGGAGATAAAAGGATGGATAGGGCATAAACCCTACACTCAAAGAAGTTTTAAACTAATAGGCATGGGGGAGAAAGGAGACTGAGATAAGTATAAAGGAGCAGAGATCCAGGTCCATGGCTCTGAGGATTGAGGAGAGATCACTTTTGCTTGGGGGTGAGGGGGAGGGAGAGGCAGGAAAGACTTAATTCTCTGTGCTTTTTGCTGGTTCCTCAGCTTCCTTCCCCCCAAAATGTGGGAGCTCCTCTAAGGTTCTGTCTTTGCCCCGCTTTTCCAAGGGCTCCACACTTTCCCCTCTGTGGATCACCCATTCTCAGGGCTTTGAGGATCACCTCTGCAGATTGCCTTCCCATTCTGCATCCCCTTCCACAAAGCTCTCCTCTATGCTCCAGTCCCATTTCCCTCAATTGTCTGCTGTGCATCTCGATTCTCTTCAGTCCAGCCTGCTGGCACCTTCAACTCAACTTGTCTAAAACGGAACCCATTATCTCTCCTCACTCAACCGGCCCCTCCTCCCAACTTCTCTATTTCTGTTAATGGCACTGCCATCCTCCCAGCCTCCCAGGCTCCTAACCTTGGAGTTATCTTTGACTTTTTCCTCTCCCTCACCGCACAAATCCAATTAGTTGCCAAGTCCTGTCATTTTTACCTCTGCAATATCTCTTACAGCCAGCCCCTCCTCTCTATTCTCCCTGTAGCCACGATAGTTTAGGCTCTCCTTGCCTAGATTATTATGAAGAGCCTCCAAACATGTTTTCCTGCCTCCAGTCTGTTCTTTTTCCAAGACATCTTCTCCATTGCTTGAACAGTCGACATTTCTAGGACAAAGCTAAGACCACGTCACTCCTTGGCTCAAACACTGTCACTGGCTCCCCAGTGCCTACCGAATGTAATGTGAACCCCTCATTTTGGAATTCAAGATTTTTAACTTTTTGTTTTTTTAAATCTGGCTCATCCTTAGCTCTCCAGTCTTATCTCATCTTCCTCTCTGCTCAGGTTTTCTACATTCCAGTCAAACTTGAACTCTTGTTTACCCCATTCTTGTCTCGATTTCTTGTAGCTTCTTTCTTTTGCTCATGCTGACTCTCATGTCTGTAATGGATTCAGTTCTTCTTCTTCTCACCTCCATCTCTGGATGTCCAATTCAGATGCCATCTCTATCATAAAACCTTCCTTAGAACCTGCCCTCCCCTCCCCTAAACATAGTGCTCTCCCATTCCTCCAATTTGGATCTTTCACTGTACTTATCTCACTTACTTGTATCATCCTCCTTCTCCCTGTTCTATTGCAGATTCCTCAAGGTCAGGACTCCTATTGTATTAATTTCTGTAACTTCACCTCTAGCACAGGGCCTTAACCTTTATGGGCACTTAAATGCTTGTTGAAATGCATTGGAGTTGAGCTTTGAAGGAAAAGGTATTAGCAAACAGAATTGAGGGTTGGGAATAAGCAGGGAAGAAGACAAATACTGTTCCAGGAATGAAGGAATAGCATGAACAAAGGCAGGGAGAGTGGAGAGAAGATGAGAGAACAGGGATGGAGTAGAGTCTAGCATATAGCTGGAATATGAAATTTGTGACTGGTGTGAGATTAAGTTGGAAAGGCTACAGAGAGCATTGAATATATAAAGGTCATTCTGATGCTAAGATCAGAAATATCTATATTTATATTTGTATTTACATAATATATATGTCTACACATACTATATATGTGTACATACGTGCATATTGTCCTTTGCTATTGAAGAGGATCAAAATGATAATATTATGTTGGGGTGAAGGTATACTGTGTAGATTGTGGCTGATCAGACCAATATGAACTTGGAAGACTTTACCACAAGTAGGGCACAGATAGTCCATCATACACACACACGATTCTCTCTGTCTCTCTATCTCTCTGTCTCTGTCTCTCTCTCTTTTGCTCTCTGTCTCTTTTAGTCCTAGGGTCCATGTGGTTTTTGAGAAGGGTAATGACATAGCAAAAACTAACATTTTAGAGGTTTAAAAACCGTTTTCCTCACAGTAGCTCTATGAGACTGATAGTCAATGGAATGCCGAGGGGACCTCCCCCTGCCCCTCAGCACTTCCCCCTCCCCCATTATTTCAGATGAGGAATCCGATGTCCAAGTTCCCGTCAGACAACTAGAATTGTTGTCCCAGACGTAATTCAAGACCAGTTCTCGTGATTCTAAAACCCAGCTTCCCTTCGCAGCACCGATTGACCTCTACCTCGGTTCGCACAGGATGGATCGGAGAAGGGAGGCAGGGAGGCAAGGAAGCGGGCTAGCATACTATTTGAGGCAAGAAGAGATGAAAGGCTCAAGTGTGGGGATGGGGGAGGTGCAGGGGGAGCGGAGGCTGGGCCAGAGGCAAGAACTCTTGCAGACTTAGGAATGACAGGACTTGGCAACTGATTGGACGTGGAGAGGGAGGAGGGAGGTCAGCCCTGGTCCTAGACCGGAGTGATTGTGAACTTGACAAGTTTTTTTTTTTTTTTTCCATTCTGGCTCTCAGTTTCCCCCAGCTGCGGAATAAAAGAGCTGAATGGAAGGTTTGAAAGGCACCTTCCAGGTGGTGGGATTCCGAGCTCGCAACCCCACGCTGGGTACTGTGTGCTCTACGCCCTCCTCCCGGGGCTCAGGGCTGGCTGGATCCGTGGGTAGCCTAGCTCACACCTCGTCCCCCTTGCTGGAATCCCCTCCCCCTTGTCTCTGTGGGTCTGAGGGAGAGATGCTGGCCCTGGGCCAGGAGGAATCACTGCAGAGGAAGGGGGAGGGGACTCCCCCATCCCCCTTGGCCCAGTGCTCTCCCCTCCCCCTCCTCACTGCCGCAGCAGTCGGTGCGCAGGGGCAGGGCGTGGGGCTTGGAGCCGATCGATGGCTGGAGGGGGGGAGTAGAGGGAGGGAGCTGCTGACTCTGCAGAAAGCCGGGCTCAGCCTGTCGCCGGGAATGCAGCGACTGCTCATGGTTATTAATCTCTCACCATGGCCTGTGGAGTGGAGGGGAGTGTGTGTGTGTGTGTGTGTGTGTGTGTGTGTGTGTAGCTGCTGGATATGTGTGAATGTACATTCAGGTACCCCTGTGTGGCTCTTTGTGTGTGTGTGTGTGTGTGTGGTTTGTGTATGCATGATCTCCCCATGCCTGATGTCCATCCACAGTCCCTGAGATCAGAAACTCTGGCCCTGAGAATGTCACCACAGAGACTTGGAACATCAGAGCCGGATGGCCCTTGAGAACTCAGAACCAGAAGGTTCTATCTAGTGGAAGCCCAAAAGTGGGCTAGGGAATGTTAAGAGTCCCAGAATCCCTAAATGGAGCAGCTTATCCCCACTCTCATGATTAGGAAGATTTTCCTTCTATTGAACTGAATTGAGTTCTTTGGAACTTCTCCCCATTCACTATGCCCTCTGAGGTCAACAGAGAATAAATCTTATTTTCCATTTCTTGCTAGAACCTTTTTTGTCAGATGCCTTCCCTTTTACTCTTAAATGTACAAAGCTGTTTGCATGTAGTCTCCCCCATTAGAATGTAACCTTATTGAGGAAGGGGACCAGGTTTTGGCCTTTCTCTGTCACCTCAGTACTTAGCACAGACACCAGAAAGCACTTGGCAGTACTTCCAATACGCTTATATTTTTCTCTATTCCAGGCTAAGCATCCTTTGCTCAGTCAGTCCTTCCATATATGGCCTGATCTCCAGTCCTCTCAACATCCTGGTCAGCTCAAGACAGGCTCCACTTTATTAATATCCTTAAATAAGGCACCAAAAACTGAAGATAATGCTCCAGGTGGGATCTGACCAAAGGCTAGCATTTCCTTTCTTCATTTTGGATGCTATGATTCTCTTCAAAGAGTCTTCCATCACATGAAATTTTGTGACTGGCAGATCACTTTTTTTTATTAAAGCTTTTTATTTTCAAAACATATACATGGGGACAATTGAATGGCAAAGTGGATGGAGCACTAGCCCTGAAGTTAGGAGGACCCGAGTTCAGATTTGGTCTCAGACACTTAATACTTCCTAGCTGTGTGACCCTGGGCAAGTCACTTAACCCCAATTGCCTCAGGGGAAAAATATATGCATGGATAATTTTTCAATTGGCAGGTCACTGTTGACTTACAGACACTAAAATCTCTGAATCCTTATTTTCAAAAATGTGATACATCCAGGCTTCCCACCCAATCTATACTTGTACAGTTGGATTTTTTAACCTGAAGTTGGGACTTTAAAGTTATTCTTACAGAAAAGGTTCAAGAGAGGTTAGTTGACTTGCTCACAGGTAATGCAGTTGAGTGCCCTAAGCCAGCCTGGGCCCCTGACGTTGAGAAGCCTCCATGGCAGCCTGGGAGATAAGACACAGAGGTATATGTAATACAGGGCAAAATGTGGTCATTACCTAAGGGGTGATCTAACAGAATGCTTTCCCGGCTAAGAGGAAGGAGACATCATTTCCACTGCAGGGGGAGAGGAGGGGAACATTAAGGGAGGGCTTCCTGGAGTCCTTAATATGTGAGCCCAGCACAGCTGGTTGATACCAGGACCTTCCCCCTCCCCAAAACCTCCAGAGCTCAGGGAAAGTTGAATTCAGATTACTATACACACATCTGCTAAACCTTGTAGGAAAGGGGTGGGGGAAGATCTGACAAAATGTAATTCAATAAGTATTTAATAAAGGGCTCATTCTGTAAGGCCCTGAATTAGGTGCTGGGGCTCCAAAAATAAAGCTAAATGCAGCCCCATTCCCCATGGAGCATTCATTTTACAAGGTGGGGGTGGGGGAGGACCCGTGAGCCAGATATAAATGTTTGTTGTTTGAGGAAAGTAAGAACTGTTGGTCACAGTTCAAAGGGATCAAGAAATGCTTCCTGTAGGAGGTGGCCCATAGTCTGAGCTTTGAAAGCTGCCAGGTATTTTGCAAGGGGAGGTAGGAGGGAGAATATTCCTGGGAGTGGGGGGTGGAGGGGAGAGAGAGAGACAGCCCGTGCAAGTGTGAGAGAGGGGATGTCATCTATGGGAACAGAAGAAGGCCAATTTGGATGGAACATAGAGGATAGGGAGGGGAATGATGTGAAATAAGCCTGAAGAGGCAAGCTGGGGTCACATTAGGAAAGGTTGTAAATGCCAGTCTTGAAGAGTAATAGGGAGCCACTAAAACTTTTTAATCAGGGGAGTAGCATGGGTAGGCCTGTGGTTCGGGAGAATTATTCCCACTATGTGCCACCCAAGGAGGGTCAGGCAGACCTATAGCCAGTGGCTCCTTCCAACTCTCCTGCTATTTTCTGGGCTCAATGGGTCACATCTCTGTTGCTTCCCTCCTAGATATGGACTCAGCTTTGCTCTGGGATCATGGCAGCAGAGATATGGACTCAGCTTTGCTCTGGGATCATGGCAGCAGAATCTTTTTGAGACTTGCTTTGAACAACCAGGACCTGATGTCCTCTTGGAGACAGCCAGGTATCCATCCAACCCCTGAGCCCGAAGGACCTGGGAGGACAAATTTCAGGGGGTGTCTCTCCTGACATTAGGCCTCAGAAGGCACCAAGCTCCTCCCAAGTCCCCCATCTTCCCTGGTGATCTGCCCCACTGTCCAGGATCCCAAAGAATTCTCTGCCTCTAATCTAACTTCTATATCTACATCTTGAGAGTCTACAGTTGACTTTTAAATCCTCACATCTAATAGTCCTTTCCCTTTATAATAATAATAGCTAGCATTTACACAAGGCTTTACAATTTGCAAAGTGCTTTACAAATAGTATCTCATTTGATTCCTCACCATAATCCTAGATGGTGCTATTATAGCCCTATTTTACAAATTGGGAAACAGAGGCAGTTGAAGCAAAGTGAGTACCCGAGGGACTCAAGTTAGGGTTTCAAGACCACATTTGAATTCAGATCTTCCTAACTCCAAGCCTAGCATTCTGTGCTACTGACAAGCTTTCCTATTCGTTTTCTTTTTGGAGCTCTAAGAGATGAAGTATCTTTTCAGTAGGGTATAGGGGAGTGTAAATACATGAAGGAATTATTGTTATGGGGAATGAGGGGATGGGAGTCTAATTATAGTATGTGACCTTAAACAATTCACTTCACCTCTAAGTACCTCAATTATCCCGTCTGGAAAAACAACAATAGGTGAGTAAAATGAATATATGTGTGCATGCATATAAAATTACCCATGTACATATAAAGGAAATACAAACACATGTATATTATATATATATACATATTACATATGTATATATTTTATATGAATATATAAATTCATTTAAATTTGGATATTCTTTGTCCCAAACCACTTCCAGCACTAATAGTCTAGAAATTCAGTAGTCCAATCTTGTCATTTCTACCTTTTCCCAAATCTCTGCCATCTATACTCTTTTTTTTCTTCTCCCAGGGTAACCACCAGAAATCAAACCCTCATCATCTCTTGCCTAGACTATCATAACAGCTTCCTAACTAGTCTCCCCACCTCAGATCTTCTCTCTAATCTAGCGCTATATAGTTACATAACAGATTTTTTTTTAAAGGCAAGTCTGACCATGTTACTCCCTTACTCAATAAATACCAATGGCTCCCTGTTACTTCCAATGTCCAACGTAAACTTCTCTGTTTGACATTTTCAAATGTCTTTCAAAACCTGGCCCCAAACTCACTTTCTAGCTTTATTGTACAAATCCCACCTCCATGTACTCTGTGGTCTGGACAAATTGGTCTTTCTGCTGTTCCTCATATGAACACTTTTGTTCTTTTGAGGTTTGGCTCATTCTCCTTTCTACATGAAATCTTTCTGTCTCCCCCTAGTTGCTGGTGACTCCAATCATCTTGTACTAGTTTTGTGTTTATCTACATATGTATTTCTCCCCCGCAATCTCAACCTCCTTGAAGGCAGGAATATTTTAAAGTTTATCTTTGTATCCCTAGCCTAGGAACAATTAGTGCTGAATAAATACTTATTGATTGATTAGCCTGTGTCTTAAGGTGCCTGCTAGCTCTCATACTCTAAATTTTAAGGTCCCTTTCATTTATGATTTTATTTATTCTAGTGCTGACATTCTGTTTTTTTTTTTTTTTTTTTAAGTATCCTGGATCATCACCTTGACCTTTGCCTTGCCACTGGACTTCAATGATCCCTGAGGAGAGAGTGAAGCTGATGATTTTGTACCTCTCTGCCCCACTCCAATGAAGCCACAGCTCAAGACATTACCCTAGTGACTGTCCTCTTCCAGAACGAAGGATGAGCAACAATTGTTTTTTAAGGTCTTTTCTGACTGAAACATTCTATGTGCTAAGGCTTTTCATACTCTAATATTCCATGTGCTATTACTTTTTCAAATTCTTACATTCCAAGTTGTTTATATATCTCAATCTTTTTGGCTTTAACATTCTATATTCTAAGGACACTCATCCCTCTGGCATTCTGTTTTAAGGTCCTTTTCAACTCAGATATTCTCTTTTTTGCTCTGTTATTTTGGGTTCTATTTTCTAAAGTTCCTTCCAGTTCTGACATTTTTTCTTCTCTGCTCTATGGTACTTTCAGATTCTTATACCATAGAATATCAAAATTGGAAGGGACTTCATAACGGAAGAAGAATTGATATCTGAACACAATGACCAGTGGCCATCCAGTCTTTGTTTGGACACTTCCTACGAAAGGAGACCCACCAACAACTGAAAGTAGCTTGTTCCATTTTTAGAAAACTTTTAATTCTTAGGGAAGATTTCTTTCCATCAAATCTCACTTTTTCTCCTTTCAAAATCTATTATTGCCAGTTCTGCTCTCTCTGACCAAACAGAATGATTTAATCCTTCTTCCAGATGACAGTCCTTCAAATACTTGAAGATAGATATCATAATCTTTTCCCTTCTTCCTCCCACTCCTGCCAGCATTCTTAATTATGCTATGGAATTCCTCATATGACATCAACTTGAGGCCCTTCACCATGCTGGTTGCCAGGCTTATTAAAATATGGTGAACACAATATCCCGATGTGGTCTGACCAGGGCAAAGGACAGAGGAATAATCATTTCCTTATTTCTGGAAATTCATCCTTTTTTTCCTGCAAGCCAAAACTCTATTATGGGTATATCACACTGTTGATTTATGTCTGTTGTGGGATAAAATCTCTTTTTCAAATCTAGTTATGTTTCCTTTCCTCCATCTTGTACTTGTTCAACTGATTTCTTGTACTCCAGTGTAAGATTTTACATTTATCTCTATTAAAGTTCATTTTATTAGATTAAGCCTTTTAGATCCTGACTCACTGACTCAGTTTTTAGCTTATCCTTCCTAGTCTGAGGTCAGTTGCAAATTTGAAAAGGACATCATCTCTTCGTTCATACAAATTGCTGTCAAAAATGCATAAAGTCTAATATAGATCCCCAGGGCTCCTTTATCCTTCCATTTCAGTGACATGTAAACAGTAAGAACTAGTTCCTGATTCTGCCCACTCAACCAGTTCCTACTCCATCCAACTATATCAACCGGCTCACATCCCTTCATCATCACCAGGAGAATAGCATATGATATTTGATCAAACTTTTTGCTAAAATGTAGGTCAACAATATCTACAGCACTTCTTTTCTCAACTAGTTTAGCAACTGTCAAAAATTAGAATTAGTCTAGAATGATCTATTCTGGAAGTGATGTGACTACTGTTTCCTTTTATGCATCCTTACGAACCCATTCTTTAATAATATAATCGAGAACTTTCATAAGAATGTAAGTCAAATTTCCTTGTCTATTGGCTGCAAAATTTCATTTTCTTCCCTTTTATAAAAGTTAAGACATTGATAAAATCTTTATTTTTTAAATATAGGGAAAACGGAGCCAAATTTATAAGGATACAAGTCATTCCTGAATTGATAAA
Organism: Sarcophilus harrisii; assembly: GCF_902635505.1. NCBI lineage: Eukaryota > Metazoa > Chordata > Mammalia > Dasyuromorphia > Dasyuridae > Sarcophilus > Sarcophilus harrisii. Next base: position 656,810,611 of record NC_045426.1, read on the forward strand.
TGGTCAAAGTATGTAAAGGGGCAATTTTCAGTTGCAGAAATTAAAGCTATCTATAGTCATATGAAAAAATGCTCTAAATCACTATTGATTAGAAAAATGCAAATCAAAACAACTTTGAGGTATCACCTCATACCTATCAGGTTGGCTAATATGACAGAAAAATAAAATGATAAATGTTGGAGAAGATGTAGGAAAATTGGAATAGTAATGCATTGTTGGTGGAGTTGTGAACTGATTCAACCATTCTGGAGAACAATTTAGAATTATTCCCAAAGGGCATGATAAACCATGCATACCTTTTGATCCAGCGATCAAAGAGATCACAAAAAAGGGAAAAGGACCCACCTGTACAAAAATATTTACAGCAACTCTTTTTGTTATGGCAAATAATTGGAAATTGAGGAGATGCCCATCAACTGGGGAATGGCTAAAAAAGTTGTGACACATGAATGTAAAGAATACTATTGTGTTGTAAGAAATGATGAGCAGGCTGATTTTAGAAAAACCTGGAAAGACTTGCATGAACTGATGCTGAGTGAAGTGAGCAGAACTGGGAGAACATTGTACCCCCAAAAACAGCAACATTGTGTGATGAGCAACTATGATGGACTTAGCTCTTCTCAGCAATACAATGATCCAAGATAATTCTCAAGGCATCTGTGATGGAAATCACTGTCCATATCCAGAGAAAAGACTAGAATTTGACTGCAGATCAAAGTGTACTATTTTCACTTCTTGTTTTGTTTTTGTTTTTTTTTTTTCTTTCTCGTGGTTTTCCCCTTTTGTTCTGATTCTTCTTTCACAACATGACTAATGTGGAAATATGTTTAACATGATTGTACATGTATAGCCTATATCAGATTGCTCGCTGTCTTAGGGAGAGGAGAGAAGAGGGAGGGAAAGAAAAAAATTTGAAACTCAAAATCTTATGAAAATGAATATTAAAAACTATCTTTACATGTAATTGGAAAAATAAAATACTATTAAATGGGGGGGAGGAAAATTAAGATACTGACCTTCAGTACTGTACTCTGCTTTTCACTGGTACCTCTCCCTTTCACTATAACTTTCCACACATCACATCACTGACAGTGGTTTAGCAATTATATCCTTAACTTTTTTCAGTACTCTAAGAACAGATGACTTGATCTGTGCCATGCGACTTGAAATCATCAGTGCGGGGTAGGTGTTCTCTTGATACAGCCTTACTTATCATAAGCATCAGCTCCCTATTAACCATTTTAGTTTTATTCTCTCCAGTCCAAAAGCCATTTTTGGCTCAGACAAAAATGGAAGCAATATAAGAATTAAGCAGTTGTGTTCTTCTCCCTGTTTTAAGTCATCGTGGTACCACTTATCTCAGGAAGCTGTCCTTTCCTTTCTTTGATCTTCATCTTTCCCTCAACATAGCCAAGCCCACCCCCAAACTACCAGCTCTCTCATTGTTGTCTTTAGCTTTCCTCCCCACTCTTATCTCATTCTGAGCTTTAGCACTCTCAACACCCTCCTTACAATCCCAAGGCATACTTTGGCCTTCAGAACTCTGTCTTTATTCCTAACTTCTGTAAATCTCTTTTAAATAGCTAACTACTTGCAGGGATTTTATTTGCTTGACTCTACATATTTTTTTATAAAAGTTTGGGATTTCTTTCTTTTTTTCGATGGGGGAAGTGGGAGAGAGAAAAAAGTTACATTTTTGTTAACTAAAAAAAATTAAGTTAAAAAATTAGGTAGATAAGTTCTCGATGTATCTACATTTTATATTCCCAATTCTGACCTTCCTTTCACACACTTGGTTTCCCCCTCTATTAATTAGGAAACTCAAGGCTGAGAATTTGGAGGTTTAAGGGAATGACTTGTTGAGTGAATCAACTTCCTTTCTGTAGGTTCGATGGTAATTTCCAGTAAATAAAATCCTGAGCAATGGTTTCTACTTGGCTTTTGATCTCTGACCTCTGTTAAGGGCTCAAAGCTAAGGCAGGGGGTATATTAAGGTCACATTGTTCTGAGCTCCAGAAATAATGTGTAAAATTATAATAATCATCCCTTATAGGTGCATTTAACATAACCTTCCTTGGAGGTGGTTAAATAAGAATTATTATTCCCATTTTACATTTTACTCAAGAGTAAAACTGAGGTCCAAAAATTATAACTACTTTCCCAAAGTCATAAATCAAGTTAGTGGCAGAATTGTGTCTAGAATCCAAGTCTTACTCAGATCTCATCCCACTTCACCAGACCCAAACTGTGGGACTAGACAGTTTTTTGGTGAAAATAAATTTCCAAGTCCAAAGGAGCAAGCAACCCAGCAAGTTTGAATCTGTCCATCTTCTGCTCTTTGCTTTTGACTTGTTGGGACCACAAACCACCCAAGTTCAGAGATGGTTTCCACCAGATCCCAGGGTAATGGATTTTTCATCCTAGTTGAAAGTTGAGATCTTGTTGATGGAGGGGCACCCATTTCACTAAAACTACTGGTTGGATTTCACTTTCTAAGAATAGAATGATATAAATTCCAATAGCACTTTGGGATTTACAAAGTGCTCCTCATCCAATCATCTGTGAGCTAAGTGGTCTCCATTTTACAAAGGAAGAAACTGAATCTCTGAGAAGATGTTACCCAGCTAATTGGTGATATCATTTCCAAGCCTGAAGCTACCCTTTAAGGTAGGGCTTAGTAGCCAGAGAGGAAGAGGAGGGATCCTGGTACTTATTGGTATAATAATAGAAAATCAGGAGCAGGTGTGTGGATGGGTTGGTGAGGTGTGGAGAGCCATAAGTTATCAGAAATTTATTTTTAACTTTTAGTGTTAATGGGGTTTTGGAGCACTTAGAAACCTGGTAAAGCCTATAGACTCCCCAGAATCATGGTTTTAAATGAGCAAAATAACTTTTGTAGGAAGGATCACAATGGAAACCAATCCTATTGAAATATAATTATCAAAACCAAATAAACAAAATCTTTCATGCACTCCAAGCTGAGAAGGGGGAGGGGAGGAGGGAGGAGGGAGGAGAACCTCACCCTTTATAGAGTGCTCTCTAGGGACAAAAAAAAAAAATCAGTCTTAGATTCTCATAACCATAAATGGACCTTTGAGACAATCAGGTTCAAATTTATCATTTTACTGAGGGGGAAATGGACACCCACAACAAGGAGGACTGACTTGTCCAAAGCCAGTTAATCAGTTAAATGAATTAGTAAATTAGTCGAATCACCAAGACTGAGACTCTGGCTCCTTATACTGGGTTCTTTCTAGTGTATCTTGCTGGCAAGAGAGAGACCAAAACTCTTTATTGTGGAAAAAAGGTCCCTCAATCTCCAGAGCATTCATTCTACACATCCCTGACCCCATCTCTCCCCCAACTCCCCCCCCCATCCCTAAGGGGCCAAAATGGGGAATCTAGGTGCCTGGGTGTGTGTGGGGGGGAGCGCATGGAGAAGGCGGGAACCTGGGTCTGATACTAAAGGTGGATTGGTAACCGCAGGAAGTCAGTTATAAAGCAGAGCGATACGTTGGCTCCTTTAATTTCCGGCCACGGCAGCCGGGTTATGTAAAGGCAGGCTAGGCAGGCAGGCAAGGAGGCAGGCGGGGGAGGGTGAAGGAGTGGGCACAAACTGGCAGTGCCCATCGTCAGACAGGACCGTTCAGAGGGGAGGCTGCAGTGGCCACGGCTTCAGGCTTAAGTCAGTGGGGAAGAGGGGAAAGAGCAGAGATACTATGTGGATGGAGGGGGAAAGGGGGAGTTCCCAGTCCCAGGCCACGGGATAGATGCTCAGATTACCCTTCCCCCACCCCCCAACAGGGCAGAAAAAACTGTAAATCATCCCATCCTGATATGCACTGCCCTTGGCAAGACATTATGGTAGTTTTCCTAAAGACAAAAGCTCTCAATCCTTCCAGGCTGATGGAGAGGTGGATGCAAAGGGAGAAGGTGGCTAAAATTAATTTGTGGGCTGTAACCCCAAGTCCTTGATCCTATTTGGGTCTCTCTGTAAATCTAAGGGCATGGATCAGATGGTCTGTGAGGGGGCCTTTAAATTCTGACGTTCTATGTCATATGTTCTTTCCAGTTTGACATTCTCTGCTATATATTCTTTGCCACCCGGACCTTCAATGTTATATGTTAATTGTATTGGTCTACCTACCATATAGGGGAGGGATAGGGGAAAGGAGAAGAAAAATGGGAGCAAAAGGTTTTGCAATTGTCAATGCTGAAAAATTACCCATGCATATATCTTGTAAATAAAAAGCTATAATTAAAAAAAGAAAAAAATAAATTAAGAAAGCTATATGTTATTTTATGTTTTTTGCTGCTCAGGCCTACCATATTATATTCTTTGAAGCTTTGTCATTCTGGGTTATATATTCTGACTTTCCATGTTATATATTCTTTGCCATTCTGACCTTCAATGTTATATATTATTTTCCAGCTCAGTTTTCTATGTTCTTCTATGTTGTGTGTTTTGACATTCTAAGCTATATGGTCCCTTCCAGTTCTTATGCTATACGTTCTAAGAGCCCTCTCAGATGTAATGGCCGGTGGCCCCACTATCCTGTGCCTTGGGAGACTGTGGTGTCCACCAGGCGCAGAGGAAAGGTGTCTGGACACTGAAAGCCATTCTTGTGATTAGGCTCCAGCTGGAGACATGATGCCCTTCCCTGGAAGGGTGGAGTCGGGGGGAGGGAGAGGAAGGGGCCTCTGAGATGCCAGGAATGGTCCTTCATGCTCAGACACCAACCTAGAACCACCTCCCACCTCTGGTTCTTCGTGTCCTGTGTGCAGGGCTCAGGTTGGAAAGGGCCCCTTCAGAGCTGTCCTGTGCCAGGGCACATGATCAAAGGGGCACCGCAGACTGAGTGGAGACGCTCTGGCAGGGGGCGGGGGAAGTGGGAGGAATGGAGCACAGCGTCCGGGGGCTTGGGCCATGGCTGTTCTCTCCCCCTGGGACAGGATACCCTAGGGGTGACCTCCGGGACAAAGTGAGAGGGAGGTGGAGCCCACAGTTGGAATGTGGCAGTCAAGAGATTCTTCTGCCTGGGAGACCTGGTTTCCTGCTCGGATACCTGTTAGCCAAAGGTGGAAACATGGACAATGGCCCTCCCTTCTCTTGGCCTCCATCTCCCTTCCAGCTTTCTAGTTACTATGATTCATTGATCCCTTTCTGTGCCTCAGTTTCCATTTCTATAAAATACAGATAATAATATTTACGTTACCGGCTTGTAGGATGATGATAAGAAAGTGTTTTTCTCAACCTAGAAGTGTTGTGGCAATGGGAGAAGATATTGTTTCTGGGAATCGATGTGCATGTGTGGGGAGATGATGTACCCAACAGCCTCCCTTTCCAAGATTAAGGGGCCTAGAAAAGGGAAGACCTTCATTCACAAGCTGGGAGTAGGAAGGGGAACCTGCTTCCTCCCTCTCCACACTTGTAGTGTTTTAAGAAGGCCTGGGGTGGGAAAACCAGGGAAAGAGGGCAGAAGTTCCCTCCCCAAGAAGCGGGGGTGGCCGAGGGACAGGAACTCAAGGGTCCTGGCCGAACTTCCCCATTCCTTCTTCTGATTCGCATTGGAAAGTTGATTGATTAAAAGGAAAGAGTGAGAAAAAATAGAGGGAGTATTAGATAAACAGAGGAGGAAAGTTGGTTTATATAATCACGGGTACAGTTTGTACTCAACTCTGCACGGATTAAGAGTTGGCATTCAGGAGAGATCATTTCACAGGCTGCTGCTGGGCGGAGCAGGGAGGGCTCTGCTTCCCTCCCCCTCCGCCCGCCCGGCCAGCTGGCTCTCCTTGCCACCTTGCTCTCAGAACCCCCTTCCCTTGCCTCCAGGTGCCCCTTCCACCCCAAACCCATGGGACGGTCTTTGCTGCCCTGGCACTCCACTTCTATGTTCCTCCCAGCTCAGAGTTTTTTGTAACATGTTCTTTGCCACTTCTATATGTTATTTCATGTTTTTTGCTGCTCAGACATACATATTATATGTTCTTTGCAGCTTTGTCATCCTGTGTTATATTTTCGCTCTATCACGCAGGGCAGTTTGCCACCAATCCAGGGGGATTGTCTCTGAGGGCATTTGGCAGGGGGGGTCTATCTACCCTGTCACTGGGGATCAGGAAGCTGGATTACCCCCCTCCCCCCCACACACCTTTTAGCAAGGTTCCAGGTCTCTATTTTCTCTAGATTAAATATGGGGAGAAAAACTTCACCCTCACCAACCTCCCCGACCTCCCAGGCAGCAGGGGAGTCTTAATGACAGGTTATAGGGTGCTTGGAGATCCCCGGAAAAGAAGGCCAAGCAGAGCCTGGCTCTGGCCAGGGTGACTCAGAGATCCTGGAATCTTCCCCAGGCAAAAATCAGGGTCCAAACCTCCTGCCAGGCTGCCTGGAAAGATCCATGCACCAGACTGGCGAACCAGGCTATGAAGTAGAGGAAGAACCAGCAGTCAGGGTTGGACTGGCCCTCAGGACATAGAAAGACAGAGCTGAAAGGACCCTTGGAATGGAGAATATAGAATGTTAAAGCTGGGAAAAGAGTTTAGAACAAAGAACAGAATACTGTAGAACATAGAAAGTAAAATGTAGAGTTCAGGAGACTTTGGACCTAAAATGTAGAATGTCAGATGAGGGAGTGCCCTTAGAACACAGAGTGTTTTAGCTTGAAAGTATTTTAGGGACCATCTTATAATTTCTGTCATGGACACTTTTAGTAGCTGGGGAAACCCATAGGTGCCTCAGAATCATGTTTTTAAATGCATAAAATATATAAGATTACAAAGAAACATTGAAATGATCAAAACTTTTTTTTTTTTAAATGATGACTTTCCTAGAATATATCCATGTTGGAGCGGGAGGTGGATTCATAGATTCCAGTTTAAGAACCAACAACCCAGTCCAACTTTTGCTATGAGTTTCCCAACTCACTATGACTTTGGACAAGTCACTTCATATCTGCAAAATATGAAGTGACTTGTCCAAAGTCATAGTGAGTTGGGGACAAAGCTGGGATGAGCCCCCACATCTCTTAACTCTCAGCTCAGGGCTCTTTGGATCCCATGCTTATTTCTTCTAGTTGAGCTCCGGGGCATCCTTCAGCCCCTGGGCCACTCAGAAGGGAGAGCCGGCGCCCATGGCGACCGGAGATGGTGTTGGCGGGAAGCGGCCATGAGAGGCTGGCGCAGCTGTTGTTGAGGCGGTGCCCTTGCCCGGGAAAGAAGCGGTGGTGGGGGGAGGTGTGGAACTTTGGCCTCCTTGATTGCCAAGTTGGCGCCTGCCCCCGCCTGAGGACATGGTGGTGTAACTGGGCAGGGCCCTACATGCCACTGGGACGCTGTGGCAAATGCCTGCAGGATGGGCACCAGGTGGGGCCTCCCAGAGAGAAGGAGCGGGTTGAGAGAGTGCCTCCTAGGCACTCTCCTGAGTTTCCAGGGCGGGAAGCAGAGATGGGCACATTTTGGGCAGTGCCAGTTGGTTGGAATAACAAGAGCTAGTGGGAAGGCTGGGGATAGGTCGAGGGTTCTGGGAGGGAGAAGAGAGGAGGGGGAAGAGGGGGAAATTGGGCTGAAGGGGAAGAGCAGCCTGGGCCTGTGGAGGAGGAAGGCTTTGAGGGAGGGGGAGGCCAGATAGGGTTGGGGGGTGAGTAGGATGGGGGAGGCGGCTCAGTCAGGAGGATGAGTTATTTTTTCCTGTCATGGCTCATCCAACTCCGGTATATGGGGGAAAGTTCAGGGCCCCAGCCGCCAGAGCAGTATAAACATCATCGCCGGATTCCCAGGTCCGCAGTGGTGTTGCCCTGGTCCTGGCCACTGGACCGTGGGTGCTGACTGCCACCTGCTGGTTCCCCAAAACCCCAAACCCACCTCCAGAGTCAACATGCTGTCGGAAAATCTTTCCTGATCCCAGATGGAGCCCTGGGCTGGGCCACGGCCTGAGATTCTGACTCAACTCCCCAACAAATGCCTGAACGAGGCAAGGGAGGAGAGAGAGTTCTCCCCTTCAGCCCCTCGAATAAGAATCCAAATTTATCTAACACGAAATAGTTATAAAGCCCCTTTCTCAGAACCATCGGAGGAGAGTGCAGTCTCAGTGCGATTCTGCCCATTTTAATGATGAGAAAAGTGAATCCCGGAGAGATGGACAGTTAGTTAAATATCACAATCATGGTTTGAGCTGTCTGCCAGTTCCTGGCCCAGTGCCCTTCTGCTTACACACTCCACTAATAAGGCTGGAGGAGGGGCTAGCATTGGCTAAAGTGGAGAGCACTTGCTGAGGGATGGTAAGAGACAGACTGGACTCTTGTTGGGTTATGGATATCTCCTTCTGTCCCTGTTCCAAATTTGCATTTGTTCCTGCTGAATATCATTTGATTACATTTATAGAGAGGGCAAGTCAAGTGGTCATTTGGGGGCACCTAATTTTAGGACAGCTAGAACAGGGTAATCAGGAGAGGGAAATTTCAGAAATATAGACAGCACATTCCTATGGAATTTTGTTAGTTTTTTTTTTTCTAGGCACATATTTCTTTTCTTTTCTTTTTCTTTTTCTATTTTTTGCTGAGGCAATTGGGATTAAGTGAGTTGCCCAGAGTCACACAGCTAGCAAGTATTAAATGTCTGAGGTTGGATTTGAACTCAGGTCCTCCTGACTTCAGGAGGACTTTTGCTAGGCTCATATTTCTTGAATCGTACTGATATAATTTTTATTTATCAAGCAAACTAAAGAGAAAACAACTAATTTGGTTCAATAGATAAAATGGTGGGTCTGGAGTCAGGAAGACCCTCAGGCACTTACTAGTTTAGCTGTCTCATCTGGGTAAATCACTTAACCCTTTTTGCCTTAATCCACTGGAGAAGGAAATGGCAAACCACTCCAGTATCTTTGCCAAGGAAACCCCATGGTTTCCCATGGACAGTACAATCCTTAGGGTCATGAAGAGTTGAACACAGCTGAATGACTAAACAACAACAAAATGTAAAGAGAATAAAACTTAGCAAAACTTAATTTAAAAAAAATTAACTAAAACTCTTTAAAAAATACAAAATACAAAATAAACCATAATCCAAAATACCAATTTTCTCTTTTAGAAGGAGGCATTAGGGTGTGTCTGAGTGTTCTTGGCACACCCTGTTCACACACCTATGATAGATATCATAGAGCTTTATTCAGATGGATGTCATAAGTGGAATTTAGCTATGAAAGGATATTACATTCAAAGGAAAACAAAATCTAGTAGATCAGTGGAATTGCATTCTATATTAAGAAAATATACACATGAAGGCAATCCAGAAACTGGAGAAGGGAAACATGATAGAGAACTTTGGGTGAGGATGAATGAAGGGAGAAGCACAAGTGATATTGTCACTAGATATACTAGAGATCTTGACAAAAGAATGAAATAGATGAGATCAGGAAACAGATTTTAAACCTGGCATGCTATGGTAGAGATGGGAACTTCAATTATCTAGACAGCTTCAAGAATTCTCTGTGCCAAAAATGGAGCAGCATGTGAATTCTTGACTTGTTTTTACTGATCATTTCAGTCTTTAAAAGGTGGAAACAATGGAGGGGAACTGTTATTCCAGAAATGAATCTCACCAACAAAACCACTTATGCTTAGGTTACCTCCACCATTCTTCTCCACTCCTACATCAATCTGGTCTTTAGACTCCTATAAGAAATTGCTATGGACTAACTGGGTTCACTATAAATTTGTTTATCTAATCTCAACTGCATCCTCTTTTCTATGTAACTACTTTATTTTTTTCCCCTATGTTTTCATTCCTCCCTAACTGATACTTCCCAGAACAGTTGTTCCAAACCTTCTAGTCTCCTCAAATCTCCTCCAACTGCCCCTGTTCTCCTCCTCTCATAAGAAGACCTTAGCTCCTGTTTTATGGATAAAATAATATATTATCACACATCACAAACACCCTCAACATTATCTGTCCTCTGTTCTCTTCTTGTTTGATTCAGGATGTGACAGAGATAATTTGTTTTTCTTTTAACCAAGTCTGACCTTGACTTGTTTCTTGATCCCATTCCCTCTAGCTATTTGCCCTTATTATTCTGGTCTTTGATCTCCTCATTCCCCTTTGGTAACAATTATATCCAGGTCTCCCCTGTCCTCAGAAAAAAAAAAAAAACCTCTTCGTTGGATCTTGCTATCTCTTTAAGCTATCATTTCATGCCTTTCCTTCTTTTCACAGCCAGTTTCCTAGAAGAAGTTATCAACATTACTTTTCTTCCCCACTAACTTCAGTCCCTTTCAATTTATCTTCTGACCTCATCACTCAACCAAAACTGTTCTCTCACAAATTACCAATGATCTGATAAAGATGATGACTTTTCCTCAGCCCTTATCCTTTAAAAATAGGAATCTTAGAGTCTTTGACTTCCTTCAAGGCTCATCTCATTGGTTACCTTCTATAGAGAGCTCTTCCATAACTTCTTGGTTGTCAATGCTTCTACTCTTCTCAAGCATTTGCCATTGTTGACCATCCTTTTCTGGATAGTCTTTTCTTTATGTTTTCATGATACCGCTTTCTTCTAGTTCTCTTCCTACCTGTTTCACATCCATTTTCATTCTCCTTTTCTGGATTATGATCCATGGCCCATCTCCTAAACTTCTTTCCTGGGTTCTCCCCTCTTTTATTTCCTGGTGATCTTATTAACTCACATGGATTAAGTTATCATCTCTGTGCAGATGGCTCTATCTTACCATCTCTAGTCATGCTCCTTGAGTTCTAATTCCATTTACTTACCTCCCACTGGATACCTCCAACCCAGAAGTCTTATTTTGTCATGTCCAAAAGAGGACTGATTATCTTTCTATCCCTTCCATTTCCAAACCTACTGGTCTTTTACATTTTCAAGTTCCTGTTGAGAGCACCACCATTTTCCTAGTCATCCAAATTCACAATTTCAACATAACCCATTATCAAATTTTAAAAAATCTGTATAGTACTTTGCAAAATGTAAAGTGCTATGTTTTAGTTGTTATAATTATCTTCAACTCTTTCCTCTCTCTTACCTTTCTTCCCAATCAGTTTCCAAGTCATGTTAATTCTATGTGCACAACAGATTTCCTACTTCAGACCTTTCTCACTTCTCTAGATATTTCAATAGTTTCCTCACTAAATTCTTGGTTACTAACTTCTCTTTTCTCCAGTCTGTCTTCTATTTAGATGATTCCAAAAGCACAGGTCTGACCATGTTATTCTCCTCCTGAAGAATATATAGTGACTCTTGCAAGGTTCTCTGTTGGGCACAAACTAGCTTTAGTTTGCCTTGCTCCTTTTCAAATACTGGATATTCCAACCAAAGCAGTTCATTACGCTGTTTTCTAAACTTGAATTTCTGTCTCCCACCTGTTCCCTTTCACATGGCTGTTTCCTATGCTTGGAAAGCACTGTTTTCCCACATCTGTCTCTTAGAATCCCTGACTTACTTCAAGGCTCATATCATTAGTTACCTTTTATAGAAAGTTCTTCCAGAGTCTTTTGGTTGTCAATGCTTCTACCCATCTCAAATTATCATGCACAAACTTATCTGTTTACATAATGAATCACCCAGGATCATGTAAATTCCTTGAGACCAATAACAATTTTTCTTTTTTTTTTTTTTTTTTTTGGTCGTTAGTTGAACCACAGTAGGTACTTATTGGATTAGATTAGAGCTAGCTGCTGCTGTAGAAATGGTGAAAACCTTGGGAAGAAGTAATCATTCCATTTTAGCATTTGTACTCAAATAGAAGACAAGTCTTGAGCATAATTTAATATGGACTTTAGATTTTGGAAATTTGGGGGGAAATTATTTTATTTACTTATTTATTTATTTTAGCTAGAGAGACAGATCAAGCATCAAATAAGACTACTGATCAAGGTAGATGGGATGATAATAGGCCATGGAGAGAAAGCCAAGCTACTCAGCTCTAATTTGCTTGTTTTCTCTTTCAAAAGGAATGATCTTTGGACTGGAAAGGAACGAACAAAAATGATTAATAGGGAGTTGATATCCAAGATAAGTAGGGAGATAACTAATATAGTATTTAGTTGTCCTAGTCAGATGCATGACTCAGACGAAGAACATCTCCAGATACTGGAAAACAAACAAACAAACAAAAAAAAAACAGAAGACATCCTTGGAAAGCCACCATTAGAGATCTTTGAGGGATGGAGAAGTAAGGGAGAAGTACTGCAATATTGGAAAGGGGTAGATGTTATACAATTTATTTTTAAAGGGAAAAGAATGGATCCTACAATTCTAGGTCAGTAAGTCTGACTTTGATTCCTGGCCACATTCTAGAAAGTACTATTAAAGAGATGGCTAGTGAGCACATAACAATGGAAGCAGTCTCTTAAAAAAGTCAGAATGACTTTATCAAATACAAGTTATACACCATTAATCCCATTTCTTTTTTTTTTTTAATATGATGTTATTAAACTGATAGTTCAAAGGAGTGCTCTTATCATGGTATTCTTGTTCACAAGGTGGTGGAAAAATTGGTTAGAAAACAACACTAATGGCAAAATTTGGAACTGGTTAAATTACAGGACTCATAGAATTAAGGCATGCTGGTGAAAAGAACCTTAGAGATCATCTGGTCAGTCTAACTTTCTTTTTCTGTGGGTGAGGAAACTGAGACCCAAGAAAATTGTGACTTGTCCCAGTCCAAATAAGGATTGGGATTGAAAATGGGATTTGAATTTATGCCCAATAACTCCAGAGCAAGGAGCTCTTTCCATTGTACCCTGATGACTTGAAGAGTGGTCATTAATATTTAATTCAAAGTCAACTTGGAAGTAGATCATCAGTGGATCAGTGCTTGATCCTGTGCTGTTTAACACTTTTATCAATGACTGGTGAAATCAATTAATCAGTTATCATTTATTAAGTGCCTACTATGTGTCCTAAACCCTGAGGATACAAATCTAAGAATAAAATCCTTTCTCCTCTCAAGAAGCTTATATGCGAATGGAAACAAGTACATATACTACTATATAGGGAATAAACATAAGAAACAAATTAACAAATGAATAAAGGCAGTTAAATTAAAAAATGAATAAAAGGCAGATGGTTGGAAAGAGAGGGAAATAACAAAAGCTGGGGGTGGAGACCAGAAAAGGCTTCATGTGGTACCTCAGCTAAATCTTAAATGAAAAGAGGAATTCTATGAGGTTTAATTAAGGAAATAATGTGTTCCATGTATAGGGGATAGCCAGCACAGAGATAGAAGACAGAATGTTCTATGTGAGAAATAAAAATAAGGCAAGTTTGGTTGTATCTCAAAGGTGGATGGATGTCCAATATGACTGGAAAGAGATTTGGAGGTCAGATTATGTAGAGTTTTAAAAGCTAAACAGAAAAGTTCATGTTTTATCCTAGAAATAATAGAGAACCACTGAAATTGATTAAGTAAAAGTCACATAATCAGATCGATATTTGAGGAAGGTTATATTAGCACCAGTATGTGGATGGTTTGGAGTGGGGAGAGACTTGAGTCAGGGAAGACCATTGAAGTTCTTACAATAATTTAAGCAAATGATAATCAGGGTCTGAACTAAAATGGCTGATATATTAGCACAGAGAAAAGGACTGATGCTAGCTATGTTGTAAAAGTGGAAATAACAAGATTTAGCCACTAATTAGATTATGAAGAGGAGGAGGAGAGAGTAGTCAAAGATGACATTGTGGTTACAAATTTAAGAGCCTGGAAGGAAGGTGTTTTTGACAGAAATAGGCAAGTTTAGAAGGGAAAGGGGTGTTTGGAAAAATAAGTACTGTTTGGTTCTGACATGTTGAACTTGAGATGTCTATGGAACATCAATTTGAAATGTCCAATAGGCAGCTAATGAATATAAGACTGAAATTCAGGTGAGAGATTGGGCCTGTGTGTGTGTGTGTGTGTGTGTGTGTGTTATGTATGTATTTATTTGTATAAAGAAATATATATATATATATATATATATATATATACATACATACACATAATACATCTATGAATCATCCAAATAAAGTTGTTAATTAAACCCATGGGAATTCATGAGGTCAACAAGAGGAAAGAAAAGGGCCTAGGGCTGAGCCTTGGGGAACACCTCTAGGGAAAGGGGAGGATCTGGTTAATGAGCCTGCAATGCAGAATGAGGAATGATTGTACTAAAAGGAGGAAAGCTAGGACAGAACAATGTCATTTAATCTTAGGGTAGGAAGCAATATAAACTATAGCAGAGAGGTCAAGTAGAATAAAAGCAGAGGTGGATTAAGAGATGACTAGCAACTTTGGAGAGCTCAGTTTTAGTGGAGGTTTGAGTGTGGAAGCCAGACAAAAATGAGCAGAGAAGTGAAGGCAATGAATGTAGATAACTTTTTCCCATGAGTTTGGCTGAGTAAGGAGCGAGAGAGAGCTAGAGTGGGATGAGGGAATGGTCGAGATAAGCGAAGGGTTTTTTGTTTTGTTTTCTGGGATGAGGGAGGCATAGACATTTTGAAGATCTAGGGAAAGAATCAATAGATGGAAAAAGATTAGAGAGAGAGATGGGAATGACTGAGGATTTAATCTGCTGGAGAAAGGGAGCGGGGTGGGATCAAATGCACTTGTATAAGAATTGATCTTATAAAAGAGGAGGACCTGGGAGAAAGGAGAAGAGGCTGGATAGAAGAGGAGAAGAGGAAACTCATTTTAAATGGTCTCAATTTTCTCAGTGAAGTAAAAGACACAAAAAGGCATGGTCTTTATCTGGGGGGAAAGGAAAGAGACTGCCTAGGCTTAAGGAGAAATAAGTTTGGAATAACTTCTGCAGGGAGTGATACAGGGAATAAAACAGGGAGGAATAAAAAGATTCCCTCGTTGCAGTGAGAGTCCAGTTGCACTGGAATAATACGAGTTTATAGTGTACCCATCAGCTAGAGTTGTATAATTTCCTCCAGGTTTGTTCAGCAGCACATGGGTAGGTGTAGAGGAGGTGGATAATGGGGGTAATCCAGCGCTGGGGTTTGGCAAACAATGAAAAAGCATAGATGGCATGTTAAGCAAATTTGCAGATGATCTGAAGCTGGGAGAGATAGCTCACTGAATGAATGAATATGACTAAATGAATGTGACAGGAATCACAGAGGTCTCAATAGGTTAGAATGCTAGGCTGAATCTAATAAGGTGAAATCTAATATGGATGAATGTTGTCTTATACTGGTTCAAAAAATCAGCCTCACAACTAACAGATGGGAGTAGTGTAGCTGGACAGTAGTCCCTCTAAAAGTAATATGGAATTTTGAATAGGTTGTAAACTCAATTTAAGCCAGCAGCGTGAGATGGCAGCTAAGAGAGTTAATGGAATCACAGTCTACAATGAGAGGCATAGTGTTCAGAACTAGAGAGGGGATAGTGTCCCTGGATTAGTCTGCCCATATTGGGAATACTACATTCAGTTCTAGGGACACCACTTTAAGAAGAACATGGATAAGCCAGGAGTTTAGAGAAGGGCTTGAGTTCATTCCATATACAGATCATTGAGGGAGATTGGGGTCCATTAGCCTGGGGAAGAGAAGACTCAGCTATCTTCAAGCAATTGCACAGCTGACATGAAGAAGAGGGATTAGGCTTGTTTCCTTTGGCCCCAGAGGATAGAATCAGGAATAATGGGTGGCAGTTGAATAATTTGCAGATTTTGATTTAGGTAAGAAAAACATCCTAACAATGAGACCTATCCCAAAGTGCAGTGGGCTAGTTGAGGAGCTGAGTGGGTTCTAAGCCACAGGAGATCTTTAGGTAGAGGTTGAAAACCCTTTGGTCAGCTATGCCATCCTATACAGGTGGTATAGGCTTGGGAAGAAGAGCCTTTAAGTTCCCTTTCTATTCTGAATTTAGTAATTGTGTTATATCAAAAAGGTTCTGAGAAAAAAAGTAGAAGGGACACCAAAGCTTAAATTTCTACAGGGGAGTCAGCCCAACTGGAATAAGAAGACCTCAAAAATGAAATTCTGAAGATACAGAAACATATATATTGAATAAGAAAGGGGGATGCTATTTGAAGAAATGTGTTGGTGGAACATCAGACTCAGACAGGTGACCTGAGTTCAAATCTAGCCTCAGACATTTGCCGGCTTTATAATACTAGACAAATCAACCTCTGTCTACTTCAGTTTTATCACCTATAAAATAGGAATAATAATAGTACCAAATGTTGGGAGGATAAAATGAAGCAATACATGCAAAACACTTTACAAACATTAAAGCCTTATGTAAATGCTATTTATCATGATAATGATATACATAAAACCATTAGCAATGTATATAATACACCAGCAAGAGCAGGTAAGAGGATGGATATAAAAAAGGAGCACATCAGTTCTATAAAATTAGTGTCAGTATTACTAATGTTCAGAATGACCTGAAGCCAGTAATGAATGGTAAGGATACCAAAGAAGGTTTCTGTATTGATGTTAGGGGCAAGAGGAAGATCAAAGAAAGAACAGAACTGCTCCATGAGATGGATGGGATAATGGTAATGGATGATTAACAGACGGTAGAACCACTCAACTTTTTTTTTTAACTTCCATTTTCTCTGCCAAGAAGAATGAGCTCTCACCTGGAAAGATCAGAACAATAATGGCCATTAGGAAGCTGATACCCCAGATAAGTAAGAAGATAGTAAGAAAGAACCTAACTACTTTTGATTAATTCACATCACATGGCCAAGATGAACTACATCCCAAAGCACAGAAGAATAAATATGTGTGAGTGCTATGCTAGGTTCAGTGATCCCTGAAAGATTATGTAGAGAAAACACTGCTGGAAGGGCTGTGAGAAAACAGGCACATTTATTCACAGTAAGTGGAATTGTAAATTATATCAACTATCCTGGAAAAAAATTTTGAATTATCAAAAAAATATTAAATTGTTCATTCCTTTTGATCCAGAAATTTTGCTATTGGGGCTATATTCCAGAGAGGCTATTGACTACAAGAAAAGATTCATATAAATAAAAATGTGCACAGCAGCATTCTTCACAATAATAAAAAGCTGGAAGCAGAATAGGTACCCACTGATTGGGGAACGACTCCACAAATTACATTATATAAAGGTAATGGAATACAGCTTCATTATAAGGAATGATGAATATGAAGAATTCAGAGAAACATGGGAATACTCGTATGAAATGATGCAGAACAAGAAAGCAGAGCCAGAAGAGGAATCTGTGTAGCAACTGCAACAATGGATGTAAAGTCAATATGATGAAGCAACAAAATTCTGGTCAAATACAATAGACATTGTTAGTGCGGTACTGCTAAGATGAAAGGATGCATTGCTTATTTCTGTTAATAATTGAAAATCTATTTTATTTTGTCCTTTATAGAGGGGTCTGTTTTGTGTATATGTTGGAAAAAAAATAAGTCATGGTGAAACCAAAATGAATCCCCCAAAATATTTTTAAAAGAAAAATCATTAAGAATATGAGAAGTGTTTCCCAGGAGAAACGTTTTGTCTCACACTATATGCTAATGATTTTGACCTTGATTTCTGACAAAATTCTAGAATACATGAATTAAGGGAAAATTTGCAAATAAAGGAAAACTGTGTCCTCTAAGAACCAGCATGGCTATCTTAAGAATAGTTGATGATGAGTGCTTTTTTTCTTTTTTTCCAACAGGGTTGCTTGTCTTTGGATTGGAAGGAGAGAAATATAAATTTTGTTGATTTCAATAGGTAATTGAGTGTCTTTGGTACCATCCTAAGGGTTTGGATGAAGAGCTGGATGGGATGGGCGTTAGACAATATTACTGTTGGATGGATTCAGAACTGCTTGTTGATTTGATGTCAACTTGGAGGGAAGCCTCTAGTGTTGTGCTCCATGGGATCTCTGCTCAGCCCTTATTTTTATCAGTGTCTTAGATAAAGGGATAGATATCATGCTGACAAATCTGCAATGACACACAACTAGGAGGGATAGTGAATGCATTAGATCAAAAATCAGAATCCAGAACAGTGTCAACAGGTTAAAAGGATGGATCAAATCTAATTTTAAAATGTGTTAGGAATGAATCTAAAGTCTTTTTGTTGAGTTTTATAAAGTCTACTTTAAAAAGTCTTTAAAAAGTCATACTTTTAAAAAGTATGAAATGAGGGAATATTGGCTTCATAACACTTCATGGGAGACAGATTGGTATGGTGGAAGGATGACTGATCTAAACCTTACCTCTGTCACCTATGTGACCTTGAAGGGACAAGTTACTTCACTTCTTAGGGCTTCAACTTCCTTATCTGCTAATTGAGGGCATGGGACCATATTATCTCTCAAATGTCTTCTAGCTCTAAATTCAAGTTCTATGAGATTACACTTGGAGTAGGGGGATTATCCTAGGTGCCATATTTTAGGCAGGACATTTATAAGTAAGAAGATTGCTGGATAAGGGCAATGAGGATGAGGAAGAGCCTTTGACATCTAAGAATCCACTGAAGGAACTGGGAATGATTAGCTTGAGAAAAAAAGACCTACGGAGCATATAAAAGCAATCTTCGAGTATTTGAACGGCTATGATATGAAAAAAAAAGAATTAGACTGGTTCAGTTTGACACCTGAAGGTGAATTAGAAACAGCAAGTGGAAATTGCAGAGAGATATCATTCCTCTAAATTGGGAGTGGGGAATGTCTGGCTGGAGGATTGTAGAAGGCTGGAGAAATCATTTAATCTGACTCTGCCGAGGCAATCAAAGGTGATGATGAGCTGAAAACTAGTTACAACAACCTCTCACTGCTTCAGTTTTTTAAGTTGATAATTTTGTGTGACCCACCAACAATGTTATAAATATTCAAATATCTACCCTTGGCAGAAAAAAGAGGTTCCCCACCCTTGCTCTGCTTCCTAACAATAAGAGCTACCACAAAGTTGAACAAGATGATTTAGAATAGAGTGTATTCTTCTTCCCTGAAGGTCTTCAAGCTGAGGATGGATGACTATGGGAGATATGTTGCAGCAAGGATTACTCTTCAGGTATAGGGTGAACAGATGCCCATTGAGGTTTCTTCTAACTCCAAGATTCTTTTCCTATTAAAACGTGGGACATCAGACAGGGCAACCTTCTACTGAAAGGCTGACACATGCCAAAACCCCAGGCGACTCAGAATCAAATCTTGCTCTGAAGGAAACAGCCTTCAGTTTGACCATAGATCCTGACTTCTGGTGGAAGCAGAGGGAAGATTTCAATCTAGCCTCTGGAGAGAAGATATTATAGATGTCTGTTTCCATCCTTTCTCCCTTTCCCAAACGCCTCCCTGTCACGTTAGAGGTGACCCCCAGGGAAGTGTGCCAGCACAGGGGCAAGGAGAAGAAAGTTTGAGAAGAGTCAAAGATGGAGATTCCTCTGGTCCTATACTGCCCTCTTTCACATCCCAGGGGTATCACTGCTTCAGTTTCAGTCCATCCCAATTTAAAGTAGGAAAATGTGGGAGCTGGGAGGGACCTTGGAGTCCATTTACTCCAGATGGTCTTTGTTCTAAGGGCCTTTCCCGCTTGGACATTCTATGTGTTAGAGGTCCTTACAGATTTAAACTTATAAATTTAAATTAAATTAGAATTTTAAATTAGACTAAAAAAAAAAAACTTAGACTGGGAAAAATGAGAGGAGAAATGACCCACGTTTTAAGATTTTGACAGTGTGGGCTCAGGAACAAAACCAGACTAGAAGCCAAGTGTCTTGCTTTTAGGTCAAAACTTTGCCTTTCACTATAGTCCCTTCTCTAGGGGCTATATAGGATCACAAGATTTAAAACTGAAAAAACTTTTGAGATCCAGTTCCAATTCCCTCATTTTACAGATGGGGAAACTTGTCGAAGATAGTTTCCTCTTTTGTAAAATGTACCAGATCCTTTCTAATGAATTTTCTGGTTAAGCATTCTATAAATCCATAAAATCTTGTGTGTGTGTGTGTCTGTGTGTGTGTGTGTGTGTGTGTGTGTGTGTGTGTGTGTGTAGGTGGGTGTGCACACACACAGGAGAGGCAAAAGACTCAATATTACTATGCCCACATATTTCTTGGGAACAGTTCCTATTTCTTCAACGCAAGAGACAACAACTTGAGGGGAGGGAGTTGTTTTACTGAATATTCATTGCATCCACCCCAAACAAAACAAAACAAAACAAAACAAAACAAAACAAAACAAAACAAAAGATGCACTCCAGCATGGTCTGCATCCAAGCCATTCTGCCTCCTCTCCTGATTACTGCTTCCCTGCTCTCACCTTCTCTATCAGGACAGAATGTCTAATCTAGAGTGATTCCAAGCGCCCTCAGATTCCACTCCCTACATCTCCGATTGGTTGAGTAGGGACGGCCTCCTTTCCCTGCCCCACCCCACCCCCAGCTCCAGCTGTTAGCAATTCCCCTGAAAGGGGGTCATTAAGTGGCCCAGCTGTGGGCTCGCTGATAATCGACAGACAAGCAATATTTTAATTTTCCGCCGGGTCCTGATTATTCGTCTGCGGTTTGCCCGCCCAGTCATCAGCCTTTCTCTAGATGGGGGTGGGGAGAAGGCAGATGAATTGAAATAGGCAAGTGTCAGGATGGGGGAACACCTAGCCCTATTTATATATCACTGTGACATCTACCCACCCCCAGATTCCCTCCATGCCCCCGTCTTGCTGAGGCTCGATACTCAACCACTCCGTTTATAGCCTCCTCCCGAGTCAACGATTCCCACCCACTAGGCTTTCTGGGTAATCCAATGTGACAGTTCAATGCAATCCAACAACTAAACAAAATAAGCCCATTAGAGAGATACAAACAAAGTATTATGTGAAGTCCAAGCCAGGGAAGGGCCATGTCTGACTCTGACATGTGTGTATTAAGTCCCTTTCCAGCTCTGACATTCTGTGCTCAAGGATCTTAAATTCAATATTCTGTATTTTAAGGGTCCTCCCCCTCTGACCTTTTGTGTCCTAAGATCCTCTGAAGTTCTAACATTTCATGTTTTAATTTTCCTCCTAGCCCTGGCATTTTTGGTTCAAAAACAGCCCTCCCAGTTCTGATGTTCTAGGTTCTAAGAACCCTGGCAATTTTGACATTCTAGATTTTAAGGGTCCTCCCAGTTCTGACATTCTAGATTATAAGGGCCTTCCCAGTTCTGACATTTTAGGTTCTAAGAGGACCTTCTACTTCATCCAAGAGCCCTCCTAGCTCTGACATTCAATTGCCTGTATTCTAAGAATCATCCTACCTTAAGCCTTCTAAGTTCTCTTCCAATTCCAATTCCAATTCCAAGTTCTTTTCTGTACTATGTTCTAAGTTCCTTTTAGCACTGACATCCTATATCCTAAAATCTGAGGTTTCTCAGTGTTCTGATTTCCTATATGGTAGAACTCTGAGCTTCCAAAAGAGGGCTGCTTCTAAACTGACCAGGGTCCTCCTTTCGGTCTTGAGAGTTCTGTCCTTCAGGATTCAAAGGGCCTTTGTTGTCTGCAGTCTACACTCAAAAGCTTATATGGAGAATTTAAAGATCTTTAGTCCTAGGGCTCTTAATCTTTTTTGTGTGTGTGTCCTCGATCTTTTGGTAGTCAGTCTAGTGGAGCCTATGTACCCTTTTTCAAAAGAATGTTTTTAAATGCATGAAATAAATAAATGTTCATGGTTACAAAGGAAACCAATTATATTGAAACACAGCTATTCGATTTTTTAATAAAATAGTTCAAGGACTCCCAGGTTAAGAATTCCGGATTTAATCCAACTCTCCCATTTTTGCAGATGAGAAAATTCCAAATAGAAAGGGAGAGTAATTTGTTCAAGTCAGAGGCAGAATGGGGCTGGAATCCAGGTAGTCAGACTCTTCTTAATACTCTTTCCGCTATGTTAGTGCCCAGATCCTCTAGCCAGGATAGAAACCTCCTCTAGGAGACAGGGGAATGCCTGGGTCTTGTCTCCCAGAAATTAGATACACAATTGGCTATGGAAAGTTGGATCCTGACAATGAAGACTATGATCAGACCACAGAGACCATAATATGGTCCCCTTTATTCTGTTGTCTGTATCCCTAAAGGAAAAAGATAAGAAGGGGTTCTGAGATTCTGTCAGAAAAGAACTTGCCCGGCTGCTACCCTGGGGAGGGGGTAGTCAGAGACTCTTTGAAAGTGGTTAAAGAGCTTGACTAGCCCAATGGGCCTGGAGTTGAATGCTAGAATAATATGGAAAGCACAACATTTCAGAATTAGAAAGGACCTAAGAAGTCCTTGGAATGCATAAAGAGACATTGTTTCCAAGAATCAGATGGTGATCTGCTCTCTATCCTGATCAGACCACTGGAAACATTGTTTTTTATTTACTTTTGTTTTATTTCTTAGTAGTATTTTCTTTTTTTCCCCCTGATTACATGTAAAGATCCTTTTTAACATTCTTATTTAAAATGGGCCATACTTTAGAAAGTACATTGATAACTTGGAACTCTGTCACATGAGGACAGATAGAAGGAACTGTGAATGTTTAGCCAGAGATTACTTTGGTGGGGGCTGGGGAGCAGTTGGGAATGCTAGCTGTCTGAAAAGCTGTCTGAAAGGCTGTCTGTCATATGATGAAGGTATTTCGATCCATTCTCCTTGGCCCCAAAGGGCAGAACTAAGCAACAATGGATGGAAGTTACATGGGCACAAATTCAGGTATGCTGTCAGGAATTTTTTGTTAATCATTAGATATTCCCAGATTTTAAATGAACTTCTTTGAGAGATGATGATTTTTTTTTTCCTACTGGGATCTTTAAGAATAGATCATCTAGGGGCAGCTAGATGATTCAGTGGATAGAGCAGGAGCTCTAGAATTAAGAGGATCTGGGTTCAAATTCAACCTCAGATACTAACTACCACTTAACCCTGATTGTTCAAGAAGGAGATTAAAAGGTCATTTAGTCTAACCTGTCTCTAAATAGAAAACTCTTCTGTAATATCCCCAAACCAGTGATTGTCTAACCTCTCTCTGAAGTCTTCTAGCAACAGAGAACTCAATACCTTCTAAAGAAGCAATCTCTACTGTTGGACACTTGTGACTTCAAAGAGTTTTTCCTTCTATTACCCAGATCTGTCTCTCTGCTGCTGCCACCCACTATTCTGCTCTCTGGGACCAAGGAGAGCATATCCAATCCCTCTTCCATATGACAGCTGTTTGAAGGCAGTGATTGTGAGCTGCCTTAATCGCAAGCTTTTTCTTAGAAGAGGAAAGCTGTGTCTCAAACATAACAGCCTAGATGGAAGGAGAAAGATGATTTATGGAGAGACAAATCAGTGGTCCTGAATCCCCTTTCTGAGAGACCACCCATTGTGATCCCTCATCTGCCACCGAGAGAGCTAAGAAATAGGAGCTCTTAGATGGGTAAATGTTCAGGGTCTCAGTGAGAGCAAACGCCCTTACTTAAGAAGATATGACAAATTATTATTGCTCAGAATTCTGAGGAGTCTCAAAACTCAGGCTCTCACTGCTTGATTCCCAGACTCTTAAAGAATAAAAAAAATAATAGGATAGTCCCTAAGCTCTAGCCATGCACCTGTCATTTGCTTTTCTCCCCTCTAGGCAACAATTTCCTTAGCTGTGAAATTAAAGAATTTGTTATAGTGCCCAGGACAAGGGAGGTGACAGTCCTGCTATGCTCCACTCTGAAGTATTACTCCACATTTGGAGTATATTGTTCAGTTATGGACTTTGACAAGAAAGGAGATGACAGAGGTGGCAAGAGGACCAGAGTCTTTGCCATATAAAAACCAATTTAAAAAGCTGAGGGAGGAAGATTAGTCTAGGAAGACTGACAAGGGCCATTTAGCTCTATCTGAGTTCTGAAGGGTTGTTGGTTGAAGAGGGACCTTCTTAGCTGTAGGGGACAGTTTGATGGGACAATGTGGATAGGTATCAGAAACATCTAAGTTTAAATCTAGCCTCAGGTAACCTACTAGCTATGTGACCCTGGACAAGTATTTAACTTGTTTGCCTCAGTTTTCTCATCTGTAAAATGGAGATAATAGCACCTATCTGCCTCCCCTCAGGGTTTTTGTGAGGATTAAATAAGATAATAATTACAAATTGTGCTCTTAGCACAGTGCCTGGCACATACTGCTATATAGATGTTGGTTATTATTATTATTATTATCCAATGTTTGATCCAATGCCTAGAATTTAGTCTGACACATTGTAGGCACTTAATAAATGCTTGCTGATTGACTGGTTGACATCAGTAAAAACATATACAACAACAATAAGAACAGCATCTTCTAATAGAGCTACTTAAAAGTCAAATGGGCTGCTTTGGGAGGTAGGGGGTTAAAGAATTCAATGGAGGTCTTTAAACAGAAATTGGATCACCACTGGTTGGCTAGCTTAAGGAGAAATCATCTTGCTCAGATAGATGGTCCTTGAGATTTCTTACAATGCTGAGATTCTGTGAGTTGGTAATTACATGGTCTCTGAGATCCCTTCTTTCTCTAACTTTCTGTTTTAAGACCTTTGTCAACTTTGTTGGACATTCAGGACCCTGTTATTCTAAGG
Organism: Sarcophilus harrisii; assembly: GCF_902635505.1. NCBI lineage: Eukaryota > Metazoa > Chordata > Mammalia > Dasyuromorphia > Dasyuridae > Sarcophilus > Sarcophilus harrisii. The sequence continues at coordinate 656,835,119 of NC_045426.1, forward strand.
TCTTGTCCAGCTATGACATGTTTAGTGATGTTCTAAGGTCCCTCCCAGCTCAGATAGTCTAATTATGATTCTAAGAAAGGTGAATGAAGGAAGATGTAATCAAACTGTCCCAGTGCCCAGCCAGTCTCTCTTCCAACCTTCACACATTCCATTTTATTCTCTCCAGTCCTTTCGGAAAAGAAAACAAAATTAGAGGGAGGAGGGGATCCTTTTCATATTTATTCAGTTTAGTCAATCTATTGAAAATGCATTCTGCACTTTGGGCATCCCCTCAGATCTGCTGTGGGGGAAACAAGAAGAGACCTAGACTTTGTCCCTAAGGAGATTTTAGTCTAGTCTACTTGGATAGATCAGAATCTCCCCCGTCACAATCCCCTCCACCTAAACACACACAGGAAAAGAGAGCTGCAGTTGTGTCCTGGTCCAGTGCCCAGGACAGACAGTCAGGATTATGGGTGCTCAGCAGAGGGAAGTATCTTTGGACTGGGCTGGTCAAGAAGGGATGCTTGGAAAAGGGGGTGGGGGAGCTAGGCTTTCAAGAACAGTGCAGCAGGCAGAGGGGAGCAATATCAGACATTGAATGGGCACTGAAGACAGACTGTTTGGGGTCATGGATGAAGGAGATGGGCTTGTCTGGAATGCCCGGACAGGCGGCTTTACCTCCTTCAGGATCTCCCAGCTAGCCCCTAGCCTGTCTCCTTTATCTCAACATCCTCTGCTAGGCTCCCTCCCCGCTTCCCTCCCCTCCTCTCCCGAAATTCCCCAGCCGCCTCTCCGGGGAAACATTCCGTGGTTTGGAGCAGACTGTGAGACTCCTGGCCGCTCAGATGTGGTGAGTGTGGGAGGGAGGTTTGCAGCAGGGCCTATGCTGGGGAGGGCTCTGTGACTCCGGCTGTCTCACCAACACAGAATTAGGCAGTGGGACAGAGGGGAGAAGGTGGGGGGACCCTGGGGACAGGTGAGGAATGAACACTTCCCCCACCCTCGGCCAGAACTTTTCATCCTCTCACACACAGACACACCCCCTGTCTTTCTAAAAATCTTGCTCACTGGATCCCCCACTCCACCCCACCCCAATTCCCTTTGACCTGACACACTCTCTCCTTTATAAATCAGTCTGGCATGGGGCTGAGGGCGTTTGCTTGAAAGAAAAGGCTTTTTTGATGCAACCCCCTACTAAAGAGCAGCCAGGATCTAAATCTCTAGAGCAGTTGAATCCTTAAAGGATTTGTTCAGTTTTTGAAAAAAAAAAAAAAAAGTCCAAATATAGGAACTCTATAACCTTCCTGTTCCTGTTTTATCTTTTGGCCTTTTCAGTGACAGGAAAAAAAAAATAACATCAATAGCAACTTACTGCCCTTTGTTTTTATACCGCCTTCATTTTCCAAATAGTCCACTTCCTTACCCAGAAAGTCACACTGGTGACCAGGAATAAAAAAAGAAAGGGAAAAGAAAATCAGTTTAGTAAAACCAACTTATCTACTTAAACTAATGGTATATGCACTGATTCACACCCCTAGTTCACCACATCAGTGAAGAAGGGATTATAAGAAGTGGGAATACAACTACAGAAAGAAAAAGAAAAGTTAAGTTCATTCCCAAAGAAAGGAGGGAAGTGTATGATTGGCATAGCAGATAGAACTCTGGACCTGAATCAGAAAGAGTCAGATTCAAAACTATATTCAAACATTTACAGGCTGTATGAACCTGAACAAATCACTTAACCACTGTCTGCTTCATTGCCCTTAATTGTAAATTGAGGATAATAAAAGCACCCAGTTTTCCAGATTATCGTGAAGATGAAATGGGATAATATTTGTAAAGTGCTTAAGATAGTGCCTGTTACCTAACAAGGGTTGAATAAATGCCAGATTTTTGTTCTTCTTTTTAGATTTTACTATAGGTTTTTGTTCATTTAAGCTCATTTCTTCTTTTTGGTGGGGCTGGGTGGGAAGCAGAGAGGCAATGTCCTATATAGACATAAAGAGAACAATTCAGACTGTTCCTTATTTAAAAAAAAAACAACTCTTCATAGACTTCGAAGACATTATCTGGTTAAACTCCTTCCTATAATCATAGAACAGAATGTTAGAGCTAAGTGCAACTTTGGAACACAAGCGTCTGGCAGATTAGGGATTCCTGTCCTGGAAAGGGTTAGACAAAATTACCTTTGAGGTCTCTTCTCACTGTGATGTTCTATGACTGCAGAATGGCTAACTGGAATAAATTCTAAAAACTAGCGACTTCAATTCTATCCCCACTTCTACCTCACCCTCATTTATAAATGAGGAAACTGAGGCTCTTAAAATGAATTAATACAGCAAATTAGGGGTTTAGAGACTAAGGGGTTAGGACTCAAGTTTACAGACTCAAGTTTTTTCTATTATCTGTTTCCACTTCTTTCTTATCTGTGTTGCAATTGACCCCACTGCCAATTCCCTTACCACCCACCATACATGTACTGTCTTTTGAGGATGCACACTGCATTGTCTTCTGGAGGGCCACAATCACTCCTTGAGAACCTCATGGTTTTAGAGTAAAAGTCTCCTGTTTTTTGACCTTAGATCCTCACCCAAAAGGTCCCCAAATGTATCTGGCTAAAGGGTTTGCCACAAAGTCTGAAAAAATTAACTAACCACTCTACATCCTTGTCCCAGGGCAAGGGAGATTGCCTAAATGTGCTATGGCCCCTACTCTGCTTGAGCAAAAAGGCATTTTCTTCCCAGTTCTCTATGGAGCAGAATAGACTCAGTATTATAGCTAAAAGGAGCATTAGAATTTAAAAGTATCACAACTAGAAGGAACATTAAAACTTGGATGATACAATTCCAGCACTTGAAGGAACCTTTGAACACAGAACCGGGAATGTCACAACTGGAAGGGATCTTAGAATATAAGACATAAAACTATCACAGTCAGTAAGGATCTAATCCAAGCCCTTCATTCTATAGACAAAAAAACCTTGAAGCCCAGAAAAAGAGGCAGTTTACCCAAATCAGAAGGTATGTTAAGTAGCAGAAGGGAGTCTAAAACCCTGGTATCTTTCTTTTTCCCCCTTTCCCTTGCTTATATAGCTAATGCTGGAGGATGGAGAGGCTCTTAGTGCTTCTTTAAGACCTCTGAGCTTCTATTGGATTTTGTGGCCTGAAGTCTGGGGATTGGGGACATCCCCAAATTATATCTAAATCCCTATTAGAACAAAGTGTCTTCTAGTTTAGGAGAGGCAGCAAAGTATAGTGGAGTGAGAGACAAATGACCCAGGGAATGTTCTGGCTCCTATACTCATGAACTTTATGTTCTTAGGTTCTGCCTATCTCTGGATCTCAGTTATTTTCCTCTGTAAAGTAGGGATAATAATAATAATAATAATAATAATAATAATAATAGTTGTTATTATACTTTTATTAGCTCTCTCCCAGGATGACTTGGAAGAAAAAAAATAACAATACAAAGGCAAAGTGCTTTTAAAAATGTCAGCTGTTACTGTTATGATGATGACGATAATGATGATAATGACAAAGAAGTATTTGGGGTCAACCAGCAGCTATGAGTAGTTCTATTCTCCCAGATAGTCTCAGGAGCCCAAAAGCTGGTCTTCCCACAATTTATCCCCTACATCAATTTGGGAGGGGACCTTCATTGAACCCACAATTTTGAGGTTTTCTCACTGGTCCCTAGTCTGTGCAAAAAATGTCCCAGCCCTTCCATTAGAGCCAGAATTGATTAGGCTCCTGTTGGGACACTCAGGTTGGATACAAGAAGGTGCAGACGTGGCCTGGCTCTACAAAGGCTGGCAGCCATCCCTTAAGCAAGAAGGCACTAGCAGCTACTGTCTCAGCTTCTTCAGAACAGTCTGTGACTAGCCCTTCTATCACCACTCAGTTCTAAGACTTCAGAGATCCCCCCCCCCGACACACACACATTTCCCTTTTCTTCCATATTTTCTCCACAGGTTTGTTTAGAATCCAGTCACCAAAATGTAAGGGGAAAAAATGGATAAATGACCATAACATTTAAATCAGTCTTAGAAAATAAGCTGTAAATAATTTACACACACACACACACACACACACACACACAAAACCTCAGGCTATGTAGGGAAGCATGGAAGGATTTAAGCCTTTAATATGTATTTGAATGACCCGGCTTAAGAGATTCATAGATATTTTAGATCTGAAAGAGACATCAGAAATATTTTGACTTTAGTTTTCCAGGCAATTCTCAGATTTCCTAAAAATCAAAAAATTATAGAATCTTAGAATTATAAAATTTAAAAGATGGAAGGGAGACCCTTAGAATATCATTCAGTATACCCATCTCATTTTTCAGATGAGAAAACTGAGGCCCTGAAATAACCACCAAAATCACTCAGTGATAGTCCACAGAAGACCCCAGCTCTTTCATGAAATGAAATCCATTTCCCTCCTGCAGACTCAAGCAAGATTTGACAAATAATTCCTACTCGTACCCACCCCTGCCCTCAGACCTGCCACGCCAGAACCAGAGTTCAGAGGTGAGCAGGCTGCGGACAGGGGACTTCAGGACAGACGCTAAATATCCCCTCGATCCCCTGAGCTGCGATTGTTTAGTGGGTGACACTGACTGTCCCCCACCAGCCACCCACCTCCGACATAACCCCCGCCGCCCAGCCCAGCCCACTCACCATCCACCACATCTTTGCCGTCATGTCGTAACATAGCTGCCACTTCACGGAGCTCTCGGTCGACTTGCTGGGCACAGGGACGCTGGAGACTTCCATCATGGCCAGTGGCAAGTAGAACACGTGTGTGTGTGTGTGTGTGTGTGTGTGTGTGTGTGTGTGTGTAGCTTGGGGGGGGGCAGTTAAGGCTGGGGAGAGGAGCAGGAAGAGGTAGGCCGGACAAGGTTATTTGGACGGGCAACCGCTCTGAGTGTTCGGCTGGAGTGCCGGGCTCCAAACCTGGGTGCTGGGCATGGTGTGGGTAAGAGATCCAGAAAGGCCAAATCCCTTCCTTAGCTCAGGGGGAGTAAAGGCAGCCGCCAGGACTGGAGGGCCCAGAGGAAGGAAGCTCACCCCTTCATCTTGGTCCCAGAGAGAGAGAGAGAGTGAGAGAAAGAGAGAGGGAGAGAGAAAAGGAGAGAGGGAGAGAGGAAAAGAGAAGGCGGGGAAGGAGGGAGGGAGATGAAAACTGGGATGTGGATGTGTTAATCTAACACATGCCGGTCCAGTCTGGATTGAGTGGCCACCCACAGTCCCAAGGAGGCTGTCCTAACACACATTCTGTGTGTCTATGAATGTGTGTGTGTGTGTTTGTGTCTGTTGGTACTCTGTGCCCGTGGTGGTTGGAATAATCAGACCAATAAGCAGATTTATGAATGACAGGCGGGCCAGAGACATGAATGGGGACTTGAATGCTCTTGTCGTGGTTTTGTGGCCAGGAAGGTCTGTGGCTTAGAGTTTGTTTCAATAGATTCAATAGATTCTGTTTCTTTATAGAAGACAAATTCTCATACCCCTGCCCATCCTGTCCTACAGACTTGGAGTCAGGAGATCTAGGTTGAAATCCTGGTTCTTCCACTGACTTTGAATCATTTTACCTCTTTTTTTTTTTTTTTTTTTTTTTTTTGCCACCTGTAAAGTAGGATTAATAATGTACTACCTGTGTCATAGGGTTGTTTTGCATGAGGTAGGAAAGCGGTTTGAATTGTAAAGTATAAAGAATATATGAAATGATGCAAGGAAATGCTTTGCAAATCTTGCCATATAACTGCTGATAATTATTATCATTATTATGTTAATATGAGGAATGTGTGCCTTAATTTTCCACCTGTAAAGGGAGGAGTTGAATGATTTTTAAGGGCGCTTCCAGTTCTGACACCTTGTGCTGTATAATTTTATATGTATCTCAACCGAGACTGTAGCATTTAGAGTTGAAAGGGATCTTAAAAGTCAACTAATTCTTTTTACGGATGATGAAACTGAGGCACAGATGTGACACAGCCAGTAAAAGTCAGAATTCAAGGGTAGAATTCAAAACCAGGTCTTTTCTTAATGCAGGTTCTACTTTTAATCACCTGTTGATACTTCTATATTTCAGATGTACTAAAGATACTCAAACCTGGGGAAAGAAAGGATAGAGCTTAGGGAAAAATGGAATTCAACTATCATAATATTCTGGAGCTCCATTCCTAGTTCTCTCTGGCATCCATATAGAATTCACTGATTCATTGATTTGTTCAACAAGCATTGCTGTATATATACAAGTCTTGCCTATCTGTACATAAAAATGTACAGATTATTCTACCATGCTTTCAGAAGATACAAAGTTTAGAGAAGAAATGGCCCTTACACTATTAGAGTTTACAAGTCTAGTAGAAAATAACAAATAATTATATAGTAAAATGTTTGAGTTCAAAGGGAACTTGAAACTCATCAAATCCAATCCATTCATTTTATAGATAACAAAACTGAGATGTGAAGATGGGAAATTGAGCTAAGTTACAAAGCTGGCTGGTAGAGTCAGGACTCGAATCCAGATCTCCTAGATCCTAGACCAGAGGCATCTTCCACCAAGCCAAGATGGAGTCCCCAGTGGCCCAGATGGAATATTTGCCCTCCTGGTAATTATAATTTAACTCAGGACCATGTGGTCATGGGGGACAATTACCCTCTGGCAATGTGGTTATAGTTGGCATTCTGGCTCTGGTCAATAGGACTAAGCCTTCAAAGGAGATACAGATGTGGTGTGCTTCAAAAGGCCAGGCTGGGCTGAGATGTAGCTCACACACATACACACACACACACACACACACACACACACACACACACACACTGATAGTGCAGGGGAATAGATGGAACTAAGAGAGAGTTGGTCTGGTGTCTGGGCTCTATTTACTTTCTTAGAACCCATTAAATGCTTCAAGATCAGCAGCTGTTGGTCAGTGACCCTACTCTTGGGGGGTGGGAGGAGGGAGGAATGAGATCAAGGTCTATTGGGGGAGAAGGAGCTTTTCCAAAAGATGTTTTTGGATGAAAGGTGGGGAGGGAGCCTAGAGATTGGACTGAAGAATGGGAGGGACATGGGTGATCTTCAAGGAGGCATCTGCTCCCCTGGATCTGGACAGAACTACATCAAAATGGTCTGGACAAAGGAAAGTCTGCAGGGCACCAATCTGACAAATTAGTCTAAGCTGGATGTGGCAGACCAAACCCTGCTCTTTGTTCTTGACAGCTGGTTAGAAGACAGTTTGGGGTTATAGAAATTAATCAGATAGCTAAAGATTGTGTAGATCTGGGCAAAGTTAGTTTTTATTTTCAGTTAGTTTTTATTTTCTTAAGTTCCTTGGGAAAGGTTTGAATATGCTTGACCCCAGAGGACACCATAAAAGAAATGTATGGAAGCTACAGAGACATAGAGTGAAATCAGTGTAAAGTAATGCTTCTTGACCAGTAGAACAATCTCCAAATGGAATTCCCCTGCAAGGAGAGGTCCTTTTTGTTCAGCAAAGGCTGAATGGCCACTACTTGGAGGTGTTAGGGAGGGGTTTTGTACTTTTTAAAGTACAAGTTGACTAGATAGCCCCCAAGGTTCTGTGATTTTGTGAGATTTCAGTCTTCTTTGTGTGTGTGTGTGTGTGTGTGTGTGTGTGTGTGTGTGTGAAAGAGAGACAGAGAAAAAGACACACACACACAGAGACACACATACAGAGAGACAGAAAGACGGAGAGAGAGAGTGGGGGGGGGTGTTTAAGATAATGTCTGTATTACAGAGTGAGACTGACAGATGCCTCTGCAGAAAAATATACACCTGGACAGCTGAGGATAAATATGTATGCAAGAAATCCCAATATCTCCAAGTTCTTAGCTACAGAGGTGGTGGAGATAGCTTCTAGCCTCTATTTTTGGGGAAGCAGTAGAAAAGATTGGCCTGCTGGTGCTTCCAGGGTTAGAAGAGGGATCCAAGATTGCTCACCTCCTTTTCATACTCTGTGCCCACATAAAAAAGTTGATCTTGGGAGTGAAGGGGTGGGTGGGTGTGCTATTCTGTGATTACCAGTTTTCAATTGCTCAGAGCTAAGGCAGATCCAGGGGTGTCTTAGCTTGTTCAACTCAACTCAGCATAATTGCCTGCTTGGCTATCCAGGCTATACAAGCCAGCCCTGGAAGAAGGAAACAATATCTCAGCGGAGAATGGTCATTGCCCTTTCTTTCTAACCCTCTCTCTCCACTTCTCCTTACAGAGACTCAGAGAACCGTTGACCCAGAGGGACTTATATGAGTAGTCTACCTCACCCCTATCAAACTTTTCCCTAGTTCCCCTCAAAATATCTTTGGTGTAAAAAATTCCTGATGCTCTCACCTATTTACCCATTTTCTTCATGTTCTCTGCCCCCAGCCATGCTGTTACTTTGCCAATCTCTTAAGGAACACAAACATGTCAGAGCTGGAAGAGACCTTAAATATAGGACATAGAAGAGTCGAATCAGGAAAGACCTTAAAAGCCAGCTAGCTCAGGAATTCTTAACCTTTTTTCCTGTCCCATATCCCTTTATCAGTCAGTCTTATAAAGACTATGGATCTCGTCTCAGAATCATGTTTTTAAATGCATAAAATAAAACAGTCAATTATACAGAAATGCAGTTATCAAAATACATATATTTTTGCTTCTCTTTTTTTTGAGAAAAAAAGATATTAAAAAAAATAAGTTCATGGAGCCCAGATTAAAAAATCCTGATCAATTCTTCTCTCTCTCTCTTTTTTTGTATAGATAGAAAAAAAATGAGAATCAGCCGGACCCCCGTGCCCATTTCCTCAGCCCCACCCTGTCCCCTACTGAAATTCATTTCTGTTCTCTCTCTAGGCAGCAGAGGGCACTGCTTGCCAAAAGAATGAACGGCAGGGGGTGGAAAGAGAGAGAGGGGGCTCTGAATTGGGAAGTTGGGATTTAGACAGGGAGTTAGCTGAGCTGCTTGTTGATATGATATGATAATATGCCTCCCCCAATTTGGCTCAGAGCGTCTTCCCTACCCTTCCCTTTCTCTGGTTCTCAAAGACACACATACATATATGCCCACACAGGAAGCAGCAAAGGGGATTTTGGAAAGATCTCTGAGAAAAAGCCAGGAAACTACTCCCATTCCTCTACCTTAAGTAAGTCACGCACACTCTCCAAGCCTCAGTTTCCCCCTTTGTAAATTCAACTGAACATTTCCTGCCTATTACACCATGAATGATCCTAATTCTTAGATTTGGGGCAGGGGAGGGAGATACAAAAAAAGAGAAGCTGAGGATGGCAAAGTAAACCCTTACCAGCTCTAAGATTTAGAATAAAAAATGTGAGAATTGGGCCTTAGATACCATCCCAGTTTGGCCCTAGTCACACTGAGGTCCAGGGGGAAAAGGGACTAAGCCCAAAGAGAAGACTGCTATGTATGTGTCTTGATACTAGTCATATACTCCTTCAGTGTCTCTGTTATTTGAATTCTTCCTTTATATTACCCAGCAGTTCGAGGATTCCGAGCCTCATATGGAGATCTGTATTCGTATCTTGAAGGAGGAAAGGAGAGGAAAGTATCCGAGACAATCTTTCTAGGGTGGGCAGCCTGTTTTTCAATCACTTCTTTCTCTCTTTTCATTAAGGGATCTTCCCTCCTCCTTCTAATTGTGAAGGGCAGTCAGATACGGGATTTCCTGCTTTCTCCAGATGCTACCAAAGCTTTTTCATTCTGGCTTCTCTGCATCCAGTTTTCTGTGTGAAGTAATTAATGAATCCTTCTCTGGGCAAGAGGAATAAGGGGTTAATGAGAGTCTTGATACCTTCTGGACAGATTTTAGTGCTGAAGAATCCTAAGTTGGGGAAGGGGCCCCCATCACCAGAACAGGGATAGCCCAAAAAAACAGTTTGTGGAAAAGATGCAAGGAAAGGCAGAAGGGGAATGAATAACCCCAGAGAGATGGAGGGAAGGAGAGAGGAATAGATAATATCTTCAAGGGAAGATTGAATAACCATAAAATGGGGTATATTGCAAAGACAATTCTTGGTCTCGCCTTTCCCAGTTCTAAGGTTCTATGTTTTGGGAAGGGAAGGGTGAGTAATAAAAGGAGGGAAAGGAGGGCAATGCTTTGCATCTGATGTCTGACCATAAAGCTCCCAGGGACCTTTAATGAAATTATACTAAGCAGCCCCCTTGGTAGCCAACCTCAGAATTATAAACCGTTGATTTATTCCCTCTGCAGTATCCTGTAGTGAGAAGAAAACTGGGGGTAGACTTGTGGCTCTGACATTTCCTGGCTGTGTGACCCTGGGTAAGCCTCTTCTGCCATAAGTGATGATAATACCTGTATTACCTGTCTCATAGGGCTGTGGAAAGGATGCTTTGGAAAGTAAATAGAAAGAACTGGAATCTCTATGTCTCTGTCTCTATCTCTGTTTCTTTCTCTTTGTCTATTTCTCTGTCTCTGCTTCTCTCTTCATTCTCTTTCTCTGTTTTTATTTGTCTGCATTTGCCTCTCTGTCTCTGTCTCTCTTTCCCTCTTTGTCTCTCTCTCTCCCCCTCTTCCTCTATCTCCCCCCCCCCCGCCCCGTCTCTCTATTTCTGTTTCTTTAGCCTTGTTAGAAACTTTCTAGAGCCCACATCTACTCCCTTTGTCTCCTCACAAGGTCTATCTATATCAGGGCTAAATACACAGGGAAGGAGGGCTTACTACTTGTTTCCTATCTGGCTTGAATTAACCCAAATCTAGGGAGGGGGAAATGGAGAGGAGGAGCGGGAGCAATAATAGAGGTCAATTAAGGAGCACAGACTCTAACCTTCAGAACAAAGTTCTGCATTAATACTGCATAATACACTAATCTTATAATTAATAAGAATGATAATAATCAGCACCCTCAAATTCCAATCTATTGTCCATGCTGTGCTGTGTGTGGGGGGAGGGGAGGGATTGGCAACAGGAAAATAGGGGAATTCCTGCCAAAGCTTTGCACAATGGGAACTTTGTGTGCCCTAAGTTGATTGTGGTAACTGTGAATACTTGGCAAAACCCCGAAACACTGGTAAATTGGGATCTGGCAGTATACCACTGATTGGGTTGGCACCCTGGTCAGTGTGATGCAACTGCTCCTAAGTCATAGAAACAGATAGAGTGCCACAAGGTTGCACATTGGCCCTACTCAAAACATCTTGAAATGGAGGAGAGTGGAACAAGTAACTCTCTTTCATGCTCTGGCACAACAAGAAGTTATGCTATTTAAGAACAAATCACCTCTGCCTGCTGGCTTCCCTGGTTTCCTCCAAGATTCATTTCAAATTCTTTCTTCTGCAGAAGACCTAACTTCCACTCCTTCCTCCAAGTACCTTCTTCCCAATATTATCTTACAGCTTCCCTCTCTCCCAACCTTTCTCTCTCCCTCTTTCTTTTTCCCCCTCTCTCTGCTTTATATATAAATATAGATACAGATATATACATACATATATGTACACAAACATGCATGCATGTATACACAATGCACACGTGTATGTATTTACATACATGTGTATATATACATATGTGTATGTATCTCCAGTATGCATGTAGAAAATTACTTGAATGTTGTCTCCCTCATTAGAATATAAGCTTATTGAGGAGTAGGATCCTGGTTTTTGCCCTTTTAAAAATCCCTAGTAGAGTATCCAGCACATAGAGTTTAATAAATACTTAATAAAATACTAAATAAAAAATCAATAAATGTTGGCATCTGATTAGAAATGATTCAGTGTTAGTGGTGATGATACTTTTGTTGAAGTTGACAGAGCAAAAGACTTGAATCAGAAACGCTTTTGTTCAAATTTCACCTCAGACCTAGTCACTTAACCTTGCTGTGCTTGGAAGAGTTGACCTCAAAGGCCTCTGAGATTATGTCTAAACCTAAGAGCCTATAAATCTTTGACCAATAAAAGGGCAAACCATGAGTGAGCATCAAATATATTGATAAGTAAATATTTACATTATGTGATAGTATTATATCCTAACAAAACTAGAAGCAAATCTTTCCAATTAAAGGAAAGGATTTCAGGGGGCAGCTAGATGGAGCAGTGAATAGACCACTGGCCTTGAAGTCAGGAGGACCTGAATTCAAATCTGATCTTGGACACTTAAAACTTATTAGCTGTGTGGTCTTGGGTAAATTGCTTAAGCCCAATTGTCTCACTAAAAGACAAAAAAAAAAAAAAATAAAGGAAAGATTTCATACTAATCTTCATTTCTAAACCCAAATTAGACTAAATAAGAGAGGAATTGAAGAGTGATTCAAATTTGAAGAATCTAAGATCATTGGAAATCTTTCCTTAACTCAAACTACAGAAATTACACATAATAACAAAATGTATCGCCAAAAAACCAATAATGTTTCAAATGACTTTGAAAAAGAGATGGACATACTTAAATGGGAATTTTGAAAAACTTGACAAATTATCCATCTAACAGACCAAAATATAGCCCAAAATAATACAATAAAGCAATTTGGAAAAGTTGGTATTTTTCAGAAGCATCATGAACGAATATAATCTCTCCTATAACACTGGCAAATAATATAAAAATATTTCAGGATCTGCACACAACAGTATGTGTTGATCGTTGCCTGGGTAAGACCCATAGCAAGGAATACTCCAAAAGACTAGTGTTTAAATACCATCATGGCAGAAACAATTTAGGAGAGCTATACAAAGTCATTAGAAGATTTTATTACTTTGATAGGTAGTGTTAGATCATTCCCCAAAAAACTATATTGCTTCCCTCTTCACTGAACACTATATTGCCCAATTATAGACAACTAAAAGAATCATTTCAGAATGGAATCTGGAAAACACAAGTATATGTGAAATTCTAGTTTGAATCAGCAATTAAAGCAAAAGTCAGTCAATAAATATTTATTAAGTTCCTATATTCCGGTACTGTGCTAAGCACTGGATAATAATAGCTAATATTCATATAGTACTTTAAGGTTTACAAAATGATCTCATTTTATTCTCCTAACAATCCTGAGCAGTGGATGCTGTTATTATTATCCCCATTTTACAAATGATGAAATGCAAACAAAAATGTGGTATGAAGAGTTTGAGCAGTGCAAAGAATAGAATAAATAATTCTATAGTAAAACAAAAGAGTTTATTACACAGGTTTGAAAATCAGAAGAGAGAAAGAACTCCTAAAGAAGGGGGAATATGGAAGTTTTGGTCTTCTCTAAGATCAAAGAATTTGAACATAATGAATACACAAGTGGAATGAGATGAGAAACAAAGCTTCCATACAATTCATGAAGTGAATAACAGAAGAATTACACAGAGAGGTGACCAAAAACTCTTTAAAATGTTTCGTAGTGGGCCATAAGTTATTTGTAAAACACTTTACTTATCTTCTTCCCAAATGCATGTCTGATCCCAGTTTGTTTTGTTTTGTTTTTTTTAACAGAAAGAATCCTTCATTTACACCAGAAGATGAGAACACAAGATACCCCTTCAAATTCTGGACAATTAAGTGTTGATATGCTTTATACATTCACAGTATGTATCACAAAAATTATAAACACTTACAAGAAAATAATAGATTAGATGAAGAGGAGAAAGGATGTGTCAAAAATAAGATTATAAAGAGCCCCTTATCATGCTTCCTTTTGTATATTGTCTTTCCTCCTTAGATTGTAAACTTGTGATCCGAAACTGTTTTCCTCCCTAATTTGCATCTCCAGAACTTAGCACAGGGTCTGGCACATAGTGGGTGCTTAATAAATATTTATTGACTGACTATTACCTATCTGGTAATTATTGAGAAAACCTTGGTTATTGCAATGCTCAGTTCCACATTCATGGCTTATTCATGTACAGTACTGAAATGTAAAATAGAGTCATGTATAGTGAAAATGTGAGAATATTTGTTATCTACATGGAAAAACTGTTCTCTACATAAAACATGCCATGAACATATTAATAGTGAGAATTAATATAAAACGTTATTTTTCATAGACGCCATTTATACCTATTATAATTCTGCAAAATAAAACTAAATAAGGTGATCTATGGATGATATCAAGGTATATGATTCTATTGAAAAGCACATTAACTATGGAACACTTATTAATTTTTTCCTACCAAGTATTTTTTAAAGCACATTACTATGTGCCAAATACAAAGTGAATACAATAAAAAGCCAAAAACCGTTTTCTTCCAGGAGCTTAGACTGTAATTGAGGCATCCTAATTAGCTTACATGTATTTCAATGTACTTTCTCTCACAGTTCCCTTTCCCAAGGTCCTGGAGGGTATTCACTTTTTATGTCCACACTCTCATTTTACCTCCTTTATTCAGCAACTTTTCCTTTTATGAGAAAATCAGCCTTTTCCACATAGTCATAATTATGATGGATGTAATACAATAACTTCCAGGTTATTCTTCCTCTTTTCTCAAGGATCTTCCTTGAGGATCTTCTTTTCCTCAATTCCTGTCTTTTAATTAGAAGATTTTAATTACTACAGCAATATTCTCTCAAATTCCCTAACCTTCCAATTCTTCAGCTTCCACAAATCTTATGATCTATTACTTCACTCCACCTCAGCCACACATATAGATGGTTGTATATTAGATCTGGCCATTACTCATAAGTGTTCTGCTTCCCTAATTAGTATCTGACATTCCTTTATCTAAACACAACTTTCTATCATTCTACCTCTCCTCGGGGAAAGGCTTAACCACTTCTAAATCTGTTCTTCATCCTCATCAAGACCTCCAAACCCTACACTTCTCAGTATTTTCTTAGCCAATCCTTGCTGTTGGCTCACTTTGTTTCCCCTCCAATCTCAACCCAACAATTGTCTTTCAAATTCTACACCATTCTCTTATCTTGAATCCCTTGCTTTTTTTGTTTATCTCTTACCAAATTTCATCCATGGTTTACTCTCACATTGGCTTCTGCTCCTATTCATAAGTAATTGAAAACAGCTGGCAGAAGTCTCAAAACTGTGCTGACTAGGTATATTACAAATTCATGTTATTCAACTGCAACTCATCCCTTACTGTAGGAAGTCTTTTTATTCTTCTCTGATTGATTTCCTATTTCACTTCCCAGAGAAGCTATTCCAAACCTCTTTCCTCCTCAAGCCTCATATACCTTCTTTTGGCCCCTTTCAGTCCAGGACCTAATATGTTTTATTTCTTTTTCCATTCCCTTCATTTCAAAACTCCTTGATATCATTTCTCACTTTCCCCTTCTTTCCCCCAGTATCTAACAAAGAGATGGCCCTTCTCTAGGCTAAGGTAACACTTATAAATGTGCTTTTGATCTGATCTTCTCCTATCTTATCCAAAGGATTTCATCATTAATTCCCCTCCCCTTCTTTCTCTAATTGTCAACCTCTTTCAATCTACAGACTTTTTCCCTTCATGTCTTCAAACACACCCATCTCCATCACCCCTAAAAACATTCACTAGATTTTACAATCACCTCAGTAGATCTCTGCTCTCTTTATGAGTCAAACTTGTAGAAAAAAGTTACTCATACTTTGCTGCCTCTACTTCCCCTCCTCTCATTCCTCAATTCTTTGCAGTCTTTTTTTTCTGACCTTATCAACCAATTGAATCGGCCTTCCAAAATGACCATTAATATCTTAATTATCAAATATAATAGTCATTTCCTCAGCTGTCCTTTTTTATTTTTTTATTTTTTTTTCATAATTATAACTTCTTATTGACAGAACCCATGCCTGGGTAATTTTTTACAACATTGTCCCTTGTACTCACTTCTGTTCTGCCTTTTCCCCTCTCTCCCTCCACCCCCTCCCCCAGATGGCAAGCAGTCCTATACATGTTAAATGTGTCACAGTATATCCTAGATACAATATATGTGTGCAGAACTGAACAGTTCTCTTGGTGCACAGGGAGAATTGGATTCAAAAGATAAAAATAACCCAGGAAGAAAAACAAAAATGCAAGCAGTTTACATTCATTTCCCAGTGTTCTTTCTTTGGGTGTAGCTGCTTCTGTTCATCACTGATCAATTGAAACTGAGTTAGATCTTCTCTTTGTCAAAGAAATCCACTTCCATCAGAATACATCCTCATACAGTATCGTTGTTGAAGTATATAATGATCTCCTGGTTCTGCTCATTTCACTTAGCATCAGTTCATGTAAGTCTCTCCAAGCCTCTCTGTATTCATCCTGCTGGCCATTTCTTTCAGAACAATAATATTCCATAACATTCATATACCACAATTTACTCAACCATTCTCCAATTGATGGGCATCCAATCATTTTCCAGTTTCTAGCCACTACAAACAGGGCTGCCACAAACATTTTGGCACATACAGGTCCCTTTCCCTTCTTTAGTATCTCTTTGGGGTATAAGCTCAGTAGTAGCACTGCTGGATCAAAGGGTATGCACAATTTGATAACTTTTTGAGCGTAGTTCCAAATTGCTCTCCAGAATGGCTGGATGTGTTCACAATCCCACCAACAATGTATCAGTGTCCCTGTTTTCCCACATCCCCTCCAACATTCTGCATTATCTTTCCCTGTCATTCTAGCCAATCTGACAGGTGTGTAGTGGTATCTCAGAGTTGTCTTAATTTGCATTTCTCTGATTAATAATGACTTGGAGCATCTTTTCATATGGCTAGAAATAGTTTCAGTTTCTTCATCTGAGAATTGTCTGTTCATATCCTTTGAGCTGTCCTACTTCTTGACTTACCTACAGCGTATGACATTGGTGAGCTTTCCCCACCCCAGCCCCAATATTCTCTTCTCTCTAAGTTTTTGTGTCATTGCTCTTTCTTTATTCTCCTCTTATCTGTATGACTGCTCCTTCTTACTCTCTTTGGCTGGTTCTTCATCTATATTTTGATTCCTGATCATGAATGTTTCCTAGGGTTTTATCCTATGCCCTTTTCTCTCTCTCCATAACTTTAGAAGCTTTCCAGGGATTTAATATTATGTCTCTGCAGATGATTCTCAGCCATCATGCCCAAACCTGGATTCATTATCCTCTCCCTAAACCCTCACCTCTTCCTAAATTTCCTATTTCTGCCAAAGGTACCCAGTCTCCTGGGTTCATAAGTATAGCATTATCCTGGATTCCCTATATTCCTTTAACTCATGTTTCCAACATATCATACAACTATCCCTTTCTTTCCATTTATACAGCCACCACCATAAACCAGGCCCTTATCTCCTCTCTCCTAGATCCTCCTTGATCTTCTAACTTCCACTTCATTCTACTCCAGCCTATAAACTGCTGCCAAAGAAATTTTCCTCAGCATAGATCTGACTCTTCTACTCAATCCCAATAGTTTTTTTATTTTCTCTACAACAGAATGTAAACTTCTTCATAGTACTTATAAAGTTCTACCCATCCTGGTCCCAACTTACTTTTCTAACCTTATTGCCTATTATTCCTCGTCTCACACTTTGCAATCTAGCTAATTATTCTTCTCTCTGTTCCGAACACACAGTAAACTCTATTCTTTCCATCTGTGTGCACTGGATGTACTCCATGCTTCAAACAAATGCTTCTTTCCTCTTTTCCCTTAATATGTATTTGAATCTCACCACAATTCTGTGAGGAAGTTGTTACAACTATTATTATCCTTATTTTACAAATGAGGAAACTAAGACTCAGAGAGATTATGTGACCTATTGTCACATAAACAGTAAAATAAATCTCTATTTCTGGAAGTAAATTCTTCACAAGAATGAGCTTACAGGGATCCACTTCCTCCCTTCTTAACTTCTATCAGTCAAGGTAAGGAGCATTTATTAAGTTCTTGCAATGTTCCAGGGTCTATGCTGGTGCCTGGAATAATAAACCCTGGGAATACAAAAGCAAGCAAAAAGAAAGGCAGTTCCTATCCTCAAAGAGTTTAAATTTTAATGGATGAAGACAAAAACATAAAAGGGAGCTTGTGTGTGTTTGGGGGGGGGGTATCTGTTTAAAAGCATGGTCGGCAAACCTGGAAAATAAAGTGTGGATGGTTGGGTCTTTCCTTAAAATATTGAGGAAGAAGGTAGTTGGAGCATGGTAGTAACAGTGAAAGAACAAAGCTGATCTGGGCCCTTTCTTAAAATTGTGAAATTTGAATATCCTCTCTCTTTCTGCCTCCCCCCCCCAACTTCTGGAAAGAATTTGATGTAAGCAAGTGTCAGATTCCTTATTCAGTCCTCACTCAGTGTTGGAGTGTCTACTCTGTGAAATCTTTGTCCAGCAGATTAATTAAGAGATGATTTGCTTAACAGAAGAATTATTCACTTGACAAAAAGCCTCACTTAAATTGCCATTCCCCAGAGCATTTCATATTAGGTTCACATTTAAAAAACCCTTTTATGTATAACAACTGTCCTTTTTCATCTTTGTATCTTTAGCATCAAGCACAGCTATATCATCAAACCAGTAGGCTTTTAATGTGTTGGTTGAATTCAGTAAACAAGGAGTTTTGGTAAGTCAAAGGGACCCTGAGCATTTTATTCTCACTCTTTCTTCCCTCTGTCCACTCCTGAGAAGTGGGGCATCATGAGGGAGAAAGAGACTCTTGCTACCTGGCCTTGCCTTTTAGAAAAAGTCCTCCTAACCACTTATCCTCAGCCTCCCACTTACACTACCGAGATGTTTTTCTGAATAGAATTTCTCTGAGTCAGGGAGACACAAAATGATACTCACACAGTAAATAAGAAAAAAAGAGCAGGGAGGAGGAAAGAAAGGGAAAAGGGATGGGGGGAGAGAGAGAGAGAGAGAGAGAGAGAGAGAGTTAGTTCTATTGTACTTCAATAGTAATTGAAAGACTGTCATTATTTGAAACAAAGATCAGTTTATTTGGCCTGGGCCCAGAAAGCAGAAAGGGATATAACAAGGGAGAATTTGCAAATAAACAGATTTTGGCTAAATGCAAAAACAAACTTCATGACAGTGAGAACTATCCCAAAGTGAAATGGAATGGGGGTGGTGTGGAGGAGAGTCTCAAAAGTGGAGGTCTTCAAGCAAAGATACCCACTTGTTGGGTCTGTCTTAGAGGGGATTTTCGTTGAGACATAGGTTAGCTATGATTTTTCCAACTCTGAGATTCTTATCCAGAGACGAAGAGACGAGAGAAAGAACAAAGACAGGTGAGAGAAAGAGTAGTGAGCCAAGGACCGGAAGCAATGATTAAGGGAAGAAGTCATTAAAGATGGGGAAAAGACGCAGGTTTAATAAATAACTTTTGAATGAGTGAAGGTGCTTTTGTAAGCAGAGGTGGCAAATCTAGATGGTTAAGCTGATTCGAACGATAACGTTACCCAGGGAAGAGGAGGAGGAAGATTGGGCCGTGAAAGTAAAGAAACAGTAGGAGAGGAACACAAAGATAGAGGGGAAATGCAGTCAGAGAGCGAGCAATGACAGATGAGGCGGAGGCCCTCCGACCATGGGAAGAGAACGATTGAGAGACCGCTAAGTGTATTACTGGGTAATTACGTCCTGGGGATTATTCAGAGGATGCAATTTTTTTCCAGAATCTGTCACCCACCCCCACCCTCAAAGACCAAGCTCAAGCACAGGAATTGTAGGGTGCCTTTAAAAGCCCCGCCCCGTTCTCTTCTCTCCTCCCCCCCACTCTCGTCTCTGAGTCTCCCCCTTCCCCTGCCCCCAGATCAGGCGTTCCCAGGCCCCTCCTCCTGCCCCCCACCCCCTGACGTCAGGAGCTGTCCGCGGCCCCCGGTGCTGAAACAAAATGGCTGGTGGCGGTGGAGGCAGGGACCCGGCGGCGTGAGCGGAGAGCCGAGCCCAGAGAGCTCGGGAGCCAGGGAGCCAGCAAGCGGAGAGAGCCAGTGAACAGGCCGGGGAGGGCTGGGCTGGGATGCCCCAGCCCCGCGGACGGGCGTCGGCGCATAGGCAGCCTCCCTGCTGAGCTCGGGGTCCCCCCGCCTCCGCCCCCAGCCCCGGGCCCGGCCCCCAGGACCATGTCTCTGCTCTGCGTCGGAGGTGAGCTGAAGTGGTGTCGGGATGCGGATCCACACCATCTATCCCCCGAACCCGCCTCGCTTCTGGGGTTCTTATGCTCCAGGGCTGGGGTGTGGAAAGGGTGGGACTGGGTGGGGGAGGAACGCTGGGGTCACCAGAGCTCCCCGTCCGACCATCTCCAGGCTGTTCGCCCAGGTTCACACTCCGGGGGGGGTGAAGGTTGAGCGAGACCTAGATAGGAAGGAAGGCGAGGGTCCCCAGCGCTCCTTTTCTTCCTCCTCGGGACTTCCCGCCAGGGTTCGCATGCCCAGGGTGGGTGGGAGTGGGGGATGGGGGAACCGGGATCTGGGTGGAAGAGTGCCTTGATTAGATCCCCCCGCTCCTACACCTACCTACCTGCGGTTTATTCCTGTGCCATATTCTCTCTGGAAAAGGCTGGGTTCCCGGCCCGGGCGGGGGTCCACTCCCTTTCCGCCCTTCCCCCCTACCCCGCCTAGTTATAGCTCTCTACTCTCTACGCTTGGAGCTTCTCCAGCATTGGATTCTCTCCGTTTCTCGTCCCCGTTACAAATTTAGTGTCCCCCCCGCCCCGGGTGGTGTGTGTTTGTGGGGGGAGCTATTTTTGTTCTTTCTGGGAGCTGCCCACGCTCTGCGCCCTCTCCGGAAGCTGGGCCTGGGGCTAGACTGGGTGTGTGCTGGGGGCTGAAGATGGGGTGGGGCAGAAGACTGCTCTGGACAGGGGGAAAGGGATTTTTGTGCCAGGGGCCCCAAAGCTGGATAACTGGCGAGTTCGCAGGGGTCCAGGCATAGGAGCAGCCGATGGGGTTCAGTTATCGCTAGGTACTCCTGTTGGAGGAGACCTTTGGAAGGAGGGACTGGTGCTTCGAATCTCTAGTCGGGCTTAAGCTTCAGAAAGCTGCCAGCACCCCCTCTTCATTGCCACTGCAAGCGTGCCCCTCTCCCACTTCCGAAGCTTCATTCACAAACCCTCTCCCGCCGCGGGCACCGCCCCTCAGGGTGTCTCCCCCCCCCCCATCCCTTATGCAAATCGCCCCCGACTGGCGTAGTTGGCACGCTCGCTTAAAGGGACAGGGGCACTTGGAAACCTGTATCTTTCGCCTTTAAGGTTCGTGGGTGGGGTACGGGGAAAGAGAAGAAAGTCTCAAGCAGTCGGAGGTCTTGGAGTCCAAGGCTCTGTTTCTTAGAAGATTGAGGGATAGGAAAAGTCTTCTTGGGGAAGACTATTTGAAGTGGGATGAATCATACCCTATCTCTAATCCTAGCCCTGCTCTGAAAGTCAAAGATCATTCTCATCCCCCGAAATGGGGGTGAGAATAAGGGGTGTGTGTGTAGGGGGTGAGACCCAGAGCCTTCTGCTGTTGGAACCACCTTCCACACAGGAAGGCATAAAAGATTCTAACTTCCAGCTGGCACTGGGGTGGGGTGGGGGCGTGGAGTGTGGGAAGAAGGAACTGGGAGGCTCTTGGTTACCCCTGGTCCATCTGGCCCCCAATCCTCCCCTCCCAGTTCCCTCATCTAAGGAACCCTTTCTTGTGCCTCAGGCCTGTTCCCTCCACCCAAAAAGGGAAAAAAAAGAGAGAGAAAATATGTCTGGAAGATTTGCCTGGGGGAAGAGGAGAGGGAAGGAAAAGGGGGAGGAATTTTACCATAAATTCTGACGCAAGTGTTTGGGGGGTGGAGAAGGAGGGGCCAGGGCACTAGGCCTCTAGTGATGGAACCAGGAGGTCCGGAGCCTTTGCTCCCACTCTGAATCAAGAAGCATGATTACAGACCTTGGGTTCAGGATCTGGGGAAAGCTAGCAGTAGGGTTAGTCAGGGAGCTCTGAGCTGTCCTGATTGGCATCAAAAACCCAATGCAGAGAACTCAGGAAGCACTGGCCCCAGCCTGAGTATCTTCCCACACCGGCACTGGAGCATAGCCTGGAAGAAAGGCTGTTCACTGGGAAAGGACCCAGCTTTGGGTATTTAAAAATTGCTGTTTCTGGGTAAAACTGGGCTAGTATCAGATAGCTATCCAGACAAACACATATCCAGAAGCGTAAAAATATATGAACACACATATGTGTGTGCAACACACAATATAAACCCATTACCACATATATGTGCAGACATATGTATTCAAAAAGACATTTGTACAGAGAGACATTACATACACCAAGTCATATTGTAGTGTACCAGAAAGAGCATTGGGTTCCAATCCCAGCTCACTAGTTGTGTGTCCATGGGCAATTCATTTCACCTCAGCCAAGACTGTTTCCTCATCTATAAAATTGGAAAAATATTTGTGCCACCTACCTCATATAATTATTGTTACAAAAGTGCTTTACAAACTTTAAAGCCCTATAAGACATGAGTTATTACACACACATAATGCACTCCTTCACAGCCTTCTGTGCAAAGGGTAAAGACATAAATATATGCATACATAGAAACATAAGTACACATAAGCAAATATTTGTGTCTTAATTTCTCATAGCCTCAGTTTCTTTATCTACAAAATGGAAATAATACCTACAGTTGCATATTTAAATGAGATAATGTTAAGTGCTTTGTATACCTTTTAAATATATTATGGTTACAGTATTATGGTTTTCAAGACCTATTCTGGTCAATCTTCTCTAGGAGAGCCAATGTTATTTCTCAAATGTGATACTCAGGACTGAACTGAAGTCCAGATGAGAGTCTGACCTGGATAAAGCTGAACTATGACCTTTCTTATTTGTTCCACTCAGCTCTGAGACTTGGTGGGGCTGGGATCGTAACAAAATTGCTTCCTCATCCATGTCTACCCTCTCCCAATGTGATCTGTCCCCTGAAAAGTATTCCAGCCCATTATGTAGTTTCCGCTCCCACTGAGACCCCAGAAACTCTTTAATTAGAGTATTCCTTTCTCAGAAGCTCTGAAAAGGAAGTGGGAAAATTAGTCTGATACGGAAGTTTCAACCTCATAGAATATTAGGACTGGAAAGGCCCTTACAGATAATTTGCTCTAAATGTTTAATTTTTTATAAACAAGTAAACTGAGACCTGAAGAGAGGAAATGACTTGCCTAAGTTCTTGCTCCAAACAAACGGCATTATTGTGAATTTCTAGCAAGAGGGAAAATGTGACCATTCTCCATGAAAAGTCTTCCCTGAGAAAGTAAGATTTTTGGACAAACCTTCAAAACTGGTAAAGAGAATGAAGGAGTTAATAGTGCAATTATCTTTGACCTAAGTCATATTCATAAAGCCGTCAATTTTGTAATGAGTTTCACATTTTAAGAGGAACATTGCTCTTCCAGAGGAAGATAACCAGATACTAGAATTTTCTGAAATTGAAATCATGGCAGACAGTTACAAAAACACAACATATATTATCTCATGTAATCATCACTACAGCTGTGGAAAGAGGTGCTACAGGCATTACTGTCTCTCTCATATAGATATGGATTTCTTAAACTTTTTCTACCCATGATCCCTTTTCACGCAAGAAATTTTTATGTGACCCTGGGTACATAGATTTATAAAACAGATATACAAACCAAACATTTACTGATAATAAATCATAAGTGGGATTGAGACTAACAGTTTTAGAAGCTGGATTAGACTCTAAATTTAAGAGAAATCAAGTTCCTTGTCCAGGATCACACAACTCACACTGGCCAGTAGCTGAATTTGAATCCAAAATCTCTTGAGACTCCAGCTCTTGCCTACTTACCACATATACCACACTGATTCTGCTGATATTTAAGAATCAGATGAAGGAGCTAGAAGAAGAAGAATGAAGAAGACTTCACAACTGCACCAACAATGCATCAATGTCCCAGTTTTCCCGCATCCCCTCCAGCAATCATTATTATTTTTTCCTGTCATCTTAGCCAATCTGACAGGTATGTAGTTGTATCTTAGAGTTGTCTTAATTTGCATTTCTCTGATTAATAATGACTTGGAGCATCTTTTCATATGGCTAGAAATAGTTTCAATTTCTTCATCTGAGAATTGTCTGTTCATATCCTTTGACCATTTTTCAATTGGAGAATGGCTTGATTTTTTATAAATTAGAGTTAATTCTCTATATATTTTGGAAATGAGGCCTGATAAAGTTTCAATTCTAAATCTAACATCTTTTTGAGCCAATCTATCAGAAAGCACTTATTAAGCACCTACTATGTGCCACTGTACTAAGTAAAGGGATATAAAAACAAGTCAGTTCCTGTCTTCAAGGACTTTACATTCTAAGGGAGGAGAGGCAACAAGAAAATATATACAGAATATATACAAAATCCTTAATATGTCCTTTTGGAAAAGCTATATAATTCTGGGTAGGAAGTAAATATGATCATCCAGTGACAATTCTTTGTGTCCCTGAAGTCCCTGTAGTACTTTTAGTGACTTTGTGGAGATAAAGATCCAGGTTGACAACATTCCAAGGGTTCAGGGAAATGAAGGAGAGCTTCATGGAAGAAGGAAGCATTTTAGTTTAGTCTTAAAGGATGAGTAAGACGTTAATGAGTGGAGCTTTGGAGATGATCTAGGCACAAAGGAAAAGGTCTCTGAGAAAAGACAAGGAAATGAGAGATCATGATGCATGTTTGGCTGGAATAAAGAGTGCATGGAGGAAGGACCTTTGGTCCTCAAGGCCAATTCTTATCTTCTTAAATATTTCAGCATCCAGCATCCCAGTCAGAGATTCCTTATGGTAGGTTCTCTTGCATTCTTCCTCAATATCTTGTTCCCTTTTACCAAGCATCATTTCCTTTCCCTTTGCTATCTCCTTTCCATGCCCTTCTGGAATTAGAATCTCTATTTTCACAAGGGCTTATTAATAAATGAAGAGTTAATCAGAAGTCATGTGGAATTTTATGCTCAGTTCTAGGAACTACATTTTAGAAGAGAATGAACATACTGGCATATCCAAGGAAACAACCAGGATGCAGGGATATATTAGTAAATGTTTAACAACTGGATCTCTATAAAAAATACAACACACTTTAAAGTTTAATTTTCATGATTAATATTTTATCCATTACTTTATTGTCTGGAAATCAACAAAACAGTCAATAAAGTTCTGATTTGTTGTGTTTTTCTGATTTCTAAAGTATAAATGCTTATTGAAATTTTAACATTAGGCTTGAACTAGCTCTAGCATACCCAGGAGGGTGAGAGATCTGTAAACCACATAACTCGAGGAGATATTGAAAGAGCTGGTGATGTTTATCCTAGAAAAAAGGAGAAGGCATGATGGCTGTCTCTAAAAACTTAAGGGTAAGGGGCACAGTGGATAGAGCACTGGTCCTGAAATCAGTAATATCTGAGTTCAAGTCCAACCTCAGACACTTAGCATTTACTAGTTGTGTGACCCTGGATAAGTCACTTAATCCCAATTGCCTTACAAAAAAAGCTGAAGGGTAGTCACATGGAAAAGAAATCTTGGACTCAGAATTAAGAACTAAGAGTGGTGGATAGAAGCTGCAAAGAGTCAGATTTAAGTTTGAGATTGGGAAAAACTAAATGCAAGTACTATTCAAGGATAGAATGGATTCCCTGAATACTCAGTAGGTTCTCCTTCACCTGAGGTATTCAGAAGGTGGTTAATTTTCAGGGGTGTTAGCAGCCATTTATGTTCAGAGATGGCTTAGGTCAGGTAAACTTACAGGTCTCTTCTACCCTTAAGATTATGTGATTTGTAATTCTGTGATGCTCAACCAACCTGTTAATTTGATAGGATGATGAGGAAGGGAAGGGTTCCATTTCTAGTTTTCTTGACACATCACAGAATCTCAAGGAGATTAGTAATTAGAAAAGAGAGTCAGGTGGAAGACTCAAATACACTTTTCATTTAATTCTGTAGCTCTGCCTCCTGAGAGTCAAGCCAGAAAAATTCTCTTTTTTTTTTTCTTAGAAAATTGGCAATCAGAGTAAAAGACTTTGGAGAATAGGCCAACCTAACAGGGCTCAGAAGAGACCCATAGGGCTACTGCCTTTGCCTCCCTAAATGCCTCCCACGTGTTTTGGGAGTGTTTTTGTTTGCTGTCTGAAAATCCACAACACACACACTGGCAAGTAGTTATTCAGTAATTTATATGAAAAAGATCAGAGTGAGTTAGACACCAAGTTTGATGTGTCAACTGCAGGGGTTTGCTGGAGAAAGCTCAAATGGTAGGGAAAAACTAATTGTTAGATTATTTTTTTTAGTGTATTTTCATCTCAGGAATCAGTAGAGATTACAAATCAGGGCTTGATTTATTCTTTTGTTGATTGTCTAGACTTAAAAAACTGATGGGGAAGATGCTAACACAGATTGAACTTTAAAAATATGTTGGACAGATAGTTGTTAAACAATTACCTGCTCATACCTATCTAACATACGAGATAGGAATTCCCTCCTCTACAAATTCCCCTCCTACCCAACACCTAATGCAATATTAGGCTACATTAATAAAAGCAGAATGTTCAGAGGGACAGAAGTGTTCATTTCTACTTCTGCTCTAGGCAGACTTCGCTTCCCAGTCTAGACCACTGAGCTCATTTTTGGGTACTATATTTTAGGGAATTCACTGATAAGTAGAATCATGTCCTAAAGATAGTAACAGAGTTATAAGGGTACTGAAGAACGTGTTATATGAAGGTCACCTGAAGAAAATGGGGATGTTTGACCTAGAGAAAAGAAGACTTTCAGTGGAGATAGGAGAGGCACTGTATAATAAGGGAAAACATTGAACTTGAAGACAAGAGGCCTGCATTCAAGAACCAGTTTTGTTGCCTACAAGCTTTGTGGCTTTGGGGGTTGTTTAGATGGTCCCTAAGTTCCCTGCCAGCTCTAATGGTGATCATCAAGTGTTTGAAGAGCTCTCATGAAAAGAAGAATTAAATTTGTTTGGCTAAGTCCCAGAAGGTGAAACTAGGACTAATGGGAGAGGCTTGCAGGTAGATAGACTTTAGTATCCAAAAGAACTGAGCTGCCATAATAGGTGGCCAGTTTTCCATTGTTAGAGATATTCAGGTTCAATTTGGATGACCTCTTGTGGAGGATGTTTTATAAGGGATTTGTACCTAAGTACAGGATGGACCAGTGATATTAATGGTTCTTTTCAATCTACTATTCTATTATCTATACAAAAATAAAATGTTTAAAAAATACCCCAAAGTTATTTTTCTGAAAATTCACCTTCTCTTTGGGGGAATTCAATGCACATTTAGCATCCTGGGGTGAGTACTTTATTTTTAAAAATTGAGCCACAATCCTAGCCTGTTCCAAGTGTCCTAACTGAGGCTTGGTATGTTCCGTGTAGAAACTTGTGCAGGACTATTGTGAGTTTCCTCTTTCAAAGATGGTGATGGTGGGTTGGGTAATAGAGGAAGGAATACTAATAACTCCTATTTACATAGCAATTTAAGATTATCCAATTGATTTCCTTACAATTAGTCTCTAAGGAATGTACTATTTGATGCTGAGAGAAGTCAAAGGACTTGATTGTGGTCATACCACCTGTAAATGTCATGGACTAAATGCTATGGGTAGCATTCAAGACCAAGTCTTTGCCCATTCCAAATCTCAAACACTACTCCTAAGTGCCTTTCTAAATGAATAATGGTATTAACATGAATACAAAATTACCATAATCCAAAAAGGCCATACCCTTTCTCTCTCCACCTTCCCTGCCTCAATTTAGTTGGAACCTGATTCTTCACAGTCAGCTGACTCTGGGATTGGCCAAAGCTGCCTTGGAGCCAAAAGAGAATGAAGGTGTATGGAGCTTCACTGGGAAGATTTTCCTTCTTTCAAGTCTACATCTACCTTTCTCTAAGGTCCTGTTTCCGCTTTTTCCATCAAAAAGTCAAATTCTTCTTCCAAACAATATCTTAAAATATTTAAAGACAGTTACCATATTCCCCACCTAAGTCTTCTCTTTTCTGGAATAAGGGCCCCCAGTTCCTTCAAATGATCCTTAAACAGCCTGAGGCTACTCATCATTTTGGCTGCCCTCCAGAGACCAGTTCATTAAAATACTTTAACTATGGTACCTACAATTGAGCATAATATTCTAGGGCAGACTACAGCTGAAATACAACTTTCCTTTTGGACACTGCTTCTGATATTGTTTTATTCGTCTAAGATCTTGCCATTTGTGGTTGCCATTTAACATTGTCAAATCATTTATTTGGCCAGTTGATTTTTTGAACCTGTGTATAGAACTTTGCATTTATCTTGATTACATTTTTTCTCATTTTTAACTCAGTCAGTAGTCTAGGCCAGAGGTGTCAAACATTCGTGGGCTACAAGAAACCAGCAATACTACCCAATATGGCAGGAAACAGATTAAAATATAATTGAGAAATATTTAACAAAACAGAAAAAAATACAATACAGCATAGATAGCACTAACATTTTGAAACTAAGTAATTATGTTGTTGCAGGGATTGTTGGTCCTAATTTTTATTTGAGCTTGACACCACAGATCTAGACAGCTCTCTAAGTTTCAGAGAAAGTGGCAACCTTCAATGGTAGAGAGCATTTCTTTACCTGAAAGTTCCCACAGATTCAGTCCTTATCCCTTCCATTGGTCCCACCTGTTAATCTTTTTAGGTCAAAAACCTGTGTATTAGCTTCCTTTCCCAGCTTTTCGGCATTCCCAGTTTCTCTCTCCTTCCTCTAATCTTTATATTTGCTTATCAATGTATATGTTGAATTCTCTCAGTAGAATTTAAGTTCCTTGAGGACAAAAACCATTTTATCTTTGTCTCTAGCTCCAGTACCTAGCATAGTACATCAACCATTTTTGTTGTTGTTCAGTTTATTCAGTCATGACCCTATGGACCATACAGTTCATGGGGTCTTCTTGGCAAAGATTCTGGAGTGATTTGCAATTTCTTTTTCCAGTGAATTAAACAGAGGCTAAGTTACTTGCCTAGAGTCACACAGCTAGTAAGAACTCAGGTCTGTTTGCCTTGAAGTCTAGAGCTCTATCTTCTGCACCACCCAGCTGCCTTTCAAACATGTTAAGTGCCTAATAAATGCTTGTTGGATTCAATTGTCAATAAGCCTATGAATATAGAGAGCAAGCCCATTCCAGCTCCTATGAATCCCTCTCTGGAGTAGTTTCTTCCTAGAGCCCACTAGAAGCTGGGATCCCACTATCCAGACTTGACTGGACTCCATCTTAGAAGTAGCCGCAGGGCAGAGACTCATGGCAATTCCTCTGCCTTGGGTGGTTCCCAGGTTATGGGGTAAGGATATAGGACAGAGTAGACAATAAAATAGGATCAACTATCCAGAGGATTTGGGGGGCAAACAACATTCTAGAACTCCAGAATGTTAGTGCTAAGAAGGATCTCAGAAGTCCATCTAGTCTAACCCATACCAAAGCAGTCTTGCCTTTCACACAATTCCTGACAAGAGGTTGTGCAACCTTCACATCAGTGAATCACTCTAGTGATTTGTTAATGTTTTGAAGCAGCTCCTTCCACTTCTGGATACCTCTAATTGTTAGGAAGCTTTTCCTTAAATGGAGCTGAAATTCAACTCTTTTCAGCTTCCTTCCATCACTTCTACTTCTTGCCCTTTCAGCTCTGCATAACAAACTTCATTTCTCTCCCTATTCAAATATGATTTCAGTCGTCATGTACCCTCTAAATCCTTTCTTTCCTAGTATATCCCCATATCCTTTAACTAATCACCACAGAATATAGTTTCCAGTCTCCTTACAATCCTGGTCACCCTTCCCAGGATATTTATCTACATCTGTCTAGAATCAAACAAGATAGTTCAGGTGTGATCTGATTAGAAAGAAAGACAGTTAGACTGTTGGTTATGTCCTTTGTTCCTTTCTTTTACATCATATGTTTGGTTAGGGATGTTACTTACTGTTTCTTACTGTTCAAGTCAATAGAACTTTATAGTCATTAAACAGTAAGTACTTGCTCACTGATGGGGATGCAGGGACCAAAATGAAACATTTCTTATCATCAGGGGACTTAACATTGTGCTTTAGAGAAACAATACGGACATGCAGAAATACTGAAATATGCAAATGTATTGTCAGGAGAGGGAGAAGAGTCTCAGGAAAGGGCACATGAAGGAAGCTGCAATTAAACTGATCTTTAATTAAATCTAGGGATTCCAAGAAGAGAGGGAAAAGAAGGACAGCCCATGGAAAGGCACAAAGATGGAAAATGCAATTGTGTGTAACAGAAGTGCAAGAAAGTCAGTTTGGCTGGAATTAAGAACATATGAGAAGTAATGTGAAATCAGCCTAGAAATATGTTAGAACTAAACTTTGAAGGCACATAGTAGGTGCTGTATGAATACTAAGTGACTGACTGACCAACTGAAGGATTTTAGTGCCATAAAAAGGAATTTGTATTTTATCCTAGAGGTAAGAGTGATCCCCTAGAACTTCTTGAGTAGAGGAGTAACAAAATTAAAGTTAAAGTTGTTCTTTAGGAATATCAATTTGGCAGCTGTGGAGATGGTAAGTTGCAGAAGGAAGTGACTGTTGGCTCTTATTGAACAAATCCTCATTCTGCAGATGGGGAGACTGAGACTCAGCTTGGGGAAGCAGTTATCCAAGGTCACACAGTAAATTTAATGACAGCCAGCACCAGAAGCCAGGTCTCCTGATTACCCAGTATAGGGCTCTCTCAGAGGCACCACACTGTCTCTGATCATTAGTAAATGGGTGTCGGATGCTGGTGGATCACAGCCATACTAATTACAATGAGATTTAATAATAAGGTGTCTCCAGGCTGCTCATTATCAGCAGGCGGGCCTTGTCTTCTGGCTTCCCTGGGCCCCCCCCCCCCATTCCTTTCTCCCTCCTCTTTTCCAGCCCATCCTCCACTTTTCTAGACTCAGACCTCCTCCCAGCGGCTGGCCGCATCACCCACATCCTCCTCTGGCGGCAGCTCAGTTTTATAAATAGCCCTGGAGCGTGTGACTGGGAGCGGCAGTGGGGAGGGGCCACTGAATCTGGCAATAGTCCTGCCAGGGCAGGGCTCTGAGCTTCTCTCCTGGCCTTACCCATTCTAGCTAGCCCTAGGGTCATAGGCCAGGGGCAGCAAACTTATTAGTGATGAATGTGGCCACCCACAGTGCCCCATGGCTGTTTTCCCAGGCCTGGGGAAGGGTAAATAGAAGGAGACTGGGTTACTGAATATAAAAGAGCAGGGAAGCAATAAGCATGGAACCTAGGTCGCTGTGTGGGAAATTGTTTTAGACAGGTCTGGGTCATTGGATCTTTTTTTTGTTTTTGTTTTTCTTTTAAATCCTGGAAGAACAGGTAAAGATTATTTTTCAGTTTAAACCCCTTGTTTTACAGAGGAAGAAACTGAGCTCCAGGGAAGTTGTCATAACCATTTCATTGACCTCTAGCATTGAGTTCCCATCCCCTTTTCTGAATCCTAATTCTCTTATCTAATCCTCCTTCTGCTTGTTGAGCCTCTATGCTCTTTCTATGTTTTTATCTTCCCCCATCTCCTGTCCCTCCAGCTGAGACCCCAGTCCTTTCATTGAATATTTATTCCTCAAAGTCATCATCTCTATCAATTATTCTGTTTCCTCTCTAATCTTTCCTTTATCTATTTCTTAGTTCGGGGTTGTCATCTCCTGAGCAAAGCTTGTAGATAGGATGGGAAAGTCATCCCTAATTTGTTGGGAATGAAACAGTTCTAATTAGTCTCTTGAGGAAGGGGTCTACTTTGATTTTGTTTTTATAGCTTTATGGTTTTAGCATTTAACAAAGCATCTTGAATATACTAGACACTTAATAAATGTTTGTTCCATTGGATTTGTTGTATAATCGATGATGCTAGAAGACAATACTTTCTTGCCTTCATAGCACACATTTTAGAATAAATTTTTATTGATATCTTTTGTAATATCACCAGAATTGCCTCCAGTATCCCTTCTCTTCCTGTTCTTAGAAAGTCATCCAGTATGAGGACAGAAGGAAATGATCATTTATTAAACATCTACTATGTAACAGCCATTGTTCTAAGCACTTCACAAATATTATCTTATTGATCCCTAAAACAACTCTCAGAGTAGATGCTATTACTACCTCTATTTTTACAGTTGAGGCAAACTTCCCCAGAATTACTTAGCTAATGTCTGAGGCTGGATTTGAATCAGATCTTCCCAACTCCAGGCCCAGCACTCTATCCATTGCTCCATCTAGTTGTCACATAGTAAATTCCATTTTTAAAGAAAAATGAAAAGAAAGCAGAATAGGAAGTGCTAGGAAGCAGCTTGTGCCCGTTATTGAGTTCTTTCTGGGCTCTTAGAAATGGGGAGATTGGATCCCTTTTATTAAATTAAGTTTTGGATTCCTTTTCAGCTCCCTCCCACTACCTTACTGGTTGGGAGCAGTAAAGTCAAGGAGCTGTCCCTCATGCAGTGCTGAAGGCAGTTTGCTTCGGCTTAGGTGACTGCCTCTTTTTAATGCTCCTAGTTTTTTTCCTCTTTCCCCTTCATTTTTCTTTCCTCACACCTCTCTCCCTCTTCTTACCGCCACCCACCCATTTCCTTCTCCAGTCTTTACCACTCCAGCTTGCATCTGTTCATCTCACTCTGCAGCCACCTGTTGTACTTATCTTCCTCTATTCATCTTTGCCCTGTAATTCTGTTCCAATTTATCTATTCATCTCATATTTAATTTTGTTTCTTCCATTTCCTGTTTCCTTCTCTCTCTACTTTGTAAACTACTTTCATCTTTACTTCCATGAGAAGTTGGAAGACTAGAAAAAATCCCTCTCTACTTCTATACCCTCTTCCCCTGATGTGAGAGACAAGTTAAGTCATAACTCCCCTGGGACAAAGAGCTGACCTCAATGAGCCTAGCTAAAATCTGTCTCACGCTAACAAAGTCTAACCCTAGAAGGCTGAGTTCATGATGTCTATCTGCTCTCTGCCTTTCATCTTCCCAATTTTTTCTCTTTGCTCACAACCTCTCTTCATAACTTCCTAGCTTCAATATCTTCAGAAATACATCCATTTCCCCCTCTGTAACACTGTTCCAGGCAGTGAAAAGGGAGCCCCTAGGAAGGTCTGGACACTTTCCTTCCATCCCCAACCTTTTCTCTTTGCTCACAACCTCTCTTCATAGTTTCCTAGCTTTTAATGTCTTTAGAAATACATCCGTTTTCTTCTCTGTAACACTGTTCCTGGCAATGAAAAGGAAGCCCTTAGGAAAGTCTGGACACTTTCCAGGAATGATTCTATCAGCCCAGTCAGGCCCCCTATTAAACTCCATTCTCCTGCCACTGATGGGAAAGACCTGAGGAATAGGAGTAGGAAATAAGGTGAGGGAGTACTTTTGTCAAGGTATCACAAATCCAAAAGAAGCCTCTAGTCAAGTTCCTAAAGCTAAGGTCCAGAACATAGAGTTCTGAGTAGGACAAGAATACCAGTGACTCTCCTTTTACCTCTCCCCAAGATAACCTACCACCCTGAGAAAAAAAAGATAAATACTGATGTTTCTGTCAGTGACAGTGCTTTGATATTTTTCATTGTCAGGAAGCTCCACTGAAGACAAGGTAGAAAATGGGTCAAATCTTCCTTGTCCCCTTAGGTTATTGACATTTTTACCAGCACCCTCTACAATTCATCATGTATTTTTTGCATACCCTGTTCTCTCAGGCTTAGAGCTCGGAGGTTGTCTCTGTATTAATTCTTTCTTGTTTTATTCTATTTAAAGTTTAACCAGATCGCAGAAAAGAAATGGCTGGGCAGGTTTTTCATAAGAGGGAAAGTGAAGGGTGGGGTATTAGAGGTGATGGGAGGGGGACATCTGGGACCAAGGGTTAAGGGGACACTTTTTCCTTATCTCTTCTGCTTTCAGCTTATGTTTATCTGTTTTTCAATAACACTGTCACTTTTTCCCTCTTTCCCTCTCCCCTCTTTCCTCCTCATCCTCTCTTCTCACATATTTTTCTTTCCCATATTCTGTTTCCATGTTGTTTCATGCCTCCTTCCATCTCTTCTCATCATACCCTCTTCTCTCTCCTCTCCTACCCATTTCTTGGTACCCATCTCTTTTTTTCATCTCTTCTCATCTCTCCTTATCTCTTTTTCTTCTCACCTCTTCACCTCATTTTTTTTCTTCTACCTGTCTTTTAATTTCCATTTATCTTATTGTCACTTCATCTCCATGTTTTTCCCTCACCCCATTTCTCCCTCTTTTTGCCTCTCCTTTTCTGTCTCTTTCTACAGTCAAAAAAGCCAAGTTTGATGGTGCTCAAGGTAAGTGATCCCACCTTGCTTTTTATTTTTGTTTTGATAGATCAGGATGAGAATATGTATGAATGACCACTCATTTGGAAGGGTAATGTTTAGGGATAGAACATAGAGTAAAAGGAGAGAGACAGCTCATCTCTTCTCTAACCCTTCCCAAATCCTTTGTAATAAAATAGTGATTGGGGGTAGATCTAGGACCAGTGGAAGAAAGTTACAGAGGGACTGATTTTGATTCAGTGTGAAAGAAAATTTCCTAATGAAGACCTATTTAAAATTGTCTACCTTGATTTGTAATGAATTTCCTGCCACTGGAGAACTTAAAGTTGAGGTTGACTATTCTTCTGGCATTTTGTAGATGGGATTCTTATTCAGATTCAAAAAGGACAGGTCCCCAACTTTAAGACTATGATTCTACAAGGGACCAGACTCTTGGGCAATAAGCTCTACTTTTATTAATTATCTGAGACTGTTTACAGGTGTTTGAGTATGTAGATTGCCTGTTTTCCTAATGCTTTCCACATACCCAAAGTCTGTTTGGGGTTGTTCTGGGGAATGGATTTAGGGAAGTTTTAATTGGAGCCACTGAGAGAATCAAAGAGACCTAGTGGGTCCAACCCTAAAAACCTTTCCACTCTGCCTTCTATCTCTTCCCTCAGAAAAATTCAATACCTACGTGACCCTGAAGGTGCAGAATGTTAAGAGCACCACCATCGCGGTGCGGGGGAACCTGCCATGCTGGGAGCAGGATTTCATGTTGTGAGTATCTGTGGCACTCCAGTAGCCACTCTTATCTATTTATTCAGTTATGAATAATAGCAACTATGAAGGGCTGTGGAAGCTGACTCAGAGCACAGGACTGAATGATAATAATAATTACTCAAATAGTCATAGCACTTTAGAGATCAATTTTCAGTTTACAAAGATTTCCCTTATTCATCCTCTCATTTGGTCCTCAAATAACCCCTGAGAAGTTAGTAGAGTGGGGATTCTTATGCCCATTCCACAGGTGGGCAAGCTAAGAGTCACATAGGGGACCAAGGAACTCATTGGTAGAATGAGACTCACACTTGAGTCCTCTGACTTCAGTTCTATTGCTCTTTTCACTGCACTACCTTATTCAGTTACTTAGGCCTCTATTTTTCAGGCTTAAAAGAAATCTACCAAATGAGAAGCTGGGGCAGCATTCACCAGATTCAGTTACGTAGGTTCTATACCCTCTCCCCTCAAGCCAGATAGCTTCTCAGAGATGCTAGGATTATTCTTGTTCCTACCTCCTACGGCCATCTATCCTACCTTGCTATTAAAGTATCAGATTTCTCCAGATCTCTGGCCTTGGGGTGGACAATTTTCTTTCTTTCTCCACCTCACTTTTGTAAGATGAGAGTTGGATGGACTTTTTCCACAGACACAGGAACCCTTCTCCTAACTCACTAAAGTGCCTTTGATCAAGTCATTTTCTTTCTCTAAGTCCTAGTTTTCTTTTCTATTAACTGGAGAAGGAATTGGACTACATGAGTATAAAGCCACTTTCCAGTTCCCAGTTCTGTTATTTTACCAGCCATTAAAAGGATAGCAAATAAATCCAAAGTTCAAAACTGGTTAAGTCAAAGCTTACAGTCTTGGAACATGAAAATCTTAGCTCTACATTTTCCTAATGCAATCAGGCTCATTAGCTTTCCTTCTGTTTAAGTTCCCTCAAGATATAACTCTATCAGTTAATTCACAGAGGTCCCTAGGTATAATCTTCTTCCATTTTCATCTCTGGCATTGGGTATGGCATTTATCCTTGACTTTTAGTCCCATCTATTTTTCTGGGGCTTCAAGTTGATGAATCAGTTGAGTCACCTGCTTGTAATAATGTACATCCTCTTTCCGGGAGACAAGCTGACATAATAATAATAATAACTTGCATTTCTATAGTAGATTAAGTTAAAACAAGTGTTTTCTTTACAACTTGGTGAGGAAGGAAGGGAATTTAAGTATTATTGTTCCCATTTTATATATGAGGAAAATGAGGCTCCACAATTGACTTACTCAAGATCACATAGCTACATTTATAAATTCGTGGCATTTGAAACTAGAAAGATTGCTAGAAATCATCTACAGTTTACAGAAGGTAACTGAGGTTCAAGCAGAATGGCTTACTTTATCAAAATTATACAACTTGGCAGCCTCGTGAGGCAAGTGATAGAGCACTAGACTTGGAATCAAGGAAGCCTGAATTCAAATTTGGCCTCAAACACTTGTGTGATCTTTAATATCTGTCTAGCTCAGTTTCCTCATCTGTAAAATGGGGAGCAATAAAAGCCCCTACCTCTTAGAGTGGTTGAGAGGATCAGATGAAGTAATATTTGTAAAAGTGCTTTGCCAATCTTAAGGTGCTACATGAATGTTAGCCACTATAAAACAAGTCAGTCACAGATCTAAGATTATTACCATGGCCCCAATTTTTATCCCCTACAGTTTACAAAACTCTTCTCATTGTTCTGTGTGAGCTGGGTGGTGTAAAAGTCACCAATCCCATTTTACAGAGGATGAAACTGAGGCTCTGGGAATAGAAGTGACCTTACGAAGACTGCCAGTCTAGGAAGCATTAATTAGAACTCAGACCTAGGTATTGTGGCTCCTAGCCTAGAACTCTTTTCAACATGCCATGATCCTCTCATGGGAAGCCTTTGTTGCTGTATGGATGCTGGGTAGAACTGGCTTGAGTCTAGGGCCCAGGATCTGAGGAGTGGAAGAGATTAAGGATAGACCCTTAAGACACAGCAAAGTATGTGGCGAAAAGGGAGAGTAGTGACTGGGAAACCTCTAACTATCTATAGTCTTGGAGGGTGGTGGGGGGGGGGGGGGAGAACAGAATGAACAACAAATTCACAAATATTTGTTTGAAACCTACTATATACAGAGAATCCTCCTCTACTCAGGCCTGGGGAAAATTTGAGATTTCATTAAGGCCAAAATGTAACTTTTGTGGAATACACAACCTGGTGGAGGATGAAAAAGCAAACACAGATGATGAGTGAACTATGATATGATACATACAGTAGAGAGGTACAGACAAAGTACTATGGGGAACATCATTTTCTTTTTCTTCTTGGAGGAAATAGCATTTGGTTTGTCTTTCAATAATGTGAGAGAAAAGAGGGGAA
Source organism: Sarcophilus harrisii (assembly GCF_902635505.1). Taxonomy (NCBI): domain Eukaryota; kingdom Metazoa; phylum Chordata; class Mammalia; order Dasyuromorphia; family Dasyuridae; genus Sarcophilus; species Sarcophilus harrisii. The sequence continues at coordinate 656,872,436 of NC_045426.1, forward strand.
GAGAAGGAGGGAGAGAGAGAGGAAAGGAAGAAATGAGAGAGACAGAGAGGGAGAGAGAGAGAAAAAGAGAGACAGAGATTCAGAAAAAGAGAGAGACAGAGACAAAAAAAGAGAAACACAGAAAGATAGAGAAAGATAAAGAGAGAGAAATAAAGAAAGGGAGGGAGGGGGAGAGAGACACAGAAAGAGACAGAGAGAAGGGGAGAGAGAGAGAAAGAGAGAGAGAGACAGACAAACAGACAGACACACACACACTCTCTGACTGAGATTTCAGGAATAGGGAACAGAATAAGCAAATTCAGTTCCATTCAATTCAATAAGCATTTATCAAGTGAATGAATGACTCAATAAGAAAGCATTTATATAGTGCTTACTATGTGCCAAGTACCAAGGATATAAATAGACATAGAATCAGTCCTTGCTCCCAAGGACCTAATATTCTAATTGAGAGAGTGAGGGTGGAGAGGAGACAACAGATATAAGAGACTTCAGCTTCAGGACAAATGGGAAGGGCTGAAAGTACTTTGGAAGCAGCTGATGGGCAAGAGATAAAATCTAGAGGTTGTCCATCTTATTGGGAAGGACCTCATCTCCCACTATTGGGAGGGGGGATTTTTAGTTCCCTTCTCCAGTGGTAGGGATGAGAAGTGTCAACTTAACAACAATAATTCTTATTATCATTCAGCTGTGCAAAGTTAGAGTAGCCATCCCGGAGCATTCCCTGATCAACCACAGTTGGACACACCATAACTCAACTCAAACATAGTGATATCATTTTGGTCTTCTTCAAGAACAAAGGAAATTAACCAACCAATTATCATTACTATCATTTATAACATTTTACAATTTATAAAGCACTTTACATGTAAGCTCATGTAAATAATAGCCCTTTGAGGTAGGTAATGTCCCCATTGTACAGATGACAAAACTGAGACTGAGAGTAAATAACTTGCCTAGGATGACAAGGCTAGTTAGTGTCTGAGGCTGGATCCAAACTCAGTTCTTTCTGACTTCAAGTCCAACATTCTATCCATTGTATCTCCTGGTTGCCTCTGGTTCCTTCATCCAGGATTAGGGAAGGGGCAAGAGAGTTGAAGGAGGAGGATACTCCAAAGCAATTGCTCTTGCCAGACTTGCTTCCTAGTATACTGCTGGATTATGGACGGCTTGGATTGGGAAGAGGAGAGTAAAAAGATAGCTGTATAGCTAAATGACCTCTAATGTCCTCTCCAGCTCTAAATAAGAATATTTGACATTGATTTGACATTTTAAGAGTTTCAAAATTTTGTATACTTACTAACACACAGAGTTAAGTGACTTGCCCATACTGAGGCCTTCCTGACTCTAAGCCCAGTTGTCTATGGGAAGTGCTATTAATTGTTAGAATATAAATGACCTGCCGAGCAGCATGTAGCTGGTAAGTGTCTGAACCTGGATGTAAACTCAAGTCAGGTGGATTCCCATCCTGGTTTTTTTATTTACTGTATCTCCTAACTACCTGATATTCTCATTTCTGGCTATGGATCTATGAATGATTGCTCTCCTGCTTTCCTTCTGCCTCTTCTGCCAGTGAAATTAATCGCCTGGACCTTGGCTTGACAGTGGAAGTTTGGAATAAAGGGCTCATCTGGGACACCATGGTGGGCACTGTGTGGATTCCCCTACGGACCATTCGACAGTCTAATGAGGTGAGCACAAGGGATGGGGGATGGGCAGCAGCAATGAACTATTTATTGAATAAATGTTCAAGATGGGGAAGGAGGCAGGAGAGTAACAGGAGAGGGAGTGGTCAAAGGTGGTACTTTCAGGTTTGGAAGCAAGACCAGGGCTTATCAGCCAGGCTTCCTGAAGGAGGTATTCCAGAGCTGGGGATAGTTCCTACCTGATCTTTCTTATAGAATTCTTTTCTTTCCCCAAGGTAGACCATAAAGCAAGTGGTAGAGTAGTTTTTTTGTTCTTTATTCTTTTTCCTGGCCACAAACCTAATTGTCTCACTCCTACCCAGAGCCCCAATGCTGCTGTGATTCCCCTTTGGCCCCCCCACCCCAAATGGATGCAGTAGTTTTCTTAAAATAATATTATATTTTAAATGTCTAGTGATAGGGACTGGTTGAGATGGTGCACAGTAGAAGGGTACCAAAAGGGTTACAATGAGCATTAATTAAGAAAGAAGGAGGGCAAGGATATCTGACAGGTGGTCCTACCCACCTGCAGCAACATTTTCCCTTACTACTAGTTTTAATGTTTTGATGTTCTCTTTTCCTGCAACCCTCTTCTTCCTCTGACCACTTCTGGATTTGATGGGGGTTCCCTTTTTCAGGAGGGCCCTGGTGAATGGCTCACCCTGGACTCTCAAGTCATCATGACAGACAATGAGATCTGTGGTACTAAGGACCCCACCTTCCATCGAATTCTCCTGGATACCCGCTTTGAACTGCCCTTGGGTAAGTGCTGGCTTCAGAACTTAGAACCTACTAGTCAAAGGAGAGTTCCCAGAGTTTTTCTCAAGCCAAATTCTGTCCCCTTTCCCTCCACTGAGACTTTCTAGGATCTGACTCATGTCTAGCATTTTATATGAAGGAAAATATATTTCATGTGGATATTCATGAAGAATACAATGTAGGGCATTTGGTTGAGGTTCAATGAAAAGAGAACAGACATGATATTATGATAAGAGCATATTATAGATTGCTTGGCCAGAAGAAAGAAATGGAAGATGATTTCTATAAACAGGCCATAAGGAGGAATTATATAATTGTGTTGAGTGACTTCAACTATAGCCACAGTTCTCTGCTGAAAGCTAGATAGTTGAAAACAGGCCTGTGGACCTAATTTTGACCAATCAGGAGCATCTGGAAACCAAAGTTGACCTTGGGAGAAAGTTAAAATTTGTAATAGGTGAAACAAGGCATTGTCTGGTAGGTTTCTTATGTATGGGATAATGGAATTCAGAATTCAGAGAAAGGATAGGTAGTATTATAAGATTCTTCAGGGGAAGTTAGCTCTAGAGGGATGAGATACTTTGAAGAAAGAAATTCTGACTACATAAAACGAAATGATCTTCATATGGAATAAAAGAGTGAATTGCCTTGAGACCACTGAAAGTCCATTCTCCAAGTCAGATTTAAAGACACCTGAAGAAGAAATCCAGGGGAAGTGATAGAAAACGAGTATAAACTATATCATGGTTCTTTAAGGATAGTGTTAGCCACACTAAATCCCAGAATGAGCTAAGACAGGTGTTGAATGCTAAGGATAATAACACGATCTTTCAAATAGAGTCTAAGCTTAACATACCTCAACAACATAATGAGGGGATCAAAACAGTTAATGTTATCCTTTGCTGTTGTTGAGTCATTTAAGTTGTTTCTAACTCTCCATGAACCCATCTGAGGTTTTCTTCTCAAAGATACTGGAGAGATTTGTCATTTCCTTATCCAGTGCATTTTATAGGCAAACAGGATTAAATGACTTGCCCAGGGTCTCCCAGGCGGGTTTGAACTCGGGTTCTCTTGACCCCAGGGCCAGCACTCTACCCACTGCATTAACTAGCTGCCCACTGTATTTCTACTTTGCCATTAAAAATGCATGGTGTCTAAAATGGAGGCAGGGAAGACACCCATTGTGCTCTGCTCTAATCATAGTATATATGGAAATTGTATGCTGTTCTGAGTAGCACATTTTAGGGAAATTATTGATGAACTAAAATGTGTCCAAGATAGGAAAGGAGATGGAAACGCTGAAATATGAACATGAAGGAATAGGGAATGAAGGAAAGATTTGGAGGTTAATGATATTGTCTTCAAGTATTTAAAGAACTGTCATGTGTCAGGACTTGTTAACTTTGAACCTGCCAAAGTATAAAATGAGGAACAAGCAATTGGTATTTAAAAAAAAAAAGCATCAAGCTCAGTATAAGGGGAAAAAAACTGCTTAACAATTAGAGCTGGTTAAATGAAGAATTGGGATCCTTTTAGAGATAGTGAGTTTCCTTTTATTCAAGGTTTTCAAGTAGAAGGTAAATAACTAGTTTTTAAGAATGTGATCATAATGGTTGCCATTCAGCTATGGACTAGTCTGCATGATCTCTAAAGTTCTGTCTCTCTCTTAGATGCTAAGATTCTGTAAGAATCTGTTTTGGGAGTCCTTCTCTCTATGCCAGCCCATGTTCCTTTGTCTTTTTACCTTGAAATAGAACTAAGAAATTCTGAGTTTTGATAAAGTTTTGCAAGTTGGCCCCTACCTCCTAAATATTTTTCCTAAATATTTAGAACATCAAAAAAAAGCATTCCTTTTTACATCCCTTACTGATTTTCCTACTTGCAGGATTACCTAACGTGGGGGCCATGGATTAAAAAAATGAGTAATTATATTTCAACATAATTGGGTCATTTTGTAATTCTGTGTATTTTATTTTGTGCATTTCAAAACATAAAAGTATATGTATACTTTGCAATGTTCTGTTTTCCTTCGGATCACTGGCAATTTTTAGATCTTGATACTTGAAGCCATATAGCACTGTGGTTAAACTGTCGATGTTTAAAAGGATGGACGTTTTCAGCCTGGGATCACTGAACACAATGAACAACTTCAAAAATGCTATCCAGTCGTCTACTCTGATCTTTAGTCAAATTTATTGTCCATTTGCCATGTTTATCCCAGGTATATACACAAATGAGCTAACTCAATGGGCTACCCATCCAATTGCTTCTTGTCATCTGGGTAATTTGAATTCTTTATCCACTTAGCTTTTTGTGTGTAGACAAGCTAGTCTTTTCTCTTTTGATGGCCCAGAGCAATCACTTTAGGAGGCCCTTTAATGTCTGGGATTGATCCTATTAGCACCATGTAAAATAGGAATACCTGGAAATTCTTGCAATCAATTGGGAATCCTTCTTCCATTTAGTCTTCAAAGGACACCCTTGGTGACATCAGCAAACACATTTGTCAAGTATATTTTTCTCTGTTTTATGCCTAACTTGCTTAACAATTTAATTCTAGGGCACATGTCATAATAGAAATAATTATATATTGGAAGCCAAGAGACCTTGGTTTAAATCTCATTTTAGATACCTATTTCTGTATCTGCTGTTTCTTCATCTATAAAACAGGAATAATTATTCTTTAAAAACCTAAAGACTTGTGGAAAAGACCTTTAAAAAATCTTAATAGTGGTATATAAATGTGAATTATTATAATCTAATGAACACTTATTAAGGACCTACTGATATTCAGAGAGTCATTAAATAAAATTATTTCTGTGATGATAACTCTTGAATAATCTTAACCTATACATGGGAAATATTTTGTTGAGGAGGACCTTAAGGGATGATTTTTGTTCTATCCAGTAAAATGTTTTTATTAATTTATTTTGGGAGCAGTAACCAACAAACAGTAAAGAAAATGGGATTTTTTTATTTTCTACACATTTTGGGGGGCAGTTAGATGGTACAGTAGATAAAGTTCTGGGTTTGGAGTTAAGAACACTCAGCTTCCTGAGTTCAAATCCGTCCTCAGACACTTACTAACTGTGTGACCTTTGGCTGGTCATTTAATTTTGTTTGTCTCAGTTCTTTCATCCATGAAGTGATCTGAAGAAGGAAATAGCAAACCATTCCAGTATCTTTGTCAAGAAAATCCTAAATGGGGTCTTTAAGAGTCAGATATTACTGAATAATAATGACAAAAATATCTTCCATTGTGTGGCTATGAAGATGTGGTATAATATGGAAATTTGGTTGTAGAAATCTATTATTTCTTTCATATATTCTCACCCAGGATACTCTCAACACCTATGGAGGCCATTCTTACAAAGTTTTTAATGTAGATGGGAAAGAAAAGTATTGATCAATAGTTTCTAGTATCTTTTCAATCAACGGTGCTTTTCCCCCCCATTCTTTTGGAAAAGCCATTTCTTTTGGAAATTCCTCACCTTTGCAATATCTTTAAAATTGATTCTTTCATGCTTTAAAAATATCACCTCCATATGGACTTCTTGTGCATTTGGTTAGGTAAAGCTGTTCTCACTTCTCAAGTGCCAGTTCTGCTTCCATATTGAGTGCTGATGTGGCAGAGTCTATATATGGTGATTCTACTGTTATTTGTGATGCAAATAAATTATATAAAATGCTGGCAAGTGTTATATTTCATATCTATTGTTGACGTTCCTATTTCAGTTATAAATATTTTCAAGATTATGGGGCTTTGTTGGATCCTACACCAATTATTTGGAGCTTTGTTTTCCCATTCACTACTTTTCACTCTTCCCCAAGGCAATACTGTGAAAAATTTTCCATCCTCCTTTTTTCCATGATGTTTTGCAAATGAGCAAGTGTTGTACTCTAAAATGGTGTGGCCTTTCTTTTAATACTTCTTTGGTTGGCAGGAATCAATGCTTGCTAGCTGAATTGCTTTTTGGGTTCTTTTGGTCTCCTAGTTATTGTGACTTATATTTCTTAAACTTTTTTAAGAAATAATGATATAGAATTCTATAGAAATAATGATCCAATATCTTTATTTTTTCATTTTGGGAAGATTATAAGAACACACGGTTATAGCTATCTATTATTGGAAGAGGACTTAGAAACAATAGTTTATCTTAATAGGTGAGTTGGAATGGTTATAATTACTACAACTATCTTCATATTAACCTCCTTGCCTATGGTCTTCATAAAACTGCAACTTGAAATGACCAACTATAACATGAAATTATCTTTCTTGTTCTTGAGTGTATTATGAAACCAACTCCACTAGTAATTTTATTTACCTTTCTGAGGGTTTTTTTTAATTTACCTTTCAAGTGTTTGAAAGCCAGATTTCCATTAATCTGCAACTTCTTGATGTCATCTGATATATAAATAATCTAAATGTGGATATGGTTCAATTACTCCAGGAATGGATCAACTCATGGGTCATTTGTTGAAGATCTTACATTTAGAGTATCAGTGTTTAAAATGGTTATAAACAACTTAAAAATGATAAAATTCTCAATACCCTCTACCTTCTTTTCAATCACTTCACCTTAGTTATTATTTATTTATTTATTTTGCTGAGGCAATTGGGGTTGAGTGATTTGCCCAGGGTCACACAGCTAGGAAGTGTTAAATGTTTGAGGTCAGTTCTGAACTCAGATCCTCCTGACTTTAGGACTGGTGCTTTATCCATTGCTCCATCTAGCTGCCCCACTCTACCCTAGTGATTACTGAATGAGAATCAAAGGCCATTTTATATTTTTATCTGTTCCAATGTATTACCATATTCAAAGAATTCATCATCTAATAACCAATGTACTGATAATGTGAATATTTGTACTAATTTGGGCCAGTTCTTGGATTGGATAGTCTTATTGCTAGGACCATTCTCAAAGTTTTTTCTGTTTAGTAGGAACTGTCAAAGCTTATAATTTTCTGGTAACATCCTTTGGCTCACCTTTATACCATAATGACTGAAGATGAAGACTTTTGTAGAGGACCTACTTTGAAGGTAGAAGAAGCAGAAGTGGGGAGTTGAAAAAGAGAGGAGAGAAAAAGAGAGAGGAGGAGAAGAGAGGAGAGGAAGGGAGACAGAAGAGAAGGAAGAAGACCTGCAGGATGCTTCAATCTTCTCCTGCTCATTCCTTCCAGGAACTAAATTTGCTGCCATGCTGCTGCCTAATTAATGCCAATGATGAGCTGCTCTTAATGATGAATTGCTTCTTCCCTTGGCCATTCATCACTAAGAATACCTGTAGGAGAAGAAGCCTTCTCTCTCACACTTTTTTCTCTCTCTCCTCCCTCCTCTTTTCCTTTCTCCCCATGTTTCTCCCTTCTCTCCTTGCATCCCTCTCCATCAGCCTTTGTTTTGGAACAACTTGTTTTTCTCTCTCATATTTCAATCTATGTCCCATGAAGGCAAAGTCAGTGGGAGGTTTAGGGACTTGGGACTTCCTGCTGGGCTGACGGATGTGATTTTGATTTTCAGACATCCCTGAGGAAGAGGCTCGATATTGGGCAAAGAAGCTGGAGCAGTTAAATGCTATGAGGGACCAGGATGATGTGAGTAGTCATTAGCATGACACCCAGATTCTGTTTGCCCCAACACATGGCTATCTCAAATCTATTGGATGCCCAGATTCTTTTTCTTGGTGGGGGAGAGTGGGGTAAGACGGACCTGATGCTGGGTGAGCCAGAGCATTCTTCCTTTAAGCTGGGGAGGTAATGGTAAATTTGGGTTTTACATTTCTGACTTAGGGCTGCATAGAGTCCTCTGCTCTCCCCTGAGTTCCCTTCCCCCATTCTCTCTTCTCCCCTAAGTATTCATTCCAAGAAGAACAGGACAAGCCTCTTCCAGTCCCCAGCTCCCAGTGTTGTAAGTACTGCTCTCTTCCTTTCCTGGCCCTAAATAGTGTGAGCCTTCCCTGGGGGAAAGAGAACAATTGAGGGAAGCATATCCTCTAACTGCCTTATTGCCCGTCCTCCTGACTGGGTTTGGTGCCATCTAGAGTTTGGGTTTTTGATGTCTTCTGAGATATAGTTTTTTTTTTGGCTTTGATCCCTCCTGGTGTCCCCTGATGTGCTGTCTTTTCACAATACAAGGAGCTAGGCTTACTCAGGTCTGATTCCCCTTACAGATCCCATGGGACTCACTTCTCTGAGGTAAAAAATAAAATAAAATAATAAAAGAACCCAGTAAACCACTAATGACTTCCACCTTTGAACTTCAACTCACCCAATTTGGAATTTAACCACTACCAGATTCAAATTGTGTTTGGGGGGAGCATTTTGCCAGTAGAGTTATCTTTCATTTCTAGCAACCCCCTGACCTATTCCAGAGCCCTGCCCCTGCCTTATTTCCCCAAGGCCCCTCTCTCCTTTGGCTCCTCTTCCCTTCTGTACTTCTCCTACCTTTCTCCCCACCTTCATATATCTCCCTGTCATTTGTCATCCCTACTACTCCATCCCCACTTCACATGTGCCTGGGATGGATCGAGGGAAAGAGTTGGAAGGAAGAATGGCCAGAAAACCACATGATAAAATAACTATCTAGTGGAAAAAGGTAGGACTAAGAGCAAGGAGATCTGGGTTCCAGAAGAATCCAGTAAACCATAATGTACTATAATAATGTGGGAACCGTTTTTTTTTTTTTTTTTAATTTTTATTAGACCTAGTTCTGCCACTTACTCACTGTGCATCCTTGGGCAAGACACTCAGTCTCTGCTCCAGTTGCCTCAAATGTCAAATGAACAGAATCATCTCTGTTAACTTCCCAAGTTATGGTGGGAATGAAATGAGAGCTTTAAAATTCTTTGGGGAATAGAAAGCATTCTCCATACATGAGGGAAATGGAGAAGTTGGGATAGAGAAAGCTGGGAGCATGCAAGGAAAGCCTGTTTACCCTTTTGGAATTAGGTTGGGAATTAGGTAAGGATTTGAAGCCCCAAGAAGGTATGGAAGAGATCCTTTCGGGTAAATACCTTTGTTTTCCTCCTTCCTCCTCAGCTGCCTATTTGATCAAATGCTCAGGTAGACAGTTGGTATAAAGAGAACTATGGGAACTTAGAAAACTCACCAAGAGAATAGTTCCACAGATCCCACTATCAGATTCAGTTGTCTTGGACCCCTCTCATCCTAGTAAGGAATCAATCGGGATGAACTTGCTGAGGCTAATGCCTTCCAGCAGCTGGCTGACTGGGCAAGAAATCTGATGGATTGGGGATAGAGATGTTTCCCTAACAACTGAGATCTCTGCTCTGATATAGATGCCAGGATGACTCTCCAAGCTAAAGAGGGTCATCTCTGCCCTACTTACCCATCCATCTGGATACACAACAATCCAGGGCCAGTAGGTGAGAGGAAGAACAACACCTGGACCAAGAAAGCTTCTCACATGTAAAAGCTCAGCCAGTGAGGCTCTTTCCCTGAAAACCCAAGGCCGAAGATTTTCTGTCCGAGCTCTGGATTGAATCCAGAAAGAGTGGACAGGCAAGGGAGATAAAATTGGCAGCGGTTGTCCTGACCTCATGCCTGGCAACAGGGATAGCAAGTTTTTTTGTGTTTTTTTTTTTTTAACTTGTGGGAACCACGGGAGTTTCCCCAATGACAGGGTGATGAGATCAGGCTATAGGAGAAGCAACATGTCACAGGGGAAATTCCTCAGGTAGAGGAACTTAGTTCAGATTTGACTCTGCTACTTATTAGTTTTATCCTTTAACTTCTCCTTGCCTCAGTTTCCTTCCCTGTAAAAGGGTTCTACCACATAAATTTAAAAATATCTTCCTGTTCTAAATTGAGATGTCATCATGGCTAGAGGCAGGGCTTGGAGTCAAGAGAGACCTAAGTGCCTTCCATCTCAGACACCTACTAACTGTGTGAAATGGTCAAGTTGCTTATGTCCATTTTTATGTATCTATTCAATGAAGGTGTTGAACTTGGCTTCTAAGATCCCTTCTAGCTCTAAATCAATAATCCTATGACCTCTTAGCTTAGTATCCCAGTGTTTGGGACTTTTTTGGATACCTATGCCATATGAGGTGCAGGAGAAAGTCCTGGTTTGACCATTAACATGCCATGTTCTCTTTCCTATCTCTAAAATGGGCATAATAATCCTTCCCTTATGAGGAAGCCATGAGGGTCAAATGAGATAATGAATGTAAAACACTTGGTAAATTGTCAAATGCTAGCTAGATATTCCAATGAACAGAGTACTGAACTTGGTATCAGGAAGCTCTGAGTTCAAATCCTGTCTCAGACTCTTATCTAGCTGTGGGATCTGGAGCAAGCCTATTTGCCTCAGTTTCCTCATCTGCGGTATGAGATGATTGGACCTGTAAGCCTCTTCGAGCTTTAGCTCTATTATCCAAGGATGCATACAATTTTACTCTTAGTATTTGAATTCTCTCCATCCAAGGGATATAGGCAGATGGATCACTTCCTCCTTTTAGATAAAGGCTCTTCTCCCCATCCCACTCCCTTCCAAGAAAAGGAAGGAGAGACCTCTTTCAATGAAGAATGCAATACTTATGCTGCTGTGAGAATCTTCCCAGGAGGTATGAAGTAATTGAGAACCTCCAATGCTGTATCCTTAATGGATACACATATTCCCTAGCCCTAGTGATATCTTGTGAGCCCTGAGGCAACTCAGCACATCCTATGGAACTCAAGTCAGAAAGAGCAGGGATCAAAGTCTGTCACATGAACATGGTAACTTCTCCCATACTCAGTTTCCTTATCTGTAAAATGGGAAGTAAAATAGCATCTTCCTCTTGGGATTACCGGGAGACTCGAATGTATTAATGTATGAAAATCTTAAAGAGATATGTAAATATAATCTATTGTTATTATTATTGATCCTAGCAATACTCCCTGGCCCACACCAAAAATGAATAAATAAATAAAGGTGGGAGAGGAGTCAGGAAGAGAATTCTCTCCAGTGAAATCAGAGGAAATCCTTACCCAATGTATAAATCCCCACTTCTCACTCCTAAATTCTTTGCCTATGAAGCTGGATGAATGAAACAAAGCCACTATGTCCCTAGCACTGGGAATGCAAATGGTTTCTGTTCTCAAAGAGTTTATAATTGAATGTGGCTCCTCCTGAGCAGTATCCCCTTCCCTCCTAACTTAGCCCAGGACTTTAGTCACAGATGCTCACAATACCTCCAACTTTTCTCTGATTCCTCCCTTACCTCTTCTGACCCCACCACCTCCTCCCCAGCTTCCCACCCTCCCAACTTCCCTCTGAGCAGATCTACTTGGTCCCATTCTTTTCCAGTGTGTGTGGGTATGGGGGGAAGTTTCCAAGTTTGCTTTTGACTGTCAATTCCACAATGCTTTGGGTTGAGGGACATGGGGCAGTGATGGAGAGAGGGAGGTGGACTGGGAACATTCGGGGAGGAAGAGAGCAGGTGGCCTGAGGATACTCCCAATTCAGCTCCTGCTCCCTGTCCTATGCCCTCTCCCATGCCCCCTGCCACAAGTTCTGCCCATCTTTATTCTCTCTGCCCCTTTTCTTTGTAGGCAACTGGAGTTATTTTGGCTGGGGGGAGCAGCAGAGTAAGTACTCAGCCGGCGATCTGTCCAGTATGAGGGGGCGGAATGGGGGCATATGGCTCCTTTAAGGATATTCCCCCTCCCTTCCCCTCCCTTTCCCATGGAGAGAAATATGGGGAGTTTTACCTGGGAAATCTGGGACAGTCTATCTGGCATATCCCTGCCTTTCCTCTGTCCCTTTGCCCCCTCATCTTCCAGTCTCTGGTTATTCTCCCCTAGTGGTGACAGGAGGGGTGTCCCTATGTCACCTGATGAGCAGAGAAAAATATGGGAATTGGGGGATAATCTTGGAGCCACTCTAAAGCTTCAAGCTGAGAATGAGGGTTACAATTTGGGACTGGATGGGACCAGATGCCCACAAACACTCCCTTAGGGACCTTCAGGACTTCACCTCTCCCCAAGTCTCTCTCCCTACCCTCTTGCCCCCATGTCCAATCCCAAATCTCTTCTCCTACCTGTCACCCACTCTATTGTTGATTCTTTCCTCCTCCCTCCTTCCCTTCCCCTTCCACTTGTGGGGGAGGGGGATGAATGTTACTCTGGACAAGTCTTCTCCTCTCTGGGCCTCCATTTCCCTATGTGAAAAATGAAAGAGTTGGACTACATGATCCCTAAATTCTTTCCTAGCTCTACCATAATAACATTTTGTAACAAGTGTCCAGATGTGAAGCTAAAGGTGGTGACAGGTCTGTGGGGTGGTTATCAGGGAACCTCAGTTACCTCTCACTTCTGGATGGCTGGATGGGCATTTAGATGGACATTACTCCATCTATATTTACCCTGAACTTCTGCTATGCCCATTCTGTACCCTCAAACCCCTTCCCCCAGTTCTCTATATCTTTTCCTCCTCCTTCCAGCAAAATATCCTAGCCAATGGATCAGTGTTGTTATACCTCTGAAGGAGTATCACCAATGTGATAGGTGAGCCCAGAGCTAAGGAGGCAACCTTGACACTGCACCATGGATTGGGATTGGCTACCCCAAAAAGAACGTGCAGCTTTTTAGGCATGAGCACCTCAATACCATGGGGGATAGCTAGTTCTGGAAAAGAGTAAAGCAGGTGGAGCTGGCACCATGCCACTCGTATTCCCTCAAGCTCCACTTGGAAGGCCCTCATTACTTCTTTCTCCAGACCTCCTTAAGCCCTGGTTATATTTCTATTGGCCATGGGTCTCCCATACAGTGCCCTAGTATCCTACATCCTGTCTCTTCTCCTTTCCTCTCTCCAGCTTGGGCCATCCATTTTCTATGGACTGTGTTCGAAACCTTTACACTTCCCATCTGCCATCATGAATCTCCCTATCACCTCTCTTTTATTCCTTCTTCTTTGTACCCTTGTTTTATTCAAAGCCCATATGACTCCATTCCTCAAGCATTGCAATAGTCCAGTTGAGCATTTCTTCCTCCCTTCAAACTTCCTTTTACAATCTCCGTATCTAGGGAGTCACATATCATCCATGTAAAACATCCTTTTTTGATTTGTAGGAGATAATTAACCTTACCTAGCATAGGGATGGGGTGGGGGTGGGGGTGGGGGAGAAAGCAGCTGACATTGGGGACAACCCAGGTCTTAGAGAAAATACCCCTAAATTCACAATCGCTTTTTGGAATCTAAGGCATTTGGTACCACCCATGGTCCCTAAAGGGAGGAGGTTGTGTCACTTAGTGAGGATAACCTTCCATCCCACCTCCCAGACTTTTTTCTTTTCTATATCCCTCCCTCCCCATTTGGGAATTTTTCCAGATGAAGACCCAGACAGCGCTGTGGATGATCGGGACAGTGATTACCGCAGCGAGACCAGTAACAGCATCCCACCGCCATACTACACCACATCCCAGCCAAATGCCTCTGTCCACCAGTATTCAGTTCGACCTCCTCCACTGGGCTCCCGAGACTCCCGGGATTCTTACAGTGACTCTATGAGGAGTTATGAAGACTACTCAGAAGCACCTCCAGTCAGGTACCTGGGTCAGGGGAGAGTAGAAGAAAGGGAAGGAACAAGAATCCTGGGGTGGCATGAAGAAGGGGAGTTAGGAGTGGAAGGAAAGAGATTGTGTAGTCCAATTCTTCCTTTATAGATAAGGAAACTCAGACTTAGTAAGGGGTAATACACTTCCTAATCACCCCATTAGTATTAGAAGTAAAACCCAGGTCTGACTGTAAGCCAGCATTCGCTGTGAGATGAGTTTGTCTCCTTGTATATTGTTGAACAGAAGAGTAAGGGACAGGGAAGGGGAGAAGGAGGAGGTGGATGGAGCTTAGGGTCTGAAGAGGAAATGGACCCTGCTTCTGGGTAAGATCTAAGAGTTTTGATCTTCTGGAAGATTCTAGTCCAGAAGTTCCTAATTTTTTTTTTTTTTAATCATGGATCCCTTTGGAAACCAACAATGTTCTAAAATGCATTAAATAAAATAAGAGATTACAAATAGAAATTAGTGAAAAATAATTAGGACAAAAAAAGTTCATGGCCCCTAGATTAAGGACTACCAACTACTCTAGAAATAGGGAGTTGCCTCATCCACAGGTGAGAGAAGGAAAGTGCAGAACTATTGCAAAGAGGATAGTGTCTTGCACAGAGTTAGTGTTTAACCCAATGCTGGCTGAATTTTCTAAATTGAATTAAGTTGTCATCAGGACCAGGCAAGATAAAGGGACTGTTCTTGATTGGCCCAGAGATGATGCTGAAATCTGGATAAATAATTCAAATGTGTGAGGCCCTGAAAATGGGTTGGTCTTTTGGGACGTTCAGTGCAGGCAGGGGGCTAGATCTTACCCTCTTGCCACAGAGTACCAGCTGAGCTGATATCAGAATGATTCCACCCATCGATACTTGCCCTCCTCTCCCCAGGGGGAGATTTAGTTAAATACCCCTCCCCTACCTGCTGACCATGTTCCTCCTCCCCTTTCCCCACTCCCTGGCAGACGCTTCAGTAGCGTCGATCCAACCACTCGGGGCCACAGCGACTCGGAGGCTGGCCGGGGCTGGCCAACCCGCCACCACTATTCCTTTGAGAACAGGCCATCCCTAGACCTGTCAGATAGGTGGGTCCTTTCCCTGTTGTGAGCTTCATGGCCCGTTCAGTGCTGTGGTCTGGTCCTTGTGGGCTGGGGCAGGCCGATACCGCTGGCCAATCACTCCTAGTGCATATAACTCTCTCTCTTTGATGAATTGGAGGAACCCTTCTCCAGATATCAGCAGAATAAATGCCATTTAAAGCAGATCTTTCTTCCATGTACTCTTCACATAAGGAGACCCTCTCTCCTGAGTTCATGGGACCCCTCTGGTCCCCTTCTTCCCTTTTCAGGAAAAAATAAGTCTCATAGAGTTGCAGCTCCCACAATGGGAAAAGAGATAATGTGTTCCAATCCCACACCTTAAGGAAGGTAAAGTAGTTCTGAACCTATGAGACCAGAGAGTTTCAGTGGTTTGGACAGTCACATACCTAAAGTGGTGGCTGTGATTGGGTAGAAAAGGAAAGCTAGTGCCTCACTCCCAGGGAAGTGTGGTCACTTCTTCCCACTTACATATGATGATGATGATGATGATCTTAATCTACATCAAGGTCATTTTCTTTTTTTTTTTTTTAATTTATTTTTTATTTAATAGCCTTTTATTTACAGGTTATATGCATGGGTAACTTTACAGCATTAACAATTGCCAAACCTCTTGTTTCAATTTTTCATCTCTTACCTCCCACCCCCTCCCCCAGATGGCAGGATGACCAGTAGATGTTAAATATATTAAAATATAATTAGATACACAATAAGTATACACATCAAGGTCATTTTCAATGTTGTCTCGCTTTGGAGCTACATACAGCCCTAGGAAGGGGGGCAAGTTATATATTATTCTCCTCTTTCTCAGATGGAGAAAACCCAAGCTCAGAGACAAGGCACATCTTAATTAATCAAGATTATACTTTCATTCAGATACAGAGTTCGGACTAGAATGCAGATATTCCAGCGTCTGGCCCAGAGCCGTGGGAATCATGGAGGGGGGGCAAAATGTCTGATACAGATGTGGCTCTTGAGAGCTTTCTATACCAGCCAGATGTATCAGTGGATGTGGTATCGGCCTCCCCCACACTGTCCCTGTCCTTGTCTGCATGGTGCGCTTCTCTGTCCCCCTTTGGGGGCCTCTTCTTCTTGTCTTTTGGATTTGTTCACTTGTCTGTTTTGGATTTGTTTGCTGTGAGGGTAAGGGAGGAAGAAGGGAAGATGGGTGGTGGGGGGGAATATAAGGTGGATAGAAGACTAGAAGGACATATTCTTAATCTGGTTGGCCATTGATCTTTGAGACCTCTAGGAATGGAGGAAAGCAAAGGAATTCTGGGGAACAAAGATGTAGAAATAAATTTGGGGGCAAAATGATAGACAATGATGGATGAAGGATAGCGCCATGCCCATCTAGATTACAGGGGGAGTCAACATTGCCCACTTTATTACTTTCTACATACTTAGCCAGATTTTAAAGAAAGTGTTCTATTACTTTAAAATAGTGTGTTCTTAGTCATCTGGCTGAAAAAATAAGGCCTAGGGACAGATGCCAGCAACTCCTTATGACCTGGATTTGAACTCTTTGAGCTATAGTATTGGCATCCAGGACATTTTTGCTCTGATGAGAGAGAAGGAAATGAAATGTAGGTAACAGAGCTTACGTTATTTGTATTGGGCTTTTATACTTCCTTGTGGAAAAGGGCATCTTTCTATGTAGTTTCCCCCCAAAGCCCCATAGGGTAGACAAAGCAGGGATTATTCTTCTGGGTATATATATTCAGAGAGGAGAAGCCTTACTCTATGTCCCATAGCTGGCCTGTACCAGAGTCAGGGCCTTAAAAAGGGGCTCTGGACTTTCAGATCTGATACTTTTCTACTACCTGCTAGAGTTCCAAGCTATTCTGAGTTTGGGTTAGATGAGTACTTACTCACTGTGAAGATGAATAACCCTTCCCACTAAGGTCTACCCAGTGCTCAAGACTAGAAGGAAAGGGCACAGGGACTTCTGATTTAGAGGCAACTGTACTTTTAACATTATCTGTATCTCCTCTCTTTCCACTCCCAACCCTTCCACCCACACAGCCCAACTGGTAGCAGCCGCTATGCCTCCTCTGGGGAACTGAGCCAGGGCAGCTCCCAGCTGAGCGAGGACTTTGATCCAGATGACCAGAGCTTGCAGGGCTCTGAGATAGAGGAAGAGAGAGACCGAGACTCTTACCACTCCTGCCACAGCTCGGTGAGCTATCACAAAGACTCCCCGCATTGGGATCAGAATGAAGAGGAGGAGGAAGAGGACTTGGAAGAGGAGGAGGAAGAGGACTTGGAAGAGGAAGACCTAGAAGACTTGGAAGATCTGGAGGATGAAGAGCTGAGGCAGGAAGGCTATAGTGAGAATGAAGAAGAATACTCTAAGGAGGAGAGCTACCCACCAACTGCACCCACCACCTCAGAAAGAGAGGAAAAACCCTCTCCAGTATCTACTGAAGTCCCAGAAGTGGCCAAGATGCCGCCAGAGCCAGCAGGAGCAGAGGAGGTGCCTGGGGCAGAGCGAGCACCTGAGCCGGAACCTCCAAAGCTGGAAGAGAGGTAAAGGAAGCAAGATGCCTAAATGCAGGGAGTAGGGGAAGAGGAACAAGAACCAAGTGGGCTCAGAGTCCAGTCCTGGGCTCTGGGCTATACAGAGTACTGGGTGATATAGCTATAGACCCAGGAAACTACCAGGGAGGCCCAAGGTACTTGGATTCTCTACTGTTTGCCAATTTTTCTCCAGATGGGAGCTTGAGGTCTGGCCCCGTTCTTGCCAGGGAACCCCAAGCCTCTCCTCAAACAGACAGTTATACTGATTTATAGGAGACACTAGAGCTGCAGACACTGGGGACCCAGAGGGAAACTTAAATGTTGGCCCTGGGGTGGGGCCAATCTGTTACAGGGCTCGGGAAGATGAAGAAGGACAAGACTCCATGTCCAGAGCCAAGGCTAACTGGCTACGAGTATTCAACAAAGTCCGAATGCAGCTTCAGGAGGTGAGTATTCCCTGTGAGGGGACCAGCCCAGCTAGGCAGAGACCAAGAGCACCAGTGTTGCAAGCCTACAATGGGTCTAGATTGGCTTGGGAAGTTTCCAGGTTCTCAGGGCTAGATATGGTGATTTGAGATTTGGGGTTAGGGGTTAGGGTGGAGTGAAGATTAATACAAGATAAGATTTGGAGTCAGGATTGAGATCATGATGAGGGTCAAGATTGGCTTTGCAAATCAAGTTATGCTCAGGATTAGAGTTTAAGGTAGACTTGTTTTAAGGTTAATACCAAGAATTGGATTGGGTTCATGATCAGGGTTGAGGTTAGCAGGCAATAAGGTGGTACAATGAGTAGAGTGCCAGACCTGAAGTCAGGAAGATTCATCTTTGTGAATTCAAAACCAGTTTCAGATACTTACTAGCTATCTGACCCTGGGCAAATTACTGCCTCAGTTTCCTCATCTGTAAAATGAGCTGGAAAAGGAAATGGCAAACCAGGATCTTTGCCAAGAAAACCCTAAATGAGGTCGCGAAGAGTTGAATCTGACTAAACAATAAGAATATTGCTAGAATTTGCATTAGGATCAGGGTTAGATCTAGAATTAGGATAGAATTCATGGTCAAGGCCAAGACTGAGTTAAATGTATTACATTTAGCACAATCAGGATTAAGGTGAAGGTCATCTATGGTCAAGACTAATGTTAACATAAAGAACTATGGGTGAGCAAGTTGAGCATGGGAGTTAGGAATAAATGGGTAGGTAGGACTGAGTTCTGGGATGGGAGTCAGAGGGGAGGAAGGAGCTGGGCTGCATTGGGTTGGGAATGTGCCTCCATTGCCCCTTTGCTTCCTCAATGATCTCCACTGAATCTCCTGTCCTCCCATTGTTTGCCTCTAGCCACCCCCCTTCACCCCTATCCACCATCATTTCTTTTTTTGTTTGCCTTTGCCTGCCCTTCGGGTCCTTTCATGCTTTTCAGTTGCTCATCACCATCACTGCCCTCATGCCCTGTGAGCACCATTGGCACAGGTAGGTGTGTGCCCACCCTCAGGGTCCCTGATGGACACCAGAGCAGCAGGAGGGGGAAGAAGACACGGTCTAGGAAATGGGCAGGGATCCCAAGAAGGCAGCTGATCTCTCTCCTCTGCCCTCAGCACCTTTTCTTACCTGGCATAGCTTGCTAGGCTTCACAACAGGCTGTTTTGGTTCAGGGATACAGGGGAGATAAATTAATGTTCTGTCAAAATACATCAGACACTGAGATCCTTCCACTCTCATCTAAGCATAGTGGGTAGGGAAACTTGCTCTGATTAAAACCTCTAAAATAACAATTATTTTTAATCATTTCTATAGCATTTTTCCAAAGTAAACCAGTATGCAAGTATCACCCTCGTTATACAGTTGAGAAGGGGCAAATGAAGGACTTGTCCAAAGTCACATTGAGAGATAATGACTGAGTCAGAATGGAAGTTCTCCTGCCTATAACTCACCTGATCTCCCAAGAATAGGATGGATTTTGGGGTGGTTCAGAGCCTCCTGCAGCATTAACCCCATTAACACTCACTAATACATTGACATTAACTCTCTGCCCCATCCCAGGAACCCTTGATCTCAATAGATTAAGTTCCACTGATTAGAGGTCAGACTGGACAGATGAAAGCTAAGAGAGATTGGATTGATGGCGAGGAAGCCCTGAGAGGAAGAGAATAGGACAGCAGTGATATTTCTCTCAAATCTCAGGGTACGGAGCTGTAAGAGTGGGGCTCCCCTAAGGAAGCCCAGGCTGGGACAAGAATCAGGATTCTAGAGGCTCAGAGTAATCTGGTATCCATTTGTGAGTTGGAGGAGGGAGGTGGAAAGAATGGTGTCTGCCCTTTGGACAGAATGTCACAGAGTTGTGATTATCCCTCAGGCTCGAGGAGAAGGAGACATGTCTAACTCACTTTGGTTCAAAGGCGGGTGAGTAGCTAAACACAGCCCCTTCAAGTCCAAATTTCTCTCTTCCCCCTTCCCCCTACACCATTGGGAATGAGCTTCCTACTTCGAGAGGGCAGAGCAAGGACTCGGGTCTGTAGCTCATTGGGTGTTTAGAGATCCCTGAAGCATCATACCCTTCTTCCTTAGCATTTGGAGCTCCCAAGATAAACCAAGGAGACCCACAGACATGAGCAGTGCTCAAAGGAATTATTTATTTTCTCATCCCCAGGCCTGGCGGTGGTCTCATCATCATAGACAGCATGCCGGACATTCGCAAAAGAAAACCGATTCCCCTTGTGAGCGACTTGGTGAGTAAAGAGCATTCTCTTCTCCCCAAGTCCAGATCTGTCTCTGGAGCTGGTCCTAGAGATCCACTGGTTCTGTCTCTTTTTCTTTCCCTGGAGACTGATTCTACATCACACTTAATTCCTAATGTATCATCCCTCCCTCTCTCCCTCTCTCTTTCTCTCTGTCTGTCTGTCTGTCTTTTTTCCCCCTCCAACCCCATGTATAATATTAGTAACATTAACAACAACAACAATAATAATATCAAGTTACTGACACTTACTATCTATGTGACTTTGAGAAAGTTCACTTTACTGGACTCAAATGCAAAATATACATATACATAATAACAATAACTGCTTCACAAAGTTATTATGTTGCTTTGCTAACTTTAAAGTGGTATATAAATGCTAGCTACTAGTATCCTCATTTTATTTCCATATTGAGGAAACCAAGAGCCATGATTTCCATTGGGGTCAAAGAACATGGACAACCTGGAGAGTAGTATATCCCCCAAAAGGGCCACTGGTGATAGAAAGAGCTTCAAGATCATAACCTCTGAAAATCAGTTGAAGGTTCTGGGAATGTGAGCACGATAGTTTCATTCAAACATTTGAAAAGTTGACCCTTAGTAGGAGAATTAGATTTGTTCAGATTGAGCACGTAGCACAGAGTAGGTCCTTACTAAATGCTTGTCAACTTGACTAGTCAAGGAGGAGATATCTTTAGCTAAAGTTGACAAGCATTTAGTGAGTACTTGCTGTGCTCTAGACACTCTGGTAAGTAATGGAGATACAAAGAGGGAGCAAAATCTCTGCTCACAAAGAGCTCACAATCTGATGAGGGAGGAGGGAGGAACAACATGCAAACAACTATTTGAGAATGAGCATCGGTTCGGTTTACCAGGAAGCTCCTTCTTTCCTTCTTCATTCACTCTGAATCTGGCTCTTGGTTTTCTCTCTCTTCCTGTCCCTTTCCCTCCCCTAGATGCTTCCCTGAGTTGCATATCCGAGCATCCAGCCCCATGACTTGGCCAACTAGAGCATATTTCCTATTCAGTACATTCCCAGAAAGCCCTGGGGGGAATTCTGGCTTTGGGAAAGGGAGGAGTAACCATTATAACTCACAGCATATACATCTGTGCAATGGAATCAGAATCGTGGTGAGCTGAGGCTTCCTGTTCTGCCTTTTCTAAACCCTTCCCAACCCCGCCCAGGAACACATCCAGAAATTCTGCCTTTTTTGCTTCCTGTAAATTTCCAGCATAAGTGCCCAGAGGCTTCATGGAATGGTAGAAAGTGCTAGACTAGGGTTCAGATCTTATCTGTGCATTACTGGCTATCTGTGCAACTTTGGGCAAGCCATGACACCTCTGTGGGCCTCAGTTTCCTCAAGTATCAAGTGTAGGACTTGGATTTCCTGCTTTCAAAGGTCTCTTTCATCCTATGACTAGCTTCCTATCCCTATCCTTGGTTACTGCTTTTCCCCTAAAATTAACATTAGTTAATTACATTAAATCACATTACAATACAAATTACATTATTGTAATGTTAATCACATTAAAAATTTGAAACAATAGTCAATGTCCTCCTTACCTCCCTGCCCTTGGAGAGTTCCTTCCCCCTTTCTGTAGAATAAGGAAAGGTCACACTGAAAAGAGTGTTAGAATTCTTCCTCATTTTACAGAGGAAGAGGATAAAGTCTGGAGAAGATCCTTATTCCCTATCTCTAGACCACATCATACAGTCAGGGCTATTATTGGGCTGGGAGGAACAAAAGGGTAGAATCAGGCATTCTCCCATCTGACCCTGTCAAGAGCTCATTCCTTTCCTTTCTTTTCTCAGATGGGTACTAACTTCCCAGAGCTCCGTCCCATCCTGATCCTAACACCCTGCATCCCTCATCACCTGGGTACCATTTTAGTGCTTGTGACTGGTGGGAGCCGTATCCTGCTGTTGTAACCCAGGGAGGGGTATGTTTCTGGTGACTGGACCGTTCCTCGCCAGCCAAATGTTGGCCTTTCTCCCATAGCATTTCCAAAGAAAGCATTTCAGAGCAGGGCTTTCACGGTCCAGAGCAGATACTAAATGGCATAGTGTGTGTGAGTATGTGTAAGGGAATGATGGAGTTGAGGAAGGGCTTTCTGAAGCTAACACCATTTGTCTCCTTTTCTCCTGCTGCCTTGGCTATTCAGGCGATGGTAAGTGACCACCAGAGTTTCCTTCCCAATGATCCTACCCTCAAACACTCTCAACAGCTCTCCCTGTCTCTCCTACCTCCTGCCCATTTTCCCTAGGACATTTCAATATCCCCAAAAGCATGTGCCCTACTATTATCTGGGGGAACTGTCTTGCCTATGAAGGTGGGATGCGTAAAGGGTCCCTGCCACAGCTATCGGCCAATAAGTGAGTCCATCGTCCCAATGTGTGACTTGTGATTTCAAGTGAAGATTGATGGTTCTGATTCTATAATTGGTGATTTCATTCCATGACTGGTTAGACTAACAGTCACCTTGACTAGGGGTTCTGATCCATAGCTAATTCCTTTCATCTTGGCTTTCCTCTTTTAGTCCCTGGTCCAGTCCCGGAAGGCTGGAATCACCTCTGCACTGGCCTCCAGCACCTTAAACAATGAAGAGCTAGTAAGTGGGCATGGATGATGGGATGGTGTAGGGTGAGGTACACCCATTAAGAGCCTGTGAATCTGGGATTTTCCAGCTGGTGCTCTGGCCCTGAGGATGGGAAAAGCAAAATAGAGAATAATCCTCAAATCAACAAGCATTTATAAGTACCTACTATGTGTCGGGCACTGTGTTACTCTCTCTCCTCAGTCCCCCAATGTGCCTAACTCTGTGCTTTGCTGTCCTCAGGAAGCTCTAAAGGCTGGATAGAAAACAAGACTCAGACCAGCAGAAAGACAAGGAACAAAGGTTCCCATGAGCCAAACAGATCCCCAAACTGGAATATTTAGAAGGGGGTCCTTGTGGACTGGGATAGATGGGGAGAGCTCCCTGGAGGAAATAGGAATCTATCTGGGCCTTGAAAGGACAATAAGAAATGGGCAGAGAAAGAAAGGTCAAGCTACTTGTTAGAAGGGGATCAGGATGATGAAGGGACTGGAAGCCATGTCATTATGAGGTTTAGCTAAAGGAACCAAGGATATTTAGCTTGTAGAATAAGAATTGTTGGGGGGAGGGAGGCAGAGGGAGAATGACAGAGGAACGTGTTCTCGCTTTTCAAGGATAACCAGCAGGTGTCCAAGTATTTGAAAAAGAAGAGGGATTAGTCATGTTCTGCTTGGCCCCAGAGGTCAGGATTACAAGTAATGGGGGCTCACAGGAGGGAAGTTGCAGAAAGGCAGATTTCTGGCAGTAATAGGAAGAATTCAACAATTAGAGCCATCCAAAAATGGAATGGGGGATAATGAGTTTACTGTCAATGAAAGTCTTCAAGTGAAGGATAGGTGAACATTATGAGGAATATCCTGACGTGAACTCCCAGTTAAGCTGGGGTTGAGTTAGATGACTTCCAAGGTCCTTTCTAGTATTCAGGCTGTGATTCTGTGTCAGTATTAGGGGAGGGATGTAACTGAAAGGCATGCCCTTGTTGGTCGGGGTCCCTGCCATCAGATTCCCTTCTCTCTGTCTGTCTCTCTCTCCAGAAAAACCATGTTTACAAGAAGACGCTTCAAGCCTTAATCTACCCCATCTCCTGCACAACCCCCCACAACTTCGAGGTGTGGACGGCCACCACACCCACCTACTGCTATGAGTGTGAGGGGCTTCTGTGGGGCATTGCTCGGCAGGGCATGAGATGTACCGAGTGTGGGGTCAAGTGTCATGAGAAGTGCCAGGACTTACTCAATGCTGACTGCCTGCAGCGTAAGGACAGACCCAATCTCGTCATGGGTGCAATCTCCCTAGACCTTCTCTCCCCTCCTCTCTAGGGCACAAGTGGTCAGAGATGGCATTTCTCTGCCTCTTTTATAGTCCTTCCCCAAGATGATTCAGGTCAACTCAGACACTAACAGTGCCAGCTTTCCTTATTATATTTCTATTTCTTTTTCTGGACTTCAACACCAGCTCCTACCAAAAAATTCTACAAAGGATTCTGAGCCCAAATACATAATTGTCTCAGCTATTGCCCTAGCATATGGCATAACAGATCCATATTCAAGTCCACCACCCAGCTCATATTCTGGGGATTTCAGTGGCTATGGGAGCTGGGTATCCTAGGGCAGAGTAGTAGAAAACAGGGATGTCAATAACCAGGACTCAGCAGAAAATGGAGCAGGTATGGAAGTGACTATTGCTATATGCAAGGTGATGGAGGCTCAGTCGTGGCATTGGCATTCACAGCCATGGCAGTGAAGAGAATAGGGACTCAGTATAGAGAATGAAAAGCTCTGAGGGGAATGGGAATTCAGTAAGCAAGATAAGGGATAAGTGATAATCACTGAGGGAATGAAAGCTGCAGAAATAGCATGATACAATGAGAGTACTGAATTTGGAATCAGAGTTCAATTTGGGTTCAAACGCTGGCTTGTCTTTGATTCCCTGTCTGAACTTAATCAAGCCTCAATTTTCTCATCTGAAAAATGGGAGAATGGACCTAAATGGACCCCGAGGTCTCTTCTAGTTCTTAATTTTATCTATGAGTGAAAGGGAAAAGGGCATCTGGAGGAACATGGGAAAACAGTGACAGGTGATTGGGGAGGGAATTGGGATTTAATAAGGGAGTTGGAGGATCAGTGAAAGAGATGGATGCTCAGTGAGGATTTAATAGCCTAATGTCCAAGAGTTCTTCTGCTAATACTCCAGGAGCTGCAGAGAAAAGCTCCAAGCATGGGGCCGAGGACCGCACACAGAACATCATTATGGTGCTTAAGGACCGCATGAAGATCCGGGAGCGGAATAAGCCTGAGATCTTTGAGCTGATCCAGGAGATCTTTGCAGTCTCCAAGACAACACATACACAACAGATGAAGGCTGTGAAACAGAGCGTCCTGGATGGGACATCCAAGTGGTCGGCTAAGATCAGTATCACTGGTGAGGTCCACCTGGGTGATGGGATGTGTGACCCCAGAGGCCTGGCAGTGGGTTGGGTGCCTAAGGCTAGATCCAGTTTATGGTGTACAGTAATTAGCAGTGGCCTCTATGCCCTTTTCTGGCATTTCTTTTCAGATGGCTTACCCCCTTGCTATGCCTGCCCCAGATTTCCTATGTAATCACCAGGCTCCAAGCCACTTGTCAGGAAAAAAAAGAGAATTTTTAGAACTCCTGGGAATATCTGCTTGGCCCTCTAGAGATGTCCTCAGCACTCAACTCTTAGTGTTTTCTTGTGTAAGTTAAGGACTAGAGACAACTTACTCACTACTTAGGATAATGTCTAGCAGATAGAGGATACTTAATAAACTCTTAATTTACTCTTGACTTACTCCTTTGAATGCCCTAGGAAATATCCATATTTCCCTGTGTCCCAGCATCCCCTTAGTACCACCTTATGTTCTTGATATTACTTAGGGCCATATTGCTTTCCCAATATATCACCAGTAGAATTTTGGGTGTCCTGTCTCCAAGGCTCCCTAGAGTTGCCCTGCTTAGTTCAGTCTACTGTAAGGGCTTACAAGTACGTATGGGTATATGTCCATATGGATGATGTGTGTGCAAGATTCTTATATGCGTGTTTGTGTCTGTGTCTGACCATGTGATATGTATACATGAAGTTCTGATATCCATATGCATGTATGTATGTTATTATGCAAGTGTGCTAGAATTCATGCCCCTAAATTGTGCACATGTATGCCTACATTTGTACATGCATGTATGATGTGATCTGATATGTACATTTGCATGTGCTCACACATGTGTTTGTACATGCATGTGTGTGTTCCAGTGGTCTGTGCCCAGGGACTTCAGGCAAAGGATAAAACCGGCTCCAGTGACCCCTATGTTACTGTCCAGGTCGGCAAGACGAAGAAACGAACTAAAACCATCTATGGGAATCTCAACCCTGTGTGGGAAGAGAACTTCCATTTGTAAGTGCCCTCACCTGGGGGTGTCTCCCACTGCTCAGGGAGGATACATCTAGCCCTCAAATCCCTTCTGCCAGGGAGGTTCAGCCCCCCTCCTTCTCCTCCTTCCCCTCCTCCTCTCAGCTTCCCCTTGGCACAGATGCCTGAGGCAAGAACAGTTTCCCCTTCCCTCCATCTATCCCACAGTGAGTGCCATAACTCTTCAGACCGCATCAAGGTGCGTGTCTGGGATGAGGATGATGACATCAAATCTCGAGTGAAACAGAGGTTCAAGCGAGAGTCAGATGACTTTCTGGGCCAGACCATCATTGAAGTACGAACATTGAGCGGAGAGATGGATGTCTGGTACAACTTAGGTGAGCGCCCCCTGAGCTGTTCCTGGCAGGTTTGGGCATGGGGAGAGGCACAATGCTGTGCTGAGGGTAATCTCAGAGACAAGACTTTAGCTTTCAGGAAGTCTCCAGTCTGAGGAGAAAACATAGATCCCAATGATAGAAAAGGGATTAGAAAATAATATAGTCTTTACCCTTGGGTCTTTAATCTGATTGGAAAGATGAAAATACCATTAGACTCTAGTAATCCTCTGGTACTATCACCTGTTTCTAGGTGACCTGTCCCTAAGTCATACATGGGATTAGATTGCCTGTCTCATGATGAAAACCTCCAAGGTCTCTCTTCACTGATCCAGATCACTTTGGGGAGCCTTTCTGACCTTCTGTCTCTTCTTTCTCTTGTTCCTAGACAAGCGGACAGACAAGTCAGCCGTGTCTGGAGCCATCCGATTACATATCAGTGTAGAAATCAAGGGTGAGGAGAAGGTGGCCCCATACCATGTCCAGTACACATGTCTGCATGAGGTGAGATCATCTCAGAGTCCCCCATTCTGTGCTCGTCCCTCTAATTCTTGCCCCTCCCTCTAATCCCTGTACCCTTTCCTGGTCTTGGTCTTGGTCCTGTCCCCTCTTGCCATTGGTCATCTGTTCCCTCTCTTCCTCTTCAGAACCTGTTCCACTTTGTAACAGATGTGCAGAACAGTGGTGCTGTCCGGATCCCAGACGCAAAGGGTGATGATGCTTGGAAAGTCTATTATGATGAGACTGCCCAGGAAATTGTGGATGAATTTGCCATGCGCTATGGCGTCGAATCCATCTATCAAGCCATGACGTGAGATCAGCCAGGGGGTAGAAGAGTGGGCTACTCTAGCAGTAGGATGGGCAATAGCTCCATCTTGTAGGAGTAGGTGGGGCTGGGATAGATTCAACAGGGAGGAGAAAAATGGTGTTAGGCAGGATGATGGGATCAAGTGATATCAGAGAGTATCAGCTGGGAAATGGGGTGTTATGGGAGTGAAGCAATTAAATCTCCATTGGTCATTCTTAAGTTTAGGGTGGCACTAGGAAAGTGGGGACTTATCAGTTGAGTTAAAGGTAGAAGTCTGTCAGAATATAGTTGAGAAGAACTTGAGAAAACAAGGGTGTGGCCATGGGAAGCAAAACCAATTAGGAGAACATTATATTGGGAAGTGGAGAAGGGGAGGAAATTTCAAGGTTGGGATTTGGCAAAAGAATGTCAGTGGGCAAGAAGATGAACACAGAGAGATGGACATAGAAAGACAAAGAGGAAGAAGGAATAAATAAGGAGACAGTGAGAAAAAGGACACAGTATGATGGACAGAGAAACAGAGACAGACAAGTTGAGCAACAAAGAGACAGAAACTGAGGAGAGAGGCTCTCTTTTTTTTAAACTGTTAAGTGGAAGGCTTTTTTTTAATCATAGGGAAAACAATATAATTTTCAAGATGTTTCAAGATGATTAGTTTTTATTTTTTTTGACACATTTCATTCCTTTTTATTGTATTGTTTTTCTAACAGGCATTCATTGTCTCTCCTACTCTCCCTGAACGATTTCTTTAAACTCTTATATAAAACAGATATGTAAAGTCAAAAGAACAAATTCTTTCATTGGCCATATTAAAAGATGTCATTCTGCATTTGAGAAAAATATCCTTAATACTCAGATATAAATGGGACCCAGATTCAAGAGAAGAGGAGAACCATACAAGAACCATGATAAAGAGAAAGAAACAGACAATATGATATTAACAGAAAGGACATAGAGAGAAAGACACAAAACAAATTGACAGTCTGAGATGGGAAACAGAGAGGGAAAGAAGGAAAGAGAGAAGAAAAAAGGAAGACAGAAAGGAAGGAAGAAAAATAGGGAGGGGGGGGGAAGAAGGGTTGAAAGAAGGAAAGAAGAAAGGAAGGGAAAAGTAGAGAGGGAAGAAGGAAGAAAGAAAGGAAATAAGGAGGGAGAGAGGGAGGAAGGTATAGAAGGAAGAAAGAAGGAAGGGAGGAAATAAGGAAGAAAAAGGAAGGAAAAAGAAGGAAAGAAGGGAAGGAAAGCCAAAGGAAAGGAAAGAGGAAGGAAGGAGGCAGAGTGGGAAAGAGGAAGGAAAAGAAATAGGAAAGAGAAAGGAAAGGAAAGAGGAAAGAAAGAAATTAAGGAATAAAAGGGAGGGAGAGGAAAGCATGGAAAAAGATAGGAAGAAAGAGAGGAAAGAATGGAGGAAATAAGGAAGTAGAAGGAAAGAATGAAAGAAAGTAGGAAAAGGAAAGGAGGGAGGGAAAGGAGGGGGTAAGGAATAGAGGAAGGAAGGGAGGAAATAAGGGATGAAGGAGAAAGAAGGAAGAAAGAAAAAAGAAAAGAAGGAAGGAAAGAAAAAGGGAAGAAGAAAAAGGAAGGAAGAGAGGGAGGAAATGGGGGACATATATTCCTCAGAGAAACCTTTTGTAGGGAGCCATTTAAAGAGGCATAAAGCTATGATTGATCCTCCTCATTGCAAGCCTTCCTGAGGCAGGCCAGGATGGGACAAGAGTTCAGTTTCCTGGCCAGAGGAATAAGATGGTCCTTCTACAGAGTCCCCCATTGACTCCTTGGCTTTGTCCCTCCTTTCTCCAGACACTTTGCCTGCCTCTCTTCCAAGTACATGTGCCCTGGAGTACCTGCGGTCATGAGCACTCTGTTAGCCAACATTAATGCCTACTACGCCCACACCACAGCCTCTACCAATGTCTCTGCTTCTGACCGATTTGCTGCCTCCAACTTTGGGGTCAGTACCTAGCCTCCCAGATTGGTTAAACGGTTCCTCTTACCTCTGCCCTTTGCTCCATCCAACCAGATGGGCATTCCCTTCCAGGGCTGAAACAGAACTGACCAAACTCCATGTACTCCCTAATGACTATGGACAGAGATGCTAAATCACTTTCTGACCATCAGAGGACTCCCAGGAAGACATTTACTGGGGTCTGGCATGAGGTGTCAGGCCCAGAGGGCACCTGACCATGCCCTCAGCCCAGAGGAAGATGTTGAATGGCACATGCTCCCTCTGGAAGAGCTTATTCCTGAAGTCCTAGGTCCTCTGCTTCTCAGCTTATCCCTAGATTGTCTTTAGTGCCCCTAGGTCTTACCAGGTCTGGATTCTGTCAAGATGGGGCAAGACCACCATTCATATCTGGCAATTGCTATTGTTCAGGAGGGGTTGGTCCTGCTCTGCTAGGGAGCAAAGGGTAAAAATCGATCTCTGATGCTCTCATTCCACACATGGGTAATTAGGATAATTGCTGGTATTTCTAATCTTCTCCTTCTTCCCTGCCCCGTCCCACTCTCTCCTCAGAAAGAGCGCTTTGTGAAACTCCTGGACCAGCTACACAACTCCCTGAGAATTGACCTGTCCATGTACCGGGTAAGAATTCCATGTGTGCACACATATGGAAAATATGCTTTGACATGTGTGTACACCTACACATCCCAACATTTACCCATGTTCATGGGGAAATTTGTAAACTATGACATGTAGGTGCAAGTATATGGACCAATAAGCCCACATGTGCATACTCAGGGAAGACTACACTAACACATAAGCACACAGGAAAATAAACACATTTACAACATGTATAGCTGCACATTCCATAGTACACAGGTCAACTTACACACACAAGCATATAAATTAATCTGGATGAAAGCTGTGGATATCATAGCTGCATACCTTTTTCCCTGCCCCAGACCTGTCTTTAGTTCCTGACAGGGCTCTTCCCTGTTCTGTCCCTATGCTATGAAGGTCCCATGTGCTCATATTCCCTTCCTCAAACTCAAAAAGTTCCCCTTTGCCATCCCTTATCCTCTCCCCAGACTCCCACAATCCCTGTTTTATAAGACTTGACTCTTTGGAGTTATCTCATGAGAACCCTTGTAGCTGGGAAGGGTTATCTCTGGTAATTCTTGTTTCCTTCCCCTTCAGAATAACTTCCCAGCAAGCAGCCCAGAGAGGCTTCAGGATCTCAAGTCTACTGTGGACCTTCTCACCAGCATTACCTTCTTCCGGATGAAGGTAACAGAGAGCTCCTGCCTGGCTTGGGCAAGAACTCCTGGCCACTAAACTATTATCATTACCAGAACAAACCACACTGTATCATAATGTGCTTATAACTCAGAATTGTATATCTTTTCCCAATGGCCTGATTTCCACTAGAAAATTGATCCTCTCCTCTGTCATCACCCCTTTGAAACTGGAACCAGTCAGGCTTTATGTCCTACCTGTATTACCTCAGCTTCTGAGATAAGGTTCACTTCCTAGCCTTTTGTCCACTTAGACCTCTCTCTCCCATAGGTCCAGGAACTACAGAGCCCACCTCGTGCCAGCCAAGTGGTAAAGGACTGTGTGAAGGCCTGCCTCAATTCCACGTATGAATACATCTTTAACAACTGCCATGAACTCTATAGTCGAGAATACCAGACTGACCCGGTAAGGGAGTGATAGATACATGGACGCGTTTCATAGGAAAGAATGATTAGGGCTAGATTGTGGTCTTTGTAAGATTAACTTTTAACCGAGACTGGAGATTATATATATTAAATGCAATTGGGCTAGATTAGGTAGGACATCTATGAATTGAGTTGAGTTATATTGAATTGTTCTGGGACATTTGAGATTGTATTTGTCTAGGTTGTATGGATTTGATGCAGATGAGTTAGGTTTAATTGATCTATGTTTGAGTCAAATAAATTGAGTTCAGTTGTATTGGATTGGGTTGAATTGAGCTAAATTGGGTTGAGTTGAATTAGTTTAAATTTTATTGGGTTGACATTAATAAATTGAATTGAGTGCATTTTGGTTGAGTAGAGTTATGTTAAGTTACATTAGATTGTGGAATAAAAAGGCTTGTGGAGGAAAAAGATCAAGGATAACTCTTAGGTTACAAACCTGGGTAACTGCAAGAGAGCGCCCTCGATAAAAATAGAAACATTTGGAGGCAGAGTGTGTTTAGGGTGAAAGATAATGAGTTCTATTTTGAATCTGTTGTGTTTGAGATGTCTCTGGGACATTTAAGTGGAGATATTCAACACACAATTGGCACTGGAAGTTAGGAGAGAGACTCAAGACTAGATGTACAGATTTGAATGTCATCTCCTTAAAAATGATAACTTGGCCCATTAGAGGTAATAAGATCACTAAGAGAGAAGATATAGAGGGAGAAAAGAAGAGGACTTAAGATGTGTCCCATAGACATAAAGGATTATTTGGATATCACCATCCTTTCCTGTTCCAACTCCTCTTCCCAAGTAGCCTTAAGAAAGATGAATGGGTTTTTGTGGGTCTATATTGTGATGGAAGGATAGACCCTGTAGTTGCAAGGGAGGAGGTTTAGGAGTAAAGAATTCATTGGGATGTGACCTCTAGGGCCACCCAAACATCCCATCTGAATTCCATATTTTCTCAAGATCTTCTTCACCTTCCCCAGCAATCCACAAAATAGCAGATCCAGATGATTTCTCCTACTGGTCCTTATGATCGACATTAACATTGATCTTTTCAGGCTAAGAAGGGTGAGGTGCCTCCAGAGGAGCAGGGACCCAGCATCAAGAACTTGGACTTTTGGTCCAAGCTCATTACACTCATCGTGTCTATCATTGAGGAAGACAAGAACTCCTATACACCCTGCCTCAATCAGTGAGTGGAGGAAGGGGAAAAGATGGATGTTGGATGTGGGCATAATTATATGAATGTACATAATGGGGGGGAATAGACAAGGAGAGATGGAAGGGAGAAAGGGAGAAAGGAAGAAAAAAAGAGAGATTAGAAAAAGAAATTATGTGTATATACATACATATATATATTCAGTTATAGTTTTCACTCTTGTCCGACTTGTGATCCCATTTGGCAAAGATACTGGAGTGATTTGTCATTTCCTCTTCCAGAAATATACATATATATGTATTGTGTATATATATAAATTTACATATAGTATATGTGTCTGCTTGTGTCTTTATGAGTAATGGCTCATATGCATAATTTTGCATATGTAAATAACTGTGCATTGGTGCTTACTTGTAGTTGTACGTATATGTGAGTAATTGTGTGTATAAATATTTTATGTGTGGGGGGGTGCAATTATATACATGCATGTAGCTATATGTATATCAAATCGACAAGCTTCATTAAGTGACTTTTATGTACCAAGTACTATACTAAGTACTGAAAAGATCAGAAATTGTACATGTGGGTAGTTGTTTACTTATAAGCATGTGTGTGGTTCTGTATATGAGACCCATCCTATCCCCAGGACTTTGAAGGGAGGAAACTGAAATTTACAGTGAAAATGAGCATTTAGTGAGAGTAAAAATGGGATAAGGCTGACCATATTGGGAAATAAAAAGAGCAAAAGGGAACGAGCATATCCTGACTTCCCCAGAGGAGAGATTGTTGACAGATACTGGGCAGGGGGCACAGAAAAGGGGAGACAGTAAAGAGACTGAAGGGGAGGTAAGGATGCTGGACCCTGAGAAACCAACAGGATGCTACCGGTAGATTCTTGCTAAAGAACAGGAGTGACCTTCAATTCTAGGACACAGGTGGTGTCTTTCAGCTGTGTTCTTATTCTGCCTATTGGGTGTGGGTGGCTCTGGGCTCAAGGTGATAATTAAAGCCTGAAGAAGGTCAGAGCACTGTGAAAGAACCTTAATTCACAGAGTTCATCAGAGTCAATGCCTTTATTCTACACATGAAGGAACTCAGGCCCAGGAACATCAAACACCTTGCCCAAAATCTTACAGATAGTAAATGGCAGAGACAGGATACCTCCCAACTTCAAGTTCAATTCTCTTTCAGCAGTGACCCCCCATGCTCCTACAAAACTGACCCAAGATCCCCATCAGACAGCCTAAGCTAGAGAAATCACGGGGCTGATTTCTGGGGCTCTCGTTATGCCTGTGTGTGTGTGTGTGTGTGTGTGTGTGTGTGTGTGAAGAGCAAGTGTTCTATCCATGGAGAGGGGGATGGAGAAAGGAGGAAAGAGGGAGAAGGCCAGGGGCAGCAGAAGGACACCCTGGTGGCCAGCTGCCTCATCTCAGCCTTTCTTCATCTTCTTCATTCCCTCCCTCTCTACTTCCTTTCCACCATTTCATGCCCTTTTTTGAAAGGTTCCCCCAAGAGCTGAATGTGGGCAAGATCAGTGCGGAGGTGATGTGGAACCTGTTTGCTCAGGACATGAAGTATGCCATGGAGGGTGAGAAACCTTTTTCCAGTGTCTCTTCTCCCCCAGAGCAGCTCATTTGCCACCACCCCCAAGCCCTTTGCTTTGACTGGCAGGGGATAAAAGGGCATTCCCTTTATACAAGACATGTGAACTATAAGAATGGGTTTGGTGCCCTGCTTACTTCCAGTCCCTACTTCATTGACAAAATTATGCCCACATCCAACATCCATCTTTGCTTCTTCTTCCACCTACTGGTTGAAGCAAGGTATATACTCCTAGGAAAATAGAGTGTTTGGGCAGAAAACCTAGAGTTTCACTCGTCTAGTCCCCTAGAATTACAGATAATAACTAGTTATTTATTATTTTATTATTAATAATATACAACAGCTAATATTTTATAGGATTTTGATGTTTGCAAGAATAGTAATAAAGCTAGCATTTATGAGATTTAAGGTTGGGAAAGCACTTTACATATATTGTCTCCTTCCACTTTCCATGTTATTTCATTTGATCTTCTCAATAACCTTGTGATGAAGGTGCCATTATTATCCCCATTTTACTATTAAAGACAGTAGGCCCAGAGAAGGAAAAAGTTGTGTCCAAAATCACACAGCTAGTAAGTGGTAGAGGTGAGTCTCTGGTCAGTGAAGATTCAAACTCAGGTCCTCTGACTTCATCTGCCCCCTTGAGAACAGCCCTGATAGAGTTGAGACTCCTAGAGGGATGGAAAGAAGAGAAATCTTTTCTCTGAGCTGTCCCATTTTTTATCCCTGTTTTATCTACTTCTCCCCAGAGCACGACAAACACCGATTGTGCAAGAGTGCCGATTATATGAACTTGCACTTCAAAGTCAAATGGCTGTACAATGAGTATGTGACTGAGCTGCCCTCGTTCAAAGACCGTGTGCCTGAGTATCCAGCGTAAGTCACCTCCCTCCCCTCTCCTGAGTTGAGGTCTATGGGGCAAAGGGAGAAAGGAAGGCAAGGAATCACCCACCCTTCCTCAACCTGGGATAGGAGCTGTCCAGGGAACCTAACAGGGAGGAAGGGGGTCATTGTCCTGGGATGAGCGCATTGGGAGGTTATGGGAGGTGGGGACTAACTGTGGCTACATCTCATATTGCAGGTGGTTTGAGCCCTTTGTTATCCAGTGGCTGGATGAGAACGAGGAGGTGTCCCGGGATTTCCTCCATGGAGCTTTGGAGCGTGACAAGAAGGATGGGGTAAGGCAGGGAGCCCTGGCAGGTGGGGAGTGAGGAAGAAGACGTGGCTCCATAACTCGCTCTAGAACCCATACAAATATCTAACCCAGTCCTTTTCTCCCTCCTCATCCTGGCCTAGTCTTGGAGCTAATTAGCCTTGATTCAGACACTTATCTCACATGAGTTTGATGGAAAGGTGATATCTCCACCCAGGACAAAGTCAGACCCTAGAATCCCAGCGACCTCTAAGGAACATCAAAGAGTCACTCTCTAAGAATCCAACCCTGATTCTGGTCCAGTTCCCTCTGGAGGGAAATAAGTCTATTCTCCCAGACTTAGAATAGGACTTCAAACACCTCCTTCAATACCAGGAACCCAACCTTGGTCTGAAGGACATAACCCTGCAATCCCTTAAGGCTTAAGCCTGAGTAGGATGGGGAGCAGCTCACAATGTGGAAAGTGCAGGTCCTATGTTCGCCCCACTTCCCATTCATACATCCTCAGTGTCCAGTTTTGCCATGTAGCTTTGGGGCCCAATGATGTAATCTTCTTTCCCATTCCTTGGCCCTGTACAGTTCCAGCAGACCTCTGAGCATGCTCTGTTCTCCTGCTCTGTGGTGGATGTCTTTTCCCAGCTCAACCAGAGCTTTGAGATCATCAAGAAACTTGAGTGTCCTGACCCCCAGATTGTTGGCCACTACATGCGCCGATTTGCCAAGGTACTGTGGTTTGATGGGGTAGGGGAGATCAACTGCTGGAAGTAAGAATTAGGAAAATATTCAACCTGCACTCACATTTTCATAGAGATTAGAAAATATATCTAAATGAGATCTTCCAGAGGTGGAAGAACCAGCACCATGAGAGATCCCTATATGAGGAGTTTTCTGGACAACAAGAAACTGGATTGATTGAGAGAGGGAAAAGTAGAGATTCCAGGAGGAAGGAATGCCCTAAGCAAAAGTGTAGAAGCAGGATTTTGCTTAGCTTTGAAGATACAGGTAGGAGAGGAGAACATAATCCTTCAAAGCTAAGCAAAGTAGAAGGACCTTACTGGTATGGATAAAGGAGCCACATGTTTCATGTCAGTCCTTTGTCAGTGAAAGAACCAATTAACTATAACCATCTCCCCTGTTTTCTATCAATGTCAAGGTCAGCTGTGGTCAGTGTGACCATGGACAACTAACTTCCCCTCCCTGAAAATAATTTTCCTCATCTATAAAATGAAGGAATGAAACTAAGTGATCTCTATGGAATCTTCCAACTCTAAATCTTCCAATCCTAAAATGAAATGACATATGGGAAACATCTTGGAAGAGTCTTATAATGCTGTGTAAATGTAAAGATTATCATTAATTGACTTGAATCTTTTTGAAATTATTTTGAGAACCATTGAACTTTAGTTTAAAGGTGCTTTCTGAATCTCTTTCCCTGGCTTTTCAGCGTTCTCAATGGATTGATCATCCAGCTAAGTAACTTTTTATCATGGAATCATAAAGGACCTCAGAATATGAATCTCAGGGACTATAAAGGTTATCTTGTCCAACTCAGAATAAGCAGGAATTCTCCTACTACATACTTGGTGAATGATCATTAAGCTTCCAATTGAAAATGTCTGCTGACACCAGTTCCCAAGTCAGATCATTTCATTTCTGGATGGTTCTAATTGTTATATCTTTCCACATAGCAAGTCTAAATTTTCAGCTTTCTCCCATTGCTCCTAGTTGGCCATTGCTACAGTTAAGTGAAATAAGTTTGATCTCTCTTAGATTTGAGAAGCTTTCAATCTCTGAAGAGAGCCATTATTCCCCTCTTCTTCCTCCCCTCTCCCCCCCCAAGTCTTCTCTTCTCCAGGCTAAATACTCCCAGTTCTTTCAGTTTATTCTTCTATGACAAAATTTTCAATACCTTCACTACCTTGGTCACTCTCCCCTGGATACTCTCCAGTTTATCAATGTCTTTCCTATAATGTGCTGCTCAGAAATGAAGACATATATATCCTGACCAGAGCAAAGGACAGAAGGACTTTGATCTTACCTTGTCCAAGACAGATTGCTTTTGTTAATACAACCAAAGATGACATTAGCTTTTGTAGGTTTCCTCATTACACTATTGGCTTCGGAGTCTTTTTTCACATTAATTGTCCATATTTTCCATCCTATACTTGTGCCATTGATTTTTTTTTTTAATACAAAAGAGAGACTACATTTGCCCTTGTTTAATTTCATCTTATTAGATTTGATTCAACATTCTAGACTTTCAAGATCTTTTGGGATCCCAGTTTTTACCTGCAACATGTTAACTAACCCTACCAACTTGTGTCATCTATAAATTTAATGAGAATTCCATTTGTTCTTTTATCCAAGTCTTTGAAAAAAAATGAATAAAATAGGACTAGAGACAGAGCTCTTCTCTCTTCAGTAGTAAATTCCCACAAGGTTCATATCAAACTATTAATTACTTCTATGAGTCTAGTCATTCATCCAGCTCCGAAATCAGCTATAACCACCTAGATAACATGTCTTCAATTTTGTCTACAAGGATACTATGAGATAGATTTGATGAATTCCTTGTTGAATAAAATCCAGTTAGGTTGTGACTAAAGCATTTTCTTGACCTACCAATCTAGTAACCCTATTAAAAAGGAAATTCTGCTAGACTGGAAAGATTTATACTTGGTAAATCCATACCAGCATGTGTGATTGCCATTTCCCTTTGTAAGGGCTCACAGACTGACTTTTTAAAAATCTATTCTAGTCTTTTGCTGTGGATTGACAACAAGTTTACCAGCATGTAGTCTGAAAAGCTATTGTTTTTCCCCCTTTTGGAAGTCAGTATAGTATTTGTCTGACTCTCTTCCTATGATATAGCCCATTCAGTTAGCCCACCTAAAGAAGCTCACAAATATATATCTGAGTATCCCAAATGTGGTCTGCCCAGGCCTGAATTTCTTTCAAACTCCTCATTTACTTTGAGTTTCAATTTCCTATTAGCTATTTTTGTTCCTTTCATACTGAAGGTCATTTTCCCTGGAAGAGAAAAACAGAAGCAAAATTGAATAGCTCTATCTTCTCTTTGTCCTTGCCTCATCTACTCCAAACCCAATACTGCTATGAGTTCTCTATGTGATCTTGGGCTGGATGAACATCAATCAGGAGTGCCATCTATGGATTGGATTCCTATTCAAGAATAGATTAGACTTATGGTCTCTGAGGTCCTTCCCAACTCTGAGGTTCCATGATTATAGATGTGTATTCCATTCCTGTTCAAGAGCTCAGCATTCCTGGGGCAGCTAGATGGTGCAGTGGATGCCCTGAAAACCCTGAAAGTCAGGAAGACCTGAATTCAAATCTGGTCTCAAATACTTAACACGCCCTAGCTGAATGACTCTGGGCAAATCACTTAACCCCAATTGCCTCAGCAAAATAATAAAGAAAGAAAAGAAAAGAAAAGCTCATCAGTTCTATAGCTGAAGGTATGATACAGAGATTCAAATCCTATTTTCTGACAATATCTTCAAGGCCTGCTGTTCACTGCCCAAATCTACCCTTTACAAGACAGCAATAATAAAAGCTCTACCTAAATACCTAAGCTTTTCATAATTTTTTTTCAAAATACATGCAAAGATAGTTTTCAACATTCACATAAAACCTTGTGTTTCAAACTGTTCTCCCTCCCTTCCCCCACCCTGCTCCCCCCAGACAGCAAACAATCCAACATATGTTAAATATGTGCAGTTCTTCTAGACGTATTCCCACATTATATCCTGCTGCACAAGAAAAAGCAGATCAAAAAGGAAAAAAATAAGAAAAAAATCAAGCAAACAACAAAAAAGACAAAAATACTTTATGATCCACATTCAGTTCCCACAGTCCTCTCTGATGCAGATGGCTCTCTCCATCCCAAGTCTATTGGAATTGACTTGAATCACTTCATTGTTGAAGAGTCACATCTGTCAAAGTTGACCATCATATAATCTTGTCGTTCCAGCTTTTCATAATTCTAAACATGTTTCCTCATTTCTTTATGGTGTTATCATCTGTCAGCACATAAGTCACAAGAAAGTAATAGTGATAGTTAAGTTTGACAAATCTTGGGAGGCTTTTTATCTTGTCCTGGATTCCTGTGCCCAGGAAGACAAGACTCCCAGTTGGTGGTATTAGGTCAACATAAAGCAGCTGCCACATCCCTCAGCAGTGAATCACAAACTAACAAGGTACATCTCTTTATCTTGTAGCCAATAAAAGAAATTTCCATGACTGATATTTTTGTGGATCTCAGTTCTTTAGGACATTAATGGGGATTTAATTCTCTCTTCCATTTTATAAGATATTATGATCTGTAATGAGCTCAGCTCATAAATTATAGCTGCTTGAGCAGCTGGGTGGTGAATAGAGTGATGAACTTAGTGTCAGCAAGACCCAAGTCTTCTGGATGAATGAGGAAAATTATTTAACTGCTCTCTTCCTCAGTTTCTTAATATGAAAAATAGGGATAATAACAGCACCTACCTTGCAGTGTTGTTGTAAAGATCAAATGAGATAACATTTAAAAAGCATTTTTCAAACCTTAAAAGAAAAATTGAAACACTAGCTACTAACTACTACTATTGTTGTTGTTTATCATTGTTATGGGGAGTTGGCTCATGGCTCTGTCCCCCTTGTTCTTGCATCCTATTTTGTAGCCAATTGGTCCACATCCTCCATCGGCTGTCTTGTCTCTGTGCTTTCTCCACAGACAATTAGCAACGTCCTGTTGCAGTATGCTGAGATCATCTCCAAGGACTTCACAACCTACTGTTCTAAGGAGAAGGAAAAAGTGGTGATGTGTGCTCCCCGCCCCTTTCAGCTTCTGGGGCCCTGCTTGCCCACTCCTATCCCATCGCCCCCACATTTGGGTCACACATGTGTGTGCATGTGTATGTATGTATGTGTTCACATAAGGGAATGACTATAGGTGTCTGAAGATATGTGAGAGAGCATGGGGTGTAGTGGATTCAAAGTTAAAAGCCTGAGGTTCAAGCCTTTGCTTTTAGCAAACCATCTTTGACCCTTGGCAAGGCATTTTTCACCCATGGGTCTTAATTTCTTCATTTATAAAATGAGGATTGGACTAAATGATCTCTAAGATGCCTTCTAACTTTAATTTCTTTAAGTCTGTGAAAGAAACAGAGACAGACAAGAAGAGAGCCAGAATAAGACAGGGAGGGAGGAGAAGAAACAGACAGAAGAGGTAGACATTTGTGTTTGTATCTGAAGAGAGCCAAGCCTGAGTTTATGTGTTTATTACATGTTATATATTATTTATATGTAATATTATATATAATTTTATTATGTGATATATATAATTATAATATATTATTTAAGACCATCACCTAATGTTAAAATTTTAGATCATCTAAAAGTTAGGAATAAGGACTAGAAATGTGATTTCCTTAGTAAGGGGAACTCCCTCTCCTAGTAAAAGTTAACTGCTTCTTGGTAATTTATGTTCTTAAAAGTTGCCTAATGTCTTAGGACATAAGTAAGTGACTTAGTGCTCGGGACCACATAGCCAATATATTTTGGTGACAGAATTTAAATTTAGGTCTTCCTCATTCCAAGACTGACCCTCTATCAAATACGGTGCATTCATCAATCAGTTCAGCTGGGATGTGATTCCTAAATACATCCTTTCTTCAATCTTTCACAATTTTTATGTAAAGCCTTCTTGCTTCTGACCTCAGATCTGCTCCATACAGAGCTAGATAATAGAAATATCTATCTGGGAACTTGTAGTTATACACATACATGTATGTACAGTATGCATACATGTATGTATGTATGTAATAATATGTGAGCATGCCTTTCCTTGCTGTGCCCAGAACTGTTGCTAGTAGGCTGTATTCAGAGAATGGGATATTGAAGAATGCACTTCAGCCTCTCAGAGGGTACCCCACCTTCACTGGACAAGTATTCAGAGATAGGGAGCAACTTTCAAGCAAAGATATGTTTGTTTGTTTGTTTGTTTTAGAGAAAAGTTCAGAATATACCATCCTTTGACTCAATCCTCTTAGAGTGGGAGTGTCTTAAAACTGATTAATCTGGGGAGGAGAGGAAGAGGAGATAACCTTTATTTAGATCCATATCACTTCTTGTCCACATTTACCTCAATCATACCAGACACAGTCACCAATTTAACCCCTTGGAGATAGTATTTGTGTCTGTGTATCTGTAAGTGTATATCTATATCTGAGAGTGGATGTATGGGTACAGATTGTATAAGTGAGTGCCTGGGTGTGACTATATGTGTCTGTGGATGGATGACTTCCCTTTCTTTCACACCCAGTCCCCCCATTTGTCTTTCGTCTCCATGGACCACCTCCTTCCCCTTCTCTTACTTTCACCCCAATGGTCCTTTTTGATTCCTTGCTCTCAGGCCCTGATGCCCTTGACCCCTGTCCTCAGTCCTTCCCATATCCTAGGGCCATAACTTAAGCTCTCTTGCCAGAAAGGAGTGTGATTGAACTCCTAGACTTTCTACTCTATCTCTTACTTGATTCTTGAGGGACCCCAGAGATCCCAAAAGTCTACCTTTAGTTTCCAGACATGCTGCAAAATCCCAGCCTCCTGTCTAGGTCTTTGATTTCCATCTTTGCTTAAAAACTCTGAAGTAATTCTAGCCCCTTCCCTGTTGGTTCAGGGGAGGGAAAATCTGATCAGGGGTCCCTCATGACCTGTGCCTACAAAGAAAGCTTCAGGACATGGTTCTGACCCTCTCCTATCTCCCTGCCTCATCCCACAGCCGTGCATCCTCATGAACAATACACAGCAACTTCGGGTGCAACTGGAAAAGATGTTTGAGGCCATGGGTGGGAAGGAGGTAAGACTTGATTGGGGGGAAATGGGAAGGGCAGGGGCCCCAGATGTGCTCTTTCTGATCCTATGGGTCCTCCATGATCTGTGATCTTTTTATCATTCCCTCTAACCCAAAGCTAGATTGTCCAGTGGGCTCCTTGGCCAAGTGCCCAAGATAGTGGATGCAAAATTCTAGCAAGGGTCTTTCCTCGTCTTATTATGAATCAAGGGCCCTGAGGTAGATGGGTGGGAGCCAAAGTCTCTAGTCCTCCACCCTTATTTCATTCTTACTCAACTGATTCAAGGAAGAAATGACTGACCAGGAGGATTCATGGGAGGGGATAAAGGAAGGAATAAAGATACTCTATCCTATTCACAAAGGACAAGACTAAGAGGAACTTAAAGATAAATAGACAGGAAAGTTTCCTTTTCCTTGTCACCCATAAGAGTTGCCTGGATGAAACCATTAATGATGGATTTGCCAAATTTACAGAGTATCCAAAGTTAAGAAGCAAGGGCAGCACCTCTGCTGTCAGATTTAAAGCCATCAAGCTCTTTACAGGCTAGTATTTTATACCTATTCCAATAAGGTGGCAATAAGGTACTGTCAGTCTGGCCACTTCAATCAGTTGAAGGAGGTGGTGCCTCCTGAGCCAGGAGATCTGAATCTCCAACTGTTCTGACTCTTCCCTGGCCCCTCTGAATGCACGAGTCCACTCTGACCACAGTCTCATTTTCATCCTTTCCTCTCCCTAGTTGGATGCCGAAGCCAGTGACATCCTGAAGGAGCTTCAGGTGAAACTCAATAATGTACTGGATGAGCTCAGTCGACTATTTGCCACCAGGTGTGCGAGTGTTTGTGTAGTATGCCTGTGCAAAGCATGGGGAGAACAGAGGGAAGGGGAGAACTAGGCTTCTAAACTCCTAGACTTCAATCAGTAGAGGACTCTGGGAAGAGGGCCAGCTTTGGGGAGGATGTATATCTATCCCCTTCCTCTAGTCCCCAAATCATTGCATCCCTCTGCCTCCCTGAGCCAAGCATTCTGTCCCCTTCCTCTAGTCCCCAAATCATTGCATACCCCTGCTTCTCTGACCCAATTGCTTTCTTTCCTTCCTGCCCCCAACTTCCCATTCCCCTGCCCTTCACATAATCTCTTCTTTTCCTCTGCTCCCATCCCAAACCTCCCTGTTCTGGAGAATCAGGGCTGTCCTTCAGGGAAGCCCAGGTTGATGCTTAGCTCTATGCCCCTAGCTTCCAGCCACACATAGAAGAGTGTGTCAAGCAGATGGGGGACATCCTGAGTCAAGTGAAAGGCACAGGAAATGTGCCAGCCAGTGCCTGCAGCAGTGTTGCCCAGGATGCTGACAACGTCCTACAGCCCATCATGGACCTGCTGGACAGCAAGTGAGCTCCCACTCTCAGGGCCCTCGAGGGAGGGAAAAAAAGAAGGAGATTGTGTAGATCCAGGAAAATGGGGCATGGAGGGAAAACCATTGGGAAGGAGGAGGGAAGGAGGAGTCCTCATCTATGCAGCTAGGTGGTGCAGTGAATAGAGCATCAGACCTAGATTTAGGAAGACCTGAATTCAAATTTAACCTCAGACACTTATTAACAGTGTGTGACCGTTGGCAAGTCTTTAACTCTGTTTGCCTCAATCTACTCATCTGTAAAATGAACTGGAGAAGGAAATAACAAACCACTTTTGTATCTTTGCCAAGAAAACCCCAAATGGGATCACAAAGAGTCATTCCATGACTGGAATGACTGAACGGCAACAACGCTATCCGAAGGTCAGAATCATGATTTTGGATTCTTGGATTCAAAATCACGATTTACACTTTCCCAGGGCTTTAAGGCATATCAAGCACTTTCTGCATATGAGGTAGGTAGTGCAAAGGTGCACCTACCCCTTTAAAAATGAAAAAGCAGAGGCTCAGAGAGAGGGAAAATGATTTCCCCAGAATCAGCCGGTTATCAGGATTCAAATCCAGGTCTCACCCAATTCCAACATCTCACTAGACTT
This sequence comes from Sarcophilus harrisii, assembly GCF_902635505.1. NCBI lineage: Eukaryota > Metazoa > Chordata > Mammalia > Dasyuromorphia > Dasyuridae > Sarcophilus > Sarcophilus harrisii. Next base: position 656,916,364 of record NC_045426.1, read on the forward strand.
TTTTCATTTAAACACAATAGAGCTGTAAGGAATGTTATATATCTTCTTATCCAATTCTCTTATTTTATAGATGAGGAAATCAAAGCCCAGAGAGAAGAAGAGAGATATGCCCATAGTAATGTCAAGATCAAAATCAGAACCCAAGACTTCTCACTCAGAATTTAGTACTCTTTCCAGAACACCATTTATAGAATCCTAGAATCTTAGATACACAAAATTTTAGAATCAAAGATTCATAGAACTCTAGAATTTTAAACTCTTATAATTTTAGAATCTTCATCTCATAGATTGCTATAATCTTAGACTAATTGTATCTTGGATTGTTAGAAAAGTCAACTCATAGATTGTTAAAAACCTGGTTTGCAAAGTAAAGGGGACACTTAATATAACTGAAGGCATAATGGCCACTTGGGAGCAATGACAAGGTAAGAACCTCTTCCTCATAGCTAGAAGGCATTGCGGAGGGGGAGGGAGGGGACCTGGACTGCCTTCCTTTCCCCTCTTACTATTGTGCTCTCTAAGGTGGGAGAGGATAGAAGGTCTGAGACATGGGTGAAGCTCCTGTCCATCCACATATACCAGTTCAACCCCTCTACACATTTTCCACCCTTAGCCTGACCCTCTTTGCCAAAATCTGTGAGAAGACTGTGCTGAAGCGTGTACTGAAGGAGCTCTGGAAGCTGGTGATGAACACAATGGAGAAGACCATAGTCCTGCCTCCCCTCACAGACCAGACGGTAAGTCTTATCTGGGGGACACCCATATGTGTCCACCTCTGAGCTCCAAGAACTCAAAGTTGGGGTCTGCTGAGTTGCAAATAGAACCTATGGGATAGGTCAGAGAACAGAGGCATCTGACAGCCAAGAGACTAAGTGGAGATTAGTTTGGATGAGAAATAAGAGTTAATATTAGGGAGTAAAAAGATCTGAAAACAGAGGTCGGAGATGATCTTAGAGCAGAGATAGGAAGAGAGATCTGAAATCCCTTAGTTCTTTCTTCCATCTCCAAGAAAAGACTCATTCCTTCAAAAGGACACCTCCAAGAGTGCTAGGATCGGACCAAGGACCACGAGTGGGTAGGAGTGGCCAACCTAAGAGACTTGGGCCTTCATCTCCCTCCATCAGCAATGGGGTTAGAGCTGTAAGAAGAACATCAGAGGCCCAGGGCAAGCAAAGGATCAATAAGGAAAGACAATGATCCTAGGGAAAAAGTAAGAAGGGAGGGCTTTGGGGAAAGGAAAGATGGCATTTCTTCTGTAGCCCTTTCTTGGATGCTTAGTAAGCTATCTGAGTGCACCCCAAAAGAGCCCATATTTTCCAATTCTCATTTCCCTACCAGAGAGATACCCCTTTTGGAGAAGGGTCTGTTCCTGTGACTTCTGGAAACCCATGTAGAAAGGAGGAGAGGGATCGAGTCATTAGGCCAAAAGTCTGAATGGGAATGAGAATAAAGAATTGCTGAGAGTGATGGAAGAGACCTCAGGGCCAGTGGGGACCAAACCCCAAATCTGTTGGCCAGAGGTGAGACTAGGACAAAGGCTTAGGACTGAGTGAACAGTACTTCCTGCTGGTGGAGCCCAGAACGACAACCATCTGTTAGACTGACCCCTAAAAGCACAGGAGAGGTTGGCCCAGCCTGAAGGACAGGGACTGATCCCCTCAACCCTTAACATTAGGAGGCAACCTTTTGCTAATTCTTGATTATTCCATCCCCCTGCGGCAGATGATTGTAAGTACAGCAGCCCGTCTCTGTCTGTCTGTCCGCTCTTTGTTCGAACTTGGTTGGTCAGTCCCCTGTCTTGTGTGGCCGCACTCCACCTCACCACCCCAGCCCGGCCTTGGCCTCAGTACTCCCCAGTGTCCCCCTGTTCTCGAGAGCCCCTGCCCGGCCGGACTGCTTGGTGCCAGTTGGGGTACCCACCACGGGCACTGCCACTCAAGGATTCTGCCTCATGTGTGTCTTGGGGGAGGAGGGGACCCCTGAGGGAAGGAAGGGATGTCCCTCTCCCTTCCAGCCTTGCTCCAATGCTCCAGATGGTATGGATAGTGCCCATAGCCCTGCCTTTGAATAACCCAATCTGGGGGCAGAACCTTTATATATCTATTTACAATCCTGGGGATCCCTCTTTAGAAGCTGCTGTTCCTGATTTCTCCTCTCCCCTTCTGTCTCTGACCAGAAATTACCTAGAAACAGAGTGGGGCAAGGAATGCTGTTGGGACAGACCAGTACCACCACCCCCATCCCCACCTGGAGCTCCTCTAAAACCCCCGGTTCCTTTCCCAGAGAGTCACATAAACTTACTTGGCCTGCAAGAATTTGGAATTAGAGGACATCTTCCCTCGCCTTGCTCCTCTGAGAGCTGTCCTCTTCCCATCCCCACTCAGGGCTTTCCTATCCCTCTTTCCCAGCCTCAGAGGCTTCCCTCTTCCCTCTCCTCACCTCTCAGGGTTCCCTTTTCCCCCTCTCCTCCTCCCCATTCACCTACAAACTAGGCCTCTGGGCCCCCTAGGAAACAGGGGACCCCCAGACTTCCTGAACCAGTGTGGGAGGGAATACTAAATGCCCAAGTCAAGAGGCTCCACAACCCCTTTCCATCTTAGACCCACCAGCTCCCATTGTGGGAGGGGGAAGGGAAGGAGAGGGGCCCCAACATAATAGTATCATCCATGTCCCCTATAGGCTAACCTCAGGCTCCCCATTCATGTGTATACACACATACACACAGACACATTGAAATGCAGATTTGAATAGGAACACAAGCCTTCCTACACACGGACACATACAAATATTTAGAGATTCACACAGTTCCATAAATATAATTAGTGTATGCTTAACCCTATCCTAGTCAATCTAGGAGCTACAAAAGAAACCCAAGATAATTCCTGAATTCCTTTTCTCACACACACACACACACACACACACGCAATTCTAACAAACACACAAACATATTTAAATAACTTCCTTGATTGGTCCCCCACACACGTTGTACGCCAGGAGCCTCCAGCACACACAGAAACACATACATTCACGTACAGCCTCATGACCCCATACAACACCACTTGGTACAGTTGATGGACTTGTGACATTGTTTCTACAGGGAACGCTCTTGAGAAAACATGGCAAGGGATTAGAGAAGGTAATGAGGGCCAATCCCCAGCTGACCTGAGGCCCGGGCCCCCCACTCAGCTCTGCCCATGCTAAGCCTGTGTGTGTCGGCGTGTCTGTGTGTGTGTGTGCTTGTGTGTGGAGTTAGGCTGAGGAGGGATGGGGTAGAGAGGGTCCAGATGGCTGGGAAGACATGGACAAGGGAGCCCCTCAGGGCTTGACTTTGTAGGGAGGTAGTTCTGTGCAGGATGTATGTGTGTGTGTGTTAGCTGTCCAGGTGTCTGCACACTGAATACCATTGACATCCCCTCACAACAAACCCCCAAGGGCTGCTACAGGTCCCAGAATGGGCAGAAATGCTTCGGGATCTGGAGATGCTCTGCCCCCCAGACTATCCCCTCTGGCTCGGAGGGCCATTTCTCACACAGTGATTTGCATTGAGATGGTTTGTTGAGATGGGATTTGACCTAAAGAGGAGAAGACAAAGTGTGTGTGTGTGTGTGTGTGTGTGTGTGTATGTGTGTGTGTGTGTGTGTATGTGTACATTGCTCACGTGTATGGACAGCAGCCCCCTCTTTTCAACATCACCTTCCTCCCTCACTGCTTAACGAGCTGGGGATATCTTTCTAGCAATGGCTCCTTCATCAGTGCTTATTAATGTCTCCCTAAAACAAGACAATAGTGCATGGGCTATCGGGATACTGCATCCTGATGATCCGTGCACTTTAAGGAGTAAACTGAAGGGATGAGTTTTGTTTAAAAGTTGGGGATGCATGTTTTATGTAGAGATATATGTGTGCATCAACATATGTGTACATTTATGTGTATTTAATGTGTTTCTGTGTCTAGAACCTTCTGGGTTTGTTTCACATGTGATTTATAATTTTATATATATGTTTGTGTGTATGACATGAGTGTTTATCTGTTGACATTTGTGCTATCTACATTTTTCTGTCTGCTCATCTATCTATGTGTCTGTGTCTATGTCTGAGTTTATGTCTCTGTTTTGTTCAACAACTTAGATGAAGGTATAAATTGTATGTTTGTCAAATTTGCCGATGACACACATTTTAAGAACAAAAGTCAGAATCCCCAAAAAGATCTTGATGGACTAGAATATTGGGCCAAATCAAATAAAAATGAAACTTAGTAGCAATAATATAAAGACTTATTCTTGGGTTTTAAAATTCAACTTATCAAGTACAAGATGAAGGAGATGTTAGACAGTAATCTGTATGAAAAGGACCAGGGAATTTTAATAGAGTGCAAAAATCAACATTAGTCAACACAGGGGAATATGGCAGAAAAACAAACAACTAACTAGGACTATACAGGGAGAAATATAGTAATATTCATGAAATAACATATGCCAGTGGCTCCTATTATTTTTTTCATTCCTTCTAACTGCTTTTCAGGGTTTGGGGGATGTGGTGCTTTGTATGTTTTTAGTCCTGCAGGGTAAAGAATTATTACTATTATATACAGGATTTCTAATTTTTTCCCAACTCCGACTTCTTTTTGTCAGAAAATTTTTATACAACTCTGCTTATAGAAGACATATAAAATTGCTATACAAATCAAACTTTTATTGATAATAAATCATAATTATGTGACCCACACATTCAGTTACACAGTTCCAGGAGCTTTGTACTACTACATAAACATCCAAATAAAATACTATTGGTTGTTTCTCACTGCACTAAAAAACAACAACAAAACCCATCTTCCATGAGAAGATGATAGTGCTGCTCCACTCTGCCCTGGTCAGACAACATCTGGCATGGCACCAAAATTCACCCTGAACACTGACAACATCCAAGAGGAGAACAACAGGAATGGTCAGGGGACTAAAGAGGATGTCAGATGAGGATTAGTAGAAGGACATTGGTGGGATTAGCTTGGAGAAGGGAAGACTTAGGGGGACAGAAAAACTGTCTTTCAGGATTTCAAGAGCTGTCATTTGTAAAAGGGATTAGATTTGTTCTGCTTGATCCTAAAAGGCAAGAATGAAAAGCAACGGAGGGGTGAGGATGGGGGAAGTGACAGGAACATAGAATTCTGCTTTGTGTAACAATTTTCTCACAATGATCTCTCCAAGAGTGGAAAAGAGACGGCCTTTAGAAACAGGAAAGGAGCTACCTCCCATGAACTACCCCACCCCCTGCCATGCTGTCACTTACTGTGACATCCAGGATTGGGATGGTAGCAGAGGCGGGAACCAAGAAAGTAATTGGAGTGCTTTTCCAGGGTCATCAGTACCTTCTCCTGAAATGATCACCCCCATTCCCCTTCAGGGGGATGCAGCCCAGGTAGCCAGTCCTCCCATTCAAGGTATCCTAAAATAAGACAGATGGCCATTGGTCAGGGCTCTTAAGGGGGGAGAGTCCTGTTCAAGTTGAACCGGGTTCAAAGTTGGAGCTTCTGTAATTTTATGGATGCAAATGTTTGTGTCTATGTGTCTTCTCTGTAGAAAATTCTGTGTTGGGTATATGGAATAAGTGTGCTGAGGTGTATGTGACTATGTGTGAGGATTATGTATGTGGAGATTGTGTCCCTCCCTTTCCCAGGAGTCCAGGGCCAAGTTTTGTGGGCTGTAGGGTTGGGGGTTGGGCTGAGGAGAGCTGGTTAGCCCTGCCTCTCCTTTCAGAGAAGGACTCAGCAGAAGGGGGCACCCATCATTGGTGTGGGGGGCTGGCTCTGGTCTTGTGACCTAGAGCCTTTCAATGTGGAAGCCTGCTATATCTCCACACCTACTGGGTGCCCAGCAAGGTACCCAGGAGAACTAGAACTAAATGAGTCCCCCATCCAAGGATGGAATGAGAGGGTTGATTGGTTGGGGAATGGGAGAGGGATTTTATATCTAGCTGGTGGTAGTGGGAGAATGAGAGGGGTGGGCAGGGGAATTGGGCAAGCTTCTGAGCTACACTCAGGTTGAGGATAGAGGGTGGGGGAACAGGAAGGGACATCCTACTGACTACCCCACCCCCCAACAGTCAATGAAACCTCTGAACTCCTATTCTCTCCACAGGGCAGGGTGAAACTCCCCAGCCACTCAGACGTAAGATGTTGGTCTCTCACTGTCTGTCTGGCTTCCCCCCTATATATGCCCCTCCTTCCTCTCCTTGCACCCCACCACCCCCTTCCTAAACCTCTTGCCTCTGTGATCCTGTGTTCCCCAGAGTCTCTCCCCCCCAGGGTGGGGAGAGCTGGGCCCCCGTGCTGTCCCTCTGTCTGTCCGCTCTCTTTTCTCTGTCTGTCCGGCTGGCCGGCTTATTCATGTTGGTGGGGGGAGGAGGAGTGACTGGGCTGGAGACTGGAGGCCAGACGCCTCCCAAAGAATGAATATAATCCACTGGTTCTGGGCTTCCTAGTTTCTTTTCCACAATCTTTGTCATATTTGTCTCATAACACCTTCCCAGAGGGAGGCCAGGCAGGAATCATCATCACCATTTGATGGATGAGAACCTGGAGAGAGGCTCTGGTTGAGGAAGGGACGTTGCCTGAGATCCCACAGCCAGTTAGTTAAAGAATCATCAAGATGTCAAGTCCCATCTGGTCCAACCTCTACATTTTAGGGATAGGGAAAAGTAAAGGTGATTTGCCCAACCCCACACAATGAGGGAGTGGCAAGGATGGCACTTTACCTTCACTTATTAGGACATCCAAGGGTTGGTTTGGTGGCAAAGGAAGGGACCAAGAAGGTAGAGTGCTTTTCTGTGAAGGTCATCAGCACCTTCTCCTGAAATCATTCCTGTTCAGGAGAACAGAGTCCAGGGGCCACATGGCAGCCGCCACCTCCCTCAATGGAAGGCCCTCCCAGATCCTGTACTTGAGACTCCAGACAGGACAAGGAACTGGTACAATGACCAGCTTGCCTTTAACCTCTGCTTAGAGGCTACTCTCCCATTTTTTCCTCCCCTAATCTTCTTTGTTGGGTCTGGTGATTTGGGTTCTTGAGGGGAAGGGCGTAACTTTTCAGGACTCTGCTTTTTTGGGGGTGGGGACATGATTTCCCCAGATGAAGTCGTATTCTATAGATGAGGACAGTTTCTGAGAACTACTGTCCAAGGAAGGTTCCACCTCAAACTAAACACTCCTGTCTGGATTGTGCTGGAACTACAGGTCAGGGAGCCATCAAAGTGAGCAACCCCCAGAGCTCTGGGGATCCCTTTAGAATTTCCCACCATGGTATCCTCTGAGTCCCAGGGATCTTGAGCCCCAGGGAGCGGGGATGGAACCAAAATCCCTGGATTCTGTTCCCCACCATGGACCTTCCTTTATCCTTTCCTCAGGTGGCCATCTATGCTAGCCTCCATTTTACCTTAATGCCAGGAGGCCTGGGATTTGCCTCCCTGCCACTATGGCTCTGGATGCATCAGCCCTGTAGAGGGCAAGGTAGCTCATCTCAGGTCCAGTGAAGGGGCAATATTTCATGTAGGAGGATGGGGTGGAGACCCTAGGACATGGGATCCTGCAACCATATCCTTACCCCCATCCCTGGATATCTCTATGTGTTCTGCAGGGGACTCAAATGATCTTCAATGCTGCCAAGGAGCTGGGACAACTCTCAAAGCTCAAGGTGAGCTGGGGTTTGGGGGGCAGACTTGGGGAGGCCATGTGGTGGTAGTTGGGGACAGGAGTCTTAATACCAACTTCTTCAGTTCAGGTTTCAGGCCATCCAAAGGGAGCCTAGGGTCAGGGATGAGAGGGTATACAGAGTTCCATTCTTGGAACTCTTACCCTGGAACCTGCCAGAGTGAAAAGGGCCCCAAAGGCTGATCATTTCCCTTCCACCCCCCCCCCCAGAGTTCAATGCCCATGGGCTCCTGGTGCCAAGCCTGGGCAGATAGATCATCAAGGGGCTGAATTAGTGTGTCAGCTGACAAAGTCATTCAAACGTCTTCTCTTTTTGTTCTGTTCTTCTAGGATCACATGGTACGGGAAGAGGCCAAGAGCTTAACCCCCAAACAGTGTGCTGTGGTGGAGCTGGCTCTGGATACCATCAAGGTAAGTGAACAGGACCCTGGGACCCCCAGCTACAGAGCAGAAGGAGAAAATCAAAGCTGAGAGGGCCCTTAGAACTCAGGATATCAGATCTGGGAGGGCCCTTAGAACCCAGGAGGTCAGAGCTGTGAGGGCCTTTAGAACCCAGGGATCAGAGCTGGGAGGGCTCTTAGAAGGTGGAGTGTCAAAGCTGGGAGAGCCCTAAGGACACAGTGTCAGAACAGAAAAGGCCTTTAGAACATGGAATGTCAGATCTGGAAGGACCCTTAGAACACAAAATGCCAAAATTTAGGAGCGCCCTTCGAACTTAGCATCCGGATTTACTTCAATTTAATAAACATTTATTAAGTACCTAGGCAAATCAAGTCAACAAGTATGTATTAAGCTTACACAATGCCAAACACAATGCTCGATCGCTGAGAATACAAATCCAAACATTAAAAAATGTCTGCCCTCAAGGAGCTTATTTTCTGATGTTAAAAGACAACAGGGTGGGAGAAGTAGAAGTACTCATAAAAGAGCACAATAGAGAAACTGGAGCCAGAAGAGAAATAAAGACATTATTTTGAATAGAAGATTTCCTTAAACTGAACTTCTAGGAAGAACTGTCTGATCAGAGGAAGGGGCTACAAGAGCAGGATATATTTGCAATGTGAGAAGGCTGCTCTGAGATGTAGAGAGAATCCAAAGGGTTGGCAAGAGAGCCCAGAGAAGAATGGGCAAGATACTAGGTTTGGCTCTGGGATCCAAAGACAGATAATAATAACCAACATTAAAATATGCATGATATCATCTGACCATTTATAATATAAATTAATTAAATATAGTTTATATTTAATATTTGTAATTCATATTTTATATATACTTATAAATTTAAAAAATTAATTATCAATTGTTAATTAATATATAAATATAACATAATAATACAATATAACAAACATATCATTTGACAATTTATAAAATAAATGACTATGTATAATAGTATAGATAAATTTTATTTTTATAACATAAAGATACATTATATTATTTGAACATCATATATTATATTGAAATATAAATATAAAATATATTTAATTTATATTATAAATGGTCAAATATCATGTATATTTATATTTATAAATTAAAAATAATATATAACACAATAATATAATGTTTATAACATATATATCATTGTATATATTGATGCCTCCCCTGGTGTGAGGGCAGGATTTGAGGTAGAAAGACTTAGAGCTAGGCACTGGAATCAAGGGGGATATTGTAGGTGCTTTAGGACAAACAATGTCAGAGCTGGAAAGGACCTTAAAATATTAAGTATTAAAGCTAGAGAGGAGATTAAAAAGTATTTATAAGCTAGAAAAGAGTTTAGGGCTTAAAATGTAGACTGCCTAAGATAGAAAGTATCTTGGAGATCTCCCATCCTGTGTCCTTTTCTGGGCATAATGGAGTCTTACCCATTGGGATGTGAACTCCTTAAGGGAAGGAACCATGCTTTTTGTCTTCCTTTCTACTGCAGTTTATATACAGTACCTTGAAAATACTCAATACTTATTTATTCCCAGCAATATCACGGACTAAGACAACTCTGAAGGACTTATGATATAAAATGCTATTCTTCCTCAGACAGAGAACTGATGCAGTCTCAATACAGATTAAAACATACTTATTTTACTTTTTTACTTTTTGAGGGTTTTTTCTTTTTGAACTCTGTTTACTTTCACAACATGACTCATATGGAAATATGTTTTGCATGATTACACATATATAACCAATATCAAATTGCTTGCCTTCTCAATAAGGGAGGTGGGGGAGAAGAGGGAGAAAATTTGGAACTCAAAGTTTTAAGTTAAATATTGTTTTTATATATAATTGGGGGAAAATAAAATGCTAAGAATTCAAAAAGGGAAGGGGGAAAATACTAAGCACTGAAGAAATGCTTGATTGATTAAATGACATAATAATTCAGATATGGTAATTGGGGCTCAGAGATCAGAAAGGATTTCACCGTCATGTTGCAAGAGCCAGGAATAGAACCCAGCTCTCCTGATGCTCCTTCCAGGAATTATCTCACCATCCCAATCCTGATGTCGGGAGGCACTGTGGTTTTGATGCTCCTAGACTGTGAGGGAGTCTTTGAGAGTCACCCCTGATCTCCCTTCTCCCTTCACAGCAATACTTCCATGCCGGTGGAGTAGGGCTCAAGAAGACCTTTTTGGAAAAGAGCCCAGACTTGCAATCCCTCCGCTATGCCCTGTCTCTCTACACACAAGCCACAGACCTACTCATCAAAACTTTTGTCCAGACTCAGTCAGCTCAGGGTAAGGAGTGCCCACCTCCTTCCCTTGCCCACAGCTGGATCTAGTATGGGGGAGAGGAGGGAAATTAATACCTAGTGCCCAAACCCAGGCACCCAAGAGCCCAGTCTGTTCCTCTAATCAATGGCAGCTGTCTTCTTCACCCTCAAGGTTTCTGTTCCAAGCTGGGTCATAGAATGGGGGAGGGAGGAGGAAGGAGCAGCATTAGATGGGGTTTGGTAAGAGTTTCTGAGATACCCTAAAGGAAAGGGCAAGATTCGTAGGATATTAACTCATAGGAACATAATTTTAAAATTGAACATTTTGGATAAAGGAAGTCGGACAGTCACTGCTGGGTGGGGATGGAGAGGCTACCCCAAATTAATCTCTTCAGTGCCCTCAAGCTCTTTTGTCAGGAAGCAGGAATTCCCACATCCCTAGGCTTGGGTTAGGGATAAGGAAAGTTAAGGAAGGTCAATGTCTTTGACTTCCTAGCTTATTTTTGTTTCTCTCTTGGTCCTTTTCTGGGTCAGCCACTGCCCATGGAAGAGGCACCATGCTGCTTTATACCCCCTATACACCCATCAGCAACTCTGGGGCTAGTGGGAGGCGGGTCCATGTAGGTGGGGGCCTGAGCAGCCCTGTGGTCCTATTCTGAGCTGAATCGAGGACTCTCTGGGGAGAGAGAGGAGTCTCCCTGTTCAAGTGCCATTTTCCACATCAGAAATCCATTTAAAGAGAACATTTGATGGGGTGGGGGTACATAGGGCAGGATCTTGGAATGGTCTTCTAAAGTGGTCTTTGTGTGGTTCTTCCTCACTCCTGTGGAGAGACCCTTGAGAAGGTTGAGTCTGTTTGGAAGTTGGGTTTGGGGGAATAGATGCTAAATAGGATGGACTTTTCTTGACTTCTTGACAAGTCAATCCTGGACTGCCCAAGGCCATTCATTGTAACCCAGAAGCCAGGAAGGAATGATTGAGGTGCCCTCTCAAGTCCCCACCAGGTTTTGGGTTTGGGGGAAGGGATATCTAGAAGTGCAAGGAAAGTTTCCCCCCAAACCTGAGACTCCTGAGAGGGGCAGGGCTGGGGGCTGTGGACCTTCCCCCTCCTCTGCTCACTGCTCTAATGCTCTGACCTAACTCTTGCCCCTCATAGTCTGTCTCACCTGTCTATCTGTCTGTCTGTCGGGAGCTGATGTTTCTCTCTTTCTTGTTTTTTCCTTCCTTCCTTTCAACTTCCAACCCTCTCCTCACTCTTCCTACCTCCAACACTGTTCTCTCCCTATCTTTCTTCTTGCCTTTTCTCTCTCCTATCTCCCTCTCTTTTGGGTTTCTCTGTTTAACAATCTTGTCTCTCTGTCCTTTTGGGGGCCTCATTCACTTTCTCACTTTCCTCTGTGAATCCCTGTCTCTGTTGTTGTTTTTTTTTCTCTATTATTTCACTATCTCTACCTTGACTCCCCATCTATGTCTGTCTTCCTGTTCTCTGTTTCTCTGTCTCTCCTTGTTTCCCTCATTGTCTCTATCTCCCTATTTCTTTCTTTATCTTTTTCCTCTCTGTGTCTCTCCTTTCACCCTTTACTAGTTCATGGTGGAAAAGGTATTAGGTTTACTCTTAGTGAAGAAATTTATCCTGAGAAGGGTACGTCTCTTTGCCCGCCTGCCCGTCCCTGGTACCCTCTCCCTGCACTCTCGGTGCCCTGGTGGCTGTCACTCACTCCCTGAAGCACCCTCCCGATGCCCCAGCTAGTAAAAGGCCCCATCCCTTGCTCCTTTTCTCTGTTTCCCTGGATGGCCTGGTGGCTGAGCCAGGCCTGCTATGCTCATACCCACTGGGATGTACCCTGGCCACCCCAGCCCCAACTTCTCCCTCTCCACCATGGGGGATTTAGGATCTGAGCTGGGGGATTGGGGAATGAGGGGCACAACAGGTTGCTGGTTCCAAAGGGGAAGGTAGTAAAGGGAAGGACTCTGGGCCAAAAGCTAATGCCCCATAACCAGTGGGATAATTTCTTCTAGGAAGAAATCCCCATGGCCTAAGAACCACATGTAAGAATTTTTCCTAGACTAAAGCAACCCTAATTAGAATCATAGAATGCCTAAGCTAGGAAGAACATAAAAGACTACCTAGTTGAATCTTCCCATTTCAAAAAGGAGAAAACTTAGATGTAGGAAAGGGGGAGGGGAAAAGGGAGAAGTTGAGAGGGAGGAATCCCATTTCTTCAAGAGCAGATCCTAGATTCAGTAATCTTGATCTGAATTTTAGGTCCTCATTCACCTGAATTGATTCACTGATCCTGTCCTTCTTTGGACCTGATCGATTTTCTCCTAAGCTAAATCCTTTTTGTATAGAGCTAGATCTTATTTTTTTCATATCATATCCCAGTTCCCTCAGTCTAGATCCTAGAACCACCTACTGCCTCATTTGGTCCATAACTCAAACCCCTAGTGGTTAGATCCAGTGGGGCCCAAGACTTTCTGAAGAAGAAAAAAAAAAAGGCCTTTTTCCATCATTTCCCTGAACTGGACCTTAAATATGGGGGCAGGAGCAATTTGGCAAGGCCCTTCCCCTTGGAGCCAGCAAAACAGGGTGGGCCTCAGGCTCTGATTCCCCCAATCCCATGGTGGGGGGCCCAGCACTTCTCCCCCTTTCTCTCCCTAGCCTTGGGGGCCTGGCCCTGACCAATATGTTACCCACCTTCCAATCCTCCTTTCTTATCCTCTCCGCCCCTTATCCTGAACTCCCTTGGGTCTGGTTTGAGCTTGCACAAAAAGCATCGGATTCCAAAGGGGAGGGAGATGGAAGCTGAGCATGTGACTTGTTGGGAGTGGGAGGAGGGGCTCAGTATCTGAGCCCCCAGGGCAGGGGATCCATGGATTCCCCCCAAGCCTGGATTTCCTTCTCTTAAGCCCCCCAGCCAAGCTGGCCTGGTATGGTTCTGCTTGGAAAAAATGATTCCCATCTCATCCCCTTCCCAGCCGCCATCTCCTCTAGTCCTATCCACTTGCTGCATGTCCCATCTGGCAAGCCTGCCCTCATGGGGGATGGGGAGCTGCCTGCAGTGTGGTGGGGGGAGGGGGAGAGGAGGGGCAAAGTGGGAGATGAACTGGGGCCCGGACTGCTGGCGGCAACAGGTCGCACTTTGGGGCGGTCACTGATCCCACTTGAAGGTAGGTGCTGATCCCTCTTTCCCAAGATCACATTAACACTGAGCAAGGAAAGGTTGTGGAGAGATCCTGAGACACAGCTCTGGAGCCAGTACTACCGTCTAGATTGAGAGACTTAACAGTCACTTTATGTGTCCTCTGGACAAGACCACATTGGAATATTATGTTTGGGGAACCATATTTTAGGAACGACATAGACATGCTGGAGCAATTACAAAGGAAGGAGAGAAGGGGATTGAAGAATCAGGGGGATCTTTTTTAGAACTCTTTTCTGGGAGATGAGGCAATTAGGATTAAGTGACTTGTCCAGGATCACACAGCTAAAAAGTGTTAAGTGTCTAAGGCTGGATTTGCACTCAGATGCTTCTGACTTCAGTGCTCTATCCACTGTGCCATCTAACTGGCACATCAGGGTGATCTTGTGAAAGAACTGGGTATGTTTATCCAAAAAGAAAAAAAGACTTAGATGGAACATGATAGCTGCCTTCGAGGATATGAAGATCTGTTATATGTAAGGGGAAACTTGTTTTTTTCTTTCTATCCCTCAAAGTCAAGAAGAGCTAAAAAAGCAATGGGTGAAAATCACTGAGAGACTGATTGAATGTAAAGATAATTTCCCAGTCATCAGGGGAAACCTACAATGGAAAGAGAGGGGTGCCTTGTAGTTAGTGAGTTCCTTGTCACTGGAGGTAGTAAAGCAGGGACTAGATGCCACTTGTCAGGGACGTTATCAAGAATATCCCTGCCTAGGCCACAGTTAGAACTGCCTTCTGTGGTCCCTTCCAGCTGTGGGATTCTGTGGTCCATGAATGTTAGTTCTTCATAGATGCCATGTAAACCATCAATGTGGCAGGACATAAGAACTAAGGCTTAACTCACAGAGATGCTTAGGATGGACAAAAGGGTATTCTGGGTAGGGGCCACCTCAGTGCCGTGGCCATTGATTCAGGGCCTGCCTTTCAGTATTAAGCTTCAGTGTTCCATGATTTACTCAAAGGTGAGGAGACCTTAAAGGGTCCAGTGACTGAAAGAATGATTGAAACACCAGATACCACAGAGCTAGAACAACTACCTGGCAGAGCAAATAGGTACCTCAGGTTCTCCCTTTTTAAAAAAGTTTTACACTAAATTACAAATATTTGCAAGTCACTTTATGAGAAGTCTCTTACAACTAATAATACAGTGGTCTCATCTGAAAAAAGTATGCATTTCCAACTTCGAGTACTGACTGTATTCCTGAAGCAGCTTCTGAGATAGAGGGTGACCTCCAGCAAGTCACTTAATCTCTTTATCTCTTTCTTCTCTGTACAATGGGTATAATAATAGCATTTACCTCCCAGGTTTGTTGTGAGGATAAAATGGGATAATATTTGTAATATTACTGTAAATAACATTTGTAATGTTTGTAAATATTTGATAAACCTTAACATGCTAAAAAAAAAAGTATGCATTTCATATCTGGATCATCCCCCATATCTCTATCTTAATTTTTTTTTTTTTACTATTCTTTCTCCTTCCCTCATTGAGAAAAAAGAGAGAAAAATACAAATATCTTGCAACAAATATGTATAATCAAGAAAATTCCCTCAATAGCTCTATTGAGGATATTGAGAGAGAGAGACAAAGAGGGAGTGAGACAGAGACAGAGAGAGAGGGAAGGAGAGAGAGAGAAAGGGAGAGAGGGACAGAGAGAGACAAAGAAACAGAGATAGAGACAAAGAGAGATAAACAGAGAGACCGGGAGAGACAAAGAGAGACAGAGAGAGACAATGAGAAACAGAGAAAGACATAGACACAGAGAGAGGGAGGGAGGAGGGAGAGAGAGACAGGAGACAGAGAAAAATTCTACATCCTCTTATCATTAGGAAAAACTTTATCAAAGTGCAGGCCAGAACATGCTTGGGAAAGATCAAGGCAGAGGAAATAGATATGGGTGACATCAGCTCTGTTCACCTGGCCCAGCCTTTAGTCTTCTGGGCTTTATCCACCTAGTGCATGGAAATTTCATCCCCTCTCTGCCCAAGACAGTGCTGAAAAAAACACCCTACTTTTATTCTACAGCTGTCCTTCTCAGCATGGCTTAAAACCAGAGTGTCAGAGCTAGAAAAATGTTATAGCTAGACAGACCTTAGAACATAGAAAAAAAAGAAAGAGAAGAGATCTTAGAATATGGAACACAATGTTAGAGCAAGGAAAACCTTAGAGTACAGAAAATCAGGCATATAAGAAATCTTAGAAAATAGAATACAAAGCACAGACCTGAGAGTTATCTTAAAGCAGAAGAAAAAGTCTGAAAGAGACTTTAGAATGTAGAATGTCAGGGCTGAGAAGGGACTTTGGAACACCAAATGTGAGATTTATAAGGAACTTGAGACAACTGTCCAAGAACTGATTCAATAACTGCATTTTCTGGCTTCCCAATATCATTTCTATTACTGTAGCTCAGATATTTATAATCTTTTGATAATGGAGAAGGGAGATCAAATAAAAATGGGGGAGGGAAAATTAATGGGAAGGGAAAGGTACAAAGAGGCTGATCAATAATCATTTATTAAACACCAATTATGTGCTAAAAGCAGCAATTAAACTATACAAAGTTGGGGGAAGGGAATATAAAGTATGCAAAATAGTGAGGTTCAACAGCTGAGTGATGGTTTTTGGAATATTTTGAGAAAAAAAGATGAAATATTGACAGGTAATTGATAATAGCAAGTGAAGCAGGTTCTTTTCATTGTCTTGCTTCCCAAGATGGAGCACAATTTACAATGGAAAAAGTAATTTCTCTCAGTCCCTCCGGGAAGCAGTATCCAGCTTGTCCTTAATCCTTTGCAGTAATGTCAAGCTTTGTAGAATCACAGCAAGGTAAAAACTGCCTTTGGGGCAATTATCTGACATGGAACAGTGAATGTTAGAGCTGAATGGTGCCTAAGAATATAAAGCAATGAAGCTAGAAGCAACCTTAGGGATTACTTGTCAAATGTTCTTGTATCACTGTGAAAACAAGTAAGACCAGGAGAAGGAATAACATGGGTGGCAACAGAGAAACTAGGATTCATGTCCCTGCTTCCCAGTCCAGAGTCTTTCCATTTTATCATGTGACCTCCTCTCTGGTAAAACTCCCTCTATTCCCCATGTTCATTCTAACATAATAATTTAAGACAAGTAACACATTTCTATGTTTATTACCGAAAGGTTTCCAAAGTATTTTCCTTATAATCACTTCATGTGCTAAGTAGTACAAGTATTATTATTCCCATTTAATGGGCAGCTAGTGTATTCCATGCCTGGAATCAGAAAGATATATTCCTGAGTTCAAATTTTACCTAGATACTTACTAGTTGTATAATTATATATGGGCCAGGTAAGTCACTTAACCTTGTTTGCCTCAGTTTCCTAATCTGTAAAATGAACTGCAGAAGGAAATGGCAAATTGTTCCAGTATCTTTACCAAGAAAATTCCAAATGGGGTCATGAAAAGTCAGACACAACTTTCACAGGACCATTGAGAGGACATTTACAACATCTTAAAGTACTATAAAAAATGCAAAGTACCACTGATAGAACAGCTGGTGTTTATATTCTGCTTTAAGATGTATAAAAGCACTTTGCATACATTATTTCCAACAGCTATTTGAAAATGATTTGGGGGCTTTAGTGGACCACACGATCAATATGAGACAATTGTAATGTGCATGTGAGTCAACAGTTGATATGGCAGCCAATAAGGCTTATTTGATCCTCTTCTGCTTTAAGAGACTCGCAGCTTCTGGGAGTCAGGAGGCAGTAGCTCCTTTACACTCTGCCTTGGTCACACCATATCTGGAGTAACATGTTCAGCTCAGGATGCCACAGTTTAGGAAAGGGAGAGAAAGCAAAATGGTGTAGGATGCCACATGAAGAAAAGTCAAAAAAGTTGAGGTTGGAAGAAGAGAAGACTTGGAGGAACATGGGAGATGTCTTCAAGTTCTTAAAGAGCTTTGGGAAAGAGATTAAATGTCCTTTGCTGGGCCTCAGAGGGCAGAACTAAGAGCAACAGGTGGGTGTTGGAAAGAAACTGAAGTAGGATCCATGTAAGGGAGCAGAAGAGGAAAGCTAAAATAATTAGAACTCTCTAAAACTGTAACAAGTTGTATTAAGAATATAACAGGTTCAATAATACAATTCAGCAAGCATTTATTGAGTATTTACTATGGTCCAGAAGCGTACAGGATGCTAAGGGGACAAAGGCAACAAACCATCCAGAAGCTTACACTCCATTGGAGGAACTGGCATGGCTTTCCCAAAGAATCAGCCTTCTCTAACACTTCTAATGGCCTGGTAATGGAACTGTACTAAACAAAACAGGCAAAGGGGTGACAACCATTTAAAATAGAAGCCACAGACTTTCAATGTTGCCCTCATGTCCCTTCATGAAGAAACTGGGTGACTACTAGTTGGACTAATTATCGGGAGGATTTTATCCCCCAAAGTCATCAGGCTAGTGGGACTCGGACATTCTTCCTAATTCTGACATTTTGTGGTCTCATTTAAACCTCACAACAACACTGTGAGATACAGTAAGATTATTCCAATTGCTGATGGAGAAACTGAGGGTAGATTAAGTAAATAGTTAATGGTTGCTCCGTAAGTGTTGGAGGAAAAATTCGAAGAAAGGGTTGAAGCTAGAGCTGCCTGCTTGACTCTAAATTGTTCATCCACTCTACCCAAGGTCCCTAGTCTAGGACTCTTCCAGCTCCCATCTCACTGCCTCTTCTCCTCATCTCCCTCTTGAATGACCTGTCCCATTAGTGTTGTTACCTGAGGCCGCCAGCATGGGTGTAGGTGGCGGGGGAGGGAGGGCATGTGAAGAATACTGCCTGTGGAGGACAGAACTCATACCTACCGTCTCCTACCCTACCACCATCAGGATCAGGAGTGGATGACCCTGTGGGTGAGGTTTCTGTCCACGTGGAGCTCTTCACTCACCCAGGTACTGGAGAACACAAGGTTACAGTGAAAGGTAAGTGTGAGGCAGAGGGTGTAGGCTTGAGCCTCCTGACCTCCATCCCCAGAAAGCACTCAGCCAGTTCACTTGGGAGGCCAGATCAGGGGTGGGACCTGGCGTTTCTGGCCGGAGCCTCACTTGCCCTCTCTTTCCTCTGGTGCAGTTGTAGCTGCCAATGACCTCAAGTGGCAGACGTCAGGGATCTTTCGACCCTTCATCGAGGTCAATATCATTGGGCCTCAGCTTAGTGACAAGAAAAGGAAATTTGCCACCAAGTCCAAAAACAACAGCTGGGCTCCCAAGTACAACGAGACCTTCCAATTGTGAGTAGGGCTGGGGCTGGGAGGAAGCGCCCGTGTATTTAACAAGACATGTCTTCACTTAGTAACATCTACATGGGACAAATAGTTAAATAGGAGTAACAATATATCCACAAATGTAACATCTGGGAGGAAGTGCACATGCATTTAACAAGACATGTCTCTCTTTAGTAACATCTACATGGGACAAATAGTAAATAGGAGTAACAATATATCCTCAAATGTAACTGCTTTACAAACATCTGCTGTAAAGAAGCAGCTCTATAGCAGACTATCAGAACAAAAATTAACACCTGCACAAGTCCATTTACAGGTGCAAAATTCACACAGGCTTAACATATGTACAGATGCAAGATCCGCAGCATCTGGGCAACATCTGCCATATCTAGACCTAAGTAACTACATTGTAGAAACATCTACTGATATAAACACCTGCACGGGAGTAACACCTGCCCAAACACGCACATCTCTATGGGAGGAACATTTGTGTGAGACCTGTACAGGTGTAAATATCTATAAAAGAACACATTGGTACGGGGGTGATGACTGAACAGTTCTAGGCATCTGCATAGCAATGTCTATACGGAAGCTTCATTTTTATTGAATTAATGAGCACCTCTGGGGGGAAGGGGACGGGCCCAGCATGGCAGCTAGATTACTGGTAGGGTCGGGAAGGCCCGGATTTAAATCTGCCTCTGACATTTACTAATACTGTGGATCTGGACAAGACAGCAATCCTCTAGGATTCATCCCAGGCTGGTGGGTGGAGGCGCTGTCCAGCCGGGCGTGCCCGTCAGGGACCTCCGGAGGAGGCTCTGCTGGCCAAAGGCACCGCGCGCGTGGTCGGAGGGCCGGGCGCGCCTTCCGGGCTCACTCCTCTCCCACCTGCCCCCAGCACGCTGAGCGCCGACGCGGGCCCGGAGTGCTACGAGCTGCAGGTCTGTGTCAAGGACTACTGCTTCGCCCGCGAGGACCGCACCGTGGGCCTGGCTGTGCTCCAGCTCAAGGAGCTGCTGCAGCGCGGGAGCTGCGCCTGCTGGCTGCCCCTGGGCCGCCGCATCCACATGGACGACACGGGCCTCACCGTCCTGCGCATCCTCTCCCAGCGCAGCAACGACGAGGTGGCCAAGGAATTCGTCAAGCTCAAATCGGACACCCGCTCAGCTGAGGAGGGCGGAGCCGGACCCGGGCCCGGGTCTGGCCAGGGGCCTGGGCCCTAGGGAGCTGGGCTGGGCTGACGGGGAGGGGCCCCGGGCCCGGCCTGACCGGTCCGGCTCGGGGAAGCGCTCTCTCTCTCGGGGCGCTGGGCAGCCTGGGAGGCCCCTCCTCCCACTAGCCCCAGCCCTGCCCACCAGAGAGAGTTGGGGGGAGGGAGGGACTCTCTGCCTCTTGCCATCCCCATTAGGGGGTTAGGAGGGCTGAGGCGCGCCCCGCTCCATCCAATTCTGGGGAACTGGGGCGGGGGAGAGGGCTGAGAGCTTTTATTTGACGGCATACTCCATCGACCCTGCCCTGCTGGGCTGCGAACCAAGGGAGGAAGGGAGACCGGGTTCTGTCTTGGCTCCCAGAGTCCTACCTGCTGAGACGGGTAAGGCCGGAGCCCCGCCCCAGTGGGGTTTGTGGGGCAGATTAGGAAGGGGAAGATGTGCCACGGGAGGGGCAGTTCTAGGATATTCCTCTCTCCCGGGGACCCATACCCACACCTGCAGAAAAGCCATACAGGTTGTCTGCCCTTTTATCACCACCACACATACCCCAGGCGTGTGGGTGGGGGAAGGGGAGCAGGGCAATTACCCAGGGAGGCCCTCAGAGCCCTTTTGTGGGGCTGGGGACAGTGAGTCAGGACTCTAGGCAGGGGCTTGAGGCCCCAGCCATTCAGGGATGGGGGAAAGGGGAGGGACTCAGAGACTGGGCCTTTGAAAGGCAACCTGGGAGAGGGGTTTGGGGAGGGACCCCCAAGTTCGGCGTTTGCAAAAAAAAAAAAAAAAAAAAGTGACGTTTAAAAGCACACAAACCCTCAGGCACCCAACTCCATTCAGGGTTCTGAGGGCATCAGGGGCCAGGGTTGGTGGAGGTTGGAGGGGAGCACCGAATGGCCTGTTCTGGATAGAAGTCGACATAGCTCCCCTTCTAATTCCCAAGAGCTCCTGGGTTCAGGCCCAGAATGGCTTCATGGGCGGGAGGTTGGCCCTCTTCCCTCTCCCCATCACCTCCTGGATGCCTCTGTTCCCAGCCTCTTTCCCATTTCTACCTGGGGAACCAGGAAGAAGGGAGGAACCAGGACCTTGTGATTACAACCATCCCATTTCCATCATCATTCCCCAAAGGGGCCCCAAGGGGCTGCACCTCAGACCCCTGCTTCCAGCTGCTGCTACAAGTCCCCACTGGGGCCCTCTTCCCCCAACCTTGGAAGAATTCACTACTCCCTCCTTCAGCCTCATCTGTCATCTGGAGGACAGGGGAGTTTGGCACCAGTCTACAAGCTCCCCAGGCGCCTCCTCCATCCTCTCCTCTACCTACCCCACTCAGCCTTTCCTCTTCCCCCACCCATTGAGCCAGGGGGGCTTCGGAAACATGGAAAGGCTTTGCAGGGGAAGAGGGGAGGAATCTAATCCTCTCTGTTCCTGAAGAGCCCTTTAACTTACCCAGGGAACAGAAACTCCCAAGTACCTCTTCCCATTAGGAATGCCCTAAAATGTTTATATTCCTCACCCTTCCCCACTCCCAGCACATGAAGAGTCAGAAGCGAAGCTGCCTGGCCCCACTGCCCTCAGCCACTAAATTCACTTTACCACTTTTTTCTTTCTCCTCCATCTCCAACTGGAGGCTCCTCTGCCTTCCAAGGGTTGGTCCTCCACATGGGCCACTGAAACAAAAAGCTAGAGGCTGTGTGCCTCTGTGTGCAGGGGCACCCATCTCTGAGCATGTCTATTGATTACCATAGGTGCCCATCTGTGTGTACTTGTCTGTGCATGTGTATGGGAGATTGTCCGTATCTGTCTACGTGCTTTACCGTGTTTGTTCCCGTTTGCCTCTGTGTGCGTGCCTGTACATCCCGTCTGTGTGTGGCTGTCTGTGTGAATGAGCATGTCTGTGTGCATGCATGTTTGTGTGCCTGTCTTGCATGTGTGTGCACGTGTCTAAACACCTATCTGCATGTGTGTGCTTGTCTGTATGAGTGAGCAAGTGTGCACTTGTCTTAATTTCCTATCTGTGCACCTATCTATCTTCCTGCCTCTCCAGCCTGTATCACAGAGGAGGACCTCCATGGAAAGGAGAGGAGATAGGAACCCAGACAATAGGAAGGGACCAGAGGATTGAGAACTCATCTTTTATAGAAGGGGAAGGAAATGATGGAGCAAAAAGACAAGAGGGAACGGGGAGAACACTGAGGATGATTTTATAAGGGAGGAGGGGAGATCCACAGTTATAATCTGGAAAGAAACAGGAGGAGGAAGAGAGAATAAAATAGAACATCAGAGTTGGGAAAGCTTTTGGAATATAGAACTGCAGGGATAGAAGGACCTCAGAATACAAAATTCAGGGTTTAAAGAGCCTGTTTTAAATCCAGTCTCCTCATTTTGCAGATGAGGTAACTGAGGCCCAGAAAAGGGAAGAAAAGTTCCTCCAAGATCACATAGCCAATTAGCCCTGCCAAGCTCAGGGAAGGTATAGGCTCCCTCATCTTTCATCACATGAAGCCTGGATGAGGGGGGCTCCAGGCAATCTATGCCCTCCTTGGGATCAGGGAGGCACTTGGGACATAATAAGCCTGAGAAAGGCAGACTTCAATATATATAATGGGAAGCACCTGAAGGAGTCAAACACTATCTTCAGCATAGGAGGGGATCTCATTTATAAAATACTTCACTTTCTCCAACTCATTCCAATGAAGCCTTTCAGTGAATCCCAATGTCCATTTAGCCAGTTTGCTCAAATGGGGACCTACCTACTGGAAAGCAATTACCCAAAGATATTTGCTGATGGGTGATACTAGACCAAATGTCCTGAAGGGGCCCAAACTGCTCCCCTCACAGTCTCCTGGGTCCCAATCTGGAAGCCATCTGCCTTCAGCCTTCGTAAGGAAAGAATGCCATATGTGTTGCAGGAACCGATAGGCAGGCAGATGAAAGACTGAGATAAGAGAATGACAGGCAGAAAAGAGCCAGATTAAGAGCATTAGATTCTCCTCTTACTCATTGGAGGGGTTCAAAACCTGAAAAATCAAATTAGGAGAGATGTTCTCTCTTTCCTCTATCCCTTCCTAACTTATAGGTGGGGGTATTCCTAAGGCCAGCTGTTCTTCCCACCAGGACCAAGGCTCAAAAATGCAATATGCAAAAAAAAAAAAAAAAAGGTGGGGGGAGGAGTATTAGAGCTGTGAGGCACTTTCAAAGCCATCTAGCTTACCCCCCCCCCCCATTTTATAGATGGGAAACCTAAGGGGCAGATCAGGAAAGGAGTTGGCCAAGATCCCACAATGAGCCAGAGACAGAAGGGAGAAGGACTGTTGCAGTGGGAGGGTTCAAATCCTGTTCTGCTACTCACAGCTTATGTTACTGGTGAATATATAGCATCTATTGGTCTCAGTTTCCTCATTTGGTAAAATGTGAGATTGGGATGAGATTCCCTCCAGCAATAAAACTATGATCTTCTAAGTGGAACCCAGGGCTCCAGAGTCTTGAGACTGAGACAGCACAAAAAGAGACAGCAGATGGAGAGCTGGGAGTGGGAGGTGAAGAGCAGAGGATCTGGAAGAACCAAAGGGCTGGGAGGGGGGAATAAGCAGACATATTAAGGGAACATATATGGGGAATCCCCAGTTTTCTGTTACCACAGGATCATACCCCACCCCTTTCTTCAACATCCATTCCTTTTTCTAATACTTGCCAAGGACCAAAGTTGTAGGACATTGCACCTGTTTTCCATTCATCTTTGCCTTTTAGAGAAGAGCACTTAACTAGGTCAGATGAGGAAACTTTCCCTCCTTCAACCCCATTCCCACCCACTTCCAGCCACTGCCCCCTGTGACAAGCATTTAGTTTGCTGCCTTCAGTAACAGGACCTTAAAGCTGGAAGGACCTCAGCTCTAGCTCAAACCCCTCCTTTTACAGAGAGGGGAAATTTTGGCCCCAGGATAAGGGACTTGTCCAAGATCACACTTTGAGCCAGGGTACAGAGCTGGGACTGGAACCCAGATCTATGTTGCCCAGCCCAGGGCTCTTTGAACTGCTTCCCTCCTTCCCCATTGCCTCTCAGTCCTTTTCCTAACAACTTGGGCCCCCTGAGTAGAGCAGAGAAGGCTTTATTGGGAGGAGGGGAGAGGGTGTGCCCACTGATTCACCATACCCCAATCCTTGGTCCCAAGAGCAATTCCACAAACAAGTGTTTGTTCCTGCTACAGGACTTCTCTGGCATGTGGTTGCAAAAGAAACACCTTCCACCTGGGACAGTAATGATGCCCTGGGTTCCTCTGTAAATATATGAACCAGAACAAAAGTGTTAAATCGATCATGGATGCATGAAATTGAGATGTTTTGCACTATTTTGACTTTTTGGTCTCTGTAAAAATATTTTATTATTAACGGACATTAAAAAAAAAAAAGCACACCCTCTCAGCTCTCAAAACCCTTGACTCTTTGCCTGTCCCAACCTCATTAATAATGGAAATGGA
Source organism: Sarcophilus harrisii (assembly GCF_902635505.1). Taxonomy (NCBI): domain Eukaryota; kingdom Metazoa; phylum Chordata; class Mammalia; order Dasyuromorphia; family Dasyuridae; genus Sarcophilus; species Sarcophilus harrisii. Next base: position 656,940,909 of record NC_045426.1, read on the forward strand.
TCATAGAATGTCATAGCTGGGATCTGATCTGGAACTATTATTTTTTTTTTTTAAGACATATGAAGGTACCAGGACAACAAATTAGTCTCTGTTGATCTTGGCTGGGTGTTACACTTTTCTCTCTATGGATTTCTCACAGATGAATCTTATTGAGATTCAGCTATCATCCTGAGTTTACGAAAAGGCGGGGGGAGAGAGAATGTCCAGCTCATGGGCTACAAAAGGCCCAAAAAGTCATTTGGTCTAGTCCTGCCAAGGTAACCAAGGTGGTGATGAGCTGAAAACCAGATACAACTATACCCCACTGCTTGAGTTTTTAAGCTGATAATTTTGTATGGTCTATGAGTGGTGGTCCTTGGCAAAAAAATTTTTTTTTCTTCATATAGAAGCTTCCTCTCATCCATATTAGTAGTGGGGTTTACCATATCTCTTAAGTGAGAGATAAAAAGTTTCAGCCCTTTCAGTGAAAAAGGCATGTCTTTCATATAATCAGGCCTCTCTTTGTAAGGACAAGGAGGTCTATGATCCTTCCTGTGGCAAAGCTCTTTTGAAACACAAAACAGGAAATTAGCTAATTAGAATCCAAGGGCATTTTGTCTGTTTTTTTGAACTCGTCAGTCCTTTTAGCAGGATTAAAATTTCTTGTATTTCTATCTGACTCAGAATTAGAAAACACCTTAATTCCTATTCAACCCTATATGAGGATCTAGTGTGCCCAAAACCCATTTCAGGGGGCTTTTCCAAAGAAATTCCAAAACTATATAGGACTCGGGCACTATTCTTCAGCAGGTTCTTTCCAAAACCTCTTGCTTGATCTCCCATGCAAATTGATGAGGAGTGGAGGGAAGAAATTAATCAACAAAATAATTTGTTGAATGGCTACTGCATGCTTATCACTGGGGATTTATTGCAGCACACTTGGTTGCCCCTGCTAATTCAGTTGACCCTTGAAGGCAGGTACTATTATCCACTTTTTATATGGGAGGTACAGGGGCCCTGATCAGGCTTAGGGGCAGAGAAGAATGCTTATAAATGCCCAAAGACCAAAGTGAACAGGTCAGAATAGCAGTGACCAAACCTCTCCTTGGATCATTCCACCTTGGAAGACGTGAAGACTTATAGACCTCCAGAACTAGCTTAAAAAAAAAAAAAATCTGACAGGAAAGAAAGTCCTTCTTGGAGAAAAGTGGGGGAAAAATGAGATTAGAGGTGTGTGTTCTACCTCCTTTGCAGCCACACACAACTACAGCCTCTCACCACATGTGATTCCTTCTCCACTTAGGGTCCCAATCCTGACATGGGGGGAGATGCTCTGTAGGAAAATAATTTTAGTTGCTTATATTTTGTAAGCTATTTTGGGGTTGAGGGTTACATTTTTTTCTAATTTACTTTTTTGTCCTATGTTACTTCTGATTTCTTGAAATACAGCTCTGAAAAAAAAAAACAGTGGTTTTAAAGGAACCCAGTGATTCTCTGGACCAGTCCTTTTTGTTTCAAATGGAGCTACATGATATATCTTTAAACCCAAATTATTCTGGCTTTCAGTATATGACCAATACTAGTCCCCAGCCCAAGCTTCTGTGACTTGTTGTTTAGGTTTTAATGGCTTGGGGCAGCTAGGTAGCTCAGTGGATAGAGCACCAGTCCTGAAGTCAGGAGGACCTGAGTTCAAGTATGACCTCAAACACTTAACACTTTCTAGCTGTGTGACTCTGGGCAAGTCACTTAACTTAACCCTAATTGCTTTTGGGGGAGTGGGGGGAGGAGGGGCTTTAATGGCTTAGAATGAGTGTTAATAGCAATTGTTGCTGTTCTGACCAGAAACTTTGAGGGTTTTCCCCTCCTAAGTTGATATTTTTGTGATGATAAATTAGGCCATCTTTGGTGTTAATTGTTATCATAGTCTCTGAATGAAGGTTTCTTCAGACATTCTGAGGCCCGGGAAAGACCTTAATTTAGAAAGGCCAAGGTCATCCACTTCTCCTGGGCCTTTGCCAAGGATATCCTGGATCCTTGCCAGCCAGTCTTCTTAACTTTTGTGTATCACAGGACTTTGATGATTCTGGAATAGAGTAAGGCTGATGACTTTTGAAAGCTCTGCCTCCTTTATATTCAATTCACAGGAAAATCAAGACATCTCCCTCATGATGTTATTACTCCTCTTTGAGAACAAGGGACCAATAATGGTGACAGAAACAAAAATAGCCCTTGACCTCAGGGAGCTTATAGTCTAATGGAGAAAATAAATACATAAGATTTGGTGTAACCATCTAATGTCACTGTGGAGTACCACAGGAGTCTGACTGAGGAACACTCCCTTCACTGAGGAGCATATTAGATTGTACTGATTCTTCCTGGCCTTTTCAGGCTCTCCCTCCAGAGGTTCCCCCACATCTACTTTCTTTTCCTTCTCTCACCTATGGGGAAAACCCCAAAGTCCCTTGTTCAAAGTGATCTGTCTGCTGGGAGATAAGGAGTCCAACTCATGAGTATCTTATTCTAATGCAAAGCTCCCTGTTTCATATGGCTTCTTTTTGCTATACATTTTTAAAACCCTCAAAAATACAGAATATTAATAAAATTCATAAAATCTCTGAGACTCTAGGCAATCTTTTGGTTGACAGGCTGGAAATGAGGTTTGCCTGCCGGTTAGATTCTGTATATCCAATTATCCACATTTTCTTTAAGACTAACATAGGATACAATGAAATTAGATTAATTTATTAAAAAAAACTTTTTTAATATAGAAAAGTAAGCAAAATTTTAAAAAACAAAGGCACCATTAATTAATAATGTCACTTGTGAGGGATAGAAAATCCTATCCAAAAATGACTACTCAGAGACCTCTAAAAGTAAAAAGCAGAAAAGTTGTTTATTTAATTAATTCTCATGAGAACGAGCAATTCTACCGTGAGGAGGGAAAGAGAGAGAGCTCACGGTAGAAGGGCTAAAGAAGGGGATAAGGAATACAGTTTTTATAGGGTTTAGATACAAAGGATTACATCATGAGTTGGAGAACATTAAGAGATAGGTGCCCCCCCACCCCTTAATTGGATGTTATTCCTGCCAAAAACAACAAATTCCTAGTTCCAGGAGGAACCATGCATCAGGCAACTAATTGTCCAGATGTTAGTAACTTGAACAGCGATAAATGTCATCATTAGAGGTTAAATACATATGTCTAAAATCTAAGTACATATTGGCTACCACTCAACATACTCATGCAGGTCACAGAGAGCTAGAGAAACTAAAATATAGAAGAGGAATTTAAACATCTTTGGAAGTTCTTCACCTTATCTTTACTACATGTAGCTGCTGGAAGTTCTTCAACTACACACACACACACACACACACACACACACACACACATCACTTATTGGAAGGGCCGATAAAATAGAAGAAAGAAGCAGAAAGTGGAGTAAATTTACCATTGTTCTGTTTGTTCAAATAGGAATAATTTAATTACTTCTTGCTATATTTAAAACTTAGCAGGAAGGGGCAACTAAGTGGCTCAGTGGATAGAGCACTAGCCCTGAAGTCAGAAGGACCTGAGTTCAAATGTGGGATCAAAAACCTAACACTTCCTAGCTGTGTGACCCTGGGCAAATCACTTAACCCCAATTGCCTCGGGGGAAAAAACTTAACAGGGAGCCAAGAAAGGAAAAGGCTCCAGACTCTACAAGGGTTAGAATATACTTAGTTCTCCTGGAAAGCAGATTGACTTTTGTCACTGCTACTCAATGCCTCTGGAGTCTCCATTCTCTATCCTTCTTGCTGACTTTCCCTTCCTGAATCTCTCAGAAAGCATTTTAAACTACTATTAAGACAGGAAGTTCCAAGCCCAAGATAGCCTTTTTTTTTTTCTAGGATAGGAAAACTGTAACTCCCAGAGTCTTAAGCAATTTAGTCTCCTGACAAGGAACCATCCCAAGCCTTATCTGAATGACTGTCACATAGATATACTGTATAAAAGACATATGTATCAAATTCAATGTAATCTTGAAGGGGAGAGCACTAGCAACTGGAAGAAACTAAAAAAAGCCTCCCACAGCAAGATGGGTCTTGAAGAAAACCAGGAATATCAGGAGGCAGATTGAGAGAGAGAATTCTGGGCCTCAAGAACAACCAGCACAAAGCACAGAGATGGAAGATGGAGTGTGGTATGTAAGGAACAGCAAGTAAGGTTAGACCAGAGAGTGCATGGAAAGTAGTCATGTATCAAAAAGAAAGAGAGTGATCTTCATGATCTGGTGATCATGAAGAGCTTTAAATGCTAAAAAGAGGAATTTACATTTGATTCTAGAGGTCATAGGAGTTTATTAAGCAGGGGGATTTTGACATGATCAGACATATTTTAGGAAAAACACTTTGGTCATCATGTAGAGAATAGATTGGAATGGGAATAAGCTTGAGGCAGGAAGTCCAATCAGGTTATTGGAACAGCCCAGACAAAAGATCAAAATGGCTTGAAATAGATTGTGATGTGAATGTAGGGAAGAAGATAAATGCAAGAGACGTTATAGATCAAGAAATTACAAGACTTAGAAATTGATTAGACATATGGGATGAAAGAGTGAGAAATTAAGTATGTGATCCTGGGTGATTTGACTGTAAAGATCATAGTGCCCTCAAAAGTAAGAGGGAAGTTCAGGAAAGAGATGAGTTTTAAAGGAAAGAAAAGAATTATTTTGGATATGGTTAATTTGAGATGCCTATGGAACATCCACTTTGACTGCCAATAGGCAATCCAATAGGTAATGTGGGACTGAAGCTAAGAAATTAGTATTGATGTGGGAATCATCTACATAAAGATGATAATTGAGTCCATGGGAACTGATACACACAGTAAGAACTTAATAAATGCTAGTTGGTTGAACGACTGATGGGATCAACAAGTTAGAAAGTATAGTATGGTTGTCCTTCATTCTTGAAGAAGACTGAAATGGCATTGCTATGTTGGGGGTCAAAGTACAGTGTGTCTACTTATGGCTGATCAATCCACTACTAGCTCAGAAGGCTCCACCCCAGGTTGGGCACAAATAGTCCATATGAACATTTGAAATGGAAAAATCTCTAAAGTTGAGCATCTCGAGTTTCTTTTTAGCTATTGCCATTTTACTTTGCTCACAGAGCACAGAACCTTCTTTGATTCCCTAGTGGGTGATCCTATGTATATCATTGTCTCCCATGTCTCAATCAGTTCCAAAGTTATTCAAAGAGACCTTGAGAAGGTGTCTGAATCACTTCTTCTGACCTCCATGTGAGTGGTTGCCTTGTGTGGAGTTCTCTAAAAAATAGTCTTTTAAACAAATGTACATTTAACATTCAAACAATATGGCTAGATGATCAGAATTGCACACTTTGCAGTGTCTGAATGCTTGACGTTCAGCTCAAAAAAGAATCTTGATGTCACTTGACAGGTGATCTTCAGAATATTCCTAAGACAATTCAAATAGAAGCAATTCAGTTTCCTGGCATGGCACTGGTAGACTGTCTAGTTTCATAAGCACTCAACAGTAAGGTCACCACAATGGCTCTGGAAAAAACTTCAGTCTGGTAGTTGTTATAATACCTCTTCTCCACCATACTTTCCTTTGGAGCCTCTCAAATACTGACCTAGGTCTGGTGATATGTTAAAGTTATCTTCTATGTGTACTTCTCTGGAAAGTACACTTCCAAGTTAAGTGAACTTATCCACAGCATTCAAAATTTCTACATTTCCATATATGGATGGTATGGTGCTGGCTGGGTGAGAACTTGTATTTTCTTGGTGTTGTTAGGTTAAAATTAGCACAATGAAGAAAACACAGAGAGAAAAGAGGCTAAAAGAAAGCCTTGAAGGACACTGTTACTGTGCATGACTTGGCTGATGATCCAATAAAGGGGATTGAAAAGGAGAAGTCATACAGTAAGGAGGAAAACCAGTATAGAGAAGAAATCAAGAAAATCCACAGGAGCTAAGATGGCAGAGAAAGGGCAGATCTTGTCTGAGCTCTCCAAAATCTCTTCTGAAAAGGCAGAACTCAAAAAAGAATGGGGTAAAAGTTTTCCTGCCCAAAACAACTTAGAAGATAGGCGCTGAGATGTTGCACTGTTGTGCTGTCGCACTGAAGTGAAAGGGGAGCACAGTCCAGGGCAGGTAACTCCCCACCAAGACAACAGCAGGCCTTGGGGGCAACTGAAGTGGCAGCAATGTCTTCCAGAGCTTTCAGCCCACTGATGGTAAAGGGGCTGGACAACTGGTCAGATGGAGATTATAGCAGTGCATTTGCTGCTACTGAGGGCAGGACTCTGTTGCCCTGCCCATTATATGGCTCTGGGTCAAAGGCCTGAGTCACAGTCCAAGGACACCGAGGAGCACTAGCACACCAAAGCTTTGCTAAGCTTTTTACAAATGTTGCTTCATTTGATCCATACAACAACCTTGAAAGGTAGGCACTATTTTCTCCAGTGATTCAGCCCCAGTCACACAGCTAATAAATGTCTGGGGCTAGATTTGAACTCAGTTCTTTCTGGCTCCAGGCCTCTAAAACTAAGAAAATGATGAATCATATAGATATTTGGAGACAAAGATGTGATACTGAAATTAAAAAAAAAACAAAAAAAACAAACTATCAATTTGAGAGGGGAAACCTGGGGAACTATTACTCTTTCAACAGGTGAGTCACTGAGTTAGGAGCTTTCACTTAAAACATTAATTACTTTTCCAGAAAGGTAAAACATATTACTCAAGGTAACAGAAGAGGAAGAGGACAGGAATGGGGTTGAAAAAGCTTTTCCTTGTACACAGTAACAAGAATATGTGATGATCGACTGTGATGACCTTGGCTCTTCTCAGCAATGCAGTGATCCAAGATAATTCCAATAGATCTGCAATGGAAAATGCCATCCCCAATGGAAAAATCCCTCCAGAGAGGGGGAACTATGGAGACTGAAAGTGGATTGAAGCTTAGTATTTTCACCTTTTTTTTTACTCATAATTTTCTTCCTTTTGGTCATGTTTCTTGTACAACATAATAGGGAAATGTTAAAAAGAATTGCACATGTTTAACTTATGTTGGATTGCTTCCTGTCTTGAAGGGGGGAAAGGGATAAGAGAGGGAAAATAAAATTTGGAACACAGGGTCTTACAGACACTAATGTTGAAAACTTTCTTTAAATATATTTGGAAAAATAAAATATTGGGGAAAATATAATTGTCTTTTCAATATTTAAAAAAGAAATTAAAAAGCTTTTCCACTGGAGCTGTGGCATTTAGAAGCAGTCAACTGAAAGAAGGCATCAGGTGAATGATTCCTTGAATGGTCAGAAAGAACTGAATTCGTTGACCAAAAGTTTCAGCGACATCGGGTCTGTTAATCCCTACTATTCTTCAGCCGGATCCAATTCTACTCGATAGCCTTTGAATGCTCTTTCAACCAACATTGAAAGCCATTGCTCTTCAGGGACATCTAGAGTCAGAGCGCTTCATATAAAAACTTGTTCTTTGACACTAAACCTAGAAGGTAGTTCTTGGCAAGCTGGCACCATGCTGCTATCAATATTGACTGGACAGCACCACTTTCTGGCCAGTTTGGTTTCTATAGCCTAGGGATGACCAGTGAGATGAGCTTTATAGTTCTTTAGCTTAGAGAGCTAAAATGTTATTTTCCAGATGTCCTTTGAAGGATATAATTCATTGAAAGAGTTTATAAAGGCTCTGTTCAGGTAGAGATTTCTCCAGAGTGGTGAGGACCAAGTCAAATAGTGGGAAGTTTCGTATGATACAAATGTTCCTGAATGAATCAAAACTATTGACACCTACAGGCTAAAGTTGTAAAGTACTCCAAGCATACAAATTTTCCTTGCATTGATGGTATTATTTATTTCTTGTGATATGGCTTTATTATTTATGCATTTGCATATATATAATATATATACACACATATAATGGTTTATTTTGCCTCATTAAATACCCAATATTATAAGGGGCTGGTTGTATAAATAACATATGAATTTCAACTGTCTACTGATAGGTCTGCATGCCTTAAGTTTCTTCCCACTCCACTCCACAATGGTTTCCTAAATCACAGGTCCAACCCTATCATGTTCCTATTCAAAAAGCTCCAAGAACTTCCTATTACCTTGAGAATCAAATCCAGAATCTTGTTGTCATTCAAAGCCCTTTATAACCTATTCCCCCATCACATTTTTAATGTTCCTACTGTTTAGTTTCCAAGTACTCTGAACTAGTAACATTGATCTCCTTGCTGTTCATGAACCAGACACCCCATCTCTTTGTTTCAGACATTTTCTCTGATAGTCTTATGTCTAGAATGCTCTCTCCTCTCATTTCTGCTCTCTGGCTTTCTTCAAGTCCCAGCTAAAATCCTTTGTACAGGAAATCTTTCCTAATTGCTCTTTAATACCTTTGTTACTTATTTCCTATTTATCCTGTATAAAGTTTATGTGTACCTATTTGTTTCCCAGTAAATTGTGACCTCTTTGAGGGCAGGGACTATTATCTACCTCTATTTCTATCCCCAACCTGGTATATGGTAGGTACTTGTCTTGTGAACAACTGACTGTGCAGATAGAAAACAATGGATAGGGGTTCAAAAGCTGGAGTGATGGGTTATTTCTCCTCAGAGTATTACCCCTAAGATGGTTGGATGTAGAGGCTATACATGATGCTTCCAAAAGGAATCTAAAAAGCATTGCTAAAGAATATGAAGTCTTAGACCACATAAAATCCAAAAGGCTGAGAGTGTTTATGCCCCTCTTTGTGACTAGGTCCCATCTGAAGAATATATAAGGTATTACATAAATTTAATGGAACCATATGTAGAAACTGAGACTTAGGCAGTATTAGGGAGAATGTATCCCTTTGAGCAGGGGAATTTTTATACTACTGCTCTTTTTAAAAAATATCTTCTATAGATTATAAGGGAAGGAAAGGGACCAACATGTGAAAAAATGCTTGTGGCAGCTCTTTTTGTAAAGAAACTGGAAACTGAGTGATAGTTGGTGATTCAGACCAGTTCCAATAGTCTTGTGAAGAAAGCCATCAGTACCGCGAGAGAGGACAATGGTTGGAACTCTATGTGGACCACAATATATTTTCACTTTTGTTTTGTTTGCGTTTTGTTTTCCTTTTTGACCTGCTCTTTCTTGTGCAGCATATTTGTAGAAATATGTATAGACAAATTGTATACGTTTAACATTAGGTCACTTGCCAACTGGGGAGGGGGTGGAGGGAAAAAATTAAAACACAGGGTTTTGTAGGGGTGAATGTCAAACATTATCCATGTATATATTTTGAAAATCAAAAGCTTTAATTTTAAAAAAATCCTCTGTAAAAGCTAATTGATGTCCCTGAAGTCAGGAGGACCTTAGTTCAAATCTAGTTTGACAACACTTAGCTGTGTGACCCTGGGCAAGTCACTTAACCCCCATTACCTGGGCGGGGGGGGGGGGGGGGGGAGGAAGAGAGGGGGAGTGAAGCTAATTGATGGTTAATTGATTGAAAGAAAATGTGGTGCTAATCATTGATGGCTAATAGTAGTGTACCACACTGGAAATGGGGTAGCTCATAACGTAAGAGACAATCCTAACTCAGCAAGCTTTGATTTCTATGCATGTTGGATAAAATGTCCAATAACCTCAAAGATGTTAACCTTTTTCTTCCCCCTTCTAAAGGCAACAAAAGGTACATACATGCTCCTGAGCGTCATTCCTCTCTTCTCTTACCCCTCGTTACTTTTGAATGGACATTATTTTACCAGTGATCAAATAAAATACCTATAAAAGCACTTTTCAACCCTTAAAAAGTGCCATATAAATGCTATTTTAACATCATAACCATGGAATTACATTGCATCCTCGATTTGACATTCAGATCACCTTGCTTCTTATCCCCATTTTGTGCATCAATGTACAGATATGAGTTCATTATTTTATTGCTAGTTTTGCTTGAATTTCATCTTTTTGTAAATCCCTCAACAGCTTTACTGCTTTTCTTCCACTGCAACCAATCACTATGGTAGCTAGGCAAAAATTTTCTCCCTTTTTATTAAAATCTTTTCAACTAGGTTTGCAAGACTTTATCCAATTATATTTTAAGCAGTGCTTGTTAAATATACTTCAACCATATACAAAGGGTTATTTCTAAATGTTAAGTTATGGTCCAAAATTCAAATCTTGTCATACATATTTCCTTTACAAGGTATTCATTTTCTAAATATGCCTGGATGTTCTGAAATCCTTGCCCTTCATTGGCTGTGCTGATGAAAACATCCATTGTGGCCCTCTAGTCTTCACTTTGTGGCCTAAGACTTCATAATCTTTAGTAATGCTTTCTAGATTCCTTTTGGAAGCGTCATGTGTGGCCACAGGAGTCACTGTAAGTGGGTAATAGTTATGGAATTAACATGCAGAGAAACTCCTCCAGACAGACTTTTCTACTGCTTATACAAGTTAGGATAGCTGCCTTGGTTAGTGCCTCTTAATCACCATGATTTTTTCTCTTCTTTGGATGTAACTTCTTACCAAGAGGGAATCAGTAAATGTATACCAGTCTTTCTTTGAAGGACAAAATGTTGCTTCCTTTCAACTAAGGTAATAGTAGTGATGGTAATGGTGCTGGTGGTAGTAATTAACATTTGTATAGGGGACTTTATTTCTTTTTATTTATGTTATTTGTGCTTTATGCTATTTCATTTTATCCTCAACAGTCAATGCTGTCATCCCATTTTTCAGAAGAAGAAACAAGCAGAGAAAGATTAAGTGATTTGCCCAGAATCACACAGCTATTGTCTTAAGACGGCATGATTATGTGCAACTGTTAGCATGGGGTCCTGACTGGTGAAAGCCACAAGGATTTCAGGGGTGGAATGTGAGGTCCCTAGTGGGGGAAAGTCTACCAAAGGGGGCAAAAGCTTTGATGAAGCTTTCATGACAGAAAGGGTAGGGGAAACCATTACAAGGACAGTGTGTACAGTAAATGACCCTGTCTATGTGAGTGGGGAATTTATTCAAACCAATGTGTGAACATTAAGCACCTGAAATGACCTTGTACCCAAGCCCTGGGAATCAAACCCAGTGCCCAAGCAATATATCAAAACATAGCCAAACCGTACTAATGTATGCATGATGCCATATAGCTCCTCTCTACATCTGATTCTACAATTAGCAAGGCGCATTTGGGGGAATCCACTGAATAATCTAGTCAATGCCTCACATCAGATGGAAGTGAATCCAGTGTGACAGCCGTCCGCAGACAGCTCCTAGGCAAGTAACCCATGAGATTATTAAATCACTTATATAATCCTAAAGGAGCTTTCTGCCTTTTTCTTTGGTACAATTAGCTTGCCCCCTGTTGAAGGTGGGGAAGCAAGTTTAGGAGTTCTCTTGGTTGTGGAATTCCAGTTAGGTACTGGGGATACAAGGCTAAAAATGAAAAACCATGTGTGCCTCAAGTAACTTACATTTCACAGAGAGAATAAGGGAAGGATATATATAATATGTAAATTAAGTTAATTACAATTGGATATGGATCTGGCCAGAGAATATACTGTAACCTCAATCTGCTTCTAGCCTACAAACAGCTAGGGTGCCTGCTTTGGCAAATGTGAAGATAGTAAATGGAAGGACCTAGCTCCTTTGCCAAAATGAAAGAGGACCCTTTTGATTGGCTGACCCAGAACTGAGAATGAATGTAGTTATTCTTTGCTGACTGAATACTGGAAATATCTTCTGAGTTTTAAAAAGCTGGAATACCAGGGACCAGAGGTATAGGAGTTGAAGTTAACAGTGGTATTCACAGGGAATTGAAAACTGCCCAACAGAATGGGTGACCTCATTAAGTGGTAAAATTAAACTGAATCACAAGATAAAAGCCAGAAGGCCCTTTGAGCCCCAAGCCACTCTCCTAGGCCACAAGACCCTTACTTTACAAATAGAAGAAACTGAAGTCCAAGGAGGGCCTCACCCAGATACATGGACAATATCTAAGGGTGAGAGTCAAGCCTCTGACTAATCCAGTGTTCTCTCCCTTACACAAAGATGTTGTCTTCAAGATCATGAGTCAGCAACCCCTAGAGGTGGTTAATAGCCACTTGGAGAGACTGTAAAGAAAATTCTTATTTAAAATGAGCAAGGTGGCTCAGGTGGATGTAGTCAGGAAGACTCAAATTCAAATCTGTCCTCTGCCCTTAGCCATTTACAGTGTGACTCTGGTACTTACATCTCTGCCTTAATTCACAAGAGAAAGAAATGACAAATTGCTCCACTATCTTTGCAAAAAAAACTATGGGGTCACAAGAGTTGATTGAAATAACACAACATGATTGACCTAAGGCCCCTTCCACTCAAGACAGATTTGATTAAGCTCTCAAGCTCGTGGTCCCATCCTGTCTAATCTAAGGGGGTCCTTCCACGGCCCCAAATCACAGGCTGACCAGCAGCATTCCCTAGCACATTGCCCCAGGCTTTTTTTTGCTCTAAGCTCCTCATATATTTAGCAAGTATAGCAAGGTCACACACTGACCACCTAGCCTAGAACTCAATACCCTTGCACTAGTCCCTTCACAAACCAGTTAACCTTTGTACATTTGTGATATGAAGTGAAAACATCTCTACACAGAAGATTAGGAGACTGAGGTTCTTGGCCCAGCTCAGCCACTGACTCATGGCAAGTTAAGTCACTTTCCTTGTCTTGACCTGTTTTTTGTTTTTACATGACCTTCAAAAAGCCCCTTCTCTGACACTGTACAAATAAGTAATCAACATTTCCCAGATGAGCCTTTGGAATTTGGTTAGTCATGCTCCCTCATCAGAGATGAGTCTTGGTGGTCCTGGGATGAGAAGTTGTCCCTAAGGAGGAAGACATCAATCTTTTCATTTAGTGACAAAAATCAGGAGAATCTCCTAAAACAAAGAGTTCGCAGTCATGGGGTTTTCAGAAATGTTTTCTGCTTATATTGGGGACCAATTTGATACACAACTATTGAGGTCTCCATAGTCTCAGAGTCAGGGGGAGTTGAGACAAGTACTGGCAAGATATGGGACACTTTTTCTTCCTTGGTGCTTCTGGCTTCTGAGTCTCACTGGTCTTCTGGGGGCCTTTGCTTACCTGGAACACATGGGTCACCTGGTGAGATAGGGCAAAATAATGGCAGACTAACATAACAGCTAGAGAATTAGCAGCAGGAGCACTGGTGGTAGTAGCAGTATAGCAGCAACAACAGGTTGAGGTAGAAAGAGCAAAGAATTTGTTACTTAATGCCTAGATGGCCACAGGCAGGTTATTTTACTTCACAGAATAAATTCCCTTCATCTATAAAAGAGTTGGTTGTGAGCAAAGTGCAAAAGAAATATGAAGATCATCAAGATTCATCCCTAGTCCTCGCCAGCTCTAAATCCCACAATTCCAAGTCACAGTATAGCAGGCATCAATACCTAGAGCATTGGCAAACAGACTCCAAACCCGATCCTGAACTCTGCCTCTTCCTCAAGACCCTCCACTATAAAGTGACAGAGCAAATGATCTCAGAGGTCCCTTCCAGCTCTCCTATTCAAGACGTAAGACCCTAGGTCTGACTTGCCAGGTTCTTTCCATCTGGCTATATCCCATGGGCCCTCCCTCCCTGACTTTACATTCTAAGAATCTATGACTACATTTGATTTCCCCGTGAAGAGCTTTGTGAAGAGGTTAGAAAAGTAAGGTTTCCATCTGGAAACAAAAAGCAGCAAGATTAGTCCCTGAGCAGCAGAATGCATCACCTCCCTCTCTCCACTGACCTCAGAAGGTGGAGATAGATTTGCCTCATCCAAAAATCAGGCCAAGGAAGGAGTGTTCAGGTCAGCAGAGCTGAAACAAAACACAACCATCACCAAGGCCAAAAAAACCCACAATAAGCCAACAAACTCAATCTTTTCTCCTCCCCTCCCAGAAAAGGGCCAAGTCCAAAGTCAAAGCTGCTACAAGAGTCCTATATGCGGAAGACTTCAGGAGGCACATAAACATCAGTGATCCATCAGTAACTTCAGCAGAAACACAAATGCTGGCCAATTCTGGGCCAGGCAGTTGCCCCAAGTCTGTTTCTCTATTTGTAAAATGAAGGGGTTAGATGAGATGATGTATAATATTTTCAGTTTCAGGGATTCTGTGCCTGTCGCTGTCTCTGCAAGAACCAGCCTGGGAAACTGTGGCCCTAACCAAGTTAGGGCAGTGCTAGAACTAGCACCACATCTTCCTGATTTTCATTGTTCTTTCCTCCATAATGAACTTAGGAGTCAGGATTCTTAGTTGGATAAGTAGGGGTTCAAGACTAAATTCTGTAAAAATCAACAAACTGGAGCAACCAGGCAGGCTAGCATCAAGAAGCTCTCTGAATAAAGACCAGGCTTGGAATTTTGCCAGCAGATATTTTTTATTTGATCCCTTCAAACTAGCCTTCCCAGAAGGAACAAAAAGGAACCAATAGCAGCAGCCTTAGTCCTTGAGCAACCTATGTCAAGAGGCAGCAAGTAGGGGGCAGCGGTTGCAAGTGGTGGAGTATTTCACAATGACTCCTACAACCACCAATCTAGAAAAGGCTCTCAGAAGTATCAAAAAAATGGAGGCTGTTATAGGTTTAAAGAATAACTTACTTAAATTAGCTAGCAGGATGAAAAACAAAAAAGGGGGGGAGGGCTACTTATTAGCCAAAAATACTCTTCCAGACATATGAAAATAAGTTATTTTCATTTCACTATCTGAAAACTCTACCTGTATTCTTGCCCAAGAAATAAAAGTCCCATGAAGACAATGGGAGGTTCTCTGCACTGCTCAGGGCAGCACTGCTGTAATTCAACTAGTTTACAGGTTCATGCAGTCTTGCCTAAGATAACTCTGGTGGGCAATGGTTCTTTAAATAAGAACCAGTAGTTTAGAAAATCCAGTATGATGGAAGCTCTCAGGAGCTACCTTCGACCCTGAGAAGAATTCATCTGGTCCTTGATACTGATGGCCTGTTTCAGCAAGCCTTCAATGCTCCGAAAATGAATACTGCTATCCATCAAGTTCTTCACAGCACTGAAATACAGGGAGGGGCAGAGAGGAGAACAAGAAAGGCAGTTATCAGAGACTGTCCCACAATCACAAATTCGACAAATGTGATGGGTATGTTAAGTGTGCCAGGGCTTGGCAAAGGGCTCTAAGCCTCTAAGGGAAGAACCATCTACATGGCTGGAAGAATGGCTATGGAACATGTGCAAGATTTGGGATTTTTTCTTCTGGAATGCCTTTCTCTACCTTCCCCTTCATCTTAAGCTGTGTCTCTTCCTCCACATATCCCCTCCCCAATACTGTCCTGGAGCACTTCATTTGGCTCACTTTTGCCCCTGTGTGAATGTATCTCTCCAATAGAATATAAGTTCCTTGAGAGAAGGGATTGGGTTACTTTTAAAATCTTTATAATCCTTTTGAACTAATTATGTTCAGCCCAATTCTGGGGTAGGGATGGAACAGAATTGAAAGCCAGATTCCATCTCCAATGGAGCTGCACATGGTAAAGAATGAGTCATCACATGGATATACCTGAAAGTAACCTGGGTAATAACCTCCAAGGCCATCCCTTCTGGGGGGAACAATTTATCCTTTTCTCCTCATTGCTGAAATCAACTTCTGTTTGCAACTACAGAAAAAAAAGTTAAAATTAGGCTCTTGAGTTTACCTGCAAGCATACTCCACTGTATAGATGGCCCCCTGGCTCTGCTCCTCCCAGCTCTGCATATCAGACTGAAAAGAAATGCTGGAGATTATTCAACGAAAGCCTTTTCTTCTCTTTTTTTCTCCAAAGGGGAAAGGAAAGGGTTGATCAGAATTTAGATTTTGGATAAAATAATAACATGCTATAGTGGAAAGTAGCCTGAGAACCTGAAGACCAAGGATCCAATCTCAGCTCTGTCAGTCTCTTGCTGAACTCCTTAAGTATGACTTAACAAGACATCTCTGTTCTGTGGTCCCTTCCAGCCCCAACATTCCAGTGTAACTGGTTTATAAGATACATACAGGATATCTGGATCTGGACCTTCCCCTTAAGAATAATGGAATGAAGACAGACTGAAGTGCTGAATTACTTTGTTATAGTTGGCCTAATATTAGAGACAACTCTCTTTGATCTTAATGACAAAATTATTATAAGAAGCCCCTTGATCTTCCCTAAATCAATTTCAAACCTCAGAAGGTACAAATTTGCTAGTTTTGTGTGAATTCATATGACCTGAGAGGAATTGGGAAGCTAAAGTATGCCACAGCAAAGGTCTTATTTTTGCCTAATTAAAGCAAAGATGTTGTTTCCCAGAGATGATTTTTAAGTGTCTTCTGTTTTGCAAATTTATAAATCTATACCCTTGCTTTCTATCATCAATATCTTTTTCTATTTCTTGAAGCCTTCAGGTACATAATTGGTTTTTAATAATAAAATAGCTTTTTATTTTTCAAAATACATTTTCAACATTAATAATTGGAAAGGAGTAGCTTTAGCTGAAACATCTCATTTTTTAAAGAGCCCACCCATCCCTCTGAAAAATTAATTCCACTTAACTTCTACTCTAATGAGACTTGGAATATGAAAAGATTTGGGTTCAAATACCTCCTCTGACACATACATATTATATAATTATGAACCAGTCATTTAAGATCTCTGAGCTTTATCTTCCTCATTTAATAACCAAAGCTAATGCATCTTATGATACTCACTTCATAGGATAGTTTTGAGGATCTAATCAGATGGTATTTTTAAAATCCTTAAAATACTTGAAATGTCTGTTGTTGTTATTCATTGTGATACAAGAATGCCCCTGGCTGTTGGGAGAGCATAAATTTTGAGAAGTCCTCCCCAGATGGAATAGCTTAGAATGAAGGAAATGGGTGCAGCTTATGCTCTAAAGCTAACAAGTAACAATTAGTACACTAATAATAAAATGAAAAGTATTTGTTAAATTCCTCAGAACAACTCTAGCTACCAAGGGCAGTCAAGGGCAACTGGGCTGACAATACACTTGAATAGCCACAATGCAAATCCTGATCATAGTTTTTAAGTTAGAGATAGAGGCTTTGAAATATTAATTTCAAATTGAAACCAGATTGATGAGTGTAGAGAGCGAGCTTTGACTTATCTCTCACATCATACCTTACTTCACAAATACAAGTTAATAAAAACAAAAACAAACAAGTAACTTGTTTAATGACTTTGAAGAAGTCACTTTCCTTCCTTGGGCCTAGTTTCCTCAACTACATTTTTAGAGAATGTTGAACTGCATGACTTTTAAGATGCTCTGAGCCTCTGAGGCTGAAAGCCTATCTATCTTCAAGACTATTTTGGACTAGATCTAATAGGAACCCCTTCCAGTTTTCTCAGACCTGCTCCACTAGAAGTGATTTACCCTTCCTCTAAACTCCCAGATTTCTTAGGGGATTTAACCCATCCAACCTTTTATTATAGTATGCCTAGAAGTCAGATCTAATTAACTACATTTACAGAATCACCTGACCCCACTAGTCTGATAAACATTGTAAAAAGAAAACAGGGTTAATCTGGTAGAGTGGTTTGTTCTGATGTTCTAAATTCTCAAAAGCCCCTCTAGCTTTGAAGCATAATACAGTTGGGAGAGAACTGGTCTTTGGAGACAGGATCTGAACTCAGATTTCTCCTGATCCTAATTTCTAAAAAGAATCTTTAAAAGTTATTGAATTGTACCATTTTATTTTGATAAGTAAGTAAAGTGAAGACCAGAAAGATTAAATTAACAGCTAAGTTAGAAGGGAATATTGTGGCAAACTAACCCATTTTCTCTCTCCTTTTCTCCCCTATTTTTTTTCTTTTCTTCCCTCACCCATACTCTCTCTCACTCCCTATTTCCCTTCTTTCTTCTGTCTCCCTCTATCTTCCCTGTCTTTTTTATCTCTCCCTATCCCCACTTTCCCATTATTTTAACAGCCTAACTGCTCTCCTTGCTGAGGGTTCTACAATCTATTGGGCCAAAAATTCAATTCTATTTCTGTTTTCATATGGCCAGTGAGTTAATAAAAATCTTTACAATTTCAAATGGCTTAAAAAAAAAAAATCAAAAGAATGCTTGGGACACAGCCACACTAGTTAATTTGTGTCAGCTTTCACAACAAAAACTACTTGTATCACTGTCATTTCCTTGTATCATCACTGCATTCCACATTGCAGGGATAGTTAAATCTTAACAGGATTTCAAATGCCATATGTATTGTCAAAGAGATATTAAGAAAAAAAAAAGAGTATCAGGTATGTATCATATCAAAACTGGAAGAGAAAAAAAAAATCCTATTATGATTTTTTGAGCTCACGAGTCAAAATTGAAAATTTTTTGAATGAAAAAACTGCCTCCAATCCCTATCAGAACACTGAATTGCTTTGGAAATTAGCTTTTGCTGTGCTTATTCAGATTCCAGTTGTGACTAATTCTTCCGTAATTAACTCTGCCTCCATTTGGAGTTTTCTTGGCAAAGACACTGGACTGATTGGCCATTTCCTTCTCCAGTTCATTTTATAGATAAAGAAACTGAGGCAGAATTAAGATTTGTCCAAGTTAAATAGTAAATGTTTGAGGCCACTTGAACTCAGGTTCTGTTATACCACTTCTTGTTGTTCAGTCGTGTCTGATTCTGTGACTCCCTTTTGGGGTTTTCTTGGCAAAGATACTGGAGTGGTTCATTATTTCTTTCTCCAGCTCATTTTACAGATGAGAAAATGGAGAAAAACAGTGTTAAATGACTTGCTCCAAGTCACACAGTTAGTAAACATCGGAAGTCAGATTTGAACTCAGGAAGTAAGTCTTCTTTACATCAAGCTTAGTGCTCTGCACTGCCTAACTACCTGTAACAGCTTTTGCTACAGACTTGATTATGTTTCTTAATGAATCCAACCCCAAATTACAAAGCAAAACAAAGCTTCTCTGCAAACAAACAGCAGTAAAGTCAATTTTATGACGACTAACACTGAACCATAAGTTATGTTGAGCTGCTTTACCCATTTCCTGAGCTGTCAGCATTTAAAACAAGGAAAAATATCCATTCCCACATAAATTGACAGTGAATGTATTTTCCAGCAGCATTTTTTTTTCAGATCTTGATGCAAATACAAAAAGAATTTCCATATTTCAAAATCCATTTAACTGCAATCGAGGAGCTTCTGCCTAGCTTCAATTTGTGGTGCTTGATCTGCAATATAATGACCTGCTAAAAAGGCAAACATCTAGAGATGAATTGAATAGAATTCTAGAAATGCTTTCCAAATGATGAATATGCACAATTAAAATCACCTGCTCATGAACTGATATCAATATTGGCAATAACTAGCTGTATGAAAGGGCATTTTCAAAGACGAAACATGTAAAAACTCATTTATAGACCAGAATAAAAAGATAAACATTTATAATTTTGATGATATAGAACATTGACTTTGAACCCAAATGAAGCAAGTTACTTCTCCCACATTTACCCCCCAAATATTCCATTCTTTTCATTAGACCAGATTACCAGATATAGATTACTCAATCATTATATTTCATCACTTAATAATTTCTTTCTTATTATTACTTAAATCATATCCTTGATTTTGCCTCTTGACACACAAAATCTAAATCTGGCTCTTTTCAGAAAAAGTTTGCTGACCCCACTTCCCAGCCCCTGTCCTGGCCTCAGGTTTCTCCCCACTCTTGCCTACCCTACAAGATATTGCCCAAGCCATGTCAAACTTGACTGTTTCTCCTACTCGGCATTAGCAGTTTCAAAAGATCTTCACCTGGGATGATGTCATATGTTGGTCCCCCTCCACCAGACTTCCTATCTTCCAAATATGGTCTATCCAAGACAGGGTCAGCAAGACATTAATAATCTCTTCTTTCTGAACACCAAAAAAGTGGCCTAACAATGGGTCAGGGTTTTAAGATTGCTACTTACTACTATTGAATCTTAAAAGTTTACAGTTACTGTTTATCTCCTTTTCTTCTCTCTTTTTAGAAGATCAGAGATTTGGGGCAGCGAGGTGGTACAGTGGATAGAAGGAGAACCTGAGTTTAAATCTGGTTTCAGACATTAACACTTCCTAGCTGTGTGACTCTGGGCAAGTCACTTAACCCTTAACAAGTCACTTAAGATCAGAGATTTTAGTTAGATCTTTTAAGGCACTGAGCCTAATCCCATTTTAGAGAGGCGGAAACTAATCAATCAGAATTTGCCTAAGTCCTCTTACTGCAAATTGTAATATTGTGCCCACTTTACTACACTGCCTCTTTTATATAGGTGATATTCAGTGAAAAGCTCAGACTATGATCCTGTCCTACATCCTATACCTATCACACAGAGTGTTTCTACTTATCACACCAACTTTCTGAGGTTGTACTTGGTGGTACCTGGTGACTGAAGATTAGCTGCTCTTCCCTCCCTACCAATATTAGGCTTCTGCACATTTTCCTTAATTTTAATTACTAGAAACATTTGTATTTACAGAGTCATCAAAGGTCTCAAGAGTCATGTTGTTGAAATTTTTCTTGCCTGCTTCCAATCATGCAGGGGATTCTCTTCACCCATCCTAAAGCTGACAGAACTGATCAAAAATCAGTAATGACAAGCTGAGGGGAGGAATAGGGAGCTGGTGTATCAAGATCCGCATTAAAGTATTCTGCTGAGCAGAGAGACTCTGGTTACTTAAGATGTCTGTTCAATTGTGCAGTCTATTGTTTTCATGGAAACAAATCACCTGAATAACTGAAATAGTCATCTTGAGACTTAGAAATACTTATGGAGAAATTTTACAAGGGGAAGGGAAGAGCCATCAGGGAGAGTTCATGAACCTGAGAAGTAGGAAAGTAGACAGAGAACAGAACACTGGATCTAGCTTCCCCCATAGAACCAAGTTTCAATCCCAACTTTGACACCTTAGGTAAATAATTCTCTATGCTTCAGTTTCTTCATTTATAAGAATAGTGACAATACCAAATGGTATCTATTTCACAGAGTTTTCATGAGAACGTATACAAAGTGCTTTATAAATCTGAGAGTGCCATGTAAATATCACTTCTCATTATTCAAGATTCAATGCTGGTATTCTGTGTTCTATATCTTAAGATCTCTTTAAGCACCAACATGCTTTGATTCTATAAGATTAGTATTTGTATTTATTAATGGGACCCTTAAGAGAGGAATAAAAACAACAATAAAGAGATTTCAAGATTTGGGGGCAATGAGGAAAAAAGCATGTTTGAAAATGGAATATCTTTCATGTTTACACAAGAAATAAATTCTCAAGCAGAGAGAAAGGAACAAGGTAAAATTTTAAATGAACTAGTATGCTAGGTAAAACCCCATGAGTCCAATCCTGCTCATAAAACTTTAAAAACATTTACATTTTCCAAGGGTACTATTTTCTTCCAGATTTATGTTTTGTGTAGATGCCAGATCTCAGCAGCTGAGCCCTGGGTCCATGGGCCAGAAATACATGAGAATTTCAATCATACCAGTTTTATGGGTTTACTATTAAACTGATTTGTATGGACAACCAGATATTCACATCTGGAGAAGCAGGTAAATTTATTTTCTATTAATAGTAACTTGAAGCTCTATTACTGATTACAACTAAAGCTGTTGCCAGGCAATAAAACAAGTATTAAAGGATATGACAGGCATGTGCTAAATAAGCACACAAAAAAAGTAAAAGCTGAGCCTTTTCCTTAAGAAGATTGTAATCTAATGAGACAGACAACATGCAAATGACTATGTCCAAACAGCAGGTATCAGTGTCTTTCCAAGGCCATTCAAAATTTCTGCCCCCAGGTTCCTACACTAACCATTATAACTGGCAAGCCTCAACCAATCTCCCTGCTTTGAGTCTATCCTTCACCCAATGTCTATTAATTTACTCTACCATGTGGAGTTGTGAACGAATCCAACCATTTTGGAGAGTAGTTTGGAACTATGCTCAAAAAGTTGTCAAACTGTGCATACCCTTTGATCCAGCAGTGTTACTACTGTGATTATATCCCAAAGAGATTATAAAGAAGGGAAAGGGACCTGTATGTGCACGAATGTTTGTGGCAGCCCTTTTTGTAGTGGCTAGAAACTGGAAACTGAATGGATGTCCATCAGTTGGAGAATGGCTGAATAAATTGTGGTATATGAAAATTATGGAATATTACTGTTCTGTAAGAAATGACCAACAGGATGATTTCAGAAAGGCCTGGAGAGACTTACACGAACTGATGCTGAGTGAAATGAGCAGGACCAGGAGATCATTATATACTTCAACAACAATACTAGATGATGACCAGTTCTGATGGATCAGGCCATCCTCAGCAACGAGATCAACCAAATCATTTCTAATGGAGCAGTAATGAACTGAACTAGCTATACCCAGAAAAAGAACTCTGGGAGATGACTAAAAACCATTACATTGAATTCCCAATCCCTATATTTATGCACACCTGCATTTTTGATTTCCTTCACAAGCTAATTGTACAATAATTCAGAGTCTGATTCTTTTTGTAGCAAAATAATGTTTTGGTCATGTATACTTATTGTGTATCTAAGTTATATTTTAATATATTTAACATCTACTGGTCATCCTGCCATCTAGGGGAGGGGGTGGGGGGGGTAAGAGGTGAAAAATTAGAACAAGAGGTTTGGCAATTGTTAATGCTGTAAAGTTACCCATGTATATATCCTGTAAATAAAAGTCTATTAAATTAAAAAAAAAAAAAAAAAAATTTACTCTACCATGACATCCCCTACTTGCAATACCCCAAAGTGGCTCTCTCCTGTACCTATGGGGAAAAACCACAAACTTTCCTACTCACCACATGGGTCTCTGGGAGTTTAGGATATAACCTAACTTTCTAGCCCTTTCATTTTTCTTCTCCACTCTGTCCTCTAAGAAACAAACCACACCACTCTGCTGCCTCTTCTCCCAACACTGCCAAACCCTGGAATTCTTCCTTCCTCAAATAAAACTCAGCTCAAATGCTATCTCTTTCTTGAAGCTTTCCTTCACCAATCAGAAACAATTTTTCTCTCCTTAGAATTTTCACAGTATGTTTTGTAACTCTTCTGTATTTGAAATATCATGTAAAAAGGAACATGCTATTTTTGTAGGAAAGCAACCCAGTACTCAAGTTTAGCTCCATAAAGGTGGCAGGTAGGGTCTTAAGCTTGGTTTGCATCAGTCCCAGAAACCAGAAGAGTCAGTTAACAGTGACCAATACTGATATATATATATACTTTCAAAATTTCCAAAGCATTTGTGAAAAGGATTATTTTGATTTTTAGAGATAAGGAAACTGAATTACAGAAAAGTAAACTGATTTTCCTACTGAGAAGCTGAAGTTTTAGAAACTGACCTCAAGCCTAACTTTCCAAATATATTGCTCTTTCCCCTAACATCATGATAGCACAGAAATTTGGAATTATAGAATACCTTCGAAATCATCTTCAGAGAGATAGGGGTGATGGGTATGAACATTGCATATACAGGCAGACTCAACTAAAGTATTTATTTTGGCTAAACTACCTTCCCTATTAAAAGTGCTGGTTGTTTGAGGAGGGGAAAGAGAGATTTTGAGAAGCCAAGGTAATGTAAACAAAAGATTATTTGTTTAAAAAAAAATTTCAGTCGTGTAGTCCATACCTTACTTGAACTACGAACCCCTCAAAATCAGAAAATAGTATGGCAGAAATTAGGCACTGACCAACACCCAATACCCTCTACCAAAATAAGGTCGAAATGAGTTTGGTTTAAAAATAAAGGGTAATACTATAATCAAATTAGGAGAACAAGGGACAGTTTACTTTTCAGATCTGTAGAGAAGGAATTTATAGCCAAAGAAGTAGAGAACATTATGAAATGCAAAATGGATAATACAGATTATATTAAATTTAAAAGCAGTAGTGAAGATTATAAGGGAAGCAGAAAACTGGGAAAAAATTTCTGATAAAGGCCTCATTTCTGAATTTGTAAGAATACAAGCCATTCTTCAATTGAAAAATGGTCAAAGATACGAACAATTTTCAGATGAAGAAATTAAAACCATTTATAGTCATATGAAAAAAATGTTCTAAATCACTCGACTAAAGAAATGCAAATTAAGACAATTCTGAGATAACACTTCACACCTCTCAGATTGGCTGACAGGAAAAGATAGCGATAAATGTTGGAGGGAATATGGGAAAACTGGGATATTAACACATTGTTGGAGTTGTAAACTAATCCAACCATTCTGGAGAACAATGTGGAACTATTCTCAAAGGGCTATCAAACTGCTTATCTTTTGATCCAGCAAAGTCTTTAGTGGGTGTGTATCCCAAAGAGATCATAAAAAAAGGGAAAAAGACTCACATGTGCAAAAATACTTGTAGAAGTCCTTTCCATAGTAGCAAGGAACTAGAAACTGAGTGGATGCTCATCAGTTGGGGAATGGCTCAATAAGTTATAATATATGAATGTAATGGAATATTATTGTTCTAGAAATGATCAGCAGAATGATTTCAGAAAGGCCTGGAGAGACTTACAGGAACTGATGCTAAATGAATTGAGTAGAACCAATAGAACATTGTATACAGCAACAACAAAATTATGTGATGATCAACTGTGATGGACTCAATTCTTTTCATGGCCCTGTGATTCAGGCCAATTCAAATAGATTTATGATTAAGAGAGTCCTTTGCATCCACAGGGAGAACTATGGGGATTGGATATGGATCATAACTAGAATTTTCACCTTTTTTGTTGTTGTTTGCTTACTTTTTTTACCTCACTTTTCCCCTTTTGATCTGATCTTTCTTATGCAGCATGATAAATATGGAAATATATTTTGTTTAATCTATTATATAGATTATATATATAGAAATATGTTTTAACCTATTTTGGATTATTTACTAGAAGAGACAGGGGGAGAGGGAGAAAAATATGGAACACAAGGTTTTGCAAAGGTTAATGTTAAAAACTATCTTTGCACATATTTTGAAAAACAAAAAGCTATTATTAAAAAAAAAAAAAAAAAAAAAGGACTATGAACCCCTTTACAAAATCTCCTTTGTCTTTTTTTAAACAATTCATGATAGGAGTACTCACTATTTCCCAGGACAGCCTATAATATTGGGGGACATCTTTGATTACTAAGATGCTCCTGAAACTGAAATCTGCCTCCTTGTACACACAATTCAAGTGGTCCTAGTTATATCCTCTGAAGCCATATAAAATGATTATCTTTTCCTATCATAACTCTTTTAATACTCTGATGACAGTGACAGAATCTCTTCAAAGCTAAAACGTCCCTAGGTCCTTCCACTGATCCCAAGTTGACAAACGTAACTGATTCTTAAGCTCAAGAAAAACTCCTCTGGACAAGGACTGTACCAACCATTCACTCTAAGCTCACCTTATGTTGGGCTAACTCCGGCAAGGAGCGCCTCACATGTTCCTGCAGGCGATACAGTGCCACAGATGGTTCGTTGGCCAGGACATAAACACTCTCTGTGAATTTGTCTGTAACTGAACCCAAAACCAGTGACTATGGTTAAAATGCAATCAAAAGATCCCAAAATAATGAAAATTATCCCCACCAATTCTTCTACTTCCCCAAATATATCAACCACCCACCCAAGACTAGCTCTAGAGCAGGTAAGAATTCTAAAAGTTAAGGGCTACAGGAGCAACTTATGCATCCTCAATGGAGGAAAATATCTGAATCTTCCCTCAGCAATACAGACTAAAAACAATTTGTGATCAAATATATTTTGTTCAATTGCTCCCTTGGCATATAACTTTCTGGCCTTGGTCACTCAGATGTTTACTACAATTGGCCAGAACAGCTCAACCCAGTCCTGAACATAAAGCCTCTGGCCATGTTATATTCCTGAAGCCTAAAAACAAACAAAAAAAACAAACCAACCAAAAAACCACAGGATTTCAGGAAGCCAGAAAGGAGCTAATGTCTTCTGAGAAGATATACCCATCTGAGAAGCTGACAACATAAGTACTTGATGACTCCTAGTAAGTCCTACCAAACCTATCTTTCTAAATAAACATTAGGATCTGAATCTCTTAGGGTTTTGCTGGAAAAAGGAAGAAGGGGAAGGGAAATGCCTGTGGAGAGATTTAGTTCATGAGTGTGCTTGGGAATGGGGACTGCTATCAAAAAAGAAAGACCTTGGGGAAAAATTAGGGAAGAAATGGAATCGATGTCTTGGAAGCCTGTGATAAGGTGGCTAGTGGGCTGGGTCTGGAATTAGGAAGGACCCAGGTCAGATCTAGACATGAGCTGTGTGACTCTGAGCTAGTCATTTAGTCTGTCTGCCTCAGTTATCTGGACTGTAAAATGGTCAATATTCAACAACTTCAAACGGCTGTTCTGAAGCGCAAGCCTAATGCCTGACACACAGTAGAAGCTTGATAGTTATTCCATTCCTATTGCAAATAAGTCTTCACACACACACACACATACACACACACACACAAACACAACAAAGGAAGGAACGCCTCGATAGAAAAATCTGGTTTGGGGAGAGTTGACGTTGGAAATATCTAAGGGTCATAAAATCATACATTTCGTGCCTAAAAGGGACCTTAAACTCCTGTCTAATTCAATCTTCTTCTATAATTGCACTTGCTCTTGATACAACTGAGGCCGATTGATCCTCTTCGTCTCTCTAGGCCTCAGTTTCCTTATCTGTAAAATAAGTGCATAGCGCTACATGACCCCTGAGGTCCCTTCTAGAAAAATGGGGCAGGAACTCTGGGAGATGACTATGAACCACTACATAGAATTCCCAATCCCTATATTTATGCCCTCCTGCATTTTTGATTTCCTTCACAAGCTAATTGTACAATATTTCAGAGTCTGATTCTTTTTGTACAGCAAAATAACGGTTTGGTCAGGTATACTTATTGTGTATCTAATTTATATTTTAATATATTTAACATCTACTGGTCATCCTGCCATCTAGGGGAGGGGGTGGGGGGGTAAGAGGTGAAAAATTGGAACAAGAGGTTTGGCAATTGTTAATGCTGTAAAGTTACCCATGTATATATCCTGTAAATAAAAGGCTATTAAATAAAAAAAAAAATAGCAAAAAAAAAAAAAAAAAAAAAAAGGCTATTAAAAAAAAAAAAAAAAAAAAAAAAAAAAAAAAAAAAAAAAGGGCAAGGGCCGGGGCAGCCGGGATATCCTCCCGGGGCCAGGGCCCCCCGGACCCCCCGAGCACCCGCTTGGGGCTTGGGCCCGGGGCCGCGGGGGAGTCCTGGCCTTCCCGGACCATTTGGCCGGAGAAATCCTCGAAAGCCGGCGAAAATCGTGCCCCCCCGTTCCGGCTTCGGGGCAGGCCCCCCTTGCCCCCCAGGCCCGAGGGGAGCCCTGCCGGGGGCACCCCCGAGCTTTTCCCCCTGGCCCCAGTCCCCGCCCGGGCCCCCCTTCCCCTTGGGGCATCCCCTCCTTGGACCCCGGGGCCGGGGGCCCGGCTTTGGCCGTCGGCCGGGGAAGTCAAAGGGGGAAATGGGTTGCTGGGAAACCGCCCGGCTGCCCTTCCGGCGGCCCCCTGGTCCCCCTGCCCAGTCCCCGGCTTTGGGGGTTTGGCCCGGGAGCCCGGGCCCCGGGGAGCCCCGGTCCCCGGCTTTGGGGAGCACCGTCCGGCTGGGGGCTTGGCCCCGGCTTTGGGGGCCCCCCGGCTGGTGGCCCCGGACTAGGCGGAGGACCGGAGGGACTCCCTTCTGGGCCTTAGCGGGGAAGGAGACTCCCCGGGAGGATCACCCGGGACTGGAGGGAGGGAGAGGGGCTCCAAAGGCCCACCTCGCGGGCCGTCTCCCCGCTTCCCACCCCACCGCCCGCGGGCCTCCCCCAGGCCCCCGCAATAGGCCAGAGCAAGGCCAGCTCGCGCCTCAGGAGGGAGACGAGAAATGGCCCGCACCGCCCCTTTAAATCCCGCAGCCGAGGAGGTCCCGCCCAGCCCCCCAGTCGATTGGTTCCTACGGGAGGGGCGCGAGTGTGCGCAGGCGCACTGGAAGCCCTCCGACCTCGCCTCCTGCGTCCGGGCTCCGCCCGGCCCTCCTCCTCCCGCTCGGGTGAGTCTCCCGGGGCCCGAAGCTGAGCGCTTAAAGGGCCAGCGCTCCTCTCCGTTCCTGCGCGCTGCGCAGCTGCTCCCAGGCGGGGGAGGGGCGCCCCGCCCCCGCTGCCCTCAGGTGCATTGTGGGAGGCCCCCCGCCGGGTTAGGGGAAGGGGGCGAGGGGGCGGAGCGCCGCAGTTTGGTGAAGTTAACTTTCGGTTCGGGCCCGGGAAGTCGGGCGCTGGGGTCGGGGGGAGCAGCAGGGTCCCGGCTCCGAAGCAGGAGACGCGGGGAGAGCTGGCCAGCCCCGGCCGCCTCGTGGGCAGCGCACCCAGCCCCGGCCAGGGTGCAGGGGGCGCCCGCCCGGGGGGGGGGAGGCCGGGGCCCGACAAGGTGGGCCCCCCCAGGACAAAACGCAGGCCCGGGTCATTGCGTCCGTCGGGGCCCGAAGGGGTCGCTTCGCCCTGTATTCTTTCTGCGCTGGGCGTCATTTGGCAGATAGGGGAAACTGAGGTCAGAGAGGGGAGGGGACGTAATCAAGGTGACGCATCGAGCCGGGCCTGGAAGGGACTAAAGCTTCCTAAAGAAAGAGGCCGAGGAATTGGGAGCATCCTTCGGTATGAGGAGGGAGGGGTAGGGGGGGAGGGGCGCCCAGGGGCAAGGGCCCCCTAACTGCTCGGTTCCGTCTGGACTCCCCAGAAGTGCCCTCCATGGAGCCAGAGGGGGCCGTGGCCGGCCTCCAGGAGCCCCCCACCCTCCCCGCCTCTGGCTCCCAGCCCGAAGACCCCACCCAGGACGGCTCCGATGGTTCTGACACGGTGCTGCTGCGCCTGTACCCCTGCGTCCCCGACTCCGGGAGTCCCGAGCTGGACGGCGTCCTCGCCGCGCCCCACAGTAAGTCCTCTCCGGGGAGGTCAGGCCTGGCAGAGGAGCACCCCCTTCACAAAGACGGGGGCCACAAAGGTGGTCCGCATTTCATGGATGGGGAGACGGAGGCCCACTGGAGCTCCCCGACTTGCCCAGAGTCACAGAGCGCAGCCCCTTGCTGCTGATGCTTTCCTCTTTGGGTTCCCTTGTGTGTGCATCCGGGGTTGCTCTCCAGAGAGGTATCTGTGAACGGCGGCCCAGTGGTGGTAAGCACCGGCATTTAGTGATGTGCCTTTCTCTTTCCCTGCTGTATTTACCGAGAATCTCCATGTTACCTCCTCCATTAGATCAGACACTCCTGAGAAGTGGGAGTGTTTTTGCCTTTTTTGTATCCCACGCTGGGCTCATAAGTGCTGAATAAATACTTGTTGACAGACAGACCCACTTAGCAAAAAGCAGAGTTGACACCCAAACCGAGGCCATTTGCTCGCCGGCCAGTGTCCTTTACTCCGTCTTTAGACATCCAAATTTTCTCTTCTTCTCCCCTGGTAGAGAAGGCTAACATTCCCTCCTGACCTCTCCTTTTTCTATCCCAGCTGGCAGCTCCTTGAAGCACTCTACCACCCTGACCAACAGGCAGAGGGGAAATGAGATTTCAGCCCTGCCTGCCACCCTGGACTGTGAGTATAGCTCCTGGGGACCAAGGGTTTGGACAAGGAGAGGCCCTTCTGCTGGGAGTCGGACTCAGCCCTAGAATTCTCAGCCAGCAGGATCCTTAGAATATAGAATAGAGAATGTGAAAACTGGGAAAACCTTAGAGCCCATCTAGTCAAACCTCTGAACTCCAAAGATGAAGAAATAGATCCAGACAGGGGAGGGGATGTATTTAGGGTCACACAGCAAAGCAGAAAGCCGTTATCTTGACTCCCAGGCTCAGGGACTTTCTCCTGCCTTTATTATCTTTGCAATTTCCAAAGTTGTCCTTCTTCTCCCCCCTCCCCCCAATAAAGACATTTCCTTCCCACTCCCTTATAAGTCGTGCCTCTTTCTGTCTCCCCTTTGTAAACAACAGCTCTGTCCATCCACCAGCTCGCTGCTCAGGGAGAACTGACTCAGCTAAAAGAATACCTTCTTAAAGGTATGTGGCTCCTGCCTGACCCTTGCAATCCTCTCCCTGGCTGCCCATCCCGAGACCTCAGGGACCTCTGGTTCTAAGAGTCCCGAGCCCAGCCTACGTTATCAGAGACCAGAATGGGGCCAATAACGGACTGAGTGGGAGCAGGGCAGCCTCTGGAGCAGAAGAGAGTCAAGGGCTCAGGCCCGGCCCACGTAGCTTGGCTTTGTTTGAAGGCCATCTCCTCTACCCTGATTGATGAGAGCCTGGAGGGCCAGAGCCAGCAGGGCCTGTGAGCACAAACCTCTCCCAAGGAGTCCCTCTGTCTCCTCATTTTCCAAATCCAGAAGCAAAGGTGCAGAAAGGCCCTGTAGGGAATTGATTGAATACCTAGGTCTAAAATCTAGGTCTTTCAGTTTCCAGCCACTTGTTTTTTGCATCTCACCTTGGCCCCCAGGTAACATCCTCATTCCTCTATTGCCTTGGTCATGCAGCCTGTCCTCACAGGCAGGGCCAAAGCTCAGAGTCCAGACAGTCACCTGGAGCACCTTCAGAACAAGATTCACACACAAATAAACACACCTGTGCCCCATTCTCCCCACCTCCCTGCCCTGTTGATGCTATGCCCTCTTGCACCCTGTAAAGCTGGCAGGGGCCAGGGCTATCTCTGCTGAAAGTATAGCTAACTCTTCCCATCCTCCCAGGTGACAACCTGGTGAACAAGCCTGACGAGCGTGGCTTCACCCCCCTGATCTGGGCATCTGCTTTTGGAGAGATTGAGACCGTGCGCTTCCTGCTAGAGTGGGTAAGAGGCTGCTGGGTACCAAGGTCTTGGGGGGTAGGGAGGAGTTTATCCCACAGTCACCCACTTAGCTAAGGAAAATCCATTGTTCGAGCAGTGGATGGAAAAGATGTAGTTCATTTAACAATTCGTTTAACAATAGCTTATCATTTATATGGTGCTTTCAGATTTGCCAAAGCCTTTATGTATGTTATCTCATTGAATTCTTACAACAAAACCATGAGGTAGTTGCTATTATTATTGCCAAGCCATACATTTGATTTATATCACACTTGTGTGAGGAAATGGAGGTTGACAGGTTAATTGTCTTGCCCAGGGTCACACAGCTAGTAAGTATCTGAGGCAGGTTTTGAATTCAGGTCTTCTTGACCACCGAAGTTCTATCTACTTTGACACCTCTTGTGGGGATGATCTTAGCTGAATACAAGCTTGATGTAAATTTTGTTGGCTGGGCAACAAGAAAGCTAATGTAATCTTAGGCCATACACAGAAATAGAATAGCTGCCTGGTGTCCAGAGGGAGGGATGGTCCTACTATTGCCTGCCCTTGTCAGAGCTCCTCTGAAGTACTGTGTTCAATTCATTTGGAGTCACCCAACCCCCAGTCTGATGCTTTTTTGGTTATTATATTATGTGGAAAGAACCTTTAGAAGAGGGCACAGAACTTCAGATCACGTGGAGAATATTAATTCTGCAGAAAAGATTTCTTAGAAGGGACGTGATTGCTGTCTCTAACCCTAGAAAGGATGTCATGGAGGAGGATGAGCAAGGTCAGAGCTGAGAATAGTGGGTAGAAGTGATGGAGCAGACCTCCGAGTCAGTGTTTGGACTCACCCAACAATTAAATGAGCTCTCCAGAAGGTGTGGAGGACCCCTTCTCTGGAGGCAGGTCAGCAGGATGGGCTGTTCATCTGTCAGGTGGACCACAAAGGAAGATTTCTTCTTGCCTGGGATGACATGCTAGATTCAGTGACCTTCAGTTCTAAATCTTGTGATGTGCAAATGACCTTCCAGATGGGGTCTGGCCAGGACACAGGGCATTGGGTGGTTATCCCCTTTGCTCTGAACCCTAGACATTTATTTGTATGACTGAGGGTTCTGTGATATTTAGAGCTGTCTGATAGCTAGGGAAGTCTGGGGCAGGATTGCCAAACAAGTAGCGCCTTTTCTCTATCTCTCTCTCTCTTTTCTGTGTGTGTGTATGTGTGTGTGTCTGTGTCTGTCTGTCTGTCTCTCTCTCCTCCCCTACTCACTCTCTCTCTCTCTCCCCCATCTGTCTCTCTCCTTTGTTTCTCTCTCTCTTTGTCTGTCTCTCTGTCTCCTCCCCATCTCTCTCTGTTTCTCCCCTGTCTCTATGTCTCTCTCCTATGTCTCTCTCTCCATCTCTTCTTCCTCCCCCCCCTACAGGGACCAAGTTGTAGCCCACCCCCTCCCTATTCCCAGTCCCCAAGTGTTGGGAGTTCAGAACTGATGGTCTTTCTGCTCAGTCACTGCCTCCTGGGCCATCACAAGCTTCACTCCTTAACCATCACTTAAGGGCCAACGGAGGCCACATTGAGGAGTCTGCACTTTGTCTCAGAGCTTACCTGTCCTGCAGAGGGAGGGCAGGTCCTCCCCTTGCCTTCAGAGGTGAGGTCTTAGTCTTTTCCAGAGGGCTCTGATGAGAGGCCTCGGCCCAGCATGGGCAGCACAGGTCTCGGTCACTCTCTGGCCCCAGCCAGGCTTACCCCTTCTGGCCCCACAGGGTGCTGATCCTCACGTCCTAGCCAAGGAACGGGAGAGCGCCCTGTCGTTGGCCAGCACGGGCGGCTACACGGACATCGTGGTCATGCTTCTGGAGCGGGATGTGGACATCAACAGCTATGACTGGGTGAGGACCCTCTGCAGCCCCCCCTCGGGTCCCTCGGGAGACTGGGCCACTGTCAGAGCCCAGAGATGTGGCAGTGTGGGAGTGGCCGTGGAACCGCGAGCCCGAGTCCTGTCGTTTCCCATCTTGGCGACCTCAGATCCCTGACCCCCTCTCTGTCCCTTCTGACCCTCTTGTCCCATAGACGATCTTGGCTTCCACGTGTCACTCCTGGGCCGCTCAGGAGGCTGACCCTCAGTACTGGTGGGGGTGTCCTTGGTCCCTTACAGACCCAGTGAGGACCCCCCCAGCCCCTGGCAGGGGTGACTCTGGGCTTGTCCCTCCCTTCTTACCAGGGAGGATCCAGGCCCCAGAGCCTGCCGAGTGCCTGGCTGGCGTGGGGAACCAGGGAGGCTTCTTTGGCCACAGTTCAGTTCCATGTGGTGTTAGGGACAAGCCCCCAGGCTGGGAGGGAGGAGACCTGGATTCTACTCCTGGCTGTGCCGCTACAACCTCACTTTCCATCTGTAAAGGCTTCTTTACAGAAGAAGCTTCTTTCAGCTTCTTAACCTGGGGTGTGTGAACTTTTTTTATATCTTGAAAATTTTATTTCACTAGAATGTCTCCTTTATAACTCCTGCATTTTATTCTGAGGGGTTCGTAGACTTCGCCAGCCCACCGGGGGGGACCGGAAGAGTTCCGGGCCTTGGTGATGTTTCAGCACCAGCAGGGTTTGAGATCCTCCTGAGGAGGAGGAAGTGTCCAGGAAGCCCAGGGGCTCTGGGAGGGCACACCCAGTGCCTACCTGCCCCTGAGGATATTCAGACTGGGTCCTGCCCTAGCCAGGCAGTAAGGGAGGCCCTTCCCCAAGGATGGCCATCCTCACCCCTGCCTCTCCATCCTCCAGAATGGTGGGACTCCGCTGCTCTACGCTGTGAGGGGGAACCACGTGAAGTGCGTGGAAGCGCTGCTGGGTAGGTTTGGGCCTCTTCTCCCCTCCCTTTCCTCTGGGTCAGAGCATGGGGCTTGGGGGAGAGGGGCTATTAATCCTCACTTCAACTCTCTTCCCCCTTTTCTCCTCTTACTGGATTAGTAAAAGACTTCCCATCAATTCTCCATTGTCCACTGGGTTTCTTTCTGGCAGCGAGTTTGCTAGACTCACAACAGATGTCAGACTTGCAGCCCGTAACACTCCCAAGTGAGGTCTAAACCATATTAAAATGTAATTGGGAAATATTTAACAAAATCAACAAAAATACAATAAAAAAACAGATATTACATTTTTAAACTTAAGTCAATATATGGCCTGTAGGGATCCTTATGTATAAAATTAGTGGCTGCTGTTTCTGTTTGAATTTGGCCAACAGTAACACTTAGATGAATTTTTGGGGCAGCTTCTCTTAGCTTGTGAGAAGCTTATCCCTAGTGAGGAACCAGGGGCATACTAACAGGAGCTTTGTGAAAGACTTCAGAATCCCAGGGCACGTCCATGTTGATTCCAAAAAAGCTTTTAAGTGCTTAGAATGTACCATCAGTGAGCTGTGCATTGGGGAAAGAAGAGATGGTCTCTGCCTTCCAAGAATTTATATTTTAATAAACTAATATATTCTAATAAGCGAGGGAAGCCAGTGGGAAGAGGAGGATATGTCTGTCCCGCCCCCCCCCCCCCCCCCCCCCCCCCCCCCCCCCAACAAACAAGAACTGAGCTTTTCCCCTCTTTTCTGCCTTGGTTTTCAGCTAGAGGGGCCGACCTAACAACAGAAGCAGATTCGGGCTACACCCCTATGGACCTGGCTGTGGCCTTGGGACACAAGAAGGGTATGTACATTTCAGGGGAAGGGACTTATGCAGTGCATAAGAGGGAGTCTTCACCTTCAGAAGAGGTGTGTGTGTGTTAGATTTGGGGTCCACCCCACCATAAACAGACTCTTAATTCAGCAAGCATTTATTTATTCAGTACCTACTATGTGCCTAGCTAGGGATACAGAGACATAAACAAAAGCCCTTGCCCTCGAGGAGATCACGTTCTGCTGAGTGAAAATATACATAAAGAAGTAAAAACAAACCATATACAAAAGTTTGTTGGGGACAGTAACCCCATCTTGATCTGTCCCATATATAGCCTCCAGGGCCTGGGGAGAACAATAATCCCAAATCCCCAAAATAAAAATTCCCCCCAAAAAACTTTTAAGTTCTGCAGAGCCCTTTCCTCACAACCAGCTGGTGAGACAAATACTACTAGTGTTGTCCCTGTTTCACAGAAACTTGGGCAGTCTGCTCCCCCAGTCACAAAGCTAGTAAGAGGCAGTGTGTACTATAGTGGTTGGAGGCAAGATAACCTGGCTTTGACCTGCCTCAGACATGAGCTAAGTCTGTGGTCCCCTCACTGGAGTCCAGTGAACTCCACTGGACCTTTGTCTCTTTATCTCTGATACCAGCCCCTGGATCCTACCCTAGCTAAGATGCCTATAGGGGAGAAAACGCTGGTCTCAAAATCAGGACAAACGGGGTTCGTCCTACCCTTATGGGCTCTGGGGCCTCAAGTCAACTGCCTTCCCCTCAGTTCTGCATCGACTCCTAATTCTGAACTTCATTTTTTCTTTACTTGTGCAAAATGGGGATCCTGTTACCTACATTAACCCAGGGGAAAGTCTCGTTTTTATCAGCTAACTGTCAATACCTCCGACGTTCTAGCCACCACCAAGGCTCCATCTAGTCCCAGCCCCATCCCCACCTTGCTGTGCAGCCCCTCCTTGGAGGGACTGACCTTTTCTCCCATCTGCATCAAATCTGTTTCAGACAAACCAAGCTTTGGTCCCAGGAAACCTGGGGTTGTGAGGACTCTGGTTCCCATCTCCTTCCCACCCTATGAACCATTTACTTATCGTTCTCATTGTACAGATGAGGAAACTGAGCCTCAGAGTGGTAATGTCCTACTGGCTTGTGTCACTGCCAGGACACTAAGTCAGGTGTGCCATTCCAAGCTCCTGGCATTCCCCACTATTGCCTCTTTGTGCTGGCAGGGCAGAGGGGACTACAGATCCTGAATTATTTTCTCTCATTCTTTTCTTTCTGGGCTTCAGTCCAACAGGTGATGGAGAACCATATCCTTAAGCTTTTTCAGAACAAGCTGCTTCCAGAGACAGAGTGAAAGAGGCCCAGGCCACTGGGCTTTGGTCCTGTGCCTTCCATCTGGTGCTCAGGAAGGTCAGCTCACTTAGAAGCCAGTTCTTCAATCCCTATGGCCAGGAAGAGCAGGTCCAGGAGATCTCCCTCTTCCCATGGCTGAAGGCTGTGGATCTTCCCCTAGCCACCTACAAATCTCTGGGGGGGGAGGGAGGGGAAGAGAACCACACCCAAGAACTGTGTGTCCAAGAACTCCAATGCAACACGAGGCAGACCCCCAAACAGAAACAAGGCAGCTCATCTCCTTCCCAGGATCATGGGAGGGACTATGCTCCTGGCTAATGACTTGTCCTGGCAGGACCCCATAGCTCCCCAGCCATGAAGACTCCTCTGCTGCCCCAACACCAGCCATCCTGAGAATCCCTCCCTGCTTCCCCAAGCCCATGGAATGGGAACATGAACCAATAAAACCAGCTGCTACCCCACAAGCAGGGTCAACACTGGCTGTTCTTCCCCATTTCTTACAGCTGACACCCAGGGAAGTCTGGCTATAAGGAAATAGGGCAACTCTAGCCTGGAAGAGAGGAAAAATGGCTGCCGTTCTTAGATCTGAGGGGCCACAGCAAGAAGGCCTCGCGGCTGACTCCTTTGTTCCAGAATAAGGGAGGCTGCTTCCCATTACATGTAGATGGCACAGGGAGCTGAGGGTGAGACAGGTAGGGCCATTTAAGCAGCCTGGTGATCCCGAGGTAGGAATATGTGGGCTTTTCTTTTCCTTTTTATATGAACAAGCTTTTACCACTTAGGAAAAAAAATGCTTGGAACAAATGTGCACAATCAAGCAAAACAAATTCCTACAACTTCTAGTCCAAAGAATGCTTATTTTGTATCCTGAGCCTCTCACATGTACCTCAGCATCTTAGCCAGACGCTGCAGTGACCAGAATTCTGAAGTCCTTCAAAGCTGTCTCTACAATGCTGTTAGTATGTCAGTTGTTTTCCAATCAAGGCTGGCTTCCTGGAAGGATTTAAACTGAACCTCTGAGGCTCTTTCTTTCTGGGATTCTCTTCCAGGTTCTTAGAGGAGAAAAGGGGATGGGGCCCACGCTGTTTCACTCAAATGATAACTCTTTCTACTTGCTGGCCACCTGGTCCAGAGGCAGGTGTAGGAAGCTGGCCAGCAGCTCACAGCTTCTCCCCAAGAATCCGCAGGTGGTAGATGATGATCCGGCCAAAAAAGTCAGTGCTGTTTTCGAAAGTTACCTTGAGCTTGTCCAGTGTGACATCTGCCACAGGGAAGCTGTAATTCCCGCTGTCAAGGTTAACAGGACAGACCTGGGGGCCCCACCCAGAGCCCCTGTCAAGATAAGGTCACTGCCAGGGAAAGGCTTCCTCAGCTCATACTGATACTCGCCTTTTCTCCTCAACTCCCACTGAGGCCTCCAACACCTCCCTGCACTTTTATCTGCCTAACCTAGCCACAAGCTGGGCCAGCCCCACCCCTGCCACAGAGCAGAGAGGATATCTGCAGGGAGTTGTTGTCCTGGGGGTAGAAATCCCCAATCTTCTCCAGAGACTCACTCTTCCTGCCGCCTGTTTTTAAAGAAGGGAAACGAGAAGGGCTCAGTAGTTCAGATTCTGCACTAGAGCCCTACAGGAGGGGGCCAAGGCCAGACCACCTCCTCCTTTTTGACCCCTCCTCCTCACCTTCCAAGCGGCCTTGACGACTTGCAAACCCGCCCTGGAATTGGATCTGCACCTGAGACACTCGGACAGACTGGGGGAATTCCAGCATCACCCACTGGGAGGTGCCCTGAGGTCAGATAGCCAAAGAAAATGGAGTTAGTCCCAAGAAAATGCCTAGCACCTACCTGGAGGGCGGTGGGCCCGGGGAGGGGCTGGGCCTCGGTCCGCAGTGAGAAGCCGGCCTTCCACCACGTTCCTGAGAGCTGTGCAGCACCACCCCGGACCCCACCGTACCCGTGGCTAGTGTACCACCGAACCGGTCCGGAGGGTGGTCCGGGTCCAGTGTACGTGGTACAGCTGAGGCAGCATCGGCCGCCCAGCTGGGAGGGGGGCAGGGCCGGCCCCTGAAATCCTGCGGCTGGGCTCTAGGGGGGGTTCTGGCCGCCCGCCCCTCCCCCGTCACCTGGTCAGAATTCCAACACGTCTCATCCTGCTCGTCAAACAGATGCTTCTTTCCAAACTGCTTCACGTCCCGGCGCAGCACAGAGCTCACCCTGCGGAGACACCAAGTGGGGGGGGAGGGGAGGGGCTGGGGCGGCGCTGGGGGGTCAGCTCTGGGCCCCCGACCCGGGCCAGGAGCCCCGCTCTCACCTGCTCACGGTCTGGCTGCAGACCAAAGGCACCGGGGCGGCCATGGCCCGCTGGGAAGGGGCAGAGTGGCTGCCCAACCGCTGTGCAACGTGGGTCACGTCACAAGGCCGGCCTCGGCTTCCTCATCTGTAAAATGGGGTCATGGGGGTGTAGGGATCAAAGGAGATCCTGTTTTCAAGCACGCGGCAGGTGCGTGTTCCTTTCCCACCCGGGCCCCTCGGAGGGACAAGTCTCCAAGCACCAGCCTTGGGCAGATGGGGAAACAGCCCAGAGACGGCGAGCGACTTGCCAGAGAGCCTGCCTCCTCCTTGCTGTGGCTTTATTCGCTGCCCGCTGCTTCCCCGCCCCCGGGGATCTTCTCGCTTCTACTCTCCGAGCACCGGGCCCAGGAGGCTGGAAGAGAGTTTAAAGTTTCAAAAGGACCAAGAGGCGGGAGCGCCGTGCGCGACCACGTGGGGAGGAGCGGCGTCCCCGCTCTCCGGCGGCTGCACGTGCAGACCTAGTCCCGGCCAACTCGGAGGCCGGCGGCGCGCAGGGCGCAGGCGCGGGGCGGGAAGTGCTTCCTGGGGCAGCCTGGGGACTGGGCGGAGAGGAGCGGGCCGCTCCCCTCCTCAGACTTTAAAAGGCCCGGCCCTTCCCTTCTCCGTTCTCTCCCGCCGCTGCCGTGGGCGGTCGTGCCCGCCACCTCGGCCGGGG
This sequence comes from Sarcophilus harrisii, assembly GCF_902635505.1. Taxonomy (NCBI): domain Eukaryota; kingdom Metazoa; phylum Chordata; class Mammalia; order Dasyuromorphia; family Dasyuridae; genus Sarcophilus; species Sarcophilus harrisii. The sequence continues at coordinate 656,979,779 of NC_045426.1, forward strand.
CCCTTTCCCTAACCCTCCGGGGGCCGCTCCTCGGAAGCCCGGGATCGGGCCGGCTCGCTCTCCGCCCGCCCCCACTGGCTCCTCTGCGAGCCTTCGCCGCCTGCCCCACCCCCTCCTCTCCCTTCCCTGCGCTTCCTGGGGCTCCCGGGAGCTCCTGCGCCCCAGCCTCTCCCCGCAGGCCTGCGGCCCCCGCCTTCCTCGCGCCTTCTGCCAAAAAGAGTCTTCCTTAACCCCGGTGCCTCCCCCCGAGACGCCCCCGGGCTTCCTGCCTGTGTCTCTTCTCACGCAGCTCTTTCCGGCTGTTTGTGCTAGAGCGGGGGCCGAGCTTTGCCCCCGCAGAACCCGACCGGTAGGTGCTTAGTGAGTGCGCGCCGACCACCCCTTCCTGCCCTGGCCGAAGACGTGTTCAGCAGTAGGACAACCCTGAGGGTCGGTTTAGCTAAGGTGGCAGAGAAAGACAATAAATAATGCCCCTTGGCCCTCACAATCCCGGGAGGTAGCTGCTGTTATCCCCGTTTTGCCTATGAGAACCTCGAGGCTCGGGGAGCAGAAGAGATGGGCGATGCTCACGGAGCTGGCGAGCCTCCGGGGTTGCATTTAGGTTCTTGTGAGTCCCTATCCGCGGTGGCCCCTAGCCTGGGCGGCACATTTCTAGAAATGACAGCGGCGCAGCTAAAGCGTGAGAACATCCGGAAGATGGAAAGACTGACTGCTCAGGCAGGACTGATTCCTGTTTCTGAAGAAGAGAGGGCTCAGGGTGGGGGTGAGGAGTAGGAGACCCTTGAGAGCTGTGAAACTGTCAGCCGGAAAAGGAATTAGACTTGGTGATTTAGCTTCAGAGGGCAGAATTAGGAGCAGATGGGAAGCATTTGCATGGGAAATTTGGGGTTATAAGTAAAGAAAAACTTAACAGTGATGAAAACTGTCCCAAAGTGGAATGGGCCAGCTCAGTCAGAACTCGGGAGCACGAGTCCCTGTCAGCGCACTGCAGAAAGCGGTCTGGATCAAGCTCTCAAAGTATAAGGGCATGAAAGCCATCTCCGCTAGTCCCCTATATTATATTTAGCACCCTCTGGAAGACCTCCATTTGGGGGCTGCTTATAAATCTTATATACAAAACTTTAATAAAAATTTCTTTTAAAATAGTATTTTATATATATATATATATATTTGTGGCACTTTGCTCCTTATTGCCTGTATGATCTTACAGGTGTCCTTTCTTCTCTCTGGGACCTTAATTTTCTTGTCTGAAAAGCATTGGGGGATTCCCATTACTCATTTCTCTAAAGGTCCTTTTGGTACTAAATTCTACGATTGTTATAGATATTCAGTCCATCCTTCTAGTCTACCTAGATCACTTTGGAAATGACTCTAGTGTCCAATATATTTGCTCTCCCTTCCCATTTTGTGTCATCTGCAGAACTGATAACCACACCATCTATCCTTTTATCCAAGTCACCCGGGGAAAACAAACAAACAAACAAAAACATTGAAGAGCAGAAGATTAGGCACAGATCCTCGTACCTCTACTGGAGGCTATCTTACAAGTTCATGTCTGCCTACTGGTTACCCTTTGAATCTGTCCGTTCAACTAGAATCTAGTCCATCAAAAGTTATTATCATTTAGCTACATGTTATTTCATTAAAATGACAGCTTAAAAGATACCTGAAAGAAGCAGATCAATGGAAATAAATGGAGAATACAGAAATAAAACCTTGTACTCTTCTATAATTGGCTTTCTAGCCAGTTCTCTACAACAGCTTCTTTCCTCAAGCTTCCCTATTCCCACTCCTACTCACAATTGAGCACCTCTCTCTTCATAGTTTACTGAGAAAATAAAGACTCACTATTTGACAAAAATTCCTGGGAAAACTGGAGAGCAGTCTAGCAAAACTAGGCATAAACATAAAGGTTGATACCATAAGCAAATTAGAGCATGGAAGAAACTGTCAAATTTTTGGATAGAGAAATAATTCATGATCAAGAAAGAGAAGTTCACACAAGGTAAAATAAATCATTTTGATTATATAAAACTTAAAAGTTTTCATAAAAAATAAACTGAAATTAGAATAAAAATAGAAAACTGGGAAACATCCATGTTTACAAAAAAAATAGGAGCTGTTCTCCAAATAGTATTTGGTCAAAGGATATGAAATGTCCATGTTTTTAAAATGCTTCTAACTCACTAATAGAGAAATGCAAATTTTAAAAATCTCTGAGGTACTATCTCATCCTCAGATTGATTAAGATGACAGAAAAGGAAAATGACACATGCTGGGGGGAATGTAGGAAAATAGACACTAATAAATACACTGTTGGCGAAGAAGTGAACTGGTCCAACCATTCTGAAGAACAGTTTGAAATTAAGTCCAAAGACTATAAAACAGTGCATATCCTTTAATCCAGCAATACCTTAGTAGGTATTTTCCTCAAGGAAATCAAAGGAAGGGGATAAGTCCATGTGAACAATAGCTACTTTTTTGTGTTGGCAAAGGATTGGAATCTGAGGGGATTCTCATCAGTTGAGGAATCACTAAACAAGACATGATATATGAATGTGATGGAATACTATTGTGTTGTAAGAAATGAAGTGAATGGTTTCAGAAAAAATGGGGAAGACCTACATGAAATGATGCATAATTGAGTAGAACCAATAAAACAATTACATAATCTCACAAGTGTAAAGATGATCAATTGTGAAAGACTTTGTAACTCTACTCATTAAAATGAGCCACCACAACTGGAAAGAACTCCTGATTTAAAATGTTATGTGCCTCCGGATAAAAAATTCATGGTCTCATGTTGCAGACAGAAACATTTTTTAAATTTTATTTTTTCCAATTACATGCAAAGATAGTTTTCAACATTCATTTTTGTAAGAATTTTGTTCCGAAATTTTTTTCTCCCTCCTGCTTCAAAATGATAAGCAATCTGATATAGGTTATACATGTACAAACATATTAAACATTAGTAATGTTATGAACAAAGAATCAAATCAAAAGGGAAAAACCATGAGAAAGAAAAAAAGTGAAAATAATATGCTTCAATCTTGAAGTGTTTTTCCTTCATTTTTCTTGCTTTTTTCAGTTTATGGCTAATATGGAGATCTTTAAATGACTGCATATTTATAATGGGTGTCATATTTCTTGCCTTCTCAATGTGTAGAGGAAAGAGTGAAGAGAGGGAGAAAATGTAGAATTGAAAATAAAAAGAAATTTGTTTTTGAAAAGACAAAGTAGAAGCACAGCTAGGTGGCAGTGGATGGAGCACCAGCCCCAAAGTCAAAAGGACCTGAGTTCAAATGTGATCTCAGACATTTAACACTTCCTAGCTGTGTGACCCTAGGCAAGTCACTTAACCCCAATTGCCTTAGCTGAGAAAGAAAAGAAAAGAAAATTTTAAATTACCCATGTATATGCTTTGTAAATAAAAAGCTTCAATAAGAAACAGTAGAAGCCATTCACATTGAGATCCTTCCTCTTTAAGCCTCATCTTATTCTCTGCTCCTTTATTCTGTCTCTAAGAGAGATAACTCTCTTTCTCATTTTTGTGTGCCCTCCATGACATCTAATCCAATTCTCTCCAGCAGATTGCCCCTCCATATACCCACAAATAATCATTCCTCTCTCTCTTAAATTTTCAATTCTTCCCTATCTACTGGATCTTTCCCTGCTGTCTACAAACATGCCCATCCTTAAAAAACCTTCCATCTCCCTGAGTCTTATAACTCTCCTTTCTTTCTCAGCCAAAACCTTTGAAAAAACTATCTACACTTGTCTCGATACCCTGCTCATATTCACTTCTCAACCTTTTGCAATCTGGTTTCCAATCTGATCACTCAGCTGAAAGAAACTGCTCTCTCCAAATTTCCCATCAGTCAACAAGCATTTATTAAATATCTACTAAGTTCCAAGCACTCTACAAAGCACTGGGGATATAAAGAAATGCAAAAACAGTTCTTGCCTTCAAGGAAGACACAGAGCTCTAGAAACATTCCACTCTGTGGTCCCCTCAGAAATTCAAATTAAAATACCCCTCTGGTAGGGATACATACATATATGTTAATAACTGGGTACATGCAAAATATGTACAGAGCAATTGAGATGGTAATCTCAGAAGGGGAAGCATTACCTGGGATTGGGAAAGGCCTTTTGCAGAATATGGGATTTGAAATCAATCTTAAGGAAAACAGAGGCACTGGTAGGGAAGGAAAGCACTCCATAGTAGCAGAAAAGTCACAAAAAGGCAGAGACAGAAGATGTAGTCTCATGTTTGAAGAAATGTAAATAGGCCAGAGTTGCTGGATCATAGAGGTAGGAAGGGACTGGGGTATAAAGAGCTTTAAATGCCAAATTGAAGATTTTTTACTTCATCCTGGAGGTAATATGGAATCACTGAAGTTTGTTATATAAGGGCATATGAAATGATCAGACTTATGCTTTATGAAAATCACTCTGGTAGTTATGTGAAGGATGAACTGGATCAAGGAGACCTCAGACAATAGCCAATTAGAAGGCTATTATTTATCTATTAAAATTCTTCAGGCAAAAACTTGATTAAAAAAAAAAGTTGAACTATGGCTCTCCAGCTCATTTTACAGATGAGGAAACTGAGGCAAGAAGGGGAAGTGATTTGCCCAGGGTCACACAGTAAGTGTCTGAGGCGAAATTTGAATTCAGGAAGTCCTGACCTGGCATATTGAGGGCCCATCAGGTCCAGACAAAACTTTTAGAAAGATCCCTTCCATTTCACACACTGTATAAAGAACAGGGACACTTCCATTTGATCTGAAATTTTCTCTCAAAGGTCCTCCTTTGTGAAGGTGTGCTCTGGGGGACCCTGTAAAGCATTAGAATCTTTGTCCCCCTCCCACATACCCTACCCTTCTCTCGCGCTCCGGTGCCTCCCAAGTGAATTTCTAGGAATCCAGGGAGATCGGGTCCCTACAACCCGGCCCTACCCCAAGCTCTCCCAAGTTGGAGGAACCCTGTCCCCAGACGGAATTGTCTTCAGTTTAACCCAAAGAAAGCCAGGGATGGGCCCATGTTCCAGCCACCAGGTGGCGAGGGCAGACCACGATGCACGCGGACTCCACAGCTACAGGACCCGATCCCAAAGCGCTGGCTCAGCCAAAGCTGGACTCTTCTCCAAGCGCAGAAAAACTCAGAGACCCCCAGTTTTTTCCAGCCAGCTCTAGAAACTCCAAGGGCGGGAGAGGGGAAGGGGAGGGGGTCAGAGGAATGGAGGATTCGCAGTCCTCTACAGAACAGCTCTTCCTTTCCTGCCCTTGCGCCACACTGGGCTCCCCGCCTCCCCTAACCTCCTGCAGCACCCAGGGGCAGCTGGCAGGAAGGAGGGAGCGCAGAGCTCGCCAGGGTGGGCAGGGGAGGCGTCTCTGGCCGGGGACTTCGGCGCCAGCCCCTGATTAATACGCTGTGAGGCGGCAACCTCCTTCCCCGGGGAAGAAAGGAATCGGGGCGGAGATGGAGGGGACTCTTAGGCAATGGGGATTCGAGGGCTAAGGGAAAGGTCAGACCGCTGCTAGCTGGGGAGCGACTGAAAGATGAATGATTCCCACCATTCCCTCAACTGAAGGCCTCTTCCTTCTCCATCGCCTCCCTCTCCCAAGATGTCCTTCCTCCTTCAACTTACCCGATATTAACTTTGTGTTTTTTATATTTGTAAATCTTAATTCCTCATAGAATGGAAACTCCTTGAGGGCAAGACCTTTTGTCTTTTTTGCGTCTCCACAACCAAACAATATCTGCTACACCAGAGGTAATTGATAATAGCCTATTGACTGATTGATTTTTCTCTATCCCTACCAGCCTGGAGGGGCAGGTACCACTAAACCTTTAACATTTTATGTTCTAAGTCAGAGGTGTCAAATACTGTCAGACCGGGACCCTCAATATTCCCCAATGTAGCCAAAACCAGTTTAAAATGTAATTGGGAAATATTTAACAAAGTGAATAAAAATACAATAAAATGTAGATAATATTACCTTTTAAAACTAACTCAATATGCAGTCCACAAGGATATTTATTTATGATTTTTCATTTCTATTTCATTTTGATCTATTTGGTTTAAGATGCCTTTCAGCTCAGACATTATGATGTGAATTAGAAGAGCAATTTCTAGCTCCAAATGATGTGTTTAGGGTTCAGGACCAAATGTTGAGATTTGTATAAGACACCAAATGTTGGGATTTGGTCATGTGAAGAATTCACAATAGCCTTTCTCTTTGGCAAAAAGTTTATTTAGGAGAAGAGGTTGCAGACAAAAAATTAAGAGATACAATGGACATTAGGAATGGTAAGTATGAAATAGAATTGGGAGAGCATATAGTTACCAAAAAGAGGGATTTTTAACAATTAATGATGGAAAAGACAAGTTCCTAGTGGAACTCATAAGTAATTAGGATAAAGGGAATATCCCATTAGGATGGAATATGCCCTTAACTGGCAGGAGAAGTTTACCTAAAAGAGGTAGTTATAGTTCCAATAGAGGCATGGTGGGGAGGAGTGACTCTATGGCATGGGGGAGAGAGAGGGGAAAGACATGAGGAAGAGTAGTAGCAGGTCATGACCCAAAGGGGGTCAGCAAATCAGATTTATAGGGGAAATTTAACCCCAGGGGTTTGACATAACTCAAATTTCTGATCAGACATAGCAAGGTGGAGTTACCCACAACTTCCCCAGAAAGTGGGACAATAAGGCTAAACTGATCCCCATCTGTGCCCTTCTCTGCTTGCCTCAGGGAACAATTCCATCAATACTTCAGTCCTTCTCTGCCAATCACATCTACTTACTCAGGACCTCAACACATAGGACTGGAGATTTAGATCTTTAAGAGATCTAAAGAGAGTAGCTTATCTAGTCTACTCCCCTCATTTTATAGATGAGAAAACTGAGGCCCCAAGAGAGTGACACATCTTCCTGTCTCCAAGACTGGCATTCCAGCCACACTAATCTGGTGTATTAAAATCCTGACATTCCACATTCTAATAAAATAAAATTATATATATATATGTATGTATGTATAATAGTCTAATTAAAAACTCAGATCTAGAAATTGATGTTCTCAGATCCCTTCCAGCCCTGACATCCCAAGTTTTAAGATCTTTGGCAGTTTTGTCACTCAGTGTTCTGATGACCCTTCCATCCCTAGCATTCCACATGCTAAAGTTTCTTTCTGCTCTAACATTTAAGGACCAGTAAGTTATCAACTCAAATCCAACTGACTTTGAAAAAAAGAATATTGTAGACTTTGTACAAGAGGAATTAGAATGTGGTAGAAAGAGCCCAGGAAATAGAGTAATAAGGCCTGAGTTCATATCCAGATTATCCCATGTATTACAGTCACTTACATCTCTGGGTCTCAGTTTCTTTTGCTTTAAGATGGGCTCTCTAAAGCCCCAGACAGCTTAACTCCCATGGTCTTATGACATTCCCTGGAAAGGAAATCAGAAATCAAAGACTGCCAGTGAAAGTTCACAGGTTCTCCTTAGAAAAGAGAATAAAGTATTTGACAACACTGATTTCATTGGTGTGCAAAGGCAATGAGCAACATCCTTGCATGGGATACTGGGTCATACACCTTGTATTTCTTAGGACAGGGAAGAGGCAATGAGGTGGAGCAGAGGATAGAGTGTTGGATCTGGAGCTGGGAAGATCTGAGTTCAAATATGGACTAGTTATAGCTTTGGACAAATCATTTAACCTTTGTCTGCCTTAGTTGTCTCATCTGTAAAATGGAGATAACAATAAAACCTATCTCCAAGGCTCTTTGTGAGGATAAAATGAGATATTTGTAAAGCTCTTTACAAATCTTAAAACACCATCATGATGATGTGATGACAGTTGTGATGAAACCAACTCAACCACTCTTCCTGGAAGGGGTCATTCTATTCTCTTCTGACCTCCCTTACCCTGGGTAACATTCTGAAATGCCTTTCCTTGGACCCCATTGGACATTTTCTTCCCTGTCTGCTTTCCCCTGCTATCCCCAGGGTTTAGCAAATTGACTTGACCCATAGTAAGTATTGAATAAATACTTTGTCTCTCATTCTTCGTCATTTATTCCTCATTCTTATTCCTCTTACAAGGTTATATGAACATAAGATCAAAGATGCAGAGTTGGAAGGGATTTTAGCCATCATCTTGTCCAGCTTTCTTATTTTACTAATCACAAAACTGAGACCCTGAAAGGTCACATAGGTAATACTAGCAGCATCTCTTAGTTTTCTTTGCACCTGCTGCTTTTTCTGAATAACACAGGGAAGCCATTTTATTATTGTTGTTCAGTCCTATCTGACTCTTTGTGACTCCATTTGGGATTTTCTTGGCAAAGATACTGAAGTGGTTTGCCTTGTCCTTTTCTAGTAATTTAAGATAGACACAGGTTAAGTGCCTTGCCTAGGGGTCATATAGCTAATAAGTGGCTAAGGCTGGATTTGAACTCAGGTCTTCCTAACTTCAGGCCCAGTGTTTTATCCACTGCCTCCTAGGCAAATAGGCATTTAAGAAGAACCGATTGATTCAAATAGTGAATGTGAGAAGCAGCAACAATCATGCAGGTAGAAGGATCAAGAGAAAGAAGTACTTCAAAAACCACAGAAGGAAAGGGTTTTGGGGAGGAGTGTGAAATGCTGATAAAGGTAGCAGAAGTAATAATATGATGTAGAAACATGAAATTGTTTTGGAAGAGCATAATTATAAAGGAATATTATAAAACAGTATAATAGAGATTTGGTTCATTACATGGAGCAACCACAATAAGCTATCACAGGTAACAAAAATTTACTATTTTATTTATGTGAATAGCACATGGAGACAAACTATGAGAAGTAAAATTGTAAGGTTTTGTTTCCACAGTTGAAAAGTTTCAGAGTCTCATAGTCTTCCTCTTCATTGCCTTGGTAGAAAAGAATGTAATATATAAGTTTTAGGGTCAGTACAGACTGATTAAAGGAAACTAAAGAATGTCTTAAGTCAACAGAAGTAACTGCAGGTGCTGCTTGAGTGCAAATAATCTAGGTTTATGCTCCAGGCAAGATAAATTTTTAATTGAGCATGCTTAATGAGTCTCATGTATATTAACTTCTCCTCCCTTAAGGAGAAGACAGCCACCATTTTTGAAAATGTGGTGATGTGGCAAGAGGAGGTGGGGGAACATGGAAATGGATCAAGGAATGTATGTACTGGGAGTGTCATGAAATATTAGATTTTGGAAGGATTCCCAATAGAAATTCTGAGGAGGTAGGATGAGATTGTGGAATATAACTGGTGGTTCTGGCCTCTGTAATTTGTGTTTGTACCCCCACAAAGGGCTATGGTCTCCACTTCTTGCAAGAAACAAAAAAGCCTTCCTCAACTCACTCCAAGAATTTGAGTCTGAAGTTTTCATTTCTGACAAAATCAATCACAACTAAGCAAGATAGAGTAATAGGTGATTGAGCAATTTGCTTTTGAAGTGATATGATTTTTATAGCTCAGGAGAAACCAAGGAGTGGGAGGGCAGGATCTGGGAAGTAAGGGAAGGAACCAGGAAGGAGTTTGATAGTACTGAGGGAGGAGGGGGAAATTAAGGCGGGATCTAGGGAATAACAAGGAAAATGTATAGAGATGTTGAGATTATTTTAAGAGACAAACTGGAAAACTCTGGAAAAACTGAATTCTCATCAAGGCTCTCTCAAATATGCTAATCAAGACAGAAAAAAACTTGAGTTCCCATCATGGTTGACAATAGGAACTGTACGGGCTGTTTTTAGAAATTCCTGAGAATGAACTAGTTCAGGCCACAATCTGGTCCAGAGTTCCCAACAATAGGATGATCAATAGTGTTGATTATTGCAGGGAAAAGAAAATGGAGGACAACTAATCTTTATATTTAGGATTTTTTGATATTCATTAAGGAGAAAATAGAACCCCATGTGTTATAAAACTAACTTTTTAAAAGCTTAACAAAATGCTAAGACAGAATGACATCTCTGTGGTATGGGGACACCCATACCCTCTTCTCTCCACACTTTCTTCCTTGGTAACTTCATTCATTCCTGTTGTTTCAGTTATCTCTTCTACATGTAGATGACTTTCAAACCAACATCTCAGATGAGTTTAAATGATATATGTAAAGCACTTTCCAAATCTTAAATCCTTTTTATTATTTATTATTTAATTCTCATCTTTTAAAAAATGGATTTCAGTGAGAAATCATCCTGTGATAAGTTACTTTCTTGCTAGTAATCTTTTATATATAATATTTTGTAGGGGCCATTTCCAATCATCCCAATCTATATCTTCCCACTCAATTTAGATGGCTTCAGAGGAGAGAGTAAGACTGGTGATTTTGCACAGCCCTCCTTCACTTAAATCCAATTCCTTACAAGTCATGGCATCACTTTCCTGATTTCATGGTTCTCTTCAAGAACTAAGGATAAACAACAACCAGTAAGTAATAGTATCTGGGGAACCAACTGGCTAGTTCCAGTTGGGCAATACAGTTTCTTCTTTCCTTCTTTCTTTCTTCCCTCTCTCCTTCCCCTCCCACCCTTCTCTCCCTCTGTTTATGTAGGAAATCATACACTTACTTTCAGATGCTCTGCTCAAAAGAATGTAAATTTTAATGGCTGAAACCATATATTGAAGATATATTGGGGTTTAGGGGCTAGATATCTTTCTTGAAGATCATGCCTTAAACCAAATCCCTCTGGCTGTCATTGATTGACCTACAATAAGTCCAAGCCCAAGCTTCACTTGAGCCATTGTTTGAGCCCTGATTGTTTCTCTTTTGGTCAGAAACCGTGAAGATCTTTCCTCCCAGATTAATTTTTAACTAGGGAAGAGACCATTTTTTGTCTCATTTCTTGCCTAGCTTTAATCATCGAATGAGCCTTGTCGCAGTCAAAGTGAGACCTCAGAAAGACTGTAACTTAAAAAAGCCAAGGTCCCCCACCGCATCCAGGGCTATCTTCGGTCATCCTGCTCTATATCTTGTCACTCCAGATGGCTCCAGAGGAGAAAGTGAGGCTGCTGAATTTACATAGCCCTTCCTCCCTTAAATCCAATTCACTTGGAAGTCATGGCATCACCTTCCTGATGCCATGATCCTCTTCATGAATGAGAATGTCCTTCTTTCTCAAGAGGAACAAACAACAACTGTGTTCTACAGACTATTGCACAAGTATGTAAAATAATTACTTTTTTTGTAAATGAATAAAAGTTTTGGAATATATGTTTATATTGTGGGGGTTTACTGAAAGCACTTTCTGGATAAATTCCATAGCAAATGGGATGGCTAGAATGATAGCACCTCCTCCTGCTTCCAAAGGATTTTCTTCAGCTAGATCTCTACATTTCAAAGCTTTTCATTCCATGTAAAATGGAGATTATGCATATTCAATATGGCACTATTTTAAGGACTGATTAAATTTTTATTGACTACTGTTATAGCCAGATGATTATGATTGCAATGTGTAATAATACTCAATTTCCAATACAGATTATTTGTTGAATTCTCAAGGATAGTTTAGCATCTGAACTATATGGTATGGAGATTCATCTATTGGCTTATGAAGAATAACATATTTTTAGTATATAATATTGTCCACCAGATGGTGTTTTAAAAATTATTTTATTGGTATCTTTTTATTTTAAATAATATCTTATTTTTCCCAATTACATGTAAAAATAATTTTAATATACTTTTTAAAAATTTAAAAAATTTTCCAAATTCTCTCCCTCTCTCTTTTCCCTTCCCCAACCTGAGATAGCAAGTAATTTGATATAGGCTATACATATGCAATTATGCAAAACATATTTCTGTATTGTCATGTTGTGAAAGAAAATAGAGCAAAGAAACCCTACCAAAAACCATACATGGGGAGAAGCTAGGTGGAGCAGTGGATAGAGCACCAGCCTCGCAGTAAGGAGGACCTGAGTTCATATCTGCACTTCCCAGCTGTGTGACTCTGGGCAAGTCACTTAACCCCGATTGCCTCAGGGAAAAAAAAATAATAAACCCAAACACATATGAAAAAAAAAAGTAAAAAGTAGTATGCTTTAATATGCATTCAGATTTCATCAGTTCTTTCTTTAAAGGTGGATAACATTTTTCATCATGAATCTTTTGGATCTTTATACTGCTGAAAATAGCTGTCATTCCTAGTTGATAATTGTACAGTAATATTTCTAATTTCATCATCTGAGCTACCATCTTACACCTCTCAAACTGGCTAAGATGACAGGAAAAGATAATGATAATGTTGGAGGGGATGTGGAAAAACTGGGACATTAATACACTATTGGTGGAGTTGTAAAACGACGCAACCATTCTGGAGAGCAACTTTATGCCCAAAGGACTATAAAACTGTGCATACACTTTGATCCTGCAGGGTCTCTATTGGATCTATATCCCAAAGAGATCATATAAGGACTCACATGTGCAAAAATGTTTGTAATAGCTCTTTTTGTAGTGGCAAGGAATTGGAAATTAAGTGAATTTCCATCAACTGGGGAATGGCTGAATAAGTTAAGGCATATGAATGTATTGGAATGTTATTGTTCTATAAGAAATGATGAGTGGGCTGATTTCAGAAAATCCTGATGCTGAGTGAAATGAGCAGAACCAAAACATTATACACAGTAACAGCAAGATTACATAATGATAAACTATGATACTTAGTTCTTCTCAGCACTGTGGTGATCCAAGACAAGTCCAATAGAGTTGAGATGGAAAATGCCATCTGTACCCAGAAAAAGAACTATGGAGACTGAATGTGGATTGAAGCATAGTACTTTTTACTTTTTTAGGTTTGTTTGTTTTTTCTTCCTTGCAGTTTTTTTCTTTTTTTCTCTGATTTTTCTTGCATAACATGACAAATATAGAAATATGATTAAAAGAATTGTATATGCATAACTTATATCAGATTGCTTGCTATCCTGGGGTGGGGGGGGGGAATAAGAGGGAAGAGAGAAAAAAATTTGGAGCACAAAACCTTACAAAAATGAATGCAGAAAACTATCTTTACATGTATTCAGAAAAAACCAAAATACTATTGAGGAAAAAGAATTTGGTATACAGACATATCTCATTTCATTGCAATTTTGTTTTATTACACTTTGCAGATATTGCATTTTTTACAAGGTTTGAAGGTTTGTGGCAACCTTGCACCAAGCAAGTCTATTGATGCCATTTTCCCAACAGCATGTTCTCACATTATATCTCTTTGTGTCTCATAACTTTGATGCCAGATGTGTGTTGCTTACAGAAATATGAGACATTTGTAAGGATTGCCTTTATTCACTGGTTCAATTTGATTTCCAAATTATTCCTTTTTCTAGCCCCTATCTCTCCCAGGACTTCTTTGCCATCACCAAATACCTACAGGATATCTCCACTTGGATATCCACTGACATCTCAAATTGAACCATAATTGAATTTGTCATTTCTCTTCTAAATCTATTACTTTTCCCAACAATACAGTTTCTATTGATGGGAACCACCACCCTTCCAGTTGCTCAAGGCTTAAAATCTTAAAAGACATTTTTTACTCTTATCTCTTCATCATTTCCCATATTAAATCAGTTCTTAAGTCCTATTGATTCCACAACATCTTTTGAATCTGCTCATTATTACTATTCCCAGATCTACTTAATTAATTCAGGACCTCATCACCTTTTACCTTTTAATTGACTCCTAAATGCTTTCTCTTTCTCAAGTATGGTTTTTTGACTTTGTTAGGGAAGAAGATTATATAAAGAGCAGATATCATTATGATCATATATGATGTCAATAAGGCAGAATTATTCAACTCATTTTGATTTTGCTTCATCTGCTAAGAAAACCACTTTTGGGTTGGAAAAAAATAGAGATAAGAGCACACTTTGCTACTCTCAATGAGTTCAAATTACCAGTTCCAAATAAACTGCTAATAGCGTCTTAAGAGTCCTGAAAGAACTGATGGGCGGGATTCCTGAGTCAATGCCAGTGAATTTTTAGACACCAAGAAGAACAATAGAAATGTCTTTCAGGACTGGAGAAAAGAAAATGTTATCTTGGTTTCTCCTGCCCACCCTCTTCCCCCCAAAACTAACTAAATAAATAAATAAAAATTTTAAAAAGGTAAGTGTTTGCAAACTCTAGAATTTCAATTCCTGGAAAAAAATTTAGAATGTACTTGAGAAAGGGATGATTTTGTGAATATCTGGAAAAAGGAGTGATGGATGTAAACAGAAGTTTTCATCAAGGACAATTCATGCCTGCCTGCCTTCCTCCATCCCTCCCTTCTTTCTTTCCTTCCTTTCTCCCTGCTTCCTTCCCTCCCTTCCTCCCTTTCTCCTCCCTTCCTTCCTCCTTCCCTCTCTTCCTTCCATCTTTCTTTACTTCCTTCTTTCCTTCCGTCCATCCGTCCTTCCTTCCTTCCTTTCTGTCTTTCCTCCAAGGATTATTAAAAAGATAAGCTAGTCAAGTTTCTCATTTACCTATGACTTCTTTATAATCCTTGCAGATGATAAATTTTTGTGTACTTTGCATGCATAATTTCAAATTGTATTTATTTGTCACTTTTCCATTAAGTTTTCTCCATGTATCTATTTGATCTCATTTGGTTTGCACTATATTTTATTTTATTTTCTTTATCTTTCTTTTAGATTTGTCATTTTCTTGTAGTTAGGTATTGAAATATTCCATTATTAATCATTTACTTATTGCCTCTTAAAAAATGTCAAGCTTTCCGATGAACAATTTTACTGCCAAATTATATGGTGCATAAATATTTAAAATATTTATTTGAATAGTACCTTTGAAAAGAAAATGTAATTTCCTCATCTTTTCCTTTTTAAAGTGTTTCTATTTAAATTTAATTTTGCCTGATGTTATCAGGGCCACTTCCATTTTTTTCCAAACTATCTGTAGAATGATAAACATTGGTAAGATCTATTTCAATTTAGAAGTAGTCTCATTTACATGGGGGTATTCTGAAAAATATCCCATATCCTAAGTGTTTTGTGGGTCAACATCCATCATTAGTCTCCACTGATTTGTTTCTCGTGTCAACCAGAAGACACATTAGTTCAAATAGCATTGCATAATCAATGACAAGAAAGATCCCTACATACTAGGAATGTTCTCAGTAGGTTTATTTTGCATTATTATTAAGTAAATGCTTATTCATTATTAGGAATGGCTAGTTGTATAAATGTCACATATTGTGAATTATAAGAGCCTACTGGCGGGTCTGCCCCCTCAAATCTCTTCTTTCTCCAATCCATCTTCCATTCAGCCATTACAACAATTTTCCTAATATGCAGGTCCAACTATGTCACTCCTCCACTCAATATCTACTCTACCACCACCAGGATAAAGTCAAAATATTTTGGGCATACCTTCCCATTCTTCTTATACTTACTCTTCCCCACTGTACTCTATGATTCAGTGACACATAGAATTGAGTATTCCATGAACAAGATACTTCATCTCTTGGTCCTGGGCATTTTCTGTGGCTGACCCCCATACCTGGAATGCTCTTCCTCCTCATCTTTTCCTGGCTTCCTTTAAGTCCAAACTAAAATCTCATCTTCTACAGGAAGATTTTACTATTCCTTCTTAATTCTAGCACATTCTCTCTTTTAATTATTTCCTATTTATTCTGCATACAGCTTTTATATATTTGTTTGTATATTGTCTCCCCTATTAGAGTGTAACTCCTGGGGTAGAGACTGCTTCTTTTTGTATCTCTAGTGTTTAGCTCAGTTCCTAGAACATAGAAGGTACTTAAAATACCATCTGAAAAATTGTTCTTTTTTTTCCATTTGTTATATGGTCTCCTCTAAACTATTGCTCTATGCTGCCATCTGCTGAGTTTTCAAGTGCCATTTGACCTTTTAACTGTTGGAAGGAAAAGTCAGCATTCTTTTCTTATTTTTTATTTTTTTGCTCATGGCTCAAGGAGCTTTTTCAGCTCTTTTGCTACATAGAACCCAACCAGCTACACTCAGCCAGCTAGCCAAAGAAGCTCTTACACATTAAGATCCATCTTTTGCACTTTCTTTTTGTACACTTAACTTTTCATTCCCTAGGTCAATTTTTCTATCTTATTTCGATTCCAGAACTCACATCTCCTCAAGTATCCTGAGGTGGGGAGGTGAGGGGGAATAAGGACTCCTTCTGACTGGAAATGGAGAGCTTCTCCCAAGATCTTCATTAAAAAAGGATTTCCTGGCTAGTTCTCCTTATTTCTCACCCAGCTGCACTCCTTTGGATTTCTTCATCTTGCCCTCTACCCCATTTTGGCTTTTTTGTGTGTATATTGTTATGTTTTCTTCATTTGAAAGTAAGCTCCTTCAAGGCAGAAACAATCGTTGCTTTTCTTCATATGCCCAGTGCATGGTCTATAAAGGCATTTAATAAATATTTATTAAGTGATTGACTAACTTGAGGTTAAAAAATTCCCTTCAGTTCCTTTTTTACTTCAATTATAGTAGTTGAAGTTCATGAAAATCCCACCAAGAAGAAAAGACGTTGAATAGAACTAATGGTCTTTGTCTTGCTTTCCTGAGAAAGAGAACAAACTAGACCACATTTGGAAAATTTCAAAGTACTTTCACTGACCCAAGCTACATACTATCATCAAAATCAATCTTAAAAAAGCTTTCTTTTTCATTTTTCTCTGGTTTTGATGAGTCAGCTACAGATCATGGAAAACCACAATCCCAGAAAAGTCAAAATGGTGAATGACTCAAATTTTAATGGATAAAATGATGGTACATGTAAATAGGCTGCAGCATTTCATCAACACTAACTTACAGATAAAAATTAGCATAAAACATCACCAAAGACTGGAAAAGGAGATGGACCAGACATATAACAAGAGCAAGAGATAATAGTGCCCTGCTAGCCCTACATTGTTATAGGTGAAATATTTTAAAAAGTCCAAAATCTCCCAAGCACCGAGTCAATCTTTTGTGGAAGATATATTGAAAGACATGGACAAGACAATATGAAGCAATTAAGTATTCATGTCGACAATAGGGATGCATCAAACTGATGTAGTATACCCTTAGGAATGTTGTAGTAATAACCCCCAGATTATCTAACCTTAGGAATGATGTAGTGGAAACCTCAATAGTAGTAGAGACCGCAATACTTTTCAAGAAACTTCCATTACCAACATTTCTACCAATATTGTGAACCCTATTCCCAAAACATCATTTACTCTATTTTATTCTTTGTTCTGTACTCCCCAAATTCCTATAAATTTACCTGTTTCCTTCTTGCTCTTTGCTATCTTCCTCTCTTGGAATTTAACCTGCCTTAACTAATATTATTATTACAATAAAACTTTGCCTCTTGACTTAGAAATTATCTAAGTTTCCAAATTCTTTTAGGATATCTATCACAGCAGTCTAGAACCCCAATATATTTTGGGGGATCCCCTACACCTCTGAATCCCCCCAAAATTATATTCTATCATCCCTCCTTGCTCTAATATTCTTTGATCTATGTTCTAAGTTCCCTTCCAGGTCTGACTTGCTATATTCTGAAGCAGGGGTTGTTAACCTTTTTTGTGTGTCATGGACTCCTGGTGAAACTTATGGACCTCTTCTCAGAAGAAAGTTTTTTAAATTAACAAAATAAAATATGTAGAATTACAAAGAAAACCAAATACACTGAAAAGTAATTGTCACAATATTAATTTTAAAAAAAACATGTACCCCAGGTTAAAAATCCAAGTCTAAAGTCATCCAAGAAATGGTCACAGAAGAAATGGGGACAAAAATGTTCCCCATGGGGCAGCATATGTGCCCCCACTGCTACAATGTTTTCCCCTTGCTACTCCTTTCCTAAGTAGTCAATAGACCACAGAGGAATATTGTTCTTGGATGAAACAAACATTCATATAAATGTATGATTCTCATTTCTCCATTAGAAATTCCTTGAAGACAGAGCATGTATAATTTTTTTTCACACTTGTATCCTCAATTATCTATTTACCAATTACCCTTTTACTAATTATCAATTAATCAACTACTTTTTAATGGCATAAGTAATAACAAGCTAAGATCTGGAAAGAATTGTGTTGGAGCTCATTGTACTAGCTTTCAAGGATGATTGTTAAATTTTCAGTGTGAGCATTTATAACTCAGAAATCAGCCAAGACTACAAATCAAAGCTTGATTATTGTTTTCTTGATTATCTGTGTTTAAGAAAGTGATGGGAAAATGTTAATAATTCCAATTAAACTTTAAAAGCCCAAAGCCAGGCTGAGGGTCTAACACCTGGATAGTTTGGGGGCAATATTAGAGGGAAAGTGGGGCCAAAGAACAAAGGAGGGGAATACTGGGACTGGCATAGTCAGATGACAAAGAGGAATAAAATTCTATTCCTAATCATGGAGATTCCCCCGGGGGGCTGCTTTGGTATAATGAACAGCACAGACAGCAGCCTGTCCTGCTGCATCAATGGGAATAACGGTTTAACAATCTGATAATATCATTTTTCCCATCCCCCAGGCACCTTCTTCCCAATGAGCATCCCAGATTCCCCTGGGGTATGTGTGAAGCTGCACAGATTGGCCAGCTTGGGGGCAGAGGGAGTCAAACTCTTAGAAGAAGAAGAAGAAGAAGAGAAAACAAAAGCCCTGGCATCTCCTTTTACCTTTTTTCATGGTAAAATGGAAAGGCATACTGGCTTCAGAATAATGTGGTCTGGATTCCAATTCTGCTTCTGATAATTGTTATTTGTGAGACTTGAGCCAGTGGCTTATATGCCACTGTATATAATATATAATGGTTACATATTATGTAATATATTATATGTGTAAATATATATTATATGTAAAACATATATTTTATGCATCTATAGTGCTAGGACTTTAAGCATTTTATGGTTGTTTGGAATGGGATTTTCTTTTCTATTACTGCTTCTTAGATTTTGTTATTGTTATAATAGAAATGCAGTTGATTTCTGAGGACCTTTTTTCTTCCCTATAAGATGACAAGATTGAACTAAGTGACTTCTGAGATCTCTATAGTCCTAAGATTTAACACTACAGACTGAAGATGACTGAGGATCTAGATTTCATTTGTTTATAATAATAGCTTTTTTTTTTTTCAAAATACATGTTTTCAACAGTCACTCTCGCGAAACCTTGTATTTCAAATTCTCCACCCTACTTCCCCTGCTCCCCCCTCCCCTGGACAGCAAATGATCCAATATAGGTTAAACATGTGCAATTCTTCTAAACATATTTCTACATTTATCATGATCCTCAAGAAAAATCAGATCAAAAGGGGAAAATTTAGAAAGAAAAAAAAACAAGTAAGCAAAGAACAACAAAAAGATGAAAATATTATGTTGTGATCCATATTCAGTCACCATAGTCCTCTGTCTGAATGCCAATGGGTTTCTCCATTACAAGTCTATTGGAATTGCCAAATAGTTCCAAATTGCTCTCCAGAATGGTTGGATCAGTTCACAGCTCCACCAACAATGAGTGTCCCAGTATCCCTTCCAACATTTATCATTACCTTTTCTTGTCATCTTAGCCAATCTGAGAGGCGTGAAGTGGTTAGGTTTCATTTTTTTATGGAAGTACAAGTCCACAATCTATAGTTTATTTTTGCCATTCAGTTGTGTCTAACTGTTTGGGATCCCATTTGGGATTTTCTTGGAAAAGATACTAGTAATTTGGGGATTTTCTTGGAAAAGATACTAGTAATTTGTCATTTCCTTCTCCAGTTCATTTTATAGATGAGGAAACTGAGGCAAACAGTGAATGATTTGCTCAGGGCCACACAGCTACTAAGTGTATGAGGGTCAGATTTGAACACAGAAAGATGAATCTTTCTGACTTTAGGCCCAGTGCTCTAGGCATTATGGCACCACTTCTACCCACAATATATATGCCTCTCTGTTACTCTTTTCCCATCCTGGAACTGTAATTCTTCAAAGACCATAGTACTCCATAAATTACAGCATAACCAGAAGAATATTAATATTAAAAAATATGGCTTTTGTTTCTTTGTCCTTTTTTTTGTTCTTTCTTCTAATTGGTTATTGATCTCAATCTATGAGCTAACAAGTCAATGGTAAGGCTGTACAAACTGATTCAGAAACAATTCTTACATCAGTAATCAGTCACTTTCTGTCTGTTCAAATATGATCAATTTTAGTTTCTCGTGGCATTTGGCACTCACTGGATTGAGTGTCTCCAATTTTTTTCTCATTACTTTGTACATACTTTGTAATTTATTTATCTATATAGGGCCTCAAAACAGAATGTAAGCTCTTTATGGGAAAAGACCAATTAGTTTCTGTCTTTGAATCCCAGTACACTGCCTACCTTAGAGTTGTTGGTTGAATTTTATCAGTTATCCATTTATCTACAACTTCCATTTGTCTTCAGGTTTCATTTGTACAGAGATATCAAGATGAATGTGATTTTGTTTTTCTAGTATTGTGGCTCCCAAATTGGATAAGATGCTCCCATTTATGGTATGAACAGCAAAATTAATGTTCATGGATATATTAGTAACCTTGGGGACCCTCCTCCCATTCTTTTGATTTCATTAGTGCTGGGAACACCTGGTGAAGAACAGAACTTCCTTTCTCAAAAGAGAAAATCGATCTCTGCACTACATGGTCTTTAAGACTTGCCTGGGTCCTGAAGAGTAAAGCCACCAGACTAGCATCACAGGGAGTTTGTGACCAAGGGGCCTTGAACTCAACATTTCCTGACTATTAAGCTGGGTTTCTTCATTTTAAAAATAATGATAACAATAGCACCTATATCCCATGGTTGTTGTGAGGATAAAATGAGATGATTTGTAAATCATTTTGCTTATGTCAAAGCACTGTACAAATACTCACTATTATGTGAAGGGTTCTTGCACAGAAGAATTAGGTTTCATAGCATCAGATAAATTGCATTGAAAGCGTCCTCAGTTTCCCTTTGTCTAATATAAACCTGAATAGGAATTCCCTCTAATACACCCTCAGCAGCCACTGGAAGAAAATCCCACCAGCTCAAAGGAAGTACATTCTACTTTTGAAAAGCTCTCATCATCTACAACTTTTTTCTGACATCTCTCTTTAAATCTTCTTCAGTGTCATTTCTTCCCATTGCTCTGACTTCTAAAAGATCATAGCTTAGAGCTAAAAGGAACCTGAGAGGCTATTGAGTCCAATCCCTCTCCCTTTTTACAGATGAAGAAAGTAAGATAGTGATAGTTGGAAGGAACTTCAGAGATCATCAAAGTCCAGTCTTGTCATTGTACAAATAAGGAAACTAAAGATTAAGTAAGTTGTTCAATATCACACAAAGAGCAGTTTGTAGTAGTATGATTCAAACACAGATCCCCTACTCCAATTCATTGCTCTTTCTACCACACCAAAAAGGAAAAAGATTAGATATAAGAAAGACCCTCCTAACAATGAATTGTCCAAATGTAAATGGAGATACTGAGTTCTCCTCATCAGAGCATTCACTTAAACAAGATAACTGCTTGCTGGAGCAAAAAGATGCTGAGAAGCCATGAGGTTGCTGGCAGGGGCCCAAGGCCTCCAAGGAATCAATGACCTTTTGGCTCATTCATTCCACAGTTCCAGTGACTTCCTCACCATCTGGGGCCTGTCACTGAATCACATTGCTCCAAGAAGTGGAGGAGGGGAGCTAGCCAAGCCTGTCAAGAAGGAGAAGAATATAGGAAAGAAAGATGGAAAGAGGTAATGAAAAGGAAAAGGTGGGGATGCCTGAGAGAGGAAAGGAAGAAGGGGAAAGGAGCAGGGGAATGGCATGGGGGAGATTGGAAAGAAGAAAAGAAAGGAGGAATTGGCTTAATGGCCATCCAGATGGTCCCAATCCCCAAATTAGTGCTAATGCTTGAATATCAACTAATTAACTCCATCAGACTCCTGTCAATGACCTGGAGTTTCTGCCTTTTATCCCTGGAAGACACAGCTTGGATCAAAACTGACTTTCCCTCTTCCCTTTCCCTTTCTCCCACAAGTTTTAGGTATTAGCCATCTACTCCTTTCTGGCTGCCACTACCTAATCTCCTCTTACCACACCTTCTAGAACTAGGAGCCTTTGTAGCTTCTCAATGCCCTCCATGCTGTCTATGAAGCCACACCCTCTCTTGAGACAGATTCTTGATGAAATTCTTGGTGATGTAAAGTTAGAACACATTGAGAGATGTAGCATCTCAGGAGTAGTCACTCTGTACTTTTCCCTGGTCAAACCACATCTAGAATATTATGTTTAATTATAGGAAGCATCTAAACAAATCTAATTTTAATAATAAGCAAGAAATAAATTAAGGTTCTGAAAAGAAGTTTCGAAAAGTTAATATGATCGTTCTTTAATGATTATTGAATGGGGATAGAAAAGAATGTACATATTTCTCAGATGACCATGTTTTGAGGCAGAACAAGTTCACAAAGAAATGCAAGAAAGCAGAAATAAAATATACATCCTTTACTGACCACAATGAAGTAGAAATTACATTCAATAAAGGACCACTCAAAAAAGACTTTAAAATGAATTTGAGATTTAAATAACTTAATCCTAAAGAGCTGGCGAGCAAAACAAAACAAAACAAAAACAAAATAGATAATTCCAATGAAAATAATAATAAAACAAAAACTTTAGGGATGCAATCAAAACAATTCATAGAAGAAAATTCATATCTCTAAACATATGCGACAAGAAAAATAAAAAACAGATCAATTAATTTGTTGTGAAACTTTAAAAATACTAAAAAACAGTAAAAGCTCAACTTTTAAACCCAATTAAACACATAAAGAGAAATTCTGAAAATTTTTATAGAAATTAACAAAATCAAAAAGAAAAAATCCTATTAAATTAAAAAATAAAAGTAGGTACTAGGGTTGTTAAAAAATAAATACAATAGATAAACTATTAGCTAATCTGATTTCTAAAAAGAAAGGAAAACTAAATTACCAATATCAAAAAGAGTTAACAGATGAAGAAAATTATTACAAACTATTTTGTCCAACTATATACCAATAAAAATCCACAACTTAAATATCATGTTACATATAAATGAGTATAATATAGCTCATTTAATATTGTTATGTAATATAAATATTATTACACATTATATGTAACTTGTTTGCAAGAAAAATATCAAAAGAAGGGATTCTCCTAAGTTCTTTCTATGATACAAATATAGCCTTGAAATCCAAACCAGAGATAATAAAAATAAAGAAAGCTACGGATCAATATCTCTAATTAACATTGAAACAAAAAGTTTAAGTAAAATTTTAGTAAAGAAACTAACATAGCATATCCAAAAAGGTGATACATTATAACTAAGTTGAAATTATACATTTCTAGTATAATATAGGCAGGTTCAATATTAGGAAGACCATAAGCATATTAGATTATATTAATAAGACGAACAACAAAAACATATAATTTATCAACAGACAATAAAGGCTTTTGACAAAATACAATACTTATTTCTGGTATATAAAAACTAGAAAATACAGGAATAAATGAACATTTCATTAATGTGGTAAGCAATATCTATTTAAAATCAAGAAGTAGCTTTTTATGTCATGGAAATAAACTAGAGGCTTTTCTAACAATATTAGAGGTACACTAAGGATGTCTATGACTACCACTGCTATTTGATATAGTGTTAGAAATGCTAACTATAACAATACATTAATTATAGGTGCCAATTTTCAGGAAGAGGAGTGATAAACTGAATATCCCTTGATTGAATGTAAACTTCTTGAGGACAGGGACTATTTCATTTATGACTTTTTATCTTCAATGCCATCTACAATTTGTAGTACCGGAGGATGACTAATAAAAGCTTGCACATTGCTTTGATCATCTAGCAAAGAGAAATCAGGATAACAAAGGGATTTGGGCACAACTTACATGAAAATTGACAGAAGGAACTATAGTTATTTAGTTCAGGGAAAACATGATTGCTGTTTTCAAGTTCCTGGAAGGTTAGACTATGGAAGTGATATTAAACTTTTTTTTAAAATTTGACCCCAGAAGGCAAAACTGGGAGAAATGGGGAGAAACTGCAAAGAAGTGAATTTTGATTTGATGTAAAGAAAAATTTCCTAATAATGGAAGCTATCCAAAAGTCTGTCTTAGGACATAGTAGGTTTCTCCTCTCTGGAAGTCTTTTTAAAAGTCAGATGAGCAACTAGACTGTATTAGGGAAAGAGGTTGCACTAGATGGCAGTTACAGTCCCTTCCAAATCTGAAATTCTGTGATTTGGAGCCTAACATACAGACATGAAGGAGATGAAGTCAGAGGTCTCAAAGCCAGAGGTCTCCCTACATGTCACAATATCTCCAAACTGTAGGATGGAGCTCAAAAATGATCTGGACCTATTTTTCCTGAAGAAATAGTATCCATTATAACCTTTCCAGCAAATGACCATCTAGCTATCATTTGAAAGTCTCCAGTAATGTCCTGCTGAAAAAGATCATTCAATTTTTCTATACCTTTTATTTTTGGGAAACTATTCCTTAAATCAAGCCTGAACCTGCTGTTCTGCTCCCCATTGCTCCAAGTCTCCTCTTCTACATGACAATCCTTCAGCTACTTAAAGAAAATGAACCCTAACTAATTTTTCTCTTCCTCAGAGGAAATAACCCCAATTCCTTCAACTAATCCTCCTAGAATAATGTTCTCCAACCCTGATCCAATTCTGATTGATCCTCTGGATTTGTTCTAGCTTGGTGGGAAAGTGAGCAAGGGACGGCTTGAGCATCTGGATGATCTGAGTTTAAATCTTGACTTTTGTGACCTTGGGTAATCATTTAACCTCTCAGACTCAGTTTCCTTAACTATATAATGGGAGTAGTAATAACATCTACCATGCAGAGTTTTTGTCAGTTAGAAGGCATTTATTAAATGCCCAGTAAGCACTGAGAAAGGTCACAAAACAGTCCCTATCTTCAAGGAGTTTACATTCTAATGAGAAAGACAATATAATAAAAATTAAGTACATTAGAGAAGGGGAGGGAGAGAAAGAGAGAGAGATATAAATAGATGGATGGATGGATAATTAGATAGAGGGATAGATAGATAGATAAACAGATAAATGGATAGGTGAATGTCTATGTGTGGATAGATGATAGATACATGGATAGATAGAAGGATGGATACATGAATGGATGGATAGATGGATAGACAGATACATAGACAGAAAGACAGACAGACAGACAGATAGATAGATAGATAGATAGGGATGGATAGATGGATAGATATGGAAAGAGACCGACAGATAGATATGGAAAGCAATCTAAGAAAAGAAAACATTACCACCTGAGAAGTGGGAACAAGAAAAAGCTTCTAGCAAATGAAAACCAACAGGAGCTAGGAAGAGAAATTTATAAAAACTATAGAATATTTGGGAATGTATAGTCCTAGATTCACTCAGGGATTATATGAATGTAACTATAAGACACTCTTTGCAGAAATAAAGACAGTACTAAATAATCAAAGAAACATTAATTGCTCATATGTAGGTCTGGCCAATATAATAAAAATGACAATACTACTCAAGTTAATTTATGTATTCAGTGCTATACCAATCACATCTCTAAAATGAAGGTTTTACAGAGCTAGAAAAAAATGATAATGAAATTCATGTGAAAGAACAAAATTTGATCAAGAATTTAAAAAAAAAACTCAAAAAAGTATGAAACATGAAGAAAGAGGATCTATCAGTACCAGGTCTTAAATTGTGTTACAAACCATCAAAGGGTACTGATTTAAAAAGAGAGAGAGAGGTCATTCAATATTTAATCAGTTAATTAGGTGTTGTTGGTTATTGTTAGTCTTTCATTTTCAAAGAGGACCAATAACATCATGACTGATGTCTTGACTTGCTCATCAATTGAACTTAGTGAAGCAGACTTTACTCACCCTCACTCTCTCTTCGAGTCATCAAAGACCAGTGGCAGGACAAAAGTCAAGGTGACTGGCAATGACCCAGGATGTAGTTGAAGAACTTGGCATCTTCCGTGTCTGACCAAGCTCTAAATGCTCCACAGCACTTACTTCAGCTACTTCATGACTACTGAAACAAATTGTTCTCATTGGCTCATTGCACCAAAGAAAACCTTCACATGCTTGGAGTAGACATCTCCCTAACTCACCAACAGATCTGAGACTTGTCAGTTATCTTCCACCTGGTTTAGCCAATCTGCTGAGATGATCACACGATGTTAGTCAATTAGGCATACAACATATAGAAGCAAACACAGTAGCAAAGTGTTTGGTAAATCTAAAGACTTCAGTTCCTGAGGGAAGAATTCATTATTTGTCAAACACTGCTGGAAAAATTGGGCAGCAATCTGACAGAAATTAGGTTTAGAACAATATCTCCCAACATATAAGCTCCAAATGTATACATGACCTAGATTTTAAAAGTCACATCATAAACAAATTAGAGGAATAAGAAATAAATATCACTTTTGGATCTATGTATAAGGGATCTATGCATGACTGATCAGTAATGTCATGGAGTTGTTGTTCCTGAGGGTATAGTGAGGTAGAATGGTAGTAGGGACATTAGAGGGAGGGAAACAGGAGAATTGAGATGGACAAGAGTGGGGGAGTGAGAAGTTGAGGTTGAGAAAGAGGATTTAATCGTGGGTATTTGGAGGTTTATTATCACAGGGAAGGAAAGAATAAGAGGGTGTGGGAGTATGCTAAGCATTGAGGACTAAATTCAGGAAGGGTGACAGTGAAATCTGCTAGTTAAGGCAGAGGGTCAGTCAGCCTTCCCTGTCTTGATACAGCTCTCAGCTGCTCAACTTGAATTGTTACTGTCTCAGGAAGTTCGTGGATACTTTGTGTCAGGAAAAGTGGAGTAGTTCTCTAGGCAACTGGAGATCAAATAGGGAGTTGGGAGCTGATGTCTCCCAGACTGGTTCCAAAGAGCAGAGCCTGTTTTAGTAATGGTTCTTGGGGCTTCCTGATCCCCAATGCAGAATAGTGTGTTCTTAGTTTCTTGGCACTTTTTCCCTTCCACCCTAACAGTCCTGGACCTTCTTCCCCAGCCTTTGTTACCTTCCAACACACACTTTTAAGGAAGAACAAAAGTTAACATACAGGGTAACAATGGGTCTCTGAATCCACAGAGAATGCAGATCCACTTGCTTTTCAAAAGAAGCTCCAGACTGTCTGTCTCAGTATCCTTCTATTCCAAATGGGAAGATCTTATTAGGACATTTAAGATCCCTTTATGCCTATTCTATTGCTTGGTTCACTGACCCTTGAACCTAGACAGATACATCCTAACGCTCTTTTCTTCCCCTTCCTGCCTCTGCTTGCATGGCTCTATTGATGCTTTCCAAGGTCTGGGTACCACTTTATTCTGGAATTTGATCTCCAGTCTGAGCCAATAGCTGGCTTTATTCATTGACAAACACTTATCTCTATGGATCAATGCCTCTGGCCTCTGGCTGCCTGCTGTTCTAGCTCTGAGCAAGGTCTGCTCCTGCTCACTCCAGCTGTGGGCAGCTGTGGGCTCCAGTGTTTTGGAAGAATGGAGAGGCAGAGCAGGATGATAAAGACCAATGTCACAGAGCATTGCTTAAGAAGTTCAGATCCAGATCTCAGTGAAAAGTCGTTTTTCCCATGCCCGCTCCCCTATTATCCCCTAGTATCTCAGGGTCTATTTTTCCCCCAGTGCTGTGTCCAGAGTGCTAGTCTCTGAGCCCCCATATTTCTTCCCACATAGTCTCCATTTCAAGGCCTGGTTCTCTTCCCAGAGCCATAGGCAAAGGCCAGGCCTGCAAGTTAAATGTCATATAGGCTGGAGTCTCTAAGGAAGCCTGGACAATGGGGGTGGAGCTGATAAAACCCCCCTTCTCTTGGACCTGTGCCAGGAGGGCAAGGTTCTGAGTCTCTGAACGCCCCCAATCCACATGCCTAGCCCAAGTGGGCAAGCTGGAGCCAGACTGTCCCTCCTGCCTGCTTGGGTCTAACAACCCCCTCTCCTCCCTCCCCATCCTCCTGCCCTCCTAGCTTCCTGGGCCTGTGTGGCTGGCTTTATGGCAGGAGCCAACAGCTTCCCCAGCTTCTCTTTCAGTTTATGAATGAGCTTCTTGTTTCCCAGGGGAATTATATGGATCAGAGTCGGCCTCTCACAATGCAGCACATTTGTATGGCCGGGAGCACCGGGAGAGGCAGCAAGGGCTTGGGGAAATTCTAAGGGAGGTGCCTTCACTGAACTCTTTCCATCCATCCTTCACACACTGCCAGGCTAACCTTCTTTATGCACAGATATGGTCCCTTCATGCTACTCTTCAAAAACTTTCAATGGCTCCCTATTGCTTTCTAACTCAAGTTCAAATTCTTTAACCTGACATTTAAAGCTTCTATACCAGAGTCAGGAAGATACTTAAGGTATTGTGAGCTATGTGACCTTGGGTATATGCAGTGTGTTTCAATTTCTTCAGTTGTAAAATGTAGATAATAACAACGCCCATCTTCCAGGATTTTGTGAGCATCAAATGATAATACTTGTTAAATGCTGAACACAGATGCTTAATAAATGTTGGTTCCCTTCCTTTTGCCTTTTCCCCAAATAACTTGCTGCCCTCCCACACGTACCCTCTCCATTCTCCTGTCTTTGTGCCTGGAATGTCCCAGCATCCCAGCTTCTCCCACCTCTTGCATTCCTCCAACATGCCCCAACTGCAACAGCTCTCAGATCTCATCTGTGAGAACGTTCCCTCCACTGATGGCAATCACAGCCTCCCTCTCATATCTTTGGTTTGCTACAATGTGCTCAGCCCCTCCCTTGAACTCTCTTGAAATTTCAAAGACACCAATGGAGAACACAGAGCCAGCTTCTTACTGGGCAACCCTCCCTCTCACCAGGTGACCAGCCCATCTTTTTCAGTTTTAGTTTTCCCACCCTTTAAAATCCAAGTGAAATGCCAATTCCAAGCCCTCCAAGAAATCTTCCCTGCTTCCTTCAGTAAGTAATGACCTGTCTCGTGTAGTGCTGTGCTTGTGATTCTCATTTTTATTGTAGTTTTCTGAGTCCCTTAGCTTTTTAGTGCCCCAAACAACTCCCCATAAAGCTAGATATAAATTGGGGAGACATGTTTGTACTTCTGTGATTGTTATATCTTTGAAATAAATATCCCTTTGCAAAACATATATATATATATACACACACATATGTAAACATACACACATATACATATATGTATATATATATATATATGTCACAAAACCTTATATAGTATTTTATACCACTGCACTCCATGATCTAGCCCAACTGATGTCTCGGTTATACACACACACACACACACACACACACACACACACTGCTCCATTTTCCCATCTATGTACCTTTTCAGTGACTGTCTTCTATACCTGGAATGCCTTCTCTCCTTCCTTCTACCTCATAGAATTCTTTTCTATGAAGAACAGAATCCTTCATAGAAAAGAATTCTTATTCTTTTGAGATGCATCTTAAATACCACCTTCCACATGAAGCTTTTCCTGATTCTCCCAAATACTGATGACTTCCTTCCAAAAATGTCTTATATTCAACTACCTTGCATTTATTTGTGTCTATTCACTTTACAAGGATGCTGTGTATATTTTTACATGTACTTGTCTCTCCTATCAGTATGTAAACTCCTTGCAAGTAGGAACTGTTTTAGTCTTTATGTTTATATCCCCAGGGCCTAACACAAAAACCTGACTTGGAATAAGTGCTTTGTACATACCGAATAATGGTTACAGAGGAGTTGGCAATCTTCCTCAATGACAGGAGTTCCCTCACTTAGAATTCTCTCCTTCGGTGAATTCACAGGTCTACCCCCACCCCAACCTCCTAAAGTAAAAAAAAAAGACTTTTCTGTACATCACATCCCTCTTCTGGAAAGCAGAGAGGAAGAATGGGTCTAGGAAGTCAACAACCATATTTTATCTAGATTTTATATCTTCCCCAGTCCCTAGCATGGGGCTCTGCACACAGTAGGCAGCTAATAATTGTTTATGAAACTGGAGAAGGGGAAGCCCCTCTCTGTTACAACATATAGATCATGATAAAAATAGCTTGCATTTCTATAGCTTACAGTTTACAAAGTGGTTTCTTCACAACAATTCTATGAGGTCAACAATATGCAAAGATTATTACCCCCATTTTACAGAAGAGGAAAGGGGAGTTTTTTTCCTCTTTACCAAAAGGTAAATTTATTTAGGAGAAGAAGTTACAGACAAAATAAGAGGTAAAATAGGCATCAGGAATGACAAATATGAAATAAAGTTGGAAGAGCAATAGGGTTACCAAGGAAAGGGATTTGGAAGAATTCATTTTTATGGATGCCATGAGTATGCCACTGACTGACAAGTTAGTCCCACAGAGGAGTGTAGCAGACTAACCAGAGTTAGCTATAGTAAGGAGAAAGATGGCATTAAAGGGAAGGCACTATGAGGAAGAGGAAGAAAATACCTCTTTATGGGCTTAGTGCAGAAAGGACTGAGCAAAAATCTTCAGCATAAGCAGATCTTTTATGGGGGAAATATAGCCTTGGGGAAACTAGGAAAGTAAAGGTGGGGAGGCAGAGAGGGATCAAGGAACTAGATGGCATGCACCTGGCAAACCAGGTCCCAGATCTATCTAAATATATGCTAATCAATATCTCAAAGGTTGTTTAAAGATGCATAGAGGTTTGGGATAGATAATGGAGGTTGAATAAGAGTTTCGTCCTCACAAACACTATACAAACAGGATAGTCTGGAAGTAGGTTGTATCTGATAATAGCCAGGTTCAGAAAGGGAGTTGTTAAAAGGAAAAGGACATGCCCATAGTTTAATAGCAAGATGATGGTCCAGATTCCAAAGCAAGCTGCCTAACATTAGTCCTAGGGCTCTGACTATGGGGTCCCCCCTCTGCCTTAGAAGAAAATAAGAGCATGCAGATTACATACTCCAAGATTTCTGCTTGACCCTGGCGATTAGAAAACTCTGGACAATTGGCTAGTTCTCTAAATTAAGATCCCAGAAGATCAGCTCATTTTTTCTTCCCTAAGAAGAACTCTAAGGGAATCAGTCTAAGGAAAATAGGGCCCCAGTGGTGGCCCAGGGAACTTGAAGGAAGAGAGTCTAGGCTAGATGTTCATGCATTATGTTGGCTGCCTGAACATTACTACTGTCGTGATGACAATCTCATCTTCCCAAACTATTGTCTTCACTGTCTTGCTTTTCTCAATTATTGGTCTTTGTCTTTATTTTTTCTCACTTGCCTTCTTCTTTCCCTGACCCCAGATATTACAACCTTCACCATTATCATTAATGTCATCTTCATCTTCCAGGAAGAACTTTATATTCCTTCCACATATCAAAAGCTTTATCTCCCTCCTCTGAAACCCCCAAACACTTTCTAACTCTCTTATATCACTTTTATTGCTTATCCCAAGCATCTGAAAACTTCCCCAATAGAATAGGCAGATGACAACAATTTGTTCTAATGGCCATAAATGGCCTGAAATGGGTGATGTGAAGTACTTAGAACTTGGTCAGACATCAAAGACATCAAGATTATCCATTGCATCCTGGGCCATCACCAACCTATTTGATTTTTGTTTTGCCAACATCATGATGTCATTGGTCCTCTGAAAACAAAGGACAAATAATACTTATCTGATTGAAGTACCTTCTCCTATTCCATGCATCTAAATTATGCACGAGCAGAAGTGATTGTGTTAATAATTTTTGTCTCCTTCAGTACTAAGCACAGTGCCACAAATACAGGAAGCAGTTAATAAATGTTGATTGTTAAAAATATCTACCATTTTCATCATCACTAGTATCTCTATCTTCATCACCTTTGTTGTCATAAAATATCAGAGCTGTATAGACCTTAGAGATTATCTATTCCATGAACCTCATTTGATGGAGAAAGTACTGAGCCATTGTCAGTGGTCTTTGTAAGATTGCAGAGTACAAAAAAATATGACAGGATTAAAAAAAAAGGCAAATGTCTTGATTTTTCACAAAGGAAGTACAATCTTCTAGGGCAAACTCCCCAACTATCATTCACCATGACAGATCAAGTCTTACAAAGAGTCTGGCAACTTCTTCCTTCATTCTAAGAGGTTCAAGTTTCCAATACTTTTACTCACAAGCCCCCTTGTGTGCACTCACCATCAATTAATAGCAAAGCAAATTAGTTTTTAGAAAAGATATTTATTAATCAGGTATAACAAGGAAAGTTGTTACAGAAACATCCTCCCAACTCAGGAATTCTCCTTTCCCTTGTATATACCACATTCCCTAGGAGGGTGGGCTTAAATTTGGAGATCAAATGTGCACAGCAGGTAAACCTCACATTCCTAGTTCTTAGAAATTCTTTTCTTTGTTTAATGGAATCCTCTCTCTAGGTGTAATTTTCTAGGCAACAAAGACCAATGCTTTTGTAAAGATCTTTCTTCAATGTATCTAGTTTGTGCTTGGTGATTCTCTCAGTTCCAGGTGGCCATCAGGGACCATGAATCTTACAGGGACACTGCTACTGATACCTATGGGAATTCCAAATCTCCCAGTCTTTTGAAACTCACAAGGTTGTCACTTTGACAATGGTAGAGGGGCGGGGAAGGAAAGGGGAAAAGGATATAGAGAGAGGGGAGGAAAAACTCATGGTTGCTTCCCAAGGGCAATTATTTTCAAACGTTTTTCACTACTAGATTCAACCACTATTCAACTCACTGGCACTAGAATATGCAATTTTGAACTAACTTGATGTATTATATACACTAGTTCAGAGATGTGTTTGGTTCTTTTAGCCAATTTTCCCTTATCTGATTTCCCTATCTGATTTCATCTAATGATCAAAGCATTTTACTCATCCAAAATTTATTAAAGTCTTATACACACCTAGTTTACATATTTGATTGACTGGTTTATTCCATTCAATTATTTGGACCTTCCGTTAATTGTGGTGAGCGATGAATGAGGTGTTCAGGAAGGACTAGCACTTCTGGATTGGGGAACTGCTGACTCTTTTTCAGGACTGCTCATCCACCTTTGGTGCCCTCTTTCACCCATTTCTTATCTGTGGCACAAGAAGCTATAGCATGCACAGTGGCTACACTCCAGTAAAACCATCTCAGCAACTAGGCTAAACAAGGTTGAGGATTACCTACCAGTCTCAAATCTGTCAGTGAGTTAGGGAATGTCTACCCCATGTGAAGACTTCCTCCAGTAGAATGGGTAGGGGAGAACAATTTGTTCCATTAGCCATGAAGATGGTTGAAGCAGGTGCTTTGAGCTTAATCAGATAGTGAAGGCACCAAGGTCATCCACTTAGCCTGGGTCATCATCAATCATCTTGAATTGTGTTCTCTCACTAGACTTTGATAACTCTAAAAGAGAGATACTGAGGACTTTGTGCAACTCTACCTTAGACCCAATTCATGTGCAAATCAAGATCCCCCATCATCCACTTTTTACTCCAGCATTGTGGTGTCCTCAATTCTCTTTGAAAACAAAATGCAAACAATTAGGGTGAGGTAGAAAGAAAGAAAACAGTCTTTAGACTTTAGACCAGTGAACTTGAATTTGATTCCTTGCAAAATTCAACATATAGAGAAAGAAATAGTGATCATTAAAAAAATAAGCAGTGGATTTAAAAAGACCAGATCATGTCAAACTAACTTTACTTCCTTTCTGACAGGGTTACTAGACTATTAAATCAGGAGAACTCTGTAGATATAATTTACATATATTTTAGCAAAGCATTTGACAAATGCTCTTATGATATATTTGTAGAAATGATGGAAATATACGGGCTAACCAGTGGCAAAATAAATAGAACTGGAATTGACAGACACCTACAAAGTGGTCATTAATGGCTCAATGTTAGCTTAGAAAAATAGTCTCCCACTTTCTCCCCACTGCAATCCATTGCATTGGTCTGACTATATCATTCCCCTACGCAACAAACTTCCTAAACTCAACAAACTCCTAATTACCTCTTGAATTAGCACTAAACTTTTCAGGATGGCATTTGAAGTTCTTTACAATCTGGTTGGTTCCTATCTTTTTAGCACTTTCTCCATATATTCTATGACCCATGCTCTATGATATGGTTCCCTACACATGATGGTCCATCTCCTATATCCAGGCTTTTGTGAAGATTGTTCGTCACACCTGGAATGTTCTCTGTCCTCACCTCCCTAGCTCTTAAAATCTCTCTTTTCCTTCAAAACTCAACTGGATAGTAATCTTCAGGAAGTGTTTTCATGTCTCAACAACTGCTTCTGCCTTCCCCTCTAAAGTTACTTTGTCTACCTTTTATGTAATATGTGTGTGTGTGCATGTGTGTATATACACATACATCTATATGGGTAGCTAGATGATACAATAGAGGGCTGGAGGACTTAGGAAGATTCATTTTCCTGACTTCAAACCTAGCCTCAGACAATAATTAGTTTTGTGACCCTGGGCAAATCACATTATCCGGTTTGTCTCAGTTTCCTCATCTGTAAAATGAACCAGAGAAGGAAATAGCAAGAAGATACCAAATGGGGTCACAAAGAGTCTGTCACAACTGAACAAATATGCCTATATACAGTGGTATGTTAGAGACACCCAAATGTTTAAGTGTGAACATTTGTACCTCAGAAATCTGAAAATGCCACAAATGAGGATTTTTTCTGTTGTTTTGTTGGCTTAAGTGATCAAAAAGCTATAAAGGCAGTTTAAACTTAAAAGTGTGTCATTCACACATTTGCTCCCCCAGAAAGCCAATTGTTAAATATTTATCAGCTTACCTCTACCTACACATGTATCATTCCTTTCACTAGAATGTAAAGATCCTTGAGGGTAAGGAGTGTTTTACTTTTTGTCTTTGTAACCCCAGAGTTTAGTACTGTAACTGGCACATAATAGATGGATGCTTAATAAGCATTTGTTGATTCTGAGAGCTTTAGAGATCTGGGTATTGCCCTATGTAACATTTTTATCAATGACTTAGATGAAGCCATAAATGGTATACTTATCAGATTTGCAGATGGTACAAACTGGAAGAGATAGCTAACACATTAGATGACAGAGTAAGGCTCCAAAAAAAGAACTTGACAGCCTGGAACATTGGATCAAATCTGATAAGAAAAAATGTAATAGGGATTTAGGGTAAAAAAAAAATGACAAAAAAACCCTCCACAGATACAAAATGGGTAAGACATGTCTAGACAGTAGTGTGTTTGAAAAAGACCTGAAAGTTTTAGTAGACTGCAAATTCAACATGAATCAAGAGAATGAGATATGGAACTCATAGAAAAGCAAATGCAGTCTTGGGTTATATTAAAGATACCTAGGGAGGTATTAATTTATCTGTACTTTGCCCTGGTCAGATCAAATATAGAATATTATTGGCAGTTCTGGGTGCTACTTTTTAGGTAAGAAAGTCATTAGTTGGAGCATATGTAGAGGGAGACAATCAAGATGGGATAGCTGGATTGGTAGGAGGAGTTGAGGTTTTTTAATCTGGAAAAGAGACTTGGAAAATGACTGCCATAGCTGGATTGGTAGAAGGAGTTGAGGTTTTTAGCCTAGAATAGAGACTTGGAAAATGACTCTGTTCAATTACTGGAAGGGCTGCCTTTGTGAAAAGGATTTAGACATCTATAAGATCATCGATTTAGGGCTGGAAAGAACATATAAGAAAACTGTGGTCTAGGGAGTTTGAATGATTTGCTCAGGATCACACAGCTAAAAATTGTCTGAAGCAGAATTCAAAATATGTCTTTCTAACTCTAAGTCCAAGGCCCTATCCACTATACCATACTGTCTTGCCACTTCTGTTTGGTCTCAAAGGACAGATCCATAAGTGGAAAAGAAGAGAATTTCAGCTTAACAGAAAGGAAAACTTCTTAATAATTAGAGCTAACCAAAAGTGAGATGGTCTGCCCCAGTTGGTGATTAGTTCCTCCTCAATGGAAGTCTTCAAGTAAAAGCTAGCTGACCATTTGTAGGGGATGTTGGAGAAGAGTTTGTTCCACACAGACTGAATTAGATGCTCTCTGGAGTCTTTTCCAAATCTGAACTTTTGAGATTTTGGGAGTTTTGATTCTTCAGTTTAGAGTCTCTTACAGGTCAGAGGTGTAATAAAGGATGTTTTCATTCTGGAACATTAGAAATATAGTTCAAGGGTGAAGTACCTACTTGTCCCTGAGGTGTTTGGGAATGTGTAAGAAAGGAGAAGTAGGGCAACAGAAAGAAATGAAAGAAGGAGCCATTTAAGAATGGGGGATGGGGAGGAGTGAACAAAAGGATAATTGACCTGAATGTTCCTAACATATTGGCCCTCTGTTTGGGACAGGGAGGCAAATTTTGTTTCTCTATGGGATCCACAATCTCTCCCTGTTAGACAAGAGCTTATGTTAGAGCTGAAGACACTTGATCCCAAGACACCTGCAGACAATGTCCCATGCAGAGCCAGCCATGATGCCCATATTCCTCATTTAAGAACCCCTGGGATTTTGCCTTCCATCCATCGCCAAGCCTTTGCCTGGGAATTGGGCTGGGGGCCAAGGCTAACAGTTTGGCAGAACTGGAGGAGGGGCAGGCTAGCACAGTTTTTGTCAGGGGACACCCCCTTCCAAAGAAAGGATGGAGCCCCAGGCAGCCCAGAAGAGAATTCTGTGTCAGAAGGAATGGGTGATCAACCCCCTCCTCAGGGAAAGAGGGAGCGCTTCAGTGGGTTCCATTGGGGGCCAGCTTGTTGCTCAGGGACAAGAATGTGTCTAGCCATACAAAGAGGAGGAGGGATGCTGAAAACCCGGTCCTGCTCAATGAGCTATTTATAGGCCAGAGTTGGGAGTTTCACCCTCCCTATCTCCTAGGCTAGTGTCCACCTTTTCTCATTCTTACTCCTTTAGTTCTCCCATCTCATCCAGTGCAGGGGGTGAGGAAAATTGGGAGAAGATAGTGATGGAAAAGAAATATCCTAGAAGAGGAAATGGACTGTGACTTAATCTTTGAAAAACCAGAGTTATGGCTGAAGGGAACAATAGGGAGTGCTGGAAGTTGGTACCAGACAGAAGTCTGTCATCTGTTTCTTACCGATTTAAATCTCAATCATCTTTCTGGTAGAGGATGAGAAGAGGTATCAACCTCCCACATTCCCACATACTCAATCAAATAGTCTTCCCCAGATACAGAAAGGACCACAAGCTCCCTTCTTGATTCAAATGGACAAAGACACACTTCAGTACTTACTGATTTACACTTTTTCAGAGAGTCATTAAGAAACCTCTAAAAAAAAAAATCCAAACTGTTCACACACAAAGGCAGGAAATACACAAACACTCCCCTTAATCCCCCCAAAAACATTCCCACAACACACTTTCCGACTAACACAGGCTGTTAACACACGTGCTCTAGCGCTAGTACATAATCAGACTTCTACATACAGACAGGCACAATACCGCCAATGTATATCCGTATAGAAGGGGTAAGAATGAGGTTCCTTTGGTGGAAGCCTGGGGTCGGTAAAAGTAAATGGGACCCTGGCTTCTCAAGCTCAGTCCTTAGAGCTTTCTCAAGACTGGCCTTAAGGTAGACACACCTACCCAACCACTCAGCCCCTCCTTTGTCCTTTTACCTCCTTCCAAAACCCAGTAATTGGGCTAGAGAAGCCTGAGGTTTGGGTTCCGGCCCCACCGCTACCCCCAACGTCAGACCAAGGGGAGGTGGGTTGAATTGGGGGATAAGGTTAGAGAAGCATATTCTGTCCTTCCTGATGAACAGTTGGGTGGGGGGTGGGGGATGTCTCTCCATCACTCCCAGGGCATTTCCAAAAGAAGTCTCTGGACCGCAAAGAGGGAGAGGTGGGGGGAACGAAGACAGAAAGAGAGGGAGTTTAGAATGGGGAGGGGGGCATAAGGGGGGGGGGCGCGCGTGCAAAACTGGCAACGCATGCGCACTTCAGATCCGAATCCTCTTTATAAAAAAGGGAGAAGGCGAGGAAACCGCGGCGACAGACCCTGGGACGCGAGGCCCCCAGCGCCGCGGCCACCTGCTGGGAGCGGGGAGTGCAGAGCTAGCTAAGAGCTAGCTGGGCCCCCGGCGGGCAGACAGGCAGGCAGCGGTGCAGCGGCCGCGGGCGCCCCGGCTAGCCTACAGCCGGAACCTGAGCCTCGGCCGCTTTGTGCAGGGCTCCCTTGACTCGCTTTTCTCCCCTCTTCCCTTCCCCCGATGCGGAGCCGCCTATCCGCCCCGGCACCGCTCCGCCTCGTAGGCGCTGCGGGGATGCACCGGCGCTAGGAGCGGGCGCCGCCGCCCCCTTGGCCCGCGGGCGGCCGGACCCACGGACGGCGCAGCAGGAGGAGCCCCATACGCAGGTGGGTGCGCTTCCTGGGTCTGGGCCTGAGACGGGGAGTGGGCGGCAGACTGGGGTGGGATGGGGTCCGGAGTCCTCCGGTTTAGCGGACAACGCAGGCTTGGGCTCCGATGCCCGCCCCGTCCTGGCAGCCGGCTGAATTCTGCTAGCTCTGCCCAGCCCGGTTAGAGGTGGGAATTCTAGAACTGGGCCAGCTGTAGCCCCTGATTTCTTTTCCTGGGACCCTGAGAAAGGGGAGTTGACAACTGACCGTCCCTAGAGGCAACTGACTCCTGGGACCCGTGACCCGCACTCTCCATCCCCATCCCGCTAGTATCTCTAAGGTGCACTTAGAGCAGGGGAGCTTAAGCCATGTTTTCATTTCCCACCCACCCTGGCAGTGTGCTCGAGGGTCGCGAGGTGGGGGGGGGGGAGGCGGGGGAAGGTATGAAAATGGAGGAGCCCACCAGTTAACAGGGAGAGGAAGGTGGGGAGGAAGAAGAGTTTGGGAACGGGATTGTTAGAAAAAGAACTGAGGGAGGGGGTTGGGGTCAGAGACTGAAGGAATAGGGAACACGGCTGGTTACCCAGAGAGAGGAGGGGAGAGAAGCAAATACGATGAGCTGAGAAGAAGGACGGGAGGGAGACAACCCAAATGAAGGCAAACGGCCAGTTCACCCAGGATCCTAGGTGATTTGGATTAGGACTACTCAGGAGACCCCGGGGTGAGATTGGGATTAAGGGATCAGGTGAGTGGAAGAACCGGTCAGAGGTGGCGGAATTGACCCATGCTAGCTTGCTACAATGGATTTTTACTCTATATAGCCTCCCCGTGTAAGGGGCAGGAGTTCCATCTCCTGCCCAGGCCAAGGTAAAAGACAACTTTGTGGTGGTCTATATTATCTGTGTGGTCTAGGGCCTGAAGAAAACACCTCTGGAAAAGGGAGCTTGAAAGAAATCTGCTTGGGGATGGAGACGGAAAGTGTGAAGAGAGCTAGTGGGAAGTACCATAGAAGCGCCTTCTTTTCAGGCCACATCTAGCTGGGTGTCCTTCCAGCAGCGGCATTGGGAGCTGGAAGGACAGGTTTTCCAAAAGGAGAATCAGTCCAGACTGACTCAGAGGAAATAGGAGTGAGAGACTCACCGGACAATATATAATGGATCCCTCCGCCCGCTAACCCCTCTGCCCCCTCCATTTCTCACCCTAGTCCCGGTAGATCAAGAGTATTGAAGGTGGGGGTTGATGTTGGGGCAGGGGGCAGCCCTAAAATACCAATTAGAACGGGAGAGGGGAAGGAAGTGTCTGAAAGGACCAGCGGAAGGCTCAGGTATCCCCATCTGGACACTTTCAGCCATCACCCTTCTTTCTCCTTCTCTCCCGGCTGCTTGGACCAGTCAGCTCTTCCACGGGGTACCCCTGGCCAGAAGTCCTCGAGTGGACCGAGCCTGGGCTTTGTTCGCTTATGGGGCTTCCCTATCGATATGCCTGCCTCCTGCTGGTGGCTTTGATTGGAGGGGTGGATTTCTTAAGCTGGGCAGCTGCTGCTTCGGCTTCTTAAAGCTTTTGGGTGAGGGAGAGGATGGAATGGGGGTGGGGTTCTGGAGAAGGAAAATTAGTGTGTACTGGAATACAGAAGAAACTAGGTGCAAGAGAAGGGGTCATAGCTTTCAGCAGTCATCTCTTCTCTAAAGACATCCCGCCCTCCCTCCTTCCCGAACCCCTCCCCACCCCAGCCCTCCTCATCTCTGCATGGCTATAAGTGCTTATCTGGAATGATTATATGTATGTATGTTGAGGGGTGTTTTAGTAAGAATATATGTGGTTGTGACTGTGTGTGTACACGACACTGCAGCCATGTCTTTGTGTGTGAGAGGGGATGTGTCTGCTGGGGTGTGACTATGTTAGGATGTGTGGTAGTGCTTCTTGTGTTGGAATGGACAGATCCCTGGACTTGGCATCAAAGAAACTGGGTTTGGATTCTGGCTTTATTGCTTTTCTGACCTTGGTCCAGTCACATGACCTCATTGAGTCTCAGTTTCCCATCTGAGTCTTTACATTCCCATGTAAAAATGAAAGGCAATTATAGATCTCTTCCAATTCTAAGTGTGTGTGTGTGTGTGTGTGTGTGTGTGTAGAATTATGTGTTTCTTGGCTTGAGACTGTGTGTGTGTGCAAAGAAAATTGGGTTGTGACAATATGATTCAGTGGTGCCCAAGAAGTGCGCAGAATTTAAAGGCCATATCTTTCAGTCTTCAGGAAACTCCCTGGGATTTTCTGAAGCCAATTTGGCTCCAATATCTCCCTGGGTTTCCATCCCTTAGCTGGTGGACAGTCCTACCTCCAGGATTTTTCCTGGGGTCTTTTAAATGCTATCACCTGCCCAACTTGAGATACAGGGGATTTCCAAGGGGACTCTGGTAACCTGAGAGAGATTGGGAGGGGGAGTCAGGTGGTGAATGTTTCATCTCTATTCACCAGCCTGAAGATTAAATTTCCCTGTGCTCTACAGTTTGTACTTCTCTCCAGAGTTGCTTCCAGCCTTCCCTGCATTCTTTCACACACAGAAAAATACAGATGCAAAGAAAGCAGTACTTATACCTATAAATTCACACAGTCAGAAATGCATCTTCCTCAACTCCTTCACAAAAACACATCAAAAAACATGCTTTCACACAGAGACACACGGACATTCACAAGTGTTTCCCCACAAAGGTACCTTATGGACATATAATCCTTTCTATCACTTCAAATACACATACCTTCAGAATTAGGCGGTCAGGAAAACCCAGTTAGGAGAGAGAACTGGATATCTCTTCTAATCCTCCTATCTTACCCCCCCCCACCACCCCCCCCCCCCCCCCCCCCCCCCCCCCCCCCCCCCCCCCCCCCCCCACACACACACACTGTCATTTGCCCAGAATTGGACTGGGTTCCAGCTGAGGCTGGTCTCCAGCTCCCTCTTTGCCTCCACTTGCATATGCATGAATCCTATGAATTATTCATAAGATGACAAAACCCTTCACAGCTGTGAAAATTCACCAGGACTCTGGAGTGAGGGGTTATTTTAAGAGTGTGACTTTGGGTGACTTGTGCACTGTGTGTGTGTGTGTGACTGATTGCAGGTATGGGGAGGGTGCCAGAGAATGTGGAGACGTGACTGTATGACTAACAGGATGATTCTGTGTCTATGATGTCAACTGAGTGACTGCTTGTGACTATAGGTGGGGTGGGGTGGGGTAGAATAGAGACCGTTTGGCTGTGTGTGTGTGTGTGTGTGTGTGTGCAGCCTGACTCATTGCCTGGCTGCCCCTCGCCCTGAGCAAGATGGATTTTGCAAATTGATTTTTATTTCAAATGGGGATTTTAAAAAAACCTGTGGGGATTCTTTCTGTAAAGTGAACACTTTTTCCAACTCTCATCATCACTTTTCTGGTAAAATCCTAACTCTTATTGTTGCATTTCCCTAAATCAGTCTACCTTCATTTTAAAATTGGAATTTGAGTCCAAATGGAGTCAAGTGTTGAGCATCCCCTTGCTAAAGAGACAGGGGGAATACAAAGAGAATGCACTATCCAGTGGGATGCTCATAGGTTAATAGTACTATAATCTGTAACCTGGATTAGGGACCATTAGCACTGTGGCCACCCATGTCAGACTAGCCAGCTCCCAAGCAGAAGTTAAAGAGGACCTGGCTCTGGAATCAGGAAATCCAGATTCAAATCTTATTTCTAATACTTACTACTTTTCTGATCATGAACAAATCACTACAGTTCCCGGGGGCTTTTTTTTCTTATCTATAAAATGAAGGGGTTAGGCTAGAAGTCCCCTGAGCTACTTTCCAATTCTTGTTCTATAAGACCATAATCCCAGGACAGATAGAAAGGTTTATATTGGGCATGGAAGCAAGGGACTGTTCAGGTCCTTGAACTGCCAGGCTAAAGGAACTTGAACTTTATCCTGCAAATCATCAGTTTAAAACCTTTTGAGTGTAAGGAGCCTTTTTAAATGTCAGTATTTTTTTCTTTTCTTTTTTGCATGCTTTTAACACAATAGAAGCTGCAATTTTAGTATCTGTTGATTGAGAAAATTACAAAGCTGGGTTAAAACTGCTTTGAATTCAGTAATGCTTTAAAAATGAATTTATGTTTTGTTTAAAAAGCATCTACATGCTTTTGGAAAATAGCGATGCATGTTTCTGTGAGATATTATTCATTTTCTAGAAGATAGATTTGCTTATTTATGAATTTGGATTTGGATTCAGGGAGCTCTTGCAAAAATTCCCCTGATTACAGGTTGGGAATCAGTGCTGTGAGCAATGGGCAAGTACTGAAGTTCCTCACTGATCTCTCTTTCAACACAACAATCCTTTAAAAGTCACTAGATTTGTCCTAGAATCTTAGAACATAAAATGTCAGAGTTGGAAGGGACCTTAGAGCATAGAATGTCAGAGTTGGGAAAGATCTTAGAACATAGGATTTCAGAGCTGGAAAGTACCTTCCATGTCATCTAGTTCACCCTGATGGTTTTTAGAAGAGGAAGCTGACACTAAATTCAGTTTTATAAAACACAATTGCGATAATATCAAATTCTAGTCTGCCTACTGAAGTCCAGATTCCTTATTCATTTTTTCAAGGACATATATACTGAAACCTAACCTTTTACTTGTAACCCCTACAGTTGATACCAAGGTTGGGAGAGTTATTGGCTGGCTCTTTATAGTCTCTGGTACGTTAGAGTCATAACTCAAAAATTCACTTCAACTGAAGGAAAGGGAAGAACTTTCTAGCCTCAGGTACTCCCTCAGTACCATGGACAGGGTCCTGGTTAAGCAAGGCTCTAGCCATTTTACAATCTGAAGCCATGTAGTAATATAATGTTAGGGCCATATCTACAAGATCTGAAGAAATTCTTTCCCCACAGCTAGATGTTGTTCTACCCAGCTCTGAAAGTTCCTTTCTCAAAGGGAAGCCATGCACTTCAGCTCTGATCCTCCTTCCTGCCTCTTTCCTGTTTGTCAAACAGGGGAAGTGAGGCTAGTCTCAGCTCTTATTTCCAACTTCAAGAAAAGGATCAAAGGGACATAGAGATATAACTTAAATCACAGATTTTGAGCTGAAAGGAACTTCAGAGGCATTGCGTCCCAAAACTTCATTTTACAG
Source organism: Sarcophilus harrisii (assembly GCF_902635505.1). Taxonomy (NCBI): domain Eukaryota; kingdom Metazoa; phylum Chordata; class Mammalia; order Dasyuromorphia; family Dasyuridae; genus Sarcophilus; species Sarcophilus harrisii. The sequence goes on from NC_045426.1 coordinate 657,023,298, forward strand.
ATGAGGATACTGAGTACAAGAAAGTTGAAGTGAATTGATTGATCACATAGCTACTTAAGTGTTTGGGGTAAAATCTGAACATAGGCTTTCCTGATCCAAAGTTCAATATTCTATCCACTACTGGATGTAGGTAAATGCTGATTTACTTTTTGGGGGGACAATTCACTCTCATTCAACTCACTTCCACCCAATATGACAATCCCTCCTATTTCACATTCAGAGCACCTTCCCTCCTCCTATACCCAGGAAATTCTCAAGGATCTTTGACTAGGATCTTCTAGGAGGTTAAGGATAGGGGTTAATTATGATGTACCCCTATATCCAGGTAAAATTCTGCAAGTTGATAATAAACAGGGAGAAACCTCAGAAGAGAGGATTTAAGAGTTCCCAAGTTGGGGTAATATTGACAACCAAAGAGGCTTCAATTATCTAACTACATGTATATTACCCTCTAATCTGCTTACCTCATCCATCCCAAAGTTGACATGCTCTTGGGCTTTTATGAGATTGAAATTATGACAGGAGGGATCCTTAGAAACAAGAATGTTAGAACTAGAAAAACTGTGAGAACTTAGAACTTAGAGCTAGGCTCTGAGAAGTCATCTAATCTAATACCATTCCCTTATTTGAAAGGGGGATTGTGATTTATCTAAGATTCAATGGCAGAGCAGAGACCAGAGTCCAGATCTCATGACTAATGCCTTTTTTTTTTCTTCCTGATGAACTATTCTGATTTCTTAGATATTTAGGGCCAGGTTACAATCCAGGGTGAGTTCCTAACTGAGACAGATAGTTTAGATAGCAGAAGTAGTTGTCCAGGGTGGCTAGTCCCTTTGTTAATTAAATGGATGCCAGAAAACAGGTTCCCTGGGGACACAATATGGATAGAAGAAAATTACAACCCCTTAGTATTGCCTGATGTTATGAATCAGGGGCAGTTCTTTTTGTCCTATGAGACATTTCTTTCTTTCGTCATTCATAGAACCCTAGAATAGAATAGAATCTTAGAATCTTGGATTCATGGAATAGAACAATTCGTTTGTTCTTCAGTAGATACTTACTAAGCCCTCCTCTATGTAGCTTGCTATGCTCATTACTGGAGCAGATACAAAGATGAGCAACAATAATAAAGCATTTCTCTGGCTCTTTAAGCTTTACAAAATGCTTTCTTTAAAATGATCCCATGGGGCAAGTAATTTGAGTGTTAGAAGGAAACTAGGACCCAATGAAGGACATAACTTGGCCAGGGTTGCAGTGCTAGAGGGAAGCAGAACTGGACTGGGAAGGCAGACTCTCTGATACCACACTGAACTCTTTTCACTATCCTCCCCTAACCTCTAGGAACTTATTGGGGAGGGATGAGTAGGTAAAATGGGGAAAGTCCAGAGAAAGGGACTGATAACCTTGCCAGACTTTATTTACCCTGAGCAGACCATACTTGGAGATTAGCATTCAATAAATACAGCAACAATAATAATAGTTAACATTTATATGAAGTTTTAAGGTTAGCAAAGTATGTTACATATTATATCATTTGATACTTCACAATAACTCTGCATGATAGGTGCCATTATTATCCCCATTTTTACAGATAAGGAAACTGAGGCTGAGAGTATTTTTTAAAAATTTAAATTTTTTTTCTTTCCCAATATCTCACAACTAGTAAATGTTTGAGGCAGGATTTGAACTTAGATCTTCTTGTCAAGCCACTGCACCATCCAGTACTATTCCAGGCACAGCCTTTATGGAGATACCCTGCAAATGGGCATGTAACCAGAAGCACATGACTAGAACAGTAAGATAACAAGAGATTTTACTTAAATAAGGATTGGTTAAAGGAACTACTAATTTTTAGCTTGAATAAGAGACTAAGAGGTACCATGATAAATGTCTTCCAAGTATTTAAAAGCTTATTTTGTGGAAGAGAAATTAGACTCATTCTGTTTATTCCCAGAGGGCAGAACTAAGAACAATGGAGAGAAGTAGCCAAGAGGTGGATTTGGAGCTCTGTGTAAGGAAAATGTTGCTAACAGAAGTGTCCAAAAAATACAATGAGCAGCCTCAGGAAGCAATCTGTTCCCCTTCACTAGAGGTCTTCAGCAGGAGACTGATGTCTCACTGAAATTGTGTCGAAAGGGTTCAATATGGTTTGGACTGAGTGACCTTAGAACATGAAACACTGGTGTTTAAAGAGACCTTAGAGACCAAATCTAGTCAAGGGACTCTCAAACTCTTTAGTGTCATTTGTCCCCTTTAGCAATCCAGTGAAATCTATGTATCTCTTCTCAGAATAAGATTTTTTTAATGCATAAAATGAAATACATATAATTACAAAGGAAACAATTATATTGAAATTCAGTTATTAAATTTTTTAAAAAGTTCATGGATTTCAAGGTCAAAACCTCCTAATCCAACCACTTCATTTTAAAGATGAAGAAACTGAGACCCAAGAGTACAATGAAGCACTGACCCAAAGTCACATGGGGAGTTAGTGGGAGAGAATGAACAAGAATGCAACTCTCTTGATGCTCACCCTTATATTTTTTTCATTCTACTGTCTTGTCTAAACTCTCTCTGGGATTAGGCATTTCTAAGTCTGAAGCAAAATTGATATCTCTAAGGTTCCCAATATACTTCTATAGTCCTTATTTATCCCATCCCCCACTTACTTAGTGTCCCTCTTCCCAATCAGTGTCTTTTTTGGCCCCATCCTCTATAAAGCCTCATGAAGACCAAATGAATTCTACAGTCAGCTAGGGCTGGGGCTGGGACTGTAACTAGTACTATCCATCTCTTCTCAAAGCACTTACTTCTAAAACTAGGAACCTGGATGTGGGAAATCTTCAAGAGTTAAGAGACATAGTTGAGAGGGGATAGAAAAATGATCTGGCTGTGTATAGAGTGCCATGACTTTCCTTGGAGCTCACTTCTCCTAAATATTATTTATCTGAAGAGGGACTGTGTAGAAGACAGTCATTCTTTTAAAAAAAAAAATAAGTTATGTTTATCTTTAGTTATTGCAGTGCCTAAAATTTCTTTTGTGTCTCTCTTCCTCCTAGAAATCCATTCCCCTTAACAAATAATCATTTTTGAGAAAAAAAATTAGCCAAACCTGTTAATACCTTTTTAAAAATCTGAAAACATATGTTGTAGTTTAGACCTTTGGACCTCTTCCCCTCACTCCATCTTTTCAAGGAATGAGGAAAGGAAACACATTCACTTTTAAAGCTGGACTGATTCATCATCTCAAAAGGAATAGCAAAAACTCTAGGGTGAACATTAACTTTAGGGTAGGAGATAGACTCTGTCTATTATTCTAGGCATGTGGGATCCAAGTTGGGGAGAGTTCTTGTAAGTTTTCTGACTTAGGTCATCAATCAGTTCTTTGATATCCCCTGGACCCCAGAGAGCTTATATTGTGCCATCTGGAAGTTGGGGATGGAAGATGGTATTGAATAGCAAAGTCAAGAAAATAAAAAAATAGATCCAGAGAAATATAAGAAAAAAGAAAAAGGGACAGGAAAGAAAAGGTATTGAAACTATAACCAATACAGAAAGACTGAGACAGGGAAGCCAAGAAAGCTAGACAGAAAGACCTGCGGGGGGGGGGGGGGGGGGGGGACAGAGACAGAGAGAGACAGAGACAGAGAGAGACAGAGACAGAGAGAGACAGAGAGAGAGAGAGAGAGAGAGAGAGAGAGAGAGAGAGAGACCCAGAAAGAAAAAAAACTTAGAAGAATAGAAAGAAAAAAAATCTTAGAAGAATATACAAGGTATTTGACATGACTAGGTATGGAAAGAGAAATATTGTGAGGCAGATTATGATTGTGGGGGGAAAGCAGAAATGGTGCTTTTCATTACTCTGGGGATGAATAGTCACTCATTATGTTAGAGAGGTACATACACAGCACTGATCTTGGCTATACTTTCCAGAGCCAGCTTGCTTGGAGAACAGTTTATTGGACAGTGAGGTAGTTGAGATGGAGTAGATTGCCACTTTCTTCTTACAGGATAGTTGGGCATTTCATTGGACCTTGGGAACCATTGTGTGTAAGTAGCCTGGGCCAGGGGGCTTCCTATATGGGGACAAGAGAATGGTGCTTTGTTCTGTTTGGAGGATACTGCTGTATAGATGGAGGGACTTAGGGTTCCTATATGTGGAGAATGTGGGCTTCGGGAATCATTCTTGTATTTTGTGTTCAATGTCAGGGTGGGACTGAGCCTTGAGGATTTGGGGAATCATTCATTGTGTCGTATTGGGAAAGGGGAGAAGATGGACTTCACTGCATTGTAATATGAAATCTCTTCCATAAGGAGGAATAGGACAAAGTTGTCCAGCTGCTCTTGGGCTACATAGAGAGAGGAAGGTCACTTTGGGATATTCTGAAAGGATACTAAGTCCCTAGGGCTGTATTCTAGCCCAAAAGAGTCCATTTGACCTATACAGTTGGCCTTCTCCTGGTCTCATTTCACTAAAAGAAGGTTTGAATTCATCTTCCCCAGCCAACCCATTATTGAAAAGTTATTAACCAGGAAATGAGATGGAGAGAAAGCTCATCTTCCCTCTTCTCTCCTCCTCCTTTTCATTCCAGGTTCGGGATGGGGAGCCCATCTTTCTGGGCTGCCCGTGGCCTGCTGCTCCAGCTGTTACTGCTCTGGGCCTGGGGGCAGGGTAAGTTGGCACCTGGGAGATGGGAAAGAACAAAGGGCAGGAATGGTGGGGGATCTTTGCCCACCCTCTGTTACTCTCAGTGTGTTCTCCTATGGCATTCCTTTTTCCTTGGGTCCCGAGCCTGGTATCTGGCTGGGCTAGATAAGACCCAGGGATCTTGTCTGAGTTCCCCTCTTTACTTTAGAGAAGCTTTAGCCATTTGTCTGTCTCAGTTAAAGATCTCTGTTTCTGCCTAGGTACCCTATCCAATTCTATGATATGATGTCAGATTTTGCCCCAAGCCCTGACTTATACAGATCCTATTTATATCTTGGTTGCAGATGGGTATTTGCATGTTGCCTCCTTTAATGAACTCTGAGCTCCTTGAGAAAGAGACTGGTTTTCTCTTTCTTTGTATCCTTATTGCTTAGTAGTAGTTTTGACTGGACTTCCCTGTCCCAATCACAAAGATCCCCTCTTGTGTTAAGTCTACACTTAACTAAACTGTTCTCCTTCTCAATGAATTCCCAGGTCTATCTTCAGGCAGCTCATTCCTGGAGCCCTAAACTTCCATATCTAAATACTGCTTACTTATTCCAGCAAGATGCCTATAGCTACCACCATTCCAATTCATACAGCTAGACATAAATATTGATTTACAAAGAAAGAAAGAAAATGCTAGAAATACTATCCTGGAAAGAATATAGGATGCTGCCGAGTATAGGTTATATCTCTAATAGGAAAAAATAGACAGGCATATACTGAAAAAATAATTGCACAAAATGATCATAGCCACAAATGGGATTTTCTTTAAAAGTTTTATGTGGCGTGTTATGCAAATTGTTAACAAATTGTGCCAATTGTTAGCAATTCTTTCTGTTCATACAAAGGTGGGGGTTTTATAATCATTGGAATGAATATAACTCAGCTTGATTGTAGTCTCATTCAAGCTTTATTCAAATTAGCTTTGGGGATAAGGGGTAACCTGTATCAGGACCAATATAGTAATACCCCCAATTTAAAAGGAAATATGGAAAACTGTCCCTCAATATTCTCTGTTCTCCTGACTGTTTTCCCTCCTAATCAGACTCTAACCCTGCCTCTCCTGGGAGGGCGGGAGACAGAAATGCTCAAACCTGCCCAGCTTCTGGAAGGGAAGGAAATGACCTCTGAAGGCCTCTGAAGCTTCCAGTGAATATACTTATGCAAATCTATGCAAACTTGCACATGTCCTCATTAACACTGTCATGCACCAGATAGACCCTTCCAGTGAAAGCCTCTGAGGGCCTGGAGGAGAGAAAGGAGGCAGGAATGGGGGTGGGGAGAGGAGACAATCAGCCCACCAGGGTGCAACAAGCCTACTATGATCGGTCACTGTCAGGAGAACAGGGGATGCATAAGAAAAGGGTAAAGAGAAAGGGATAGTCTTATTAATTCAACACATATTTAATGTATCTCCAACACAAAGACCTGTGTTGAAGGCTGGCAGAGATTTATAGTTTAGCTAAGACCTGATCTCTGCCCTCATGGAGCTTATAATCAAATGAGAGGGTGACAGCTGCACAGTGAACTATAATGTAAATGATAATTTTTTAAAATAACAATTTATGTATCAAAGGATAAGTTCACCAGAGAAGTACAAAGTATCTCTTCAGATCTAAAAACATTATTATCCAGGGAAGGCTTTGTGGAGGAAGTGGGTTTTGAATTTTAAAAGGAAATAAACACCTGAACAGAAAAAATTGCTAAAAAAAAAAAAAAAAAAAAAAAAAAAAAGATTAGGAAATAAACACCTGAAGGGAATAGGGTATAAGGAGAAGTTCCGATAAAGACAAAGGGAAAAGAGCAGGAGAGCTCAGGGTACTTCAAAGAATGTCAAAGCTAGAAAGAAATTAAGAGACTGAATAATCTCATCGGTTCCTTTCACTGTTATGAAAATAGGGACCTAGGGAAGGGAAGGAATTAGCCTCAAAACTAGGTTTACTTGATTGCTAGTTCTATGATTAAACATTGCATTTAGACTCAGAGGGTCTTGTTTTAAATTCTGCTTACTATTCAAAAATAATAATAATAGTAGTAACTAACATTTACATAGCCAGGCACTGTGCTGAGTGTTTTATAAATATTATCTCATTTTATTTTGACAACAACCTTGGGAGACAGATATTATTATCCCCATTTTACAGATGAGGAAACTGAGGCATACCAGTCAAGTGACATGCCCAAGACCACACAGTTAGTATTTGAGGCCAGATTTGAGCTCCATATTCTAGGCTGAGCATGATTAACAAATCACTTAACCTCTTAGGGCCTCAGTTTAATCATCTATGAAGTGAGATGATCTCTGAAGCCCCTTTCTGCTTTAGATCAATAATCCTGTAATCTCTCCTCCTCTCACTCATGGGTCTTAGGGACTTGTCATCCAAAAGATGACATTTTCCCCTCTTACCCCCCCATGGGGCTTAAGAGCCAGGTCTTGGAGCTTTTGCATGCTTCTCTCCACCCAGTGTGGATGGCCCTGGCCCTTGGCAGACTCCTCTGCCCATGGCATCAGTCAGGCTGCTCATTATTGTGTAAGCCAGCGAGGAGACAAACGCAGCTTCCAATCCATCCTGCCAACAGTTCGGAGAAGCACTGCCTGTGTGTCAACTCCTGGTTTCTCTAACTTATTCCCAGCCTCTTCTCTTCTCTGCCCCTGGCACTGGCCTGCAAGCCTCCTGGACATTACCCCTGTCCCTCTATTTTAGAATTCACCTTTCTGTGCAGACCAGAACGATGCTCACATGAAGACAAGCAGTCTGGAGTTTCTTCTGAGCTGGAAATGAATCTTACTCCACTTTACAGAAGCCAACAACTGGCTCTTGTCCTTGGGTACAACTCTGTTCCTCTGTATAAGATAGTCTGCAAAATATGGAGATGGAACCCTGGATGGGAACTTCTTTGTGAAGAGAAGAAGTCTTAAATTTTTCTGCATCAGTCCCATGAACCCAAGGGACAGAGGGTTAAGGCAGGCTTGGCTCTGTCCAGACATGGGTGAATGGGGAAGGGCTCGGAGAGAATCAGTCTGTCTCCTTAAATGTTTCAGTGATCCTATGAAATCAATTTATAGCTAGATGCCTTAGAGACCATTAAATTCAATCTTCTCTTTTTACATATGAAAAAACTAGGGATGTGTCTGGAGAAGAATTTAAGCTCTGGAGTTTCTGATTCCAGGCTTAGCACTATCCACTATACCGCTAGCTCTGCCATACCAGGGAAATCTTTGACCATGAGACTTTCAGAATTTCCCCCACTGGCCCAAGAGTCATCTCTGTAGCAACCCCTCAGACCTAGTAACTTCGGGATACCTAAGTACCCTGTTTGCCCCAGCAATGTGTCCGAGTTCTAGGAGGAGAGGATACTCCAGTGATAAAGGCAGCTCAGATTCTACCCCCAGCTTTATCACTGACTCAATGTGTGAGTTTGGCTAAATCATGCATGCTTCATCTGTAAAACTGAAGAAATTGGTCTGAGATCCCTTCCAGATCTGATATTCTTTGATTTAAAAATCTGATGACATATGTGAAACCAATTTGGAAATAAGAACTTTGGGAATATGAAACCTTCTATAAAAGTGATCTGACATTCTTTGATTTAAAAATTTGATGACATATGTGAAAACATTTTAAGAAATAAGAACTTTGGGAGGATGAAACACTCTAAAACAGTAAGGTGAACCCCAATAAAGACAGGACAATTAGGTTTATCCCAGGACAGTAAAAGAAGTGCTCATAGCACTTGAGGGGGTTGAAATAATTTGTTTTAGTCCCTGGTTAGATAGAATAATTAGTTAAAAATTGGAGGCTACCCTGTGGGAGCATATTCTTCCCATCCCCTGCATACCAGGTGAGTGTGTCACTAGCTCGAGCTTGCCCTATTCCCTCCTCACTCCTAGTTGTTGTCTCTGTCTCTCCCTCACCTCTGCCCTAGCAGAAGACTCAGAAATAACATCTTGGAGTTTCCATCCATATGGACTAATCTCCTAGGGCTGCTACCTCTTCCCCACAGAGTGGTGCACTAGGGTCTTTGAGTCCTAAATTCCAAGGTGAATCCTCCCACTTTAAATTACTTGGCCTTTAAAAGTTGATCCAAATGAACATTTCTTGCTGCTTATCCTGGGCCCTACAATAACTAGCTACAGATGTGGGTGTAGTTTAGAGCTGGAAAGTCCTCAGAGCTTATCTAATCAAACCCCCCTCATTTTATAAATATGGCAGCTGAATCCCAGGATGATTACATGACTCATCCGATTGTATGACTTCACTAGGAGATGGATGCTCCCAGTTCCAGCCCTAGTAGTAGCAAAACTTGTGAGGCAGTCAGTTCATGCAAAGGATAAAATGCTAATGCTATAGTTAGGAAGTTCAAATACATCTAGAGACAGGCCCTAAGCTGTGTCACTCACCCTAAACAAGTCACCTAATTAATTTCTACCTCAGTTTTGTTATCTGTAAAATGGGGACCTACCTCCCAGGGTGCTTATGAGAATCAAATGAGATCAGATTTGTGAAGCATTTTTCAAACCTTGAAGTGCTTATCTAAATGTTGGTTTACATTCAAATCCCAGAACTCTCCACTGGGTCGTGTTGTTTTCAGAAAATAGCATGAGACTTGAAATCAAGAGAAACCTGGATTAAAATCTCTGCCCTGCTATTTACTTGTTATCTGATGTTAGGCAAGTCACTTACCTCTCTGAACTAAGTTTCCAGGCCAAAAACTCAAACTATTAACATTTGTAATATCTTTATCAGAGAAGTCTGGGCTGGGTTCCATGTTAATGAAGGGAATATCCATACCCAGGAAAGCACAGATCCATAAGACCTGAAGTCCCTCACCATCAGTCGGACCATCACTCTGATAAAGCCTTTGGAGCCCCTTTTTCAGAATCGTGTTTGTAAACGGGTGAAATAAGGAAGGAAGTAAAGAAAAATGTATTAAGCATCTACTATGTGCTGGACACTATCCTAAGCACTTTTCAAATATCTCATTTGATCCTCACGAACAACTCTGGGAAGGAGGTGCTATTTCGAATCTCATTTTATAATTGAGGAAATTGAGGCAGAAGTGATTTGCACAGAGCCCAGAGCTGATGATTGTCTAAGAACTGGATTCCTGACTTCAGACCCAGCACTCTATCTACTGTACCACCTAGCTATATAAAGTTATAAAGGAAAATAGTTATACTGAAATGCAGTAATCAAAATATTTTTAAAACTTATTCATGAACCCTAGGGGATGAACCCCAAGCTTGATGAGATTATTGGCATATAAAAGTGTTTTGTAAACTTTATACGCAATGCAGATGTGAACTAGCAGCAATAGTAGCCAAGGGGGAAGAGAACAAGCATTTGAGCACCTACTATGGGCCAGACACTATGCTAAATGCTTATCATCTCATTTGATCCTCACAACAGTAGGAGATAGTTACTATTATTATTCCTAATTAACATATGAGAAAACTGAAGCAGGCAGGGATTAAATTACTTGTCCAGGGTCACACACTTAGGAGGTATCTGAGGTCGCATTTGAACTCAAGTTTTCACAACTCCAAGGCTAGCACTCTATCCACTGCCTCACTTACTCTCCTCTGGCATACTGACTTGCACATAGTAGGCATTCAGTAGAGCTAGGTCTTGATTAGAGTGAATAATGAATTCCCTGAAGTGATGACATGTATTTGAATTTGCTCTATTCAAAATTTTAATTATGTAAAATATGGTTATTGGTTCCAACTCAATAGAAATATGCAATGCTAATTTGAATAATTCGACCACTTCAGGGGATTTGTTATTCTAACTAATCAGGGCCTAGCTGTAAATATTTATTAAATTAAAGGATAGAGAAATAGTAAAAAGAGCACTGGTCCTCCTGATTGTTGTTGTTCGTGACTTCATGGACAATATCATGCCATAAGGTTTTCTTGGCAAAGACACTTCAGTGGTTTGCCATTTCCTTCTCTGGTGAATTAAGGTCAAATTGTGATTTGCCCAGGATCATACTAATAAGTGTCTGAGGTCACATTTGCACTCAGATCTTCCTCAGTATCCCATTCAAGAGCTGCATCCACTGCACTACCCAGCCGGTTCAAACCCCAGCTCCAACACTACTTTGGACAGGCCATTTTTTCCACATTGGTTCCTTTGTCTATAAAATGAATGGGCTGGACTGAATGATTGTAAAGAGGCTTCCAGCTCCAACTTTATGTTCCAAGAGCCCATCTGTGATTCTTTGAAACTGCTTAATAACAAATGAGGAAGGGGGCCAGGCCTGGAGGGCTAAAGGAAAAGCAGCAGTTGGGCTGAAGTATTACATTTCAGCCAGACTAACAGCTCTTGTTGCCTCTGGCTCAGGAGCCCAGGATGGTGAAGAAGTGATCCGAATTCAGAAGGTGACCCATGGCACTGTGCGGGCAGGATTGGCGGAGCTGGTGGCCCTACCTTGCCTCTTTGTCCTCCGACACCCACAGGAGCCTGGCCCTCCACACGATCCAGCTCGGGTCAAGTGGACCAAGGTTCGAGCTGCCTCAGGCCAGAGGATAGAAGTACCAGTTCTGGTGGCCAAGGACAACGTGGTGAAGGTGGCCCGTGGCTGGCAGGGCCGGGTGACACTGCCCGGGTACCCCCAAAACCGTTCCAATGCGACGCTCGTGCTTGGGCCCCTGCGGGCCAGTGATGCTGGTCTCTACCGCTGTGAGGTCGTGACTGGCATTGAGGATGAACAAGACCTGCTGCCTCTGGAAGTAACTGGTCAGTATCTGGCTTGGGGGCGGGGGGGAGCTGGGGGAAGCCACCCTGAGCCTTTAGCAAGGGGCTAGAGGAAGCTTTGAGCAGTGGGAGACCCTCAGACTGTGGAAAAGCAAAGCCTGGTGAATTGTTCATTTTCCTCTCCTTTGCTCCCCCTTCCTCAGGAACTCAGAAAGGGGACCTGCAGCCAAAATGTCTCCCCATTTTACTCTCCATCTCCCCTTCCTTCAGGAAGAGGGAAAACAGAAAAAGATCAGGGAAAGCAGAAGGATGATATTACTCAGGAGACAATAAATTGGCTGGGAAGAGAGGGGACTTGGAGGGAAGTAGAGTCAAGGCAGACTAGATTGGGCATCATGAAATTGTAGAATTATTATGATTGTCATTGTGGTTATTATTATTTATTATACCTATGATTTCATTAGTATAAGGAATTCCCTCTCTCTAAGATGGAGGTAACTCCTTTGCAAGTGACCATTTTAAAGAATTGCTTGAACCACTGAGAAATGAGATGATTTTCCCAAAATCTCACAGTCAGTCTGTAGCTGAAGAACTTGAACCAGAACTCTCATGATATTCACAGAACCATCAAAATGAAATAGAATCAGAATTTATGTAAATGAACAGAATGATTATGGAATTATGGAATACATAGGATTAACATATTTTGTACATTCTAACTCCCAGCCCTATGCAGATAACTTCCAGAACTAATTCTCTAGCCTTGACCCACATCCCCATATGCTTCTAGGATGTAGAGCTATAAAGTCATAACTCTAACAACTAGCATTTTTATTTAGCATTTATTTAGATCTGGAGAGACTTCAGAAGCCATCTAATTGGGTCTTATTTTATAGATGAGAAAACAGAGACCCAGGGGAGTTAATTGACTATCCCAAAGTCACATTTAGGAAGCTGCATAAGCTGCTATCAACTAAACATTGTTCTTTCCACTGTCCTCTGCTGTCTCCACCAAGAAGACCCAATGGCACTGCAGACCCACCTTATTACTTTCTCCAAAAACCTGTTCCTCTCCTTCCTTCTAACTTTACTATTCATCAGTGGCCATGAACATTTCCTTATTCTCCCATATGTGAGACTTTAGGAGAAAGTTTGGAGAGAAGAGATTTGGGGGGCTTGGAAAGCATGGACAAACCAAAAAGGTCAGACTTTATTGAATTTACAATTTTGCAGTGGGAAAGGAGGGACATGAGTGCTATATATCAAACCACTCAGATCCACATGTCAGTCTGACAGATACTGGAGTAATCCTATTATGGAAAGGGCCAAGCAGGGCAGACTTCCTGGAGGAGAGGAGAGCAGGAGAGGAGAAAGGTTTCTCCTATGGATAAAGACTGATGAAGAAGATGATGATGATAATGATTATGACCACTGACATAAAATGCTTTAAGATTTGAAAAGTTTTCATGTGCATTATCACTGTGGTCTCTTAGTTTGAGATAGCCCTCTGGGATCGAAGGCTTAAAGTGTCCCTGATATCCCTCTCCACTTCCCTGAGACCCTTGTCCTTAATGTTCCTCTTCCATCTATGTCTTCATTTTCCCAGGTGTTGTATTTCACTATCGGTCTTCCCTGGGCCGCTATACCTTGAGTTTCCAGGCAGCTCGAGAAGCCTGCCGTCGCAATTCTGCTGTCATCGCTGCCCCCCGACACCTGCAGGCGGCCTTTGAGGATGGCTATGACAATTGTGATGCTGGCTGGCTGGCTGACCACAGTGTCCGGTGAGTGGGTCCTGAGAGATGGAAAGACTCGAAGCCATTGACCAATAGTGCAGCCAGGTGAGCCAGCCCCCCAAAGCTGGGGCTGCTGCTTGGAGGTGGGGATAAGATAGACCTGATGACATTGGTGAAATGGATCCTAAAACCTTAGAATCTCAGAAATGGAAGGGACCTCAGGGTTCATTTTCTTGCTTTTTTAATGGTCATGTCCTCCATCCTGCTCCCTACCTCTATCAATCTACCTCTGAAAGGTAAGAAGATGTTCTGAACTCCAAAGGGTGCGAGTCAACTTTAAGCCCTGAGACCTTCTCATGCCTTTCTCCCTTTTTTCAGTATCCTTGGGGAGTGGGACACTATAGCCATTAACTTACTAATTAAAATTAGTCTTCCCTTAGGTATCCCATCACATTGTCACGGCCTGGTTGTTATGGAGACCGGAACAGCCTACCAGGGGTCCGTAGCTATGGCCGACGAGATCCTCATGAGCACTATGATGTTTATTGTTTTGCCCGGGAACTGAGAGGCAAGTATAAGGCTTACTATTGCCCCTCCTAAGTCCGTTCCATGACTCTCCACTCTGTGTCTTTCCCTTCCTCTGCAACTGAGAAAGCTAAAGCAACCCACCAAGCTCATACATGGCTCCAACTCAGATTGCCCACCCAGCTGGGATTCTTTACAGTAAAAACCTTCCTCTCCACCACTTCCCTCACTGCCCTTCCATCTTGTCCAGTTTGGGATGTCTGAGGGCCCAGGATGACCTTCCTCTTCCTCTTCCTCTTGGTAGGAGAAGTCTTCTATGTCTCCCCACCCAGCCGACTCACGCTATGGGGAGCTCGGGCTCAGTGCCAGAGCCAGGGAGCAGTTCTGGCCACTGTGGGTCACCTCTACTTGGCCTGGCAGGAGGGCCTGGACCAGTGCGACCCAGGCTGGCTGGCAGATGGCAGTGTTCGTTATCCCATCCAGACCCCCCGGCGACGCTGTGGCGGGGAGGCTCCTGGGGTCCGGACTCTCTACAACTTCTCCAACCGCACTGGCTTCCCTGAGCCTTCAGTCAAATTTGATGCCTACTGCTATCGAGGTATGCATTCGTTCAACAAACATGGCATTATGCTAAGTGCTTAGGCTCCAGAGACAAAAATTAAATCTAAGGACACTGGGAGAGGGATTACAAAGGGAGATGGGGAAGCTCTAAGCCCAAGGGCAAAGTCTGATGCTCATTTTTCCTCTACCCTCACCCATTTCTCCTGAAGAGACAACTTCTAGACATCTATTCTGGCTTCCTACAAAGCTGATTAGGTTCCTGAGGCTGTACTCCATTATTTATTTGGCTGAAAGTTAAGAATTTCTTCTCTGGATGAGCTCGCGATTTTCAACCTGTTACCCTAATTCAAGACTGAATTATGTGGTGTTGGTCACAATTTAGGACTGGACCAGAAAGTGCTGGTGGTTGGTCTGCTGACATCAAAGACCATCAGTCAGTCACTCAAAAACATTTACTATGTAGCTACTATGATGGGGTATTTCATCCTGAAGGTGATAGGGAACTACTGGAGTTTATTAAGTGGGCAAGTAGCATGGTTAGTCTTATAAGATCAGTTTGACAGCTGTGTCCGGAATGAGGAGACTGTCTGGAGGCAGGCAGACCAGCAGGCTATTGCAATAGTCCAGAGGTGAGAAAACGAGGGTCTGCACCAAGGTAGTGGACATGTCAAAGGAAAGAATGGGGTATATATGAGAGATGTTGTATAGGGACAATGTAAAGGCTTTGGCAAGATGTTGTATATTGGACTTATTGTGTATCTAAGTTATATTTTAATATATTTAACATCTACTGGTCATCCTGCCATCTAGGGGAGGGGGTGTGGGGGGATAAGAGGTGAAAAATTGGAACAAGAGGTTTGGCAATTGTTAATGCTGTAAAGTTACCCATGTATATATCCTGTAAATAAAAGGCTATTAAATAAAAAAAAAAAAAAAAAAAAAAGATGTTGGATATTGGGAGTGAAAGACAGAGAGCAGTTAGGGATGACACATAGATGGAGAGAACCTTAGGAACTGGAAAGCTGGAATAACAGTGATAAAGAAATTGGGGAGAAGTTGGCGGGAATAAAGATAATGAGTTCAGTTTTAGATAGGATGATTTTAAGCTATCTACTGAATAACCAGTTGGAAATGTCCAAGATAGGGTCTTGTCCATCTTAGGGAATGGGGGAAAGATTATAGTTTCTTGTCTTTTGCTTCTACTGTAATAGGTATTTCCAACAGTATTTGGGATAAAAGATAAGGATCAACGAAACTGGGAAATGCATGTCCACATAAGTTTCTAAGCTTCTTTGATCCCTTGTCCTAGTCATTTCTTGGAGGCCTATTATGTCCAGAGTCACAGAATGCCCCAAGTGGAGACATTGGATCTTAGACTGTAGAATGTTAGAACTAATTTTACAGAAGAGGACACTGAGCCCTAGAGAGAAATGATTTGCACAAATTCACACAGCAAGTGAGTGATCAACTAGGGCAAAAAATGATCAGGATATGTCCTGTTACTAATAATAATATTAACAGCATTTACATAGAACTAGATAGGTAAAGATTTGTGAAGCACTTAATATATATTATCTCACTGGTTCTTATAGTAATCTTATGAAGGTCGATTAGCCCCTCTTACACCATCTTACAGATAAAGAAACCATGAATGACATGTCTGTAATTTCCTGAAGCAGAAAAGTTATTGAGAGACTCACAGGGTCATAGATTAGAGCTGGAAGGGACCTTGGACCTCCCATATATCCCGTATATATCTTGTGTGTGCATAGTACATAGATACTGTCTCCCTAGTTAGATTGGGAACTCCTTGAAAGTTGTACCTCCATTGTACAGTGTCTGGAACATAGGAAGAACTTAAATGTTTATTGACTGAGTGGAAGCCATCTATCTGATACAACTCCCCCATTTTATAGTTAAGGACACTGAGGCCCATGGAGATTGTGACTTGTCCACATAGGTAATAAGAGTCGGAGATAAGATGAGGAAGTGAGTCTTTGTATCTAGAGAAGGCAGACCCGGGACAGAGTGATCACCCTTCAGATCAATGTGGCTAAAAGACACAGCTGGCTTTGGGGACTAATCACTCTCTTTCCCCCTCACCCCAACCCTGCCCTACTAGGCTTGATGAAAGTGTAATTAAGGTTTATAATATGCCTTGTCCTGATAAAAGACCTTCTGCCTCCTGAGAGACCCTCTTCCTCCCCCATCCATCCCCTCCCCTCATCTCCCAGCTGCCACCAAAAAAAGAGCCAGAGCAAGGAATCGCTGTGAAATGAGCCTGGGACAGAAGGAGGCCACAGGGCCTGGGGGAGAAGACATGCCATTATTTCCTCTAGCTGAGGAGAGAATGTGGTACTAAATAATCTTCCAAGCTTTTCCCTGCCCTGACAGTCTAGACTATAAAATCCTCCCAAAGCTCTGACATCCTTGTTCTAAGGGCCTTCCCAGCCCTGACATCCTGTGTTCTAAAAACTCTTCAAGCTCTGATATTTTCTAGTCTAAGGACCTTTCCAGCTCTGACCTATACATTTTAAGAGCTCTCCTCATTGACCTTCCCTGACATTTCCTTCCATGGAATCCAGGCCCCAGGCTCCTTGATGTTCCCCTTCTTCTCCTTCCCCCTACTTTCACCTCTCAGCCGCCAGCAAGCACCGTCTGCACAGCTCACATTCCCTATTTTTGGCTGGAACAGAACATATTGGGACAGGATATATTTATCCCCATCCCCACTTGCCTTGGGGGGATCCATAGGTTCTGTTCCTCATTGGTTGTTTGGGAAAGGATTATTTGGGCTGAAGAAAAAAACACTGTCCTATCCCCACCTTGTCCTTTCCCCTATTGACCCCTCTCACACTTTATCCTGTCCCCCCTTCCTCCTAATCCAGCCCAAACTTTCATTCTTGCATTCCTAGTTTTTTCAAAGGGCACCAGCATTGCCCCAGTCAGTCATCCAAGATGGAATCAATCAATGTTCCCTGGGACTACTCCCCCCCTTCCCGCCATTCCCCACATCCAATCAGTCCTTAAACCTGTCAATTCTCTCTATAACATCATTTTCATCTATTCCTTTCTTTTCACCTCCTACCCTTAAGGAGTCTGCTTTTGTCCACTGCTAGGAAAAATCAGAGCTACATCTGTTAACTTAAAAACCAATTTTTCTTCACATATTTAGTGTGACAGCTAAGTGGCAAAGTAGATAGAACACTATGCCTGGAGTCAGAAAGACACATTCAAATCTAGTGAGTGCTAGCTGGATGATCCTAGGCAAGTCATTTTACTTCCATCTGCCTCAGTTTCTTCATCTGTAAAACAAAAATAAGGTCACTTACTTTATAGAAATGTGAAAATTAAATGAAATTGGATGCTGAAGTGTTGGTGGTTCTCTTTCTTACAGCCCATCACCCCACATCACCACCCAGGTACCGAGATAACCCAGCTGCTGATGGGAAAGACCTCGAGGCTCTGTCTGCAGAGGACCTGCCCGTCACAGGCCATGAGAACGTCTTGCCCCTGGACTCCCAGGAGCCTCTGGTGTTCAGCGGGGTCCCTGCTGAGGAACAGTCCCAGGACTCCTCCCTGCTTCTCAATGAGGCTGGGTCTGGAAAGGCAGGGGGGACCCCAGTTCCATTCCCTGCAACGCCTTCCTTGGTCAGCGCCAGGTCTCAGGAGCCAGAGCTGACCAGACAGGATGATCCATGGATGAATATGGTAGACAGAACACCTGTGCCTGAAGGTTTCCAAATAGAGAGCACAGGAGCCCAACACTCAGCAGTAGAAAAGACAGAAGGTGTCACCCCAAACCCCAGATTTGCAGAGGACCTTAAAGCCAAGGGGACTCTGGCATCTGTCACTGAAATGACTGTGGTGTCTGACGTCCAACCCGTGAGCAGCACTGCGGCGGCTCCAGTGGGCACCACAGCCAGGAGGAGGGGTCTGAATGGACGGTACTTCCAGCAGCAGCTTCTGGAACAAGTGACCACCAGGATGGGATGGGGCCTCAGGACAGGCACAAGCCCCACCGCCCCAGGCACCAAGGAGGCTGGGAACCACGTGGAGTTGCCCCTGATCACAGCCACTAGACCCATGCTGGGCCCCCAGAGCACTCTGTCCAATGAGGTGGACAGACCCCACTCCAGTGAGTCTCTCACCCCAGCCAGAGCCCTTGGAGGGGCCCCTGCCATTAGAAATTAGAAGTTCTGGATGGTCCTTGAGGCCATCACTATCCTTAGAAACCCCTCTAGGCAGCACCCTTCAGGAGTCCCAGGTTCAAAGGGTAATCTCAGAATCTCAAGAATTGTAGGGGAACACAGAGAACATCTCATCCAACCTGTCTGGACTTCAAAAAAATCTCTTCCCTAATGTCACCAACAAAGGGTCATCCAGCCTCCACCTGAGACCCGCAATGAGAGGGAATCTGCCACCTCCTGAGGCAGTACATTCCCTTCTGGAAAAGCTCTAACTGTTAGGAAGTTAAGCCCAAATTTCCCTTTTTGCAAATTCATCCTCGTTCTGCCCACTGGGGCCAGCAGAGAAAAGTACAATTCCTCTTCTTACTGGGATCCATACTGTCCTTCCCTTCCCCTTCCTTCCCCAAGGCTTCTCATCTGTAGACCAAACACCCCACTTTATTCAGATTACCTTACTCTGACATGATCCAGGAATCGTGCTCAGGAGACCCTCCTACTTATCAATGACCCTTCTAAAGGTCATAGGGGCCAGGCAGAGCCAACTTCCCAAAGCCCCCTGAATGCTTGGAATGGTGGTGAGGGGGTCCTGCAGTGTTTTCAGCCCCCTCTTTAAGCACTGGGCAGCTATAATTTCTATTAATTAGAATGAAGAATAGGAGAGATACAATCCCAGCTGAGGGGATGACTCTTTCTAGAAGGACTCTGAGAACATAGAACGTCAGAGCTGGAAGAGCCTGAGAATATAATCTAAAGGATATCAGGGCTGGAAGGGTTCCAAGCTTCTGGAGGATCTCATGATCCTTCCAACCCAGTCTTTTCATCCTACAGAGGATGAGATTGAAGACAAAGGGAGGAATTGAATGAGACACAGTCATTTTGACATCTAGAAAGCCATGGAGAGAGGAAGGGATTAGATATAAAAGGGACTAGATATAAAAGGGGCATCCTCTATTCTGGTACTGGTGTCTTTGTCCAACTAAGGAGGGCTATGTCTGGGAGCTGGAAAACCTTGATTCTGCTCCTGGCTCTGCTACTGACTTACAAGGTGACCTTGGACAAGTGATTTTCCCACTTGTTTAAACAAGGGGAGAAAAAGTAGATTGTCCCTTCCAGCTCTGATATTTTGTGTTCTATCAAGCTTTTCAGGGCCCAGATTAAGCAGAGTGGAAACAAAGAAGTTCCTTTCCTAAGGGCATTTGTGGAGAGGGCACTTGCCTGTGGGGAGTGGTATTTGGGATGGCACACGTGCCATGGCATGCCATGACAGCATCATCCAGATTGTTGGAGAAGATACTTCTTTCTCCTAGCCACCCTCCAATGTAAGAGGATTTGACTTCTCAGGAAAGGGTTGCAGCTCAGGCCCAGCTGATGCTTTATTTTTTCAACTAAAAATAAATGTTTTGTGGAGGTAGCTCATTAAAACTAGAATTGCAGATTGTAGCAAGCCATTAAGTTTTATAAGGGAAACCATCAAAAAGACACTCAAGGGAGCAGGCACCTGAAGGAATGTAAGGCTAACCTAATCCACTTATCTCCTTCTCAACCAGTCACTTCCCTTCTGAACTGGAGTCTGGACCTCCAGCCCCTCCCCATGTCCCATCTCCCACTTCAATGCCCTCCCTCCCACTTATCCTTTAGAACCCTCCTGGATCAGGAAGCCTTGAGGCTTAAACCCTCAGTCAGAATACTCCAGTCCAGAATACTTATTATTAATAAGAGTTCTTCTGACCATTCCATTCTCTTATTGGCTATTTCCCTACCTGTAAGTGAAAGATGGTCTCCAGGTTCTCTTCCAGTTCTGACACCCAAGCTCTAAGGCAATCTGGTGCAATGAAAAAAAGCATCGAGTTGGTCTGGGGCTTGGAGCCCAGCTCTGCCACTTACTACTATGTGGCCTTGAACACTTTTCCTCCTTCATCTGTTAAATGAGAGGGCTTGAATTGGATGGCCTGTAGCATCCTCTCTAAAACCATGATCCTAAGACCCCCTGCCACTCCAGTATTCACTGATCCTTCCCATCCTCATATGCATCTGACCCTACAGGCTTGGATTTTTTCTTCCAACACTGCCCATTAATTTTGCAGAATAGAAGTTGGCCTTCCCCCTTTCCATTTGGGTGAAGTTAGGAGGGCCTGGGGAGAAGAGGAAACCATGGAAGGATCTAGGTCCACGTTCCTGGAGAGCTGACAATCTGAGGGATGTCAGGGAAGGGAAAGAGAACCCTTTGCTAGAAGAGGGGACCTTCCTTCTATGACACTGGGCATGAAAAGGGAAATGCTTCTTTGGTCTTAGATTGGAGGCGGGGAAAGTGATGGATGGCAGAGCCTAAGATGCATATGTGGGAAAATAAAGCCCCATTCCTACAGCTAATCCCTGAGAAAAGGGAAGGCAAAATTTCCCCCAACCTAATTCCCCGCTCATTCTGTCTTAGCTTACAGATGGTCTCAGTTCTCACCATAAAAGCCCACTTTGGAGCTGGGATCCAAATGTCCTGAAAGCCAGCTCTCCTTTTCTTTTCCCTACCTCTCAGTAGACAGTGAGACCCCAGGGCAGCTTGCCTCCATTCTCCCCCATCCCTTTCAGCCACAGCATACTGCTTCCATGGCAACCTAAAGGGGCTGGGATTGGTTGGTGCTCTCTAGATCTTCTAAAACCCACAGCCAACTTTGGATTCTTATGGCAGTTCCTGAGTTGGAAGCATTTTCTCTGGCATGAAGAACCATAGAGACCCCAAAAGCTGTGGTCCCAGAAGGGAAGCTGTTTAATTCTAATATTATGAATAATATGAATAACTCTCATTGCTATAACATGGGAGTTTTAAATCTTTTCTGTGCCTAAGTTTTTAAAGGCATAAAACACAATATATAAGATTGCAAAGGAAATTAGAATTTAGATGTAAATGGAATTCCTGATGCAAAGGAAGATGTAAATTTTTTTCCATCCAAGTTTACAGGTTCCCTGAAATCTATCCACAAACTCCCAAAGTATTTGGGACCTGCTATAGCAACTTTAGGTTTGCAAAAAAAAAAAAAAAATCAAAAACTTTCTTTACAAAAAAATTCCCAACCCTGATTTAGGTAGCATGAGTATTATTTCTGTTTTACAAATGAGAACCTGAGATTTGGAGAGAGAAAATGATTTTCCCAGTGTTACGGAACACAAGTACCAGGATTTCTTTCATTATGTCACTGTGAGATCACCCCATCCCAGGACCTTAGATTGAAGAGAGGGAGCTCCCAGGGATGTAGCAGGGAAAGCATAGGAAGGGGCTGGCCATGGAGAAGATGCTCCCTCGTGGTAGGATTCCCCGAGTGACAACTCCAAGCTGTGACCAGTTGGCTATCTCCGCTTCTAACCTGCTCTGTGATATTTTTGTTGTAGGTTCTTCAGGAATCCAGAGAGAGGGGGGCCAACAGAGTCCCAACTCTGGGCCATCACCAACCCCCAAGAAAAAAGATGATGTTTTTCCTGAAAGTCAGGACAGTGTCTGGGACCCCGAACAGGGAACCTCAGGCCCCAACAATGATCCCAACTCCAGCATGGAACCAGGACATCATGAGGATTCTTCAGGGGAGGCCCATGGTGATAGGGATCTGCCTGTCCTGGCCATGCTCCGGGCCCCCAAATCACCCTTAATGTCTCTGTCCACACCAACCCTGGACACTTCTTCCCCTGTCAGTGTCAGAGATGACGTGGGGCTGTCTCTGTCTGGTGGAACCACAGTTGCCCCAGAAATACCCCACAGTCCTTTTTCCCCCTATACTGACTGGCCAATTGAGGGGAGAGACATTCCAGAGGGGACTGAGATTACACCAGAGATAAATGGGACAGAGCCACCTGCACCAAGCACATTCTCCAGCCCCAGTCCTCAAGATAAAGGAGATGTAGAGGCTGATTCTTGGTCCCTAACTCTAGGGTGGGACAGCAAGCAGCTGGAGCAAGGCCAAGAGATTAGCCCAACTGAATATACTGGATCCCCCACAACTGTGGGGCTAGGGACCCCCTTACCAAATGGAGAAGACACTCCATCCCCAAGTCCAGGATCCAGCCTGTTGTTGCATCAGAACTCAAGTGCCGAGGCTTGGGAGGAGTCTAAAGGAATGGAGAAGTTTGATTTCTACACGCCCATTCCTTCTCCCACTCTAATCCTAGGAAACCAGAGCCTGCAGCCCGGGTCTGACCCTGAAGAACTGGCCGGGACCGGTGAGACCAAGTCTAAGCTAGCAACTTCCTCACCCCAGCCAGCATCTGAAGCTGGGCAATCCCCTGGGCTGCCCTCCAGCACCACGGATGCAGCCAGTACTGCCTCTCCCCCAGACAGCAGCCCCTTGGGAGAGGTCACCTTCTCGTCCTGGACACCAGGAGCCTCCACCCTGGCCAAGAACGACTGGGCCACCCCAGCCACCCCAGAGCCAGAGGGAGAGGACATCTCCGGAGAGGAGCAGAAGGGGACTTCGTGGGAGACCTCCCAGACCCAGGTTCCCTTACTGCCCGACCTCCTGGAGGAAAGAGAGCCAACCAGAGAGACTGCCCTGCAAATACCAAGGCACAGTCTTCAGGAACTGGAAATTCCCGACCCCCAGGAGGGTGGGCCAA
Source organism: Sarcophilus harrisii (assembly GCF_902635505.1). NCBI lineage: Eukaryota > Metazoa > Chordata > Mammalia > Dasyuromorphia > Dasyuridae > Sarcophilus > Sarcophilus harrisii. The sequence continues at coordinate 657,046,297 of NC_045426.1, forward strand.
GCTCTGCTTTGGATGCAGAGTCTCAGGCTCTCGGTGAGGCTGGGAGTGGAGAAGAGTCATCGATATTAGGGGAAATGGAAAGCGGATCATGGGCTGGGGAGAGCAACCGGAGCAGTGAGGAAGGTAAGTGCCGAACCAGGGACAGAAACGAGGGTGACCCTCCCCAGAGGCACTGAGGCAGGCAGCTAGCTCTGGGTGATGGGGGCTGAGGATGGAGGGAGAAGAGCCTACAGCATCGGGTGGTACTCCCTTGTCCTTTGGGCTCTTCTGCCCAGCTCTAGCAAGGTGCACTCGCTAAGTTATTGGCATTTCATTTACAGAAGCACTTTAACCATAAAGAGCTTTATGAATGTCAATCACCATTAACCCTCCACTACATTAGCCTCCAATTACCCACCGAAGCATGGAAACAACTCTGGGCTCTTAACAGACCATAAACCCTGACTGAGAACAGAGACAGGACCTGTCACTTCACCGACGCGAGGAACTACCTGGTTAGAAAATGTGGCCAATGCAAGTCAGCAGCTTCTCTGCAGTTTAGTCTTAGCAAGGTGGCCAGAGCACTGAGGTTAAGTGACTTGTGCAGTTCCACAGAGGGCACTAGGTGGCGGTGCAGGGGATAAAGTGCCCCGTCTGAAGTTGGAAAAACTCATCTTCCTGAGTTCGAATCTGACCTCAGACACTTACTAGCTGGGTGACAAATGGCAAATCTCTTCACTTTGCTTGTCTCAGTTTCCTCATTTGTAAAATGAGCTGGAGAAGGAGACAGCAAATCACTCCAGTTTTTGCCAAGAAAACCCTAAATGGGGTCATAAAGAAGCAGACACAATTAAAACACTGAAACAACAATCAGTTCCATAGAGTCCAGGCTTCAGCCTATGCTTTCCTATCTTCATGTCTAGCTCTCTGTCCAAGCCACACTACAAGTTCTGGCAGATCCTCAAAGTTTTGACTAATGGATGGTACATGTTTTGTCCAAGAATTAGCTAAGTTCAGAAAGTTTTACCACCAGAAAGGTGATAGCACCTTTTTAATCACATGAACTCATGAAATCATCTTCTAAGGCATGAAGGAGTTTTGGCCGAATGCTGGCAGAGAAGCTACCTACACTGATATGACCATAGGTCCTTAAAATATTGAAAATGTTGATATAGATCAGGGGTCCTCAAACTACGGCCCACGAGCCAGATGCAGCAGCTGAGGATGATTATCCCCCTCACCAGGGCTATGAAGTTTCTTTATTTATTTATTTAAAAACAAAACAAAGTTTTTGTTTTTACCATAGTCCGGCCCTCCAACAGTCTGAGGGACAGTGAACTGGCCCCCTATTTAAAAAGTTTGAGGATTCCTGATATAGATAAATGAGCTTTCGCAATCAAGAATTGAATTGGATTCTGAATAGGCCCTACAGTTTTCTGGCCAGTGATCCCACTCTCTAAACCCCAGGATCCAAAACTCTTCATCCTCCCACTAAGGTCTCCTTATTCATGTTGTTCATCTTTAGGACTTATAGGCCACCCTATCTCATCCTGGATCATCAAAGATCAAGACAACCTGATCTGGAGGCTGAGGCCATGAATAGAGCTGAATTCCTACATGTCAGTCTTATTACAAATAGGTTTGTGTTTTACAACTGGTGAGATTAGATTTCATGATGAACTAAATTCCATGATTAGTTCATCTATTAACTAACCAGCCTCCTGGGACACTGATTTAAAAGACTTAAGGCTCCTGGTATATAACTTTTCTGCAATATATACTGGGAAGAACTCCTCAGGCCAAGGGCTGGGAATCAAGAAGCTTGCGTTTCTAGCCCTAGGTTTTTCTACATTTTTAGAAAATTAATTTCTTCTACTCAGCAAAAATCTGCCTTATTCCTACTTGGTCCATTCTAATTTTCGAGGAGTTTGTTATCTTGGACAAGGTTTTAAACATTTTGTGCCAAGTTGCGAATTCCCGTTCCAGTTCTTTCTTCCATCTTTCTCATTTCTTTTCTAATTTTTTTTTCCTCTAGCACTCTGATCTCATTTATAAAAAGTATTCTAAACTCTTTTTTAAAAGCTCTTGCTTTATCTCTTCCAGGAATTCTAGTTGAATTTGTGCCCAAGCTGTGATTTTCTTTGAGACTTTACTTACAGATATTTTGGAGTCATTCTCTTCTGGGTTTATGTCTTGAGTTTTCCTGTCACCATAATTGCATTTTTATGATGTGATTCTTTTTTTGTTTGCTCAGTCATCTAGCTTGATTCCTGACTTCTGCAAGAATCTGCTCACTCTTGGAGGGAATATCTGGAATAGTCCTACTGCTGTTTTCTTAGAGTATTAAGTGTTGTGTTATTCCAAGATTTCAGGGATGGCTCAGGCTGAAGATTTGAAAATTTTCAATTTTCCCATTTGTCTGATCCAGGGCAAGTTTGGTCACTGTCCCCTTGGTTTGAACTCTGCAAGTTGCCAGCATGGGCTTGGGACTGAACAACAAGCCTGTGGGTTTGCCTCCTCCGGAGTTTCACTAGACTGCTGTTAAATTCAGCCACTATCAATCAGCCAGCTGGAAAGCTCCGCTGGTTCATAGTGATAGAACTAGTCTTCCCTTTGGTTTTGGATTCCTTCCTTGGTTATTCCTCTACAAGCTTCAAACTGGGTTAAAGGTTGAATCTGAAACCCAGTTCTGCTCTTGGGATCCAAACCTCACAGCTTCTGTTTGTTTATGAACTCAATTCTCATTCAATATGCAGCCTAGGGACTTGCAACAGCTGATTATCCTATCGCACAATCCCTGGGCACATGGCCCCTCCTCAGTATGCTTTGGGTCTATGAGCTGGAACTGGGTACTGAGTGGCAAAATTGCCAATTGCTCCTACCCTGTACTTTGCATAAGGTCAAGATATGAGTTTTGGAACCTTGCCTTGCTTGAGTGCACAGCCTCTGTCTCCTTCAGCCCTTGGACAGACTCTGTCCTCATCCACAGTTTTTTCCTCCCTCCTGCTCCCTCTCTCCTCCCTCCTTTTTTCCTTTTCCCTTCTTCATTTCCTCTCTCTCTATCCCTCCCCTCCCTCTCTCTTTCTTCCTCCCTTCCTTCTTCTCTCCCTCTCCACTATCCCCCTCCCAGCCTGGACTAGAAAAATGACTCATTGTGACTTTCTCTTGTGACTTTCCCTTGGATTTTCCAGTCAGAATTCTGTCTGACGTGTTTTCTAGATCTGTTTGGCAGAATTCTGTTGGGAGAAATTCTTCCATGTATTTATTCCTGCTGCTTTGCCATCTTGACTCTACTTCTGAAGCCCCACTTCTAATCCTTTCTTCACTGTGTGATCTTCCATGTGTCATTTCTCCTGCCTGAGCCTATTTTCCTTATTTTATAGCTCAGATGTTTTAATTTTGGAGAGAAAATCAGAGATGTCTAAAGCTTGAAATCCTGAGTACCTTTGCTGTCATACTATCAAGTCGAAGATTGGCAGTATCCAAGGTCTCTTCTTCCACACCAAAACATTCATTTTTATAGGGTACTAAATCTCAAAACTAAAAGGGATCTCAAAGAGTATCTACTCCCAACACCACTCAGCAAGGAATTCCCTACATATTCTTTCTGATAAAGTTCTAACTATAAGGAGTTCAGCATCATACAAAAGCAGTCCAGAATCCCAAGGCTGGAAGAGTACTCAAGAGTCATCATCGATGGAATGCTGGTGCTTTTTCTATGGATGGTCTTCAATTTTTCAGTATCCATCCTAAAAGTGGCACCTAGAACTCTACAGAATACTACAGATGCAGTATAATCAAGGAAAGATACATATGGGCAAACTGAGAGTTTCTCTATTTTGTAGATCAGAATGTGACCCTCATAACTGAGAATTTGATGATGCCCTCAACTGTGAAAGGGGGAGGATTTAGGAGAAAAGATAATAAATTCTATTTTGGATATGTTGAGTTCAAGGTGTCTATGGGACATCCAGTTTGAGATATCTAATACTTAGATGGAGATGTCAGCAGAGAGATTGAGGCTGGATAAATAGACATGAGAATCATTTGCAAGAGTAAAAAAGAAGTGACAGGGAAATTGAAGAGGCCATACGGATAATATGAGATGAAGAGAAGGAGAGAAGAGGGAGATTTCAACAAATGGCTTCCATTTTTTTCAGTAAAACATGAAGCAATTCTCAGTTAAGAGGGTGAAAGAAAAGAGCTGATGGAATTTTGAAGAGGGATAAAAAAAAAATTTAGAAGAGCCTTGTGGTAAGTGGGGTAGTGAATTGATTATGGGAGTGTACAAGTATTGCCTTGCAATAATGAGGGCCCAGTTTAGATTGTATAATATCAAGTTGTAGTTGACCTAGTCAACATGTTTTCAAATTTTACTTTACTTTCACATGTCCATGTGACTACACTATTATCCATCCCACATTTCTCCATCTTGTCCACACGAGAGACTTCATCAAATGCTTTACTAAAATACAGGTACCTACAGCATTTCCCTGATCGATCAAAAGGCATTTATTAAGCAACTATTATATACACAAAGGCATTGTGTTAAGTGCTGGAGATACAAAGAAAGGAAAAATAATAATAATACTCTGTCAAGGAACTCACAATCTAAAGGGGAAAAAAACATGTACAAACAAGGGTATGTACAGGATAAACTGAAGATAATCAAAAGAACATTAGCATTATGAAGAGTCGGGAAAGGTTTCTTGAAGAAGGTAGAATTTTAGCTGGGACTTGAAGGAAATCAAGTGGTAGAAATGAGGAAAGGCAGGATTCTAGACATGAGGGACAGCCAATGAAAACACGCAGGATTCTGGAGATGAAGTGTCTTCTGTGAGGAAAAACCAAGACACTAGTGTCACTGGACTGAAGAATATGTAGAGAAGAGTAAGGTATAAGAAAATTAGAAAGGTAAAAGGAGATCAGGTTGTAAAGGACTCTGAATACTGAACAGAAGATTGTATATTTGATCCTAGGGATGATAGGGAGTCACTGGAGTTTATTGAGTAAGGGGTTAGTGATAGAGTAACTATGGAAAAAATTAAAAAGAGAATAAAAATAACCTGACAGGACGTGTTCAGAATGAAATTCTGGGAGTGATCATTTCCTTTTTCAAGCTGATCACTCTTCAAACCTTTAATAATATGCTCTGCAATTTATAAAATAGAGAAGTAAAGCCAACCTGCCAGCAGTTCTTAGATTCTGCTCTCCCACTTTCGTAAATTAGGACAACCTTTGTCCTTGTCCAGTCCTCTTCTGCTGTCTAAGATTTTTCATAAATTACTGACAGTGACTCAGCAATCACATCCTTTAGCTCTCTCCCTGCTCTGGGCTGTGCTTCATTCATCAAGGCCTGAGGGGTTGGACTTTTCAAGGGCAGCTAGCAGACTTAGGGACCTGTGGTGAAGTGGAAAAGGACCTAGATTTGGAGGTCAAACTTGGGCATTTACTATCTGTGTGGCAATGTTTCTGGGCTTTGCTTTTACTTCTCGGTAAAGTAAGGAGGTTGAACTATATGATCTCTAAGATCCCTTTTAGTTCTTAGTCTATGATCCTGTGTTATCTTGAGGATTAACTCCGTATTAGTCATTTTAGTTCTGCCCTTTCTAGTCCAAAGAGCATTCTCCTTGACAGAGCAAACAGAAGCCAAATAAGGATTGGACAGCTCTGCCTTCTCATTGTAGTCTATTATTAATATCCTTTCCTCTTTGAACAATGGTCACATCTTTTCTTTTATCTTTTTTATTCCCAGAATAGGGAGAGGGGGGAAACCCTCCAACCCTTTTAAATGTCTATCTTTCCCCACAAGCCTCAGCTCATCTTTAGTTTTAGTACTCCCTTCAGTGGTCTAGTTCCTCCTGATTATAGAAGATTTGGTCCAGAATAGAACCTCTTCCTCTTAGTTGCTGAAACATCTTTTGAAGAATGAAATCAGCATTATGGAAAGCCAAGAATTTAAAAGTTGCTGTGCTCTAGGCAAAAAGAGAACTCAAGCAGATGTTTGGATAATTGATGGTCAAGTTTTGTGCCACTGTCCCAGATTTGTGATCTGTTTTTTGATGTTTCATCTCTTTCCTTTTTCTATTCATACAGCACCATCTTTTCTATTGCTGTTCACTCAATACTCTGACGCATGCTTGCTTGTTCCTTCTACTTCCCAGATTTCCCTACATGAATATAGAATACCTTCTTAATGTACGGTGTTATTGCACCATACCTTTTACCTATTCTGATCCTTTTCAATAACATATCCCCTTCCAGAGCTGTATTTCAGGCATGGTTCTCAAACTGTCAAGTTGCAGTGATACCTATGAGGTCAAATTTTTCCTTTATATTAAGAACTCTAGTTTATCTGACTTAAAAAAAAAAAAAAACGCTTTGTATTATGAGTGTGGACATCTGAGGTCAGGGTTTTTATTGTTAGCTCTTTTCTTACAGGTTTCCTGGTACAAATGTCTGGGAAGCTCTATTGCTTTTCTTCCCCATTATGGTAAGTATCATCCTTCCCCACTCTTATTAGCTTAAAGTCCTTTTGATCAGATTTGCAAAACAATGGGCAAATATACTCTTCTTAGCCTTTGCTAAAGCACTTGTTCTGACCAGAAGTTTCTTATAAAGCTATGGTACAGAAATCCAAATCTTGTTCTTAAATAGCTATTTTCCAATTGTGCCTTTATCTTCTCTTGCCTTTGATTAGGACAAGTAATGTAAATACTATTTGTGTCACATGATCCCTAGTAATGCTTTCTAGGATCTTTCTGGCAGAATCATTGTGTCTGTGTCAATCACCAGAATCGGACAGTAGTCACAAGATTTTAAGAAAGTCTTTGTCATTTACTAAGCACTTACTGTGTGCCAGTGAATATCATAGTTGGAGTCAGAATATCTGGATTCAAGATTCATTCACTTACTACATATATGACTGTCACTTAATCTCCCTTGGTCTCCATTTTCTCATTTGCAAAATGAGGTGACTGGTCAAGAAAGCCTCTGAAGTCTAATTTATAATCCTATGTCCCTTAGGTAGTAGTCACCAGCCTCTACTACTGTTCTGTTTATCTTATGATCTTTACTGGCAGATTTCTCACTGAGGGTTCCACATAATGATTTCCTGGAGATTGAATTTCTCATAGGATCCATTTCCCTCTTCTTTGGGAAGAGCCTCATATCTATTACTTTGTTCCAAGTGTTCTGTGGTCCTTCCTTTTCTTTTCTGAAACAGTCTTCCATCCTCTCATCTTTTGACACCAGTCAGGATTCTCCTCTGCTTTTCCATATCATCTTTGCTCTTTGCTTTAAGGTTGAAATTCTGCTTTAGGTTTTCATAGAAACCCTTCATTCTTCTTGATAACCTGAAATCAGAGAGGCATTCTTCAAACTCCTTTACATTCTCTTTCAGGACAAAGACTAAGTTGTACTTTAAGCATAATAATTTGTCTTCCATGCTAATGAACTCTGAAATTACTCTTACCTTACTTACTACAATCTGTTGTTATTTCACCTTTTCCTTGGTTTTATGATCCCAAACCCCATGCTTTGTCCTTATTATGACCTCTCAGGTCTTTTTCAACCCTGTGCTATCTTTCCTCCCTTCTCTATCTTGTCCTATCAATGGATCAGTTCAGCTCTATAATGTCTTCTCTAGTACTTTGCCCTCTTATTTTATTGTTGACCTTGCCCTGCCAAGCCTCAGTCCTGTATTATGCCCACCATAATTCTTATTATGTGTTGCTGAACAAAACTGTGAAGACTGAGTCCACTACAAATTTGTTACATATTCTCAATTGGGCCACTACTAAGACCAAGCAATCCTTTTATAGCACCCTAAATGATTCACTATCCCACTCATCACATCACTTTTCCAAACCTTTTATCCCTCTTCAAACTTTAGCTACCCTATCCCATTTAAGTAAGAGCCTTGCATTATTTCACTAAAAAAAATTAAAGCCATTCTAGAGGAGCTCTCTATTCTCCCTTTCTCCTTTCATACCACTCAAATGTCTTCTGCCATTATCTTCTCCTTCACCTGTCTCACATAATGATGTGGTTCTTCCCCTTGTTAAGGCAAATCTCTCTACATGTACAAATGACCCATTCCATCTTGTCTCTTCCCACAGATTGCCCCCCCCCCCCATATCATCCCCACTCTTTCACTTCTCTTCAATTTCTTCTTGTCTTCTGGTTGTTTTCCTGAAGACTACAAACATGTTCATATCTCCTTCATTTTCAAGAAATCCTCGTTTGATCTATCCCTGCTAGCTATCTTCCTATCTCTTTCCTCTCTTTTGTAGCTAAACCTTTTGGGAAGGCTGTCTGCAATAGGTATCTCCACTTTCTTTCCTCTCATTTTCTTCTTAACTTCCTGGGGTGGTTCTCATCATTCAACTGAAATCAAAGTTACTGGTGATTTTAATTGCTAAATCCAATGGCCTTTTCTCAATCCTCGTTCTTTTAGTCCTTTCTGCAGCCTTTCATACTGTCAATAATCTCATCTTGATATTCTCTTCTCTCTAGGTTTTGGTATTACTGTTCTCCTGGTTCTCTTCTTACTTCCTGATCCATTTCTTATCAGTCTCCTTTTGCTGGATCTTAATCTAGGTCATGCCTACCCAGTTATAGGTGTCCTCCAAGGCTCTGTCCTGGGCTCTGTTCTCTTTTGTCTGAATGCTCTTTCATTTGGTAATCATGTCAATTGCTTCAGCTGTCATCTCTGCAGATGATTCTCAGATTTATTTGTCCAATTCTATCTAACCTCTGTCCTGATGGCCATTCTCCAATAATCCTTTTCCCTAATACACATTTAGAACCAGATGCTTCCAAACTGAACTCATTATTTTATTTCCTCTACTCCCAACCCCCTTCTGAACTTCCCTATTATTATCCAGGGTATCACCATCCTATCTCATGTCTAATCAGTTGTCAAATCTTTTCATTTCTACCCTATAAAAACTATTTTATATGTCCTTTTTTCTCCTCCAACATAACATGTCCACCAACCTGGTACACGTCCTTATCACCTCATCCTGAATTATGCAATAGTCTGCTGGATATCTCTTTGTTTCAAGTTTCTCCTTGAGACTCCAATCTATCCTCTATTCAGCTGTCAATCTGGAGGCAGGTTTCAAGTGAAGTGAAGCCTTTACATAAGTCATTAGTTACAATGTAGGCAAGCACATGATATAAGGACAGATCACTGTAGCCTTTCACTTGAGACTTCATCTGAAACTGGAGGGAGATCTCAAGTGAAGGGCTGCCTTCACTTTCTTTACATTGTAACTAATGACTTGTATAAAGGCATAGGATCACTTCATGTACACCTGCCTCCAAGTCAATTTGATCCATTATTAACTGCTCTTTGGGTCTATTTCGAAAACCCCTAATCGTATAATTCCCTAGTCCACATCTCATCCGCCAGGCACAATTGATGCTATTTGAAAACTTTTTCTGACTTTGTTAAATGCTTTGTTGCCATGCCTATAGTTTGAAGACTGTCTCGTTTTCCTTTTTTGGAAAATTGAAACATTTGCTTGTCTTTAGTCCTATGGCACCCCTCCACTACCTCTCAAAGGTCACTGGCATCAGCTCAGCAGTCACATCTGGCAGTTCTTTCAGAGCTCTGGGAAATAATTTATCTGAGCCAGGTGATCTGAACATTCTATTCTTGAGCAGCTCTGTTTGTTAAAAATTAGTTCTTGTCCACATGAAGCTGAATCTGTATTTGTTACCCTACCCTGCCCCTCTTCCTACCGGTTCTCACTCTGCCCACAGGTACCACATGTACCCATCTCCTCCCTACTCTCAGGTGGCACTTATTGGAGTCACTTAGCTTCACTTGGGAAAATAGACTTCCGGAATGGGAAGAACTAATGCCTCCATTCCACCTCTCCCTGTCCCTGAAGGGGTGATGGCTGTGTCCTAGAACCAAGACCATCAGCACTCTGGGTCCCTGGACTCTTAGATGAGGAGCCCCATAGCTGAACATCCAGGAGCTTTTACCATTGCTTACAGGCCTATATTTGGGGCAAGGATCTGTTGGGGGAAAAGAAGTGATTGCTCAAAACCACAGCTCAGCCCAGTCCTCCAGTCTCCTCAAGCCAGCAGGCAGCCTCTTGCGGTTGTCATGGCAACTGTAGGGGAATCTTAGCACTAGGCTTGGATGGGCATGGTAAAGTTCTCTCCCTGCCTACCCTCCTCAACCTAGAATGAAGACTCAGTTAATTTTCATTAAAGCTTCTAGTTTTATTTCAATATAATATTTATTTGCTGAGGGGTAGGGAGAGAGGAGGAGGGGCAGTCCTTAAGCTCCCCAAGGGCTGGGTCTGTTTCTTTCTGTCCAAATAGGTATTTTTCCAGGAATGATATCTAGCGCTCAGACTTTAAGTTGGAAACTCCCAAAGGTTCATGTCGCCTTCTATCTCCCCCTTGGTGTGGAGATTCCCTGGGAGCAGAGGACATGCTTCTTAAGTAGTCCATCTAACTTGACTCCATGAGGGCCGGATCTGGGCTCACCCCTTAGACCATGGTCTGCCTAAGGGCAGAAACCATGTCCCCTTTTCATACCTAGTGATGGAGACATGTTTCCCTTTCAAATTAGAGACAACCATGTTTTTTTCTAGACATGTTCTCTGCTAGCGTGAACATAAATAAGTTTTCCCCTCCCCCCAACACACACACACACACACACACACACACACATTAATCTTTATTTCTCAGGCTTCAGGCTTGTACAGAGAGCTGACAGTCACTTTCCTCATAAGAATAGTTCCGGGCATAAATCATTCAGTGGTGGGTCAGAAGACGAACAATGTCTAAATGTATTCTCCATAGGGGAGGCTCCACCTCCTTTATCTCTCCTCTTTGAATTTCCTGGGTTGAATGAATGGATCATGAGAAGCCCAGCCCAAGACTTCTGCCAAGTAGCTGGGCTAAATATTCCATGCACATCATAGGCAAAAAAAAACATTAAGATGAAGATGGTCCCAATGGTGATGAATTGTTTGGGGAGAAAGCTAGAGTCTGTCCAAAAATTATTGCATTAAAGAATAGCAGAACATGTTTAACATATATTGGATCATTTGTTGTCTAGGGGAGGGGGTGGGGAGAAGGGAAGGAAAAATTTGGAACAAAAGGTTTTGCAAGGGTTAATGTTTAAAATTATCCATGCATATGTTTTGAAAATAAAAAAGATTTAATTTAAAAAAAAAGCATAGCAGAGTTGGATGGGACTTTACATAGAACATCAATTAGAATTCTAAGTCTTAAAATATAAAATATCGAATATTAGAACTAGAAAGGACCTTAAATCATTCATTTATTTAATTCAACAAACATTCATTAAGCAACCTCTTTGTACAGAGCCCAGTGATAAGTACTAGATGAATAATAACACCTTGATAAGATACTCAATTGCTTCTCTCTAAAGTCAGGGACTTTATCTTTAAATCCAGTGGGTTCTTTTCCAAGTCTCATCATTCACAATTTTTTAAAACAGTTTTTGAGCTGACTGAATACTTTGCCTTCAGAAGCAGCACATTCTTTTTTTAATAGTATTTTTTTCAATTACATACAAAGACAATTTTAAACATTCATTTTATATAAAATTTTGAGATCCATTTTTTTTTTCTCGTTTGTTCCTTCCCTCTCCCTTCCCTAAGACACTAGACAATGGTATAGGTTATATATGTGTAATCATGTAAAATTGTTTTTAGATTAATCATGATGTGAAAGAAGAAACAATTTGCAAAAAAAAAAAAAAAAAGAAAATACAGTTAGCAGAGGTTCTCCTTTCACCTTTCTGTTTCTACCTTCAATTTGACTGTTTCCAATCATGAAATTGATTTAGTCTTATGTGTCCCTAGTCTTGGGCTTATCATTGACACTTCCCTTTGCCTTACCTCTTACACAATCCATTACCATGTCCTCCATCTCTCCAACATCACTTGCATCCCTTCTCTTTCTTTTGTTCTCATAACCACCATGCCAGTGCATCCCCATTGCATCCGATTAAGTTTTTACACCTTTGTTCTTTTCCCTCTCCAGATAATCCTTCATTCTGCTGTAAGGAATTTTGTTTTAATGAGCAATTCAAGCTACATCATTCCTTTGCAGAAAAATTTTCTGTGGCTCCCTAGTGCCTCTGAGTAAAAACCTAACTCTTTGCATTCAATTTAGAGGATTAAGATAATCCACTAAAACGGGTCTTAGCCTTATCAGGCATTATTTCCATCTACACTTTCTTTACTTCAGCCAAACTGTATAAGTGTATGACATTCCTCTTCCCAAAAATAAAAACCCCCAAATATGGCATGTACTTCCAGACTTCCATGCTTCTGCCTAGTTTATTCCCCAGGTTTCAATTGCTCTTTCTCCCCAACTTTCTTCTAAAAGCCAACACAAAAATCTACTCCTTACAAGAAGTTTTCCCTGGTTGATAATACCATTTTTCAGACTTTAAACATCACTTTATTTTGTAACTCTCTAATGAGCTTATTAGCCCTGTGGTCTAATATATCTAGCTGTCTTACTCTCTACTAGCTCATACTTTCTAAAAGGGCAAATATTGTATCAGCTAAATTTTGCATCTTTTCCAGGATAAACATAGTACTCTGCATACCATAGTCTCTTTTCTTATTGTTGTTGTTTTGAAGGCAATCAGGGTTGTGACTGAACCAGCATCATATAGCTAGTAAAGGTCAGAGGTTACATTTGAACTTAAGTTCTCCTCACTCCAGGCTCAGCACTCTACCCACTGTGCCACCAGCTGCCCCACCATACGCTCTTAATAAATGCTACATTTTAGTAACTGATTGACTGCGAAAGCACATTGATCACAATTTTGAACTAGAAGAGAATTTAGATTTAATTTAATCCAACACCCTCATTTTCCAAAAAAGGAGATTGAATCCCAGACAAATTAAGTGACTTGCCCAAGGTGATGGAGAGTTAATAATTAAAGATAATGCTAAAATTATAAACATAAGAAACTGATTGAATGGGGAATAGATGCTACTGACAAAAACCGGTCAGACTGGAAGGAGGAACAATTAAAGAGAAAGGTAATGAGCTGGGGCAGCTGAGTGGTGAAATGGATAGAGCACCACCAGCCTTGAAGTCAGAAGGACCTGAGTTCAAATCTGATCTCAGACACTTAAAACTTCCTAGTTGTGTGACCCTGAGCAAGTCACTTGCCCCTAATTGCCTTAGATATCTGTGTAGATACTTCTTGAAGGTAGTTAGAGAATGTGGTGTGTCTGAAGTCATGGGTGAGTAGTGTGTCCTGTGGAAGGAAGCGGTCCACAGAGCAAAGACTTGAAGAGGTCTGGAATGAGGTCCTTGAGGAGGTTAGAAGGAGTCCAAGCAAAGGCTCAGGTAGAGGGAGGAGCTGTGGTAAGGAGAACATAGAATGTCAGAGCTGGAAAGGCTATTGGAATATAGACTTAGAACCCAGAATGTCAGCATTGGAAGGAGCCATAGGATATAGAAAATAGAATATTAGAGCTATTAGAACATAAAACATGGAATTTCAGGGCAGAAAGAGGATCTCAGAGATCCACTGCTCTCTGGCCCTGGTCTCCCTGGGAAGCCATCGTGGAGCAGGCAGGAAGAAGCAGTTTCTTGGCTTCTATGGCTGATGGGATGGAAGGAAATTTAATATGGGGGAGGGGTGTGAAGCAACTACAGGAGCTGCAGACAGTCTCTCCTGGCAGAAATGCAAATGAATTTGAAAATAGTAATCAGTGCTGGAAAGAGCGCCTGAGTCACTGTGGTTCCGTGGGCAGGTGAGAGAGGGCGGCTCCACAAGCCGCCCATATGGGCCCATGCTTGCCAGACATAGACCAGACATGGGCACTCGCACATTTGGGCAGCAGGGTGTGTGAGCACCAGCTCCTATGCACCTGATTCTCTCCAGCCTGCCGGCTTTCCAGGTCCCTGGGGGGGAGGGGGTGTGCTCCTGACCTTTGCCTGTGTTCTGAACCCCAAGGGCAATGAGTCTAGGGAAGCCTATAGCACTCTTCTCAGGATTGAGGATTTTTTTAACATAATATTTTCTTCCCCACCTCCTAGTTAGATGTAAAGACAATTTTTAACGTTCATCTTTTGAAAATTGTGAGTTCCAAATTTTCTCCAGCCCTTCCTCACATCGTTGCTCCCTGAGACAGTAAAAGAATCATGTGAGAATCATGTTTTTAACTGCATAAACTAAAATCCTTAGAATTATAAAGGAAGCCAATTATTTTGAAATAAAGATGTCATTGTTTCCCCTGCCTGAGTTGAGGTGAAATCCGCATTAAGAATTCTTACCCTAGAGTTCTCTTTGATCAGAGACAGAAGGTAATATGGTATCTTGAAAAAAGTCATGATCCAGAGGCTGAGGAGCTGGGTTTGAATTCTTCTTCCCTATGAGATATTGAACAAGTCCCTTCCTCTCCTGAGATAGGTTCCTCATTTGAGAAAAGAAGGAATTGTACTAGATTATCTCACAACCTCATGAAACTGGTTTTCAGGGCTCTTTGAGCCACAGATGCACAGGGTCACACAGTCACCCTGAGAATCAGTCATTTGGAAAATGTCTCACGAATATGCCTGCAGCCAGATGTTTGTCACATCAGCAGTTTTACCTATTCACAGTCACAGCCTCATACCATTACCCTGTCCACCAGGTGGCACTCTAGGGGACTGTCAGAGCTAGTAGGGAAATTAGAACGCAAAATATGACAGTTGGGAGGGCCATTTACATATAGAATGTGACAGTTGGGAAGACCATTTACATATGGAATGTCAAAGCTGGGAGGAATCTTAGAGCACAGAATGTCAGCCTTGGAAAGAACCATAAAATATAGAAAATAGATTATTAGCGCTATCAGAGGTAGGGTTTCCTGAGAATAATAGCACCTAACTCCCAGGGTTATTGTGGGGATCAGATGAGCTATAAGCGGAGCTTGACAAAGCTCCAAGTGCTACGTAAATGCTAGCCTGCATAGTCTCTATCGAGCTGTACCCCAAATCCAGGGACCAGGGAAAGCCTGAAGAACCTCCATATTTGTCCCTCTGTCTCTGCAGATGGGAACTGGGGGACATAGCCAATAGACTGCTCTTGGTCACCTGCCACTTCTTCCTAGCTCTCATTCTGTCCCTGAGAATCTCTGGGTAAGGGTGAGCCGCTTCTGCCTTAGGAATCTTTTTCCTTAGCAATCTTCACTCTTTTATCATAATAACTGGCTGACAGGGGAGTGGAATAGGGCTTGGCTGAGCTCTGCAGAGAAGAAAGAGCCTTGAGCAAACTGCAGAAGGCAGACCTCTGTCTGTCCCTGTGTGCTAGAGAAGGTCAGCTCTGCCTTATATTTCACACATCCCTAGCCTGAGATAGGAGAGCTTGGCTCTGCCCTGCTAGGTCAAGCTTGTCCTTGGAGAGGCTTCTGAGGGACCCTCTTTCTTTTCAGTGCAAAGGTACTAGACAAATATGTCTCCCTAACATGAAAGAACTAAGCTGTTGGGGGCTGGATCCCTCCTCCTTCCCTTCTGCCTCCATGTGGGCCAGGCCAGGATGCTGATCCTCCTTTACCCTGGAGAGGAGAGATGGCTTAAAGTCAGTCAACTAATTAGAGAAGTAGTAATTGATGCCCAAGCTTGTACCATCTGCTGAGGCATCTGTGGGGTCTACGCCTCCTGCAGAAAAAAAGGCCGCATTGGGAGAGCACAGTAGGGAGGAGTGGTCAGTGGGAGAGCGGGCCATTGGATTGGTTTGGGGGAGGAGCTGACCATGCTGACCAGAATGTGGATGATGGAGGAGGGGAGAGGGCAGGACCAGATGTGGAGGGAAAGAAGAAGCAAAGAGTAAAACAGAGAAATCAAGGAAGAAGGCAAAAACTACCTATAAAGAGCTGGATTAGGAATCCTGCCTGTTTCCATGATCATTCAGGCTTCCCAGACTTTAGTCATTGCCTCAGACAGAAGTGGAAGGGGAAAGGAGCCCAAATTCAATGTTCTTTTTGCTCAGTTTCCAACTCTGACATGGTACATCATAAGGCTCCTTTAAACTCTTTTAATGTTCTAAGGGCCCCTGATCTTTTGGGTTAGATGTGAGTGTGTGTGTGTGTGTATGTGTGTGTGTGACCCTAAACCCACCTTACCCAGGATGAGTTATCACCTGATCCCATCTAAAATGATTTATACTAGTGATCCCTCGCCTGCAGGCCTGTGATTGCGTAGACAGACAAGACACACAGCTGTGGCCACGTATACATCCCAGCAGTCATCCTAGAGAAAGGAACACTTCTTCCAAGACCAACTTCAGAGTCATAATAGTTTTAGGTTATCTTTTTCTCGGAAGAATACTAGGGAACAGGGCAGGGCTGCCCGATTGCCTGAGATCCCGGTGGGGTGGGAGAGAATTGAGAAAAGCAGAGAAAGATGATCCCCATTAACATTCCCAAGAAAAGCAGCCTGGTACAGTGGAAATAATTCTGACTTTGAAGCCTGCCCCCATTTTCTCCATGTGTAAAATGAATGTGATAATCACTGCAATACCCTACCTCATAGGGCAGAGGGGAAACTATAATAAGATCATTTTTTTAGAGGGCTTCGCAAACCTTGAAAATGCTCTTGAAATAACAGTCGTGTTGTCATTTATGAGAGTGGTGGTGATGATAATTTTGTTTCTTGGAATCAAAACAAGACAGTTGGGAAGCTTATGCCTAGCGGAAAAGAGGGGTATCCATCAGAAAGAGGGCTGGGAATTTGGGGAGTAAGGTGGGGGGAATCATCTGGAAAGGAGAATTCATTTCAGAGCAAAATGTGCTTAGAATCTTCCAAGATAATTTGCTTTGCTTAACTGTACGAGTTACAAGGGTTTGTTATCTTTACAAGGGTTATAAGTATTTTCTTTTTCTTTTCAATGTTGGGGAAAATGAGAGAGAGGGAGAAAAAGAGGCAGAGACACAGAAAGGAAACAAATGCTTGTGAATTGAAAATTTAAAAGAAGAGCAAACACCAGCACCACCACCACCTTTCTTATTAACCTGGAGCAAACTCCTGTCTCATAGAATATAAACTCCTTGACAGCAGGGATTGCTTTGTTGGATCCTCCACACTTAGCATAGTTCCTGGCACATAGGGGATACTTTAAAAAAAAAGCTTACTGGTCAGTTCTATTGGAAAGAGGAAAGGTAAGTGAGAGAGTAGGGTGGGGTGGAGAAGTAAACTGGCAGACAAAGAGAGTAGTACTCCCCCCTCCAAGATTCTTAGTTCATCCCTCCATTCCACCGTGAGAACATTCTGAGAATTCATCCCGGACAAGCAGCTGGAATTATGGGTGAAGGTGAGCAGGCAGGTACCCACTCCTTACCCTCAAGTTTCTGTCTTACAGTTCCGGCTGATCCTTGTGAGAACAACCCCTGTCTTCATGGTGGAACGTGTCAAGCCAATCATACCAGCTATGGCTGCAGTTGTGACCAGGGCTTCACGGGGGAGAATTGTGAGATTGGTGAGTCTTCCCTTGAAACTCCTCCCTCTCTGCCAACACCCATTCCTCCTGCCATCCTCAGGATGGAGACTCTGT
This sequence comes from Sarcophilus harrisii, assembly GCF_902635505.1. Lineage (NCBI taxonomy): Eukaryota > Metazoa > Chordata > Mammalia > Dasyuromorphia > Dasyuridae > Sarcophilus > Sarcophilus harrisii. The sequence goes on from NC_045426.1 coordinate 657,063,836, forward strand.
CCTGTACTCTATACAAGTCTGGGGAGGATCCAGCCAAGTGAATCAGAGAACCACAGATCCTTAGAATCAAAAAGGACCAAAGAAAGGAAGCCTTATTCATGCACATATACCAAGTTAGAGAACTTCTGCATTCCAGCTGTCTCTGAGCATTATCCACCAGCATGTTTAAAAACCATGAAAATAAGGAAGAGTTTAGCTGCAGATAGGGGTGTGTTGGTAAACATTTAATAACCAGCTTTTTGGAGGAAAGATATACACAACCTTTTTATTGAAGCTCTTTATTTTCAAACCATATGCAAGGATAATTTTTAAACATTGACCCTTGCAAAACCTTGTGTTCCAATTTCCCCTTTTCCCCCCACCCTCTCCACTAGATGGCAAGTAATCTAATATATGTTAAACATGTGTAAAAATACATGTAAATCGAATATAGGCATACATATTTATACAATTATGTTGCTGCACAAAAAAAAAATCTGGTCAAAAAGAAAGAAAAATGAGAAGGAAAATAAAATTCAAGCAAACAACACAAAAGAAGTGAGAATGCTATGTTGGGATCCATACTCAGTTCCCACAGGCCTCTCTCTGGGTGTAGATGGCTCTCATCGTCACAAGATCGTTGGAACTGACCTGAATCATCTCATTGCTGAGAAGAGCCATGTCCATCAGAATTGATCGTCGTATAATCTTGCTGCTGCCATATACACAACCTTTTAAATCTAAATCTGCATTATTAACATTTCTCCATTACTTTCTTAAGTCTTCATAATCAACAAGACAGTATCTCAAGTAGTATTTTCTAATTTCTGAGGTGTTGATGTTCACACTGAAAATTTAACAATTGGCTCTCAAAAGTCAATATAAACCACCTCCAGAAGCACAACACCCGTCTGTAGATAATGTGGGTTTTTAGGCTTGGCTAAATCTGGCATTGGGGGAATTCTTAGATTGCTAATCTAGTCAAACCTTCTCATTTTAGAGAGGTTCTATAGGGAATTAAAAAGACAGAGCCTGGACTGGAATTCCAGTCTCCTAAGAGGCATCAGGGTGCATAAGAAAGGGCACTAGATTTGGAGTCAACAGAATCTGGGTTAAAATTCCAACTTTGCCCTTTCCTTTCTGTATGAACTCATTTCATATTATATACCTCTATAGACCTCACTTTTCTCATCTGTAAAGTGAGGAATTTGGATTCACTCACCCCTGAGGTCCCATCCAGCTCTAGAGCGATGATCCCACAGCCCTTTCTACTACTTCAGGAGGTTGGGGACTCAGGGAACAAGAGAAGATGGAGCTGTGACTGTCCCAAGTGGGACTGGAGAGCATCAGCTAGCTCATTCTCTAGTGATGAGACCTTATTTACCACTGAATCCATCCTTGTACAGATGAGTAAACTGAGGCCAAGGGGAAGGGCTTGCTGAGGACCGTGTAGATAATCAGGATTTGAAGCCTGGTCCTTTGACTTCAAGTCCAGCCCTCTTTTCCTCCGTCCCATTAAATCCATTTAGTAGCAAGGCTCTTAGAACTGGCTCCAGCTCTGTCCTGCCACATCTCCAAGGAAAACCAATAGGGCATAGGAGAACAGTCAGCAGGATGGAAGCCCTTCTTATTGCTCTTTTCTGTAAGGACATGTAGGGAAAGAATTGTGCTCTAGGCTCCTAACCCTGGAGACTCTCTGGACCCGGGCCAACAGGACTGGGAGGGTCCCTGTCTCCTCTCCCACCGGAACAAAGCCCCTGGGCTGGACCCCCCTCAGGGCCAGCTTTGCCACTATGTCACTGTGGGATTTGGTCCCTAAGTCCCTGAATGGGGCTCAGTTTCCCCATCTGTACAACGATGGGATTGGAGGAGATGGTCTTCAAGTTTTCTTCACAGGCTAACTAACATTCTGTGGTTTTGTAATTCTTTATATAACCTGGCTCCTGCCTCAAGTCTGAAGAGTTTGGGCAAGGAGTACATTTAGCCCCTCCCTGCCTGAAGCCTGCATGGGCCCCTCCTTCACCCCCCACCCCCTCCTTCCCCATGCTCACAGCCTGCTTATTCATGGCAGCTCTTGTGGGGCCCTAATTAATGCTAATTGCTGATGGAGCTGCCTTCTCCATCTGCTGGAAAGCCACCCAGGGGGAGGGGATAGATCGCAGGGTCATGGTCTCTGCTTTTGGCAGGGCTCAGAAACTGGAGGCGAAGGGAAGTGGGGGAGGGAGGAAAGGAGGCTACCTTTTGAACCTGTCACCAATTCCTCCCCAGATATTGATGACTGCCTGTCAAGCCCTTGCCTAAACGGGGGTACTTGCATTGATGAAGTCAACTCCTTCATTTGCCTGTGTCTGCCCAGCTATGGCGGGAGCCTCTGTGACAAAGGTGAGATCATTGCATCTTCCCCAGGAAGGGAAAGCACCTGTTCAGGCCAGGGCCTGGGACTCGCTGCCCATTTTCTCTGGGTCACACCTCTCCCTCTCCCCAGTTTCTCAGGCCCTCTCCATGGGGGATAAAAGTCCATGACCCCTACCCCATTTACCCTAGTCCTTACTAAAAGTAACCTGAAGCCCACTCTACCCCCTGGAACCAAGAAGAGAGTAATCCTCAGAATAGCCATTACCTCTGGCTCAAAATTAAGGAAGAAAAACCTAGGGAGGGTATTAAGGGGGAAGGAAGAAAAAATGGTCTAAAAATAGGAGAGAGTTCTAAACCCTGAATCGTTGCTCTTTAAGCATCTCCATTTCTCTCTGACACAATGAAGGGATAATGGATCATTGAGAGGGAAGTGGGCTTACTAAAGGAGAAAGGATAGAAGGACAAAGGTTCACTGATGAGGAGGGGATACAGTGAGAGAAACTGAGAATCTGTGAGGAAGATGGGACTCAGTGAAAGGAATGGATATACCATAAGGGAGACAGGGACTCTGCAATACCAATGTGGATCAGTGAAGGAAAGTGGGGTACCATTAGGAGCTAAGAGTTTAACAAAAGAGGTTGGGAGCCCAGGGAAGAAGATAAATTCTCCAAGAAGCCAGCATGAAAGTATAGTGAGTATATGGGGCTCAGAAAGCAATCAGATGAGTCCAAGTTTCTATAGGGGTCCCCTTTTAAGAAGGTAGCTGTGACCTCATACACTAATCCCCAAAAGAGGCAGTTTGGTACAGTGTTCTGGAATGAAAGGTAGGGAATCTGATTTCTAGATCCAGATCTATGCTTAGCTATGGAGAAGTCTCTAAGCTTCAGACTTCCCCTCAGTAAACTGCCAAAGTTGCTCTATGCTCTCTTCTAGTGATGACCTCCAGATATTTTGATCTATGAGCCCTCCTTCCCCTCCCCCGCCAGGAGTCCCAAGATGCTAGATCTATCCCAGCAGAGGAATTCAATGTTTAAAACTCCCAGACTTCTCTGAGTTATTGAGTGGGGTTAGGGTGAATGGAAGAAGCTGAGCTCTGAGGTGCTGGAGGAGGGTGGGACAAAGGTCTGGCCATTCCGGGAATGGTGCCTTGGCTCCTTGGAACCCAAGCTTTGTGTTGGTGGGTGAGTGGGTAGGTGAGAAAGTGGACTATATAAGGTCATAGCGGTGAAAGAATAGGAATTCCCAGTTTGGGGACTCTAACTATCATTCCCTACTTCTGGCTCTAGACACAGAAGGCTGCGACCACAGCTGGCACAAATTCCAGGGACACTGTTATCGATACTTTGCCCACCGCCGAGCCTGGGAGGATGCAGAGCGGGACTGCCGCCGCCGGGCTGGCCATCTCACCAGCATCCACTCCCCCGAAGAACACAGCTTTATCAATAGTATGGGCCTGGGGCATTAGGGTTGGAAGTGGGGGAGAGACCTGGGTGGGGTACGGGGGGCAGAGGATCAGGTTGGGGAGACCCATTCAAGTCCAGGCACTTATCAGCTGTGTGACTCTGGATCAATCACATCTCTGCCTGACCTTATTTCTTTAGCTATAAAATGAGGGCAACGCATAATTCCTATTTTATGAGACTATGAGAAAAGTGCTTTATAAATATGGAAGCACTATAAAAGTGTCAGCTGTTATTACCGGGCTTGAATCCAAGGACTCCAATCCCTTGAGACAGTGGCTGCCAAAGGTGGGCGTGTGGCCCACCCATCAGCGCTCTCATCACAGACTGAGCTCTGGTGGTGAGATTCTCAGGGATCTCTAATCTACCTCCCTTGGTGATGATGGAAGGAGAAGGATCCCACTGGGCAAGGTCCCCAATAATGGCCTTCTTCTCCCACCCCCTGGGCTGGGGCACCTCCTTCCTCAGGCTTTGGCCATGAAAACACCTGGATTGGATTGAATGACCGGATTGTGGAGCAGGATTTCCAGTGGACAGACAATACAGCCCTGGTGAGCCGAAGAAAGGGGAAGTCAGTGGCAGATACACTGAGGCCTGGGTCCCCTGATTTGGCCCTGGGGAGAAGGGGCTGAGTCTAAGGCTTCCTTGGGGGTACAGCTGGTATAGAAGGGGGTGTATGGAGAAGAACCCTGGGCTGGGAGGGAAAAGATCAGGCTTTCAGTCTTAACTGCCACTAACATGGACAAATCCCTTCCCTCTCTGTTTTCTTATCTGTAAAATGATTGCTTCAAAAGCTAAAATTCCTAGCAAGAAACTGTCTTCTTGAGCTGGTCCTGATTCCAATCCTTAGAATAGGGGGCCATGGTCTCTCTCTCTCTCACCATTCCAGAAAGCTAAGCACTGACCAGGGAGACCCCCAAATCTGGCAGTGCCTGGGGAAAGGAGTCCTGAGCCAATGGATGTAAAGAACAGAAGAAATATTCTTTATATGTCTTCACAAGACAGAGATAAAACTGACACTCTCCCTTTCTTCTGATCCAACAGCAATATGAAAACTGGCGAGAGAAGCAGCCAGATAACTTCTTTGCAGGTGGGGAGGACTGTGTGGTGATGGTGGCCCATGAGGGGCTGGAATGAGTCCTTTTCAAAGGGAAACCTAAAACCTTCCAAAGGGCTTTGGGTAAGGGGGAAAGGCAAGGGGAACATTAGGGGGTCTTCAGGCAAGAATTGGGAACAAAAGGGGGGGGGTAGAGAAGGGAGGAAAGGCGATGGGGGAAAGAGAGATAGAGCAAGAGAAAAAAAAGAGAAGAAAGAAGAGAAGGGATAAGAGAAATAGAAATAGACGATAAGAAGAGGGGGGAGATAAAGAGAAGGAGAAATAGAACAGAGAAAGAAAGAAAAGAAGAAAAGAAGAAACAGAAAAAGGGAAGAGAGATAAGGAAAAAGAGAAAAAGAAATAAGATAAAAGAGGAAAAAGGAAAAAAGGGGAAAGAAAGAAAGAAGAAAGAGAGAGAAAAGAAAGGAAAAAGAGGAGAAGGAAAAGGAGAAAGGAAGAGAAGTGGAAAAGGGAAGGGAAGGAGGGAAAGAAAAGGACAGAAGAGAAGAAAGGGGAAGGGAGAGGGAAGGGAAGGGAGGAGGAGGAAAAGGAAAGGAAGGGAAAGGAAGGACAGAAGAAAGGAAGGAGAAATGGAAGGGAAGGAGGAGGGGAGGGAAGAGACAGAGGGACAGATAGACAAGAGAGAGAAAGAGGATGGGAGAGGAAGGGAGAGGGAGAGAGAGAGAGAAAGAGAGAGAGAAAGACAAGAGACAGAAAGAGAGAGAGAGACAGAGAGAAAGGAAGGGAGAGAGATGGAGAGAAGGAAGGAGAGAGGAGGAGAGAGACAGATGGACAGATAGACAGAGAGAGAGAAAGAGGAAGGGAGAGGAAGGGAGAGGGAGAGAGAGAGAGAGAGAGAGAGAGAGAAAGAGAGAGAGAGAGAGACAGAGACAGACAGAGACAGAGAGACAGAGAGAGACAGAGACAGAGAGGGAGAGGGAGAGAGGAGAGAATCAGATGAGCCACGGTGGAATACAGGAGCCCTGCAGGGTCTGAGGGTTATAGCTCAGGTTCTGATACTATCGCTGGCATTTTCTGGTTAAATGACTTTTCCCTTCGGTAAGTGTCACTTTTCTTCCCTGTGAAATGGAGCGATTAGACTGAATGAGCTCTAAGGTCATTGAATCTCATAACAGAAAAGATTTTCAGAACCATGTGGCTCAATCCCCTTCATCACCTAGTGTATTGCCCATCATTCTAAATGTCGACCTAAACATAAACTAACCCTGCTTCCATAGCATTCTGAAGGCCTGCTGAACTCCATCCAAGCTGAAGGTTAAGAAGGGTTTGTATATGTGAGTGGATATAATTTGTGGGCAAGTGGGTGGGATGGATTGCACAGATTAGGAAGCTGTCATAAAAATGCTGAATTCAGACTTTATACTATTCAGACCAATAGAGGACAATTTGCACATAGAGATACATGTCATGGGGATGTGTGGGTATAAATGCAAAAACTCCATACGTATGAATCATGTCATGCAGATCAAAGTTTAGCTGATGTTCACCAACCAAAGGTCAAGCATTTTAGTTATCTGTCTGTTCCTAAGGTTAATGGTCTTAAGTAAAGCCCTTAGCCTATTAAGAAGCCACTAGTCTATAGGGTCTCCATTCTAACATTCTATGCTGTAAAGTCCCTTCCAACTGACATTCCCTGTATTTCCATCAGAAAATAGACTAGCAGAAGGGAGCAGGTTGCTGCTAAGGAAAATCTTTCCTAGGCCCCCTTACTTCACCATGGAAGACTTCCTGTTGCAGAGTGGGGGTCCTCTCCCTTTCCCCACATCCACATTCCCCTTGAGAGCTGACATTTTCATTTCTGGACCAGCCTGACCCCGGGCTTGTTCTCTGACCCATTCTGACCGGGTGCTGGCCCCTGTGTCCTCAGTGCTATGTGGCCCCCCTCCAGCGGTGGAGAACGCCTCGCCAGTCGGCCCTCGGAAGGCCAAGTACAGTATCCACTCGAGTGTGCGCTACCAGTGTGACCAGGGCTTCACGCAGCACCACGTGGCCACCATCAAGTGTCACAGCAATGGAAAGTGGGACCGGCCCAAAATTGTCTGCACCAAACGTAGGTGACCTCCCCCCCTCCTCGCCCCAGCCCTCCCCGACCCACGTCTCCTCGCAGAGGCAGCAGGCGAGCCCGGTGCAGACGGGTGGCCAGGTGGTGTAGGAGTGGGAAAGGAAATGGGGTAAGGGTGGGGGTGAGGGGCGCGCTGCTCACTGGGACTCCCCGCCACAACCAAACCCTTAGAAGACACCGGTAAGAGTGACGCTCAGGGCGCAGAGCTCGAGGCTCACTAGGGGGTGCTCCGCCATGCAGCACGTCCATCACACACGCCCCCTCCTCCGGCGGGACGCCCAGAGTGCCTCTACCCGAGCCCCTGGAGCTCCAACAAGATAATGTAGGGAAACTGCAAGCTCTGTCCCCGTGTGTGTGTGTGTGTGTGTGACCATCTCTCTCCTCTGTAATGTGCATCTCCTTGCTTGTTTATCTTCTCCCTCCCTCTCTTTTCTCTCTGACTCACTCTCTGTGTCTGTGTCTTTCTTCTCTCTGTGTACTTCTTTGTCTCTGTTTCTCTGTCTCCCTCTATCTCTGTGCCTGTCTCCCTCTCCTCTCTCTATCTCACCATCTCTTTCCTCTCTCTTTTTTTCTGTCTCTCCTCTGTGTTTCTTTTTTTTCTCTGTTTCCCTCTCCTCTCTCTGTCTCACCATCTCTTTCTTCTCTGTTTCTTTTTTCTGTCTCACCATCTCTCTCCTCTCTGTTTCTTTTCTGTCTCTGTCTCCCTCTCCTCTCTCTGTCTCACCATCTCTTTCCTCTGTTTCTTTTTTTCTGTCTCTCATTTCTCTGTATCTGTCTGTCTCTGTCTCTATATATGCATATATATCATATCTCATATATATTATACATATGTAATATATCACAATATTTATACATATATACATAAGTATATATATAAATTTATATATAAAATATACACATTTCCTATTGTAGTTATTAGAAGTCAGATAACATAATGGATAGAGTGCTACACTTGGAAGTCAGGAAGATAAATTCAAACCCTGCCTCTCACACTTACTAGCTAGTGGGGTGACCCTACATAGTCCCTTGACTTTTCTGTGCCTCATGAAGGACTTGGGTTTGGTGGCCTCTAAGGTCCTTTCTTATCTTAACTATGCTCCTGTGGTGCCTTGGGAGTAACCTGCTCCTCTCCTTTCCCAGTCTTTCACCATTCTTTAAGCAGTCAGGTTGAATCCAAATAGAAAGTGGACTATCAATTTCCACAATAAGCATCCCTGTGGCTGCATATTGACTTAGCTTTAAAATGCAATGTTCTCCATGTCATGTTATGTTTTTATTTATTTTGTAAAATAGTTCCCAATTATATTTTGATCTGGTTGAGGCCATGCTGGGGAGCATCCTGGGCCACATGTAGCCATGTATTTCACACTTCTGCTTTCAACCATGGCTCTTGGGTTATTCTCTGTAATATTCACAGCCTCTTAAGCACATCACATGCCCTTCCATTGCCCTTGAGATGACCATAGTTTTAATTCCTGGAAAACTATAATACTTCATGCCTCACGCTCATGCAGTATGACTCTTCTCTGTAAGAGTATGATCTTGGAAAAGACTGGCTTTTGTTCCAGGATGAAGCTTGGGTCGTTTTAAAGCCATGCCTAATTTCACAAAAGCAGTTCACAAAAGAGTATTTGCTCTCTTCCTTTTTCTCTTCTCTTTCTCTTCTTCCTTCTCTTCTCCTTCCTCCTCTTTCTATTCTTTTTTCTCCTTCTCTTCCTCCTCTTCCTCTATCCTCCTCTTTCTCTTGTTCCTTATCCTTCCCCTCTTCCTTCTTTCAATTCCAGGCCTGGAATTGCCCATTTCCATTGAAAATGAGAAAGCAGCATATTTCAAGAGCAAGAACACTGCTCTGAAAGTATAATACCTGGCTTCAAATCTTTTTTCTATAACTTGTAATGCTTTCCCTCCTCCTGTCAGTCTACTGGTTTTCTTCATGTCCCAGCTAAAATTCTACTTTCTACAAGAAGTCTTTCTCAACCCCCCTTAATTCTAGAATCTTTTTTCTGCTGATTAATTCCTATTTCTCTTGTCTAGATCTTATTTGTATATAATTGTGAACTCACTATTTCACAAAATTGCTGGGAAAACTAGAAAAATATGTCAGAAACTCGGCATAGACCTACATTTCACATCCCATGCCAAAATAAGGTCCAAATAGGTACATGATTAGGCATAAAGGGTGATACTATAAGTAAATTAGGAGAACAAGGGATAGTTTACTTATCAGATCTTTGGAGAAAGGAGGAATTTATGGCCAAAGAAGAACTAGAGACATTATGAAATGCAAAATGGACAACTTTGATTACATTAAATTAAAAGTTTTTGCACAAACAAAACCAACACAGCTAAGATCAGAAGAGAAGCAGAAAGCTAGGGGAAAAATTTTACACCAGTCTCTCTAATAAAGGCCTCATTTCTAAAATATATAAAGAACTATATCACAAAAATATATATAATTGTTTGCATGTTTTCTCCCCATTCATGAGCTCCTTGAGAAAAGGAATTGTCATATATGTGTGTGTGTATGTATGTGTATGTGTGTGTGTATAATTTATTTCATTAAATATTTTCCAATGACGTAAAATTTTTAGCATTTATTTTTAAAAATTTAAATTCTAAATTTTGTCTCTCCTGCTTCTCTCCCTGCTCTCTCTTGAAAAGGCAAGAAATTTGATATTAATTATACATGTAAAGTCATGCAAAACATATCTCCATATTAGCTATGTTGGAGGGAAGGAGGGAAAGAAGGAAGGAAGGGAGAAGAGAGAGAGAAGAGGAGAGAGAAAAGAGGAGAGAAAGAGAGGAAGAGAGGAAGGAAAGAGGGGAAAAAGAAGATAAAGTTTTTAAAAGTGTGTTTCAATCTGCATTCAAAGTTCATCAGTTCTCTCTCGAAGTAAAGAACATTTTTCATTGTGGATCCTTTGGAATTGTCTTGGATCATTGTATTGATCAGAGTAGTTACATGATTCACAGTGATCATCCTTATAACATTGTTGTTTCTATGAACAATGTTCTTAAGGTTTTGCTCACTTCATTTGAGGGAGGTCACATAAATCTTGAAGAGACTGTTTTTTGTCTTTGTATTCCCAATGCTTAGCCCATGCCCAGCATAGAGCAGGCATTTAATAAATGTTTATTGACCACTTCCTATCTTGAATGACCTTTAGCAAGTTACTTAATTTCCATGGTCTATATCTAAAAAGTGAGGTTCCTTTTAGTTCTATGTTTCTGGTCTATCCTATATGTGCCCATTGCATGGGGTATCATCGACCAGCTACATATCAGTCTCTATACAATAGTCATTTTTTATCCCCTTGGTTTTTTCTGTGTTGATAGTCAAGTTGACCCCTTTTAAGTGGTTTTGGATCTCAGGTGGGAGGCTCTACAATGCTGTCACAATGCCATCCAGAAACAGAAGCTTCTGGGCAATTTCACCTTCTATATAAAATTTCTCTCCTATTTGGACCATACCCAAGACACCCTCCAGGATGGTGACAAATGCCTTTGGCAAGCACACAGTACTTGGTGTGATGCCCCAGGTGACATTTATAATCAAATGATCATCAACCAAAGTTATCTCTGTCACATCTTTTAAGAAATATTGAATGGTTTTGACAAAAGCACAGGAAACACTTTGTTGGAAGAGAACCTTCAGAGAGGTGCTTCACAGTCTTGGATCAAATACTCTTTCTTTCTAGTCTACAAACAATGAGGTCAAGCAGAGCTGCTTCCTTCAGTCAGCTGTGACATGGTAAAGATGTGGGTGTAGAATATAATTTACAAAAACCTGCCAGGTTCCCTTCTCAGATTTTTATCAAGTGCTTTCTCACAGCATGTATATAATGTGGCCATTAAAAATTTTGTAGAAATTGGAAAGTAGATCATATGGTTCAGTAGTCATTCATATGAATTATTTTCAATATTTAAGTTATTAATGTAATTATTAAATTTAAATTAAATTATTTAGATTATATTTACTTTGCTCAATCATGAAGCATTTTTAAGTGCTTACTATGTGTCAAATATTTTACTAAGCTCTGGGGACTCAAGGAAAGGCAGAAATAGTCCCTTCCCTCAAGGAGCTTAGATTCTGATGGGGGAGACATCATGTATCTATCAAGGCATATACAAGATACATGGAGAGTAGATGGAAAGTAATCTTAAAAGGGAATGCTCTAACAGCTAAGGGACCCAAGGGAAAAGATCTCTTGCTAAAGGTAGCATTTGAACTGAGACTTGAGGAGAGATTCTAAGAGGCAGAATTGAGGAGAGAGAGCATGCCAGAGAGGGGGAGCTTCTGTACTTTAAGGATTCCCTAGTATTCATGTTCCTTCTGCCAACACAGATTCTATACTTTTTCTGGCTTCATAGACAGCCTTTAAAAGATCTTGCACTGAAAAAACCAGTTAGCCAATCTGGTGATAAATTTCTTAATATGTAGCCAGGCTGGTCCTTTAACAACAGACACATCATCTGACACTACACCTAAACTCCAAGTCTTTCTAGCTTAGTTGAACTTGCCAATATCTTTGAATTCTTCTAAATAAATGATAACTGTTGTTTGTGTCATCATCATTGTTGTTATTGACATAACCTTCAAGAATCTAGGGCCATTTCCACATCACAATGAGGAATTTTTTAGATATCATCATATCAACATCATTATAGTAGTGGTGATAGTAGTAGTCGTAGTAGTAGTGATGATAGTAGTAGTAGTAATAGTGATGATAGTAGTAGTAGTAGTAGAAGAAGAAGAAGAAGAAGTAGTAGAAGTTCTAATATTACCATCCTTGGCATGCCATATGTAGTACTAAGAAATCTTAGTAAGGAAAAAACAAATTCCCAAAAATATTTTTTGTTGTTGTTGATTAACTATGTCTCCTCATGACTCCATTTTCTTAGCAAAGATATTGAAGTAACTTGCCATGCCTTTCTCCAGCTCATTATTTAATAATAGAAGAAGAAAGTAGTAGTAGTAATAGTAGTAGTAGTAGTGGTGGTGGTGGTAGTAGTAGTGGTAGTAGAAGAAAAAGAAATCAGTAGTAGTAGTAAAAGAAGAAGTAGAAAGTAGTAGTAGTGGTGGTAGTAGTAGTAGTAGTAGTAGTAGTAGTAGTAGTAGAAGAAGAAGAAGAAGAAGAAGAAGAAGAAGAAGAAGAAAACAATAGTAGTAGTAAAGGAAGAAGTAGAAAGTAGTATTAATAGAACAACAACAAGAAGAAATCAGTAGTAGTAGTAGTAGTAAAAGAAGTAGAAAGTAATAGTAGTAGTAGTAGAACAATAATAAGAAGAAAGCAGTAGTAGTAGTAGTAAAAGAAGTAAAAAATAGTAGTAGTAGTAATAGAATGAAAAAAAGAAAGTAGTAGTAATAGTAATAATAAAAGAAAAGTAGTATTAGTAGTAGTAGAAAAAGAAGAAGTAGTAGTAGTAGTAGTAGTAGTAATTGGGCAGCTAGCACCAGCCCTGAAGTCAGGAGGCCCTGAGTCCAAATCTGGCCTCAGACACTTAACACTTCCTAGCTGTGTGATCCTGGGCAAGTCACTATTGCCTCAGCAAAAATAAAATAGGAGTAGGAGTAGGAGTAGTAATAGTAGTAGAAGAAGAAGAAGATAGTAGTAGTAGTAGAAGAAGAAAGTAGTAGTGATAGAAGAAAGTAGTAGTAGTAGTAGTAGAAGATAGTAGTAGTAAAAGATAGTAGAATTAGTTATAGTAATTGTTGTAGTTGTAGTAGTAGTAATGGTAACATTGATAACATTTTTAAAAATTTAATTGTTAACATTATTCTCTTCATCAAAAATAGTATATGTCCACCTATTTAGATTCTAATATTACAGTCCCTGGCATACCATATGTGGAATTAGAAATCTTAGTAAAGAAAAAACAAATCTCCCAAAATATTTTTTGTTGTTGTTGATTAACCATGTCTCCTCATGACCCCATTTTCTTAGCAAAGATATTGAAGTGACTTGCCATGCCTTTCTCCAGCTCATTTTACAGATGAGGAAACTGAGGCAAAAAGCATTAAATGGCTTGCCCAGGGTCACACAGCTAGTAAGTGTCTAAATCATATTTGAACTCAATTCTTTCTGACTCCCAGGCTAGCATTCTATCCACTGTGCCAAAGACCATAAGGACAGTTGAATTAGCCCAAGTATTTACCTAGAGGAAGTCCCTTATGTAGTATTGTCAAAATGTATAGAGATATCTGAGCAGCACTGTGATTAGAGTACTGTACCTATTGCTAGGTCATCAGGAAGGCCTGGGTTCAAATTCCAGCTTCAGACACTTACTAGATAGGTGATCTGGGGCAAGTCCATAAATTTCCCTCAACCACAGGTTCCCCATCTCTAAAAGGAAGATAACAATAGCACCTGCCTGATAAGGCTGTTGTGAAAATCAAATGAGCTAATATTTGTAAAGTGCTTTGCAAACTGTAAAGTACTATATAAATGCTAGCCACTGTTATACTAGCTGAAAAAAGGATATGAAAAACTTGGGGGAAGATTCAAAGATGTTGCCACACATTATAATTTCCCAAAAGGCTATTAAGAGAATACCACTAACTACTGACCCATATTTATGCCTGCTTTCCCATCTCTAACAACCTTTGAGAATAATCTACATACATACCAAGGGGATCCTTGACAAAGTTATGAGAAAGGAATAAGCAGGCTTTCCCAGATGGTATTTTAAAGCATCTTTACCATTACACAGCTGACTATCTCACTGTGCTCATTTGTAAACTCAAAGGAATACAACATCAAAGTCTTCCTTCCAACAAGTCCTATGAATGTCTTATGAATATCTAAAAATCATACATGATTCCTTGAAAGATACAAAAACAGATCTCTCTGATTATTACTATCAAGCAGAACATAAAACAAGATGTATGACATTTGCCAAATTTATCATAGAGAATATCTAGCTCAGTCCAAATAAAAGAGGTAAGAACCCCCAGATGCTTCTATTTACAAATGATATTGGGTTGATGACATCAAGCCTCGGAATGTTGCAAAGCCTCCTACATGAGATTCCTAATCACTCAAAGTGATTTGTCTTTTATCTGTACGAAAAGGTTTATAGCAAGCTCTTTTTGTGACGGCAAAGGATTGGAAAATGAGTGAGTGCCCATCAAGTGGGGAATGGCTAAACAAGTTATGGCATATGAAAGTCATGGATATTACTGTTCTATAAGAAATGATGAACAGGCTGATTTTAGAAAAGCCTGGAAAGCCTTACATGAACTGAGCCACAGCAAGATTGTGTGATGATCAACTATGATAGACTTGGTTCTTCTCAGCAATTCAGTGATCTAAGGTGATTGCAAAAAACTTTGGATGGAAAATACCATCTGCATTCAGCAAGAGAAAAAGTTTGTTCTAAAGATTTACATGGGAAAAACCAAGCAGATGAAGATTAGCCCATTGAATTGGTCCATCAGGATTTATCTTTATGTTGGGCAGTGCAGAAGGACAATGCACTGAGCCCAGAATTAAAAAGCAAAAAGACGATAAACGCATTGCTTTGGAGACGTTATGAGCCACTTTTAATGACTCCAACATTTTTCTTGAAACAAAGACTTAGGCACCCATTCCTCATAGGAAAAGAAGATGAGGAACTAGGTCCTGAGAAGTTTAGTGGCCTACCTTAGACAACAGCGGCAAGAACTAAAACACCAATATCTAACCACTTTCCTGAAATAACACTAGGGGCTATTATTAATGCATCTTCCTGAGTTCAAAACTCACTAGCTGTGTGACCACAGGCCAGTCACTTAACTGTATTTGTTATTTTCCTTATCTGTAAAATGAACAGTATTTTTGCCAAAAACAAAACAAAACAAAACACAAATGAGGTCATGAAGAGTTGGACACAATTGAAAAACAGTTAAATGAACAACAAAGGCTAAATGTTCCCCTTTCAATTAAATATTTTTTCAATCATATGAGACAGTGGGATGAAGGGAGGAGGGTAATATGTATTTAACTTACCTTATTCACTAACAACTCTTTTTCCCATACAGAGCAAAAGTTAACTTCAGGCTACCCCCATGTGAATAATCAAGGAGTCTAAATTTATAAGGTTTGAAGTAAAGAATTTTGCCCATATTTGTTTCTCTCTCCCTGTAGCTCGTAGGTCACACCGCCTACGGCGCCATCACCACCACCACCAGCAGCATCACCACCAGCATCATCACCATAAATCCCACAAGGAACGGAGAAAACACAAGAAGCATCCCAAGATGGACTGGGAGAAGGAGGAGGAAGACAACTTCTGCTGAAGGGCTAAGGCATAAGAAGCACAACCCCAATTCCCACTCTGACAGAACCCTCGCTCTTTCCCAATCTCCTTTGTAAAAAGCCCTCTCCATCCCTGTTTCTCACTCCCACAAGGTTCTCCCATGTATTTGAAGCATGGTCTGATCTACAACAGACCTTTGGTGTAATGTCCTAATCAAAAGAAGAACAATCAGAAAGGGTATATTATGCTTTGGTTTAACCTTCTGTTCACAAGGCTGATTGTTTATTTGTAGTAAGGGAATTTGGCACATGAAAATACATTTGAATTTACTTTCGAGAATTTTTTTTCCCACTTTGGGAACCAAGAATAGCTAACGCACTATTGTGCCAGTGGCCTAGTCAGAGCTGAAACTTTACCTAAAATGATTATTCTTGAGAAAAGAAGGATGACAAAAATGTGTACATGACTTTGATTGTTCTCCCTCATCATGGACATTAACTGTTAGATTTTTATGACATGACAGACACACATCTACACACCTACATGTGTGTGTATCTTATTTTGGTCTGAATATAAGATTTAACAGTTTTTTAATCACAACCTCTCAATTCTTGTAGTATACCACTATCCATATCCATACCCACTCAGTTACTCAAAAACGCTTAACCTTTAACTAGGATGGGACGATACTTTTAGAATGTTATGGGAGTGGGGTCAATTTATAGTCAGGGTTGACCTATATTCAGAGCAATATGACAGGTGATGGAAGGAGGTTGGATTAGATGGACTTTAAAATCCCTTCCAACTCTGAGATTCTACAACTCGGATACTAAAATTCTGTGTGACATGTAAAGATTCCATGATTCTGAGATTCTCTGATTCTCAGACTCTGTGATTGGCAGAATCTATTATTCATATTATCGAAGAATCTTTGATTCTAAGGTTCTGTGATTCTGAGTTTTTATGATTCTATGATTCTAAGACTCTTTGCTTGGCAGGATAACAGGATGACTTGGACTGGCAAGGCTCTGGTTCCTTCATACCTCTTGTCTTCAAGATGCCAGACCTAGGGGATCTGGACAGCTAGCCAGGCCTTGAAGCTCCTTGCCAGTCTGAGGAAGGGGCCAGTTTGTCTACACCTCTACCCCCATTCCTCCATAGCTCAGGCATTAATAGTCTCCCAGACTATATCTTCACCCTAAGCTCTTCCTTATCTCCTCTCTAGCCATTCCCCATTCCCCACCCCACAACTCTCTCCAATTTCCCCCTCCCACCTTGTGCCCATTTCCAGCGGCTGGCTGGTTGAATAGAAATGCATAAAACTCAAAGTAGCAACACCCACCTGTGATCGTATTGTAGAAAGGTTTGCAGTATTAAAAAAAAAAAAAAAAAAAAAACACAAACACACACACACTTTTTTTAAAACAGGTTTTTTGTTTGTTTTTTAAAACAAAGATGTGAGAAAGAATGAGTGTTTCTCCCAGTCCAGAGAAGCCCTTTCCCTTCCCAGACCCCGTTCCTATTTTTAGCTCAGAACCATAACAAGCAGAACAGTGAATTGTACCCAGTGTGAAGTGACAAGTCTTAGTACCACAGTCTGGGACATAGTCCTCATTGAGCCTAGTGGAGTCAGTGGAGGACAAGCCCAGTCTGCTGCCTGAGTCCCAGACAATACAGGGTATATTATGGCTGAAAGACCAAACATAGGATCATCGCCCTAAGCTGATAAGAACAAGGAGCAAATCCAGTATTCTGGGTTCTGTATATATTTCCTAGTTTTTAAAAAAATCATTTTTAAAAAATTGTAAATGAAAGAGTAGGCTTTGATCATAAGTTTTAATAGGGGGAGAGTTTCAACTGAGCCTGGGTTCCTGCTGTGAGAATTTAAACAATGCTTTTATCACAGGTGGTAATAGGCTCTCAGGAAGATGGGGCATTTGTTAAACGATGGGGGAGGGGGGAGTGCAGAAGGGATGGGGGTCATGATACTTAGCACTAAGGGGAGACAAAGAAAAATAAGACATAGTCCCCACTTCTGAAACTTGACAATAGATGTTCAAACAGGACCCTAATTTGGAATTTTTCTCTTTATTTTTTCCTGCTATGAACATGAACTGTCGTTCAGTCTCTAAAGTGGTCCTATCGAGCCACAGTCTGGTGCTGGTTTTGTCCTTTTCTTCCAGGAGAGTCCATAAGTTTCCATTCAAAGCCTTTTCTACATTTAAATGAGGCCGGGAAAAGATATTCATGATTATTTGCCTACCCATCTTCCCTTTCTCTTTGGACTCACTGTAACTTTGGTCTCTTCTTAGTCTCTGATTTTTCTGCCGCCATCTCATGGCCCCCTCCCCGGCTGGGGGAAATATATCTCTCTTTTTTTTCCCCCCTCAACGGGGTTGTTTATTATCTTTGTATGTGGATGCGTGGGTATGCTGTGTGCGTGTGTTTGAAAAGCTTTGGACTCAGCTGGTTTTGCTGTGACTACAGTGTTCCGTAGGCCTGTGGTATCTGACACTGTGCATTGGTGTGCTCTCTTGGACATTTTAATAAATTTTTTTAACAGTTCAACCTACTTGTCGTCTCCTCCTTGGCTCAGCTGTCAGGATTGGTAACCATCCTATCATAGGTTTCTAGGGACTGGTGGTTCAGGCTCAGCTTGGTCGGCATCTCCCAAGATGCTTCAACACTCAATGTATTAGTCATAGTATACTGGAAAGAATTCAGAACTCGGACTTGAAAGATCTGAGTCTGCATTGACTATGTGACCCTGAAAGTAATTTAGCTTCTCTGAGATTCAATCTGCAAAATGGGATAATATTATTTATATGACAGGGATTATAAGGAAAAAGGTCTGTACTCCTTATATAGACTATATAGTAATAGATAAACATATCTAATAATAATAATAAGTAGACTGTAATCGATATAATAATAGACTAGATATAATAGACCAGTGATGGATAGATATAACAATAGACTATATGATATAATAATAGACTGTATAAATATAGTCTTTAGATAGAAAAATGAGCTGTCATTTTCATGGTATTAGTTTGAATAGTCAGTAATGAATTAGTCTGAAAAGATTTGCTTCCCAAATTTGCTGCATGTAAAATCACATTAAAACTAGATTTATGTTCTTACTCACTTTTCTCATCACTGCTTCATCTGTGAGGAAGACAAAAAAAAAGAATCCCTAATGATAAAAATGAATAAACACAACTGTTTTTATTTTAAACGATTAGATTCATGTCCATTAGAATGTAAGCATCCTGAGGGCAACTACTCCATTTGCTTTTTCTGTATCCCCAAAGCTTAACACAGTGTCCAACACTCCGAAAACAGTTGGCAAATGTTTAATTCATGGCAGTGACTCCAGCCACTGACAGTTATTAGTTTGGTGACTCTGGATGTGTCACTCAACCTCAGAATCCCTTAGTTGGAATCTTTACAAAGTGTTAAGACATTGGAGTTGATAGAGACAATAGTTATCTGGTTTGGCATGGTTCAGTGTGATTGATTTGATCTTAGAAAGAGATATTTTGGGCCAGAACTTCTATCAGTTGTACTTAGTACTTTGTTTCAAGTTCTAGCCCAAAATATCTCTTTCTAAGATCCAATCAACTCCAATGGCTTAACAGTTTGTAAAGATTCCAACAAGAATCCTTTATGTAGAACTCCCTCTATAGAGAACATCTCAGGCCTTGATACCTTCTTCATACCAAATGAGATAATCAACATTTATTAAGTGTCTACTTTGTGCCATGCACTGGGCTAAGTGCTGGGGATACAAAAAGAGACAAAAGACAGTCCCTACCCTGTAGCTTAAGGATCTAAATTCAATCATCTGCAAACTTTTAAAGCACTAGAGA
Organism: Sarcophilus harrisii; assembly: GCF_902635505.1. Taxonomy (NCBI): domain Eukaryota; kingdom Metazoa; phylum Chordata; class Mammalia; order Dasyuromorphia; family Dasyuridae; genus Sarcophilus; species Sarcophilus harrisii. Next base: position 657,082,919 of record NC_045426.1, read on the forward strand.
AATATTAGTTATTATTATTTATGCAGAGGGGACTCTAGCTTCTTGAAGTCTTGGATAGATGCTACAAAGCTGGAAAGGGTTTGAATAAGGGCCCAGTTAGATTTAGTATCTACTGCCCAAACACCAGCCATGTTAAGTGTAGAGGAGGAAGTCATCACTCAAAAATTAATCATCAGGAGGTGGACCCATTTCAAAATCATAGAATCTCATCAGAATTCCCCTCTTTGACAAATATCTAATAAGGGGTTACCAAGTATCCCCTTGAAATCAACAATAGAGGGATCTGCTGCCTGTCTGTGGCGGTTCCAAATGTAACAAAGACCTTCCTCTAAATTACTTAAATTACTTAACCTGATAATCACTTCAGATGATTTATTTGGAGACTAATGATACCGACAGAAGAGACCTTGAAAGTATTGCTAAGGCTATGAAGTCCTGGGAAAAGAATTGAAGATGTGTTGTTCGATGCCTGTGAAACCTGGACAGTTTACCAACACCATACCAGGAAACTAAACTGCTTCCATTTGAATTGTCTTAGGAATATTCTGGAGATCACCTGGCAAGATATGGTACAGGACAATCTCTGAAACTCTCCTGCAGAGAGAGCAACTCTGATGGGTTGGCCATGTTGTTTCAATGTCAAATATACATTTATCTAAAAGTCTATTTTATGGAGAACCCTCTCACAGGGAAAACCGCAGAAGAACTCTCATAAGGACACCCTCAGGGTTTCTCTGAAGAACTCTGGAATCAATTGTGAAATGAGGGAAATACCAGCGCAGCATGGAGTGCCCACATCAAAGAAACCATTGTGCTCTATGAGCAAAGCAGAATTACAGTAGCTCAAAAAAAATGAGATATAAGCAAATTTAGAGACTCTTCCATCCCAAATGTTCACATGGACTATTTGTGCCCAACCCATGGCAGAGCCTTCCAAGCTCATATCAGTCTGATCAGCCACAGTTGGACACACCGTACCTTGACTCCAACATGATGTCATTTTGGTCCTCTTTGAAAATGAGGGATAACAACCAACCAATGGATGGTAGAATTCGGCACAGAAAGGCAGATTTGGGAAGTAAATAATTGGCTAAGTATGTCTTGACTGAGATAGGGATTTGGATTTCTGGACCACAAATTAAAATATAGAAACAATGAATTCTCAATCAGGGTTGATGAAGTATCCCTAACAAAACTTTTGCTTGGAGTCTTGTGAATTTTATGAAAAGGGTTTTAAACTGAAAAGGGACCAGAAGGAAATTGCTAACATAGATCTGGAAAATTTGGTACCACAGAGAGTAGTAGGCACATTATAGGGGAAAGACCAGAAAAAGAGGACTAGTAATTCATTGACAACAGTAGCCAAAAAAAAGAAGTTGTTGATGACATTTCCATCTATGTGCAAATGTCCAAAGTGGGATTAGTTAAAAGAATGAACTAGAGATCCTGATGCCAGGAGTTCAATCTAACCTCACAGACACAAGGTGGGATAGGGCTTGTGACCAGAACTTGGGTCAGAATAGATCAAGGTGCGTTTGTGGATAATATATTCAAATACAAACAGGAGTTATGAGTGACATGGATAGAAGAGCCATAGAAAATGCCTCTGCTAGTTGTTGTCTCTTCCAAAATATTAAAAATGAATTATATGTTATCAAAAAGATTTGTAACAGATAGCACTGAGGAGAGATGAAAATAGGCTTAATTTCTCCTTTAACATTTCATGGGGCTTTCTTTTTCCTGGAGCTAGTTCATACCTCAAAGGGGTCAAATTAGTTTGGCAAACATGCTATATCCAAGGAGACATAAAAACAGAAGCCAATCCTGCCTCAGATCGGAAGTCTATTCTAATACCATTCTTTTTTCAAGAAGAAGCCCAAAACTGCCAATGGAAGTTTTGGCCCGCTCACAGCATGCAATTAGCACTTTGATGTACTGTGGCCTGGGATGGCCAACCAAGAGGCTTTTACTAACTTACACTGCTTTATCTAAAGTTTTAATTAGAATACTAAGACTCAATGGTTGTCCTGTCACCAAAGAATAGAATTGGAACCCTTGATCTCTGTTGGAATATCAGGAGATCTCAATGCCCTTAATTCCACCCTGCAAAAGAAAAACTGAAGTGAAGCTGGGGATTGTTACTGTGGTAGTAACGTAGTTACAGGGATAGTTATGTGATAGTAACATAGTTACAGTACTATGAGAGGTAGCTAGATGGTACAGTGGATAGAGCATCAGGCCTGGAGTGAAAAGCTGAGTTCAAATGCAGCTTCAAACACTCAATAGCTACATGACTCTGGACAAAATACTTAACCTTTATTTAACTGTTGTTTCATCTGTAAAATAGGGATGATGATAATAGCACCTATTTTGCAGGATTGTTGTAAGGATTAAAAGAGAATGATTGGAAAGTGCTTAATACAATGCCTGGCAAATGGTAAGCACTGTATAAATGTTAGTCATTATTATTATTGCCAGAAGAGATAGCACTCTCTATCAATCCAATTGGTCTGTAATGGCTTATGCTCTCCTTGTGAACTTTTGAACATCTACAACTTAAATTAAACTGCTTTCTTCACCTAGAATGCCTTCTACCCTCCTCTATAACTGTCTAAATTCTAACCATCTTTAAAGGTTCAGCTCAAATCTGACTTCTACCTTTAAGTTTTCTTCGATATTCCCAGTTCAAAGTGAATTCTCATTTTTGAGGCTTCTTCTAACACTTACTTCATTTAGTAAAACCATGACTGTTTGACAGGGTATTATTAGTTACCCTTTTAATGTGTATCAGTTAAGTCTCCTGAACCAACTTCTAAAAGCCTTGTAAGAAAAGATTGTGTTTATCACTTCTAGATTTTCCCCACAGGGGAATAGCACTCAATTCATCTGGATGATTGCTTACTGGGTATATGATAGAGTGGATTCTTTTGCAAGTATAAGTTGAACTAGATCAGTGGTTCTCAAACTTTTGTTTTCAGTATTTTTATACTATTAAAAATTATTGAGGATCTGTCCAGAAAGTTTTTAAGTGGGTATATTTATATATGTTTCCTATATTAGAATACAAAATCCTAATTATTAGAAATAAAAACTAATTTTGAATTTGTAAAGGTTTTCAGAGATACCCCCAAGGTTATCTGGACCATACTTTGAGAACCACTGAATTGGACAGTTAGCTCTAAAATTATGTGACTATATAACATATGAATGCTAAGAAGATATAAGAACTTTAGAGGAGAAATAGTAGAGAGCATCTACAGAAGGAAAAAAGAAGTGATGCTGTTATATAAATATATTCTATAGACCACCTGGATAGAAGAATTAGATAAATTTAATTAGATAAAGATTTAATTAGATAATTAGATAAAGATTAGATAGTTTAAGATTAAGAAATATATTGCAAATCTGCTACTTACCCAGAAGCATGCTATTGTAGTGATGGCAGACTTCAACTATCAAACCATTTGTTGGTGTATTCTCTACCAAAAGCAGAAAAGTTGATAAAGTTGTAATTGGGAAAAATTTCCCTTGGGAAAAAAATTTCATCTTTCAGTATTTGGAAAATGTGAAAAAGGAAATTTATATTCTCAGATGGATTCTGACCAAGAAAGAGAAACTTTGTTTTCAAATTGGAAAAGACAAGAACCTTAGGAACAAATAGTCATTCTGTTATTTAATCAGTCCAACCAACGGGAGTTTATTAAATGCCACCATAGAGTTTGTGACAGAGAAAAAAAAGGAATCTGGCTGTGTATAGCCTAACATGTTCCCTAGATTTTGAATGAGCAGGTTTCAAAGGGTTTGGGGAAAAGAGAGGTCATATCCAATGATCTAATATGTTGAAGAAGTCAACTGGAGTCAGATAGGTCACTCTCAACAATAAAATTGTGAATCAAAATATTTCCAAGGAGTAGGAGGAAGGGGGAGAGTTGCCTAAAGAGTCTAAGTTGGAAACACAAGGAATTCCTTGACCAATGTGGATTTAAAGAGAGGTTTAAACTATCAGGTAGTAATAGAACTATAATATCTAGCCATCATTTAAACTGTGTTTTAAGGTATGCAAAGTGCTTTACATCCAATACCTCATTTAAGTTTCACAGCAACCCTGTGGAGTAGTTATTTTTTTATCTCCATTTCACAGATGAAGAAAATGAGGCAAGGATAAAAGTGAAATGATGGTCACACAGACAGTAAGAGTACGATGCAGGATTTAGAATTGGGTCTTTCAGACTCTAAGTCCTGTAACTACAGTACAGTACTACTGTTCCAGTAGTTCTGTAGTAATTCCATGTAGGAGCTGCCTACTACTGGCCATTAGCCTGATTTTATTCACCAGGAAGATGGGTCTCAGGAGTCAAGAAGAACTAGATTCAAATCTTTCCTCACTATGTGACCTCGTGCCACTATGTGCCATTTAACCTCTTGGACCTGAATTTCCTCACTTGAAGGGCTTGGAACAGAAGAATTCTGAGATCCCTTTCAGCCCTAAATGTAGGGTCCTATGATCCTCGGAGTGGATGCATTGGGGAAGGGTCAAGATAAATTTCTATCTTCCAGTTGCATTTTTCTTTGAGTGATATTGCCGCCTTGTCACTCTAGCAGAGTTCTTAACTTGAAGTCTTTGAATATTTTTTATTTTGTTTTGTTTGTTTTACACTTGGATAACTTGCATTTCAATATAATTAGTTTCTTTTGTCATCCTGTGTGTTTTGTGTTTTGCATTTGGAAAGAGAGAAAATAAACATTTATACAGCACTTACTAAGTGTCATGCTCTATGCTAATAAGCATTTTACAAATATTTTCTTATGATCCTCACAATAATCTTGGGAGGTAGGTGCTATTATAGCCCTCATATTTTATGGTGGGAAAACTGAGGCAGACAAAGACTGGTAAATGTTCCCGAAATTGGATTTGAATTCATGTCTTGCTGTTTGTAGGCCCAGTATTCTATCTCATACACTGCACCATTTAGCTGCCATTTAAAAATATTATTCTGAGAAGAAGTCCATAAGTTTCACCAGACAGGCTGCTAAAAGGATCCAGGACACATAGAAGTATTAATGACTCCTAAAGTGATTAGTGCAGATTTATTCTGAATAGCTCTGTGGCCCCATCCTGTGGTCTGCCCTGCTTCCTCCTTGGATCAGCTGTAAATCATAGAGTCCTAGTTAGATGACCTTGGTAGAAAGGAGTTATTCTCCACAGTAACAGAGAGAACATTCCTAACTATATGTTTTACAATTTGCATTAAAATGATTATGGCAATGAAACAATATGTAATAAAAATCCTACCAGACAGTTCTGATCCCACAGCTTTTCCTAGCCCCAGATAGACCTCAGACACTAAGTTCTTGAAAAGGCATATTTTAGCTTGTTCAGCCCCTCCGGAGTCTCCTTTGGTGAGTAAGTAAAGGAGCATAGACAATACAACACAGTTCCCAACTGATGTTTAACTTATGCCCTCCAAGTTGGATGTTCGTTAGATGAAGACTGAGAAAACCTGGATTTGGGTCCCAATTCCTCATCACAGCACAAGGGTCCTATGTGGAACTCAGTAAGGATGAAGCTCAAAAATCTGGGCCTTTGCCCTTTGGTATCCTGTCTCTGACCACATCCTACCAAAACATCTTATCACTTGTGGAGTAGGGGGAAGAGGCTCCATGGCAACCCACATCATTTAACCCTGGGAACTCCCTGACCTTTATCTTTTTGGTTCAAGTTTTCAGAATCCAAGAAGTATGGCAGCTTAGTTGATAGAGTGCTAGTACTAAAGCTAGTTGAGAGAGTACTAAAATTGACTTAGTGCTACATGGGACAATGTGAAACACCTGAATTCAAATCCTGCCCCAGACAGACCTATTATCTGCAAGCTCCTAGACAAATCATTTCACCTTTCTCATCCTCAGTTCCCTCATATATAAAATGGGAGTAATAATAGCACTTCCTTCACAGGCTATTGGAAGGATTGTTGTAAGGATCAAATGAAGTAATAGATAGATAGATAGATAGTGCTTTAGAAACCTTAAAGCATTATTTAACTGCTAGTTATTGTTATTTTTCATTACATCCCCTCTCTCCCACTACATCCTACATCTTGTCCCCAGAACCTTTTCCTTGACTGCCACATCTCATTACTTCTGTTTGCACACCTCTCCAACTCACCATCTGCAGCCAAAGCTCTGCCATGCCTACTTTGTGGAGGAAAAAAGGCTAACGGGAAAGAGAGATCCTACACGTATAGAAGACAGAAATAGAAACAAGTCATTAAGGATGAATATCAGAGAATAACATAGTTCTGTTAGGATTATTGTGACAAAGTTTAACAGCAACTTCTATGAAAAAATGTCAGTGAACCATAAGGTCAATATGGGTCAACAGTGTGCTATGGTGCCAAAAAGTAGGTATAATTTTCATCTTTCATAAACAGAGTGTTTAGGATTGGGAAAGCCATAATGTTCTCTTCTCTGCTTTAGCTAAAGTATTCAGTTCTGGACCTCACACTTAGGAAAGATGTAGATAAAGTAGAGCATGTCCAGAAGAAGGTGGCTAGAATAGGAGGACTGGAGAATATGCCAGATGAAGAGGTGGGCCATAAGATGGTGCACTGGACCTGGAGTTACTTGCTGAGTGACCCTGGGCAAGTTATAACCTCTATCAGCCTCAGTTTCCTCATCTGTAACGGGATAAAAATAGCACCTATCTCCTAGAGTTTTTGTGAGAAGTAAATAAGATAACACATGTAAAACTCTTCAGAAACCTTAAAGAGCTATAGAAACAATTGCTATTAATATCTGTTGAAGGAATTAGTTATGTTTAGCATGAAACAGACTCCAAGGGAAGGCTTCAAATATGGGAAAGGCTTTTAGGTGAAAAAGCCAGACTTGTTATGCTTGGCTCCAGAGGGCAGACCCAGAAATGGGTGAAAGTTGGAGAAAAGCAGGTTATTATTGTTGCTGCTGTTGCTAGGAACAATAACTCACTTTTTTTTTTTTTTTTTTTTTTTGCTGAGGCAATTAGGGGTTAAGTGACTTGGGTCACACAGAAAAGAAGTATTAAGTATCTGACACCAGATTTGAACTAAGGTCCTCCTGACTTCAGGGCTGGTGCTCTATCCACTGCACCACCTAGCTACCCGTAAAACAACTCACTTTTATATGAAGAGTTTTTTTATATTAAGAGTCTCCTATAATTTCTCCCACATCAATCCCATGAAGGGTTATTACAAATTGTTATTAAGTATTCTATACTCCCATTTGACAGATGAAAACAGCAAGACTCTGAGGAATGAAATGATTTTCTCATGACCAGTTAGTGTAAGGTCTGATGTGGACCTTAGACCCAGATCTATTACAATGTTGCCATTTGTGTTCAAAGTAAGAAAAAAGGCTTTCTAACAATTACATCCAAACAATGGAAGGTACTACCTCCAAAAATAGTAAGTTATTGCTTGTTTAGGTTCTTCAAGCAGAGGCTAGACTTGGGCACATTAGGAAAGGGATTCTTAGTCAAGTCCAAATTGGGCTTGGTCCCTTCTAGTCTCTTCCAGCTCTTAAGAGGGAATTCTGTGAATTTATTTTTTGATTCCTTCAAATACTTGAGTAATTTTATGTATTTTTTTAGTAAATTGCACTCAAAATTGCATTGATTTCAAAGGGATTTCACTGTAAAGGGTGGGTATCTTTTATCTGCATTCAGATCAATACAGTAATCTTATTTATCTTTGTCCACAATTCACAATTCAACAAACTTTTGTTAACTGCTTATTTATGTTGGTAATATGAAGACACAAATAGAACAGCTCCAGCCCTCAAGAAGCTTACATTTTCCTTGAAGGATATGACATGTACCCAGATAAGTAAATGCAAGATTAGAGATAGACAAAAAAACAGAGAGACACACAGAGACAAAGAGGAGGGAGGGAGGAAAGGAGGAAGACAGAGAAAGAGAGATAGAGAGGAGGGAAAGAAAAATAGAAGGGGAGAGAGAGGAGACAGACAGACAGAAACACAGAGAGACAGAAAAAGAGACACAGAGACGGGGGGGAGGGGGGAGAGAAAGAGAAGGGGGCAGATGAGAGTAGAAGAGGGAAAGAGAGACACAGAGAGACACAGAGTCAGAGACAGAAAGAGGCTGAGAGAACATGGACTGGAAAAATGAGGGATGACCTCCCAGTGGAGACAGCTAAGCTAGAACATAAAGGAAAAGGAATCAGGAGGCAGAATTTAATAGGAAATGCACTCTAAGCATTGGAGACGGCTTGTAGATATGCATATAGGTGAGCAATGGCATGGGAAGTCCAGGGAACAGCAACTAGTCTAATTTGGCTGAAATGTAGAATGCACCATGGGGATTAGTGTGAAATAAAGCTGGAAATGACACTTAATAATGATAATTCCCTCCCATGAATTGAATTGAATGCAATATGGGCACAAAGTACTTTTCTCACATCTCTAAGAGGGAAGCCCACCAGGTATTATTATCCTCATTTTTTAGAGGAAGAAACTGGGGCCCAGAGAGAAGTGATTTTTCCTAAGATCACATATGGAGTCAGAGCAGGAGCTGGAGCTCAAAACCAGGCCACCTGACTGCCACCAGAACATGGGCTTTGCCTTACTGATTGAGATAAAGATCACAGCTGCTGTGCTGCTTGCCCTCTGCACACATGCTGACCAAGGGCAGTCGAAAGTCAACTCTGAATTAAAAATCTGCTGTGTTTGGAGCATGGGGAGGGAGGAAAGGAAGTCATTAGTGCAAGCTGGCTGTCTTGGAGCCAAAAAGAGAAGCCCAGCTGTTAGCAGCATCCACAGTCAGTTACAAAGACCTACTCACCCACATCAGATTCCAGTAGATATCCAAGGTCAAATAATCCCCCCCTGAGCTCATCTAAAACAACCCTCATCATCTCAAATCCAATGCATTACAAGAAGCATTTATTAGGAGCTTGTTGTGTGCAAGGCACTGTGTTAGGCACTAAGGAGCGCAAGGATAAAATAAAAAACAGTCCCTGCCCTCAAGAAGCTTACATTCTACTAGAGGGTTATACATGCACAGATAATTATATGCATGAAAATTGAGAATAGAACACTAAGAGCTGCAAGCATCAGAAAAGGGATACTTCTAGGGAGAAACTCCTGCTTTACCCCCTCCTTGGACACTAGATAATGAGAAGTTCTTCCTTGGCTTGTTTTGAAATATCTACCCAACTAGAGAACTTGCTCCAATAATAAATCCCATTCTCTGCATGGAAAAGAGTATCTCCATAGAGTCACCACAAACACACAGACAGTAACCACAAAGAGAAGGCTCTTCCCATTCCCACAGTGGTTTTGTCCATTACCACAAGATGGGAGTTCCATCATTTAACATTTATTAATGTGAGGAGGGCATTTCCATAGCCTCTAGTTTGGGGACTGAAGATGGACCCCCCAAAATATTTAGTGCCCCCTTTCTGTATACAATCTTCTAACTTGATGTCAAACTTATAAAAGGGGCTGACCTTGAGGAGCTGAAAACAGGAGAAGTATCCTGGTGACTCAGCCTGAGGATGCCCCAGGAGACCTGAAGCCCTAAGCAGTCTCCAATTCTCTTTATAGTTGTAAGAGGGAAGCTAAACCTAGATATGAGACCCTGATGAGGGCATGCAGATAAAGCAGGCACAGGCTGAGATGGGTTGGACCTGCACTTTTATTTGGGGCAAGAGAAGGAGGCAAGCAGGATGAGCCTTAGGTCCTGGATGGGGAAGAGCTTCTCCTCCCTAGGCTGACCCCTGGGTGTTGGGGACAAGGGACTGGTGCATGCAATCCTCTTGCTTCCCAGTCATAGTATCAAACATTTGGAACTGGAAGGGACCTTAGAGGTCATCTAGTCTGAACCCCTCATTTTATGGATGAAGAAACTGAGAGGTTACCCAGAGAAGTAAATGTGACTTGCCCAAAATCACAGGTAGTAATTGGCAGAGCGGGGTCCTTAGCTCCAAATCCAGTGCTTCTGTGGCCTATCCCCGTAGGAAGTTCAGGGGGAAAGGAGAAGGGGAGAAGGAAGCAGCTCTTAGGTCCTGCGGACCCAGGCGTTCTGCTTCCCGATTGTCAATGTCCCGAGGCCGCCTGCGGAGTCGGGCGAAGTGGATGCCACCTGGAGGCTGGGGTATCAGTCCCCACAGGGGTGACAGGGCGGCAAGGAAAAGGTCAGTCACTGTGACAAAACGTGGAGGGAGAAGCCAGTCACTATGGCTACAGCAGAAGTTTTCCTTCAGGGGATGGGGCAAAGGTCAGTCACCATAGCAACAGTTCTAAGGACCCTCAGCCCTCATCACCATAGTGACTGCAGAGGACCCCTTCTTTTCCCAGAGAAGGGAACAGGATTCTCGGGGAGGTCTAGGATTCTTCCACAAAGGGTCGGGGCAGATTGGTCTTTTTGTTGAAGTCTTGAGACATCACCACCAACACCCCAGGGGAGGAGGGGTGGAGGCTGAAGTTCCTTCCCTGGGGGCGGAGCAGATGCTGGTCCCCTTGGCAACACCTTTAAAAAAATGCCCTCGTTGGGGAGATTGGAGTGGATGTTGGTCTCCATGGTGACACCCAGAAATCCCTCTGGCCGGGGTGGGGGAACGATCGGATGCCGGTCCCCATGGCAACATCTTAGAAAACCCCTTCCCACAAGGGGAAGAAAAGGGTCCTGGTCCCCATAGCGACACTTAAAAGTCCCTCCCCGGGATTGTGGCAAATGCCAAACCCCTCGGTGACCACTGGGGGAGCCCCTCCCTGGGCCGGCCCCCAGCTAGACATGCAGGGGCCGCCAGGCGCTTGGGTCCCTCCAGCCCCAGCCCCAGCGAGCTGCTCCTGGGTCTGGGGAGCCCGGAGCGCGGTAGCAGTAGACTCCGAAGAGGCGGTGCTTCTTGTCCGGGAAACCGAGGTTTCTCACGCCCGGCCTCTGACCTCCACAGCGAGCCCGGGGGTTGACGATGGGATAGCGCACACTGCCGTCGCCCAGCCAGCCGGCCTCGCAGCGGTCCAGCAACTGCAGCTTCCATGCGGCGTACAGCTGGCCTACCTTGGCCACCGCGGCTCCGCTGCCCGCACACGCCCGCACCGCCTCCGGAAAGCTCACCTTGCGGTAGGGCTTCAGGAAGAAAACCTGACCTGCAGACACGACACACCGGCGGGCCTGGGCTCAGAGCACAGCCTGGTCCAGATTGGCCTTCCCCAGGCCGGCCCCTACCCTTCCCGAGTCCCGAGGCACCACGGGGAACCCGGGCCACCTTGGAACACGAGATTCTCTGACTAATCACCTCACCTTCCCCTTCTCCCGTTCCCCCCCCCCAAAAAAAGCATATCTTTAGAGTAGATTTTCTTGACTTCTCTCCTTCCTTAACACCCTCCTTAGCTCCCCCCTCCCCAACCCCAAAAGCTCCATTGCTCCTCAAGCTTCCCTGTGTAAAGGATCATCCCCTGCCTCATAATCAGGAATCCATTCATACACAACACCTCTCCCAAAAATACAATACACAAAGAGCTCAGATCCACTGAGACAAAGCACAAGTACAGCTACATACCGTATGTCACTCTCACGGGGTCACATCTGGACACTACATCACCTGGGGCTAAAAAGCACAGTCTCATTCATTCATTCATTTGACTGTCACTGAAATTTGTTTAATACTGAGCTTTTGAGCTCTTCTGATAATGTTGGGAAAACCTATGACCCAGACTCACACTTCCCAAAGGTCACGGTCTAGAGCAGTGGTTCTCAAACTTATGTTTTCAGTATCTTTATCCTATTAAAAATTATTGAGGATCTCTCCAAAGTGTCTTTGTTTATCTGGATTATATTTATAGACATTTACCATATTGGAAATAAAAACTATTTTTGAATTTGTAGACCCTCTAAAAGGCTTTCAGAGATCCCCAGGATTCTCTAGACCATACTTTGAGAACCACTAGTCTAGAGGGATCAAATTTACATAGCTACAACACAATCTACACTATGATCAGAGAAAAATAATGCTGAGGGGGCTCAAGGGATGAAGAGAAGAAAAGATGAATAACCAAGGCTTCTTAGAGGAGGAGGAGATCTCAGCTGGTCCTTGAAGAAAAGATGGAGACAGCATTCATAGGAGTTCTCCATTGGCAGGCTGTATGGACTTTGTCCCATGCGCCTGAGTCACTGATGGATATATGAGCATGGGGTGGAGGGGGGGGGTTAAAGATAGCAGGATTTGGAGTCAGATATTCCATTGGTCCAAATTCCAGCTCTTGATACCAGCTGTATGACTTTTGGGCAAAATGTGTCATTTTCCTTGCTCTCACTTTATCTGTAAAATGAAAGGATTGGACTAGATGATGACTGTTTCCTTCTAGCTATAAATTATAGGAACATAGATTTAGAGCTAGAAGGTACCACCAATGCAGCTGTTACTGTTGTTCAATCCTGTCTGACTCTTCATGAGCCCATTTCAGGTTTTCTTGGCAAAAATACTAGTGCCATTTCCTTCTCCAGATAATTTTACAGATGAGAAAACAGGACAAAGTGACTTGCTCAGGATCACACAGTAAGTGTCTGGGGTTGGATTTGAACTCAAGACAAGTCTTGCTGACACCAGGCCTAGCAGCTTTCTTCAAGTATATAAAGGGTTACCTTATGTAAGCACAATTAGCTTTATTCTCCTCAACAGCAGATAACAAAAAAGAATTACAAAGGGATAGTTCCCAGTACAATAGAAGATAAACTTCTGAACTGTGAGATCAAAAGTGGGCTCAGCTGCCCCAGAAGATGGTGAATATCCCATCCCTGTGGATCTCCCCAGAGAACACTGGATGCCCACATGTCTAGTATGTTGGAGAAAAAGGGTTCTTGCTGAAATACATGTTGAATTTGATGTCCAAGTCTTAAGTTTCTGTGGTTCTGCAGGTCAAGTCCAAAATGAATCTGAAGCTTAGAGTCTAGAAATCTGGTGTGTTTGGTGATGGGTTGTACTGGTGGGAAAGGATGGTGGACAGTGGCACTACTGACCAGATCAGGAAAGTAGGGAGGAACAGCTTCTCAAGAAGATGGTGTTGAGTTTGGGGGAGGAAGAATTTGAAGTTCTGCAGTATCAAACCATCCCAAGAAGTAGCACAAAGATTCACAAAGTAATACAGCCAGATGGCATCCTTGCATACACAATATAAAAATTAATCTCTCTCTTTTCCTCTCAACTCTCTTCTTCCCTCTCTCCTCTCTCTCTTTCTCTCTTTGTCTCTCTTCCTCCCTCTCTCTGTCTCTCTCTCCCTCTTTCCTCTCTCTGTCTCTCTTCCTCTCTCTGTCTCTCTCTGTACCTCTCCCCCCCCCTCCATCTCTCTCTTACACACACACACACACACACACACACACACACATCAGCAGTAATACAAATCACACAAAGTGGCAGACAGAACATTTCACTGTTTCCAAAAGCAAGTCCCAGCAAAGTCAAGATGGTGTACAGAAATCAGGACATTGTCTGAGCTCTCCAGTTTCCCTCAGAATCAACATTAGATCAAGTCTCTGAATGGATTTTGGAATAAATCCACAGACATTAGCAGTGGAACAATTTTCCAGCTTAAGATATCCTGGAAGGACTTAAGGAACATGGGCAGAAGGGAACATGACCCAGCACACATATATTATGGGGAATCTAGTGGGAGGCTCTTAGCTGAAATACAGCAGCGTTGGTCACTCTGTCCTGATTCAGAGAACCAGTGACTCAGCAAGTCAACTGTAAGATCTTCAAGTGCAAAAAGCAAATTGTGAACCCACAAACCCTAGCATAACAGGAGTTAGGCCAACCTAGCAGTGAAAAAACCAGCAGCACCATTGACCTCAGGAAGAAAAGTCAGTAAGAGGCCCCCATCCCCCCAAAGAAGCAGCTTGGGACAATTTCTCCTGTGCTTTAGGAATGGAGCTCAACTTTTTAAAATGAGCAAAAAAGCAAAAAGAGCCTTGACCATAGAAAGCTACTTTGCCAACAGAGAAGTTCAGAACACAAACCCAGAAAAAGCAATAGCAATAATGTCTACATTGAAGCCTCAAAAAAAGCACTCCTTAAAAAGTAAATTTGGCAAAATGGAAAAAATTATATGCTGAGGCAAACAACTCCTTAAAAACGGAACTGATGAAATGAAAATATGTATGTATGTGTGTGTGAATATATCTATATCTATATCTACTGAAGAAAACTTTTGTAAAAATGGAAAACCCCACTGAACAAAATAAGTCCTTTAAAAGTGCAATTGGCCAAATGGAAAAGGAGATTTAAAAAAAGCTAGAGGAAGAAAATAATTAAAAATTAGAATTGGACAATTAAAAGCGAATGACTCGATGAGACATCAAGAATCAAACAAAATTTTTTAAAAAACAAAAAAATAGAAAATTTAAACTGTTTCACTGAAAAAACAACCAGCCTGGAAAATAGATCCAGGAGAGATAATATAAAATTTTTTGGACTACTTGAAAGCCATGACAACAAACCCATACAACATCTTTTCAAAAAATTACCAAAAGCAAAGCCATGACTGGCTCTTTTTAGGTGTCTTTCATTTGCCCAAGACTTGTACCTACTTTTAGAAGTGACTCTAATTACCTGAGAGTCTCCTTCTAAGTACCCCTAATAACCATGCAGAGGAATGCTCAGAGACATATCTCAATTCTGGGGGACTGAAAATAATGAGGTCCCATTATCACCTGCTGCAAAAATGAAGCCTCCAGTGGACTAACAAAGGAGAAATATTAATGGGCACCTCTTAGACGGATGAGCTAAAAGGTGTCTTATTTGCTGGGAACAAGGCCCTGCTGAGGATGTGACTAGTGCAGCAACAGTCTCTAAGTCCTGTGGAGGACAGGGAAGTAGAGGAGGAAAAAGGGGGTCTTTTAAAATCGGGGTGAGGAGAGGGCGACCAGAACTGCAGGGCAAAGGGCTGACTAGAAGACCAACTGGAACTGGAAGATCAAAAGCTTGAGTTTGGAGCCAGTGGGCCCCTATAGGAAAGGATGTAGAGGATTAACGGGGCAAAGGACGTCGGGGACTTGAAATCGGGAAGGGGATGATTAGGTCAGTATTGAAGGTGGAGGGTCTGCCAGGAGAATAGGCACAGGGTGCAGTGAGGGTGCAGGAGCAAAACTAAGAGACTAAGAGACCACTCGGAGGCTTGAGGGGATCTGGAAGAGGGTAAGGGGCTGGCTGGGTGCAGATGGGGGTGAGGTGGGCAAGGCTGGCGATTGCAATGAATGGAGGCAGAATGAAGATGGGGCAGAGCAAAGCTGAGGAGGAGGTTGGGGGGGGGGGGCAGCAGCCCGGGTTGGGCACGTGCTTACCCTGTAGATTGGACGTGAAACAGAAGGCATCGTAACGCTCGTCCTCCTTGTGGCGGTAGCCGTAGTTGCGCACGCCCACGGGGGACTCCCGGCGGCCGCACTCTTCCCGCGGCTGACCCACGGGGTACTGCACAGAGCCGTCCTGCAGCCAGCCCGCGTTGCACCAGTCCAGGCCCTCGCGCCACGCCGCGTGCAGCTGTTCATAGGACGCCAGGATGCCGTCCTGCTCCGCACAAGCCCGCTGGGCCTCGGGGAAGGTCAGCGTGTAGCGGCCCAGGCGGGGATGGTAAGGAAATATCACACCTGATTTGGAAGGGAGGGGAAAACCCTGGCTTAAGCCCAGGCTCGGAGACATCTCCACCCGAACCTTTGTCCCACTCACCATCCCTCCCGCAGAGTCCCCAAAACTGATACAGTGGAACATCCTACCCCATTCCCAGCTGATAGCCCCCAAGCTTAACTCCCATCTATCCCTGATGGCTCAGGCTCCAGCCAAGACTTTCCTTGTCCACAGGAGATGGCCACAGTCCTCAGCCTGGGAGCTGAAGCACCCCATTATCAAACCCCAACCTGGCTTGACTGTCTTATCTTCCCCTGACGCCTTCCACCCATCATCCATGGCTAATCAAATTGGAAAACCCAGCTCTTTACAGTTCCCCATGCCTGGAATGCTCTCTCTCATCTAAATTCGCTGCGTAAATCTTATTTTTGATTGATTATTGATTATTTTCTCTTCCTGAGTTCGTTTCCCTGTCTTTAAAATGAATTGAAATTGACTATTTCTACTGTGCTTCTAACTTTCTATTGTGTTCTATCTAATGATATCCCTTCTAGCTCCACAATTCTGTTTCAAGGGACTATTTCAGCTCTTTGATATCCTACTGATGTTACTAATTGAGTCACCAAAACAGAAATGGTTTTTCCTTCCTCTGAACCTCTTTCCCTTCCGGTTCCCTAGATCACCTCTTTCTAAAGGCTTACTTTATCCCACCCTGTCTTGTATGGGAAGTTACCTGTATATTCATTTTATCCTCCCACCAGATTAAGCCACCTGAACAGAAGCACCATTTCATTCATTTTTCTATTTTCTCAAGCTCTGAGCAACCATTCTATAAATGGTATCACAAAAATTTGTCTCATCAGAGATGGCTCTTCAAGATGACTTAGTCCATCCAACATATTCATTTTACAGATGAAGATGCTGATGCCTAAATGTTGATATTTCTCAAGTCTCTAATCTGACCAACCTGATCCCCATTCAAATGACTCAAATTCTTGTAGCTAGTCCTAATCTCACCCTATCCCGACTGAAATTAAAACCTGTATGCTAAACATCTCCATATGGATTTTTCATCAGCATCACAAACTCAATATGTCCAAAAAGGAACTCATCTTTCCCTCCTTCATATCTGTCTTTTCTGCCTCTCCAATATTATTTTACATTATTCTAGATCACACTCTACATTCTAACTATATGGACTACTTAATGAAAATTTTCAAACTGGACATGTCACTTCACCCTTCCCTGCATCCATACTGATCATCCCCTATTCCTGGAATGCACTCAATTCTCATCTTTGCTTCCCAGAATCCTTATCTGCCTTAAAGACTCAGCTGAACATATATAACCTATATCATCAGATTGATTGCTCTCTTGGGTAGGGGAAGGGTAAGAGAAAAAGGAGAAACAATTTGGAACACAGTCTTACCAAAATGAATGTTAAAACTATCTTTACATGAATTTGGAAAAAAGACTATTGAGGAAAAAAAGACTCAGCTGAGCTGCCACTTTCCTCTGGGAGCCTTCTCCGATCCTCCAAGATATCCTCATTCTCTCTTCAAATTACTTTATCTGTTTGCATATATCTTGTATTCCCCTAGGAAAATGTAAGTTCTCTGAGGGAAGAGACTGCTTTGTTTTTGTCTTTGTATATTTAAGTACTTGAGTTACATGATCTTATCCTACATTACATGGAAAATGATTGGCAAAGCCAGGACTAGGCACATAATTGTTTATTGATTAAAAGAAAAACAGTCCTATGCCCCAACATTAACTCCTAGGCTTATTCAAGAAACTGGTTTCCTCATCTATATTCTGATCCATATTCAAGTCTCAAAAGGAGAGAGCCAGAGGAGGTTCCAGGGCCCTTCCCCTAAAGAAACATACATTCTTACATGTGTTCATGATTCTCAAGGGAACACAACCTCACCAATTAGTGATTCTGATGGGGAGGAGGGAATTCAGATGAGGAAGAAGGAGAAAGGAGAGTATATGAAGCTATATTTGAAGTTAATGGACACCCCTTCTTAACCCATCCTTTCTTAGTGCTATTAAAAATTACAAAATGGGTCAACTAAATGGTGTAATGAATACACCAGCCCTGTAGTCAGGAGGATCTGAGTTCAAATATATCTTCAGACACTTAACACTTTCTAGTTGTGTGACTCTGGACAAATCACTTAACCCCTGGAAGAATGAGTCAATGGAAATAATATTAACTATTGTAACTAGCACATATATAATATTTTAAGGTAAAATAAAGTGCTATATATAATGTTAATGCATTTGTTTCTTACAAACCTATGAGATAATCTCTGACAGATAGTTGCTATTATTATCCCTATTTATAGAAGTTAAGTGACTTGCCCAGGATCACAGTTACAAAAGAGTCTGAGGTAGCATTTGAACCCAGGTCTTTTTATTTCAAATTCCACTTTATCCATGGCATCACAATCAGACAATCTGAGCAAGAAGTTGAGCTCCAGAACATATCAGTTGTGTGATACTAAGAAAACCACCTAACCATTCTACCTGGTGTCCCAATTTTCTCATCTATGAAACAGGGTAAAGAATGTTTTGAGGAAATTGCTTTATAAACATTAAGGTACAAGCGGATTGTGAATTATTATTCTTAAAACACTAGATGTTCTCAGAATGCAGTCTGGGAACCCTAGTGGTCTCCTAGACCTGTCCAGATAGTCTTTAAGCTCAAAATTACTTTCATAATAAGTCCTTTTAATTTCTAAAAAGGTAAATAATATAACTTACTTCAACAAAAGCTCTTTGGGAATCCTCAATAATTTTTAAGAGTGTAAAGGAATTCTAAGACCAAAAAGTTTGAGAACCATTATTATAAACCATTCTTGGAACCCACTTTTGCCCTGTGGATAGGGCCAACCTAGTCCTGAGAGTCTTTCAAGCCCAAAGTAGGTGCCTAACCTGGATTGTTAGAGAGACCAGTGTCTCTGACTTAACCCGCTCACCTGAGTCTTATTGACTCAGGGCACCCTGTCCTAAATCAAGTCTTACCTCCTGGATTCTTCTAGTTCAGAATTCTTTCACTGCCCACACCCTACAGCATTTTTTGCATCTCCCTTTTATCATGTGATGTTATGTTTTTGCCACCCAGACCTAGCATGTAAACTACTCTCTCCCCCCAGTGACCAGCTCTGCAGACAAGAAGTAGATGCCGAACACATTTTTATGGAACTGAATTGTTCAAAGATCTTTTGAGTCTAAGATACTGTGATTCTTGGATCCCGAAATCAATAATAAAAATCTAGGCTTTCACAGAAACTGATTTGAAAAAGATGTTGAATCCACCCTGTCCTTGGAAATAAATCTCCTGTATGATCTGTCTGTACTACAAGGGGTGATCCAACTATCCAATGAGAATTCATTAAAATGTGAGCTTTTTGAAAGCAAGAACTGTCATTTTTGGTTTTCTATTTGCATCACCAACAGAGTTTTTCACATAGAGTAAGCACTTAATATCCTTTGATCCAGCAGTGTCACTACTGGGACTATATCCCAAAGAGATCATAAAAGAGAGAAAAGGATTTATTTGTACAAAAATATTTGCAGCAGCTCTGTTTGTGATAGCAAGAAGCTAGAAAATGAGTGGATGCCCATCAGTTGGGAAATGGTTGAATAAGTTATGATATGAATGTAATGGAATATTATTGTTCTATAAGAAATGATGAACAGGATGATTTCAGAAAAGTCTGGAAAGATATTGACTAATGCTGAGTGAAGTGAGCAGAACTAGAAATACAGTGTACACAGTAACAAGATTATATAATGATCAACTGAGATGGACTTGGCTCTTCTCAACAATGCAGTAATACAAGACAATTCCAATAGATTTGGAATGAAAAATACCAGTTGCATCCAGAAAGAGAACTATGGAGAATTATGTGGATCGAAGCATACTATTTTCACTTTTTTGTTTTTTATCTCATGGGATTTTTTTTCCTTTTGTTCTGATTTTTTTTTTTTTTTGCACAACATGACAAATGTGTTTAAAAGGATTGCATATATTTAGTCTATATTAGATTGCTTATTGTCTTGGGAAGAAGGGAGGGAAGGAGAAAAATTTGGAGCACAAAGTCTTACAAAAATGAATGTTGAAAACTATATATATATATTTGGAAAAACAAAATACTATTGAGGAAAAAATAGAGTAAGCATTTAATATTTGCTCATTCATTTACTCACTCATTGATTCAGGGAACAAGAACCCACTGTCTTGGGAAGCAACCCATTCTACTTTGCAAAGCTCCAATTATTAGGAAATATTTTTCCTGAAATCAAAACTAAACCTGCCTCTTTATAATATCTGCCCAATTAAATCTCTTTTCTCCATGACAGCCCTTTAAATATTTGAAGACAGCTATCTTACCTCCCCCTAATAAATGTCAAGGTCCCTCTAGCTACTGCATCACCTAGCTACCTTACTATAACAATGATTTAATAGTGGTGAAGAGCAAATGAAATATTTTTAAGTGTTTAGTACATAACAGACACTATATAAATGCATTATTTACTATTTGTACTAAGTACATTCAAAATGTAAATCAAACTATCTTGGGAGGAAGGCACTGGCAGTTGGGGAATTCAGCAAAGTTTTCATGTAGAAGGTGGCTTTTGAACTAAATTTTGAAGAACCAGGATACCCTCTGAGGTAAAGGGTGAAGCATTTCAGGTCTGGGGAAGAATCAGCTCGGAGAAAGACCTGAGTTGGAGATGGATGATGAAGTGTGGATGTGTAAAGAATAACCCTAGAGTGTGGAAAAAGCATTGATGCAAGAACAATTGCAAATGCAGCTTGGGGCAGACAAAGAAAGGCTTTAAAAGTCAAACACAAGAGTTTACATTTGATTAGGAAGGTAACAGGGAAGTCTGCTGAGAACATGGTCAGTCCTGGGCTTTAGGGAAATCATTTTGACAGTTGTGGGTAAAATGGATTAGAGGAAGACCTTGAGGAGGCATGGAGATTAATGACATGGTTATTACAATAGTCTATGTGTGAGGTAATGAGGGCCTGAAATGTGGCTCTGTACATAGAAATAAAGGGATGGATGTGAGAAATGTTGTAGGGATAAAAATAAAAAGATTTGGCAACTGACTGGATATGTGGCTTAGTTCAAGAGAGGAAGTGAAGATATCACCAAGGCTTTAAAATCTATGTGACTGGGAGGATGGTGGTGCCCTCGATGTAGGTGGGGAATTAGGAAGAGGGAAAAGATTAGTTCTGTTATGGACATTTTCAATTTGAAATACTATACCAGGGTTTCTTAAAATGTTTCCACTCTCAACCCCTTTTGCCTGAGAAATTTTTATGCGATCCCAGGCATATAGTTACATAGAATAAGCATATAAATCAAACATTTACTGATGATAAACCATAATTTTGTGACTCCCCACATTGTTATGTAACTCCACTGTTACATGGCAACTCATTGTTTAAGAAGCTTTGCTCTACAGAACATATATTTTGAGATGTCCAAGTTGGTGATGAGAGACTACATCATGATTGAGGTTGGATCTGGATTTTTGGATCTGGGAATCATTTGTATAAAGATGATAATTGAATCCATAGTAGCTGCTGAGATCATCAAGCAAAATGCTATAGAGCAAGAAGAGAAGGTCAAGCCAAAACCCTGGGATATACCCAGATAGAGAGTGTCAAATAGCCCTCCTAGCTTTGGTCATTTGCACATTTGGTAGCTATTCCTCTAAGTCATTAATAAAAATGTTGAAAAGCAAAGGGAGAAACCCTGGGATGCCTCACTGGAGATATCCTTCCAAAATGACATCACACCAATAAAGTTGTTTTAAAGTACAAGCCAAGTGAGTCCAGCCAGTTAATCACTTATGAACCCACATAACGGAACTATCATCAAGCTGTCATCATAGCAAAGACCTTGTCAATGCCTCGCTGATACCTCAGTAGACTGTATATACAGCATTCTCTGATCTTCCAGCGATCTTCCACCCCATCAAAAAAGGATATTGATTAATCTGTCATGAGCTGTTCTCAAGAAAGCCAGGCCAGTTTCTTGTGTTCGCTACTTCCTTTTCTAAATGTTCACAAACCATCCTTTAAAAAATATATTATAGAATTTTGCCAGTGATCAAAGTAATTGACATCATTCTCTTACCTTCGACGTGCAAAGCTCTTTACAATCTACAAAGTAATCAGTATTACTACTTTTGTGTAAAAACAAAGCAAACAAGACTCGAATGAGGTGGTCTAAGGAGGAGGAACCAGTTCCGGATTAACTGACCTACAGATAAAAGTCACTGAGGCTGACTTGAGACGGGCATCCCAGGACAACCATTGCATTTTCTCCATCCATTTTTCCTGAACCAAGAAAAACTGCTGGGTAAGAATGCTGAGACTTAGACTTTCTAAAGTCTGGAGCCAGCCTCAGTCTGGCTCTTCAAGGGACTGGACATGACAGGGCCATTATTCACATTGTCCTCTCCTTCTCTAGCAGAGAGAGCATGTAATTTGAATAGACTCCACCTTAAGGTAAAAGGGGGAAAGAATCCAAGAAGACAATGTCTTGAACCCCTTCAGCCCTGGTAGTCTGCAGGTCATGCCCTTCCTCCAGGGAAGGTGAGGAATGGCTCCCAGAACTCTCTGGGTCTGGTGGAAGTCCACTTCTTTGGAGAAGTAGAAGCAGCGTTGAGACAAAGGACTTGCCCTCTAAAGAAATTTCCACTATGATTTCCCAGCTAGATACCTCCATCTTCTGATGTGCTCATTTTCCCATAGAAATCACAGTGTCTCAGATCTGGGAGAGACCTCAAAAGACTTTTAGTCCTTCACGAGAATATCAACTACAATATACCTGAGAAGAGGTATTTGTAAAGCGCTTTACAAACCTCACAATGATATATAAGTGCTAGTGATTAATTATTGTGATTATAATACCTTGGATTGAAATACCCACAAGCAAAAGGGGACACAGAACAGGCAGGGTTGGTACTACCATTACATTTAATGGATATTAAAAGGAATAAGTTGTATGTAAGGGTTTTGTCAATTCACATACAATTCCCATTTTCTGTTCTTTGGTGAAATTTCCTATTGATGGTTTTCTAATTCATTGTAAAAATTTAGAAAGAAAAAAAATTGTTGTTTCACTCCTTGATAACCAGTGATATTATTTTCTTCTAATGGCACAACTCTATCCTACTTCTTGATTTCCCTAATCACCACACCTCTCTACAGCATCTTATTTTCCTATTTCTCCAATCAAAATGTCTGTTATACTTCCCGACTTGTCCAATGGACATGCTCCCAACCATCCCACTTCCTTATTCTTTTTATTAAAATACTCTCACGACCGTCCCACTTCTCTTCCCCTTGTCTCCTGCATTGGCCCTGGGCTAGGTACCTTCTAAGTCCAAGCTGACCATGCCAGCATCATCCTCGAGCTCATTGGTGACTTCACATTCATAACGGCCATAGTCCTGTAGTGTGACATTTCGGATAATCAAGGAAGCGTCTCCAGGACCATCCTCCTGCAGGGATGTCCGACCCCGATAACTGCCAAAGGCCCGTCTCTCCTTGCCCATGGCCACGAAGACATCACGGAAAGCCAACGGGTCAGTCACTTTGGTCCACTTGAGGCGGATTTCATCTTCATCGTGCGCTGAGATGTCGTAGTGATAGCGACAGGGCAGGACGATGGTTCCCCCTCGGTGTGTCACCACCTTTCCTGGTGCTGTCTGGACCACCACAGCCCCTGACTCATCCTCTGGAGAGCAGGGAATGTCAGGAGGAAGAGGCAACCACCCAGAGGCACTTTAGTCACTCTGCCTGCCTCCCCCACCTCACCTTCCTCTTCAGTTATTGTGGACTTGGGGAAGAACATGGGGCATCAAGGGTCAACTACAAAAGGCAAGCTAATCTCTTCATTCCTAGGTCAAGATCTGAATGGAGGTAAGAGGTTGGGTTGGAAGGAAGGCTGATTGGGAAAAAAGGATTTGAAGATTAATTGTAGCTTGTTCCCAGTCTATACCTCCTTAGCTTTCCTCCCCAGGTGATATCTTCCAGTAAAGAGGGCTCAATGAAGGGATGGGGACCCATGCATTAGAATAGGAGCCTAAATAATGAAATAGGGATTCAGGAAACAATATGGGGACCAGATGAGGGGATAAGACCCTAAGGGAGGGTGTGGAGAGAAGTGAGATGAGAGAAGTAGCAGAGGGGAATGAGGGCTCATTAAAGGGAATGAGAACTTGATTTTGGATTTGGAGAATCCAAAGATTTTGGAGATGCAGGATATTAGCTGTCAGTGAGAGGGACTGGAATTCAGAGAAATACTGAGGGCTTAGTGAAAAGAATGGAGGGCTCACTGAGGGAAGGTGGGTTCTCATTGACTGTGGACAGGGAGATAAGGGTAGAGAAAAGTTTAGGGAGGATAACAGCTTAATGAGGGGAATTGGGCTTAATGAAAGATAAGTGAAGGGAGGAGGTGAGGACTAAATAAGGAGATGAAGGTTTAATAAAGGTATTCCTTAGTGAAGGGGGATGGAAGCTCCTTGGAGGGATAGGAGCTCCTTGGGGGAAAGGAATGTATTGGGGAGATGTCTACCTCATCAAGGACAAAGAGGTTTCAATAAGAAGAATGAAGGCTTGCTTAATGGGGGTAAATGGAACTCAATAAAAGGCTGAATAAAAACTCACTATGGGGAAGAAAGTGTAATGAAGAATAAAAGGGTTCATTGAGGAGTTTGGGAGCTCAATGAGGGGGATGAGAGTTCATTGGGGGATAGGAGCTTCTTAGAGGGATGGGAGCTCACTGTGGGGGATGGGAGCTCATTTTGGGGAGGGGAGCTCAATGGGGAGATGTTTACCTCATCAAGGGCAAAGCGGTTTCAGGAAGGGGAATGAAGGTTTAATGAGGGAAATGGGACTCAATAAAAGAATGAAAAATCAGTGAGAAGGGAATGAAACCTCACTATGGGGATGAAAGCTTAATGATGAATGAAAGGGTTCAGTGAGGGATTTGGGGGCTAAGTGAGGGGGATGGAGAGCTAAGTGAGGGAATGGGAGCACATGGGGGGGATGGGAGCTCATGGGAGGCTCATGGCGGAAATATCTACCTCACCAAGGGCAAGGAGGTTTCAGTAAGGGGGATATGAAGGCTTAATGAGGGTAATGGAACTCAATAAAAGGATGAAGGATCAGTGTGGTGGGGTAAAAGTTTAATGAGGAATGAAAGGGTTCAGGGAGGAAAATAGGTGCTCAGTAAGGGAATTCACAGGGATGGACTGAATAAAGGGTCAGTGAATTGGGATGAGCCCCATTAAATCTGTGAAGGGGGAATATTGGTGGAGGTTGGGATTATTCTTCATTTCTCAAAACGGGAAGATAAATTATTCCTGCTCTAGGGAGCTGCTAGAGGATAACCCTGTCCTGCCCCCAACTCACCTAGCACATGAACAATCTTCTTCCGGCCCCTGTCACTGCCCCCGAGGGCAGAGGCTGCAAATACCAGGAGGATCCAGATGTTGACGCCTGCTGCCTGGCAGGAGAGCCCCTAAGGGGAATAAAGGTGCCTAATGTAACTAGCAAATAGGGACTGAACTCTCTTGGGAAGGGGGAGAGATTTGTGCAGCATCCGCTGCATCTCTATCCTCAGTCCCCAAATTAGCCAGAGTCTTCCATTATCATATATCTCTGATCTTTTCCTGTATGAATTCCTAGAGAGGGTAGATTTTGACTTAGGTTTTGAGGGGCATTTTGGGAAATGGGGGAGACGAGGAGAGGGAGGAAGAGAAGCAAAGTGCATTCTAAGGGGAAGGAAGAGCCCAAGCATGAATGAGGGGATAGGGAGCCCAAGATGGGTTCAGGATACAGTAAGGAAGCCAGTTGGTTGGAGGATGGGGTATGTGTGGAAGTGATGCATGATGATGCTCAGGGTCATGGGAAAAGCCTTGGTCTAAAAGTGAGGAGATCTGTGTTTCCATCACTGTCCTACACTGGCTAGCTGTGTGATCTTCAGCAAGTCATTTCTCCTTCTCAGTGCTCTCATTTATAAAATAGGGAGAGGGGAATAAGGGGAACCTGGTGATCCTCTCAGCTCCAAGAAACGCACAATTGTCATCCTGCCTCAATGGCATCCTTTTCTGGGTCCCTGTTTCTCTTTCTTCCCTTCTCTGGTTGTCCAGTAATGATCCAAGATGGAACCTGAGCTAATGGCCGTCTTATTGGGGAATTGTGACAAACTAGGACTTGGTATCCTTACTTCTCATTAGTGGTCACAGAAAAGCCATGGCCAGGAAAGGACAGATCCCTACAATGAAAAGAACAATGGGCTTGGAAGTCAAAGAATTGGCTTTGACTCCCCCACCCCCATTTCTCTCCTCCCTACTCTGCTACTGGGTATGAAGCTCCAATGAGATAAAAAAAATGTGGAAATGGCCACTGTAAAATCCGATAACTATCAAAAATCAGATGAGGGGGACCAGAGAACAGGGACTATTAGAGCTGGGGGCAGAGGTGGGGCAGGGGGAACCTTAAAACACACTTGGAAGGGATCTGAAAACAAACTATCAGAACTCTTAGAACACAGTGTCAGCTCATGAGGAGCTTCCTATTCTGAACTGAAAAGCTGACATTCTAAGAGAGGAAATAAGTTGCCTAAGATCACACAGTGAGACAGGAGCTGAGATGGAGCTCAAACCCAAGCCCCTGATCTCAGTGCAGACTTTAAACGTACATTACTTCTTCTTTTTGGCAGTAGTAGCAATAGTTGAAATGGGGTAAGGGCAGCAGCTCTCCTAGACTGTGGGATCTCTTCCCCTCATGTTTCAGGCTCTGTGGGTCCTTGCAACGACTCAGCTATTCTTCTGCACCCAATGGGTGCCTCACGCACAGATGCCAGCACCCACTGTCTCCCACACTTCCATTCTCCTACATAAGTGCCAGCAAACACATGCACACTCACACACACAGCCCCTACACATCTATTCTCCCCCTCTCTCACACACTCCGTACACTCAAATGCTCTCTATTTCTGTCTGTCTCTTCTCTTTGCTACTCTCACTCTTTCCACCTCTCCATCCCTCCCTCCCTCTCTCTCTTCCCTCCCTCTCTCTATCTCTGTCTCTCTTCATCTCTATCCCTATCTCTGTCTCTGTCTCTGTCTCTCCTCTTTGTCTCTCTCTCTCTGTCTTTGTCTCTCTCTCTCTCTGTCTCTCCTTCTCTCTCTCTGTCTTTGTCTCTCTCTGTGTGTCTTTCTCTCTCTCTTTGTCTCTCTCTCTCTCTCTGATTTTCTCTCTCTCTACCTCTCTCTCTGTCTCTTTCTCTGCCTGACTCTGTCTCTGTCTCTGTCTCTGTCTCTCTCTGTTCAAGATATAGGTTCCTCAAAAAGAAAGAACCTCCCTTCTCTAACACTATTTGTGGGAGTGGGGGAATATGACCCTCTTTGACTGTAGGTGTGTGGAGAGTGGAGGATCCAAAGGCCTTTAAGAATTCATCCCAGACATAGATTTCAGGGTCTCGGGCTCCAGAAGCCCTGAGGTTACTTAAGTGTAGCTGGAAAAAGGAGGGTGGGGGTGGCGGGGGAAGGGACACACACAGAGGTTCTTGCAGACCAAGCAAAGAGCACTGGGCAGCCAGCCTAGGGAGACAGGAGCTGTGGAACAGGCCAAGCAGCAGTCCTGTTCCATATCTCTCCCAGAGACCCCCAGACTTGCTTCCAGCCCAGAGCCCCCCGCCCTAAGGGCTTTGGGGCAGAAAGCCATGGGCCAGGGGCATTCATCCAGCAGCAAGGGCAGGGGGTGGGGAAGGAGGGGTGGAGGCAGGCAGAAGGAGCACAGGGCAGGGGCAGCAGGGGCAGGTGGCAGGCCTGCCAGGACAGGACAGCCTAAAGGCTACACTCAAGCTGCAGTGGTGCAGAGGCTCTGCAGGGAAAGGGAGAGAGAGCCAGCAAGGAGCATGCAGCATTTCCAATTTCAAGGTTATTCTGTCGGGGGCTGGGAGACTGCACCAAGACAGGTAGGACAGAGATTTAGAAAGACAGAGATAGAGAGAAGTGCAGGAAGAGACAGCCAGATAAAGACCAGGAGAGTCAAAGAAAGAGACAGGGGAAGATAAATGAAAACAAAAAAGGAGAAATAAAAATAGTGACAGTGTCAAATGAAGAGACAGAAGTCAGAAAAGACAGAGAGAAACCAAGAAAAGACAAACTAAAGGAAATGAACAGAGAAAGCAGAAGAGAGTAAGAGGAGGGAGGAGGGGGGAGATAGAGACAGAGAAAAAGAGGTCAGAGAGAGAGAGAAGGAAAAGGAGGAGAAAGGGAGAGAGTGAGAGAAGGAGAGGAGAAAGGGAGAGAGAAAGGGAAACAGAGAAGATGGGGGGAAGAAAAAAGGAAGGGGGGAGAGGAGAAAGAGGGGGACTTACCATCTTTCCAAGAGCCAAGAGGCAGCTGAAACCTTTAAGCCTCCATCTGACAAAGTTGCCAGCTCCTTTACCTGGTCCCAGAGCCGGGCTGGCACGTGTCCGGTGGAGGCCGGGCCCCACAGTCCTTGGCACAGGCGTGCTCGTAGAGGGAGGGGTGTGTGGAGGTGGGGTGGAATGAAGAAGAGCTGGGACTGGACGGGCACCAGTCTGCACCGGGAAAGTAGGTGGATGACGGGAGGAGGTCTGGGCAGGGAGGGATTTTTAAAAAGGAGTGAGGTGTTAGAGCGGCTGGGATAAGGCTCTCTGGAGCTGCAGGTCCCTGCTAAGGACAGACTTAACACCGACCCTCCCTAGTCCGGGGACGGAGGGAGGACAGTGTTACAGGGCAGGAGGAAGCCTCTGGGCAGGGTAATGGGTGAAGCTGCAGGGAGGGCCGGGGCATCCTTTGAGATCAGCCTGGGTTAGATGAAGCTGAAAGGCAAATCCTATGTCCCCTTTGATGGAGGAAGAATCCTCCTCAGCGCTGGAAACTTCAACCGGACTAGGAGGGAATAGAGGGGAAATGGGGGTGGGGGAGATGGACCCCTTCCTCTGACCCCAGAGCAGGTGGGATGTTGGTCCTCCCAGACCCTGTGAACCCTAGTGGCCTGAAAGAAACTTCTGAGATCCTTTCTTCCAACTCCTCCACTTTGCAGAGGGGAAAACTGAGAGAGAAAAGGGAAGTATCTGAAGTCACGTAATCTGATCAGTGCTGAGGAGGCACATGCTCAGAGATCCAGAGCCCATGGACTCAGTTTCTAACCACACTGTGTCTGTCGGCTGCCCCTCTCTTTTGCTGTAATCCCAGATAACAATAGTAGCTAACATTTTTGTATAGCACCTATTATATGTCACAGTGTCAAATGTGATCCTCCCAACAACCCTGGGAATTATCTTCATTCTACAGTTGAGGAAACTGAGGCAGAAGTGAAGTGGCTTGCCAGGTCCCATAACTAGTATATGTGTGAGCCTAGATTTGTACTCATTTGGCTCTTCCTAACTCCAGGCCCAACGCTCTATCCACTATTCTATTTGCCCCAAATTTCCTCAGAATAAACCTCACTCATTCAATAAGGCCTTGAGGCTCTAATGAATAATTTAAGGGTGCTCTGAGGTACAGGAAAGGAACAAAGAGAGGGTTTCTCATTATCTCTTCCACATTGTGGGGTTAGGGGCCAGGGCATCTCCATAATCTGGAAAATCCTCTTGAAATTTTTGGTCCTCCCATCATACCAGAGAAATCTGAATTCAATGGCATTAAAAGATAGACTATGTTGATATTATACAGCCCTATACATGATTTATTCGTTTCTGAGTCTCTAAGTTTTCTTTTGTGTATGTCATCTGCTGGCCTTTGTGTGCCGTCTGCAGCTTTTGCAAAATTCCCCTCAAATTCCCATTTAATTTCTTATGCCAACCTGCAATATATTCAAATCAGGATGGGGAAAGTGTCAATGTGGAAAGGATAATCGTTAGTTATCCTTGACTTTGGCTGTCCGTATTTGAGGGAGGTCTCTATATTTCCAGGGACATGCCTTCCCCCCTTTCTCAGAGATGACCCCAATACACACTCAGATCAAATGTCTTTGTTCCATAAAAGTCCATTTACTACAGAAAACAAGGTGACAAAGTCTTTATATAGATAATGCAAACCTAGGTAGGGAAGAAGGGTCCCACTTTAGAAACTGTTCCTCTGGTGGTTCTGGTCTGGACACCTGCATCCACTCTCTCTTGCACCCAGTCCACTTTTGGCTCCATGGAGGCCCTGGCAGCCTGCAAATGAGCCTGGATCCATGCTGAGCCCTCCTACTCTCAGCTGCTCCTCATGTCCCCTTTTCTTGATCATTGTCTTCCTTTCCCCTAGCCCAGATATCTGATTCTTCTTCCAGAAAGATTTATGAGCCCTTAGGTCTCTCCAAGGGGAAAAAATTTCAGAAGTTCTAGGTTTGAAAATCCTAAATTAAATTAATCCTAAATTAAAAATCCTAAATAAAAAAAATGACACCTTGGGCATGCCCTTTCCCCTCCCTAAGCCTCCATTTGTCCATTCATTAAAGGAGGGGTTTGAATATAGATAATATTGCAGGTCCTTTTCAGTTTTAAGATTCTGTGATTCAGATCCAAGTCCCAGTTGGGCCCCTCACCTACTGCCCTCACTAGCAAGCTCATCCTTCTCTTCTCACTTCCCTGCCACTCACTCAAACCTTAGTTCAGCTCCATTGGTAGGATTTTCCTCTCACTCCTAACAGGAGGACTCTCGAAAGTCCAATCAACCATACAATAGTTAGCTTTGTAAACAGGCTTGTTATCATGCAGCTTCAACTCTCTGTTTTCAGAGTCTGTGGTTGCTTTGGGAATCCAAACCTCCAACTTTAGGCAAGAAAGCTTGAGAACAAAGAGTTAGACCTGGGGGAGAGGGGATCTCCAAATTCCCGGGATCTCCAGAGAGTAAGCCACAACTCCTCCAAGTCATTCCACGCGCACCCTTCCATCTCGGACCAGAGAGAAGCTGGAGAAGGGAAATTAAGTGATTGGCTCAATGTTCTCTGCTATTGGTGATCTCAGTAGATCACCCATGGAGATCTCTGTCCAGCTTTGGGATGACAAGGTAGATGGATCATGACTAGGGGAGGATGATCAGAACTGAAGACTATTCCATACAAAAATCAGCGTAAGGAACTAGAGAATTTAGCAGAAAGGTGAGCGCTATTTGAATGGCTGTCATGGGGAGGTGTGAAGGGAGACTCTTATTCTGCTTGGCCCCAGATGGTGGAACCAGGAGTGATGGAGAGAATATACAAAGAAGCAAATTTGGGAACTTCATACTCCAACATTTCAAAGGAAAATTCTCAGTGTAAAGAAAATCTTGCTAACACTTAGAGCTGGCCAAAAATGGAACCAGCTGCTTTGAGGTAGGGTAGTCAGTTTTCCCTTGCTGGAAGGCTTCAAAGAGATGGAATAGCTTCTTGTTGCAAATCTTGTAGAGGGGATTCTTCATCAGGTGGGTTGAGATTGACTTCTGAGGTCATTTCAAACTCTGAGATTCAATGATTCAATAACCAGAGCTAGGGAAATGAAGCTGGCCCTCAGGGAGATTGGATGGAGGTCGCAGTGTCTCTTGCTCATGGTATCCTTTCAGCAGTCTTTCTTGTTCTCTTTGTGCTGGTCGAGGGTGGGAGGACGGAGGAAAAAGGCTGGCCATCGGAGGCAGCGGTAGACCAGAAGATGGGTCCCCACAGCATAGAGAAGGTTGAGGATAAAGAGGAAGGACCAGACATCTTCAGGGGTTCGGTAGGTGTAGGGGGTGTGAGGATGCATTGAGGCACCGATGTGACAGAACTGGGCCTGTCACAGAAAAGCAGAGTATGAGGAGGAGATCAGTACACCCCAGGAGTCCTAGGGATTAGGGCACTGGGAATGGAGCTGCTCGGCAAGAAATCCTAAATCCCTTTCAGTTTTCACTATTATCCACCCTATGGCCTGGCCAGCACTAATTGTCTCACTCTGAATTCTTTCAGTCTCTCTCAACGTGGCTCTGGATCTGTTTCTTTTTGCCTCAGTCCCCCTTCAGTGAGTGTTTTAGTCTGTATTTGTCTCTTAGTCTTTGTCTCTCTCAATCTGTGTCTTAATTCAGATGTATCTTAGTATATGTCAATGTTTTTGCCCATCCCAGTCTCTCTGAGTATCTCTGAGGGTCTCATTCTCTCTGTGTCTCAGATTCTGCCTGCCCTACTTCTTTTTAACTACTTTTCTCCACTGGGGATAGCAGTAACTAACTTAAGAATTCACTCTTCACAATCTCTCTCTCTTTTCTTCCCTCCCTCCCTCCCTCTCTTTCTGTCTCTCTTCTCTTTTTCTCTCATTCTCTCTCTCTGTCCCCTCTTTCTCTCATTTCTTTCTTCTCTCTTTTTCTCTCTCTTCCCTTCCCCTCTTTCATCCCTCTTCTCCTCTCTTCCTCTCCCCTTTTCTCCTTTTCTCTTCTTCCCCTCCTCCTTCTCCCTTCCTTTCTCTCTCCTCTCCCTCTTTCCCTCCTTTCTCATACTCTCTCCTCCCCCCCTCCTCTTCCTGGCCATTCTCCTCTTCCTCTACCTTTTTCTCCTCTCTCTTTTCTCTTTCTGTCTGTTTCTATCTGTCCCTCCCTGTCTCTGTCACACACATACATATGCACACATGCACTTTTACATACATGTAGGTTTTTTGATCATTGTCATTTTTTAAGGAAATTATGAATTGTATATATATATATATATATATATATATATATATATATAGAGAGAGAGAGAGAGAGAGAAAGAGAGAGAGAGAGAGAGAGAGAGAGAGAGAGAGAAGGCCCCCCCATATGTTTTGTTGTGGACTCATTGGGACAGGACTCCTGCCCTGATCCTCCTCCCTAATCCCTTTCCCCACCTTTCCTCCCCCCTTGCAGCCTCCTCCCTTACCTGGCCCAAGGCTCCCGCAAACACCAGTGCCCAGTCTGGGAGCCAGGTACAGCCAGGCCACAGGAGGCCATAAGCAGCCAGAATAAAAAAAGGCAGGGCATAGAACAAGAACACCAACATCTGGAAACCGGAGAGATCTGAATATATTATCCGTTTTAACTCCCCTTCCCTTCATCCCAACTCCATAAATCCCAGAAAAATGAAAAGCAGATTATATCGAGGACATCCCATACTCGCCTTTCACATTAGAAAGAGTTCTTGTCTCCCCCTCAGACAGCCAGAGGTCAGGAACCGGACCACATCCCTCCGTTATTCCCCTTCCTCTCCCTAGTAGGTATCTCTCCCACCTCTACCCTCCCAGGAGGCTGCTGAAAGAGGAATTTCTGAAGGGTTGAGGCCCCTGGCTGGGGCCAGGACAATCTCACCTGAACCTTGGGATAGGCCACGGGGTCTCGCAGATACGGCTCATACTGATACACATAGATGAAGCAGGAATCCGTGGGACAATCTAGGACCACCTGGAAGCACAAACAGGATTGGGCCTAAGTACTCTCAAAATGCCAAAGCTCCAAAGGACAGAGTTACAGTGGTGACCACCATATATCCCTGAGCTCCTAACATTTCCCCAAGAAAAGAGGCCTATCAAAGAACTGGGATGAACTGGCCAGAAGCAGAGGAGAGCTGAGGAAGAAGGGTCCTTTGGGAAAGACAGTCTAACTGGGACATCCACTGAGGAGACTCACCAGGCCACGGAAGATGGTGAACAATCCTGCCAAAAGTAGATAGATAAACAGAGCCAGGTCCCAGGGCCTCTGGAGCAGCCCCTTCTTGTGTTCTTCAGCGATCTATGCAAGAGACACACACACCCAAAGAGCAAGAGAAACAGAGAGACCAAGTCAGAAAATGGGTGACTGTTAGAGGTAATTTTTACTGAACAAGATTTTCCCCTTCTTTTTTTAGCAGAAGATGTGGCTCATGAAAGGGGAGAAGGTGAGAAAAAATCTATTGATTTTTGAAATGAAATGACACGAAAGTTAAAAAAGAGACCACGTGGTCCTAACTTACATCAGAGATTGGTGATCCCAGCCATTGGTGTTTTCCTTCCATGGAGGCTGATCACCCCCTACTCTGTGCCACTTGGGAAGTGGGAGATGCTGGGGCTTAATTCCATCACCCCAATGACACCCCAGCAATAAGCCTCCTGACCTCAGCTTAGGTGATTCTCAGGAAACAAACACCGCTATGTACTTGGATATGGTCCTAATAATACTATTGGAAATCCAGATACTACTGTACATAGCAGGAGATAGTGGGAATCAGGAAAGGATTATCAGAATATTACAGAGTATCTCCTTCATTGATCTGAATACAAGAAAGAACATAGCTCCAGGAAACTTACCATAGTGGCTGTGTAGCCTGTTGGACCCCGGTCCTGGCTGAAGAGGTGTAGACCAGCCCAGCAAGGGATTAACATGTAGGGAACGTTAAATAAGAAGGACAGTCGAAGCTCCGAGCTGTACTTGCCTGGAGATTGGAGAAAAGAATACACATTTGAGAAGATAGATCCAAGAGCTGACTCTGGCCATGGGACTGCTACTTTCTTCAATCCCCCAACCAAAGTTCTTCCTGCAGCTAGTCCTCAAAATATAACTAGAATTTATATAGTGCTTTAAGATTTGCAAAGCATTTTACAAATAGTATTTCATTTGATTTTCTTGGTGCTATAGTTATCACCGTTTTACAGATGAAGAAATTGAGGCAGACAGAAGTTATCTGCCTTTTCTTTCCTATTGCAAAAAAAAAAGTTGATCTTACAGTTACTCTCCTTGTTATTCCCCACACATACTTCCAAATCCTTATTCGAAATAAGATTATTGAATAGTAACCTTATATTGAAATAAATTTATCTTTAATAACCTTATTCTTCTGTCTGTCTGTCTGTCCAAATCCTGTAATCAAGGGAGGGAGAGAGAAAGAGGAGTGAAGGAGGAAGGAGGAAGGAAAGGGAGGGGGGAAGAAGAAAAGAAAGAAGAAAAACAAAGGTAAGGATGGAGGGAGGGAATGAAGAAGGGAGGGAAGGATGGAGGGAGAGAAGGAAGGAAGACGGGAGAGAATAGTGGTACAGGGAACTAGCTAGAAGCAAGGCTCATGGTCTGGGGGTACTGCTATTTCTAGAGTTCTTAAGTTTATCTGCCTTTTAGTAGGAGCTGGTTAATAATTGGTGTTGATAATAGTGGGATGGAAGAAATCTTATCCACAGGGATGCTATGATAGCTAGATGTTAACTGCCAGGGCTCTTAAGATAAATAAGACGCGGTTACAAAGCCTCCTTTCTTTGCAGAGGTGAAGGTCCGTGAATATGGAATATTGCATGTACTCTCAAACACAATGGATGCATTCATTGGTTTTTCAGGGCTATTTTATTTTTTCTTTTTAATCTTTGTCACAACAAGTATTTCACTGGAAAGGGGAAAGAAGAAGGCTATATTTGGAGATGAATGTGATGGAATAAAAAAAGATACCAATAAAATAAAAAAAAAAACAGTTCAATGATACATGCATAAGAGCTAAGTGCAATGTAAGATGAAGGAGACAGTACTACTGACCAACAAGATCAGAGCAAACTTCCTGGAGGAGATGACATTTGTTTTAGATTTTAACAAATGGGCAGGAATTTAACAGGCCCTTGTAACTACTGTCCAGGTGAGAGACAGTTGTGAAGATACTCTCAGACATCTTCCTCTGTAGATGCTGCAGTCAATAGCTACCCAGAAAATAGGCACCCAGATAGCCAGAAAAGAAAGGTCCCACCCCATATTTTCTTAACACTATCCAGTGGTTTAATGTCATAAACAGATATGATTTTATCAATAGAAAGGAAATGGAGAAAATACATGATCATCTGCTTTACTGTTACATCCTAAGGACCACGGGCCCTTTCCATACAATTTAAAGCTGAAGAGTCCAATAGGTAAGCTCTTGAAAGCATGGACTGTTTTGTTTTTTCTATTTGTATTCCCAGCATTGCCTGGCAAATACTATATAAATGTTTTCCTTCCTTCTTTTCTCCTTCCCTTCATTTCTTTCTGCTCTCCTCTTCTATTTGTTTTTCTGCTCTTCTTTTCTCCTTTTATTTCTTCCTTTTTGCTTTTCTCCTTCCTTTCTATTTGTTTTTCTGCTCTTCTTTTCTCCTTTTAATTCTTCCTTTTTCCTTCTTTCCTCCCTCACTCCTTTCCTCCTTGCTTTTCTTTTTACCTCTTTCCTCTCCATGCCTGCCTCCTTCCCTCCTTAATTTTCTCCCTCCCTCCCTCCTTCTATCCCTTCCTTTCTTTTTTCTTCCTTCCTCTTTCTTTCAGTGCCTCTAACAATAGGTACTTAATAAATGTTTGTTGAAAGTGAAGAAAGTGAAAGTGTTGAAAGTTTCCTTCCCAAAAGCTGTTGGTAAGAGGCTAGGTTTGCCAAGATGAATCCTCTCCCACCACATACCCCAGAACTGAAAACTTGGGATAGGTCTCCCTCTTCTCCAACAGAAAAGGTGGCTTCTTCTAGGGGAGAGAAGGTAGCACAGAAGTTTGACTGAACTAATGGAGAAGCTCCTGGCCCATGTCTGGATCTAGTTTCAAAGCTCCCTTCTCTCCCTCTCTCCCTCCCAAAGCCCCTTTCTCTGAAGCTTTGCCATCAGGCAGGTCACTTACCAAGCATGTGGTACATTTCAAAGACATGACACTTACCAAGGATGTTTCCTGGAACAAAAACCATGATGCTCATGACCAGTGATCCCAGCCAGTATAGTCCCAGACTTCTATATCTCTTCCTGAGGGAAACAGGAAGAGAAAATGGAAACTTTTTGGATGGGAACATGGGTAAAAGGGTTATAAAAGTAGATTCCCTATACAGAAAGAGAGCCTGAGGAGGAGAGAGGAAGGAAACCAAGTCAAAGAAGGTTTTCAAGATTGGAAAACAGAATAATGAGCCAGTAGGAATTCTGACTCCTTTGGCCAAGCCTGAGAATGTCTAGTCTGTTCTGAACCAAGTCTCGAATCTTCTCTAAGCATTTCTGGCAAATGATCATCAAACCTTCACTTGAAGGTCTCCACTGAGAGCAGTATAGTGGAGGGAGGTGAGCAGAGGCAGGGTAGAGGGAGGGAGAGGGTATCATGTTCTGACTATTAGGGTATTTTTCCACAAGTAAAGTCAAAATCTGCCTCCCAGCAGCTGTCCCCCATTGTTTCTAATTCCGTCCTCTGGGTTCAAACAAAATGTGCCTGATCCCTCTTCCTGCACATGACAGCCTTTCAAATACTTGCAGACCATTATATGCCCCTTGAGTCTTCTCTTCTCCTGGCTAAACATTCCCAGTTCCTCCAACCAATCCTTGCTAAAGATTTTTTGGCAGCCCTTCAAATACTTGAAGATAGCTTCTTAATTGGTCTCCCTGCTGCCAGGCTCTCCCCTATCTAATCTATTCTTCACCTCATTGCCAAATTGATATTTCTAAAACACACATCTCACTCTGTAACTATGAAACTTCTCTTATCAAAACTTCCGGGGCTTGTACTAGCTTTATGGTCCCATACAAAATCCTAGTCTGCCATTTTAAAGCCCTTTCTTCCTACTTTCTTTTCCCTCTCCTTTCTTCCTTCCTTTTAAAAATTTTTTTCTTCCATCCTCATTCCTTCCTTTCTATTTTTCTTCTTTTATTCCTCCTTCCCTTCTTTTTTCTTTCTCTTCTTTCCTCTCTTTTTTCCTCTCTTCCCTCTTTTTCCCTTCCTCCTTCTTTCCTTTCTTTATGTCCTCCCTCTCTCTTTTTCCCTTCCTTTCTTCCTCCTTCTTTCTCCTAATGCTTATTTCAAGGCCCTCTAAACAATAAGTACTTAATATATGTTTATTAAAGGTGAAAAATCCTTCCCCAAAATGTGCTGGCAACAATTTGGTTCCTAGCTATGTCTCCAGTTTTATTTTGTGTTATCTCTCTTCCCAAACCTTCCTTCTTGTCAACCTGGCCTTCCAGCTATTCCTTGAGCAGTATTCTCTCACCCCCATGCACCATGTTTGAAATGTACTCCTTTCTCAGGGTCACCTCTTAGAATCCTGTGCTTCATCCAAAGCACAGTTCAGGTGCCATGTCCTATAGAAGGCCTCCCCTGATTTTCCTCCTCTCTCATTCTAATGATTAAAGTTATCTCCATCTACAAATTATTTCAGATTATTTAATATGTGCTTATCTACCTAAATATTGGAAGTCTTGGTAGACTGAATATATTCATAGGGAGATGTCATATCTCTTCCTGCTCTGTGACCAGGTATAAGGAGTCCTGATCAAAGTACATCAATAGTATCAAGTCTGGAAGCATGTTTTAGGAAGACTGCTGATAAGCTAGAGAATGTTCAGAGGAGAGCAGCTAACGTGAAGAAGGGTCTTGAGATCAGACTATATAAAGATGGGTGGAAAGAACTTCCCAAAGTAAAATAGGAAAAAATCACTGGCTTTGGAGTGAGGAGAACCTGAATTTGAAATCCAGCTTTGATACTTGCTACCTTATGCTTATTATTTCTGTACTTCATTTTTCTCCCCTGTAAAAGGAAAGATGTCCCCTTCCAGCTTTAAATCTATGGTCTTATGAACTTTTTGTTGTTTAGTTGTTTTCAATCATGTTTAACCCTTTGGGATCTTTTGGGTTTTTCTCAATAAAGATACTAGAGAGGTTTACCATTTCCTTCCCCAGCTCATTTTTACAGGTGAGGAAATTGAGGTAAGCAGGATAGAGTGACTTGTCCAGGATCAAAGAGCTAGTAAGTGTCTGAGGCAGAATTTGAACTCAAGAAGATAAGTCTTTCTGACTCCAGTCTGTGTATTCTATCACTATACCATCTTTTTGTTGTTC
This sequence comes from Sarcophilus harrisii, assembly GCF_902635505.1. Taxonomy (NCBI): domain Eukaryota; kingdom Metazoa; phylum Chordata; class Mammalia; order Dasyuromorphia; family Dasyuridae; genus Sarcophilus; species Sarcophilus harrisii. The sequence goes on from NC_045426.1 coordinate 657,121,317, forward strand.
AATTGTTTGAATCATCCCAACTCTTCCTGACCCCATTTCTTCCTCCTTTTGGGATTTTCTTAGCAAATATGTCAGAGTAGTTTGCTTTTCCTCCTCCAGTTCATTTTATAGATGAGGAAACTAAGAAAAAGCACATGAAGTGCTTGCCCACACAGCTAGTTAGTATCTGAGGGCAGATTTGAATTAAGCAAGATGAATCCTCCTGACTTCAAGGCCCCCACACGCTACCCACTGCGCCACCTAGTCGTCTTCTTGTGAACAACTTTAAACTGAAAGAATACAAGACTTAAAAGTATTTGTATTGAAATCACATGCAAGCCGGATTGTATTTGTTCTGCTTAGCCCTGAAGGATAAAATTCGTAGCAATGGAGAGAAGCTGAGAAAAGAGAGGCTTATACTTGATGTAAGAAAAAATGTTTCAAAATAAGTGCACACGTATAACATATCAGATGGGGGAAGAGAGGGAGAAAGAAAAAAATTGGAACTCAAAATTTTACAGAAATGAATGTTGAAAACTAATTGAAAAATGTTAACTAAAAAATAAAATACTATTGAAATTTCTAAATAAAGGAAAAAAATGTTTTAATCATTGGAGCTTTCCAGCAGTGCGATGGGCTCTCTCTGAAGGCAATGAATTCTTCACTGGAGATTTTAAGATTTAAGTTCCAGGGGTCCTCAAACTATGGCCACGGGCCAGATGCTGCAGCTCAGGACCTTTATCCCCCTCACCCAGGGCTATGAAGTTTCTTTATTTAAAGGCCCACAAAATTTTGTTTTTACTATAGTCCGGCCCTCCAACAGTCTGAGGGACAGTGAACTGGCCCCCTATTTAAAAAGTTTGAGGACCCCTAAGCAAAGAGTGTCTGAAAGCAGGAAAAAGACTGACTTCTTTGTCTCTGTGATCTTAAGTAAACCTTTCTGAACTTCAGTTTTCATACATATAAAGTGAAGGAAATGGCCTAGATCATTTCTCATGTTCTGACCATCTAGGTTTTAAGAGCCCTGAGCTAGTTCTAAGAGCTAGAGCTCAACATCCTATGTTTTGTGTTCCATATTTACTTCTAACATTCTGGATTTTATTTTCTAGAGTTACTTCTAGTTCTGAAATTCTGGATTATAAAGCTCCTATACCTTTGGGAATTCCATGACTTCACCAGAAGCAATACCCCAAGACTCCTAGAATTGTACTCCAGGAGTTAACTTTATTATCTTCTCTAGGAAATGCTTCCTGAGTCTCAGCCCTGATGCTTTCCCTGTCTCCTTCCACAACAAGGATTCCTGCCTCAACTCTTCCAGGAAGCCTTCTTACCTCTTAGCAATGGCCCCTGTCATGATGAGGTAGAGCAGATAATGGACAATGCCGTCCCAATAGCAGCTAAAAATTCCATGGGCTGTGCGCAGGTATGGCTCTCTCTGGAATAAAGCAGGAACAGAAGGGAAGGTGTAAAGCCAGCCTAGAGACAGCTGATGAGTCCTTCCAGCAGAAACAGGGAAGGACAGGGCTTACCTCCCGAGTATAGAATTCCATGAAATCCATCCCATAGCCATCCTCCTGAAGGGCAATGAACAAGTCGATGAGGGAGGAGAAGGAAAAGATGGTAAACACTGTGGGGAGAGCACAAACAGGTCAGATTCCCCTCCCCCCAGGCCCAGTCCCAGTCCCAGTAAGGTAATTTAATTCAGCAATGTGTTCAAGGCTGTAGACACTGGAATACAAAAATGAAACAGTCCACAGTCCCTACTCTCAAAAAACTAATAATCTTAATTGGCTCGCAAGGGACCCAAATGCAACCAAACACCAAACGCAAATCAACCAAACCAAATGTTAGAATTAGATCCTTAGACCACAAAACAAAGACTGAATGAAGGGGACATTAGACAATGTAGAGAAGGGGCATCCCTGGATGTGGACAACTTTTCAAGACCATTAGTAGCTAAGAGGGCCCTTAAAATGCAGAATAATAGCAAAGCTGGAAAGGCCTTTAAAATTCAGTGCCAGAGTAAGGACCCTCCAGAGAGCACTGAATGTCAGAGCTAAAAGGTTGCTTGATACATAGAATATTGGATTTGGATGGGCCCTTAGTATATATACAAGGTCAGAGCCAGAAAGACTTTAGGAATAGAACATGGAGGGTTAGAGAATAGCAGGCTTGGGAGGATTACAGATATAGACATAGAATGGAAGAGAGAAGATTCTTTAGAAGATAGAATATCAGAACTGGGACAATGAATGACAGAGACAGAAGATTCGTGGAAAGACCGAATGTCAGAGCTGGGAGGACTTGGGAACCCAGAATACAGAATATTGAAAGGGACCTTGGAACTCCTTGATTTGGGAGACGACTAGGCGCGTGCTTCCCTGATGCTGATCCCCAAGTCTAACGTCAGGGCCCCAGACCAAAGGATTTTCCCCACTGTAAATTCCACCAACCATTCTGTAGCTTTCCATCTCCCTTGCCCCCAAGGACTCACCAGCAAAAAGTGGGCTGTGGGAGATCTCTCCCTGGGCCAGACTGGAGATGGCCACAAACAGAAGAACGAGGATCATTGCACTCAGGATAGCCACACCCAAGGGACTGGGAAGCAAATGAAGAGTCAAGATGGCACCCAGATAGGGGATAGAGTCTGACACACTTGGGACTATCGGGCAGGACCCTTGCTAGAGTCCAAGGTGTTCACTTTCCCTTTTCCCACTCACTCCCTTCAATTTGACTTCAGCCCTCATCATTTTATTGAAACTTTTTTCTGTAGTCACAGTGACCTGATTTCCAAATCTGATGGCATCTTCATAACACTCATTTTGGAACAGCAAAATAGACATGCCCAAGGGAACATGGGTAATAAACTGGAAATTTCTGCATTGCTTACGCTCATGAATACCTTTCTCACCTTCAATACTTTTCCCTTCCCTTGACATCTATAACACCCTTGGTTCTCCTAACTTGTCTTCCTAACACTACTTCTTAAATTCCCTTTTCTCCTCCTGGTCTATCAGCATTTATTACTAAGTGTCAGGCACTTTACTAAGCACTGGAGATGCAAAGAAAGGCAGGAGAAGGAGGAGATAACATTTAAACAACTTCATGTGTACAAAATATAGAGAGTGTAAATGGAAGATAATCTCGGAGGGGAAGCACTAGAACTAGAGGGGAGGAAAGTCCCTGAATGGGAGCAACTTCCCAAGACCCTCCACCTGCTTCTCTCTGTAAAGTCTCTCATCCATTCCCAAATTTTCTCCATCCCCAACTTCTCCACAGACTGAGTTCTAGTCCCAGACATCTTTCTGATTTTCAGCTAGACATTAGACATCTCCATCTGTGGGTTCTACTGGAACTTCAAATTCGTCACGTTCAAGGCTGAACCCAGCCCTTTATTGCCAAATCCATTCCCAGTTTTCCTATTTCTGTTGCTAACAGGTGGAGCACTGGATCTGGACTTAGAAAAAACTGGTTTCAACTCCACCTCATATACTTATTAATTGTGTGAGTAAGTCACTTAACCTTTTTTTTTTTTTTTTTTGCTTCAATTCAACCACCTCAACTGTAAAATGAGGATAATGATAAAACTTATCTCCCAGGATTTTTATGAGGCTAAAATGAGAATGCTTAGCACAGTGAATGGTATGCAGTAGGTGCCATATAAATGCTTATTCCTATAAAAGCAGTTTGCAAACTTTAAATTAATATGTATATAATGAAATACAAAGTGTAAGTTAAATACAGAGAGGGAAGAAGAGAGGTAATTAATCAACAAGCATTTATTAAGTGTGTACATAGCTAAACACAGGAGATACAAAGAAGGGCAAAATAGTCCCTGCCCTAAAGAAGCTTTCATTTTACATGAAAGACAACATGTAAATAACTAGTTACATATAAGATATAGATCTGAGAGAAACAAGACAGTTTCAGAGGGAAATATGTAAGTATAGAAAGGAGCCAAGTTATGAAAAGTTTTAAATGTCAGTGGATTTTTTTCTCTTTTGTTATCCTAGGTGTAATTGGGAGACATCACAGTTTAAACAAGTTTAAAATCACCCAGTCAGATCTGAGCTTTAGGAAAAATTGCCTTGACTCTCCTGTGGAAGATGGAGTAGGGAGAGACTTGAGGCAAGGAGACCAATTAGGAAGCAACAGTCCAGATGATCTATGAGGGCCTGTATTAGAATGTGGCTACGTGAATGAGATCTTCTCATTAGATAATATGGAGTGAGAAGTATGAGGGTAAGGAGTCAAGAATGGCTCTAAGGCTGTGAACCTGGAAGTTATGGTAACTGGAAGGGGTGTGGTATCTTTGATAGTAATAGGAAATTTTGGAAGAGGAGAAGTTTTCTGGGGAAATATGATGAGTTCTTTCTGGACATATTTAGTTTGTGATGCCTATGAGACATCTAGTTAAAAGTGTCCAATAGGAATTGGATCCAGCTCAATGGAGGGACTAGATCTGGATTGAAAGATTACAGTCATCTTCCTAGGTCTGACCATTGAACAGATAGAAACTGATAAGTTCACCAAATGAGAGTGCATTGTGTGAAAAGAGGAGAGGTCTCAGGACAATGCCTCGGGAGACACCCACAGTTACTGATGAAGACCCTGATGAAGATCCAGTAAAGGGGACAAAGGATTGGTCCAATTGGGAGGGAAAAAACAGTCAATATTATCCCTTTCTTCAGAGATAACAGGAATGATAAAGACAAAGATAATGCTATTGTATCTAACATTTAAGAGATGATTAACTTGGAGACAGTCATTTTTGTTAAGTGATAAGGTTGGGAGCCAGACTACAAGGAGCTGAGAAATAAGTAAGAAGAAAGGAGTGGAGATGTCTGTTTCTAGGAACTTGGCTATGAAAGGAAAGAGAAATTTAAGATGATAAATTGAAGGGATGTAGGGTCAACTGAAGCCTTTTTAAAGGACTCAGGGTGGTTTGTGGGCTGCAGGGATGCAGCAACTGGTACTGATGATGAGAAAGGAAATGATTGTAAGGGTAATTTTCCTGTAGAGATAGGTAAAGAAAGAAAAAATGAAAGATGACAAGATTTTGAGATGTAGAGTGGAAAAGGAAGAGAGAGCTCTTTAGTTCCTATTCAGGAACTTTATTCAAAGTACAAGGAGAGATCCTCTGCTAAGAAGGGTGAGGAGTGGGTGGTGTGGGTGATTTGAGAAGGAAAAAAAAAAGGTTTAAAACATCTACAGTGGGGAGTGTGAAAATCAATTAGGAGTAAAAGGATTGCTTTTTGGTAATTAAACCCCTTCGAGATTAGACAACATAAATGTGCAATGGACCCAGTCTGCACAGTTGGACTACTACCTTCATTGACCAGTACATAAGTAAGAACAAAAGAGGCAGATAGTGGGAGTAATCCAGGGGTTGTTTTGTTTTTTAGCAAGTATGAGTTGTATAAGGACACATTCTTTTTTCTAACTAGGGTATTGAGGAAAGGGAAAAAAGCTCTAATCTAAAAGAAGGCTCAACTGGGTCCACAGCCTCCCTAACAGATCATAGACATATCTAATGGGGATAAATGCAGAAGCTTTTATTTATAATTTGGGACCTAGAGGAGAAAGCAGATAGCCCAGAGCAGGAATGTCACTGAATGTCATAGCTCAGAGAATCCTGAACAAATAAGAGTAACAAGTAGGTATAAGAGCTGTGAAGAACCTGACAGATCATGTTAGCCAACCTTCTATGTGATATCATAAGGGAATGTCTTTTACAGCTTTTCTTATGGATAATTAAGAGACAGTTTGATTCTCCAAAGTCTTTTTCCCTTGTCTCCTTATATCTTCTTTTCCTCATCCACCAAAGAGCACCTACTTTATTTTCCAGATGGAAAAATTGAAGCCAGAGAGAAATTAGGGCTTGCTGGAAAAACATTCCAAAGCAGACTTTCATAACCTGACCCCAACCCATATTTTAATATTCATGGAATAGGGAGAGTTCAAGGGTCAAGAAAAATATAAAGGAGCTAGGATTTTGTTCCATCCTTCCCTGGCCTTAAGATACCCCTCCTTTCTAAGTCATAGAATGGGACACATAGTTTCTTCCAGCTGTGACATCATTCAATTTATAATCAGAACATCTGGATTCAAATCTCACTTCTGCTACTTACTATTTGTATGACTTTGGGCAACATACTTTCCTTCTCTGGACCTCAGTTTCCTCATCTGAAAAATGAAAGCATTGGACTAAATGGTGGTTCCTTCCAATCCTAACCTATGAAGCTTCTATTCTCTGAACATATATGTTCTTTCTAGTACTCTAGGAACTCTCTGTTTTGTGAGTAACAGTAAAGAAAGGATTGTGGAACACATTTTGTGTACAGGACTGACCTCAACTGAGGTCATCAAGGATTGTCACAAATGTGAAGACCGCTCAAATGTGAGACTGTTTTCTTTTCTGACCTACCCACAAACTCAAAACCAGCAGAATGAGACCTGTGCTCGTCACATAGGTGGCAGGGGGAGGCCTCTAGGTCAGGAGGTTCAGAGTCCAAAGTAAGCAGGTGGAGAAAAGTGTGACTGTCCCAGGAATACAGCTTGTTAAAGCTAAAGGGGACCTCAAGAGTTCATCATATCTGACACCTTGTTTCACAGGTTGGGAAGCAGAGGCTAAAAGGCCAACTGATTTTGCCTAACATCACCTAGCAGCCTGATATTCTTGGATGGTGACAAGCTTTTAGACAAAAACAAAATAAAACAAAACAAAAACCCTCCTACCCCGACTCTTATGTGTCTGGCTCCATTAAGATGCTACCTTTGGGAGCCCATAAAAAACACAGATTAACAGACTATAGATTAAGCAATTGTTTCATATTTAATTACTGGGGAGGGGAAGACAGACCAGTGAAGTCTGGAGGAGGCACGGAGAGCTTGCTGGGCATGAAATTTAAGTTGGGTCTAGAGAATTATAAAGGATTTAGATAAAAGGAGAGGGAGAAGGCAAACATTTCTAACTGACTTAGGATAAGGATTGTTGTGGGGGTGGTAAGGAGACTGATCTGGCTCATCAGTTTATCAAATATTTATTAAGCTAATGTGTACTGGACATTTTGATTGGGGACCTAGAAATTAAAAAGTCCTTTCCCTACAGGAACTTACATTTTATGGGGAGAGACAACTTGTATGTATGAAATAGATTGGGAGTATTCTGGGAAAGGAAGCATTAGCAGCTGAGAGATAGAAGTGAGAAAGATTTCATGTTAAGAGTAAAGCTTGAACTGAATCTTAAATGGAATTAAGGATTTTAAGATGAGAATTCAAGGGTCTGGAGAAAGGAGATGGAGCATTATAGGTGAGGAACATTAAAAAAAATAAAACTATTGCTGGACCAAAGAGTATGAGGAGAGAAAATTTAAATAAGCATAGAAAAGTAAGTAGGATCAGGTTGCAAAGGGTTTGAAATGCTCCGCCAAAAATCTGTATTTGATCCTAGAGGCAATAAGGAACCAGGGGAATTTATTGAGGAAGGAGTCATGTAGTCAGACCAGCACTTTAGGAAAATCACTTTGGCACCTATGTGTAGAATAGAGTGAAGTAGGAAAAGCAAATAAAAGGCAATTGAAATAGTCTGATTGAGAAGTGATGAGGTCCTGAACTAGGCTGCTAATCAAATGAATAGAAAGAAGGGGCCTGTCTGAGAGCATGCTACTCAGCTCCTAATAGAGAGGTAATAGAGTCAGGCTGCAGAAAGAAACATGTTTTGTTTTGTTTTTTCAGATATGACCAATATGGAAACAATATGGAAATTTATGTTGCTTAACTGCCTGTTACTGGGATTTTCCTTTTCTTTTTTTAATGGGGTAGGATGGGAAAGAGAGAACATTTATTTTTGTTCATTGTAAAAATAAAATAATTTTTAAAAGAAATAAAGAAACTGGGAGGCAAGAGATTGTATAGAATTATCAAGAATCGTCAACTGATAGAAATGTGAAGTGTGAGAGAATGAAGAGTCAAGGATAATTGAGGCCATGAACCCAAACGACTGGGAGTATAGTGTGTACTCTACAGAAATGGAGCTGTTTGGAAGGAGGCAAGATGATCTGACTTTTATTGATTCTATTTACAATTCATTGATTTTTGTCTTGTCACACTCTCTAAATCATGGGGTTTTTTGGTCTCTTAATTTAGCTAAGAAATTCAGCTGTTATAGACATCCAGTTCTCCTTTAATCAGTCTTCTATTCTTTCCTCAAGGAAATCCGTTATCCTTGAGGGATGCAGGTGGACACCAGGAAGTTTAGTCTGGTATCTTTATAACATCAAACTATCCTTCAAGTAAATAGTAAATATCAGTGCAGGGATCTGAACCCAGTTCTTTTCATTTCAAATCCAATAAGTACTCAATCAGATAAATAAGAGTGATAGAACTGCTCAAGTAGGAAGGAGCCACTGGACTTTGAGACTGGCTGGGAGACAGGAGCTAAAATAAGCCTGAACAACTAACGTTTGATTCCAGCTTCTTAAACTGTGGTTCTTGACCCCATTTGGGATCTTGTAATTGGATATGGAGGTGGTGAAATTATGATTTATTATCAGTAAATGTCTTATTTATATACCTATTTTACGTACTTATATTTGCAGTCACATAAAAATTTTTCAGGTGAAAAGGGGTCATGAGTGGAGAAAGCTTAAGAAATCCTGAGTTACAAAATGTAGTTTAGATTAGTCCCCAACACTAAAACTAGTTAGATTTCTTTTTATAGGCACATCTAATTATATTCCCTTGTTATTATTTCTGAGTCTGGATGTTTTCTTTTCCTTTGCTAATTTTCTTCTAGTAGACCTGCGATTTCATTAATGTAGGGAATTCCCCTCTGATGTAAGGAAATGGAAAAAGAATGTAAATTCTTTCTGTCAATGCAATGCCAAGAGGGAACTGCTATGAAGCTTATAGTTTAAGAGAATTGTCTGGCATGCTAAGAGCAAGCAATGGCTTGCCCAGCCACAGACACCATACATGTCAAAGCTAAAATGCTAATCCAGGATTTAATGACTCTGAGACCATCCTTCTATATACTACATCATGGTCTTAAACTCTATGATCTATCTACATTAGCTTATTTGTTTCTGTAACAGGATACTTGGTCTCCAGTATCCATGCTTTTCAACTGGCCTAGAATATCCCTTTTTCCTAGACACTGAAACCTCTTTGTTTTCTTGGCTTTTTTTTTTTTAAGACTCATTTCAAATCCTACCTTCAACAAAAGGTCTTTTTCAAGTCTTCCCCTGCTAGAACCTTCCCATGTACTGTTATTATTCATCCTTCATTTTTGAAGAGGACCAATGACATCATGGGATGGTATCTTAATTTGCTTGAGAAGCAAGTGAGACAGTTGCATAGTCATCAACCTCTCTTCCAAAATTATTCAAGTCCAATGGCAAGACAAAAGCCAAAATGACTGGCATCTTCAATGTCTGACAAAGATTTTAGCTGCCTTCAGGGCCTTTGGAACAAATTGTTCTCAAATGCCCATTCTACCAAGAGAAGTCTTCACAAGCTTTGGGCTAGATATCCCGCAAATTCACTGAAAGGCGAAATCAAGACAGTTTATTGTGATGTGGCCACTTTGCAAGCTACAGCTTCTTGGAGCCCCAGGTAACAAGGTGAACACCAAAGGTAGATATGGATTCAGTAACACTTCACACCAGGGTTGCTAGTGCTCCTTGAATACCCCATTCATTCCAAAATTATTTGTTGTTGTTATTCAGTCATGTCAAATTCCTCATGCCCTGTTTTTGGATTTTGGATTTACTTGGAAGAGACACTGAAGTGATTTGTCATTTACTTCTCCAGCTCATTTTACAACTGAGGAAATTGAGGCAAAGTGAAATGATTTGCTTAGTCACACAACTAATGTTTGAGACCAGACTTGAAATGGGGAAGATGAATTTTCCAGACTCCAGGCCCATTCTTCTACCCATATGCACTACCTAGCTGCCCACATACTTAGTATTAGATAAGTATTTACAACTGAAATGACTGAACAACAATGCAGCAAACAATAGGAATAAAGAAGACCAATTGTGGAATTGTGGCAAAGATAGGATGAACCATAGAAATCATCTAGCTCCTACACTTCCTCCCCCATCATCACTAAAGGGCAGTCTGTCACGGAGAAAAACAGCATTGTCTTTGGAATCGAAGACCTCTGGTTCAAATTTTGATTCTGATGTAATCGGATTCTGACAATGATGACTTCTCTGGGTCTCATTTTTTTCATAAAATGTGAGGGTTGTATTAGATTGCCTCTGAGGTCTCTCCCACTTCTAAATTTATGAAGCAGTGAACAGAGCAGGAAACTGAAGATCCGAGACAGAGTAATTTTTCTAAGATCACACAGCTAGTTAATATCATAAAAAAGAATGGGATTGCCAGAAGGAATCCATCTTCAGTCATTAAGGTGCCTCTCAAAAATCAATCCAGGGAACCTTCATTTAAAATATAACTACTAAAAATGGGAAATTGTATCATATTAAGGAGGAAGGAAGAGGATAGTGTCTTCCAGGAGTCCAGAAAAACAATCAGAGAGTGAAAATGTGTTGATGGCTGTCAAAGCTGGAGTAAGCTGGCCCTTAGAATCATCTAGTAACAGCTCCTTAATATATAGATGAAAAAGCTGATGCCTGAGAGGGTCAGTAATCTGGCTAAGGTCCCACACTGGTAATCTTGGAGAGAACTGTTTCCCTATGTACGTAACACTCACAAGATATCTTTTCCATGAACCCTGGTCCTTGAATATCAAATTTACATTTAGTTAACCTACTCTGTTATTGTTCTCTATTGGAAGTGTGTGCTAAATCCAGCCTTTAATCACACCATGGATCCAAGAGGGCAGGGACTGTTATCTCCTATGGAGACTAAAACAGGAACCAGGAAAATCAAATGCAGCTCAGTGATTGGCAGCCAGTCGTTGGTTGGCAGTACTGGGAAGCAGCTTTCCTGGGACTTTTATTGTCCCACCAATTGCAGCAGCTGGCCACGCAAGGTGTAACCCTCTTATAGGTCTGTTTCTATGACTAGTCTGGGTCATCAGAAATGGCTTAATCTGCCTCTCAAGCCCTATCAGTCTCAAAGGAGAAACTCCTAAGCGTGTCAATTTAGCTAGGCTCTTCAGGAAAGAGAATGAATTTCCTGCCTCCCACCAACACTCTGAGGCAGGGGGCGGGGAGGGGGGGATAGAGGGGGGTGACCATGGGGAAAGTGGGCAAGAGAAAGCACCCTGAGCCTTGTGGCCTGAATTTTCATGAAGGCCAATCTCCTGAAACGATTAGATCCCCTATGACCCTGGCACTGGCCTCCACCCCTCTTTTAAAATAAAAATTAAATTCCCTCTTAATCGCCCGGTGAGTAAATCGGCGTTCTTCTTCACCCTCTTCACTCCCCTCCCCAGCCCCTGCCGTGCCCAGCACTCACTGGGAGAGCTCAGAGAGGTGGTTCAAAGTGTAGCACACAGGGAAGGCGGTGAGGGAGAAGGCGATGACCTTTCCGGAGAGTGCAGGAAGCTCCATGGCTGAGGAGGATTGGAGGGCTGGCGACGGGGGTGGGGGCGGAAGGTAGATGCCACCTGGCCAGGTGCTGTCCGGTCCAATCCGATCCTCCTCCTCCAGGTGTTCGCCCGGCCTATGCACCGCCAGTTGCCTCGTTTTTTCCGCCCCCGGCCTCCTGCCCACTCCGGCAAGCCTCCCCACCTCGGCTCGGGTGGGTCGCCGGGTATCGTAAGGAATTGGCTCCTTCCCGGGCAGTCAACTTGGGAGCCTAAAGCTCCCGGCCCGAGGCCCCGATGCCACCCGTTGAGTCACCCAACCCCATGCAAAGGTCACTGGTGCTCATCTCTCCGGAGGTCCTCGATCCCTCCCTCAACTGGGATTTCGACATCTCCGCCGGCCTTTAAAGGGACTGTGACCTCTATCCTCTCACAGCCACACCCACCCTCCCAGGCACAGCCCCGGCCTCCCCCACCACACACAACACAGATGTCCCAGGGAAAGAGAGTCTCCGATTAGTCGACCTGCCTCAAGTAATCTTGAGGACAGATCTGGGCCAGGCAGCGTTCCCAGGCCAAATCATCAAATAGGTCATTCACCTCACCTGGAAAAGAAAACAAAAAACCTCCAGCAAAGGCAGCGTTCCCTACCGGAAAGAGCAATGGATCCATGGATTTCTGGAATTAAACTAATTGATTCTTCCTATAGTTGCTTCTAGCTTTAAAAGTTTTCTAAGATCCCTGTCTCAGATTTAAAGATCATGGTATCCCAAAATGTGGGAGCTCTACACATCTATTCTAACCCCCTAACATTTTACAAATGTAATTTATATATTGATCACCTCTGCCTTCTCTTTGTTATTTCCATTGAAGGAGCTGATGAAATAAGACATGATCCCTATATGCTTAACATCTTTTCTTTGCAAACCCATAAAAAAGGAAAACATTCTGAGATTATGAGACCAAGTCTTATTTCATCATTGTACTGCCCCCTATCTCCTAAAACGGGGCTCCGCAAAGAGAAAGCAGTTTAATTTCTACAATCCTCCACAGCAGCTTGATGGGAGCAATAGGGAAGTAGGTTCTCGCTGAACTCTGTGAAATTTTTGCAAGTACTAGGTTTTTAGGAGCTCAGGTGAATTTTCCTAAAAGGCAATAAGGGAATCTGTACCAGCTGATACATCCACTGTAGTTGATCAGAAGAAAACAAGTCTTTTACTCCAAGATCTACTAAGCTGGAGGGCCCTTAAATCCACTTTTCCCTTGATGGCCATATTGTGCCTTCATTTTTTGATCAACAGTCTCAAAGTTCTTTCTCTTAGTCTGTTTTACAAAAATTTGGCTTTAAAAGAACTGAGTTGTCAGTTTTTGCCTCTTGAATAAGAATGAAGTATGCCTTGATGGAAAGAACATTGAACTAGCAGATATGGGAACCAGGGTAAGAACCTCAGTCACCTATCAATAGCCATCTTTAGGGAGGGGCAACCTGAACTTTGTCCAGAGTGCTGAAATGACCCCTTCTAGTGCTCACTCCCCACCCTGATCCTCTGATGGAGAGAGGGCAGATTCCAAGTTCCTGACAGCCACAGGTAAGAAGCAACCAATGCAGTGGGAAAGCCGAGATCTGGGAAATGCAGGAATGAACGGGACAAAGGTGAACACTAAACTACTTTCCATCCACAAAGAGGGGATCCTTCAGGGGCCACAGTTGTCTGGTCTGATGCCCACCTTCCCTGGACCTCATTCCACCTGAGAAGATGGGTCACAATTCTTGGGACAGCCCAAGGGCCTTTCTAATCTAGAACATGAGAGAACTAGATCATGGCATATAGGTCCCTCCGTAGTTTGTCTCCTACATTCAGAATTGAAGGAATGTTAGAGATTTGTTAGAGGTTAAAATAAAGATGTTGAGGTTTGGGTTTGGGTTTTTTTTTTTTTTTTTTTTTTGAGGCAATTGAGGTTAAGTGACTTGCCCAGGGTCACACAACTAAGTATGAAGTGTCATGGGGCCACATTTGAACTGAAGTCCTCCACTTCGCCATCTAGGGGCTCTTGGTTTTTTAAATCATTCAAGATCACCTTGGATGGAAGGTGGAACCTTCCTCATGGATCTGTTTATGGAAACCTTCCTCAACGATCACACTGCCGCCACCCTGGTTCAGACACCCAGTGGATCTTTCTTGGTCTCTTATTAGAATGTAGCCTGCCTAAGGGCTGGGACTCTTGCTTGTGGCTGGCTCATAAGGTACCTAATGCTCTAGCTAGTGTCCCTTTTATGCAAACATCTTTTGCCAACGCCACCGCTTCACTGGCAGGGAGTCACAGAATTTAGATCTGCCTCTACTACTTAATCATTGTGCATCCAAAGTGTGGGGAGGGGAAATCATTATGATGATCTCTTTAGAAATCTGCTTCCTCACCTTTAAAATGAAGGGGCTACTTTATTTCCAAAATATATAGAGAATTAACTCTAATTTATAAAAAATCAAGCCATTCTCCAATTGAAAAATGGTCAAAGGATATGAACAGACAATTCTCAGATGAAGAAATTGAAATTATTTCTAGTCATATGAAAAGATGCTCCAAGTCATTATTAATCAGAGAAATGCAAATTAAGACAACTCTAAGATACCACTACACACCTGTCAGATTGGCTAGGATGACAGGAAAAAATGATTGTTGGAGGGGATGTGGGAAACTGGGACTTTGATTCATTGTTGGTGGAGTTGTGAGCGAATCCAACCATTTTGGAGAGTAGTTTGGAACTATGCTCAAAAAGTTATCAAACTGTGCATACCCTTTGATCCAGCAGTGTTACTACTGGGATTATATCCCAAAGAGATTATAAAGGGAAAGGGACCTGTATGTGCACGAATGTTTGTGGCAGCCCTTTTTGTAGTGGCTAGAAACTGGAAAATGAATGGATGTCCATCAGTTGGAGAATGGCTGAATAAATTGTAGTATATGAATATTATGGAATGTTATTGTTCTGTAAGAAATGACCAACAGGATGATTTCAGAAAGGCCTGGAGAGACTTACACGAACTGATGCTGAGTGAAATGAGCAGGACCAGGAGATCATTATATACTTCAACAACAATACTATATGATGACCAGTTCTGATGGACTTGGCCATCCTCAGCAACGAGATCAACCAAATCATTTCCAATGGAGCAGTAATGAACTGAACCAGCTACGTCCAGAGAAAGAACTCTGGGAGACGACTAAAAACCATTACATTGAATTCCCAATCCCTGTATTTATGCCCACCTGCATTTTTGATTTCCTTCACAAGCTAATTGTACAATATTTCAGAGTCTGACTCTTTTTTGTACAGCAAAATAACGTTTTGGTCACGTATACTTATTGTGTATCTAATTTATATTTTAATGTATTTAACATCTACTGATCATCCTGCCATCTAGGGGAGGGAGTGGGGGGTAAGAGATGAAAAATTGGAACAAGAGGTTTGGCAATTGTTAATGCTGTAAAGTTACCCATGCACATAACCTGTAAATAAAAGGCTATTAAAAAAAAAAAATGAAGGGGCTACTGTTTGTAGTGGCTAGAAACTGGAAAATGAATGGAAGCCCATCAATTGGAGAATGGTTGGGTAAATTGTGGTATATGAATGTTATGGAATATTATTGTTCTCTAAGAAATGACCAGCAGGATGAATACAGACAGGATTGGCGAGACTTGCATGAACTGATGCTAAGTGAAATGAGCAGAACCAGGAAATGGAAGTGGATTTCTTTGACAAAAAGATCTAACTCAGTTTCAATTGATCAATGATGGACAGAAGCAGCTACACCCAAAGAAAGAACACTGGGAAACAAATGTAAACTGTTTGCATTTTTGTTTTTCTCCCCAGGTTATTTTTACCTTCCGAATCGAATTCTTCCTCTGCAACAAGAGAACTGTTCAGTTCTGCACACATATATTGTATCTAGGATATACTGTGACATATTTAACATCTATAGGACTGCTTGCCATCTAGGGGAGGGGGTGAAGGGAGAGAGGGGAAAAGTCAGAACAGAAGTGAGCGCAAGGGATAATGTTGCAAAAAAATTACCCA
This sequence comes from Sarcophilus harrisii, assembly GCF_902635505.1. Classification (NCBI taxonomy): domain Eukaryota; kingdom Metazoa; phylum Chordata; class Mammalia; order Dasyuromorphia; family Dasyuridae; genus Sarcophilus; species Sarcophilus harrisii. The sequence goes on from NC_045426.1 coordinate 657,136,877, forward strand.
GGAATGGGTTCTGTCAATAAAGTTATAATAATAAAAATGAATAAAATGAAGGGGCTAAATTCAAACTTCAAGATCATTTTCAGTACTAAATCTATGATCTCCACATGCAGATCAATTTTTCTCAAATCAAAGCCATCTTCTTAGAATAAAACAAATTCCTTCACATTTAACGTATCTCCTTCTCTTCAGACTCCAACCTGTCTTTCCAAATTCACCTAATGTTCACTACATGCCAAAATGTACTTGTCTTCCATCCCCACAATTTCATTCCACCCCTTTCCACACCTGTGCATTTATGTACATCTCCCCTCATCATCATGTAGAGAATATGAACCTTTCATGTTTCTTATTTGTTGAGATTCTTCTTTCCTTACAAAGTCCAGTTCAGGTTCTAACTACTCCAGAAATCTTCCACCCCAAGTTAAAAACTATGCCTTCTGATAAGGGCAATCACAGGAGATAAAATTTCCATAAGATTAATGCAAATCAAAACAATTTTGAAATTCCCGACACCCAGTAAACTGGAAATCACAAAAAAAGGGGAATGGGCAATATCAGAGGAGCTATTTTATTTACACATGGTTTCTCCCATTAGAATGAATTCTTTGAAAGTTGAGTTTTCACCTTTATTTGAAACTCCATAAATTATTACAGTGCCTGGTATAAATGCTTAATCAATGCTTGACTAATATATATTGCTGGTATAGCTATTAATTGGTCCAACCATTCTGAAAAGCAATTTCAAATTATGCTAATAAACTAAGTGACTAAAAAGTTCATAACCTTCATCCCAGAGGTCTTATATGCATATATGCCAAGGTCACCTTGATATTCATCATCTACCTATCCATGTGCATGTTTTCTCTCCCTTCAAATGTGACTTCAAGGCAGAACTGTTCTGTCCTTGCCTTTCTTCTTATTCTCCTGGTGCTTGGTAAAATGTCTAGCATACAGTAACCACTTAATGCTCACTGATTTGACATGATGGACACTGAACCTGCCATTTCCACATGAGGCAAGTCCTTCTAACAATACAAATGCACATATCTCATCCCACAATAATTTTAAGAAGTTGCCTAGAACACTAAAAGGTTGAGTGAATGGTCCAGGATCATACAGCTGACATGAGCCAGAGGCAAGACTTGAACCAAAATCCACTATACCATGCTGTCTCTCTGACATAAATGTAATGGGAATAATGATTAGGAAGAATCCAGGATATTGTGGGAATACTTACATGAGCTGATGATGCAAAATAAAGGAAGCAGAATCAGGAAAATATGTATAATTACAATGTAAGTAAAAAGAACAAAAAAAAAAAAAAAAAAAAAAAAAAAAAAAAAAAAAAAGAAAGAAAAAAGACAATCAACTTTCTATAGGATGAAGTTTGCCCCTGAAAAAATGATGAAAAAGGAGATCTCCCTCCCCTTTTTGCAGAGATCAGGGGACTCTGGGTATCAAACATTGCATCTACTATCAGACTCATTTGCCAGACTGAGAAGTTAGTAGATTTTACTAAATTGCTGGCCCAACTCCTTTTTCCTCATTAAAAGGAATAGCTCTCAGGGTGAGAGAGGGGAAGAGGAATATCTGAAAATGATGCTTAAAAAAAAAAATAGCAATACACTTAGGTGCTTACCTTAGCTCCTATTTCTCATGTATCCATATTTATGTATTTATATTTGAGTAGTGCACATATACCTTACCTTTTCTACTAGACTGTAAGCTCCCATTTACTTGAGATTTGTTTCATTTTTATTCTCAGCACTGAACACATGCAATATGCACTTAGCAGATGGTGCAGCTAACCAGGTGAAAGTTATGAAAAACAAAGCAGCCTTTAGGGCAGTGCCAATTTAGCACAGTCTGGTGGAATGGAAGTCTCTTATAGAGAGGAAAGAAAGAAAAAGCAAGACTTATTATTTTAAGTGTTCAAAATATACAAGAACCCAAGCTATCTTATTCAATAACATTAGTATTGTGATTATTGGTAAAGTTTCATATGAATATGGAATTTATAAAGCACTTACATAACCAGCACCTCTCTGATCTTCACAACATCCTATGAAAGAGGCAACCTGGATATTATCTTTATTTCATAGATAAGAAAACTGAAGCTTTCCCCAAGGCTCCCCAAGATTGAATTGGCACTTGGGATCTCAGCATTCCTTGCCCAGGCCAGTGCTTTACCATATCAACTAGTGAAAAATGTGCAGGAGCTTGGGGACTAAGCACAGAATGATTCTCAAAGACAGAATAAGAGACCAAGGCATATCACCTGAAATCCATCTCTGTAGGCAGTGGGAGTGACTTTTTGTGGGATGTGATTTGAAGGGTACCCTAAAGCCCCTCTCTTTCCTTCTCCTTTCCCCTTCCCATGTCCAATGTATCTCACATCATATAATCATTGATTTATGTTACAACATTTAAAATCTCAATTAAAACCAATAGTTTTCTTTCCAAAAAAGGTGACACTAAATTCTAATCAACAAATATTGATTCCTATTATGTATAGGGTGCCTTGTGCTGAACACTAGGAGAGATAAAAATAACTAAGACATGATTATTAAGCACAGCAAGCATCCATCCATAACAAGGGAACACATGAGGACATCAAAACTATACAGTGCATATGCAGAGCTTAAACTAGGGTGAGAGGGAAGGGGTAATAGTAATTCAGGATTCATTAGATCTTATTCCCAAAATGAGTACAATAATAGCCACACTGTCCTGAGCTCTCCTATACGATAGACACTCTAGAGGGCATACAGTAGGTATTTAATAAATAGCTTTTAATTGGGCACCCCAATTAATATCCCATATCAGTTCTGGACAAGTTTTAGGTAAGACAGACAAACTGGAGAACACAGCAGTGTGAACAGGATGGGGCAAGACTAGAAAACAAGCCATTATAAGATTCAAGAGAAGCAAGTGGGGATATTTAGCTTGGCAGAGAAAGAACAGATTGATAGTTCCTATCACCAAGGTAAGCACTTAACAGAGAGACTAGAATGAGCTGCTGCATAACATCGTAAAAGGGATTCTTGCTCATCAGGTACAGGTTGAGTTCAGTAGGCTCTGAGGACACCCAAGCAGGTTTTCAGAATTCCTTTCATATTCACATGGCACCAGTCATCATAACAAAGATAGGAGGCCGTGGCAACATTTTATAGCCAAAATAAACACACTAGGAAAGGTAAGCAGATTGGTCCTAATTCCACAACAGCAATGAGGAGGCCAAGCTCTTCATCCCAGCCATGGAATTTAGGAGTACCCTTTTGGCCTTAGTTTCTTCATCTATAGAATAAGTGACTGGAGAAATAGATCTCCAAGCTCAGTCTACTGCTTCTGCTATTACGCCACGCTGTCTCTGACTTAAGACTGTCTGGTTACCTTTTAGAAAATGAAGATGACCTTTCATCACATCTAAAAAGTTCTTCATAACCTGGCTCCAAATAATCTACAGACTCTTAGAACTCCAAGTTTTCTTTAAAACTCAGCCCAAGTGCTATTTTCTATATGAAGTCTTCCTTAGGGCCTTTCATCTCTTCCCCCCACCACAGATACCAGTAGCTTTCTTCTAACAAACTAAGTTCCTTGAGGGCAGAGCTGTTTGCTTTTGTCTCTATCTCTCCTGTGCCATCACCATGGTTGGTATACAATAGGTGCTTAATACATATTTGCTAACTGATTCTAAGATGAGAAGGACTTGAAAGCAACCCAAAATTAAACATACTAATGGGCTAGGAAATGGAAATATGGGATGGACATGCCAAGATTCCTCTTCTCTCCAAAGTAGAAGAGTTCAGGAAGAGACCCATGTCCCTACTAAGAGACCTGGCATATTTCGCTGTCTTTAAAGAGTAATCTAAGGCTCAGTGAATTTTGGGATTAGGTCCCCAAACTTGAAATTATGCTCACTTGGAAAGGATTTTGGAGCACAGAAGGCAAGAGAAGGCATCTGAGAAAGTAAACTGGTAGAGCTGAAAAAGACTTCAGAGCCTATATACTCTGATTTCTTCCTTTTATGAAAAAAGTAAATCAACTGATCCCAAGTGGACTGGGGAAAGTACTGGCATGTTGAACTCCTAGGTAAAGTAATGGGGAAAGCTTTTCATTTAAGATACCTAACATGCTGATTTTACCAAAGGGCCAGATTCTGTCATGAACTCAAAAGAAACCACATAGTCCCCAGCAAGACAAGCACCATATCAATTTGGAAAACTTCACCATGCAGAAAATAGGATTCGAAGAGGCTATAACTGGAGACCAAACACATTCAAAAGAGTTACAGAGGAACATCTGAAGGGTGAGGGCAAGGAAGAAGGTATAGACTAAACAATATATAAAAAGGAAACTAATTAGGCCCCTTGTGTTAAGTATAAGGCATAGAGCTTTTTCCTGTTCAAGGAACCTAAACCCTCCCTCAGAGGCTCCCACTGAAAGGGAGCCTCCCACAAAGAGTCATAAAGGAGTCTGCAGGTGATCCCATATCAACAGGAGGTTAGACAATAGTGGGGCCTCCCACCAGGGGTTTTTGGAGGTACAGAGATTCCTCTTTGTTTATGGACTCAAAAGAAGGTGCTGGGTTTTTCCAGATATACCCTCAAGAATTAGAAACAGGCAAGGTCCACATTGCCGACTAGGATTCTAGGTATGGGAAATGAAAGGAATTTAGGTTGGGAAAGTGAAATTTAAGTTTGTTGCCTCACATTGTTTGAAGACAACCACCTGATGATAATTGCCACAGTTTAGGACATAACATAGAAAGTCTGGGTCTTAGGACTGGCTCTGTCATGAAATTTGTCTATCAGGCTCAATCTTTGGACCTCAGGATTTTGTTTTGTTTTGAATCTGTATAGTGAGAGAGACAGATTAAAATTCTAAATTCCAACCTGACTTGGATATTCTGTTTCGAATAAAACTAATTTTTGTCACTGGTAAGACGGTATCCATCAAAAGAACATTAGAGGATTCTTAATGAATTCTTTGGTGTTCCCCTTTGGAAAGGATGTTATAGAAAGGTTTCCATCTTAATCCTTCCTCTTTATTCCTCTATGATACCACCACCTTTGCAAAGATGCTGTCATCAAAGAATCATGTGTCAAGTTTGTGTTACAACACTATTCTGGGTGAAGGAGAGTACTGTGACTTTTAATACATTTTACAATATTTGCAACAAAGAAAAAAAGACAGGGTATGGGGATGGGAATAATGCAGTTCTGTAACATTTCACAGTAAAATTACATTTGTACTGAAAATACTTTTTTTTTTTTGGGAAAATACTCAGTAGTAAGGTCTTCTGGGATTGTTCTGTAGGGAGAAAAAAAAGGAGAAAGAGTATTAATATTTACAGATATAATCACATCATCCAAAATTAGCCAGCAAACACTTCAACTATAAAATGAATAAAAAGATTGAGGAATAGAGGAAAGCAAAGATGTGCTTTCTCCCTTCTCTACAAAGTCCATCCCAGAACAAAAGTCAAACAGAAGTGTGTGCTTCAGCCCATGGGAAATTCACATTTAGAACAAAATTTGGTGGGCTCTTTTCCAGACCAACTGCCATTCCTTTAGTATGGGGGAAATGTGTTAATACTTGGTCCAAGTGTCAGCTAAATCAAAGCTCTGTTAAAAAATAACCTCAAAGTAAGTTGTCCATCATGTTCTATTCTGAGTAATTGAACCATAGTTGCTAGATGAAAACTCAAAAGGAGAGAAAGAAAAAAGGAAACCTCCCAGCAGGAAGGTACATGCACATTTCACAGATGAATTATGATTTAGCTTGCTGAAAAATAATTCCTTTTTTTGCACAATTCTTTGTATTTTTCAAAGCATCTTTGCATACACTCTATCTCATGTAAATCTCACAACCAGAGTAGGTGTGGTAAATATGATTATTCCCTAATTTCCAGAAGGAAATTATAGAAGGAACACCAGTCAGAAAAATTATGCTAGCATTCTCACTGATGCTTACTACTGTGTACCTATGTCCCAGAATCTCTCAACCTAAATTTGTACAGCTGAGAAATGGGAACGTTACTTCTAATAGCTGCCTCACCAAGGTGTTGAGAGGTAAAACACTATTTACAACTCTGATGCTTTCAATAGGTATGGAAGAGTGGCTAGAGAAGGATCTGTTTGCCTAAAAAGGATCACCATACCAGCGGATTAGGTCGGAATCTGTAGGCCAACATCATTCTTTTACGGAATGCTTCATACTCATCATCTTCTTTAGAGAGCTCAGCAGGCCGGTCAATGCCAAATCCAGCTCCATCCACTGCCGTTGTACCCCTGGAAAGAAAGCCATTAACAAGATGAGAGAATGAAGGCCTACTCTGTTCTGTTCTCTGTAATACCAATAGGACACTGACTTACTTTCCCCTGTCGGGAAGATATCTTTATGGGATTCTTATGGTTTTCTTTGCCCTTTACTAAGGCCTGACCAAAAGAGTTTTCAGAGTTGTGTTGTTGAAAAGGAGAAAGAACTATAGGAGATGTATATGCATATATGTACACATGCATGTGCACACCGGCTTTGAGCAAACCAGAAATAGGAAAAACCACATTCAAGACATGAGAATGTTGCAACTGGAAAAGACATTGAGATCATCTAATTTGCTCATTTTACAAAGGAGAAACATTATCAGGGGAAAAAAAGGTAAAATTTCTCCAAAGTCAGAGAGACAATAAAAAACTAGGCCTTGAACCCAAATCTGATTCCAAATCCATTATAATAGAGTCAATTCTACTGTATCACAGCTAAAAAAAATTAGGGGTGATTATTCTCTTGACAAAAAAGCATTCATTTATCATAGGATTTCTTTAAATATCAAATCTCTAACTTAAAATGCAAAACCAAATTACTTTAGTGACATTTTACACTTAATTTACAAAGGAGTGTGCATTTATGTATAACATTGTTAGGGATGAAGAACAAGCAACAATGGCTGTCTAGTAGGGCTATATACAGCATGAACCAGAGCTGCCTGATTCTATGGTCTATCTTAAGATCTAGCTGAAATTTCCCTGACTCCAATACCAAGAAAAGATGACTGATCTCCTCCCCACCTCCATCAAACCTCAAAAATCCCTCTTTCAGGTTTCTGAAGCAAAGCAGCCTCTTTTCTTCCAAAGATTCTTCTTATCTGGAGAGAGCCTATGCACTAAATAAAAGTAGGTGGAGGGCAAAGGAAAAAGGTTCCAATTCAACTTCCTTCCCTCGGAGGTATAGAGGCAATATGCTCTACTGGAATATAATGTGGACTGCAAGCTAGGAGATCTGGTCCCTCTTTTGTCATAAACCAGCTGTAAGATTATATTACCCAGGATCACATAAAAATTTCTTGGGCAAAAAAGGGGTAACAAGCAGAAAAAGTTTAAGAAATCTTGACATAAAAAGGTTAGATTAGGAGACCTCGAAGGTCTCTTTCAGATGAAATCAAATGGGTAAAAAATTTCAGAGATCAGGACAAAAAAATCCTAAAGACACACACAAAACAAGCCAAGGAAATGACAAAATCCGATTCCTTTATTAAAAAAAGCCTTTATATGCAATGCCTTTAAGACCCTGCTAAAACACCATCATCTCCCCCTTTCCAGAGTATCTGAGTTGGAAGTCATGCCATTTCAATTCAGACATTTATGAAGCACCTATGGGCCTGACTATCCAAGACTTTTCCCTTCTCATGAACTTACCATTTGTAGGTTCCACCTCTGTATTACTTATCCATCACTATGTTTATCTTGGGTATCATCTATACATCACTGATGCATCCTTGCATTATGTTACCACAGATGTTATTACCTGTGTATCCTCCAAAGTATCATCCATATATTCTTATGCATCCCTATGTATCCCTGCCTCCTACATTTTAACTTCTTCAGAAGCAGAGGTTAGTGTCAGCATTACTCACAGCCTAAAGCCCAGTGATTCACCTACAACAAATGCTAGCAAAAAGGTGGTGAACTAGTACTGAGCAGGGAATAGGAACAATGGGAAAAGGAGTTTTGAAATACTGAGTTAATATCACTCACTTATGGACCAAGCCATTTACTTACTTGTTAACTGGGTTTTTGATCCCCTGACCTTCTGAGCCAAGGCCTTCACCTTCCTTCCAGCCCATCTTCACCAACATTTGGTAACCAATGTTCTCCACAGTCAACTTGAATTCTTTGTACTCTGAGTAGTCTGGCTCACGGCCTTCCTACAAAGATGACAGATCTTACTGATTAAGATGAAAAAAAGAGCTTTACGTTGGTCTGGCAGCCAGAAGTTAGTCTGAACTGATGAGCTTTGGCCCTGGAGAGCTCTTTAACATTCAGCAAGGTACTTTCTCAACTTTTGTTAAGAGTTAGGATTTCTCATTTGTAAAATGAAAGGACTGTATTAGATTATCTCTAAGGTCTCTTCTTGTTTTGATAGTCTGAGTCTGAGTCCATTTACAAGTTATTTTAAGCTAATAAAGAAAGCTTTGTGTGGCTTCCCTTTTTAAGTTTCACTTTCTAGTAGCCTTGGAATAATAAATGCAGCTTAAATACTATTTGCTTATTGCTAAGAGGATATTTTCAGTTACAAATATCTCCCCCATGGCAAAAGAGTACTAGCCATTGACTATTCTCCAGATGTTAAGAGACTCAAGTCTTTCTCTGGCACACTTAACAAGAGGACCAAAAGGCATAACATTCTGTTTCTTGCTCAAACTGCACATACTAATGGTTTCAAGTGAGGTTCTGCTTTTCCATCAAACTTGACTGATAAATGCTGGCTCTAATTAGTTCTAGCTAGCTAAAAAAAGGAAAATTTCCTACAGTTTCAAAAGTCAATTACCAAACAATAATAAAGGCTACTAAAAATTATGACCACCATGCACTAGAACCCTCTAAAGAGTTTGAGAGAGAAAAATGTAGGGCTAATCCATCCATCACCAGCTATCTTCACATTTAGTTTAGGATTCAATCTCCAAATGGCAGGGACTTGTATGACCCATCTGATTGGTCTTTTTCACCTTTCCAAGGGAGATTCTTGAAGAGCAAGGCTTCTGTGGTCAACTAGGACCATACGTACCAGGAAACCCCTCCCACAGTGTCTGGGATCCCTCCTTTAACTGGCCTACAGGATGAATCTGTCTGCCTTCTGATAGGTCAGTCTACTGAGGACCAGGATAAGAGAAATGAGCATATCTTATTCTTGTGTTCTTCGGACATGGAACACTCTGAAAGAGAAGCATCATTCTTCTGGAAGAAAGAACCGGAGAACTGGCCCAAGCAAGTTAAAATGCTAGGGGGCCCACATGCAACTCTGGCCATTGTGACTCTCTAGCATGGCAAAAAATTCAAATGAGATCATGTATAAAAACCACTTTGGAGCACCAAACCTTAAGTCAGGAGGACTTGAGTTCAAATCTGGCCTTAGATACTTAACACTTCCTAGCTGTGTCACCCAGGGCAGGTCACTTAACCCCAATTGCTTAAACAAAGCAAAACAAAAGCAAAAATAAAAACACCCCATCCACTTTGTACACCTTTGAGAATTATAAAACACCATGTAGCAGAAATATCTTCTTAACACACCAGAAGTTGATTCAGTTCTTTTTCTCCCTTACCTTTAATGCCTTGAATGTCTCCATGAACTTCTCCAGCTCATCAGGGGGCAAGAAATCACCAATGAAGTGCTTTCCTCTGCCCATTTTAGTCAACTGCTCCGCCCATTCTATAGAGAGATGTGGGAAAAGTGAGGACATTCCCAGCCCAACAAGGAAAAAGAAATTCAACTGAAGCCCCTCCCTCTCATCACATATTTTCTGAGGGGAAAGGGAGAGAACAAGCATTTATTAAACATCTTCCAATGCTGTTAACCTTAGAAGTTTAATCTAAATACTAAGCTATTATTTCCCATTTGTAAAATAAGGAAAGGTAGAAAAGATGATCTTTTAAGTTTCCTTCTGCCTCTAATATTCTAGTACGCAATATTGTTCTTTTTGTACAGAATTTAAAAGATACTCATACTGAATATGCCTAAGATATTCTTAAGAATAATAGCCAGTCTTTATATAGCAATCTTAAAGTTTGCAAAGCACTTACCTTACAATCCTAGTGGGTTTTTGCAATTATGATCCCAATTTTATAAATGATAAAACTGGGGCAGGCAAAAGATAATTGTATTATCCAGTCACATAGTTATATTAAGTGACTGAGGCTGTATTTGAACTCAGTCCTTTTTAAAAAAAAAAAAAAAAAAAAAAATCTTTTCCTCAATTATATGTAAAGACAATTGTTACCATGTGTTTCTTTTTAAATTTTTGAGTTCCAAATTTTTTCTCCCTTCCTTTATGTCTTCCCAATGTACCCCTGTCCAAACCCCAAGACAGTAAACAATTTCATACAGGTTATATATGTTTAGTCATGAAAAATATATTGAAAATGCAGACTCAAAGAAAAAGCAATATGAAAAAAAGAATGCTTTGATCTGTAGTCAAACTTCATCAGGTCTTTTTCCATCTCCAGAGCCTTTTTCATCATGAGTCCCAAGAATTGTCATGGATCACTGCATTGCTGAGAGTAGTCGAGCCATTCATAGCATTACTTGGACTCAGGTCTAGGGCTCTACCTACTGCCATGCAGTAAACCAGTTATCATCAATAAGCACTTAATTAAGTGTCACTAGTCACTTAACAATGCCAGAAATTGGGAATATAAAGACAAAGGCAAAGCAATTCCTTCTTTGGAAGATTTTATATTCTAATAGTGGAGAAAACAAGCACATATATAGTTTTGTACAAAACAGATATAAGGTAACCTTAGGAAAAGAAAGCTCTAGCAGCTGAATAGAAGCTTGGGCTAAGTCCTGAGGAATCCAAGAAAAGGGAGTCCATTCCATGGATAGGAGAAAAGAGAAAACATAAAACACAGAGATAGGAGACAGAATCATGTGAGGACTAACAAGAAAGTAAACTGGGCTGAACAGTGAGATGGATGAAGAGGAGTAGAATGCAATAAGGCTGGAAAGGTAGGATGGCATGGGGATATGAAAGCTCGAAAACTCAAAAGAGAATTTAATTTGATCCTGGAGGTAAGAAGACACCTTGGGATTTGACAAAGAGGTAGACATGGGATCAGATCTGCAGTTCTCAAGTGGAGACTAGGCACAGCAGGAGGGAAGAGGGGATAGGGAATCTGGGAAAAGGGTTACAAACAGATCAAGCAAAAGACTATTGCAATAGTCCAGGAAATGGTGGTGAAGGCCAGAACTAGAATGGGAGCAATGAGTAGAGAGAAGGCAATGTATGATTAGAAACATTGTGGAGGTAGAATGACAAAAATTAGCAACAGAAAATGACTGTGAATCTTTTTGGTAACTGGCTGGTGAAGATAATAAAAGGAGAACAAGTTCAGGAAGGAGACAAAGTATGAAATGCTAACAGATGAAGATCTCAAACACTGCTGATACCACAGACTCTGAAGCACAAGGGAATGATATCATCTCCATTCAAAGAGATGGCTTCCAAAGTTTCTTTTAGTTCTGATGCTATGTTTCTAAGAAATTACTATGTGAACTACTGCCTTTCCTGTTTTAGGTAAGTAATTCAGAAAGCAACTCCTTTCTGTAAGATGACAAAGATCCTCGGTTTGAAGAGCTCCACTAACCTGGGTATCAACACTGATGAAACACTTCTTTAAAAAAAAAAAAAAAAAAAGCAATTTAAGAGATTCAAACTTACACTACACTTATTTTACCTGTGCAAACAGTATTTCCCTATTTCACTCCAGAAAATGTACACATTTTCAAAACTGAGACAGCTTTTTATTACTTTTTGTACTTTTGTATATTTTGCCCTTACATCGCCACTGCCTGGTAGTGACACGAACGTATTATGTGGTTAGTGCTTAGGAAATTCAATAGTGCTTTACAGTTTACCAAGCTCTTTCTTTGCAATGGACCTATAGAACAGGAAGGATCATTATCACTATCTCTAGTTTATAGAAGAAAATGAGGCTTAAAAAAATGAACCGACTCAAAAGTCACAGCAGCACAGCTTAGGCACAAATCCATGTCTTAAGACTTGTAGTTTGGTTTCCTCTCCATTTCATATGCTGCCTTAAGATTATATTATGTTAGATTCAAATACTGTCATTATCAGAGTATTTATTCTCTCTAAAACCAGTTACTCATTTCCAATCATGTTATCCTCTTTACCCAATACTTTGAACCAATTTTTTAGTGTTTGTAGATGTTTAACTTAAATACCACTTTTCTTTAAATATGCAAAATATTCCAAATAACTTTTTTCTTAAATAGAGACAAGAAGATATTATGAATAAAAAAAGAATCAGGTAGATTTAGGCTTAAGTGACAGATCTCTTCTACCATGTTACCCTAGACAAGGAACTTAACTTCTTACTCCCCTAGTCAACTCTTGAAGACTATAAATTTCAAAGCAATAGCTAATCTGAACTGACAAAGGAAGTTTCCTACAGGAATGAGAAATCACTTCAACCCTCAAAATTCCTTCCATATATAAAATACAGATTTCCATTTTCTCCAGTTGTGCCTACATAATTCCTAATGGTAAGAGCTATCCCCTTCCCTCCAAAAAAACATGAATGCTTATTAGTAAGGTTATAGAAAGACATATTTCAATAACTTTGAGTAGATGATCTTTGAAATCTTCTCCAACTGAGAATGCTTGGGTGTTCTCTCGAGGTTCTTAAAATGAGATTCTACCTGCAAGATCCCCATCCCTGTACATTTTTAGGCTGCTCCTCAAAACCAGTAACAGTTTCAATCAAAAGCAAACTGGTTCCTATGTAATATGTGGTTTCTCTTCAACATATCTAGCTAGTGCTTTAATCCTCACAATGATATCATCTGTAAGTGATTATCTAGCCTCAAGACTTTCATATCAAGGAGGTTATTATTTCATCAGACAGTCCTTTCTATTTCTGGATCATCCTAATTAGGAAATATGTTCCTATACTCACACACTAGTTCTTTCTAGTGACAACCCTTAGATACCTGCAAGACAAGAATCTGATTGCTTCCAAGTTTTCTTTTCTTCAGACTAAACATTCCCAAATTATATCCAAACCTTGCCTATTCCCTAAACCATGTGGATGCTACTTAGGCCAAATCTATAATTCTGTTATCAGACCTACCTCTTGTCTTGTCCATCTCCATGCGACGCAGTTGGTGCTCCCATGTTCCCAGCTCATTGTCTACCTCCTCGTCACTATCATAGTCGTGCTGGTGTTGCTGGACTGCTTTCTCCCACATAAGCTGCATGTCCTGCATGGCCCGCTTGTGCTTCATAATCATGTCATACATCTGCTGCATCTGAAAGGAGATAATATTATGTTCCAGCAAGTTCCAGTAAAGTCTCACTGCTTGCTACGATAGCTGGCTAAGCTATTACATGATTAATAATGAGAGAAAATGGGAAAGTGGATAACATCCTCCAACCCGTTCAGATCAGCATCTGAAAGCTCATTTTGTTATGGAGCAGTCAAAACCTGTCTTACCACTACTACCTTAGAATTGAAGTAGACATCAAGACCCTTACCACCGTACCTAATACAAAAAACGATGATTTCTTTGCTGTTTATAAGCTAGCATGAGGAGACCAAAGTATGAACCTCGATTTCAGTTCTGCAGAGCTAAATGAGTCAACTTTCTTTTCTGAACCTTCATTTCTTTATAGAGAAAATAATCTTGGCCGTGGCTGCCCTATAGAGTGATGAAAACCAAAGTTGGAACATTTAATAGCTGCCCTTTGAAAGAGTACTGGATTTGATTATCTGAAGGCCTAAAAGGAGTTCCTCATTGAACAGTGTTCCCAGGGAGCTGCAGCATGTCAATGCCCTCAAAACTTGTTTTAACATTTTTGGTCCAGGCTATTCCTAAGGACAGACTGGGATTTCCCTTCTAATCATGGCAGCTATGGACAAAGAAATGCAGCTATGGACTTAGAACTGGGAAGAAGCCTAAACGAGGTTCTGCATGTTTATATAACCATGAAGTACAAAAAGAGACATCAACTGGCACTGTTATTAGTATACTCCACATGCAGGGGGAAGTGACTCAGTTCCCTTCCCAGGCTTACCTCCTGCTGTTCTTTCAACTGTTTTTTCTGGGCATCAGAGAGTTCTGTCACCCCAACAAGACCAACAGGTTTTCCTTTCTCATAACCAAGCCCTTTAAGGTCCTGAACTGTAAGAGAAAATTGTGATATAGTCACCTAGAAAGATACTCAATTACTCTTTGAGGCAGAGGAAGATATGACCCAAATCATGATCATTTCAAAGGTAAAGGTACCACTTGATTCTCTAGGCACAAATAGGGAGGACTGATCCTTGACTGTTCTGCTAACTAGCCATGGGAACTTACACAATCATTTAATCCTAATAAGTCCTCATTTCTGTATTAGCTATATTACAAGTTCACTGGGAGGCTTAAATGAAAGAACATCTAAAACTAAAATATAAATCTAAATTGCTCTTTATCTAGGTATCTCTTATGATAGCTAGATACCAGTCAAACATTTATTAAACCTCTATTATGTGCCAGGCACTATGCTAAGTACTGGGACTATAAAGAGAGGCAAAAGATCCCTGCTCACACATTAACAAAGGCAGATGAAAACAAAATTGTGGGGAGGGAAGGAGGGAAGGACCAGAAATTTCTGCCAAGGCAGAGTTGGAAAACATGAATGTACTGTTGTGTGCATATTACTCTACTCCTCAAAACCCTTTATGAATACTGAATTACATACTGTGAATATTGTACAGCTTAAACTGTCATCCAAGGACATGGACTAGTTGATTCAAACATTCTTTTTTGCACTATTCCTCTTCATATATTCTATGCTCTGCCAAATTAGGTTTTATGCCATCTAGTCACTTAGTTTCTTGCACCTTTATATATGTAAAATTTGCAATAAGGGTAGGATTAGCAGAGCTTTGCCCCAAGGAGCCAAATTTAGATCGAATCAACAAGACCACTTTAGTGGAGACTTCTCCCTCTGTCCTCAACTGTGCTCCAAGTCCCACCTCTAAACTCCCATGGAAATTTTCCCCATGCCCCTCAGCTAGAAGTAAGCTCTTTCTATCTAAACTCACAGCATTCTGCACTCTTTTAAGCAACTGTCATATTTTAAGCTGTTTTACAATTATATTGTCTTTATCTTCTACATTAACACACGTAAGGCAAGGGTCAGTTTTATTCACTTTGCACAGAATAAATATTTCATTTCATAATGAAATAATTCTTCATAAATATTTACTGAATGAAAGAGAAGCAGTAAGTATTGGAAATATAATAAACATTTATTAAGAGCCTACAATGTACCAAGTATAATGCTAAACTATTATGATACAAAAAACGTCAAAAGACAATCCTTACCTTAATGAAGCTAGTATTAATGGGGGAGAAAAAAGCAATCAGACATGTACAAAGAAGCCATGTTACAGGATACATAGGAAAAAACTAAAAGAGGGAGGCATTAGAATTAAGGATGTTAGGAAAGGATTTTTCTAGAAGATGGAATTTTAATTGGAACTTAAAGGAAGACAAACAAATGCTCTACAAAAAGTATTCTAGCAAGGTGATGGCCAGATAAAAAGTCCAGGGCCAAGAGGAGTGACTTGTTCACAGAATAACAAGGTAGCCAGTGTCACTGGATCAAAGAGCATATAACAGAGAACAAGAACATCAGAAGGACTGGATTTTATGTGTCAAACAGAAGGTTTTATATTTGATCCTGGAGATAATAGGAAGCTTTAATGGGGGAGGTTTGACATGTTGGGACCTATGCTTTTAGAAAGATCACTTCAGCAACTGAATGGAGAATAGATGGGAATGGGGAGAGACTTGAGGCAAATGGACCTACCAATAGGCTACAGATTTGGTCCAGGAATGAGGTACTGAGTTATTGCACCTTGATTGTGAGCCCAAGGGACTGGAAGGATAAAAAGGTAGGCAGGTGGAGGGGATGGTTTAGGGGTAAAGGTAGTGAGTTTAGTTTAGGATATGTTGAGTTTAAGATATCTATGGGACATTCAGTTCGAGATAACTAATAGATAACTATAGATAATGAAAAGACAAAGCAATGCCTATGTGCAAAACTTAGGCTGCATTGTAAGGTCAATTTAATGTAATGACAATATGAATCAAAAGTCATGTCAAACTGCTTCCCTTACAGTCAAAAGTCAAAACTAGAAAAGAGATATTAAATCTCACAAACTATAAGACACATTTTCCAAGCTCAAAAGACAGCTCTAGCAGATTTTTTTTTTTTCTGATCTCAAAGCAAGGGTAAAAGAAATTCATTTCAAATCTATTTGACTGTGCAACAGCCACCTAACCTTCAACTGGAAGTGATTAATCTACTCAATAATGATCTAAAAGAATTTTTCAAATTATTTTCAGGTGATGAATATGCTCAAAATCATATTGTTGTAGATTGGTATCAGTATTGGCAGTACCTATCTATGTGAAAGGGCATTTTCCAAAATGAAATATCTAAAATCTCATTACAGACCAGCATTAACAGATGAACATTTGCAACCAATTTTGATGAAAGGAACAGTAACTTTGAACTATAATTAAGCAAAATGTTAACTTTACCTCCCCCCCAAAAATAAGAATTCTATTCTTCTCATTAGTAGATCTGTAGTACAAAAATTACATTCAACTATTGTTATCTTTTGAATTTCAACAATAAAGAATATGGAAAAAACTTGTTTTCTCTCTTGTTATATACAAGTACCTATATAAAAATCCTTCATTTTGTTTCTTGGCACACAAAACCTAAAATATTTACCATCTGGCCCTTTATAGAAAAAGTCTGCTAAGTTCTCTTGTAAGGGGTCATTCACTGGGCAGAGGAGATGGAAAGGGATATATCAGAGATGAAAGTGATATGAAAATAAAATATACATGAAAAATAAGAAACAAAAACAAAATCTAAATTGATTAATGAACTCCCTTTGTGTCACCTTCAGTCTTCTTGGACAACTTACTTGTTTTTGTCTTTAGAATTTCACACTTAGTATTACTTCTCATTTTTCCTGGAATGACTTCCTATATTAAACTTCAAGACATGAGATGCTAACCTAACCTTTTCCTGAACCCTTTGAAATCAACTTTTCCAAAATCTAGACGGCACGCCTAGATGGCTTTCACTTCCTAATTTCTAATCAACCAACAAGGAAATATTTTTAAAATGCTTATTATGAGCTAAGCACTACTAGGTGTGCAAGGGATTCAAGAATAAAAACTAAACCAATTTTTTTAAGCAGAGAATTTATATTCTAACAAGAGATAACAAAATGTCTTCAAAAGTCATACTCCACTACATTTCAGGATATTTAAAGAAGTCAAATTTGTCCTACATTAGGATCTTCATACTCTGGAATATGAATATAGCTATTTACAACCAGGGGTTTGTCTGGAATTTTGGGGAGCTAGATTTTTTTCTTGGATACTAAATTTATGTCTTTTTCTTAAAAATCAACCATATCTTGTCACCAAATCCTATCAATGTGGCTTTGACAATCTTTCTTGAATTCACACTCTTTCTATTTCTAATGGCATTCTCCTACATAGGCATGTCCTTAATAGCTTTTTGAATTATTACAAAAATGTCCTCAACCCCTTTTCCTACCTTTTCTCTCCTTTCCTGTGAATACTACAATATTAATTTGTCTCATGAGTAGAATTACCATATCATTTGCTCAGTATCACAAACTGGCTAACAAGAAAAACTCAGTCCAACATTGAGACTTTCTATTCCCTACCCTTTTTGGCTTGACAAAATGCTATTCTCCATGCCTTAAACAATGCCAGCACCTTCTTATTTGGGTTCCTCTAACCAGCCATGTAGATTTTCAATTCAAAAGTTGTCTCTAATATAATTGCTCTGGACAGACATATCTTAAATAATGTGTTTAGTTCTAGTACCCAATTTTTGGAAGAGAAGACAAATTAAAAAACAAAACAAAACAAAGAACAATCAGGAAGGTTAAGACCACCAAGGGCATTTGAGAACGAGATGACGGAACTGGACAAATTTATCCTAAAAAAGATAACTAGGAAAGGGGCAGAGGGGGAACTTAATAATGACCTTCAAACATCTGAAAGATTGTCAATATGAATTTTTTGTTTTGTCACACCGAACAAAAGCAATGAATACATATAAAAACAAACAAACAAAAAAATACCCAAACACATTCAGTCTTGAAGGAAAATTTTCTTTTTCTTTTTTTTGGGGGACGGAGGGGGGAGGTGCGGAGAATATGGACTAATGATTTCATTAGGAAAAGGAATTCCTGATAAGGAAAATTCCCTCAATCAGTGAAGATCAGTAACTAACTATTCTGCAATTTATATTTAGTTGCCCGATTCTGAAAAATTAAATGCCTTAACCTTGATCACACAGTCAAGTATGTACAAGAAAGGGAATGTGAAAGCAGATTTTCCTGATTTTTTGAGTCCAGCTCTCTAGACATACCAATTGCCTGTATGTCCATAAAAATTTTTAAATTCCTAAAAACCAAAGCTGTCCTGAAGTCGTATTTGCTTGCCTCACTATGTGCAGAGTTCCTCTTACTGTAGGAAGCTTCAAGAAAAAACTGTGTGTCAATGACATCACATAAGGAATTCTGATTCAAGACAGTCTAAACTAGAGAAAATCAAGAAACTGGGTCCATTACAAACTTACCATCAAATCTTCAACTGAGCCCTCACTATAGCCAAGACATTCTACTCCTCCATAACTGATACAATTCATCACAGCTATTGTTCCAAACCTCCTTGTATCTTAAACTTCCCATTCCCAACCCACCCCTATCATCTCTGCTGAAGATCCTTTCCCTCATGCTTCACCAAAAATATGCCGGCCACTTACTGAGAGTTATCACTTCTTCCCTCCTCATTTCTTCACTCAAACATCTTACCCTACTTTCTCCTCCTTGCCAAGGCAAATTCCTCTTCTTGCACCTTTTTAACATTCACTGTATTCTCCTTGAGAATTCTCTTCTCTCTAGGTTTTTGAGATACCATTCTCTCCTGGTTCTTCCATCTGACAGCTTCTTAAGTTTCTGGTCCTTCTCACTAACTGTGGATATTCCCTAAAACTCTGTCCTGGGCCGCCTTCTCTTCTTCCTCTATACTACTTTCACTTCACATGATCTCACGAACATGCATGGATTCAAATGTATCTATGCTAACAATTCTCAAATATAACTTTTCTGCTGGCCTTCAATCTCTGCCTATCAGACGATGTATAGTAGGCATTTTAACCTCAACATGTCCAAAACTGAACACATTACCTTTCCCTAAAAACCATTCCCCCCTCTAAATTTCCCTATTACTATCCAAGGTACCACCATCTTTCTAGTCCCTCATGCTCACAACCTAGGTGCCAGCACTCACTCCTATCTCTCATCTATTGGGAAGGCCTGCTGATTTCACCTTTGCAATATTTCTGGAATATCTCTGATACTGTCACCACTATGGTGCAAGTCTTCATCTCCTCACTCTTTCACCTGCCAGCTGGTCTGCCTGGCAAAAATTTTTTCTCACTTCAGGACATCTTCCACTGAGTCAACAAAGTGATTTTCTGAAGTACAGATCTGATCATGTCACAAATCCCACCCCCCACCCCAGCTGCCACTATTCAATAAATTCCAGTGGTTCCCCATTACTTTCAGCATCACATAGAAAACCCTTTGTTTGGTATGTAAAACTCTAGATTACCTAACACCTTCTTCCTTCCCCCCCCATCTTTCCAGTCATACCACTGACAACTGGCTTCTTTCCATTTCTTAGTTCCAGGCATTTTCTGTCTTGTTCTCTAAATAAAATGCTCTTCTTCTTCAGTTCTAACCCCTTGGCTTTAGTCTTCATTCAAGTTCAAGCTAAAATTCTATGTTTTACAGGAAGCCTTTCCCAATCCCTTTCTTTTGATTATTTACTATTTATCCCAAATATAGTTTGTTTTCTAGTTGTTTATATATAATCTCTCCCATTAGATTGTGAACTCCATGAAAGCAGAGACTTTGCTTTGACTTTCTTTGCATCTTTAGCACTCAGAACATCATCTGGTACACAGCAGGAACTTAATGCTTACTATTGATCTAATACCCTTTTGTCTCTACTAACAGATAGTCTCATTATTATGTCCCACATTCTTATGTTACAATTTTCTGTTACCTCTCCGCTTCTTCAAAGTTACCCAGGAATAGCTCCAAGTCTTCTCTACTATTTAAAAAAAGTTCTATTTAATCTAATCACCAATAGTTATTGTGCCACACTTCTAGTCCATTTCTTCACTAAATTCCTGAAGAAAGTCCTTCAAAACTTCTCCTTTCCCTCAGCTCTAAGCATCTAATTTCCAAACCCATTACTCAATGGAAATTTCTCTTTCCAAAGTTACCAATGATCACTTAACTGCCAAATCTAATGCCTTTTTAAAAATTCATTCATATCCTTCACAACCATTCTGCAATATTATATTACTGATCATTTTTTATTGTTGGATACTCTCTAATCTTTAAATTTTCAAGATACTGCTCATTCCTTATTCTCTTCCTCTCACTTAGACCATTCCTTCTCAGTTTCCTTCATCCATATCATAATATCCATGAATCATTACAATTCATATTTATCTAATGCCTATGATGTGTCAGGAACTTAGTAAGTACTTTACAAATATTACCTCATTTGATCCTGACAACCCTGAAAGATAGATGCTATTAGTATCCCTATTTTACAGTTAAGAAAATTGAGGCGAAGAGAAGTTAAATGACTTCCCCAAAGCCACACAACTATTAAGTTTCTGAAGCTGTGTCAGATTCTTCCTGACACCAAGCCCTGAGCTCGGGCCCTGTACCACCTAGCTGCCTCAAAAAAGAACCACAGCACTGAGAAGAGCAAAGATAAATAGCCTGGAACAAGAGGGGTTTCCAGGGGACTTACAACAGCCCCTTGATATTCCTGGCTAATATCCGACTGCAATCTAGGACTGAAGAGCTCTTGCTGCCTAAAATATTCAGCATGACAGTTTGGTTTCCAATGACATTGAAATAGCAGTTATTAAAACAAACATCCAAACAAACAAAAAAACAGTGAAGTCATTGCCTCCAATGGGTTCAATTATCATATACATATGATTTTCAGATTTCTATATATGACCAAAACTGAATGCTGCTACATCATCGTAATGGCCAAGCTTGACTCCAAAAGAAAAATAAGGCATCTCTTCTACTCTGAAAACTTGGGAGAAAATATAAATGTGGAAAATTACAAATGTCAGATTTTTAAAATATAATGGTTTAAAATATATTGGTTAGCTCTGCTGTACTGTTTTCCCTGCTTTTTACTCTTTATTATAAGAAATTCAGGAAGAGAGATTCACTGGAAAAAATAGTTGATATGAAACAAAAAAGATATTAATAAAAATAATCAAAGCAAAGTTTTTAGTGAATTGGATGAGTCCCAAAAGAATGATAATGAAAAGAATGGCAGTATTATAATATGCAATGAAATAAAAGCAGCATAGAGGTCACAAAGCTATGGAAAGAAGTATCAATATACAATAATATAGCTACTCTATAATATTTGTTATATTGTACATTATTACATATCACAACCACTGTATGTTATATCTTGACTGCAAGAAATATAAAACACAGAAACCATGTCTTAAATATTTTTATATCTCCTTTAATGCTACATGGCATAATACTCTATACGTGCTACATACAGATATCAGAATTAACTAAAACTTTTAGTATGATGATCTCACTCTTAAAACCCATTCAAAAATTTTGTGATGGCAAAGAGTAAATGTATCATTCTTCATAGCATAATTATAAAATCTTTGATTCCTAGAGTTGGAGGAGAGCTTAACAGAATTTTGGTGGGCAGAAGACAAGGAAAAGACAGGAAGAGGATACAGGTAACAGAAGAAAGGGAATTGGGATTGTGTTCTAATAATCTTACATTTTAAGAAGAAACTTCAGGAGTAATAGATTGTGGTCTATTCTCTAATTGACAAATTGTCAAAGGATATGAAAAATCAGTTCTCAAAAGAAGACATTGAAAATAGCTAAGATCATAAGAAAAAAAAAAGTGTTCCAAATTACTAATAACTAGAAAATTGCAAATTAAAGCAATTCTGAAATTTAAACCTCATACCCATCGGACTGCCAAAGTGGAGAAAAAAAGACAAATACTGAAAAAATGGGAAAAACGAGCTTAGAACATATACGAACTTATTATGGCATATAAATGTAATGGATAAGAACTGTGCCGTAATAAATAACAAAAAGAATAATTTTAGAGAAACCTGGACAGATATATTAATTGATGCAGTGCATTTAAAATATAACACTATAAAAAGAACAATTCTGAAAGACTATTTCATAGGACTGATCACTAAGAATGAAAAACTCCTGAGAGAAATTATAATAAGAATGAGACAAAAATTTACAATAGTCAACAAGAACTTGATTTGTTTAATTATGTACATTTTTAAAATAAGTTTTTGTGTCTTTTTTTTTTTTTTACATAACCACAGTTACCCTTAGTATCTCCTTTCCCCTTTCCCTCCCAATAAGTCATTCTATAAAACAAACAAAAATTTTTAAAGGTAAAAAGATAGGGGAAAAAATTCAGTATAACCAATCAAGACACTGAAAAATTCTGAAACTATGTTCAAATTTTCAACACTTGTCTATCGTCTATCTTCCACCCCTTCAAAAGGGTGAGGTAATACTACTCTTCTTTTGAGCCTTGCTTGGTCTTTATTATATGTATTATTGTATTAAGGATTTTTTTTTTTGGTGGGGGGCTGGTTTGGAGGGAAAGTAAGGGGAAATAGACGGGGGAGATGATAGGAAACAAATACTTGTTAAGTGAAAAAATAAAATTAATTGTGAAGCTGGAAAGTATCATAAAGGTCATCTAATCTAATTTCTTGATTTAACAGGTGAGGTAACTGAAATTCAAAGATATGACTTAGGAACCAAAGTCACACAGTAATAAATGGCAGTCAGAATACTAAATTTGGTCATTAGACTCAAAAATTCATTCTTTCCAATGAACTTCAGAGAAGTTGCTGAGGCAGAAAGGTAGGAGCTATGACAGTTCAATTATGACTTCTTTTGACAAAAAAACTCAATCATATTCTCCCCTTACATGTCCCCTCTACTTCCTTCACCTCCAAAACAAAGCAAATTTCATGCTAGTGAAGTCAATAAGCAGCTAAATCCTTAATTTACCTTTATAACACCAATTATGGGAAAAAAAGATTTCAAAGACATCTGAGAAATAATAGGTAGGATTGTATGGCCTAAGATTCAAGAGGCAGGTGAATTAAAAGGGACAGAATGCTTTCAAGACTAAAACTCTTAAGACAAAATTTCAAATAAGGAGTAAAAACAAATATTTGTATATGCTTTAAGACTCACAAAGGCTTTTCTTCATACTAATGCTGTCAGTTTGAGTGGGAATCAGATATTTGAAAATAGATTTTTAAAGTTAAAAAAAAAAAAAATCACATCCCCAATTCTTCCCTTTTCCAGAGCACCCCTGCTGCTTCAATTTGTTCTCAAATTATGTTTTTTTCACTGTTCTCCTTATCTTGGTTTTCCCTAAGCTCTCTTGTTGGATTTCCCTCTACAATGTGGAACCTAGCACTTTTTTCCTCCCCCTCTATCATTAATTCAAAATCTCAGTAAATAATCCAATATATCATATTCTGGGCACTGAAGTACATACATGCAGAAGTAATTGGCCCAGTCTTTACACAGAGCTTTTCATTTGAGGGAGGCAAACCAAGTGCTAAGCCCTAGGACTGAAAACTGCAACAATGTCTATATGCTATCTTTTTTGATGCATCTTGCTAAATGTGACTTTCCTTAATAAAGGAAAGATTAAAGAGTTGATCAGAGACATGATAAAGATATGGAATAGCTAAGCTCATATTTTGACAAGTGCTTCTTTTGACCATCTCAGCTCCTAGAGGAAAACATCCTTCAATGGTTGCTCAGGAAAATACCCTAAAATAATACACAGCAGAATTTTCCAGATAACCTAAGAAATGACACATTCAATTCCCAAAATCATAAGATAAAAGCAGTCTTATCTACATCAGCATATAAGGAAAGCTATATAAGAGGCTGCATCTAGGACTGCTGAGCAGGAAGATAGAAGGAGTCAAACATGTGGTATACCCGTTTATAGGTCGTCTTGCTGTGGGAAAAAGAAAAGTCTAATTAACCTAATTTGAACCTGACTAGTATAGAGTTGGGAGAAGGAAATCAAAATGGAGTTTTTTAAAATAGGCAACAGTTACTACCTGATAGGGGGGAAGGGGAAGCATCCACATCCTGCTGGACCATCTCAGGTGGAGGCAGTTCAACCTTCTCCTCTTCTGGTCCCCATCTACTCTTCCTTTTCTTCTTGGTTGTAGTTGCAGCCACTGCCTTGCCAGGAGCTAGAGTAGTAGAAATGGTGGTGGTGGTGGAGGATGACGAAGGGGACATAGATGAAGAGGAAGAAGAAGCTTCTGGAGGTGTCTTTCGTTTCAGACCAGGATCAGATGTGGGGCTTGTACCTACGGAGCTCGCTTTGGCTTTCCGGAACTCCTCCAGTTTCTGTCGGTAGTATTTATATCCTTTGCTATTTGGCTCATATAAAAACCTATAAAATTGGATATAAGTATTTCTAACTAATGGAATCAGTATGGAATCAAGTTTATTTGAATCTGACTAATTAAGTGCTACCAACTTGGAAAGACTTATAATACACAGATCCAGTGAAAATTTATATATCTATTTTCTAAGGACCAAACTAAGTTTAGGAAGATTCAGAACTAAAGGATAGACAATCAAAGAAGACTTTTCTTTGGCCAAAGTAGCTCATTAAAACCATCTCTTAAAGGTGTGAAGGGGAAAGAGATTTGCAAACAGTAGGTGCTATACAGACATGAATTATATTCCCTCCAAAGATTTAAAGAAAATTAGCATACTACAAAACTTGAAATATGGTCATTTTTCTTTAAAATACCATTCAAAAAACAGAAGAAAAATTCAAGTTTCCATCAAGTCAAAATGGCAACAACATTTAAAATACAAAAATGATTAATAATCGATGAACTTGACTTTAAATGTACTGAGAGAACAGCTTTAAATATTTCTCTTGAAAACAACTTTAAAAGTTGTAGGAGCTGCTTCTTAAAAGACAGTCAAACTGTTTATGCCAATAAGTCTCTCACAAAAGCTGATAGCTGATAAAGAATTTCTCTAAGTGGCAGCACTACAATGGAAGGATCCTATCTGGTAACAGAAATATCTGATGGCAAGTAAAAGACTTACCATAAATGTGGACCTTTAAAGTCTCTGTGGCCATCCTAGGCTAAAATGTTGGAAAAGTTAGGCTGCACATGACTTTTTGTCCCAATAATTAACAAGTCTGTCCATGAACAAGGAGGAGAGTGGGAATGGAACTTTCTAGATACAAGCATCAAATAGTTCCATGGGAATCTTGACAAAGAAGCATTGGCAAATGATATAAAGACAGGATTTGGTGCCAGTATAATAATAAAATTAACGGTTGGGACAAAATATAGAGACAAATTGAAAAATGTTAATTTTTAACTGGAGAATTTATTAAGACGACTGGCCACACGGGATTAATATCCAAACAAAAGGACCTAGGGCTTTTTATAGGGTTGACAGAAACCAACAAACAGGTTAACCTGCTTCTTTATCTGACATATGTGCAACTGTTTGTTAAGGGGATACATCAATGACAGAAGCAGGGAGATAGAAGTCTTGCATGAGATTTCCGAGGCCAATTTTTATGCAGAGTAGGAGACAAGGGTCTTTTTGGTGAGTAAAAGGGGGTTTAGGATTACTGGGTCACTTTAAATTTTCAAACCCAGGTTTCCTAGGGATTGGGATTATAGTTCTAACAATATAACACTTTATCTGGCAAGTACTGTACACAAATTGTTTCATTTTCACAACCCTGTGAGGTTAGAGGTTCGGGAATTTGTTGTTCCTATTTTGCATATCAGGAAGCTGAAGCTGAAAGAGATTAAATGATCTAGTCAAGGTCACCCAGGTACTAAGTATCTGAGGTAATTTAATTCATGTCCTCTTGATTCC
The DNA here is from genome assembly GCF_902635505.1 of Sarcophilus harrisii. Classification (NCBI taxonomy): domain Eukaryota; kingdom Metazoa; phylum Chordata; class Mammalia; order Dasyuromorphia; family Dasyuridae; genus Sarcophilus; species Sarcophilus harrisii. The sequence continues at coordinate 657,163,048 of NC_045426.1, forward strand.
AAGTCCAGCACTTTAACCACTGCAACACATTACATTACCTCTTGATGTGAAGTCAGAAAAAGATTACATGAGCTGTGCCCATATAAATAATAATGGACATGCATCAGAATACTATACAAGGGTAGTTTTTATAATTGGCCTCAACAAAGAACATAGATCCAGGTACAATATTGCAAAAAAAAAAAACAAAAAAAAAACCAGTTGTTTTCTACCTTGAACTACTTGGGAAATATAGATTGAATTGTGAAAACATCCCAGAAGATGATCAGCAGAATTTTGTGAGGAAAAAGAAACTCATTTTGCAGTTGAAACCTGGGTTTTAATACTGTTTCTAGCACTAGATCACAAACAAGTCAGAAAAATTTGGGGGTTTCAGTTTGCTCATCTCCAAAATGGAGATAAAAATGATCATACTACCTACAAAGATAGCATGCTGCTACAAAAAAAGTGCCCTGTAACCACAGCAGCACGTAGCAAGTATGAATAGCTTTATTATATTATTTATTATATCAAAGCCAGAAATGCCATATGCTATACAGTGGCATATAGGGGGAGGGAGGGGAGAAAAGGGGGAAGTCCTGGTAGAAGGCCAACTTCATTAAATCCACTTATCTATTTATATCCTCAAGCAAAAACAGCACTTCTGCAGACAGCATACATCAGCATTACAGTCAATTGCATCCTGAGGGCTTTCTTCCCATGAATGTTAATTACAATCATGCTCATCTTACCTGAATGCATGGTTTTCCCTGTTGTTCTGCAAGGCAATTGTTTCCACTTCTGGACCCCCATCAGCTATAAACCTGGCCAGCTTCTCAGCAAAAGTCTTGGTCTCTTCATCCTCTGGGGGTGAAACTTTAAGCAGGCTGTCAGTACTGGGTTCAACTCACCACACCCAACAGTCAAAAGCCTAATATGTTCTAAGAACCCCAAGGGCAAGAGGAGGGGTTTATTGGGAGGGGGAATGATACAAAGAAAAACAGGCAAACGGTAATCAGGTTACTTCACTGGGAACAAATTGTGGTGCTTACTAGTCTGACTGCTCTGAATGACCCCTGGCCAAGAATTTAAACCATATATCATCTTTGAACCGGGACATGGCCTTTCTCTTTTGCAATCCTACTTTCAGGACAAGATGAAATTTTGGTGAGACATGTCACTGTTTAAGATACCTTTTGTGGGGCTTGTTTATGCTAGGCTCAGGATCATGGAATTAGAAAGAAATATAAGTTTGTCCCTGTGTGTGGCTTCTCCAAGGGAATTTTGGTTGGATCTGCTTCTCATTCTTACCTGTGGAAGAAGGTCGCTAAAGGAGCCCTATACTGAGTAGAAGGAATAAGGGGAAGGAATAAGAAAAATAAAGAGCAACTGGCTCTTTATGGAAATCTTAAAAAAAAACTATTTCTCTTCAATCATTGATTTTTCCCCTATTGCCCTACAAATAGTTTAACATTCAGTTGGGATATTACTCCATTTAAAATATAACTACTTTTTCATCTTTCATTTGAAATTTATTATATTGAAATCTTAAAAATTCATTTCAATTCCTCCCACATTTATATTCTGAGAAAGAGATGGAACCTCTGAGCTTCAGTGTACAGTGAAAATTGGCATCTTAACCTTAAAACTCCTTTTGTATTCACAGCTGAGCTCCTGCTACTTGGGAAAGAATGAAGCTGCGGCTCTTTTGGCCTTCATGGTGATGCCCCAATCTAACTCTGCAGGCTGCTGCCCTTGTGGCCCATTCAGATCTAATACAAGGAAAAGCATTTCTGACCCTCTGTACTGGGATTTAGCAGCACCCTCCCCTACCTTTCTGAGAAGATGGTGTCTGGGCATTCTGGTTTTCCTTTTTCATCTCTGCCACTTTCTTTCTGTAGTACAGGAATTCTCTGCTGTTCTTATCATGCAAAAATCTAGAAGAATGGTCAGAAAAAGTCATAGAATATGTTACCCTGACAGTTTAATTCTAAAGCTTTTCATGGTTACATTTCTAAAGACAAAAAAAGGCATCTTAATGTAATATAATCTCTGAGAGACATCACACCTGGAGCTGCTGGTGGAATTCAACAGTTCTTTCAATGAAAATTTTATCAACAAGTTATACACACAAGGCTCCATACCTTAACACTAGCAGTTAATGAGATGATTAAATAATAAACTAAGCGCAGTTATACTTACGAAAATGCAGGGTTATCCTTGTAGTCCTCCATAGCAACCTTTTCTAATTCAGGGCCTCCTTCTGCCACAAACCTGGCCAATTTCTCTACCACTTTCCGGGTCTCCGCATCCTCTGGGGGTAAAACTTTAAGCAGGCTGTCAGTACTGGGGTTCAATTCATACACCCAACAGTCAACAGGCACATTATTTCTAAGAACCACAACAACAGACAAGAATGGGATGGGGGAGGGAGGGAAGAAGAGGGATGAAATGGGGGCGGTAAACCTAGTATGATGTACAAAATTACCAGTGACTGACTGCTGGGGGAAGGGATGTAAACCTGAACAATCTCATGAAAGGTACGGGAAGGGAAAAAGCTAAATCCATTTGGGTCACTGACAAAAAGTGAGTATACAAAATAGACACTAACATACCCTCAATATGGCCTTCATCAAGAAATTTTAGTTGCTTAGAGTAGGGAGGAAGGAGTATATATGGAACTTGTAATGTGATTAAATTAGGGTCTAATAACTTTCACATCTCTAAATCAGAGCAGTACCAATGAACTATAGAATATCTAACATTATAGCATATTCTTTCTAAGGAACATCCCTCTCAAAGCATTCCCTCTTTAGACTACAAAAAAGCTTTGTAGCCAAATGACAGTCATGACTTCCCTTCCTGCCTCTTCCCAAAGCAGGCCTAGAATCAGTACAAGTTAGTGAAGTCAAAGTGCTAGGGACCAACATTATTATTTTCCCCCAGGACAAGAACAGTAAGAGTAACATCTTCCACTATTCTGCTAATATGAATCCTTGATCAAATCTGGATGGAAGACCCTAAAACAAGAAGAGTGGAATTCCCAGAACTCATTCAGAGACTTGAGATGAGTAGATTAAATTACTCAACATGGAGCGGGGGAAAAGAGAGAAATTAATAATCGGGAATCTATTTAGTTTGCTCACTAAAGGACCTTAGAAAAAGAAGTATATTTTACAGAAATAGAAACAAGCTTAATGAGGGTCAAGGACTTGCCCAAGGTCTCATGGTCAGTTAGTGACAAAGCTAGCACATAAAACTCAAGTCTCCTGACTGTTAGTCCAAGATTCCTTCCACTTTAACATGTCTTCCATGAAACAAAGTTTCTTTTATCTTATTATACAAGGAAAAGAACAACACTAGAATCCCTTCTTTAAGGCAAAACACACTTGTCATTAACCTAAGAGACGGTCCCTATTGGAAATCTAGATTTGCTCAGTATTCCCACTTCTCTTGCTACTGAATAGGTCAATTTATAAAAAAAACTTGAGGGGTTGTGGGGCGAACCTCTACACTTACTTTTAATTTCCAACCACTGCTCATAATCTTCCTCATCATCATCATCTGGAGACTGGAAGACACTCAGGCGATTAGCCACAGGGCTCTGCTTGGCATGAGAGTAGTTTTTTACTTGATTGAGAGGGTTGCTTACTCCCAGGCTGGGTCTCTTTCCAATCAAGATTGGTTTTTTCCCAGTGCTTGAGGTAGAGACATTGGAGGAAGCACAGGCAGAACTTGGAGAAGCATCTTGGAAGGAAAGAACAATGACAGCAACAAAAGAAATAACATTTACTGGAAATAGCAATCACTGACTAAATTATAGAGTTGAATAGGGCCTTGAGAAGACATCTAGCCTATTACTATGCCTGCAGGCAGTGTCACAAAGATGTATACACCTTATCATTTCTATTCCAATAACAACCTTTTCAAATGTCAAGTTTTTTCCTCTTACTTCTATCCTAAATATTTCTGATTTCACTTTAAAATTATTTTCCCCCGTGGCAAGAATTAGGCAAACTAAGTTACCATATTAACAATCAATAGAAATTTATTTTCATATCAAAACAACCTATTTCCTGTGCAGAGAAGAAAACCACATTCAAAATATTCTGCTTTTTTTTTTAAATTATGCCTCAAAAGTTATTTAATTGATTGTATAATCTTTGATCCAACCATACTACTAATGGCCTAAATATTTTTAAGTGTTCTTATAGTGATGGCAAAGTAAGTGCATGACCATGAAATGGCTGGAAGTTAAACAATTTGTCATTAGTAAATGTATAGGAATTTAACGTAAAAAATGGTGAAAGGAACAAGTTAGCTATAAAAGTTTATAAAAAGGTTATAAAGAAACTTCGGAAGACTTGTATGAACTGAGACAGAGTAAAATGAATAAAACAGAACTATAACAATAAAATTATAAAAGTGAAAAAATTCTGAAAGATTTAAGAGCTCTGATTAACCCAATTTCTAACTGCAATTCCAGAAGACCAATGATGAAGAATACTGCTCACTTCCTGAGAAATTAATATGAAGAATGAGATAACAGTTTTAGACATGATCAATACAGAAATCTGTTTTGCTTGACTATGCTTATTTGTTACAAAGATTTTGTTTTTCTTTTGGGGGAGATGGGTAGAAGGAAAATAAATGTTAACTTTTTAAAAATAAAATTTAATTAAAAAAAAAAAAGAAAAATATCTGCTTTTTTTCTCTACTCTCTTTGTTATTACCATTAATGTGAATATTGCTATTAGCCTGATTTTCTGGGATAAGTATCTGGTATAGGTAGGTAGACAAATATTATCAGAAAGGGAAAAGGGAAGAAAATAGAAAGGATAACATACAAATTACAAATATAAGACTTCAGATTTGAAAGTGACCATAGAATGTTAATTCAATTCTTTAATTTTCAAATAAGTAAATTTATGACCATAGAAGAAGAAGGAATTCCTTAAGGTCATAGGTAGAAAAACCAAGATTTGATCCCATTATCTGACTTCAAATCTATTACACACCAAATATACAATGCAGTCTCTTAGCTACTGAATCAGGCTGAAACAATACTCACTTCTGAAAAAAGTAGTGTCTTGTAATGAAAAGAACTCTGGATTAGCAGATATATATATATATATAAGTGGTGCCCATAACATGAATTTATTTCATGACTGTAGGCAAGTTATTCTATCTTTGAAACTCATTTTTCTCCTATACAAAACTAGAATAATACCCACCTCACAAAAGTGCTGCGAAGATCAAATGAAATAAAATATTTAAATATTAAATATTTAAATGATTTATTGCTATCATTATTAATATTATGTTACATTAATTTGTATTCATGTTATATGAATCAAGCCTCTTGATTCCAAATAAAATACAGTGGTGAGTATTTTCCACTTAAGGTATTTTTCCAAAAGCAGGGCTTTAAAGTGATGATGTTTGTTAAAATTAAAACGGTTTTAACTTTGGATTGTATCATACTAAAAACTAATCCAGATTAATGTCTCTAAAGCAACTCTAATGTCATTTCACTATTCAAAAGCTTTTAGTGATTCTCTATTGTCTACCAAATAAAGCTGAAATCCTTAAACATTCAAACTCTACCAAATGTGGTTACCTAGTTCCAAACTACATAACAGCCTTATTCCCCACTACTCTACCCTCATAGAAATAAGACAAACTTTTCCCCTATACCCAGAATGTACTCTGCTGATACTGACATTCTGCTACCTCTCAAAAACCACCCTCTATAAGATCATACCTGATCTCTACACCACCTTGATCCAAATAATAAGCTTTCCTGTCCCTTTGAATTGTATAGCATTTTTTATCCCTTTTATGTATTATTTTAGGAAAGATCTGGATCTATTTCCATTAAAGGTTTGTGGTGTAGAAATGCCCACCACTAATGAAATCTCAATAATGTAGTCTGAGTTATCTGAGGTACTGAGAGATTCAGTGACTTGCTAATTAGTCACAAACTAATACATGTCATAGACAGTACTTGAATACTTCTCTATTCCTAATTCCAAGATCAGCTCTTTGTCCTCTATAACAATGGTTAACAAAGTTCAGCTGAAGACTCTAGGAGTCTCTAAGACCTTTCAGGACAAGGTCAAAACTATTTTCATAAAATCTCTAAAATGTTTTCATTTTTAATATAACAAACTGATAGATATTACTCACTTTTTAAAGAAAAACCTCTTTAGGGGATTTTCAATTTTTAAGATTATAGAAAAAGAGTCTTGAGCTAGAATGACAGGGAAAGATAATGCGGAATGTTGGAGGAGATGTGGGAAAACTGGGACACTGATACATTGTTGGTGGAATTGTGAATACATCCAGCCATTCTGGAGAATGATTTAGAACTATGCTCAAAAAGTTATCAAACTGTGCATACCCTTTGATCCAGCAGTGTTACTATTGGGCTTATATCCCAAAGAGATCTTAAAGAATCACATGTGCAAAAATGTTTGTGGCAGCCCTCTTTGTTAGTGACTAGAAACTGGAAACTGAATGGATGCCCATCAACGGGAGAATGGCTGAATAAATTGTGGTATATGAATATTATGGAATATTATTGTTCTGTAAGAAATGACCAACAGGATAATTTCAGAAAGGCCTGGAGAGACTTACATGAACTGATGCTGAGTGAAATGAGCAGGACCAGGAGATCATTATATACTTCAACAACAATACTATACAATGATCAATTCTGATGGACGTGACCCTCTTCAACAATGTGATGAACCAAATCAATTCCAATAGAGTAGTAATGAATTGAACCAGCTACACCCAGCGAAAGAACTCTGCTAAATGAGTATGACCACTACATAGAATTCCCACTGATTCTTTTTTATACAGCAAAATAACTGTATGGACATGTATGCATATATTGTATTTAACATATACTTTTAACATATTTAACGTGTATTGATTAACCTGCCATCTGGGGGAAGGGGTGGGGGGAAGCAGGGCAAAAATTGGAACAAAAGGTTTTGCAATTGTCAATGCTAAAAAAGGGTCTTGAGTTCACAAAGTTTATGTATCTCTGCCCTATGCCATGATGCTTTACCCCATTCTAATTTCTATTACATCCATCTATAAACTATTCATATATTTAACAAAATTCTAAAATCCATAACAAATTTCAGGTTTATTTTGGTAACCCTTCCCAAGATTACCAAATAGCAGGAACTTAACAAAGCTCCCAGAATCCAACAAACTCCTGGGATGAAATGAACTTACCTGTACAGGATCTTTCCTTCTGCAGCTTCAGAAACTGCTGCAGGAAGCTGCCATCATTGGCAAACTTGTTAGAGACAGAAGCAGCATTTGGTGCACTTGCAATTCTAAGCCCAAAACAAAAAGAATAGATATGAGATAACAAACAGGATTATTTTTTATTTAAAAAAAAGATTCTCTCTCTCTCTCTCACACACACACATACACACACAGTTTCAGACTGGGTAAGCAAAGACTGACAATCATTCAACTTTTATGAAGTACCTATGACTGTTCTGATAAGCAGCAGGAATACAAATACAAAAGTGAGACAATCTTGTCCTGAAGGAACTAGGGGAATATAAGATATTCACTTATAAATACAGGGTGTATGCCAAATAAACAATAATTTGGGAGAGGCACTAAATAACAGGGCAATCAGAAAGGAGTGACACTTCAATGGAGCTTTTCAGGGATCCAGAGCTTCCAAGAGGTAGTAGTAAAGAAAGACAACACCTAGAGCATGGAAGAATGCTTGTGTAAAGGGGCATGACCAGGAAGATGAAATCTTACACAAGGAACAGCAAGGTAAATCAGTTTGGCTAGAGTTTTGACTGTGTAAGAAGTAGTGTATAATCAACCTGCTTAGATAATCGGACTAAAGCTAGACTATGAAGGCCTTTCAATGCCAAAAGAAGTATCAGTATTTTGTCCTACTGATAAGACTAGTCATATTATATGAAAGTGTCATCATTTTGACAGTGATGTGAAGGATGATTCAGGAAGGAGGAGAATATCAATTTAGAGGTTATTGCATAGTCTAGGTAGAAAAAATGAGGGCCTGAATTACAATGGTTGTGGTAGGAACAGAAAGAGATAAATGTAAATTTAGAGCTAGAAGATACCTAAGAAGCCACAGAGTTCAATTTCTGCCCTTTAGAGAAGAAGAAACTGAGGAACTGAGAGACAAAGTGACTGGTTTTAGGACCTCTCAGCTAGAAGGTATCTGAGAGTGGGGACTGCACTCGGTCTTTCCTAATTACAAGTACAGGACCCTATCCATAATACTGCCCCAAAGGGGAGATGGGTAGACAAACCTTGGTAACAGAGATTATGAGGTGGGAAATAGTGAAAATAAAATGTTACGGTCAAAAGTAAAACTTTCATACTGTCAATGCCAAAACTGGATTCCATTTAGTTCAGTGACATTCTCCTTAACTGTCCCTAACAGATAAGGGATTCCTTCAGTGCTTTTACCTAATGTGAATTACAACTTCAAGATCACTAGTTTTAAGATTTCTAGTTTGAAGGAATGATGGACAACACAAAATGTGAATACTGGAAGAGATCTGGGACAACAGAATATTAAAAGCCAATGTGTAATCCTAGAAAGAGAGCCTTGAAGCTGGAAGGAGCCAAAAGATCATTTTAATCCAACCCCTTCACATTTCACAAACAAGACAATGAAGGTTTAGAAAGCTAAAGAAAACACCAGCAAGTCATTTAGTGGAAGAGCTAGGGCTTGAATTAGAGTCTTCTCACTCTAATTCAGTGCCCTACGCCTTTTGCCCTACACCATACTGTCTTCCCTCTCTCTTCTCAAAGTGGGTTTAGAAGGGACTCTATATTAAAAAAAAATACTTAGAGAGATAAACTAGGCTTCACTAAAAGAAAAATATTTGTCAAATCTTACAAAATTGTGCTTATTTGCCACATACCACATACCGTCCATTTAACTCTCATTCAGGAGTCAGCTGGTACCACCTGTTTAGGTATAGGCCCAGGAGCTAAGAATGGTTATTAGTCACCGACAACTACTCTAGATATAAACTGCCATTGGAATTGGAAAAATAAAAAGGCAACTGTAAGAAATTATTGTTTTCTTAGCAGAAACACACTTAATAAATCTAAAATCTAAAAGCACTATATTAGCACACAGAACCTAGTATGGAGGCTCCCTCTACCAATGCAGACCAGTAACTTGTCTGTGACTTCTAGTCTTAGAGAGCTGCTCAGGCAGTGAGAAGTGATGTGATTTGCTTGTGATCAAACAGGATTTGAACCTAGATCTTACTGATTCTAAGGATCACAGTCTATGTCAAGTTGCCTCACAGACTATAAATCTACCACTTTGCCCAATTACTAACAATTAAGAGTATAATTTACTCTTGATGCTCTTTAGTGGAATACTCTTGCTATTATAAGCAAAATCTTACTTGGCAAGATTTGGGCCTTTCTTCTTAAATGATGAGGTATCACATATAAATCTGATGTAATTTTTTTAAAGGTGAGTTTGTTTTGGTAATATAATCAACAGAAACACATACACACTATTCATAAATACTGTTGACTAAGACCAGCCTAATTTTTTTTAGATAGCTCTTTTATGATGATTTCCCTGTTCTGACCAGTCAAAGCTAAAAATATTGAGAAATGTCTTTCCAGACATCTCACATACTAAGGCACTTCATGCCTTATAATCTATAGTCTAGTTAATACGGACTATTATCAGTCCCTCGATTGCATTATTTTTTGTGCTTGGAACAAGACTCTTCGTCTATTTGATGAAGCCTCTATTTAATCAGTCAATAACCATTTATTTAGCACTATCAACTTTACATAGCAAGTACACCCTCATCATCATCCTCTACTCCATTCCTCCCTTCTCTCCCTCTCCTTATCTCTCCCCGCTCCCTTTCCAAAGCACCAAGACACAAACTATCTTGCCTTCCTCAAATTTCTTGCTTTCTTGGTCCTCTCCTTTATCTAATCCTTATATTTGACTGTGTACATATCTTTCCTCCCTATTAAGCTGTAGGCTCTATGATACCAGGATCTATTTTCTTCCTTTTGATTTTCAACACAGAATTTCTATCCACTGGTGCTTAATAAAGGTCTACTAAATGAATGTGATTACTAATTGAGATTCTGAATGATATGCAATATTCCTGAGATATTGTGAATATCACAAAAGCTCTCTGGATTATACTCACTCCCTTGGTGGTGGGGGCTGGGGAGTGGTCACATGACTCTGCTTGGCTTGTTGCTCCATTTTGGCCTCAATTTCCCGCTTCTTCTGAGCAATAAGTTCCTCTTGATGGAGAATATTCATGTTCATCTTTCCAGATTTTGGTGGCGCAATTCCAAACCACCTGTTGGCTTTTCCTGCAGAGGTAAAACACAAGATCAACAGAAATCATCATCCAACAGCTTGATATAAAATAAATAGGTGATGGGCATATAAAAAGTAGAAATCAAGATTCCTTGCCTAAAGGAGTTTACAATCTAGCTAGGAAAGTATCTAAACTATACAATATACTCTGCTAGGCACTTAAAGATATAAAAATAAGGGATAAAAATTGATCTCATAAAGCCCATATCCTAGCAAGAAGATATGATGTGTACACAAACAACAATAATGTTAATTGACACATGGGCTCCTGTGAGTTGATATATGATCAGTACATCAGAAGCAAATTATGAAGGTCTGAGATGAGAAAAAGCATTAAGAACAAGGATAAGGGAAGGAGGGCTTCATGAAAGGAAGTTAGAGAAGATCTGAACAAGTGAAAAATCAGAGCAGCTGAAGTTGGAAGTTAAGATAACAGCTGGGAATTTTAGGTATAGAGAAGTGGAGCAAAGCAAAGGCAAAGGTAGAAAAGTGGATAAGGAGTATAGCAACCAATACAATCTGGCTAAACATAAAGTAAGACCCAGGCTAAGGAGTCATAAGGAATCACTTAAAGTTGTTTTTAACAGACGGGTAATATGATTGGTGATTGGACTAAATGGTCTCTAGGTTCCTGCCAACTCCAATCTAAGAGATCAGCACATGGAAGATGAGTTTGGCTAACATGAGTACACTTCTTAAAACAGTATCTAAGAGCCTCATGAATTCAAGAGAAAGTGACTCTGTAGATTAAGGTGATTAGTGGATTCCAGGTCTTGAAATTACCCATCATCTTTTTTTAACTTACTTTTATGCCTATGTTCTATGATAATGTAAATTTTTTTGAAGGCAAAGACCATCTCATTTTTGTCTTTGTATCTCCAGAGCACAGCATACTTCCTGACACATAACAAGTTCATTCCCCACCTGTCCTACTCCTGAATTTCCTGATATCAAAACTATGTCTCAGCTCCTGTCTCATTTTGAACTTCCCTCACTGCCCAAAACATTCAACAACCCCTATGGTCTTCTTACTCTGAAATTTTCTTCTGCCAGGCTGGTTCCCTTCTTCTCACTAATGAGTTTTTCCTGAGGCTTCCATTTTGTGGAGGTCATCCAACCTTTACTTTCCATCTCTTCTTTGTATGTGGGTATGCTGCCTTTTGTGTGTTGTCTTCTACCATTAAATGGAAATTCTTCAAGGATATTTGCTTTGTATCCCTAGAACTTAAGCACTTATTAAGTGCTTTTTACCTTGCCTTACCTTACCTAGTTTAATAAATGTTGGTTAAATTAATATTCCATGAGTAGAATGGACTAAGCTAAGCCAGTACAGAAAGAACATTCCAGGCAAAGAGAACAGTATAAGCAAAGGTGCAGGGTGGGGCAGGAATGTGCCTGAAGTGGCAAAGTCTGAATAGGCCAATATGGCTAAATTGATCTACACAGATATGGTTGTTTGGAATATTGTGCAGGGCATTGAATGCCAATCAATAAACATTTATTAAGCATCTGTATACCAAGCACTGCCACAATAAAGACAAAAACTAGTCCCTGCCCTCAAGAAGCTAACATTTTATTAAAGAAAACCAACATATACATATATATATATAAATAGATATTCACTATATCTTGTGAATCTAAGGATGCCTCACTAGCAGCTGATGGGATCAGCTTTATATAGAAGATATTACTTGAGTTTAAGAATTGTAGGAAAAGGAAGTTAAAAAGGAATATATTCTACAAGGGAATAGACACTGAAAAAGTTAAGAGATAGGAAATAGAGTATTTAATATGAATAGTAAGAAAGACAGCTTTATTTAACCAAAAAAGCAGGAAAAAGGGTAACGTGTAAGGTAAATGAAAGCCAAACTGTGAAAGGGTTTAAATTGCTTCTCAGAGAAAACAGGGAACCACTGGAATTTGTAAGTACAGAAATAACATGGTGAATTCTCTTTAGGAAAAGCATTTTGGCAGCTGTGTATAGGATGGTTTCCAGAAAGGATTCTAGAGACCTAAGAGAAACAGGCAAGAAATGAAGAGGGCCTGAATTAAGGCGATGATATATGGGTAAATAGAAGATGAATGCCAGTCATTTTATAAGTAGATAAAATTTAGCAAATGAATGAATATGTGGAATGAGCAAGAGCTGTGAAACTAGAAAGAAGGATGTCAATTTTGTAGGAAATTTCTACAAATGACCTGAGCTGGAAAAGAACTGCGACCACACTGCACTGCATTAGATGTTTCTAGAGACAGCACACATATACTTTTTCCCTTTGCATCTTTTATATCTTTAAAATCTATTTATCAAAGGGAATTGCCCTCTTTGATTTTGTCAAAGCGCCATCCATCTTTCCCTTTTTCTCTCACATTGTCTCTCCAAAATCCCATAGATAGAAACCTTTGATGAAGTGACTGAAGGACTTGTTTTTTCACAACTGTCTTTGGTCTATTGGTATAAAAGAGATGGTCAAATGAACATAGCCTAATAACTTACTGGCTTTCCTTAATAAAATGATTAAATTATAGCTTCCCCTCCCCAAAAAAAGAAGGTGGTAACTTTGACAGTAACAGGAAAGTTTTCTTAAGATGTGAGTTCTTCTTTAGACATCTTGAATTTGGGATGCTCATGGGACATTAAGTTTAAAAAAAATCCAATGGGCAGGTGGAGATCAGGTGAGAAACTATAAGTGGATATTTAGAAAAGCAAGACAACTACATGGAAATGATAATTAAACTTATAAGGTGAGACTGCAGAGGAAAAAAAGGAAGAGGGCTCAAACAAAACTCTGGGTTTCAGTTAAGGAGGATGAAAAGCAGGAGAGTAGCATATCCAGGAGGAGAAACAGTCAAAAGTATCATATGCAGAGATACTAAGGATGACAAATGAGAAAAGACTACTAGACTTGGTGATTAAAAACTCAAAAAACGAATAAACATTATTCAAAAGAAATATAAACTAGGCATAACCATACATAAAATAATGTGCCGAAACATCAATAAGGGAAATGCAAATCAAAACTCTTAAGTTTTATTTCATATCCAGCAAATTAATGAAGATGAGAAATAATATAGTGACTATAAATAAATGGACATACTCACATACTGCTTGTGAAGCAGTGAATCAGTCCCATCATTCTGGAAAGCAATTTGGAATTAGGCCAAGAAAGTGACAGAAATGTCAATAGCTTTGACCCACAGATCCTACTGGTAAGCATAATATACTCAAAAGAGGTCAATGACAAAAAGAAATACATTATATCTTGAGATATAAGAACGTAATGATATATTACTGTGTATGGTAACACCTGAATATAGAAGCAAGGGAAAACATGAACTAAAACAAAATGAAGTGGAGAGAACCAGGGAAGAATGCAAAATGACAATAGCAATGTAAGAAAGATTAGCAAACAACTATGAATGCTGTGAAATTATAATAAAAAAATCAGAAGGAAAGTCTTTCTTGGAGGTGAATGCCTAGGGATATGGAACACAACAGATCTAAGAGTTTTTTCAATGTGCTGGTTAGTTTTGCTGAATTTTTTTTTCCTTTTTTAATATATGCTTTGTTAAACTGATATATCTCATTGAGGAAAACTGGGAAATTTGTGTAATATATAAAAAGAACCCAGTAAAATTTTGTTTAAAAAAATTTTTTAAGAGCATTGGTAATTCCATAGAGAAGAGATTCCATTAACTAATGGGGTCAGAAGTCATTCTGCAAGAGAAGAGACAAGATAGCTAAATAGGAGGAAAAAATACAATACATCTCATTTCCCAAATCTCCTAAACAGATCTACAAAATGTACCAGACTGAATCTCGACTGGGAAAATCAAGGGGAAAAAATATCAGAATGAGTTTTTTCTAGGCTAAATTCACACAGGGAGATAGACAATAAGGTTTACTAACTCTAGGGGTCTAGTTTGGTAAGGAGGGTGCTACATAGAGCATTTCAGCCCACCATGATTCTCTGTAACAAGGCAAGAAGTGATTAGCATGAAGGGACCTAAATTTGTGTAAGATATAGAAAAAAATGGAAGCTCTGTTGTTCACTACCTTGTTCTAGGCCATATTTTCAGAGCACAATAAGGGACCTGTAAAGTGTTAGTCGGGTTCCAGGTTAAGCAGTATTTACACGACTCTAGGCCATGTACTCAATCAAAAAAGCACAAGTTCAGAAGCAAGCAGCAGTTGTTTAGCTATGGACTATGTAGAGGGTCAACTAGATGACAGCCCTGGAATCAGGAGGACTCTGAGTTCAAAGCTGGCCTCAGATACTTAACATTTCTAACTGTGTGCCTCTGGGCACTTAATCCCAATTGCCTCACCCTCTCCACCCCTCAACCCTCCCAAAAATGAACAGTACTTTTCCTGAAGAACCTGCTCCTAATATCAAATCCAAAGTCAGGAATTAGGCTGGAATAATAAGCAGACAAAAAAAGGAATCCCACCATAAATTTAATATTCCAGTGATAAGGATGTTGAAGACACAAATAGAGAAGAAAATAACTGCCAAACTGCCTTGGCCCTTGAGGCAGAGTGTGTGGACCCTGGAAGAAAAGAGACAGAAGCAAAAAGAGAGGGGACGTGCAAGAGCAGGCAAGACAAAATGATCTGATCAAACCTTTTTTTAATGAGTGCAATAGTACAGGTATATATAGCAGGGTTGCACAAACTTAGTACAGGGTGGGGGTCCTAGACAAAGGATTGGTTTCCCGCCCAAGGATGAGCAGATCAGGTATCTTTGGTTGTAGGAAGCACCAGGATGTGATTAGGAGATTAGGCTAGATATCTGCCTATTCAAGGCTAAGGCAGTCTTTGGTCATGTAGGAAACTCCATGATGTGATTAGGAGATGCCTAGATATCTGCTTATTCAAGGTTAGGGCAGTCTTTGAAATGTGATCTTACTGCCTGCTCCCCACACCAAACATCTACAAGCCAAGGGTCAAGGAACACATCTGCTCTCAAATTTCAGGAAGAAATGAAGCAAGAGTTTAAAAAACTTTTTGTTAATTTTTTTTAATAAATGAAATGAATACATTAAAGTAAAATGGTCAAGAAATGAGACTATGGAAGAAAAAACTTGAAAAAAGCCTAGAAATCTTTTGAAGCCATAGTCAAGATCACACAAGCAACATTTAGCAGCCATCATATATCATAGCATAATCATAGATACAGGCTTACACCCAGAATTATTTACCCAGCAAAACTGAGTATAATCCTGTTAGAAGAAAGACCTTTAATGAACAGGAATTCTAAGCATTCAAGATGAAAGACCCAGAGCAGAGTTTACACTTTGAAGTGCAAACAAAGGAGTCAAGAGAAACATTAAGAAGGTAAAATTAAATGAGCTATGATAAGGGACTGAACAAAGATAAACCCTTAACATTTCAAAGCGGGGAAATGATAATATATACGAACTGTGGAACAGATGATCAAATTATACTATGTAAATGTTGAAATATAATTTATTTTGTGGTTAAAAAAATAATAATAATGAAGATGTGGAAAGAGCACCAGCCCTGAAGTCAGAAGGACCTGAGTTCAAATCTGGTCTCACATATTCAACATATAAAGGACTGCTTGCCATTTAGGGGAGGGGGTGGAGGGAGAGAAGGGAAAAATCAGAACATAAGTGAGTGCAAGGGATAATGTTGTAAAAAATTACTCTGGCATGGGTTCTGTCAATAAAAAGTTATTATAAAAACAAATAAATTTTTTAAAAAATCTGATCTCAGACACTTAATACTAGCTGTGTGACCCTGAACAAGTCACTTAACCCTAAGTGCCTCATCAAAAGAGGGAGAAAGAGGGGGAGGGAGAGAATAAGAGTGAGAGTGAGAGAGAGACAGAGAGAGAAGAAAAAAAAGGAAAGAAAAATAATAATAAAGATGATGATTCCCCACTAAGACTTGTAGGAACTAACAATGATAATGCAAAAACAAAAAACTGAAAGATTTAGGTAACTCTAATCAGAGTAGTGACCAAACAGTGAATCCAAAGAACTGCTACTTTCAGATAGGTGAAGCATTCAGAGTGTAGGAGGAGACCATTTTTTTTTAAACAAGGCTTAATGTAGAATTTTTTTTTTAAACAATACACATAAAAGTATCTTGTTTTCCCATCTCACTAAGAGGGGAGGTAGAGAACAAGAAGGCAAAATTTTGTTGATTAAAAAATTTAAAAGTTAAAAAAAGTTAAACTGCAAAGGATTAAGACATAAGAGGAAGGGAAGGGAAAGGGAAATTAAAAGTACATACAGTTTATTCTAAGTGATAAAGTAACTAAAGAGGGGAAGTAAGAATATGAGTACAGACAGCTTTTTTCTAAATGATTAAGGGTCTGAACTAGAGTGGCGAGAGGAAAAAAAAGGAAGGAATACAGAGCGTCAAGGGACACTGGGAATGATAAATCTTCAGGATTTGGTGACTGAATAAATGTTAAGTGTCAAAGTTCAATATAAGGTTTTGAGCTATAGGTATTAGGATAATGGGCGTTACTATGACAAAAACAAGGGGTTTCAAGTAAGGTGAAAAAGGAATAAAACCAAGGGGCAAAAACAATAATTATTCTCTGATAAACAATTCCAAGAGACATTCTATAGAGCATTGTAGTACTTGACCTTCCTGGCACTTGATTTCAGAAAATTAAGGATGTGACATTTCCCTTTAGTAAAATTTAGTGGGGCAGTTAGGTGGTGCAGTGGATAGAGCACCAGCCCTGAAGTCAGGAGGACCTGAGTTCAAATTTGATCTCAGACATTTAACATTTCCTAGCTGTGTGACCCTGGGCAAGTCACTTAACCCCAATTGCCTCAGCAAAAAAAAAAAAAAAAAGGAAAAAAAATTTAGTTACAGATCTATGAATTTATGTATCAAATATATATATTCTTTCAAATTGTACTTCAACACGTATTTATTAAATGCTTGAGCACTATCATAGGCACAAAGAGAATAAAAATATGATAGACTTTCTTCTCAAAAAGCTTGTAAGAAGTTGTAATTTATGTTTTCTAAGGTCCATTCCAGTATTAAAGCCTCTGATTTAAGAGAAAGACATATACCACTCCCCCTTACATACACACACACACACACACACACACACACACACACACACACACACACACAGCAAGCCAGGAAAATTAAACAAAGTAAAAGGACCAGGTAAAATGCTAATAGAAATTTGATGAGGGAGGAATCACTTTTTTTTTTTTTTTGAGAAGAATTAGGATTAAATGACTTGCCCAGGATCAGACAACTAATAAGTGTTAAAAGTTAAGTGATTAAAAAAATTTTTTTTAATTTAAAAAAAAAAATTAAGTGTCTGACAACACATTTGAATTCAGTTCTTCCCAATTTCAGGGCCATGCTCTATTAACTGCACCATCTAGCTGCCCCTAGAAAGAATCACTTTCAAAGGATTCAGGGGGTTGAGGGGAGCGCTGGAAGCCTAGCATAATCCAAACAAGTGAGGGTCAAAGAAGCCACATGAATTCCCCAGAATGACATAACTGGTATTCAACTCCAGATCCTGGAGCTCCAAATTCAATAGTGTTCTTTTCACTGGGGATGCCTAATTAGACATTTGAGGAAGGTTCAAAAATCAAAGAAAGTTTCAAAGAAGTGATCCTATACTTTAGGGATAGAGAGAGAACCTTTTTTTTTTTTTTTCCCCAGCCAACAGCCATTTGGGCACTTCTAACTTCATACACAAGTCACACAAAATTAGCAACTCAAACAGTGATAGGTTGTAATTGCCTGCAGTTGCTTGTCTTGTGTGGCCTTAGTTTCTTTCACCTAGAAATCAAGGGCTTGAAGAGGAAATTGCAGTCAAAATCCTCCACAATTTTTCCCTCCCTTTACCATCTAGCTACACTTTTTCCAGAGGATCTTGACTTAGAATCCGAGGTTGCAGCCAAAGTGATCAGATCCTCTGACATACTAACAATTATTTCCCTCTCCCATTCAGGTACCCTGCTGCAGCTCGTGGTCACACTCTCCAAGGATTTTCACCCCTGCTCAATGACTCTAATCACTTGAAGATTTCTTACCCAAGATCCAAGAATGCTGTAGTTTTCAAGCTTAAAAATCATATCCCTGCCACAAACAAGTAAGTTCCCCTTCTTTTTTTTTCCCTTTTTCTTTTTTCCTGGTAAGCAACTCAATTACAGTCCCATCCCAGGTATGGATCTTTAGAAACCCTACCTTACTATATCCAATCAGAAACCCAAGTGATAATGTCAACTCCCCCTTTCCCTTATAAAACATGGGTTCATTGAATCCAACAATTCTGGAGAGTAGTTTGGAACTATGCTCAAAAAGTTATCAAACTGTGCATACCCTTTGATCCAGCAGTGTTACTACTGGGCTTATATCCCAAAGAGATTATAAAGAAGGGAAAGGGACCTGTATGTGCACGAATGTTTGTGGCAGCCCTTTTTGTAGTGGCTAGAAACTGGAAACTGAATGGATGTCCATCAGTTGGAGAATGGCTGAATAAATTGTGGCATATGAATATTATGGAATATTATTGTTCTGTAAGAAATGACCAACAGGATGATTTCAGAAAGGCCTGGAGAGACTTACACGAACTGATGCTGAGTGAAATGAGCAGGACCAGGAGATCATTATATACTTCAACAACAATATTTTATGATGACCAGTTCTGATGGACCTGGCCATCCTCAGCAACGAGACCAACCAAATCATTTTCAATGGAGCAGTAATGAACTGAACCAGCTACGCCCAGAGAAAGAACTCTGGGAGATGACTAAAAACCATTACATTGAATTCCCAATCCCTATATTTCTGCCCACCTGCATTTTTGATTTCCTTCACAAGCTAATTGTACAATATTTCAAAGTCTGATTCTTTTTGTACAGCAAAATAACGTTTTGGTCATGTATACTTATTGTGTATCTAATTTATATTTTAATGTATTTAACATCTACTGGTCATCCTGCCATCTAGGGGAGGGGGTGGGGGGGTAAGAGGTGAAAAATTGGAACAAGAGGTTTGGCAATTGTTAATGCTATAAAATTACCCATGCATATAACCTGTAAATAAAAGGCTATTAAATTTAAAAAAAATGATAAAAAAAAACAACAAACAAACAAACAAACAAAAAAAACATGGGTTCATAATGTAGATCTTTGCTGAATCTTAGGGTTCGCCCACCATGGCATTCTTCTCCCTGCCTTCCTCTCTTCCTCTCCCTCTCCCCCACCCCATACCCATACCCATCCCCACCTATTCAGGGTGTCTTTCTCCTTATTATAGCTAACTCTTTTAAGGTACTAAATCCCTTTTAGGGTTAGCCTGCCAGTCAATGGTGTAATTCCCTTCCCTTGTTAGCCCCCTTTTAGGGTTAGTCTGCTACACTCCTTTATGAATTTAATCTTCCAGTAAATGGCATACTCCTACCTCATGATCCCTTTAA
This sequence comes from Sarcophilus harrisii, assembly GCF_902635505.1. Classification (NCBI taxonomy): domain Eukaryota; kingdom Metazoa; phylum Chordata; class Mammalia; order Dasyuromorphia; family Dasyuridae; genus Sarcophilus; species Sarcophilus harrisii. The sequence goes on from NC_045426.1 coordinate 657,182,866, forward strand.
TGACATCTTCCTCCTGGTTAATTTTGAGTTCCAGCAAGAAACTTGTCTTTCAAAAGACCAAGTTAAAAACCCCAATCAATTACTACTAAACTTGAAATTCTAAAAGTAAAAGGAGAAATTAATAATATTGAAAGTAAAAAAACTATTGAACTAATAAATAAAACTAAGAGTTGGTTTTATGAAAAAACCAATAAAATTGATAAACCTTTGGTAAATCTGATTAGAAAAAGGAGAGGAAAATCAAATTAGTAGTCTTAAAAATGAAAAGGGAGAACTTTCCACCAATGAAGAGGAAATTAAATAATAAGGGGTTACTTTACCCAACTTTATGCCAATAAATTTGATAACCTAAGCGAAATGCATGACTACCTCCAAAAATATAGGCTTCCTAGATTATCAGAGGAGGAACTAAATTGCTTAAATAGTCCCATTTCAGAAAAAGAAATAGAACAAGCTATTAATCAACTCCCTAAAAAAAATCCCCAGGACCAGATGGATTTACATGTGAATTCTACCAAACATTCAAAGTACAATTAATCCCAATGCTTTATAAACTATTTGAAAAAATAGGGAATGAAGGAGTCCTACCAAATTCCTTTTGTGACACAGACACATTAGGTACTGATACCTAAACCACGCAGGTTAAAAACAGAGAAAGAAAATTATAGACCAATCTCCCTAATGAATATTGATGCTAAAAATCTTAAATAAAATATTAGCAAAAAGACTACAGTAACTTGTCTTTCCCTTTGTTCACTATTAAAACCTCTCTCCTTGCTAACTCTGGTGTGTTAATTCATATCATACATAATAAATAGCACTTCTTTGTACCTATCATAGATGGTTTGTATGGTTGTTCCATGTCACAAAACTGAACCTCTATTATACTATTTTCATATAATATCTTTACCCTCAGTTGTCCTCTTCAATCTATTTCTTATTTACACTCCTGGTGACTATTTTACCTCTTCAGAAAACAGTCCAATTTGGATGACCAATAACTACACAAAGGGAAGCAGCATGAGATCAAACAGGACAAGTAGCTTAGTCACCTTATAAAAAAACTTAAATGAGTTTACACTTTTTTTTTTCTTTAAGCAATGGGGATCAAAGAGCCATTAAAGAGTTTTGAGTAAAAAAAAGTGCCATGATCAGAATGATACATTAGGAAGACTGGGGCAGTAGTATGACGACTGATTGGAAATAAATAATGAAGACAGAGTTGAATTATTACAATAATATAGGTAAAGAAGAATTACTGAATAAGAGATATTAAGAGAAAAGGTATAACTATAAGATATTATTGTTTCTCAAAGAAAAAAACTTTATTATGCTAAAACAACCTTTTTTTAAAAAGTAAAAGTACTCTGCTACTAGGTCTGCATACCAAGGAAATCATAAAGGAGGGAAAAGAACCCTTATGTACCAAAATGTTTGTAGCAGCTGTTTTGTGTTGGCAAAGAATTGGAAAATGAGTAGATGCCCATCAATTGGAGAATGACTGAATATATTATGATATATGAAAATAATAGATTATTGTTTTATAAAAAATGAACAAGCTGATTTTAGAAAGGCCTGGAAAGATTAACACGAACTTATGCTGAACAAAACAAGCAGAATCAGGAATATATTGTATAATAACAGCAAGATTATACGCTGACTATGAAAGACTTGGTCCTTCTCAGCAGTTCAGTGATCCAAACAATCTAATCCTTACAATAAACTTTGGATAGCAAACACCATCTGTATCCAAAAAAAAAAAAAAAAAAAAAAATTACAGAGATTGAATGCAAAGCAACACATGCTTTGTACACTTTTTTCCATGTGATTTTCCTCTTTTGTTCTGATATTTCTCTCCCAACATGATTCATAAAGAAATGTTTTTAAAAATTAATATACATGGATAGCTAGAAAAAAATAAAAAACTTAAAAACAATAAAGGCACTCCTACCTCTCTAGTTTAAAAATAATCGCTTTCAAAGTCTTGGGCTGTTCTTGCTATGCATTTTGCTTTTCTCGATTACTAAATTGAAGAGTTAAGGGTCAGGGGAAAAAGTCCACAACATTTTCTTTTTAATCTAAAAACTTTTTCTGCCCTAAACAATGCTTATTTTTGGAAATCTTTTTAAAAGTCACCAGATTTTTAACAAAAGAAATTTTCCATTTTTGATAATGAAAGCTGTATATCAATACAATCTTTTTTTTTAATCACTTACATTTCCTATTCTCTCTTTCTTATAACAAAAAATGTAAAAAGGGAGGAAAATAAAAACCAAGTTAGTAACACATTTTTTTAAGTCTGATATTAACAGTATTCCACTACTGTAATGTCCCTCCCTCTACAAAGAAAAAAAGCAGGTACCTTTTCATTTCTCATCTTTGAATAATAAAGGCTATCACTGAGAAAAGCATATACTAGAATATAAAAGATGTAATCAATCATGAAGCTTAGAAGTCATCTAGTCCAGTTTTCTACTCCATACAGATTGCACATGGGAACACAGATTTAGAGAAGCAAAGAATCTTAGAAGTGATCTAGTCCAGTCCCTTAATTTTAAAGATGGATTTGAAAAAACTGAAGAGAAGCTGACTTGTCCAAGATCACACAGGTAATAATAGTGACAGAGCCAGGTTTCAAACTCAGATCCCCTGACTTCAAATATAGCTTTCTTTCTATGATTCAATAATAGCACATCCTAGTATAAGAAATTAATATTTCATGGTACATTAATTTTTATAATGGCTATCATCTGACAGAACTCATCTTGTAGGCTCTTCCACTTTTAATTGACATAGAGGCATGGCTGAAAAGGAACAGAATCACTACTAGCCCCTGGAGCATTTGCTAGCTAACCAATTTAACTTGGGACTAGTTTGTTGTTTTTAAACAGACCAGCTTAGACAGGTCCTCCTTTCTTAAAGACAATTCTTCAGTTCTTGCAAGTCCCAGAGAAATTAGGGATTGCTTTTTCTCCCCCTAAAGGGACTACTAAAAGAAAGATCTGGATTTTGGTTGTTCTGATTTTCTAGTCAAGATTATAAAAGGAAAGGGGCAGCAGCTAAGTGGTACAGTGGATAGAGCACCAGTCCTGAAGTCAGGAGTACCCAAGTTCAAATGTGACCTCAGACACTAACAATCCTAGCTGTGTGATTCTGGGCAAGTCACTTAACCTCAATTGCCTCAGGGAAAAAAAAAATTATAAGAGTAAGCTGAATCCCATAAAGCAATTAACATTCCTTTACTGTCTAAGAGGGTAATGATTTACCATCAATCCAAAGAACTGCCTACAAGTAGGCCCAATATAGCTAACTACAGTAACCCTGAGTCTCAATTTAAAAATGGTCTTTTCTATCTCAAGAATGTCACAGTGGCATTATTCATAAACTGTTATCTTCCTCAGAGAATCAGTTTGCTCTTGTTGCATTTTACTTACCATTTTTACTAAAATTACCAGCTATGAGGCGCTTACTAACAATCTATCCTTTACAAAGTTGCCAAAGTTGATATCCCTAAAGCCATGTCCCCTGTTCAAAAAACTCCAGTAGCTCACTTCTCTTAGAGCAACTGGGTAGCACAGTAGCTGTGTGACCCTAGGCAAGTCACTTAACTGTTCACAACAGCTTCCTCAATAAATGAACTGGAGAGGAAAATGGCAAACCACTCTTTGTCAAGAAAATTCCCAAATAGGGTCACGAAAAATCAGATCATTGAAAAACAACCTCACTTCTTCATTCTAGAATAAAATATAAATTCCTTTGTTAGAAATCTGAAGTTCTTACTGATCAAGTTTCAGCCTGCCTTTCTAGACTCATTATAGAATATTCCTTCCCAAGTAGTTAAAAAAAACTAAATAGATTCTGTATGGTATTTCATCTCTGAGCTGATGACCCTACTTGACAGACTCAGATTTTAGCAGGCCCAGATTGTCTATCCTTTTAAGGACAAGAAATGAGGAAAATAAATCTGCATGGAAATAGAAGAATGGAGAACAAATTTAAATATCATCTGAAAAAATAGGATTTTTAGAGCTGAAAACAAACTTAGAAGAGGTTGTCCAGGCCAATCTCTTCTCATTAAAAAAAAATGAATCCCTATGTTAAGCGACTTGCCCAAGGTCACAATAAGCAAAACAATCTTAAAACCCACATCTTAAAAAAAAAAAACCTGCACCAAAATCAAAATTTTCCACTGAACCTGTTGCTTTAAAGCCAAGATGATTCATGACTCTAATACTTAATTCAGTTACTAACCATGGGGCAAGTTACAAATTTTTTGATCTTCAATTTTCTCTTTAGTGGGAGGTATTAACATTTCTTCTTTCCCATAGTTAAAATGGACTAAAGAAGACTTTGTAAACATTCAAACATTATGGAAATATAAACTGTAGGCACTGATCACAAAATAAAACACAAATTTATAAAGACCTAGAAAAAGCCCACAACACAGAATTGATCTTCTTTTGGAAATTCTATGGGAACATAAAAATCACAATTTGAGAAAAGGAGTGATGCAATCTGTAGTATTAGTGGATTAAGTGATTACATACTAAAGTATTGTCTAGAAGAGCATCAGTTTAGAAAATAATTATTTCCAACAAGCTTGGGTTGATCTACCCTTAAAAGGGCTCTACTAAAACGAAGGTAAATTGGAACCTCTGACCTCCTCTTTTAGATGCCCAGTTCAAGTGTTAGAGGTTTTATTCTTGGCACAGAAATATTAGCAGTTCACATTTATATAGTGCTACAAAGTTTACAAATCATAACCACAGTTGACATTTGTGTGACACTCTAAAGTTTACAAAATACTTAATCACACATTATTTTGTTTGAGCCTCTCAGTAACTGTTTTAAGACATTTTTATGTTTTATAGATCTTGGAAAAGTTAAGTTACTGGCCTATAATCACACAACCAAAAATCGTCAAAGTCCCTGCCTCAAAAGAGAAGAAAATGTTCCCATTTCACAGATAAACAAATTGAGTCTCAAAGTAGAGATAGCACTAAAATGCCTTCGGTCACAAAGACAGGAAATATGAGTTCAAGCTTTCTGTTTCCAAATCAGCGCTCCTCGTACTACATCAAGGTGGCAGAGAACCAGGATTTGAGTCCTAGCTCTTTTACTGATGTACGATTTCAGGAAAGTCAGTTCCCCGTCTCGGAAAAGGGAACAGGGCAAGACACAATTCAATCGAACCCAGCAAATTAAGCAGCAGCCATGTGCTAGGCGTCCTGGCCTTCTAGAAGGTTACACTCTTCTGGGGGAAGGGAGAACACTAGGAGAGAGACGGGTAAACGTGAAATAGGAGGAACAGGGGGAAAGAGGGGCGAGCGCGGTTTACAAGAGGACTTGGAAGGCTTCCCGCAGGAAGTGACACCGGTGGCCCCTCCAGCTGAATGCGCCAGTATCGGGGTAGGACCGCTGCAGGGCTGGTGAGCGGGGCACGATTTCCCGACCAACTCGGGGTTCCCGGGCTGCCCCGCCGAGCCTCGCGGCACAGGACGTGCGGCCCAGGAGAGTACGGGGCTAGGAGCGGACACAACCGGGAAGGCGCCGCCACCCCCGCCCGGCCTCGACCCGCCCCCGCCGACTGCTGAGAAGACCTGGGGCTTGGGGGTGGAGGGTTCTCGAAGAAGTACTTCGGTCTCCAGCCCCAGCGACGCGGCAAGAAGACCAGAGGCTCCGCGGGCTAGGTCCGCCCGTGTTGAGCCTCTAGAAGGTAGCGGAGTGTCACGGAGGGGGGACGGAGAAAAAGGCTGTTACCTGCAACATCCCGACTGTCCATCTTGAGGTCCTCAATCCCACAGTGCACCGCTCCCCACCCTAGGGAGGGCGGGGATGTGTATGTGTGCGTGGAGAGGCTGAAGAGGGGGAGGGAAAGATGATAAGGGGGGGGAGCTGTTATGTTGCGCACAGCCTACTGGGATGTGTAGTCCGTGCCTCCGAGAACCCTCGAGAGGGTCGCTATAAAAGAGCTCTTAAAGCGTTAGGCTCACTCTGGCCTCAGGGTGGCTTCGGACTCGTCCTCTGTAAGGGACGGAAAACCTTATTGGTTGCTCTGAAAGTCACCCCTTCCCGACCGCGCTCTCTTCCCGTGGCAGCCTACAACTCCCATGAGGAGCCGCGCGCGCGAGGGAGTTAGGGAGGAATGCTCACGAATGCCTCATCATGTTCTCGCGAGAGCTACCGCGGCTTCCGTCCGGCGCCCCCTCCCCCAACATAGTTCGGCGGCCGGTTGTTGTTGTGCGGCCCAAGATGGCGGCTCAGGCGGCCCAAGCGGCCCAGGCCGAGGCCTCGGAGTCGTGGTACCTGGCGCTGCTGGGCTTTGCCGAGCACTTCCGCACGTCCAGCCCGCCCAAGATCCGACTGTGCGTACACTGCCTGCAGGCCGTGTTTCCCTTCAAGCCTCCGCAGCGCATCGAGGCCCGCACGCACCTGCAGCTGGGCTCCGTGCTCTACCACCACACCAAGAACAGCGAACTAGCCCGCAGCCACCTCGAGAAGGCGGTGAGAAAAAACTCTGGGATCGCGGCGTGGCGGGGCGAGTGGGGCTGCAGTCGTGCCGCCCGCGCCGCCGCAGCCCCGGCGCCAGTAGCCCCGCAGTTAGGCCAAGCCTGGGGCGGGGGGAGGGGGGTGGGACCGGGAGGAAAGGCCCGGGTCGAGGTGACAGGTGGGGAGACGGCTATAGTGGCTGACGTGACAGAAGGAGGACCCCCAGACTGAAGTGACAGGAGGCAGAGAACGCGGGCTGACGTGACAGGCGGGGGGACTCCCAGACTGAGGTGACAGAAAGGGGGAACCCCGGGCTGAGGTGCCGGGAGCAAGGGATCCTCGACTGAAATGACAGGAGTGGGGACTCTTGAGCTGAAATAATAGAAGACTTAAGTCTCTGAAAGGGGGGACCCTCAGGCTGAGTGGGGAGAGCCTCAGCTGAGGGGATACGAAGGGGATCAGCTGACAGAAAAGGGGCTGTGGTGATAACTTAGGAGGAGGGGAGCCAGGATTGAGGCGATCTGAATGAGGACCTGCACCAAAATGACAGGGGAGGACCCCCCCAGACTGGAGGAGAGCTAACGGGAAGGTGAAAACCCGGTCAAAGGTGACCAAAAAAAAGCACTCCCGAGCTGAAGTGAGGAGAGAAGGGGGAGCCGCGGCAACCCCAGGGTGACAGGGACCAGAATTAGGATAGGGGCTGGGGCGAGGAATGTCAGAGATGAGGTGACTGGAGAAAGAAGGTCGGCTGGAGAGACAGTGACTACTCCCATGGCCTTGCTAGTTCCAGGTGTGGATTTCACTTTTTAATTAACTGTATTTCCCTTTCCTTCGTGCTTTGACTGTCACAATCCTAGTTTTGAAAAGTGGTTGGTACAGTGTCTATTGCCAAGTGTTTAATATTATCACATTGTAAAGTTGTTTCTAATAACAGTAACACTGTACTATATCCCTATAGTTTGCCACCAGATTGGTTACTTAGATCTTACTTGCTACTGTACTAATTCCTTAGTTGGTATTATATGCAAAACAAAGATACTAGTTTAACACTGATTAAACAAAGGAAGAATTTTGTGTAAGTAAAATTTGTTTGTTTTTCTTGGGTAATATTAACTTGCATTTATTTAGCACTATGAAATTTACAAAAGATTTTCCCCCAACTGTGAGGAAGATGATACAGCTTATTGTCTTTTTATAGATTTGTAAATTGAGGGTCAAAGTTGAAATGCCTATTTTTAAGCAGTGATTTAGCTGAGATGAGATCCTGATTCTTATATTTCTACTATACCTCACTGCTGCAGGTGGTGATAATTAATAGATCTTTCAAAAGAAAGCCCGACATTTCTGGAAAATCTTACTCTTGCAATGGCATTGATGGTCGCTAGGCAGCTTGGTACATTGGAAAGAGTACTGACAGGAGTAAGAAGATGTGGGTTCAATCCTTGCCTCAGAGATTTAGGGATTTAGGGATTTGGGAATGGGTCACTTAACCTCCCTGGGCCTCAGATTCCTCATCTGCAAAAAAAGGGGGGGTTGGATTAAATGACTTCTGAGTGTTAACTGCAAGGAATGAATATTTCTAACTGGTGTTTGAAGTATTTTGCCACAAACCTCATCCACTTCAAATGTAAAATTACAGTTTATATTAATAAAATGCTTTAATAATAACTGACCTCAAGTATTTTATAATTTGCAAAGTATCTGTATGACCTTAGGCAAGTTACTTAACTTTCCTGAACCTCATTTTACTCATCTGTAAAATGAAATATATGGACTATATGACCAAGTTCAAAACAGCTTTTCTCCTATTATGCTAAAAAATCTGTGAGAATCAGTCTTCCTCCATTTATAAAATGTATATCATTCCTCCCCTTTCCCAACGTAGAATATAAGATCCTATCGGCAGGTAACCATTTTTTTTTTTTTTTTGTCTGTATGGACAGTGCCTAGCACAATTCCTTGAACGTTGAAATAAAAAGTTTAGTAGATATTTAAGAGTCCGAGGCACTGGGAATACAGAAATAATCCCTGCCCTCAAGGGGAGAATTCTATTAATTCTGCTACTATACATTCTACTAAGGTATTGATAGATGAGGAATTGCAAAATATATACAAACTTGGATGGTAAGAGAGCATTAAATATAGTTTTGCACTTAATTCTGTTTTTAGTATCTGTGATTATTATTTTCATTGTCTTTTGCTTTTCTTGCCTCATAAGTCATTTTGGTTTTTTAATATAATTTTCCAGTCATTTTTAAAAGACTGATGTTTTCCATCTGCTTGATCATATTGGCCAGGTCTAAATCATAATAAAGGAATTTCATTAGTAACTGTAATTGTTCAGTTGAGTTTCAGAATTTCTAACAATCTCTATGGGGAAGGAGAGAAATTTGTTACATGTTGTAGGGATTTTATCAAAACAGTTCTGGATATTTTCCTTCCTCCTGGGACATTTTCTTGAAATTGAAACTATGATACTCTGTTATGGGCCAGAACTCTGAACTTGAAACAAAGGATTCTTACAAGGTACTAAGTCAGTGGAATTGATAGAGACATTATTTATCTACTTTAGCGTGGTTCAGTATGATTGATTTAATCCTACAAGGAGATGTTATGGGCTAGAGGAATTGAGGAGACATTGGTTAAATCTAATTTAGCATTGATTTAATCCTTGGGAATATCAGTGTGCCATTTTGTACTACCTATTTTTGCTACTTGGACAGCTTGTGCTCTCTTTCTGCTTATTCATGTCCTTTATCTTTTACTGTGCTCTTATTTTCTAGTCATCTAATTCTGCCTACTGTGTGTCTTTCAATTCTTTTTTGTATTTGTCATTTTTGTTTTTCTAAAGTCAAGCTTGTCCATGGTTTTCATTTACATAGAATTATCCGGAAAATATCAATTATTAAAATATAAAGCAACAGAAAACTGCTTGGAATTATTGAGGTTTTTCCCAATCTAACCTGATTTTGTCTTCATACTCAGTTCTGGACTTTGTTCCTTATCCATAATACTTGTTTATGTTTTGAGAAACTAGCTCAGTGGGCTCTCTATGTAATTCATTGTCTGGCACATGGTAAGCACTTAATAAATATTTATTGACGTGGATAGGATTTTTTTCAATTTGTTTTTCTAATATAAATGGCATACTTAGTCTTGTCATAAAATTAAAGAATCAGAAAGAATCTCATAAGCCATCTAATTCAACCCACACCTAAAAAAGGTTCTTCCCTAAAAGATAACAAATAAATGATCAAGCTTTTGCTTGAAGTCCTCTACTATTGAAGCACTTACTCTCTTAATGAGGCAACAATTCCACCTTTGGATAATTCTGATTTTTTTTTTTTTCTTTTGTTTTGTTTTGTTTTACTTCATACTGAAATTTGCTTCTGCAACCTATACTTGATCATTCTTGGTTCTGTCTTCTAGAGCCAAACAAAATAAATCTCATTTCTCATCCATTTAACTTCCTCTGCTACACTTAAAGATAACTAACTAGTTACCTCCTTTCCTGAGTATTTCTTCTGCTGGCTAAACATCTCTAGTCTCCTCATTTGATATTTATAGGGTTATTTGCAATAGCAGTTTATTTATTCCTAATTTTTTTTTATGGAAAATACTTCATTTTGTTCATCTGAATCAATTTTTTAAAAATTAATAAATAATACCGTGGGATTTTATATTCTGTATTCTCAATTGTTGTAACCATAAAGATGTGGTCTGCTGTGGGAAAAGGGAAATTCTGCCTGTTCCTTTCTCATATTTTCATGGAGAATGTATTTGATGTAATAGATGTATTTCCATGTGAATAGGGGTACATGTGATTTTGAGACATTATCAGTACACTTTGAAAAACCATAGAGGAATATGAAATGTGCTCCAAACTTAGGATTAGGCAAATGTTTCCAGTTTCCAACCATAACCAAAAAAAAATAGCCTTTAAAATGTAGGCCAATGAGTTTGACTTGGATTCCAAGGAAAATTGTACATTATATTAATAAAGTGGCTTCAATATTACTTCAATAACCTTGTAATCAACTAAAAAATTCACTGAAAGGGGCATTTCAGCATAGTTGCAAAAAAATAAAAAATCCACATAAGTTTTCTTTTTTTCTCCTGAGGCAATTGGGGTAGTGATTTGCCCAGGGTCACACAGTTAACTGTTAAGTATTTCAGGCCAGATTTGAACTCTGGTCCTCCTGACTTCAAGGCTGGTGCTCTATCTACTGCACCAACTAGCTGCCCAAGTTATAAGTTTTCTACAAGCCACTAATAAAACTCAATAAAAAGAGATGGATGAAATTCAATTTTAAATAACTATAGAATGTATAAAATACTTGGAAATCTACCTACCAAAATATATATAGGAACTATATGGATATAGTCACAAAACATTCTTCATGAAGAAAGACATTTAATTGTAAAATATTAGTTGGTGGTGGTTGTATTCAACCAATGTGATAAAAATACTACCCAAATTAACTTATTTATTCAGCGTCATGTCAATCAAATTTAGTGGGGCTTTTTTTTTTTTATAAAGCCAGAAAAATAGCAATCAGATCTTAAACTAAACTACAAAGCAGTAATCATTAAAATACTTTGGTACTGGTTAAGAAATAGAAAGGTTGATTGATGGAACAGATTCACTATACAATATGCATAAGAGCACAGTGGCCTAGTATTTTATAAATCAAAAGAACTTACCACAAAAACTTCTGGAAACTGAGACAATCTGATCAAAACCAGGTATGAACCAGTACCTACACATGATGAAGCAAGGAAGAAGTCATGCTTCAGATTTCTGCATGCAGGAAGATTTCATAACCATACAAAATAGAGAGGATCATGTAAATTTAAGTGAACAATTTTGACAATGTAAATTTTTCAAACAAATAAAACCATTGTGGCTAAAATTAAAAGGGAAGCAGATAATTGAGAAAAAAATTTGCAGGAAGTCTGTGATAAAAGTCTAGGTCAATTCCAACACAAATATGGAACTGATTCAAATTTATAAGAGTTCTTCCCCCAAATGATAAATGGTTAAATGATATGAATAGGTAGTATTCAGAAGAAGAAATCCAAGGTATCAATGGCTAAATGAAAAAAAGTGCTCCAAATCACTAATAATAAGAGAAATAAATATTAAAGCAACTATGAGGTTCTTTATCTCACACTCATCAAATTGGAAAAGTTGGGGGGGAAATTGGAAAATAACAAATGATGCAGGGACTCTGGGAGTATAGATGCATTAATTTGGAGCTGGTTAGTCCACCCATTTGGAAAGACGTTTGGAACTATATCCCCCAAATTACTGAACCTTGTATAGTTTTTGCTTCAGTGATACTATTCTATACCCCAAAGAAAGGAAAAAGGATCCGTATGTACAAAAATATAGTAGCTCTTTTTGTGGTAGCAGACAAAAAATTAGAAACTAAGGGAGTATATGTTAAATGGAGACTAGTTAAATTATAAAACATTACAATTTAAAAAGTATAGTTTTGAAAGAAATGCAGGGAACATTTTTAAAGAATCCTGGGAAAACTTGTATGAACTGGGGTGGAAAAAAATGAATTATACTATAATAACAACATTGTAAAGACAATTTTGAAAGACTTAATAAGAACTCTGATCAATATAGTGACCAAGCATGATTCCAGAAGACCCAGTGAAACAGCTTCTGACTTCCTGACAGAGCTGATTGACTCAAGGTGTAGACTGAGACATAGTTCATTATGAGCTTGAAGAGAAATCTGTAATACAGTGCTTAAAAAAATCTCATACTCAGGACATTTTTATTTTACATTATTGTTATCTATAAAGAAAGTATATCAACTTTCAGATGATATGGACCTTTTAAGAGTAGGAGCCATTGGCTGACAGAATCAGAATGTAAAATAGCCCAACAGACTAGAATGTTGGGCAGGATATAATAATTGAATAGAATTACATGGAAGTCATATACTTGACTTTAAATATCAAGTTTTATAAGTTTAAGAATGTGAGAGAAATACTTAGACCACAATTTGTATAAAAATAGCAAGATTTTTATGTACTGTGTATCAGCAATGTGAAATAGTAACTAAAAAGCTAATTCAGTCTTATACTGCATGGAATCCAAAATAAAAGAGAAGAGATTTCTGCTATATCATGAAGCAGATATGAAGTGGTTAAACTGATTGAGAGACTTTATAATATAAGTATTGAAACAACTAGGGATATTTAACTTAGACTAGAGAAAATTTTGACAAGAGAGTAGAACATGATTGCTTTCTTCAAGAGTATGTTGGGAGTGGGGGAACAGCTAGGTGGCATAGTGGTTAGAGCACCAGCCCTGAAGTCAGGAGGATCCGAGTTCAAATGTGGCCTCAGACACTTAACACCTCCTAGCTGTGTGACCCTGGGCAAGTCACTTAACCCCAATTGCCTCAGCCAAAAAAAAAAAAAGGTATGAAGGACATCCAGTGAAAAGATACAGATTCAACAAATTATGTGTGTGTGTGTGTATATATATATATATATATATATATATATATATATATGAAACAGCAAGTAAAGCAAAATAGCTGGATTACAGGAGTACTTGAAACTGTATAAATGGGAAAAAAAGATTGTAAAGTAGGAAGAGAACAGCCATGAAAAGCTTTAAATGAGTTTATATTTTTATTCTGAAGGTAATGTTTGTACCTATGGTGTACACATGTAATGGAATGTTATTGTTCTATAAGAAATGATGAGCAGGCTAATTTCAAAAAAGCCTGGGAAGACTTAGATGAACTGATGCCGAGTGAAGTGAGCAGAACCAGGAGAACATTGTACACAGCAAAAAGATGATTATGTGATGATCAGCTGTGATCAGCTTTTTTCAATAGTGAGGTGATTCAAGACAATCCCAATAGACTTGGGATGGAAAGTGCCATCTGCATCCAGAGAAAGCATAGTATTTTCACCTTTATTGTTGTTTTTTTCCTTGGGTTTTTTTTTTTTTTTCTACTTTAGATCTGATTCTTCTTGCACAGCGTGATGAATATGTAATTATGTTTAGAAGAATTGTAGGTTTAACTTCTATCGGATTGTTTGCTATCTTGGGAGAAGAGGGAGAAAAATAAAGAACACAGGGTTTTGCAAAGATGAATGTTGAAAACTATCTTTGCATATATTTGGAAAAAATAAAATACTGTTATTAAAATTTTTAAACAAAGATTTGCCTTGGCAAAAAAAAAAAAAGTGGAAGATAGTGGAGGAAAATATCTGAGTGATGTGAAATGAGAAGGAGTTCTCTAAAAATAGTTTCAGTTTTTTAGTGAAATATGAGGTCCTTTCAAAAAGATAGAGAGACATCCTGATGAGTCCTTTTTTTTCCTTTTATTTATTTTATTATAATAACTTTTTATTGACAGAACCCATGCCAGGGTAATTTTTTTACATTATCCCTTGCACTCACCTCTGTTCCGATTTTTCCCCTCTCTCCCTCCACTCCCTCCCCTAGATGGCAAGCAGTCCTATATATGTTGAATATGTCGCAGTATATCCTAGATACAATATATGTGTGCAGAACCAAACAGTTCTCTTGTTGCACAGGGAGAATTGGATTCAGAAGGTAAAAATAACCTGGGAAGAAATACAAAAATGCAAGCAGTTTACATTCATTTCCCAGTGTTCTTTCTTTGGGTGTAGCTGCTTCTGTCCATCATTGATCAATTAAAACTGAGTTAGGTCTCTTTGTCAAAGAAATCCACTTCCATCAGAATACATCCTCAAATCGTTGTTGAAGTATATAATGATCTCCTGGTTCTGCTCATTTCACTTAGCATCTCCTGATGAGTCTTGAAGATGTTGATGAAGGTTTGGAACAGTCTTTGTGGAGGGTGAAATCACTAATAGGGAGAAATAGTATCCTATGAAATATGTTTGGTACTTGCTTAACCAAGAAGAATTTGCAAACTATCCTTCCATTTAAGAAACGCTTCTTAACATCATCTGGTTTCACATTATGGCAAGATTTAGTACACATGTGATTCACTTCTAGTTGTGTAAGGCTTTTGATAGATGGACATAGTTTGGTGAGTAGGAATAGGGATGGGGACTAGACCTGTTATTCCATTAGTATTAAAAGATTCTAGATTAGGATCTTTTAGACTGCAACTGCAGTCTAAAGAGTTTCCTAGAACAGTATTCTTTTAAACTTTTTCTACTTGCCATATCTTTTCACCTGAGAAATGTAACCCTGGATATACAGATATATAAAACAGGTATACAAATCAAACATTTACTGATAACATCATTATTTTGTGACCTCCACATTCTGTTAAAAGACTCCATATGGGGTTGCAAACCACAGTTTAATACAATGGGACTTAGAGTACTAATAGAACAGTAAGAGGTTAAGTCTTGGGTTCAGGGTCACACAGTGATTGATATGTGAGGGGTAGGACTTGAACCCAGCTCTTTGTAGTTTCATTGGTAAGAGTTTAATTTTTATTGTAGGTGGTCTAAGAACTTTTTTATTTTTAGTATTCCATCTTGTTTTTCTCCCACTTTGTTACTGTTACTTTGGAAGTAGAAGATTACAGTTCTGAGGCGATTTTGTTTTTGTTTTTGTTTTTTTTCAGTTGTCTTGGCTCTAGATAGAGATAGTTACATTTCCATATGTGACTAGTTTACATCACTGACACAAGCTAGAAAATTCTAGTACTCAGAGGTAAACTAGATAATTAAGAGATGGTAGAGAATTATGAAAGTAGTTTCACCAGAATTGTTCCCCAAAATGTTTGACATATATACCAGACCCATATAATGTGTGTCTGAGATCAAAGAAAAATTTAGTGATCAGTATCTTTGAGAAGTTGAGACTATGACCAAGGCATAAAAAGTGTCCCAAAGAGTCCCTTCCATTAAGACAGTGATTGAGTGTGAGGAATGGAAAATAGAATACAAATTTTGGCTGTGTAGAATTGCAGTGAGAAAAGAAGGAGTTTTTTCCCCTTACTCTTGTGACTATACATCATTTATTTGGAATACTTGTTCAGGGTAGGAGGGATGCCTTGAACCAAATTATCACTTTTGTTGAAGAAGAGCCAAGTTGTAGTGAGCAGTCATGGGGTACCACAGTCCCAAAAAATTCATCAGTGAGTCTTATTACTATATCAGTACTCAATTCTTAATAATTTAAGAAATTTTTCCCAGATCTTTTACTTTGTATATCTTTTGAGAATTTAAGAATACCTCCATGGCATACTCTGACTTCAGAATAGGACTTTTGTAAAGTTGTATACCAATTTTAAAATGTGTAGCTAAATGTTTTGGTGAATAAGATGAAAGGAGAGGATGGATTTTAAGATTACTTATCTCACAGCTTAGATTCGATCTTTTCTTATATAACACATATACTCCTGTTATGTTTTTAAAATCATTAGGGTAATAATTTGAGAAGTATGAAGCTGTAAGGGAGATGAGGAGTTAACTGGTACCAATAATCTTCCCTAAGTATTTCTGTATATGGCCCTCCAAATATATAGGAAAAATTGATTTGTCCTTGAGTAAGTTGTCTAATCTTTCTAGGTTATGGTTTTCTCATAGGTAAACAACTGCAAGATTGAACTTGATGATCTTTTCTAGTTCTAACATTTGTTGTCTTCAGATCCTTTCCAGCATTAATGTTCTGTCTCTTCAGATCATTTCCAGTTTATATATTTGGAGTTCTTCATTCTAAGATCTCTTGTGGCACTGACACCTTATGTTCTAAATTCCCAACCATCTTTAACATTCTATGATTCTACATTATGCATATCTATTTAAGCTTTATGATAATCTATGTGGTTCTTAAGAGGAAAATGTGTTCTTTATGAGCATTTAGTAAAAGATCAGAGTGGGAATAGAAGGAAATGAAATTTGGTCAAGTAAAGATAGTAACCATATTGTAACACCTTGAAGAATGACTTTAATGTGAGAAGAAATTAAATAATCACATAGATATAATAGTTGCTGGCTTCTTTCTCTTCTTTGTAACTGAGAAGTAAAACATAGTAAAGATTTTCCTTTCTACTTCTTTCCATACTCCCCAGGTAGCCAAATGATTGGCTTTTTCTTCCATTCAAGTTTAAAACAAATGTCTCTTTGTGTAATACTAAGTCCCAAATGAGGAAACATGGTGAGAAGATCACTATGCCACAGACTTAAAAGGAAATCTTTTTGGACCAACTAAAGGGGCTTCACCCTAATTTTCTTGTCTTTTCTAGCAGTAGAGTTGCATATCAAAAGTCCTGGAAAATTGAACCAGTTTTATAACTGATACCAAGAGGCATTTGTCAGGTTTTGCTTTGAAATAAATGTGACAACTACTGGGGGAAATGTATTATGATTGCTTAAATCTTTTGCTAGTTTATATCCATTAAGTTAATTTTTAATTAGTCAGATAATTCATAAGTAAAAGGAATGGTTCTTAATTTGTTTAGGATTATGTTAGTATTCCTAGTATTATCCTTTAATGTTTCATGTGCTGTCTGATGATTACAACCCTTTAGGAATCCAGCTGGTGCCATACTTGTGCTGTCCTTGAATTCTGTCTGGGGTTTTAAGGGGGGGAGGGGGGAAGAGTGTAAGGAGTTCAGTGGCCTGTTTTTGAGAGGAAATGTAGCTACCTTAATTAATTGGATGAGCTGATATATGGAAAGTGCTTTTAAGTGGTATACATTATATAAATGCTACTTTGTCAGCTACTCATATCTGTTGACTCTAGGATACTTTATATTTTAGATGGAGAGAGACTTTAAATCATACATGCCCAATTTAAGAATGTAATCCCAAACAAGCAAACAATCACTATCAACCACTAGGGGGATAAGGAAAGACCTTAAATAGAAGGTGGTTCCAAAACTGAGTCTTGAGGGAAACAAATCTTTCTCAAAGTTGGAAGTGAGGGAGGGAATGCATTTTGGGCAAGTACAAAGACATGAAGGTAAGCATTGGGAATTCCAAAATTGGGCAACAACAAGTAAGGCAGTTTGTCTAGAACATTGAATCTGTGAGGAAGAATAATATGAAATCAATCTAGAAAGATAATCTAGAGCCAAATTATAAAAGTATTTAAGTTCCAAAAAAAAATCCTTTGTTTGGGATTTGTATTTTATCCTAAAGGCAGTAGGGTTGCTGAAGCTTCTTGAGCTGAATTGATAATGAGCAACCTCTGCTATAGGAATATCAGTTTAATAGCTGTGTGGAAGATGGAGTAAAGAGGAGAAAAAGTTAAAACAAGGAGATCTATTAGTAGATTACTGGCAGTAGTTGAGGCCAGAATGGATGAGAAGCTAAAATATAGTTGTGATTATTAGTGGAGAAAAGAGAATTGATATATGTTGTAGTGGAGAACTATTCCAAATTTGCTGCTAATTGGAAGCAAATTAGCATAAAGAATAGACAGTGACTCCTGGTTTGGTGGTCTGAATGATCGGAAGAATGGTGGATAACCCCTTGACAGAAATGGGAAAGTAGGGCAGATAGTGAATTCCATTTTGAATATGTTGAATTTAAAATGCCTTTGGAACTATACAGGTGTTCTAGCATGCAGTTGGTGATAATGAATATAGAGATCTAAGTTATTTGTGTTGAGGTGATTAATTAAACCAGTGGGAGCTAATTAGATATTTAAAAGAGTCCATAGAGAAGAAATTTTTGAAGGTTCAAGATTGTCTTGAAATTGCCTGGAAAACACCTGTGATTAAGGGACTGGAAATGAATGATGGTCTAGGAGCAATAGAAATAGAAATTAAAAGATGGTACAACTAAGTAGAGAAGGAAAAGATTGCATCATGGAAACCAATGGAGGATGGTATCTGGGACAAGGTCAATGGTGTCAAAATCTGCTGAGGTGTTAGGAAGAATGAGAATTTAGAAGACTTTAAATGAGAGGGCATTGATGACTGTGGGTAAAATCATTTCAATAAAGCATGAAAGGAAGCAGTATTATAGAAAATGTAGACCATTCTAATGAGTGTAGCTGCGAAAAGATGGAGAAATATAACATGAGAGCTCCTGGAAATGGCAGAATCAAGTGAAGATTTTTAATGTAGGAGACTTATATATGTTTATGTAGGCTGTGAAGAATGAATCAACAAATAAAGACTGAAAATGAAAGGAAGAAAAAGGATAAGAGAAGGGTTAAAATCCTGGAGGAGATATAACTGAACAGAAATAGAGTACAAGTGGGATAACTTTTCTAAGAGGGAACATATTCATTAGAGACAAGTGCATAAGAAGATAGAATTGAAGATATTATAGAGGGATTTTAGCATCAACTAACCCTTCTCTCTTTCTTGCTTCCCCTGTGTGGGGAGTAGAGGGAAAGATCTGTATGCAATTACAAAGTGTAGAAGAGAATTATGTGTAATATAAAGTTAGATAAGGGAGCTATCACTATTGGATGATGGGGAGATATTAGTGGAAGTTTCTCAGAAGTAGTGGTCTTTGAGATATCCTTTTCTTAGGATATCATTAGCCTCAGTGAAGACAAGATTAATTTGGGGAGTGAATAAAGATCTACATGCAGAAAAGTACAGGATACATCTTAAGAACAAAGAGCAGTACAGCTGACTACAAGGTAGAGTATGGGAGGAAGGGCTGTGTGAACTAAAGCTAGAAAGATAGTCCGATTGTTGGACAGCTTTAAAAGCCAGACTAGTCAGGCTTAATAGAGTGAAAATTCTGTCCCCAGTAATAAATCTCCTTTTCAGGAGGTAACAAATACTTGACCTTCCCACAATAATTCACCTCAAATGCCTTGTCAGCTTTTGCGTGTCAGAGTCAATTATCTAATCCCTTTTTCTTTTTTTTTACAGTGGTTGATATCCCAACAAGTATCCTTTTCATGTTATTTGTCTTACATTTGCTTTGTTAGCATGGTATGTCATGAACTTCGGGTCAATGGCTAAATATTAGTCGATATAACTCAGTATAACGTTGGGACTTCAATTTTGATAGGTCTTTGCAATATAATTTTTTTGTAGTTTTCATATTTCCTTAACTAGATAACTCTAGATTCCACAGTTTGAAGATGTCAAATTTGAAGCAGCAAGTCTTCTATCTGAGCTGTATTGCCAAGAGGTGAGAATATGTTGTTGTCACTTAAAAATTGAGCCATTCTTTTATAGCTATGACAAAAGGAAAGCCAAGAGTAATTTTAAATTAGAATTAAATTTTTTAATTTAGGATTTCTGAAGTTTGGGCAGCTATGGATAGAGTACCAGCCCTGAAGTCAGGACAACCTGAATTCAAATCTGACCTCAGATACTTAAACATTTCCTAACTGTGTGACCCTAGACAAATCACTTAACCCCAATTGCCTCAGCAAAAAAAAAGAAAAGAAAAAAGAACTTCTGAAGTTTTTAAAATATAACTTTACTACTTCAGGTTATCTGTTTTTAGGTTATTTATATAAACACATTTTTTAAAATGTTTTTAATCTCTTTTTAGTGACATATAGGTGAACAGAGAAAATAAATCCTAAATTAATGTAAATCCCCAAAACATCTGAATATTTTTAGTTTGAAGACTAATTCTGTTTGCATGGAATTTATATTATATAGCAAAGCCATAATATAAATGTGTGGGACAGGTCTAAGTCCCCCTTTCCCAAATTAACTAATAAGAGACATCTTAAGGTACAAAGAGAAAGCATTTAATCCCTGCAGAGAGAGGCCCAGACACACCTGGGAGCCATCCCAACTCTTGTCATGTACTCCTGAACCTGGCCAGCTTCTGCCTTGTCCAGGACTTAAAAGCAAAAAACCTGAGCCTTTTCAATGGATAAAGTAAAAGGATGTAACCATCTTTGACCAATAGTCATCAATGTTGTCTGCTTCCTGTGGATCACATCACTTCCTGTAACTTTACTAACTTGCTGCCTCCCAGGGTTCAAGGCTGGGAATAGGGATCATGTGACTTTATGAAACCCAAGGCTCACCTGGGTATAGAGATCATCTGACTTAGACCCAGTCCCACAAACTTGAGAAAACTTCATCCAATCAATCTTATTCATAAACTTTTAGGGTTTAATTTCACCTTTCCAAGTAATTCACTTTATGATTCTTTTTTATCCTTTTAATTGTATATGTACATATGCCTATATATGCAGGGTTTGTTTATTTTTAAACAAAATATAATTGTGGGACTTTGACTTTTTTCAGTGATGTGATATAGATCTTTATATTTTTGTGTAATTCTTCCTGTTCTGTTCTTTATGACTAGAACAACAATGCAGTATAGTACTTCATTGTTTTGATTTACCTGCACCATAATCTGTTTAACTTCTCCCCAAATACTAACCATTTAGGTTGCAACCAGCTTTTCATTACTACTATATATATGGCAATTACAGATATCTTTATTTAAATCAGTTTTCCTTGGAATGTGTTCATGGTAGAGCATTGTTAAATTAAAGGGAAAAATAATTTTCTGGTTGTTTCATATAACTAGACTGTTCTACAGGAAGATTATACTAGTTTATTTTGTTACCAACAATACATGAGTGTACCTCTTTCCTCATAGCCCCAACTAAGTTTTGATTTTATCATTTTTCTTTAATTTTTTAAATTGATGAGCTTAAGTTCTTGTATTTGAACACTCTCTTTTTAAATATAATATTATTTAAGAGAATGTGGTGATAATGAGCTGGGTGTTTCACCCAAGAAGGTACTACTGTCTGGTGCTAGAATAGTAAGACCCAGGTCTACATCTAATTTGATCATATGATGTTCTGTACTTGATTATTTCAGATTTATCCAGTGATAAATTGTTATATAAAAAAATGCACATAATCTCATACAAAGCTTAATAAAGAACAGTTGGTTTTTATGTGACAAATTGCCCCTCACATATTCCAAAACCTATAATAAGCATGACTAATTATCAGAAATTGAAGTTGCTGTGTAAATAACCTTATTTGAATATTGATTTTTTTCCCCCAAATTAAAAATGTCCTTTCAGAATTCAGTTGATGCTGCAAAACCTCTCTTGCGTAAAGCAATTCAGATTTCACAGCAAACACCCTACTGGCATTGTAGACTACTCTTTCAGCTTGCAGTAAGTATCATCTTTCTATAAATTTATAAGAAATGCCTGAGAAACATAATTGTATTATATTTTCTTTTTCTATAGCTTTATAACCATATGCAGGTGACCAAACATCTTTGAATTTTTTTCATCTATAAAATGGGGGAAATACTTGTCCTGCTTAACTAGAATTGTTCTGAGAAAAGTGTTTTGAAAGCATTAAAGTAATATATATTCCAACACTATTAAGGAACCATAATTTCATTAGTGTAAGTATTCCCTCCAGTGACACAAATCAAAATCCCTCTCCAACATAGTACTTCACAAGTTGCTGTATTAGAAAATGCATCCCTCTCTGGCTGACTTGAAGAACTTCTTGGCATGTCCTCAGATGATAGGCTTTCAATGCAGCATCAGGCCTAAATTGGAAGCCTTTCCAGGTTGTTAGGATCTGTTGGAGCTTGTGCTCAAATAGTATAGCTTTCAGGAATTCAGAGTTGTCTCTATGCCATGGTGAGACATCAGAATATAACTAGTGGAAGAAAGTGATCTATAAATGTGAAATGATTATCAGAAATAGCTTAGGGACTGACCAAATAGATTTGGTTTCAGCCTTTCTTCTCCAACTATTACAAAGAGATCACATAGGAAATGGGAAATTTTGAAATATTTAGGAAAGAATTCATCATTCATTCAACAACCATTCATTCAACAACAAACACCTTCTGTTTGTCAGGTACTGTGCTAAGCCTTAGGGGTACAAAGACAAAAATTAAAACATCTAATTTCCCTTTGATCTGTTGAGCTTACAGGAAAAGCCACATGGAAATTTAATATAAAGTAGATGCAAGATAATTTTGAGGTAGCATAAGGTTATTAGCAACTTGGGGAATATAAGGATAAACCTCTATGGGAGTAGCATCTGAGCTTAGCAGAGATAAAATGAGTATACACTGTAGATATGGAGAATAGTCTTCACAGAGGCATGCAAATAGGAAATGTAGGGTGTCATGTATGGAGAATACCAGGTAAGCCTCTTTGTCTGGAATGTTGTGAGTGAAAGAAAGTCGTGTACAATAATCTTGAGAAGAAAGGCTCAGTAAAGGACTTTAAAAGCCAAATAAGGGAGTTTATATTTTATGCTAGAAGCAATAGGGAACCATTGAAGCTTCTTGAACAGAGAACTGAGTTGGTCAAAACAAATTTGCTGGGTATGTCAAAATTGTATTAGAGGAAGTAAAACCTAGAGGCAAGAGAAACCAATTAAAAGACTATTGTAATCATTCATGTCAGAGGTGATAAGGCCCTGAATCAGGTTGGTGGATATGTGAATGGAAGATAGGGAAAAGATAAAGAGATGTAGTATAGAAATAAAATAGATGTGACTTGGCAACTGATTGTATATAAAGGAAAAAATAGTCCAGATTAACTTCCAAGATTGTTGGGTGACTAGAAGCATGGAAATAGGAAAAATAGGAAGAGGAGATATCTTTAATTAGAGATGCCTATGAGACATCTGATTAGAGATGTTAAATAGGTAATTGATGGGGGACTGGAGTTTAAAGATTGGTGCTAAATTTACTTGCATAAAGATAATAGCTGTTCCTCAATGGAAGCTCATGAAATTACCAAGAAAGGAGAGAAAAACTTCTAAGACAGAGCCTTGATGTACACCCACACATAAGAGGGTAGAACTTGAATAATGATCCAGAGGAGACTAAGAAGGAAGGATTATACAGGTTGGAAGAGAAGCAAGAGAACAATATCACAAAAACCCAGAGCAGGAAGTAGTCAATAATGTCAGGTACTATAGAAAAGTCAAGTATAAACACTTTTTTAAAAGATCATTAGATTTGACAATTGGGAGATCACTGACAATTTTGATAGAGACCATTTTCAATTGAATGTTAAGGTTGAAAGGCATATTATAAGAGGCTGAAAAATGAATGTGAGGTGAGAAAATGAAGCCAGATTATAGGTACTTTTTTTTTCTCCTAGGATTTGGATAAAAGTGTGGAGATATAGGATATGATATCGCTGGGTTGTGCAGTGGATAGAGTACCAGCCCTAAAGTCAGGAGGACCTGAGTTCAAATCTGGCCTCAGACACTTAAGATTTCCTAGCTGTGTGACCCTGGGCAAGTCACGACCCCAATTGCCTCAGGAAAAAAAAATGGGGTGGTGGGATCAAATGAAGGATTTTAAGATGCTTCTTATCCCTGAATTTAGAAATGTCTCTGACCAGCAAAAGATCTCTCTTCTCAGCCTCCTCCTAGTTAAAATAGGGGTAGTCTTTTTTTAGATGAAAATTCTTTCAGAGGGATTTCTAAGACTTCTTTCTCCTTGAGGGTTAGTTTAATATCTTTTTCCTTTGTTTCTTCCTTTGTCTACATAAATTTAAAGCATAAGAGGCAACTTACCTTCTTGAAAATTTTATATTTTATTTCCAGAAGATTTACTGGGTTCTGAAGAATTGAGCTTAAAGGTCTAAGCCTTTCTTGTTGGCCTGTTAAGGCAAGAGTGCTCATTTTCCCAAAGTCCATATGCTTGAATTCTGTTGAAACATAACTAGGCAAATTGTAATATTATGACCTCTCAACTCTTGATGCCACATGCTGATTTCCTAGCAGGAGAATATTACTAAATAATTTTGTATAGACCACGTATTAGCATGTAAAGTTCAGAATATCTTTCTACTTAACTTTATTCCTCCATCCTTCATAGAATCTTAAAATTAGAAAGACCCTCAAAGGTTATTTAGTCTATTTTCCATGTGATATAGTGAATAGGACACTGACTTTGGAATCAGAAGACCTGGATTGAAGTCTCTACTGCCACTTAACTGCTTTGACTTTGGACAAGTGACCTAAACTCTCTGAGTTTTAGTTGCCTCATCTGTAAAATGAGGGGTTTGGAGTGGCCTCTTCAACTTCCAAATCTGTGGCAGCCCTTCAAGTATATCATAAGTTGTTTTTTTTCCCCCCCAGGCTAAAGGGCCATAGTTCTTTCAACAGATCTTTGTATGACATAATAAGTGTTTATAATATAACTTAAGGTGTGAGCATCTGTACAAAAGTTAGAGTTAACACAGGAATAGAGAACAATGAAAATTATCAGGCTTCCGGCGGCAGTTAAGACATTTCCAGTCTTTTGATTTTCTTCTTGTCTCTTTGACTCTGCATAATTTAGCTAATATTTTTTCATGCCTAGCAGTATTTTATCATAGAGGGATGTTATTCTCCTTGTCCTTTCTATAGGGGGCCTGATATCTGTTGTATTTAACTACAGTTTATTACATATACTTCTTGTCAGATATAATTTTACTCCCATTTGCTTAATGGTCCTAAAAGGTTTTATGGACATAATATCAGTGTTTACCTCACATTTGTTCTGTCATTAAACTTAATATATCATAGGTGAAATAGATTTCTGTACCAAAAAGCATTACAAAACAAAAAGATTACTATCTACTTAAGTTTAGAGCTGATATAGAAATAACTATAGAAATATTGACAGGGCCAAAATTTATCTTGTTAGCAAATAAAAATGTACTGTAGTATAAAAAGTGACATGTTGTTTAAAATAGAACAGTTTAAATAAAAAGATTGAATGTCTCTTCTCTATTTTTTAGCAACTCCACACACTTGAAAAAGATTTGGTATCTGCATGTGACTTACTTGGAGTTGGAGCAGAATATGCCAGGGTAGTAGGATCAGAATATACGAGGTATGCATATATTCTTCCTTTCCTTCTCTGATTTGCACACATTTTTCCTTTTTTTGATTTCTTCCCTCTTAGTCATTCCAGATTTGTTTAGAATAATTCAGCAATAGACAAGCTAGTCCAAAATTAGTATAGCAACCAGATTTCTATTAAAGAAATTTTCTAAACAGAAAATGCAAATTTTCTGATTTATACTTCTAGCATTTTCCTCTTTATACTGATTGATCTAAAATTATTAATAAAATATACCATTTAACCTTACAAAATAGTATATAATCTAAACTGGGATCTGTAATGGGCTGAAACTGAGTTGATGCACTGAGGTCCAAGCACTTAAGGCTAATTACCAGTTGGACAATACTCTTAGCATTTGCTTGGAAAATGGCCTGCTGGCTGGATCTGTTGATGTAGAGAGAGATTGGGAGGAGGGATTAGAGAGTGGAGTAAGACAAACCAGGTGGAGAGAGCCCAAAGAGAGGTGTGGAGATTCCTATGTCCATTCCTCTCTGACTTTGACAAAGAATAAAGAGTAAGGGCTTTTGCTTATCCTGAGTCTGGCTGATTTTAAAGTATCCAGGCTGCTAACTCAGTCTTCACAGGGATCCACATTTTTATCTGCAGAGGGTACAATTCTTAGTACTAATTTATCCCATATTTGACATAAAATGATGCCCAAGATTACCTTAAACAAAATTACTTTGATTTAAACATTTTCTTAAGATGAAAATTACAAATGATAGGGTCAATGAAAAGTAGTGTGGTACATATGAACAGGCATGGGATAGTGTCCCAAGAGCTAGATATGAATCTTTGCTTTCCAATTTGACTTTAAGCAAATAACAAAAATTCCTGGTTTTCATTTTTTGCGTATGAAATATAAAGTGCTTATTTAAAGAACTACATAAAAGTAGGCTTATGGCATTATGGCTCATTAGACTGTGATAGTCGCTGTCTGGTCACTTCTCTGTCATGGTGTCTTCCCAATACTCTCCTTAATACCAACATGTGACCTTGAAAATATCTGTTTTCCATGTTTAAAATTTATATTCTCTCCTATGAAAATCTGTTTATTGCCATTAGTAGATTTATTATGACCCAAATCCATTTATTAAACAAATCTGGTAAAGTTTTTTCTGGTCATTCTTTTGCTTAAAACAGAATCCCGTAAAATTGCAATTAATTACCATTGTAATACTAATAAGAGCTCACATTTTAAGAGCTCATTAAGGTCCATAAAATGCTTTCCTACTTCATAGTAGGGGCAGCTAGGTAGTGCTGTGGATAGAGTACTTTTCCTCGAGTCAAGAAAACCTGAGTTCAATGGGTCCTCAAATACTAGCTGTGTGACCTTGGGCAAGTCACTTGGCCCTGTTTGGCTCAAATTCTTCATCTTTAAAATTGAAGAGAACATGGCAAACCACTCCATACAATATGAATGCCAAGGGTCATGAAGAGTCAGACACAACAAAAACGACTAAACAACCACACTTCATAATAGCCTTGTGAAAGTAGTGAGGTCAAGTGTTAGTTGTCCTCATTGTCCTCATTTTACAATTGAGGAAACTTAAGATTCATAGAGGAATTAAGTAGATGTAGCAAGGTGACTTTCCATGTCACTTGCTAGTGTACTTTAACTGTGGAGGACAATAGTAGTGTACAGTGAATCTTCATAGAATACTGATTGTAATAACTGACTTTTAAAATCTATTAATGTACAACATGTCCATCTGATTACGTCTGAGTATTTAGTTATCATGTTTTAGTAACTCAGGCCTTTGCTGGCTCTCACTCTGACTTCTTGTTTTCAGGGCATTGTTCTTGCTGAGTAAGGGGATGGTAAGTAAAGTTTGTTTTTTAATTCTCCAGTGTGAGGATTGCACAGGAATGGGATGGACTAGGCATCTTAGTGACTAGAACTTCAAGAAAATAATCAAGATTATTAAAACTCATCATTAAACTTTAGTTTTTGTATATCTAAAATATTTGCCTCCAACAGAATATATTCTGAAAACTAAACAGACTTAATGAAAACAGAAATATCTGCCTATCCAAAGTCTGAGAACATTTTGACTTTACATGTATTTTAAGTAGTTTGTTATTATTACTGTTTAATTTTACTTTTTTCTAATGAAATTAGAAAATTAAACAGTAAAAGTTACTGTTTAATTTTACTTTGGCCAAGTAAATAAATAATTAAAGACTGATGGATCATTCAACAAACATCTGTGAAATACCGGTATTATGTAAGGCACTGTCCTAGGAATACCAATTTATGTAACCCAGGCTTTGGTACCAAAAAACTTACTATTAGTGGAAAAAAGACATGCATGCAAATAACTACAATATCAAGGAGGATATGATGATCTAATTCAAACATTGATGTGCAACAATGAAAAATCTACTGCCTCAAAATGCTCATGGTTCTTCAGAGGAGAAATGAAATGTACACAGACAGGGATCTTACAAAGTAAAATATGGCAGGGCCAAAAGAGAGAAACTCTTAATTGCTCCAGGAAACTTTGAGGAGGGATGGATTGCTTAGATTGGGGAAGTTCAGAAAAGGCTTCTTGAAGAAGAATGCATTAGAAGAGAGCCTTTAAAGAAGGGTGGTATTTCAACAAGAAGAAGTGAAGGTCAGGAAGGAGTCTATGCAAGACAAGGAAATTATATAATCAAAAGTATGTATGGAAAAAGGAAAGAATTTGATAATGATGGGAAATGGAAAAGATCCAACTTGACAATACCCTAAGAATTTATACTTTTATTTGGTTGCAGTTGAGAAGAGAAAATTCAGTTATTTTAACATCAATTGAAATTGCCTTGATGCTAAAAGTAAAGAGAGCAAACACATCCTGGGCTTGCCTTACTAATAATTTCATCCTTCAAAAAATGAACCAATGAAGGAAAAGAATATTCTGGGCCCAGTTCTCATTCACAAAGTGAAATTGGTACTTAAAGTAAAAAATGATAGGAATCTCAGGGGGAAAATAACCATTTCTGTCTTGGAATTTGTAATAGAAAGAGGAAAGGTGGGAGTAGTCTCTACTGTAGATTGTTGAAAAACAGATTTCAAAGGATTCAGAGATAAAGAGGAATAATCAGAATTCTACAATGGAGATAGTCCAGGAAAAATAGAAAGCTCTCAAGTACACCGAGGATATTGACTAAAGAGACCTGGAACTCACTGATTAATTTAGATTTTTTTTTTTTTTTTTTTTTAAGATATACCAATGGTAAAAGCAAGGATAGATAATGGAGGATGAATACAAACACATGACATAGCCCTATAAGAATAGCCTCAAATATACTAAATTTCAAATTGAGCTGAGGCTTACCTAAAGCTAAGACTAAAACAAAGGATTTTACTTTATTTTTTTCTTTGCTTCTTTGTTGGATGTTCATCGTATGGATGCTCCTTCCATTAATTCAAATAATAATCTTTCCCTACTTCCTATACAAATCTTGTCCATGTCCTCCCATGTATGCAACTCAAATGGTTGATTCAATGTACTGTAGGCCTTCAAAGATATAGATCTAGAGCTCGGAGGTCTAGAGGAAAAAGGGGAGAAAGGAAGTTAAGTAACTTGCCCCAGGTCATAGAGATGGTATAAATTCACATCAGGGATTGAATTTGACTCATGGAACATTGAGGCTGGCCATCCCTTGCCTTTTTTGCCTTTGGTTTTCCCATCATACACAAATATATCTCAGCCTCACCTATATCTTATAATAAAAGAAAAAGAAAATAAGTAGTTTATCAAAATCAATTAACATCAGCTTTATCAATATATGTAGCATCAGTCACCATAACCTCTTTCTTCGCCAACCTCTGTAGTGAAGAGAAGAAAATTTACATCTTCTCAACTCTTCCCTAAGGACCAAACTTGGTTGTTTAACTGCATAGAACTCAGTTTCATTTATTCTTTCTCTTTATATTGTAGTCATTATATATGTTGTTTTGTTCTGCTCACTTTACTCTGCATCATTCCCATTAAGTCTTTTCTTATGCTTCTCTGAATTCTTTATATTTCTTTATGGCATAATATCTTGCTTCCTGGACTTTCATGTAATTTGTTTAGCTATTCACTAGTTAGTATATTCCTCCCTTTTGCTAAATAATGGCTTTCAGTTATACATCTCTCAGATAAATTCCTTTATACAATTCTTCATTGATAATATGCTGCAGGCTAATCATGCTTTCCTTTTTTTAGACCTGTACTTTTGTAGATTGCAGTATTCTGTGACTCAAAGCCATATAACATCACTATAAGAATATCGATGGGCCTTAGTTTCAGGAAGAAGCTTCATGGCATTAAAATGTTGCATAGGTTTTCAAATGCAATGTAGCTTACTCCCATTTAATTCTAGGCCCAGTGCATTGTCCATCTTCAGTACTTGTCCCAAGACACGTGCTCTATGAGCTATTCCTCCCAGGAGCCTATCATAATCTAGAAGATAGGGCTTTTTTTCCCTTTTCTCTTATGGATGATTAGGGCAAGCTCTATGAATGATTGTGTTTTTCATAGGCTTTATGAGTTCTAAGGTAAAATCAGCAATGTCATATGAAAAAGTAGTTTATATATAGGACTTGGAACATCTGCAGGGAATACCTTCTTCTTAAAACCTTCTTTTGTCCATAGCAGTAACAAAAACTTTTAATGATACTGCATATTCTTATTTTATTTGCTTAATATTGATAATGCCTAGCTTGACATTACTAATATCTGGCTTGATATTAATAGTCATTGTACAATGTTATTTGTTATATTATTTGATAAATTTCATATGATTATAATATGTGCATCAGAAACAACATGTTGGAGAATGTTAAAGATATTTTGTTCTACCAATGAAATGCTTTTTAAAGTTAAACAGTGCGCATAATAGGGTCTGGTACACACTATATCCTTGCAGTCTGCTTTGGGCCTGCAAAGATGCAATCTGCTATCATTTATGGAAAACTTATTCTCATGTACCCTTGAGATTTGTGTAAATTATCATCATAAAGTTTTTATAGAGATAGAAAAATAAGTATATATGTTATTCTTTCAGTCATCTTTTTTCAGGAATAATCAGATCGATGATTTCTTCCAAATCCTTGGTATGCTTGCTCTTCTCTTCCAGATAACTTAAGAATTGAACTCTCCACTTCTCCAAATTAGCACTTCTACCTGGACATCATGACTATGTATACTAGTTCTAATTTGGTTATTCTTCCTAACTTTATTTTCTTTTTGCTCTTTATACTTCATAATATAGTACATCCAGGAGTCCAGATGTAGTGGCTCCATTGACATTGATGAAGATAACAGAATCACTTGGTTCTCTCAAAAATCATATTTTGATAGAAATGTTGACAGATTACTTACATTTGTTTGTTGGCATCCTTCCATCCTTAATTTTTTTTTTTTTTGGCATCCTTAAGAGCATCTTAAATGCTCTCAGAATGATTTAATTTAATTGGATCTCTCACCAAACCTTATATAAATTTGTTTTTGTCACTAGTGCATCTCACTTTTTTGAAATGACACTCTTCATAATCTCTCACCATTCTCCTCTGAGAGACTTTGCAAACAAATTTGTTCTTTGTTTTTATTCTAAACCAATGTTGTCCACTGTTTTCCATCTCTCTCCTCTTGGCAAAAAGAGGAAAAGTATTTATTGATGATGGTAGTATATAAATTCTTTTTGTCTCCTTGTGATACATTATATAAATCTGTTTAAATTTCTTAGGAGAAGTTATATTACCATGTCTATTCTGTTACTCATTTCCCATTTTTCAATGTTAGTAGATTAATGAAATAGTTAGGTTGAAGTTGTCTCCTTTACATACCATATCATCTTGTTTGCACTCTTCTGATTTGATGTTATTTCTGATCCTGCCTAACAAACCATTTATCTGTCTGTGCACAAAGAGCTGATTTGGAAATATCTCCCACTTGAGTAACCACTTTCTTGTTCTCTTTTAGCATATAATCAATTTCATGTTTTAAAAATGTAATTCAATATTTGCCATATATAGTACCTCACATGAGGCCTCTATATAATCTCTAAGCCTTTGGCTCCTCTCCAGGTCATCTCCATGTTCACAATGAAGCATCAGAGTTGAACTTTATGGACTTTTAAAGATACATTGTAATTTTTTTAAAGGCTCAAAAAAAGAATAAGATGGAAGGGTGGTAACAGAAAAAAAAAGTGATTACTCATGTTATATTTGATTTTCTTATTTCTGCCAAGAGAGAATTAGAACCAGGAAAAAATCTTTGCGCTTGAAAGGAAAAAAATAAATTTTAAAAAAATCAAGAAAGCAGAGAGATAATAAGGGAGTTACCTAGCTTTCCTCACAAAAGAGAACAAATTCAAGTCAGTAAGCCCAGATGGACTTCATTTGTACCAAAAGACCTGGCTAATATAATTTCTGAGCCACTGTGGTTAATCCTAAAAAATGCAAAGTACTATAAGATTAAAAAAAAGCAAATATACTGATTTTCAAAAAAGAAGAGTAGATTCTATAAATTATTCGATAGCACAGATTTAAATGGATAGAAATAGAAGGCACAGGTTGAATTTAGAAGTAGTCAAATTTAGGTTTGAGCATTTAAACCTCTCCAAAAGTGGAACAGGTTTTCTAGAAAAATAATTGTAGGATCTCCTTCAAGACTAGATGTCATTTATTTTCTATTGTAAAGTAGTAATTCTAACATAAACATGGTTTGCACTGGATTAATTTCAATTGAATATCTGTGTCTCCTGTATGGTACTACTGAAATTCTTTTTATCTCAAGAGATTCCGTTTGGTTTGCCTTTAAACTCAGAGAATGAGAAAAAGTGAAGTCGATGTTAGCACATAGGGCTTAAGATATGAAGTTCTGATGAAAAATTAATAAAAGGAGATAGATTAAATATAGGCAGAAATAGATGGGGGATGAGGAAGGAAATATCCAAATAGAAAAATACATCAATGGTACCATATTGGAGATAAACAGGTAATGAAAGAGACTACCATAGAGTGGCTAGAGTGAATACATATGGGAACATGAGAAGAGATCACAGAGTAGGGATTTTATTCATGCATTTGTTTGCATGACAGCCATTGAGTGAATAGAATCTTGGCAAGTGAGCTGAATGTGGACCAGATGTTACCTGTGGAGTAAGGATAGACGTTACAGATAGACAGAGGTCTTTAATAGAAAAGCTTGTAAGCAGCTCCAAAGTTTTTTGTAAATGAAATTAGATTTATGTTTTACTGGAATGAAAATGACAAGCTCTCTATTTAGCTGATCTACAAATCTCCAGTTGGGTGTAATCTGATTTTTATATGGGAGGTTTACTGTTCCATGTTAGCATGAAGTGTCACAGCCACTTATTCCTTTTGAAGCTGTCAGGAATATTAAAGTTAAAACAAAACAAAACCCCAAATAGCCTTTCCTTACAGCTCCTCCTGATGGAGAGGAAGTTACAAGAAGTCCAT
Organism: Sarcophilus harrisii; assembly: GCF_902635505.1. Classification (NCBI taxonomy): domain Eukaryota; kingdom Metazoa; phylum Chordata; class Mammalia; order Dasyuromorphia; family Dasyuridae; genus Sarcophilus; species Sarcophilus harrisii. Next base: position 657,215,590 of record NC_045426.1, read on the forward strand.
CCTCTTCTGACTCTTTGTGGACAAATAGTTGAAAACTGGCAAGGGAACCCCATACAGAAGGAATCTCTCCGAGTTTTCTTCTTGGTCCTCCAGGTGACGCACTACTTGGATGCTGGACAGGTACATAACTATTTTGTATTTATATTTGACAGACTCCTGTTGGAAATTATTGCTAACCAGTGTTGAAGTTAAAAGTCTAGACTTATGAACTGAAATTTCAGTGAAGATTTAGCTATAGTGATCTAGGCTTCTGATGTATTATGATATTTAGACACAAGTGTGATTATATTAAAATTGCATCCTGGAAACTGCTTATTCGGCTAAACTGGAAATTGAGGCTGTGAGCTAAAAATATTGTAATCATATAAAGATGAGGAAAAATCTTTCATGAGGCAAGGCTCAAAGATCTGATTTAGGAACAGCAGTTGCAACTTACCCTGCTGAGTTTTAGCAGGTCTGTGAACAATATATCTGGAAGATTGCTCAGTCTTTAGGCCTGGCTCATTGAGCAGTATAATGCCTTTGGAGCCTACAGATGGATTCAGATAGTAGCAAGGAAAATAACAATATGAAACTCTAACCCTTTGTTTCTAAAGAGTTTCCACTCCTCACACTATACCTCATGCCCAGAAGAATCCATTTTACCATCTGGTATCTGAAAAAAATTGAAGAGGAAGGGTTTTAGCAGATGTTGCCTTTAAGGCAGGCAGCAGTAATACTTCATATTTTGCCTATCCATGGGCCCCACATGACAACTTGTCAAGAGCCCAAGTGCAACATTTAATTTGTACAGAGTGCAACTGACTGCAGCTGCTCTTACTTTTCAAAGGCCATTGGGGCCTATAAGACTCCAGGTTTCAGCCTTCCAAGTTTCATCCTGATCTATAAAGCCTTCTGTTCAAATAAAAATAAAGAATTCCTCTTAAGGTCCTACACAATATGCTATTTTGAAAAAAGAATAGCCAGAGACCTTATTTGATCAATGTAAAGAAATGATTTCTCTTTGTGAATTTTTAAGCAAACTAGAAGACTAAGCAGAGTTATAATTCCCTGGAAAAGAAGTGGAGGCACAGAGCTTTTTAGGAGGAAAAAGCTCTTTCTGGCAAGAGGATAGAAAGATAAAAGATAGATGTCACATTTTTCCTGACCAAAGTTCAGGACCCTTCCTTTTGAGAAATCCAGCTAAAGCTATTTTAAACTTAGTTATGGAATCTAGGAATTTTATACAGGCACACCGGTAGGCAATAAATATTTATTAAGCATTTACTATGTGCCAGACTATCTACTAAGAACTGGTGATATAATCTCTCCAAAAAGAAAGAAAATCCTATCTCAAGAAAACATTCTAGTGGGGAAAAACAATAAAAGGGAGTTGAAAAGCTGAGGGTGAGGCTTTGTGAAAAACCAAATACAGAAAGTCTGAAGCATATCCAAGAGGAGAATTTATCATGGTTGAGCTCTGGATTCTGCTTTAATTACTTTAGACTGTTCACTCCAAACATTTGTATATGTTTGTTGATTTTTATCCATTATATTTTAATCACTTCCTTGCTAACCTTAGCTGTGGCTTTTCAGCGCGCACACACAAAATAATGGTGTGATTACTGTTAAAAAGATAATGTGGTACTTTGTAAGAAGGTGGCAAATCCTAAGGTTTCTAAAGTTGAAGTTACAGAGTAGTTCCAGTTGCTAGAATATATCAAATTGGTAGATGAGAAAGAATGCATAGAGGTTTTACAGATTGGATTCTGGGAGTAGAATGTCATGATCTCTTATATATATATCCATTATACCTGAAAGTGGGCTTAGAATGAAACGCTCTTAAAGCAGTCTCCACTGTTTTCATCGTTACACAATGAAATTCTGCTTTATCTGTATTAACTTCCTAGGTGAAAAGCGTGAAGCCATGTCTAAAGCAGCTTCAGCAGTGTATTCAAACTATTTCTACTCTTCATGACGATGAAATTCTACCCAGCAATCCTGCTGACCTTTTTCATTGGCTGCCCAAAGAGCATATGTGTGTATTGGTTTACCTGGTGAGTTTTTCTTTCTGCTATTATTATAGTTTTTCCACTATGCTCTGCCCAAATGTATTAATATAGCTCTTCCCACTGAAAACTCAACCCAGCATTTAGAGCACTTAAGCCTTTTCATGTCCATAAAGTTGCCACAGAAACAATGAAATGAATGCATGTTAGTTACAGAACAAGAATTAGACGTGTAAGTATTTCTTAATCTGATAATTGAGGTCATTATAACAGTGGAAAGGACTGTATTTCATTGGAACGAATATTAGAATGAATTAATGGAGTCTTTCAAAAATGATGGGTAAGCATACTTCCTGAGGGTCAAGAGATATCCCCATGAACAAAAATCTGTTATGTGTATGTGCACAGGGGATTGTTTGTAAGATAAACTAATATTTTAGTTTCAATAGTCTAAAGCAAGGTTTATCCTGCTTTATATAAAATGTTGGAATGGTAGATTTCTCTGCAGTATGATATGGTTCAAGTAAATATGGTATTTAATTTTCTTGAGAGGGAAACAATGGTATGGTGGGAAAATGATTTACTTTAATAAAGACAGATTTTAAAAATTGGAGACAATTTTAATTGCTCATGGGTGGGCAAAACAAATGTAGTAAAAATGACACCACTACCTAAATTAATGTATTTATTCAGTACCATGCCCATCAAACTACTAAAAAAATTATTTATTTTTTTCCATGTCAGGTGACAGTAATGCATTCTATGCAAGCCGGCTACTTGGAGAAAGCACAGAAGTACACAGACAAAGCACTCATGCAGCTAGAAAAGTTAAAAAGTAAGTAACATAAAAAGTGAGTGTGAAAGCCTTGGATCTAGTCTTAGCTCTGTCACTATCTAGTTGTTTTTTTCCCTGTTTAGGCCTAAATAGTCTCATCTATAAAATGAGAGGTTTGGTCTGGTCTCTAGAATTCTTCCTGGATCTATATTCTGTATGTCTGTATGTAGAATGTTTGGTGTCAAGTACAGAACCATCCTTGTAACTGCAGTTCCCTGTAGTGATACCTTGTCAGCACATTAACTTTCTGGCACATTTTCCCTAAATTTGGTTCTTTTGATTTTCATGCATATCGTCTAAATCTCCTTGATTCTCTTGTTAGTGTTAGATTGCAGTCCTATCTTGTCATCTTTCCAAGTGATATTGCTGGAACACATAATCATGTGCCGACTTGTCACAGGACACAAGGCCACTGCCTTGCAGGAGGTAAGTTTGACATGTTTGGTTTCAGCATTTGCTTGCAAACTTAGTCTGTTAAGTGTTTCTTCTAAATCCAAAAAAAAGCAAACTTCATATTTACTTATATTTATATCCTAGTAGAAAGAACACTGAACTTGGAGTCAGAAGATCAGGGTTTAAATCCTTACTGCCATTTATTAGACATGTGGCCTCAGAGAAGTCATATAATTTCTCTGATGACACTTGCACCAACTTTTCAGAGTTGTAAGGACCAAATGAGTTGATATGTAAAAATTTTTGTAAACTGTTAAGTAGTTATTAGCAAGTATATTTAAATAGGAATTTTGTAATGGCATGATGGGCTTAAATTGTTTTTGTAATTAGGGAGAGCTGGGATTCCTAAACTTTTATTCTGGCTTTTTTGGAGAAGCTAAATGGTACAGTTGTGTTCACTACCTCAGTTTTAATCCTGATGTTTTCTGAACATCAGTTTCCTTATGAATGAAATGGCACTCATAACAGCAATTTTTAGGGTTATGAAATAATGTAGGAGGAGGGAGGGTCATTTTGTGAACCATAAAATGTTTTGTTATTGTTGTTCTTGAAAGTCTGCTGCTCTCCTGGTAATTCTGTATTCTTATAAGGTATATTAGCAATATTAGCAAAGCCAGCCAGCTTAGCCAAGTTTATACCAGAAAAGTAGCCAGAGGTGATGAATTTCTTTGGGCATAGCAGCCAATTAAACCATCTAAAACAGGCTTAAAAAGTTAAAACCCTATGTCTCAAGGGAACAAATTTGTCTACAAGAATAAAATCTCAGATCTTTTAAAGGATTGCAGTAAATAGTGGTATTATTTAACCTTATTAATATTAGCTGTAAAAATTAGCTATTGTTGAGCTAATTCTTTCTCTGGTTTGGCCTTTTAGGAAGCATAGAACACTATAAAAATGTTTTTTTTCCCTCCTTTTAACAGATCTCACAAGTCTGTCAGTTGTGCCAGCAGTCTCCAAGGCTATTTTCTAATCATGCTGCCCAGTTACATACTTTATTAGTGAGTATGACATCAAAGGTGTAAGATCAAGCTTTAAATGTTTATTAACCCCTTGGGAATTTCTGGAGGAATCTTAATTCTGCCAGGGAAATTTAGTTCTCTTTGATATTGTAAAAAGAACTCTGAAACAGGTGTTCTATTTAGATTCTATACATGCCTCTGACCACTCTCTAAGCCTCACTTCCCCATTTGAAGGGGAAAAAAAAGTGGCTTTAACTGGCTCATCTCTGGGGTTCCTTTCAACTCTGATTGCCTATGTCCTTTGTTCTAAGGAATTTGCTTCTAAATAGCTTGATAGAATAATTAGATATATTTTCAATAATTACTGAAGTAAAGATGCTAACATCACTTTTTTTAAATGTAGAAAGACATTTGTTAATTTTCTTTTCCTTTAAGAGGAAGCTAAAATGTACCATAACTTACTAAGGTCACTCTAACTTGCTACTTCAAAATTTCAAGCTGTAGTGAATGGCTCAGATATTGTGAAGGTAAACTGAGTCAACATTCAGTGACAGTATGTATATAGGTCTGGCTGCTTCAAAGCTGGTGATTTACCATAGAATGAATATTACATGAAGCAGTTACTTTATAGAAAGATAAAATAGCCACAAGAGATAGTTGTGTTTAGAAGATCTAAAACAGCTTTTCAACCCAAAGGATATTTTGAATATCTGGCTTAGAATCTATCATTGAACCTTTAGCTTGTCAGAGGTATTTTAGGGGAATTCTCATCTAGAACATGTATTTCATGAATCAGTACAGCATCTTTGATAGCGGGTCATCTCAACTTAAGACCTTCAGTAATAGGGAACTCACTTCCTCAGGGCAGCCCTTTCTACATTTATGGAGCTCATTTTTAAAAAAAAAATTTAAAAATATTCAAACATTCTGTCTTTCCAAAACATCTCCCTGTTGATCTTAGTCCTTTGCCCCCCTTAAATCCCCAATGCTTTGCACAGTGTCTGAAAATAGCAAGTTTTTAAAATAAATGTTGTCTTTTTATCTAAGGTCCAAGTAGAACAAACCTAATTCTTCTATATGACAGCCCTTCGTATATTTAAAGACACTTTTCCAGACTAAACATCTTCAGGTGCCTTACCAGTTTATATACATTTTGAGAAACTTTATCAGTCTAGTCCTTTGGGAAGTTCATGCAATAGGGCAAATAATTGACCATTCTTTCAGGAAACTCCTTGAATACAGTGACATTTCAATGTTCCCTCTTTTCCCTACCCCTTCTTCTTTTTAGGGTTTGTACTGTATTTCTGTTAACTGCATGGATAATGCAGAAGCTCAATTCACTACTGCATTGCGGGTAAGGTTTTAACTTTATTATTACTCTTTAAGTTTGGGAAGATATTTCTCAAAAAGAATATCTCCATTTTAACTTTATAAAAAACAGTAGCATCACCAGTATACCACTTTGATAGTGGAGTTATCTGTCCCCAATAGAGCCAGCTTATAAGATTAAATACTAAAGGGCTAAATGCCAGGGAACCCGTTTAACTTGAAATATTAAGACCCAGATTGAAGTCCCAATTCAGATATTCAGTAGATTTCTAATATTAAAACATATTGCAACATCCTCAATTTACTGATATTTAAAATGAAGCTAATAATATTTGTATTTGCCTACCTCACAGTATATTATAAGGGAAGTACTTTATAAACCTTTAAAGCTTTATATGAGTATTAGTCATACTTATTATTCAGAGATAAATAGCTGATTTTGGTTGACTAGAGAAGAGTAAATCTCCCCACCTCTATTACCATCCACCTCCACTCCTCCAGCTCCTCCCCCAATCCCCTCATCAAGTTGTCATTACAAGCATATTGGTTTTTTTTATTCATAGATTACTGCTCCATTCCCAGCTCTTGTAAATTAAGGTGGAAGCCCATTTAGGATTGCAATCCAGAGTTGCATTTAGTCAACTTGATATATAGTAGAAGAATATGTACGACTTCAAGTCAGAATACCTTCATTCAGACCTAACAATTCTTAGATAGGTTTTCTTTTTTTATTATTATTTATTTATTTATTTTATTTTATTTTATTTTTATTTTATTTTATTTATTTATTTATTTATTTTTATTTAATAGCCTTTTATTTACTGGATATATACATGGGTAACTTTACAGCATTAACAATTGCCAAACCTCTTGTTCCAATTTTTCACCTCTTACCCCCACCCCCACCCCCTCCCCTAAATGGCAGGATGACCAGTAGATGTTAAATATATTAAAATATAACTTAGATACACAATAAGTATACATGACCAAAGCATTATTTTGCTGTACAAAAAGAATCAGACTCTGAATTATTATACAATTAGCTTGTGAAGGAAATCAAAGATGCAGGTGTGCATAAATATAGGGATTGGGAATTCAATGTAATGGTTTTTAGTCACTTAGATAGGTTTTCTTGAGGAGAAAATTTAAACTCTGAAATGCTGTTCTCCAGTATTACATAGTAATACTTACATGGAGTTTAAATCAGTACCAGGCATACAAATACAAACAAGTAGGATAGCCCTTGCCATCAGGGAGCTTATATTTGTATAGGAAAAAAAACCTATGAAGAAGAACTAGAAAGTGGAGAAGAGTAATATACTTGGTGGCATACTTTGGAAATCACTTCCTGGTGGCCAGGAAGTGATATTGGAGGCCTAGTTCTGGGTAAAGATGAAATCTCACTTTTAGAACCCAACTTCCTTGGAACAGAATCCAAGATTCTAGTGGGGGTAGGAGGAAGAAATTGATGCACATAGTATAGATAAGATGGTTAAGTTTGACAGAATGAGAGATACTCCATTTTGAATTATGGAATTAGATTGTGATTGTTGATTTAGTACTAGTGAATATCTGGATTTGCTCCTTCTTATATGGCTCTGTCCCTTGCTATCTCCTGCTTAATTGTAAAATTCCTCTTGTCTGTCTAGGACTGAGTGTTGCCCAAGAATTGGCCTTTTCCTTCAGTAGACTTTGTCCAAAAATTCCTCCACTTTCAGGAACTTGTTCATTGCTCAGCCCTTCTTACTGTGACCATGCATTTCCCTGGAAAAATCATACAGATGTATAGATTCTCTTCTCTCCCCTCCCCCCCAGTGAACCTGTTTGTTTATAGCCCCATATAAATATAAACAATTATTATTTTATTCCCAAGATGGAGAAGCTTTCACCTCTAGTATGGTTCTCTCACAATGTCACTGGAATGCATGTTTTTCTTTAGTGATAACAGTAAAATTAGTTTAACTTTCATGCCTAGCTTTCTCCCTTTTCTTTAAAAACTAGGTTAGTATTACATTTTAGGGGAAATTAAGGGAGATGTAGAGATATATCGTTAAGTCATCCAATTAAGGCATCATAACAAACTGATCCAGAAAGTTTGGGATCTAACAAATGGGAATGTGTATTCCGTGTTACTTCTATTTTTACTGTTGTTCGTTTGTCATTTTCTATTACAGCTTACCACTCATCAGGAGTTGTGGGCGTTTATTGTGACAAACCTTGCCAGTGTATACATCAGAGAAGGCAATAGACACCAAGAGGTAGGTGACATGCCTTTTCTATATCTTTCTCTTAAATAATCTTTCTATAACTTGATAATGTAATAATGACATAATGTTCTAGTGTAATAGAAATAGCAGAGGTTCATAGATTTAGGAGCTAGTGAGAACTTTAGAGAAATATCCAGACCAGGTGTTCTTAACCTAGGGTCCATTAATTTGGTTTTCATAACTGTATTTCAACATAATTGATTTCCTTTGAAATTTTTTTGTATTTTTAAAATTATTTTTAATATCATATAATGCATATTATATATGTAATTTAAATTATTTACACTTAAAAATCATTCTGAAAAGGAGATCCATAGGCTTCACCAGATTGGCAGAAGTGTCTAAAAAAAAGGTTGAGTCCCTGATTGGTAGCAGGACTTGAATTAATGATGAAGAAATTGAAATCTAGAGAGACAGTCTTTTACCCAAAATCACACAAGTAGTAAATGGGACAAGATTTATAGTCAGAAGACCTGCCACCATTAAAATTTTTTTTTTATTTAAATCTAATATTTTAATAGCTGTGGGGCCCTGGACAATTGAGTTACAAGGGAACTATTAATGATTTCATTTTTGACCAGTTGATAAGCATTCATTTAGTCCTAGAACATTTCAAGCACTGTGCTAAGCATTGGGGTGAAATAAAGGCAAAATAACAATCCCCAGAAGAGAAAACAATCAAGCAAATATACAAACAAAAATTACACAGAATAAATAGGAAATAATAGGGGGAATGTACTAGAATTAAGAGGGATTAGGAAAGGCTTCCTGTAGAAGGCAGGATTTTAGTTGAGACTTGAAGTAAGCCAGGGAAGCCTCAAAGGAGAAATGAGGAGAGAGAGAATTCCAGTCTTGAGAAAATAGGCAGAGAAGATATTTGGAGCCATGTGAGGAATTTTTTTTTCATGAGATACATGGAACACAAACATCTCTAGGGTCCAGGCTTTTTCTCTGTCCCTCGGGCTTGAAATGTTGTTCTTCTTCCAGTTTAAAATCCAGTTAACTACACTATTGGCTCATGCCTATCTAGTATTTCCACAAATTGCTTGAAATTTTTTTTATCAAATCTGTTAAAAACTGGCTTGAATAGCTAATAAAGATCAATTCTGGAGACTTAATGTGCTGGGTAACAATTATTTAACCATATTAGCAATGTTAAATTGAAGCTGGTACAATTAAATTTAATATGGATAAATGGAAGTATCAGTCTCAAAATTTTAATTGGAAGGGACCTTAGAGGGCATATAAATAAAGTATACCTAAATAAGGATTTCCTCAGTGCTATCAAACTCAAATAGAAATGGATCCCTGCTGGCAGCATATTGACTTGGAAAACCACAAATTATTATTATCTGTTGTGTTGTATTTTTATGTATTTTGTTAAGCATTTCCCAGTTACGTTTTAATCTGGTTCTTGGATTTGGGGCGGTTTGTCATACATTTAACACATAGTCATTCAGCCTTTGCTGGAAGACCTCAAGTTAGTTCATTCCATTTTGGTATAGCTGTAATTTTGTGAAAGTTTTATCTTACGTTAAGTCTAAATTTACCACTCTGCAGCTTCTACCCAATTTTCATGTTTCTCATTGGAGCCAAGCAGAGTAAATCTGAGCCCATTTTCATGGATTTGAAGACAAGACTATCAAATTTTTTCTTTTCCTCATATTAAACTATAGGTTCGGTTCGTTCATTCTTTTTCTTGTTTTCACAATATAACATTATCCCCCCCTTGGCATTTCTTTTATTTTATTTTTTTAATTCAAATTAGTTAATGAAGTTCCTCTGCATTCATATAGATGATTTATCCTTTTTTCTCTTTTCCTAATCATTAGAATTTTTCTCTTTGATTGACTTTACCCTAGAAAATTTGAAATCTGCTCACCTAAGATTTTGACTCTGTGTTAGATTCTGTCCAGCTTTTCTGTCTCTATTCTCTATCTCTAGGTTGATTATCATTCTATATTTCAAATACATCACTTTATGTGGTAAATATTTCCTCAGTTATCTTAGAGAATTCATTTCCTTGCAGAATCTCCATCATTTCCAGTTCTTTCTTATTGCTGAGAATCAAATCCAAAGTAGCAAAATAACTACACTATCTGTTCCTTTACCTTTTAAGGATGAAATCATCATTAAGCTAAGTCAGAGAATTATTAGGTGACAGAGGGATAGTGATCCAGCTAAAAGTCCAAATATATGAAATTCCCCCATAACAACTATTTCATGTTACCAGCCAGGTGTGTTAACTATTTCTCAAATTCTTCATTTATTTCCTCTTTCTATAATTGTCTGTAGTATACCCTAACATCACTATTGCTTCTGTTTATGTTCCTATGGATTTTCAACCAAATGTTCTCTTTTTCTTCCTCATTTTCCTCTTATGTCTTCTTAATATAAAAGGACATTCTCTCCTTTCCCCTCTTTTGCCTACTCTGTTCTTTTTGAAAAACGTCAGTCATTTTATTTCTCTGAGTCTCGGTTCCCTCGTTTTTAAAATAGGAATAATTCTCTCTGCCTTAGGATGGTTGTGAGAATCTGTACAAGATAGTGGTTGGGAAATTATTTTGGTAAATCATGTGAAGGTGTATCATTGCTCTATATTTTAGGCATATCACTTTATGTAGCAAATATATTTCCTTAGTTATGTTTAAATTGAATATAAAAATCAAATCGGAATTAGTCAATGACTTCATTGAGTAATTTCAGCACTTTTGAGAGTCTACTCTATAATAATGTACTGTATGAGATGGGGATTGAGAAATACATTATTATAGTCCTTTTCTTAAAGAATTTTAGAAGCTACTTGGGAAAATAAGAAAATAAGCTCTATACAAAGCATTACATGCTTATGTATTAGGTAAGATGCATTGACCAAAAGCATCATCCCACAGATTTAGAGAAAAGATAGTTCATAGTGAATGAGAATAGTCAGAAAAAACTTCATGAAAAAGACCCTCAGATGATGGGCAAAACTGGAGAAGACAGAAACAACCAAGAGTATTCTAGTTATGGCGTTGGAATCAGAACACCAAAATATCCATGACCACGAACAGATCCTCATTTTTAAAAATAAAAATAATTTTGCCTGCCTTGCCAATTCTCAGCATTGTAAGGAAAGCACTTTGTAAATTCTAAAGCATTCCAAAAGTAGGAAGTACTAGTATCGCTCAAGGAATAGAGGATCTACTAGTTTAGAGGACCAAATACTTCTCAAATGGGCAAGTTAGTCAGGGAAAATAAGAACACATTGTTTTAAGGCCCACTAGTGAGAGACCTTGTAAGCTAGACTTTGAATGCCAAGAGTTTAAACTTGATCCTATTGAAAATAGGGAACCATTCTACTTATTTCTGCCTAGGAGTACATAACATTTTAAGACAGAGCATAAAGTATTTAACTTCTATCAGATACCAGATTCTATATTGGGAAAGGAGGAGGTAAAGAAAGGAGGGAGAAAAATTTGGAACACGAAGTTTTACAAAACTGAATGTTGAAAACTATCTTTTTTGAGAAAGAAAAACAACAAAGGCAGACTAGTGTAAAAAGCCAACATTAGAGTTAGGAAGACCTGAGTTCAAGTCCTGCTCCTGGAATATACAAGCTGTGTATATGACACTGGATATGTATGTCACTTAACTTTTCAGTGCCCCATTTAACTTGAGCACATTCCTGTCGGCATTGGTAGAAGGAATTCTTCACCAGGAACTTCGTCCACTGATGAAATAATAGATGTGGTTAAAAAAAACAAACTTTCTTGTAATTTTCAGTGATACTTTTCTTTCTGATTGTTCATTACTTTGCATATTTGAACTTTTTTTCTTTTGTCTTTATATCCCAGCATCCTCTATCTTTCTATAAGAAATAGTAATGAGATATCCACAGATATACTGTACCAGGGAAAAGAATTGGTTGTTTAGTAAAAGCTTTATTGATAGAAACACAAAAAAAGAAAACTTCTACTTTGGATTTTTGAGTTTTAATTTTCAAAATAATGTCTGCTATAAAAATAACCACAGTATATCAAAATTTAAAAATATTTTCATTTGCTAAATCAGTATCAAAGGGCTTCTCTGTGCAGTAACCACACTTCTTGAGAAATACGAAGGGAAAAAAGGCATAGGGCCTGCTTTCTAGAGCTTTTTAATCTAGTGGTGGAATAAGACACCGATACAAAAGACTACAATAGAGGAGGAGATACAAAAATTCAAGGAAGAATTTCTAGAGTCCATAGAATTTGCAAGGACTTTGATAAATTCTCCTAATTGCTGAGAAGGTATTTTATAGCAAAACAAAAAACCAAAGAATTTATACCCATTATTTCAATATCCATATCATAATAGAACATTCCCAACCTATGGGAAGGTCATGCTATTTTTCTAGACCCAAAGGTATAACTTAGTCTCCCCTGTGCATCTGATGAATTTTAATCATTACTAAAATTGTATTCTGAAAATATGATTACCAGGACAATAGAATGACTATAAAGAAGAAAATACAAATAGCAGCTTAGCCTGTGGTCCAATGTGACCACAGACCTTGTTGCTCGGCCAGACCCTATTTGCATCTCACATCTTCCATTAGATTATTTGGTTATGTAGAGTCAGAAGCAGTCAAGAGATAGCCATGGCATGATAGCACCACATTGTCAATCATACTGAGAAAATCCGTTGAGAGGGAGGAATACCAGTAGGACCATAATGGAAACTACTGCTGTAGATTTTAATGATGTTTCTGATTTTTACTTCCAGCTGTACAATTTATTGGAAAGGATAAATCCAGACCACAACTTTCCTGTAAGGTAATAATTCTAGATACAAATTGAATGTTCTGAGGGCTTTTTTATAACATGCTTTTGAGGCAAGCAATCAAACACATAAAAGATCCCAACAGGCTTACTTGATTTCAGAGTAGTTTAGTAGGATGAATGTTGCCATTTTCTTGTAAATGCAACTAATTATTTTTCTAATGGCTCCCAAAGTACTGTTTGGGAAAAAAATATTGCAAAAGTTGAGGGGAAAAAATTTAATCTTTTGCTAAATTTTACAGTAGACCACTTGTCTACAGAAACATGAGAAGGATTTGCTATTTACTTTCAAAGTTGCTTTGCATAACAAAATTCCATTTCATTACACAGATATTTGTTAAGCTCCTTCTCTGTTTGGATCTATGTGTTCATACTGGAGGGAATTGAAAAGTTTAAATAAGCCATGGTCCCTATACCCCTGGAACTAATGGGAGATGTGACCCTCAATTCGATACAGGTTTATTGTTTTGTGAAGATTGAGGGGGGAAGTTAGTTCCCAAATGAAGGAATCGAGGATGGCTTAATGGTAGAAGTGACAGTTGAGCTGAGCCTTGAAATATAGATAGAAATGCAGTTAGAAGAGTAAAGAATATTACATTTCCTGAGAACAATATGAATATTATAAACTGATGGAGTAGATTAAGGCGCGAGTGGAACATGGTCAATTAGTCCTGCTTAGTTGAAGATTGTATAAAAGGAGCAAAGAGTTGAAAATAAACTTGGGGAAAAAAAAGAAAGAAAGAAAAGAAACCTGGAATGGAATGGTAGAGAGCTCCCAGACTAGGTAGAGTTTTGAATGCCAGGAAAAGAAATTTGTATTTTATGCAGTATATTGAGAAAAAGAAGCACAACAATTAACTATGATCCCAAAATGAGTTCAGTTTTTTGCCTTCCCTACAGTTCTCACTGCCTGAGGGCTGCTGCTTTCTACATCCGAGGACTCTTCTCTTTCTTTCAGGGAAGATACAATGAAGCAAAGTGAGTATGAAATCATTTCTATCTCCAAAGGGCTCCTTTGAAGGTGATGTGGAATCCCAGAAATCTGAGTCTTTATTAGATAGAACTAAATGATTCTTTCCCCCATTGATTAAAATAAAAGGGAAAGATAAATGCCCTACTTTTCTTTCACATTCAAATTTTCCCTGATAGTTGCTATAGTTTAACAAGGTGATGTACTTTTTGTAAAAAAAGGAGGGGTGGGGAATTTGGCAGTTTCTCGGAAAAAACATCATCATAGAATCTGGATAGAACTGGAAGGAATCTTAGATTTCATCTAATAAAACCTTCTCCATATTTAAAGCAAGAATACCCAATAAGTTGTCTTCTACTCTTTGCTTGAACGCTTCCAGTGCTAGGAGGCTCATTATCTCCCATATTATTCAGCAAATCTTAATATAAAGTTTCAGATGCCAGATGCTATACTAAGCACTCAAGCTCCAAAGGGGAAAAAAATAGTCTCTGTCATCACAAAGTTTCCATTTTATAGTGATGATATAGTGCAGAAAGTAGCATGTACATTTATAGATGTACACAAGGCTCATCTACAGGTAATCTTGGATGGGAGTGCACTGGCAACTAGAGAGCTTAGGACAGGCCTCCATTAGAAATTGGCACTAGACCTTAGTCTTCAAGGAATCCATAAATATCAGGAGGTATAGTTGGAGAGAGAGGGAGTGTTCTAGTATTAGGAATCAACAAATGCAAAGGTATGGAAACCTCAAGTAGACCTGTATGAGTAAACCCCAGTTTCTTAAACTATAGTCACAACCCCATATAGGGTTTCATAACTAATGTGGGATTGCAAAATTATGATTTATTATCAGTAAATGTTTGATTTGCATACCTATTTTATGTACATGTATACCTGGAACCATGTAAAAATTTCTCAAGCTAAAAGGGTCTGAAGTAGAAAAAGTTTAAAAAGCCCTGAACTAGACCATATAGCACACCAAAAAGAGTTGGTGTGTAAGATGTTATGCTTGTAAGATGTAAGTGTTTATACTTCATCACTCAGTTGAAATTGCTTACTCCAAAGTGACAAGGGACATTTTAACTTCCAAATATAATGGTCCTTTTTCTTTCTGTTGCCTTTTTTGATGTACTTGACACTGTTGTTCACCTTCTTTTCTTGAGTTTCTCTTGTTTGTCTGACTGTTCCTTCTCAGTTTTTTTTGCTGATTTATCATCATTATACTACCTATCTGTAGTTATGCCTCAAAGCACAGAGCCCGTAGGTCCTTTTCTGGTTTTACACTTTTGTCTTTCTGAGAATTCATTAACTCCCTTGAATTAACTTATCATCTCTATATAGATAATTCACAAATTATACATCCAGTCTCTGTTTTCCCCCTGAAATTTAGTCCCACATTTCCTAGCAATTTTTTGGACATTTCAAAGTTGCTATCTTGTATGCATCTTGGAAGCATGTTCAAAACAGAAATCATTACCTTTCTTCAAAAACCGTAGTATTTTGGTTATGTATTTCGGGGTCCTGTTTGACATCCTGACGTCCTTGATTCCTTTCCCTTCCTTCCTCCCATGAATCCATTCAATTGCCAAATTTTACTATTTCTATCTCCACAACTATCTTTCATATGTGATCCATGTTCTCTACTCACATAGCCACCAGCTCTCGCTACTTCTTGCCTGAATTATTACAATAGACTCCTAATTGGCCTTTTTCCCTCAAATTTCTCTGTACTTCAGTTCAGCTACAGCTGCCAAAGTGATTTCCTACATTCATCATGTCATTCCCCAAATCTTAAACTTCCAGTTGCTTCCTGTTGTCTCTTGGATCAAATATAAAATCTACTCTTTAACTTTTAAAAGCCTTCACAGCCTAGTTCTCACCTATCTTCTTAGCCTCATGCACCATTCCTCTTGGCACACTTTTAAATCTAACCAACCTTAACTGCCTTTCTCTTCCTCACACACAGCACTCCTCTCATCTCTGTGCTTTTTGTGCTTGCTGGCTGTCATCCCTACCCTTAGAATGTAAGTCTTCTTCACCTCCACTTCACAGAATTACTGTCTTCCTTCAAGAAGCAATTCGAGGACCACTTTCTCCATGAAACCTTTCCTGATTCTTCTCCCCTCCCCACCCCAAATTACTACTTCATGTTTATTCCCTTTATATTTATTCTGGGCACACTTATACATGTATTTATTGTCTCCCTTGATTAAATATGTGCTCCTTGAGAAAAATGAATTGTTTATATACCCATTGCCTAACCTAATATAACCTAATATAATAATATAATAATAATAATAATAATAATAATAATAATAACCTATAATATAACCTAATATAATATACCTATTGTCTAATAATATAAAATAATTGTCTAATATTGTCTGAAATATAGGCACTTAATAAGTGCTAATTGATTGGTTAATTGAAGAAGACTAGAAAAGTTGAAAGAAGTCAAGTTGTGAAAAACTTCAAATGCCAAACAAGAATTTAGAGATAATAGGGTACTACTGGAATTTATTTAGTAGGGGAATGGTATGAGCAGATATATACTTTAGGAAAATAGCGTGGTCAGGTATGGGGAGAATGGATTGATATGAAGAATGATTTAACACAAGGAGATCAGATTTGGAGGCTACTGAAGTGGTGGCTGTGTGACTGTTGAAGGTTCATATATAAGAATTATTATAAAGGTAGAAACAACAATTGGTAATTGATGCATAAACTGAGTGCAGAAAAGAGGATATAAGTAAGGTTTCAGAGCTAGGTGACTGGAAAGATGGCTGTATATGCCTTTATGCCTTTAGTACTAAAGGAGAAATTGGGGGGGGGGGGGAATGGTTAGGTTTGAATCTAGACATAGTAAGTTCTGTTTTGAATAGGTTGATTTTGAGGTACCTATAGAACATCTTGTTCTAAATGTCTGATCAGCAATTAATCCCTCCTATTGTTGGACAGCTCTGGTTATTAAGAGTTCTTCTTTAGATTGGTCCTAAACTACTCCTTCCAAAATATAGTCCTTCTGATATTCAGACAGAAATCATTCCCATCTCCCTTTCAAGATTTTCCCAGTGTTAATTTATCAAGTTAATAGAAGTTGTTTACCTCTTTTGTGGGCATAGCAATGTAATAGATAGTATGGGGAGAGTGAAGTAAAGTAGTTACCAAAATATTAAATTTGCATAGTATCCTATTTTGAAGCTCAGAGATTATAAGAAGTTGAATTGCTGCTTTGACATTAATTCACCTTTTAACCTTAACCAAGGCATTTGGCCTTTTCTATCCTCAATTTCCTAGTTTATGAATAAAAGTTGATAATTCCTGTACCACCTACCTCATATAGTTGTTATAAGAATGTGAGTTAAGGGGGCAGCCAGGTGGCACAGTGGAGAGAACCCCCCCTCCTCCCCCCAAGTCAGGAGGACCTGAGTTCAAATCTAATCTCAGACACTTGACTCAGCCAAAAAAAAAAGTGAGCTTAATGAGCAAGAAAGACTTTATAATAAAATATCAATATCCACTATAATTTTTATTCACTAATTGAGACCAGAGACCCAGTCTATTTCTTTTCACAGCTGATTCTGTTTTGTGTAGGAGTTAACAATTCATTGAAGGAGTTGAGGTAATAGGGAAAGGATCAGCAGGAACATAGAATAAACACGAAGAAAAGAAATAGGTCTCTTATACATGACCAATTACATTTCCTCTAAGCTGTTTGGAAAACTGGGATAAGCAGAGATCCATCAAGAAAATCTTGATGCAAGTCTTTGACAGTGGTTTTTGTTTTTTGTTGGGGAATGAGGATCATATCAGGGCAATGATATATACAAAGACAAAAATTAGAAAGCTGACAAAAGCAAATTTGTCACTTGTAATAAGTGTAAAGTTGTTTAACTGGCACAGACTTTGATCTAGATTACTAAAATAAACATACAACAGTATGAGACAAAAGAGGAGTTTACTAGAAGTGCTTTTTAGATGGTTTTTTTGAAGGCAGATATATAGTGTAAAGAGCCCTGGAGTTTGAGGCAGACATCCTAGATTTGACCCTGCTATATTACAAGCTCTGTGATCTTGAGGAAGTTGTTTAATATCTCTGAGCTTCAGCTTGCTCAAGCTTGCTCACCTATTAAAAACAAATAATACTTTTATTTACATATAAGAGATTTTGCTCTGTTATATGGGGCTCTAAGTTAGAGCAATCTATAAAAGGAAGCCTTTATGACAATGTAAACTTACTAGCACTCAAATTATTCAAGTAGAAGTTGAGTCTAGGAACATCTGTTGAGGACATTGTAAAAATGATGGTTGCATTAGGTAAGAAATTATACTAGACCTCATCTCAGAGTACTAGGCCTGCAGTCAGGAAGTCCTGAGTTCAAATTTGGCCTGAGTTACTGTGTGACTCTGAGCAAGTCATTTAACTTGTTTGCCTCCATTTTCTAATGTGTAAAATGGTATTAATAGTAGCATCTACTCCCTAGGGTCGTTTTGAGGATCAAATGAGATAAAATTGTAAAGTACTTAACACAATTCTTGGCACATAGTAAGTGCTATATAAATGTCAGCTACTTTTATCCATTAATAGCCTAATTAACCATCCTGTCTTTACAAAAAGAAAACTATAGTTTTCTGATTCTGTATGTCATCAAGATTGACAAGTGGATTTGATTTATAATTGCTGAATTTACCTCACTTAATTTGTCAGTATTAATGTTGTAGATCAAAGTTAATCTTATGGCTTTTGTTTACAAATGATTGTAGGCCCATTTTTCTGTCTTCTCCATAAGATGTTATATTTTAAGATGGTTTTATCTTTTCTCCTGTTTTTACTTTTGTAGGCGATTTTTACGTGAAACTCTGAAAATGTCAAATGCAGAAGATTTGAACCGGTTAACAGCTTGTTCCCTTGTCCTCCTGGGTCATATATTCTATGTATTAGGGAATCATAGGGTGAGTGTCAGTCATTATACTGTCGTTTTAAAATGGAAATCACAGAATATTTAAAGTTGGTAGGGACTTCCGATATGAGCTATTCTAATCTCTTCTGGAAGCATGAATCAACAATAACATTTTCAACAAGTGGTTGTCCAATCTCTTCTTGTTGACCTCTAGTGACAGGAAATTCACTGTCACACAGTATAACCCATTCCAGTATTGTATAATTTTGATTGTTAGGAATTTTTTGCTTATATTGAGCTGAAACCTTTTCACTGTCACTTGTATTCTTTGCTCTGTGGCTAATCTCTTCTTCACACTACAGTCTTTCTGACATGACTTTAAACAGTGATCATATTACATTCATAGTGCTTTCAATGAGATATTATCTTTCAAAAATTCTCACAATTATAGTAATCATTTCGATGATCTTCTGGAGATGCTATGCATTTTTGCATGACAGAATATCACTTGATTCTGAAAATACAAAATTTCAGTGCCAAGGGACATTGGGATGTATGGTGACCATAAATAGACTGGAGCATATTATCAAAGAGGAACTAACATGCAAAATAATGGCATAAAAGACCTCATCCAAGAATTGCCTGTTCATATCCTTTGACCAATTATCACTTGGTAATGGAGAGAGGCATTTAAGGGTGAAGGGAAGCCAACCTGTAAAAATAGGGTTTCTTTTCTTTAATATCTATTAATATCTAATAATAAGCAAAAATAACTTAAGCAATAATATCTTTAAAGAGCCTGGATTTTTTAGAAAAATCCCAGTTCAGGGGAAAAAAAAAAAAAAACAAAAACCTTATTAAAAACAAGGATAGAAATATAAACCTAACTCAGAATTTTACGTGTGAATGGATTAAATAATCCAATAAAACAAAAGTTAGAAATTGAGTAAGAAAACACACACACACCCCCATCTGTTGTTTCAGTATTGTTTAGAGGGTTTTTCTCTCCTTTTTTTTTCCCTTTACAAAATTTTGTCATATATGGAATGGGTCTAGTGAAGGGAGAGAGGTACTAGATGAAATTAAGCACTGTAACCACAAATTCTCTCAATAAAAATTTTTAGAGTATTTAAAAAAAATTTCATCCAAGAAGTGTATAATTGGAAATATTGGTGGGGCAAGCATATAGAAAGAATAAAAAGGTTAACAGAATCTGACTGAATGCTACATTGGTGTCCAGATAACAGAATAAGACTTTCAGCCTATTCAGTGGTCCCCCTATGAAGGATATTGGGGAGGACATGGAAAAGAGTTACTCAGAATGAGAAGGCATTGACGGATTTCTATCTGTGTCACTAGAGGTAATAACTATTTATCCTTTAGGTCATTAATCCATTGATATATAAGCAAGGTCATTGGATGTTTATTGAATGCATGTTACCTTTTTAATCATTTGGCTCATTTTGCTTTTACATGAGAATGCATTGACAAATTTCTGAAAACATTTTGCCTATAGTTTCTAGTTTTCTAGAACCTATATCTTAAAGAAGGAATAATTTTTGTATAGACTGGAATATTTTCTCTTGGTTATTTTCCAAGCTCAAATGGGACTTGGAAAAGGAGAATTTATACATTTAGGGTTATATTTAAAAAACCATTAGATAGTCATCAAATTGAAGAAAGGATTTATTAAGTGTCTACTTTGTGCTAGGAACTCTACTAAAAAATCTGTTTAATCTATTACTGATTAATATTATCTGTTAATTTACAAAATTAGTGGGTGCATATGAGCTAATTTTCCTGGCACCTGATTGAACCACCATAACTATCTCAACCCACGCTTTTATTATAAGAGTTGTTGGCCATTACTACATAGCATTTCCAAGAGTTGATATACAATAGCTTACCACTTAACCCTCAAGAGTCTCATCACATAGTCACTTCCACCCTGCTCAAAAGACTCAATTCAATTACACTTTGAATATGTCAGAAAAATAAGCATTGCTAGCCAGTTTTGACCCATACTTCTAAAAGGTTAATTTAATCATCTCTGCTTTATGTCTGATTTATTTGATACAGCATTCTTTACTTCCAGATGGCCATCATGAGTTAAAATAAAAAATTTAAATCACTAGTGGCTAACTCTTCAGTAATGAATCTTTTGATATTTAGCCTCATCTTTGGATAATAGCCATAGTCTTTTTATGAGGTTTGTATCAAAGCCTTTTCCATTTGAGAAGGATCTGTCAGACTCTTACACTACAGATACAGCCTTTAAGAATTCTGGACACTTATACATTATGGTAAGATATTGGAGTAGAATTTTAGTCGAAGAACCTCTGCTTCTATAAAAGCCACTTATTACCAAACGAAGGAAGTTAAGACAGTTAAATTGTGACAGCTGACTTGAGAACTATGCCAGCCTGTCTCTTACACACTAAGATTGCTGACCCTCAGAAACAACCCCCTTAAACTAATACTGTTAGGTGAGCCCATTATCAAATGAGATCATATTTGTAAAGTGCTGAGTGTTTAGCACATAGTAGATGCTTGATAAATGCTTATTCCCTTTTCCATTCCTATTCTCTTCCCTTGTTTATTCTATTGCTCTAACAAAGGTAATTATATTGAAAAAGGGAAGTATAGTGATATTGAGGTATTAAGGGCAAAGTATTTGGCTTTTGGGGTAGGGGAGCCTCTTGTTTCTGAACACTTAACTGTATGTCTCCTGTATTCCCCTATTGTGTGGGTTTTTAGATAAGTCCTTTATCACTTAATCATTAATAGCTGTGTTTTTGACGGTACTTTTTGAGCCTTCACCTACACTTGTGTTAGAAATTACAGAATTTAAACACCCCTTCACAGGTGTTGGATTAGAATAGTCTTCCATGAAATCTGTCTCAAAAGTTTCAATCAAATAATAAGCATTTAAGTGCCTACTACATGCCAGGCATTGTGCTAGGTCTTGGCAACACAAATAATAAAAGCAAAACTATCTGCTAGAAGTGGCTGGTGGTTCAGCTAATGGAGCAATGAGCCAGAAGCCAAGAAGATCTGATTTCCATTCCAGTCTCAGACACTGACTAGTTGTGAGACTCTGAGCAAGTCATTTAACTTCTGCCTCAGTCCTCAGGCAGCTGTAAAATGGGAGTCATAATAGCACCTACCTCCCAAGGTGGTTATGAGGATTAAATGAATTAACATTTTAAAGCATTTAGCACAGTGTCTGGCAAATAGTAGGCACTTAATAAATGTTTATTTTCTTCCTTCTTTCCTTAAACTTGCATTCTCTCAGGATAAACAACCTGTATACATTTGAGTACCACATAAATACAAAGTTATTAAATACAGAATAATTTTGGAAGGAGGCACTGGCCAGCTAGGAGGATCAAGACAAAAAAATTTAGTAGTTGGCACAAGCTGAGCTTTGAAGGAAGCTGAAGATTCTAAGAAGCAGATGTGAGGAAGGAGTACATTCCAGACATCGAAGACAGCCTATACGAAGGGCACAGAGACAGGAGATGGAATATTGTATTTGAGGAACAGTAAGTAAGCCAGTTGGACTAGAACATGGAGTGAACTAAGAAAAGTGAATAATGTGTATTAAGATTGGAAATATAGGCTGGAGCCAGATTTTGAAGGACTTTAAGTTATGAATAAAAGAATTTATATTTTATTCTATAGATTTTTTAAGTCCAGGGGTGACCTGGGCATATTTGCACTTTAGAGACCTCACTTTGGTTTTTGAGTAGGGTGTGCATTAGAAAAAGGAGAGACAGTAAGGCAGAAAAACTAATTCAGAGACTATCACAATAGTCCAAATGAGTGGTTAATGAAAATGTCATCAATAAGATGACAATTGACTGGATATGTGATTTCGGGGAGGGGGTAAGAAATGATTAGTCATGGATAAAATCATAGTAAAATGAAAGATAATGATATCACCTATTTCCCTAGGTTATTGTCAGGACCAAATGAGATAATAATTGTAAAGTGCTTAACACAGTGCCTGGCATATAGTAAGCACTATATAAATGTTAGTTATTATTAATAATTACTTATATTTGTATAGTAACCAGAACGGTATTCATTAATTGACATCAAGTCTAGTGAGGGTCTAAAATGATGTCATTTGAAGGGATCTCTCTCTTCTAATACCTGATGAATTGTAATATAAATTTGCTCTTCTTGGTCCAGAAGGGAAATTTAGGACCAGTAGATAAAAGTGAGAGAGATAAATATTAGCTCAATATAAGGAAACACTTCCTATTAATTAGAGCTATCCAAAAGCAGAAAAGTCCTGCTTCATGAGATAATGATTCTTCCGTTATTAGAAGGGCTTCAACCAAAAGCTGGATGATTCAGTTCAACAAACATTTATTATGTCTGCATGCAAGACACTGTGCTAGGGAATACAGAGACAAAGGTGAAACAGTTCCTGCTCAGTGAACTTATATTTTCCCAGAAAGAAGAAAAAAAATACATAAATCAATGAAGTAAAAACAAAATTGAGGTAGGAAAAGAACACTAGGGAAACAGGAAAGGCTTCATGGAGGATTAGACACCTGAATTGTGATCTGAAGAAAGATTTTAGAGAAGCAAGGAAAAAAAGGCAGTGCTTTCTAGGTGTGAGCATTAGTTTATGCAAATGTGTGGAAGAGAAAGGCAAATGTTTGGGTTCTAGGAGTAGCTAATATTCCAACAAGAGTGAGCAGGATGTCACATATAAACTGCTATTTCCATTCTCAAAATTTTTTCCCCCTACATTCAAATTTTTCCCTTCTGTTCCTTCAGTCAGTAACTACCAAGGCTACCCAGGCTAACTTGAGCCCAGTGGCCAAAATTGTGTATAAATAGAGTCTGAGAGCATCAGACGTGGAGTGTACATCTGACTATTATTCCCTAACTTCTACTTAAGACCTTCTTAGAAACCAGAATATTGGGTCCCTAATCGCTAGTTAAGTAGTAAAACCAGTGCTCTACCAGCTACAATTAACTTCATTGCTCAAAGTCATAGTTCAGGATTAATTGGGCTTATGGTTGCAATAGTACCCCTACCAGCATCTAATAGATAGGTATGAGTATAGGGCCAAGGAAAGAAGATAGGATCCCTAGAATTAGTAAAAGACATCCACCAACTCTGTCCCACCAAGTCATGGTCTTGAACATTTCTGAAGTGAGGAATAGTATCTTACTAGCACAGTAGATTCCAGAGTGGGCATGGCCTATCTGACATGTGACCAAACCAGCACATTGGGTTGAGGAAGGAGAATACAACTCGGTTGCCACCAAGGTAAAAACTTTGAAGAGACAAGTTAAGTCAGAATCATCTCTTTTATGACCTTTGTATTTTGACTCTTGACGACCTCTTGGCCTAGGTCTCCTGCAAGCAATTTTCTGCTTTGTCTCAACCCACTGGCATTCTGAAGAAACTCTGTTACCAATACAACTTGACCTTTTGTTTTACCTTTGGTTGGCTCCACCTTTCTTTCCCAACAAAGGATTGCTCATTCCTCCTTCACTTACCTTAATTACCACCTTATGCTAACTCTTGCCTAGGCAGCATGCCACATAGGCCTTTTTCTGCCCTGTCCTCCCCTGCATCCTGTGCCACATCCTCCCCAAACTTTTCAGTTGCTGGACTTCATACAATTATAAGGAAACATAAAATAAGTCCTTGCCTCTAAAGCTGCTGAACAGCCATTACCAAATTGGCCTAGATCTTTCTTTGCTGGACTTGGCAGGGTATGAGGTATGTCTATTTCTGTGTACATTTGGGTCTTTGAATGGTTTTTCTTTCATTTGAAGATCCAACTTTACTCATAAGTTAAAATTAACCTAGTCTTTCCTTCGCAAGAACCATGTTATCTTTTTTAAAAACTTTTCATTTTTAACATATTTTCATATAATTAAAATGTCTTCTATTATCCCCTATTGAACAATTAAAAAAAAAATCCCAAAACATCCCTCAATATATAATCTATATAGTCTCACAAAACAAATTCCCATATTAGCCACGTCCACAAATACATCTTTCTGTATTTTAAGTTCATTAGTTCTGCCAGAAAGTCAGTGGCAAATGTTATCTTCATTCTTTTGGCTTTGTGGTTTATCATTGTATTAATCTGAATTCTAAAGTCCTTTAAAATTGTTTTTGTCTATAGTATTGTTATCATTGTATAAATTGTTCCATTAGTGCTGCCCCCTTACTCTACATCATTTCATAAATGTCTTTCCATTTTTCTCTGAAACTGTCCTATTTCTTCATATAGCATAGTAATATTTCATTATATTTATATGCTACAATATGTTTAGAAATTCTCCAACAGAAAGGCATCCTTTATTTTTGGCTAAGGGGGGTAGGGGGAAACAGGTGCAATAGCAGCTAGATGGCACAATGGATAGTGTCAGGAGTTCAGGTGTGTGTGACCATGAGCAAATCACTCAACCATGTTTGCCTCAGTGCGTCATCTGTAGAATGAGCTAAAATAATGAAAGGACAAACCACTCCATTATATTTGCCAAAAAAAAAAATTCCAAATGGGGTCACAAAGAATCAGACATGACTGAATATTTTTATACATATAATAGCTACATAGCTATCAGCAGGTATGAACAAACTTGATAATTATGCAACTTTCTGAGCATAATTCTAAATTGCTTTCCAAAATGGATGAATTAATTCACAACTCCACCAGTAATTTCCCTAGTGTATCTGTTTTCCCACAGATCAGTCCTCCAATATTTTTCATTTTCTTCTTTTTGTCTATCTGATAAGTTTATGTTTGGGACAAAATAACCTACCCAAATTGACTACTACAGAAATCACTCATAGAAAGCAGAATTATTTATTAGAATCTCAAGAAGTAGATCCCATCCTAGTCCGTGAGCCAAATTTCATAGCACAATAGGGCCAGAGCTAACAGTTTCTGAACAATATGTGCTTAATCTGTAAGTTCTTCACCTTATCTCTCTATTCCACACACTAATAACTAATAGCCTAGATTTCCTTTGACCATTTATTTACTGTAGAATAGCTCTTAGTTTTTATAAATTTGAATAGTGTTTTCATCTTAAATAGGGAGAGATATGTAGTAAGTAACTCGGCCTGAGTACTTGAATCCCAATGGTGTTAATTTTCCTGAGCATCATTCTGCTTACAGTTACATTTGAATCATTTATCTTCTTCCTATGACATTATTTTCCCTGACATCATGCTTTAGCAGAACTAGTTAATGATAGTTAGTAGATAATTATGCCTCCATTAACCATTAGTATGTGTTCAGTATCCTGGAAACTAAGATTTAGCAGAATAATCTAACTTATTTTGAGAGAAGAAAAAAGTGCGCTTTAGAGCAGCAGATTTCATCTTGTTTGAGGAATTATATACAATAGGGATAGTGATGATTTGTAATTTTATTGGTATAGAAAATTTCCATGAAATTCCTCATACCAGTACTTAAGTTGCAGAGGAGGTACAACTTACAACCATAGAAATTTGCCTAGAACATCAAGAAATTAAGTGATTTATCTACGGGTACAGGCAGTAGTTTTCAGAGGACAGACTTAAATCCAGATGTTCATGATTTCAAGGTCAACTTTCCACCCACATTCAAATGAGATAATATTATAAGATCCTTAGCACAGTATTTTGTAGTTAGGTGTTCTGTAGATTCTTGTTCCCTTCCCTTTCCCGTTGTATCTACTGTGCCATTGTCTCTCATATCTAAGTTATAATAGTCCCTTATGTTATTCTGCAGTTACAAAGTAATTTTACATTCATTATTTCATTTGGATTTTACAACAACCTTATTAGGTAGGTAAGGCAAAAACTAGTAGTTATTTTATACCTAAAGTATAAATGGACACACAGCTAGAATATAGTAGATCCCATGTGTCCTGACAGCAGCAGTGCTCTATCCTACTACACCACTCTCTCCAATTTGGCATTGTGGCTGCAGGTGAAAGTTTTTGTCCTCCAAATGGGTTCATTTACAGATCTCTATTTCCCATGGCTAAGAGGTTATCATTGTCTACAGTCTCACTCTGTGGCATGTATATTGCCCACCAAGATGTCCTTGCTCAACCAAGTGTTTAGCAAGTATGATCCTTTGCCATTAGTGCCTATGGATGATTTATCACTTCATAATGCTAACTGAGATTTCTCACTTGTTTATTGATCAGGAGAGTAATAATATGGTGGTACCAGCTATGCAGCTGGCTAGCAAGATTCCAGACATGTCGGTGCAGCTGTGGTCTTCAGCTCTACTAAGAGGTAAGTCTGATGGGCAACTCACTGCACTGATTAACTGTAGTTAAGCACTAACTTGGAAATTTTTCCTTAAATAGATGCCCTTTTGTCATCCACTTGAGTTCTGCGATTATATTCAGAGTTCATATCTCCTTTTGGAAATGGGAATAATAATAATAACAATATTCACACTTCTATAGTACTTTTTATTGATTTATATATTGTTAGAATTAAAAGAAATCTAAGACATTATCTAGTCTGATCTTCCCTTGTTTACTTGTTTGTGTTTGTTGCTGCTGTTGTTTTAGAGGAAAGAATGCTGTATTTGGAGTCAAAGGACCCAGGTTTAAATCCCATATTACTACTTATTAGTTGTATGATCTTAAGCAACTTGCTGGATTTTTTTAGGTCTTGGCTTTCTTTTTTTTTTTCCTTCAAATTTTTTAGTTTTGACTTCCTGATTCTATCGCTCCCTTCCTGACCAGGTAAGCAGGCAGATGTAAACTATACAGGTGCAATTATGCAAAACATTTCCATATTAGTCATTTTGTACAATAAAATTTGAATAAAAGAAAGTAAAAAATAGCATATGTTAATCTGTATTCAGTCAGTAGTAGTGCTTTCTCTGGAGATGGATAGTATGCTTCATCTTTAGTCCTTTGGAATTGTCATAGATCATTTTATTGCTGGGAAAGCTAAGTCATTCACAGTTCTTCATCAAACAATATTGCTATTACTCTGTACAAGCATTCACCTGGTGTTGTTCAATTCACCATGCATCAGTTCATGTTAGTTTTTACAGGCTTTTCTGAAATCATCTTGTTTGTCATTTCTTACAGCACAATAATATTCCATTCCAATTGTATACCACACTTGTTTAGTCATTCCCTAGCTTATGGAGATCCCTTTGCTTTCCAATTCTTAACTGCCACAAAAAGAGTTGCTATAAGTATTTTTGTACAATTAGGTCCTTTTCCCTTTTTTCAAATGTCTTTGGGATATAAATCTAATTATGGTATTGCTGGATCGGTGGGCTTGCAGTTTTATAATTCTTTAAGCACAGTTTCAACTTCTCCAGAATAGTTGGACCAATTCACAACTTCACCAACAATGCATTTAGTGTCCAAGTTTTCTCACATTCCCTTCAATATACATTTTCCTTTTTTGTCATATTAGCTACTCTGATATGACTCTCCCATTTTACAGATGAGGAAACTAAAGCTTTGAGAGGTGAATTGATTTGCCATGAGTATGCACATCTATTTGGTAGAACTAGAATCTGAACATTTTCTGATTCCTAGTCTTAGGGTACTTCTCCCTATATGCAAAAGTGTTTTTCTCGTTACTACCTTGGGAAGTAAAAATATTCCCATTTTACTTTATTGCTCAAAGGATGTGTAATTCATTTGTATTTACTTCTTTTATGCAGACTGTAATTGTCCTATAACTTAATAGATGGCTTTGAAAAGTTCTCCAACCAGAGAATTCTTTTATTCTTTTAGCCAGTCTGTGATGAGCATCACTGAACTTAGCCAGAATAATAGCACCTAACTTGAAAAGTAATTGAGTGTCTATTCTGTTAAGATACCAAACCTGGGAAAGGTGGGTCACTGTCATAGAACCTTCCAGAACTGAAAATTCACTCTTAAGTTCATGACAAGGCATCTAGTCAGTGGAGAGTCCCCTTTTTAAAGAGTTGAGGAAGCCAAGGTTCAAGAAAATTCAGTTCAGTCCAGCAGATATTTATCTACTGTGTGCAAAGCATTGTATTTGCAAAGGCAAAAACAATCCCTTTCTTCAAAAAGCTAACCTTCTGCTGAGGGTATACAGCATGTATACCAATAAGGAAATTTAAAATTCATTTGAGTCACAAGAAGACACTTAGCCAGGAGCTCAGGAAAGGTCTTTGCATCAGAAGTGGCACCTCAGTTAATCTTTGTTTCTTAGAGGTAGAGGAAAGGAGTCATTCCAACTAAACTTTCTGCTGTTCCATGGATTTAGCAATTCAATCCCTGTGTCTATTATTTTGTACAACCTGTTCCTCAAACTTGGAATGTAACCTTGGGAAAGGTACAACCTCTATGGATTCCCATATTCTTGTCTGTAAATTGGGGATAATAAAATTTTCACTATGTCCTTCCTGGAATTGTTGTAAGAAAAGTCCTTTATATACTAGAAAAACTTTTAATAGTGGAAGCTATTATTACCTCTTAGAATTTTTATGAGGATCATGTGATAGATTTAGAGCTTGAAAGAACTTAGAGAGCATCTAGTCCAGCAGCATCCTTTCATCTCTTCCTTTCTCTTCCCTCTACTGACCTTCTGTTTTATAGATGAGGAAGATGAGGTCCAGGGAGGTATGTGATTTGCCCAATATCACATAAGTGTCAGAGGTGACATTTGAACCTAGTTTTCTGACTTAAAATCTAGCTGGTTTTCCATGTTACCATAGTGCGTCCCCAAGATACAATATGTGAAAATGTTCTTGCAACCATGAAGCATTATAAAAGTGTCCGTTGTTATTGCTCGTTGGGAAGACAGAAAATGTACATGTGAAACAGATAAAAATTTAAGTAAATATGGGGAATATGAATAAAGACTATAGGAGAACAGAAAGGAGAAGAATCCTATCACCCAATCTCCAAGGAAAGCTTTTAGGAGGACATCCCACCAGCTAGAACTCAACTGACAGTACCTTACTTAATTATCTGAATTCTGTAAGTGTTATTTTTCCCAGACCTGAATAAAGCTTGTGGGAATGCAATGGATGCTCATGAAGCTGCCCAGATGCATCAGAACTTCTCCCAGCAGCTTCTCCAAGATCACATTGAAGCTTGTAGCCTTCCAGAACACAACCTGATTACGGTGAGGAACTTTGGGGGGGAGCTTTATAATATTTGCTGCTATATCAGTGATGGTTCTATGGTGGAGAATGGCCAGTTGTCTTATTTTTTAGCTGACATTCTCATGGTTGTAGACCTTTTTAGCATCATTCTCCATTCCCAGGGAAATATCAGCCCTTGATAACATATTAGGCACTAGCTATCCCTGTCTAAAGAAAACCAACTTTTAACACCTCCCTGTGTCTGACAGCTCAATGGTAACATCTTTATATTTGCAGTCATAGAATTTCAGTGCTGCAAAGGGACCTACAAGGCCATCTAGTCCAACCAGTCTCCCAATTTGCAATTCTCTGTAATTTCTTGAAAGAATAAAAAGAAGAGAATAAGCATTTATAGTGTATATGAGCTAGGTACTGTACTGTAACATCTTTAGTACTATGGAGCTATTACCTCAAAAAGAGGCCCATTCTATTCTTGGATAGCCTTGGTTGTTAGAAAATAACTTTATACTAAATTTACATCTATCTCCTTGTGATTTCCCATCAGTTCTAGCCTTCTGTCTCATCAATGTACTTTTCCCACTACAGTGATCATATCCTCCTAAGTCTTCTCTTTTGTAGGCTAAACATCTTGTTTCAGATAATCATCATGTGCCATGGTTTCTGAATCCCTTCCCCATTCTTGTCACCCAAGTTGGATGTGAAAAGTGATTTACTTCTTGCCAAAGAACAGCACGTTCTTCATTTTCCAGGTTATAAATTCCATTTTCTTTCATTTCCATGCATGTTTTCCAGTGGACAGATGGGCCACCCCCTGTACAGTTTCAGGCGCAGAATGGACCTACTACCAGCCTTGCTAGTCTTCTGTGAAGGAAAACTCTGCTAAAGTGACACATGCAACTTGGCCCCTGGGCAGAGGAAAATCTATCGTGGGGGACTTTTTCCAGAAGGGGAAAAGGAGGACTTTCCTGTACAGCCAAAAGCCTTAATCAAGATTGAACACAACCTACATTTTAGAGACTCAAAAAGGACATTTTAAGCTGCTTTTAAAGATGAGAGGTGTGTGCCCTTACACACAACTTCTGGATTTTTAACTGTATTTGATGTTTCTGGTTTTCCTCTGTATGGTGCAGAGTCCAGGACACTGTTAGGGGATATTGGAGGGGGAATCCGTCTTTCCTCGTTTACCAAACATCCACTATGTGAAATTCTCCAACCCAATCTTGGTATTGATTTTCCCAAAGCAGCACTTGGAAATGGATTCTGACCAGATTGCCAATCACTGCTCTAAATATATAAGTTCTAAAATAAAGTGCTTCTGGTTGGAGAAGGGCCGGGAGTGGAGAAGAGTCTACTACAAGGCTCCAAGTAGCATGTATTATGGGATTTAATCATGATTCTGTGCCTGGGAGTGGGTATGGAGAGCTGGCAAACTTCAAAATCCTTCTCTTAGGGAAATCTCATGTCTCAGCTGTTTTGTAGAAAATCACCGAGTGTACCCAGATTAAACCAGTTCTTCTCTAGTGAAGGTGAAAAGTAAGGTTGGTTACTTTTTAACCTTTCATTGCCTGAGTGAGTAGCCATGTGTTGTGAAGGAGGGACAATGTCCTCCTTCCCCATTAACTCTTTAATGTATCCCTTGGACAACTTTACCGAATAAAGCTTGAAAGTCTAAATTTAGCTTAATCCCAGCATCCAGATTTGAGGCAGATAACCTGGGGGGGCGGGGGAGAATCACTTTGGAAAAAATGCACATTTGTACAGGAAATGGCTTTTTCAGTGTATCTTTTGAATATCCCATTATTCAATAGACTTTTCAGTCCTATACTACACTGAACTTTTGTTCAGACTCATTTAGAAGTCCAAGAATGCCAGCTTCCAAATGTAAGGCACCTTGATCTACTACACTGTTCTGTTGTGTATATTATTATACATAAATATATATATATGTATGTATGTATGTGTTGTGTACTTATATATCTACAGAGCTAGAGGCTTGTGTTTACATTTCCCCTAATAACAGGAACTGATTGGGGGAGGTATTGTGAGGCTCCTCATTTTGATTTAAATCTATCCCTCTGCCCAGCTTGAAATGAGGCACATTGAGGAAGCACTATCTGTTCTCACCTTTGAAAATCTGTTTTGTATAGCAAAACATTCCCTTTTTAAGGACCCCAGGATTAATGATTTTGGTTATAGTGATTAACAGGGCCAAAGCATCCACAGTAGCATGTGGGTGGGTATGCACTGAAAATGACAACTGTCCAAAGGTCTCAGTTTCCATTTTACAGGCAACTATGACAATACCTGTCTTATGGTAAGTAAGCTCTAAATGAATAATGACTGAAATGACTTAGACCACAAATCAAATGGGCCTAAAATAGGCTAAGCGGGATATATTCTAGTAGGTGATTGTAATGCCAGTGAGCTGATATAGAAAGACAGTTTCACATAAAGCACTTCGCCCAGATGCTTTCCAAGGGTAGCCATTGTTGTTGGTTTCCTGACCTAGATTGTAAACCCACTTAATTCCTTCCTTTTTGGGTAGGCTGTGGAGTTCAAAGGAAAGACCCTTTGAGGTCTAATATAAGGTCTAATATTTTGAAGTACTAATATAAGAAGACTTATTCGCTTGTTTTCTTCAAAATCATCAGTACCTACTGAGCCAACTAGTCCCAATGTACAAGATTGGTAAGGCTCTCAGGATAGGTTTGATTTAAATCTTCTAAACTATATTTCTTATTTGAGATGATCTCTTTCAGGAGGGAATGTATTCATTTTTCTTGTTTATACACATATTGGTAAGCCTAATTTTTGAAATAAGATGTCCTATCACTGATAGCATTATTGCCCTTTAAAGGAAAATATTTTTAATTTTCCCATCAGAGGAGCCCATGTCCAATTCATGTAGTCGGCAGTGACACCTATAATAATGAAGGTTTGCTTAAGCTAGCAGGTGATTGCCCACCTACCCACCCTTAATCAGAGATGTAAATTCTTGTTTGATTAGTTCACTGCTGCCTCAGAAACAAGTTAGGTCTATATACTATGAATTATAAAAAACCTTTTCTTTGTTTTAAAGGCTTGAGAAGGGTGAGCTAACAGAGCTTTGGGATTAATTGGAATATTGAGGTTGGAGATCAGTAAGTGAAATCTAATCTTAACAGAAGAGAAAACTAAAGGAAAGATATGGGAAGTGACTTAACTAGTCATACCACCAGTCACTTGCCCTTCTTATGGAAAATGTGGCCATCTCTGTGCAGCTTTTGAAAGGTCCTTAGATTGCTTCAATTCGGTAGAATCAAAAATGAATCCCCAATGCAGTGTAACTGAAAGAAGAATGGGCCAGGAGTTAAGGAAAGTTGGGTTCTCATCTCTGCCTTTAGCTAACTAGCTGTGTGATCTTGACTAAATCACTTAAATTGCTAGGGCTTCAGTTTTTGGTTGTGTGTGTGTGTGTGTGTGCGTGCGCGCGTGTGTTTTCCTTAGATGAGGGAGTGGGGCAGGAATGGACAGGATAGCAGTGAGAAAAGGAAAGTCTAGAGAAAACGAAATGATCTCTGAGATCCTGCAAAGCCCTAATCTTCCTGTGTGTTCCCTGCCTCTTAAGTGACAGACTTCCTTCATATAAACACAGTTCTTTTGAAGGAGATGAAAAGGCTCCTAGGGAGTTCTGGCCTCTGGCAAACAGATCTGGGAGCCTTCAAATCGCGGGTCTCTTCTTGGCACATAAGTCTCTCTTTGTCAATACCTGGAATAAATAGCCCCTGCAGCTCTCAGTCTTTCTTACAAGGTTGCATGAAGAAGGCGGCTCCCCAAGACAAATAGCAGTAAAGCAGGTTGTTACCTTATAGACTACAAGGACTCCCTATCACTGTGGCTTCACTCTGCCCCTTCATAATATAGACTCTGTATGTACCTGGCCCAGGTGAACTAACCTCTGCATCCCACTGTTTACATCATCTTGTACAGCATTCTGATCGAATGCATTTTAATTTATTGTATGACTTTACATGCTTCTAGGGCATTCATCTGTAGCACAATTTAAAAGTACAGCTTTGTACTTTCAGCATTAAATGGTCCACCTTAGCCTTACTTAAGTCAGATTATGTGAGGACATGTACATGGCATGCCCTCTTTAGTTTCACCTTCCCATAGGATGGGGGGTGGGAGGTATACCAGTCATGGTACTAAAAGCTTTACAATTATCTCATTTGATCTTCACAACAACCCGGGAAGCTAGTGACTCTTTCTCTCCTTATTTTACAGATGAAAAGACTAAATTCTATTGAGGGAGCTTTACCAAAGTGTTGTATAATAGGAAGCAAACCCCGGATATCCAATTCCAAATAAACTTCTTTCTCATTACAGCACAGCCTCTCTGAGCAGGAGCTGGCTAGAAAGGATCCATTCCCCAGGCTGCCAAGTGAAACAGATAAGATGCTTTAGACAGATATGAATAAGGACCAAGCAGCATCCCAATCCTCTTCCTGGACAACTGGTTAGAATTTATTAGCCATCCTTGCAAATTTGGTCTCATGGCAAGAAAAGGCCTTCTTACATTCTTTCTCTCCTTTGAACTCTAGGCTCATAGTGATCATGGAGGGGAAGGCAAGGCCAACTCTTAATGGTCTTCAAATGAATTAAAGGCTATGTTAGCAAGGCCAGTCTCGATTACTCATAATGTCATCAACAACACTATATCATTAACTGAGGGAACAGACTATCCACTGAATTAGAAATCAGAATTTTTAGTTGGCAGGAATCTTAAAGGGAATTAATCTTCCACATAGTGGAACAAAATTCCCTCTATCATAACCCTGGCCAATGGTCATCACTTTACTGAAACAGTTTGTCATTGTTGAACAACTCAAGTGATCAGAATTCTTAGATTAAACTAGTCTGCATCCTTAAAATTTCTATTTGAATTTTACCTTATGAATCAAAACAAGGAGAAAGTGTATAAACCTTTGTATAAGGCTTTCATATAAACATTCCCATGGACTTCATGCAACATCCTCTTTGAGGATTAGTTTGCAAAGCCTATGGGCTAAATAGTGGTTACATTTTTGTGTTCCATCATGAGCAGCAAGCAAACAAAATTTGAGAACCTAGGCTACATAAATGAAAACACAAATCTAAAATAATACATATATCCTGATATATAGAAGCGACATGATTTTTTTTTTAATTTTAAATAATTAAGTCATTGACCCATGACACCTGGAAGTGGTTACACAACATTAGGGGCAAGCAGTGGATGAGATAATATTAGCTTATTTATTCAGTTAGTTACTTCAGTGAATATATATATATATATATAAATTTTTTTTTTTTTCTTTTTGCTGAAAATCTCAGGTAACCACATGTCCTAGAATTTCAGGGTTGGAAGAGGCCTTTGACCTCATGTAATCAAACAAGATCACACAACTAGTTAATGGGGGAGGTGTGAAAAGGTTATGTTGTGCTACTATTGTTGCCTCAGAAACAAGTTATACCTACATATCTTGAATTATGCGAAAACCATCCACTTTCACTGCAGTTAAATCATGCTCATCCTCAGTTCCCAGTGGTTATAAGCATTTTAATTGTCTAAATTTTGTATTTTCTCTAGCACCTGGTACAGGGCTTTCCCTATAGTAGGTGCCTAACAAATGTTTGTTGAATTAATAAATTTTAAAGGTGGGAACAATTTATTTGGGGGCAGTGGAAAATCATCTTTGTTTCAATTTGTACAAAAATATAGATTTGATGATAAATACAAACTTTTTGGTCACTGGATTAAATCATCCATTCATTGCCCTATTCTGTTTGTAACATTAAGGATTTTTAAGATTCTGTGTATAACATAGATTGTGTTTCCATTTGTCTGTTTATTCCATTGTTACTTGTGCTTGTAAATCCTGCTGAGGCTTTTAACCCAGAGAAACTACATGTATATACAATAATGTTGCTGTATAATAAGACATAACCACTTGCCTTAGCGTGTCTATTGTTAAATTCTTTTTTCTTCTATATTAGAATTTTAAATAAAATAAGTTGACAGGAAAACCTCACTATTCTTGAATTCTAATTTTAAATATTTATGTATTTTGCCAGTCCCAACCATACCTTATCAAAGACTCAAAAAAATCTCAAGAAAAATGATTTAGAGAAACCCTTACATGAAGGATCAGTCCTCTCTGTAACATCACCAAATGTTGATTTGTCTTCTGTTTGTTAGTTCTGGAGAAGGGAATATCTATCTCACCAGGCAGCCCATTCTACTATTAAACAGCTTTGTTAGGATTTTCTTTCTGGAATCATATTGAAATTTGCCTCTCTAGTTTATGCCATTTAGTCATAATTCTGCACTTTGGAGCCAAGCAAAATCAATATCTAATCCCTCCTCCAAATGAGAACTTTCCAAATATCTGAACGTTCCTAATCCTCACATAGCATTATTTCCAGTCCTCTCACTTCCCTGATCTTTCCTTTTCTGGATATACCCTACTTTGTCGATATCCTTCCTTGATTTTGTTAAGGAAGATTATCTTTCAACTCAAAATATGTTTTGTTGTTATCTAACCCTATTTGGAGTTTTCTTGACAAGAGTACTGGAGTGGTTTACCAATTTTTTTCTCCAACATTTACAGATGAGAAAACTGAGACAAATAGGGTTAAGTGACTTACCCAGGGTCATACATCTTATTAAATGTCTAAGACCAAATTTGGACTCAAAAAGATGAGTCTTCTTGATTCCAAGCCCAGTACTTTATCCCTTGTGCCACCTAGCTCCCCCTGAAAATTATTTATTGAAAACTATGTCCAAAATTCTATGCTAAGCACTGGAAATACAGAAACAAAAAGTCTCTCTGCTTAAACAGTTTTATGATTTTACTTGGAGAATTCAAGCTCTACACCAATAAATCAAAAAAATATGAATAGAGAAAGAGATCACCAATTAGGATAATCAAAGGTTTTAGATCAGTAGTGGCACCTGAAATGAGCCCTGGATTTAAAGAGGTAGAGGTGAAAAGGGGTTACATTGCCAAGGCATGGAGGCAGGAGGTAGAATAGCAATTTAGGTAATGGTATCAAAGCTAGTCTGGCTGGAAAGTATAGCATATATTGGGGGCTCCAGTAAAATATGATTGGAAAGATGTTAAAAATAAGATTATGAAGAACTTTAAATGCTGGGCTAAGGAGTTTGTGTTTGTGCTAATGGCAGGAACTAAAGATTTTTGAAGAGTAGGGAAGAAAGGAAATAAATATTTATTAAGCGCCTATTATATGCCAAGTTTTGCATGCTATGTGCTTAATGAATCCTATCTCATTTTATCCTCACAACCACCATGAAGGTTATTTGCCATTTAATATTATTTATTTTTGAGATAATATTAGCTTATTTATAGGTGATATTTATTTTTGAAGGTAAATGATCTTATCTACCTGTTACAGATGAGGAAACTGAGGTAGGCAGAGATTAACTAACTTGCTCAGGGCCACACTCTGAGACCAGTTTTGAACCAGTTTTGAATTTTTTGAAAATTCTTTTTCTAACTCCAGGATCCAGCACTCTCTGTGCCATCATCTAGCTGCTTTTGGTCAACAGTAGCTGTTTTGGCCATTAGATAATACTGAATCCAAGAAAGTTTCCTCATCTCTTCATATCAATTTTTGTAGTTGATTATTTTTATCCCAACTGTAGGATTTTACATTCTCTATTACATTTCCTCTTATTTGACACATTTTGCCAGCCTGTGAAGATCTTTATAGGTCCAAATTCTATTATCTAAACTAATAGCTATTTCTCCTAAATTTGTGTCATTCGCAAATCCGGGGGAACACATGATATTTTCATACAAGTATTTATTTTTTAATGTCAAACCAGTCATAACCAAGGATAGAATCCTGAAATATTTCACTAGAGAGCTCCATCTAGATTGAAATTATTAAGTGAAATGTATGTGTGTGCATACATACATAATAGTTATGTGTGTATGTATAATTAATTTTGTGAATTTTTTCCCTTTCTTCCCCTTTTTTATTCTTTATTATAATGATTGGCCCTCCTAAGTTTCATGAAAACAAAAAACATCAGGAAACTCTATAAATAAAGACACCACCTCCCTCAATTCTTTCAGCTGAGCTTTACATCACAAGATTATTTTCTATATTCATATCACTCTTCAGAATATTCCTGCAATTGATCGATGTCCTTATAAAAATATAGTGTCTGGAACTAAACTCAATATTCTAGTTATAGTTTGATTAGGGCAGAACATGTACTACTACCCCATCTATTGTAGATCTCACCAAGTGTCTCAATGCAATCTAAGAAAACTTGAGCTTTTTAAATTGTCACTACTTGAGTCATATTGAAGTTAAAGTTATTAAAACTTACAAATCAAAAAAAAAAAGAAACTTTAAAAACAACTATCTAGCCTTCCTTCTCCATTTTTATGCTTGTGAAGCTAAATTTTTTTTAAGCTTGTGTAAAATTTTTCATTTGTCATTATATGATATTTCATATTATAGATTCCATGTAGTAGTCTACCCCTATGGTGTCAAACGGGTTTGACACCAAACTCAAATAAAAACCATCTCTACATAAGGATCCCTGAAAGTTATGCTGATTTCCTTTTGGGCTTTTAAAAAAAAAAGTATGATTATTTGTTCTATTTTTTTAATTTATTTGGTTAAATATTACTAATTACATTTTTTTCCCAATTACAGTTTAATCTGGTTCCAATGTTGAGGGGGAAAGGAACTCCCAGCTTTGTTTGACATCTCTGGTGTACCTAGTCAAAATCTTTCTAGATCTTCATATCATGCAATGTGGAAGTTGTTTCTTTCAGATTTCTGCCATCTTACAATTTAATAAGCTTGCTATTTATTACTTCAAAACATTGATTCAGATGTTAAACAGCACAGTTAAACTTCAATAGAGATCTCCGCCCAAATTGACATAGAACCATTCATGATTAGGAATAATTATTCTTTGGATCCAGCCATGCAATCCGTTTCTAAATCCCCCTAATTGTTCTATCACCTAGCCAAATCTCTATCTTATCTATAAAATTAGCATGAAAGATATATCAGTATTCAAGAGAATATGTGATCTCATCGATTTGGAAGTTTCTTCCAACAATGCAAATTGCAACCCATCCATGCCTATACTTTCCATGTTACTTTTGTCCATATCCTTCTACTAATTCACCACCCAGTATATTTCTATTGACACTAAGAAAGTACTAGTCTGTCTACCTCTCATCCCTACATTGATACATTCATCTTTGATATGTAAGCAGCTAATCTCTTCCTGTGATACAATTCTTTGATATCTTTTACTCCTTTTATTCAAAGTTTCTCAATGATTATATGTCATAATTTAATGGACCTGTCCATCTCCCCTCCCTGATGTGATCTTCAACATTTCTGAGACCATGTATTATTCCAAGGCTGCTATTCAACAGTAATTCCAGTAGAATGAGAGTTTTTGCTAAATATTCTGAAGGTAATCTAGCTCAATCTCTGGACCCTTACTGCCCCCTCTTAATGCCTGATCCAGTTATATATAGAAGTTCTATATTAGAATTGTAATTTGGTAATACTCATACTGTGGATGGTCAGGCTAAACTCCTTGAAATAATTACAATTCTTATCCAGGAGGCTCTGCGAATATATCATCAGCCCAGTTTCAATCACAAAAAGGAATACCTGAAACATCTTTCTATCCCAAGGAAATTTGTCAACTTAGACCCAATTATTTTAATCACAGCAATTTTTTTTTTGGCAAGAATACCTCTCACTGTTTTATTCCTTATTCAGTATCTATGATCATAGCACCATTAAACAATCATTTCTGTTGTATCTTTCAAGGAATCTTGAATTATTTCAATGTGATATGAATGAGAAGGAATCACCTTGCTGAAAAAGAGCCTCCAAGGCTGTGCTCTATTTCACCCAATCAGATACTTTGCTAAATCTGGGACAACTATATATACACAGTATTCTCCTGATCTATCCATCTAGTAACCTTGTCAAAAAAAAAAAAAAAAAGAAGAAAGAAAAAGAAAGGACAGAAGGAAGGAAGGGAGGGAGGGAAAGAGGAAGAAAGAAAAAGGAAAAGAAAATTTGGTTAGTCTCACATGACCTGTTCTTTTTTCCTCTTTATGAGCTTTTACTTTTAGAGTTTATCTTGCTCAAAATCATTTCCCAGTCCAATCAAATATTTCTTTGCAATAAAGAGAAATCTAAGAAAAAT
Source organism: Sarcophilus harrisii (assembly GCF_902635505.1). Lineage (NCBI taxonomy): Eukaryota > Metazoa > Chordata > Mammalia > Dasyuromorphia > Dasyuridae > Sarcophilus > Sarcophilus harrisii. Next base: position 657,255,436 of record NC_045426.1, read on the forward strand.
TATCTCCAATCTACAAAGCAACCTAGCTTGATATCTTGTACTTATTTATGAGCATGTTGTTTTCCCTCCATAGAATGTAAACTCCTTAAGGACAGGGACTGTTTTTCTTGTCTTTATATTCCTTTACCATCCTCTACTTAGCACAATACTTGTTGCTTACTAAATGCTTATTAATTTTTGTTTCAATCTTTTTTTTTTCCAGTCATGTCCAACTCTTCTTGAACCTATTTGGAGATTTCTTGACAAAGATACTAGAATATTCTGCCATTTCTTCATTGTATATACAAGGAAACTGAGGCAAATAGGGTTAAACTACTTATCCAGGATCACATAGCTAATAAGTATCTGAGGATAGATATGAACTCAGGAAAATGAGTCTTCCTGACTTCAGGCCCAGCACTCTGTCCACTTTGCTACCTACCTGATTTCTTACTTGATTGATTGAATCCTTCCTAGAAAATAGGCAGGATGTTTCCTAGACTTTTTCTGGGACAAAGAATCCAGATTGGACTATTGCAATTTATCTAATTTCATCAGCACTTTGATGTTTATTTCATTTATATAACTATTTGTTGTTATTGCTCTCAATGATGTCACTTGGGTAAATTGTATTTAATTTAGGCAGTTGCACAAAGTCATCACTCACAGTCCTTCTTCCAGAGTCATTGAAGTGCAGTGACAAGATAAAAATAAAAATGACTAGTGATGGCCTGGGATGCAATGGATAACCTTGGCATCTTCAATATCTGACCAAGCTCTGAGTGTTCCACAACTGTCTTCATTGCCTTTGGAACAAATTGTTCTTCTTTGCTAATTCCACCGGGTTGGGGCTATTTTTAGGTAGTTGAGGGTAGACGATCCCCCTAACTCACCAATGGATTTAAGACCTGTCAATTACTCTCAGCTTGGATTAATCTATTTTTCTGAGATGGTTTTACTGGGATGTGACTGCTACAGCTTCTTAGAGCCCCAAGTGAGAATTGGATGAAGGTGGACACTAAAGGTAGATGAACAGTCCTAAAAAGAATTTGGCAAGCCTTCACACTTAAAGTGTTAGTTCTCCTTGAACACACCCTAGGGTTCTATCTATTCAGACACATCAAGAAGTATTTATTAAGGCCTTACTAGATGCTAAGTACACACTAAATTCTGAGAATACAAATATACTAAGAGAAGTTTCTGGCCTCAAGAAGCTTAATCTGGTTAAAAAAAAAAAAAAACCATACATAAAAGGAAGCTGAAAAGCAAAGGAGAAGGGGGGGTAGGGGGGGGAGAGGAGAAGTGAGGAAGAAAGGGGAAGCCAGGGCATAGTGGACAAAGTCCTGAGAGGAAGGAAAATTGTTCTCTTGGTTCTATTTTCTTCACTACAACAATTTCCTTAAGCCTTCTATAATAGATCTGTATTCTTCACATCTATATTCCATTACGTAGACATACTCCTATTTGTTCAGTCATTGCCTGATTACTGAATTATCACCGAGTACCTGTTTCGTCATGAAGCTACATTGGCTTTTTGTGATCATTGCTTTTTTACTGTAGACATTCACTAGCTATGCCTATAATAATATAGTCTAGAATTTTACTAGGAAGCAAAGTTAAGCTCTTCAACTCACTATTTTATTGATTGCAGATTCCATTTGCTTCCCTTTTTTGAAAACTTGGAGAACAGTTGTCCATTGTCCTATCCTCTCATTCCTTGAGACCTTTCAAAGAACATTGATAGTTGCATAGAAATCATATTATTTATTTATTTCAGCTCCTGAGGAGGCAATTTATCTGGGCCAAATGATTTGGGTTTCTTTTTTGAATTCCTACCCTTTCTCACTCCCAAAGAGAAGAAGAAGAAGAAGAGGACACATTTATGCAAAAGAGAGAAGTAGTCTTTTCATATTTCTTCTTTGGAATCAATGGAACTTGTTCTTTATCCTTACTAATTTTGTTCTTTATCCTTGCTTGATTTTCTTGCCCCCTTATCCTGGCATTCATGCCCTTGTGTCTTCTCATTCTTCTCTTCTGGCACTACTACCTAGCCACTAGCCACAAACCTGACAGGTGTCACTGAAAATTTATGGATTTCAATTGTTACAAGAGAATCACTTAAATCTTTTCTAACTCACATCATACTCCAAAAGGTGGCCATTTTCAACTGTCTTTTCCTTCTTTAAGCAACTAGTATTATTCCCCACTCCCCTTCCTAAGGCTCATGTCTTACTCCTTCACTATCAGCTTTTATTAGGAACTGCTTATTATTGCTGGGGTAAAATGCAAATGTCATGGACAGGTCTTTCTAGTGTTTCTCGGTTTGGTTCCAGCTTTACATTGCTGTGTTTCAGGCATACTACTTTTAAGCTGAAATGAACTATTTGCTTAATGTTACCAAAAGACTCCGTGGAATTAGATTGGGCAGTAAGCCTGGGATGAGCTGCCCACTGTTTCCCAGTTACAAGTTGGTCCAGGAATAGTGGTACAACCAACATTTTTAGAATCAGAGAAGAGATCCTTTCTTGAGTGATTCTCATGAAAAGTAGATGAGTTCAGTGATGAGACATCATAAGCAGACAGAGAAGCAAACTTTAAACTGTTAGTTCAGTTCCTTACCCCTCCCTTCAAGGTTTGGATTGGTCAGATTTACAATCAGAGTTAATTACAATTGTCGAATTTATAATCCAAATTACAATTAAATTGGATTTACAATCAGAGTTACAATTGGTCAGATATACACTCCTCCTTATTCACCCATTCCATGTCAAAAGGCTTGTGCCCTGTCATTGACCCTAGTCAGTTTGGGCCAGTTTAAACCTGGGCCCCTTTTTCAGGACCCTTGTTGTTAAACCAATTCTTTAACTCATATGGTGATTGGTTGATGATTTCTTAACAAGAACTTCATCCCTCCCTTCATCCTATTTTGACAATGTCTATGGGAATCAAACTTCTGATATTATCTGAGTCTGGCACTCCATCTCCTGTTTTCTGTAGCCATGCCTTTGCACAGACTATTCTCTAAGCTAGAATGGGTCCCTCTTCTTCCCCTCAGAAATCTTATCTTCTTTCAAGGTTCAACTCAGGAGCCACTTCCTCTGATTTTCTTGAATGTTTTTCTAGCCCACCCCATTTCCCACTGCAATAGCATCTAAAGAGATCTATCTTCCATCTTCCCTTCTCTAATACAGTGTCTCAGCACCCAAAGCTCTAGCTTACTGACAATTCAGTTTGATCTGGGTAAGGCTTTTCCATCAAGCAATCAACAAACATTTATTAGATACCTATTTACTGCACAATAATCTTCAAATTTAGAAATTTTATCCAGGACTCTTGATATATAAAAGAGCCTGAATTTGAGCTCAAGGATCCCAACTCTCATATGTAATATTTCCACTAAATAATATTAGCTAACATTTACATAGTACTTTCTTACATATTCCTTCTCTCCCTGTATTTTATATTCAATGACATTAGCCCTTCTCAGTGTTCTCCAGAAAAGTACCTTGTCTTTGAATGTCCCTCTTTTCCCTCCTAGAAATGCTTACCTCCTCATCTGCAAAACTCAGCTCAAATTCCACTTTACTCAAGAGGTCTTTCCTAGCCTCCTTTCCCCCAAGAATAATTGTCTTTGATCCTTTTTTCTAGAAGTGGACAAAGGACCTCAGTAGAGTGATGTCTTGAGTTATAAATGAAATGGATTTAAGTGAGGCAGAGCTGTGCAAAGTCATCAGCGGCACTCCTCCAGAGTCAGTCAAGATGGTAAGTGATGATTGCAGATACAGTGGGAGACTTTGATCTTCTTTCCCTCATTGCTAATACCTTATCTGTGAAGGTGACCTTCCAGTTATACAATATATATTTTGTATGTTGTGCTCTCTGCAGGAGAGAGCATATGTATATACTATGTACTCTGTAATAGAGAGCATATATGTGTATTATGTACTACATACATATCTGTGTACATAGTTGTTTGTATGTTATCTTGCCCATTATAATGTAGTTCCTCAGGGACAGGGACTTTGTTTTTGCTTTTCTTGTGAGACTTTTAATAAACACCTGCTGATTTCCTTTAAGGCTTACAAAATGCTTTACATATAGTCTCTTCTGAGACTCATAGCAACTATAAAATAGATGCTGTGATCAACATCCCCTTTTTATAGGTGAGGAAACAGGTTAAGAGAGATTAAGTGATTTTCTGCAGGGTTACACAACTAGTGAGTATAGAAGGCAAGATTCAAATTCAAGTTTTTCCTGACACCTATTTTGCAACTGAATTCAATGTGCCACCTAACTGCCTTCTAAGGCTGCTCAAAAATCACAGATTGAATTGGTTTAGGAAGATGTGGTTAGTATTCAGAAAAATATTTCCCCTGCCCCTGCAGTTAGCCCTATCCAAGCCTCACAGGGGTCTGAGGTACAGCCAGAGGCGGCTATTAGTAGAAAACAGTTATTAAGGTTGATAACTACTAGTTTGCAGTCAATTACTAAGATTAAACCTTTAATTGTCTGTAACTGCAACAGACCTTCCAGAGGAACAGGCAAGTAGCTATTGGGCTAAAAGGGAAGGATTAGTCCTTGGTGGTTGTGAGAATTTGCTTTCTCAGAGAGGAGGTTTTTCTTTCCATAAGCTGCTGAGAAAAGTTTCTGGGGATGTGAACATGTTTAGAAAGGACATTGACAAATTGTAGTATATCTGGAAAAGTGTAAAAAGGATTGTGGGAAGACTGGCAATGAGGATTGCTTGGAAGAAGATGGGATGCCTCAGCCTAGAAAAGAGAGTACTCTACTTCAAGTATCTCAGAACCTTGTCAAGATAAAGAACTTCAAGATTAAAAAAGGGAAATTGCAAAAATGTTTATAGCAGACCCTTTTATAGTGGCAAGGACCTGGAAACTGAGTAGCTGCTCATGAGTTGGGGAATGAATGAATAAGTTAGGGTATATGAATGTGATGGAATATTACTATTCTATAAGAAATGACGAGCAGGCTGATTTCAGAACATCTTGGAGAAAATTACGTGAACTGGTGCTAAGTGAAGTAAGTAGAACCAAGAAAACATTGTACACAGCAACAAGATTATATCATGATCAACTGTGATGAACTTGGTTCTTTCTAACAATGAGGTGATTTAGACCAGTTCCAATAGACTTGTGATGGAGAGAGTCATCTGCTCCAAAGAGAGGACTATAGGGACTGAATGTGAATCACAACCTGGTATTTCCACCTCTTTGTTGTTGTTATTTGCTTGCTTGTATTTTTTCTCTCATTTTCCCCCTTTGGATCTTATTTTGCTTGTGCATCATAACAAATATGAAAATATGTTTAGAAGAATTGCACATATTTAACCTATTATTGCTGTACTTTACTTGCTGTCTAGGGGAGGCGGATGGTGGGGAAGGAGGGAGAAAATTTTGGAACACAAGGTTTTGCAAAGATGAATGTTGAAAACTATCTTTGCATGTATTTTGAAAAATAAAAAAACTATTATAATATATCAAAAAAGAACTTCGTGATTATTCACTGAAATATCTGAGGGGGTATGTGAAAAAAGAGTTCAATTTGTTCTTCCTTGACCCAGAGGACAACATCAGACAATCAGAGAATTTCCGGATTGGAAGAGAGTGCAGTAACTATTTGATCTAACTAGGTTGAATAGTGATTAAAGAGCTGACTTTGAAGTCAACATGAATTTTGAAGGCAGATTGAAGCAGACTATTTTCACTTTTTTTGTTTTTCCTCGTGGTTTTTCCCTTTTTTTCTGATTTTTTTCCCATATCCTAACAAATTTGGAAATATGTTTAATATGATTGTACATGTATAATCTATATCAGATTGCTTGCCATCTTGGGAAGGTGAGAAGGTAAAAAGGGAGAGAAAAAAATATTGGAAATTAAAACCTTTAATAAATGAATGTTGAAAACTATCTTTACATGTAATTGGGGAAAAAAATACTATTGGGGGTGAGAGAAGACCTCCACGGAGAGGGAAGCTACCCTGAAGCAGCCCATTCTATTTTTGGATAGTTACATCTGTAAGGATGTTTTTCCTCTTAAATCTTTGTAAAATCAGGATCATTGAGATAGAAGTCACAGGTCATTAGATTTGGCTAAGTAGACGAAAGGACATATGGATTTAAAAAGCTGTCCATACTTAGAATGAGTAATCTTAGCAGGGAGTGAGCCTCCCTGTCACCAGAATGATTCACGGTGAAATCTGGATGACTGCTTGTAGGAAATTGTTGAAAAGGAGATTCTGGATGCCCACTGTGATATAGCTTTGAAATTCAAATGGTTCCCCAAACATATAACTCTTAGATCTTCTCTGTCCTAGGGCCTTGGATATGTAATTTTCTCTCTCCTTTCTTTCCCACCTCCTGATATTGTTCACTGGCCAGCAAGTGAACAAGTTTATGGCCTGGTTTCTAGACTAAATGCCTTTTCCATTTAATCATTCAACAAATATTTGTTAAAATCTACAAATTGGAGGTGGGGTGGGAGTGGGGGAGGGTGAGAGTAGCAGGAGTGGGAATGGTGATAAGGGAAGTTGAGATGACTTAAACACAGAGGACATTCCTCAGAGATCTCACAATCTGATTGGGGAGATAATCTAGATACAAAACTACAATACATGATAAAAGAAGGAAAAAGTGGTAAGAAAGATACAAAAGCAATGCTGGAATAGCAGTAGAAGAAAAACATTATTTCCAGCTGGGGCTCTATTGTATCACATGGGCTTCCTGGAGGAGGTGACATTTAAACTGGGTATTGAATAAATGAAATAATAAAAGAAAAAAGCATTTTCTATGTGCAAACCACAGAGCTAAGCCTGGGGATACAAATAGGAAAATATGACAGTCCTTACTCATAAGAAACTAGGACAACTATGGAAGCTTTCAGCTGCAAATCAGATGGAAAGATCTCATAGTTCTTAGAGGATAGCAATCAAGCAGATGGGAATGCCTTTTCTTTAATATCACTTCTAGAAATAAAATGATCCAAGTTTCAAATACTGTACCGTGTAACACTGCCAAGGACTTTGGTAGCAAGAATTTTCTTTTTTTGGTCTTCAGTAGTAGCTGTGTTTGTAGTACCTGTGGGAGCAGTTGCCAGGCTGCATCTCCAGAGGGCATACTTCCCAGGATGACGGCTGCAGGCTCTGTGCTAGAAGCTGAAGTGTTATCACTCCCAAAGCCTTGGGTAGGATTTTGATGGCGGGGTGAGATATGAGTGGACCTTTCAGGTGACAATATAAAGGATAGCTTTTTGGAGATGTCAAGGTTTAAGTACAGTAGGCATGGGGGATGAATTAGATTGGGACAAGATTTGGAAATGAAAGCTAGAATTCATGATTGTCTTCTCTTGCCATTCTACAGGATTTCTGGACCTTCCCCATAGACTTTTGTTGTCTCCTAAGGGGAATGGAAAACAAATACTATCATTTGTCATGTATCTAGACCCGAGTCAGACCCTGGGGGATACAAAGTACATATACAGGAGACATTGTCTCTTCAAAGAGATAAGACATATTGAGAGAAAAAGATGAGAGACGATATATGATTACATCATCCAGATGGAAGTGCAACAGAATTTCTAAAGTGAAGGAAGGAGTGCTGATCTGAGTGTTCTAATACCCTGAGTAACTACAATGTCACTTTTCTTTTCTGGTCTTTGGTTGCCCTGTTTGTAAAATGAAGGGTTTGCATAGATGATCGATTTCTAGTGTTAGCATTCTGGATAACTCTGAATTTAGAAAGAAGATATGGCAGGGAAGCCCTCCAGGAGGTGAGACTTGAGCTGGGGGTCTTTGAAGAATGGATAGAATATAGAGTAGAGAAGAGAGTTTCTGCTGTAGTTGGGACTGCATTATTAAATTATAGAACATCCACACTGGGATGAGCTGAGAACATTAAAAGGTCAGGGCTGGAAGGAGGCATAAAATATAGAATGTTAGAAGTAGTTAAGCTTACTTGGCTTACCTTAATGGCATCTTTCCCCTTGTTATAGCACCTTTCTTCTTGTTAATTGTGAGTTCCTCTAGGGAATTTAGCCATTGTCTTTCCTCTTGTTAATGGCTAACTCCATTTTGGAATTTAGCCCATCAATCAATGGTGTTATAATAAAATCGATGCCTTTTAATTAGGAAAAAAAAGATAGAATTAGCTTTTAGAACAAAAGTTCAGAGTTGGAAAGGATCTCAGAACATAGTATAACAAAACTGGGAAGGCTTTTACCACACACAATGTCAGAACTAGAAGAGATTTTAGAACACAGAATGCAAACCTGGAAAAACCCTTAGAACCTAGACTATCTGAGCTAGAAAAAAATCTTAGAGGCCAGATAGGTTTCTAGACTGTAAACTCCATGAGAGAAAGGACAATGGTTTACTTTTTTCTCTGTCCCAGCACCTGTACAGTTCTCAACACACACATACATACATAGCTAGTATTTAATTAGTATTTGTTGAACTGGATTTTCAATTAAGTCAAACCTAACCTGGGGCAAATCTCTGGACCTTAGCTTTCTCATATGTAAAATGAGAGAACTGAACTAGATTGTCTGTAGCTTCGAATCCTAGGATCCTGTGAATCTCATTTTCAGATGGGGACAATGAAGCACAGGAAATGACTTGCCCACCACCATCCAGGGAGCTATTGATAGAACTGAGTAATGTCCCGGCAAGCTTTCTTGGGGATCACGGGATCAGCCCTAGTCCTTGGTCTTAGTGGAGAAGTAATGAAGGCAGGACAGCCACCATGAAGCTGGTCAAAGATGGAATGTCTCTCTTCCAGTCCTTCGTAACTCTTATATACCTTAGTACATAAATTACATCATTATAGCATACTGAATATGTGTGAATTAGAGAACCATTATATCACCATACTAAGTACTAAGTATATATGTGAACTAGAGAACCATTATCTCATCAATTCCACTGAGTTAACACCTTGTTTCAAGTATACTTTTCCAGAGTTCTGGCCCTCTACAAATTGCTACTAGAATGTAGGTTATCTGAGTTCAGAATCCAGAATGCTTTCTCCTCTGTGAATAATACTGTTAGTTGAGATTGCCAGTCTTTCTCTGAGCAGGTTTTTAAAAAATGAATCCTGTCCCATAAAAGAGGGGGGTTTAAGGTTTTTGTGATGAAACACAATCTGGGAAAAACTCACAGGTTAAAGACTTTTAAAAAAACATTTATTGGGCAGACTAAGGCCCTTGACATTGAGGTGGCTATGCCAAGGCCTTTCTCTCTGTCCTACCTTGCATAGAAGATAACCAGATGTTATTGTTGTTTCCAAGTGTTTACCTGGAAGCTTGGAGAGATCTGCTTCTGGCCATGTATGACACTTTACTGAGGGATTTCCATTAGGAAATGATGAAGAGTCCCTAATTGGTTGGTGAGTTGGACACTCAAGGGATATTACAAAATGTGACCTTATCCTTCGTTTCTCTTTCTGCTTTGAATCATAAAAAGTATCCTGCACCCCCAACCAGTTGAGGGAAGAGTAGATGCCCCACAAAACTGTGAGGACATGTCCTGTCTAGACAAACCTGCTCCTGAAATGGGGCAACTTCTATTTGTGTTTCCTTTCCTTAACCTTGTGGGCTTCAAATGCTCTAGCAATCTTTAGTCATTTTGGCAGCACTGTCTCCTGGAAAGATAAAGGTATATCCATAGGTATAATGGTATACTAGCTGACAATAGGAAAAGCATCTTCATTGGAGAGACTGGACATTGCAAAGAAAGAACTGGTCCATTTTGGTCATTTTTGCCAGCAGGCTTTCATTAGTGAAAAAATGAAATGTAAAAATGGCTAATTAGCAGCTTTACAAACTTTTATTTCCCAACAAAACTTGAATGCTAGCCTTTCAGGTAATTGTACTGTTTACTGAATTTTGATAAAATCATTCTATTAATGTGTTTGTTATTTTATGTTTATTATTGCTATCTGTGTAGGAATAAGTGACCTGATTTATACTGTACACTTTAGTACTTCCTTTTCATGCTCCCATTTTGGGAAAGATACTCTAAACTTGACCCAAAAAGTAATAAAATCCCCAGGATGCTAGACACAAGAACTTGGTGAGTCAATGAGTACCCCCCCCCAAAAAAAAAATCAACCTGCTCTCCCTAATTAGAGGCTGGCTCCCTAGAACAGAAACTGGCCTAGGACCACAGATCTGGGTATAGGGTAGAGAAAGGCAAGTACCTTACTCCTTAGATTCCAAACAGCCCTTTAATCCTAGAACTCTTTGTAGGATGGGAATCCATAGGACAAAGAAGAAAGAGTTAATTCTATGATTGTAAGAGGCAGTGTGGTGTTACAAAAAGAGCTCTGCAATGAGTGATTATCAGTCCCCATGATATCTAGGATTGGTTAGTTTGGGATCTTCTATTTATTATCTCTTCAACCTTGGGCAAATCACAGTTACACTGGCCTTCTTGCTGTTCCTTAAACAAGATGTTCTATGTTCCCACACCATGAATTTTCACACTGTCCCCTATTCCTCCTCCTATTTGCCTACTGATTTTCTTAAAGACACAGTTAAAAATCTCATTTTTTACAAAAAGGTTTTCTTGATCCTCCTTAATTCTCATGACTTGCTTTAGTTATTGCCAAATTACTCTGCATATATGTATGTGTGTGTTTGTGTTTCTGTATGTATGTATATATACATATGTATACAACTATATATATATTACATAGTTGTTTGTATACTGTATCCCACGTGATTTTGTGAGTTCTTGAGAACAGGGACTGTCTTTAGCCTTTCTTTGTAACCCCAGTACTTAGCACAGTGCTTGGCACATATAATAGACAATAAATGCTTATTGATAAACTTTATGAATTTTGATTTTCTCATCTGAAAAGCAGGAATTGAAATGCCTTTAGCATATCTATATATCTCACAAGTTAGAGATGATATAAGGAAGTGAAAAGCTTTACTACCTATTTTGAATGCTATTTTTTAATGGATCCCTGATCTCATTCATCTATGGTCATACCCTCCATCCTTGCAAACTGCAACCTATTGACACCCTTTCATACTGAGATTTTTATCTAAACTTTCTATCATAAATCTCCCCAGAAGAACCACTCAATGCAGTGGAGGTCTTTGGCTCCTTTGATATTTCAAGGAAATAAGTATAATACTTGAGTTGTCCATCTGACATCTTAACATTAAAAAAAAAATTCATGCTGTTTTTTAATTCATGCAATTTCTGGAAATCTCTCTCTCTCTCCTTGATGTACCATGCCCTTTACCTTATGCCCCTTTCCCCACTGAATCACTCCTGTAATACAGAAGATTATAGGATATTATGACCTTGTATGACAATGTATACCCTCTCCTGCCCTAATAATCTTTGGAAGAAGGTATATTTTGTTATTTGTTTTCTAGGGTCATAAAGTTTTTTTGTATTATGCAGACCTTGACTTCCTTTGCTACATTTCTGTCCCACTCTCTGTTCTAGTCAGACTGGGGTCATGGATTGTATCTTTTGTACCATTTCTCAAATGATCATTGATAATATTCGGACAACCACACTACATTTTCCTATTACATTTTGGGTTGTCTGCAATTATGTTTCTTCTAAATCATGGTGTTCCATGATTTGTAGCCATATAGTTTCACTGGGAGAATACTATTATTAAAATGCTTAGCTCTTATAATGTTGAACAGCTTGGGGGTCATTGAACTTTCCAAGTGTGATTTAGCATAATTTTATTTGATTTGGGATTTTGCTCACTGTCCATCTATAATACCTGTCTTAGATAAATATATTGATAGACTTTTCCACTGGGGTGTTAGACCAACTGCTTGAAATAATTTGGCCTCTATGTATTCTTTATCCATTTTGCTTTTCTTCATGTGAATGGCCAGACCAATCTATTTTGAAAATGCCACTACAGATCCCCCTGAAGGCCATCTGTTGTTACAGACTCTCAATAAAATCAGCACAATGTCATTTGCAAACATGAATAAAAGAGAGACAGTAACAGTGGCAGTCTGTCTTCAAAGCTGGTTATGAGATCCTGGGCACTCAGTACTCCAGGTACCTCTTCTGAGACTTTAAATTGCACAGAATTTCCTACACTACTGGGATCATAGGTCTAGTCCCTATCCTATATGTCCAGCATTATGTATTAGTTCTCAGCATGAAAGGCTGTCAATAGTTTGCTATTTTCAAGAGTGGAGAGGGAAAATGCATGTCAATGATGGATGCACTGAATAATAACATAATTCTATACTTAAAAAGTTTACATTCTAACAGAAAGAGGCAATGCATGTTACATATTGGAGAGAAAAGATTTTTGGTTGGGTGGAACTTAAGGCATTTGATTGACATGTTCTTTCCAGAAGCAATCAGTTTAATTTTTGCCAATGTTATGTGATGAAATGAACAAAAATGGTAGAATATAGCTCGGATAAAGTCTAATCAGAAGCTGAACAGGAGTTTAGGGACAGTGTAGCAGCAGCTGCCAGTGCAATATGGCAGGAAGATAGCCAGAGTGCAGAATGATTGGGAATCTGGAGATGGCTAGATACAGCAACATCATTATAAATCCTCTCTTGCAGGGGAAATCTCTTTTCTTTTTAGACTCAATGTAGAACATCCTCTACCACATTAGTAAAAACTCATAAAATATATCTTGAAAGTGGGATGAATCGTCCTTACCCTGCTGACCTTACAAGGGGATTATGAGAGTTTAATGAAGAGCTTTAAATTAGTGTTGTAAAGAAACATCACATTTATTAGGATATGTATATATTTAGATACTAGGCCTCCTTATTTTGCCCAGGCTGGAAGCACTAATAGCCCACTCTTAGACCAATTCCACTACTGACCAGCAGGGAATCTCAACCAGTTCCACTCTTCTTAGGTGGCCTGGTACTTCCCCATCCCCGAAGGCTATTTTGGTGCCTAATTTAATATGGACACCCAATTGGCTTTAACCTTACTGTATCTGAAAGCTCCTGAACTCAAGGGCAGATCATATATTTAATCTGGGTTTACACCAAAAATGTAGAATAGATTCTTTTTTTTTTCATCTTTGACTAGAGCATACTCTTTGAAGAGCTTTAAAACTCATATGGAAGATAAATGCTTTTTAGAACTAGGTCTGATTTTTTATTTATTTATTTTTTTTTTATGAAGGCCAACAGACAATAATGTTTCTAGTCCACTCTTTAGATGAGCTTCAGCTTATAGTGCAACTATGGACTAATAGGACTCCAGAAATAGTAATATGAAGAGAGACATGTTACTGGGGATGGGGACAAGGATATGGGAGGGACTTAATCTGGAGCCTGGATGTCCCAAATACCTCTTGTGTTGGGGAGTACATAAAATTGTTATCTAGTCCTTCTACCAGTGATTCTATGGGACCATGGGCGTCATCTGTTAAATGAGACAAGAATCTCTATTCCACCTACCTTAAGGAGACTTTTTAAAGATCAAATGAATAACAGATAAGTATTTTCTTTTAAATTTGTTTTCTATATTATTTGCATCCACTTGGGGAATTTTTCTAAACTCTGGGTTTTCTATTGCCAGTTTGCAATCCTACAACTTCCACAAGATGGCACTGTGGGCTCTATATAATTTTCAACAAGCAGTGTCAAAAATTATTAAGGTCTTTTCATGTTTCTTTCATAGTGGACTACTGGGATTAGTTCAAGGCTTGCCTATAGACTAGCAGGAAACTCCTGCTGAAATGCTTCCTAAACATTGTGAGGATTTAAGAGTAAGATTTAGGACCACCAAAATAGGAACTGACCAATTCTAGACCCGCATGAAGCCAGTATAAGCCTAGGGCAATAGTGGTTGCCAGGGCTCGAATTGTCTGTTTGCGGTTTCCTTCTATGAGACTGTGGTGGGCTCATGTAATAGAGACACCTGAAGCGAGAAGGATAGCTGTGTTTAATAATGGTACTTAAATAATACCGCGTCAGGGAAAAGTCAGAGCTGGTTTTTTTTTTAAAAAAAAAAAAGAAAGAAAGAAAGAAAGAAAGAAAGAAAAGAAAAGGAAAGAAAGAAAGAAAGAAAGAAAGAAAGAAAGAAAGAAAGAAAGAAAGAAAGAAAGAAAGAAAGAAAGAAAGAAAGAAAGAAAGAAAGAAAGAAAGAAAGAAAGAAAGAAAAGAAAGAAAAGAAAAAAAAGAAAGAAAACCTCAAGGAACATAGATTTAGTCAGTTAAGAATACTGATCCCAAACTTTATATTTTGCTGGCTCATCTGGGTTTGGTCTGAATAAGCTAATACTTAGAAATCAACAACAGCAACAAAATGGAGGGTTCTCTTCCTAAGCTTTGCTGATGCCCCCTTTTTCCACCACAATAATTCCCTCCCCATCTGTGACTCCCCAAACCATTCCTTGTAGCAAACAAACAAACAATGAAGCAAACTAATTGACATAGCTATTTTTTCCAACATTGTATGCAATATCCCATCTCTTATCTCTCTTTTTATCATCTATTCCTGGAACTGAGATTGTTGTTACAATTTATCACAGTTCAGATACTTGGGACAATATTAACTTATTCATTCCCTTCAAAAAATCAGAAGAGTGCTGTAGAAGGAAGGGAAAAAAACATTAAAATAGAGCATTGAGAAGCAGCTTTATAATTGGATTGCTTTTTGGGGGGGACCCAAGTCTGGGTCCTAATTCCTTTTTTGAGGGGGGTAACACTGACATCATCAAGTAATGTAAGACAAGGGAGAACGTTGCAAAGTGTGTGATTCTGTAGGTAGGGAGCATCCACTGTTCACGGGAATGGTGGAGGATGAATTACATATCCCTTCCATTCCCATATAGATAATAGAAATGCAGGGGATGTTTAGCTTGAAAGAGAAGAGTTAGACGGGACATAATTGATTGTTCTCTTCAAATACCTCAGTGATTTTAATTTATATAGTGTTTTAATATGTGCAAAGAGCTTCTAGATAATTCTGTGATTTGATAATATTAAATATCTATTAAATGCAGCTTGGTGTTCCTACTAGTTTCTGACCACAAAGAGCTTGTAGTCCAATATACAGAATAGAGCAATATAAAAATAACTATAAATTAGAGAATAAGGGGAGGTCAAACTAAAAAATTGTGCAAGAAAAGAATCACTTCTATTGGAGGTGGGGACAAAACTAGGAAAGACATCATAGAGGTGGCTTCTTATGAACCTTAAAGGAAGGTAATGATGCTAGTAGAGATGGGAAGCAGAGGCCATTCCAGGCAAGGGGAACAACATATGCAAGGACAGTGAAGGGAGGAGGGACAGTGAATGGTTTGATTTTGCTAGAGCATAAAGTCTAAGAAATATTACTAACAAAATAGATGGCATTTTTATAATGCTCTGAGATTTCCAAATCACTTTACGTGTTACTTAATTTTAGTGTCACAATCCTGGGCTAACTACTACTACTACTACTAGGGAAGGCCCTATTCTTCCCTAGTTATCTCAGATCCTCTTAGACTTATTTTACAGATGAGAAAAATGAGGCTCAGAGTTTTGACTTGCCCATAGTTACATAACAAGTTAATAGAAGTGCTGGAATAATAGTGAACTGAAATTCATATAGTATTTTAAGGTTTGCAAATCAAGGGACTTAAAGAGTCTTCCAGCTTCCCAAGGCATTATTCTTCTTTCATCTTTTGCCATTCTCAAGAGGCTGGGCAGTTTTACAACTAATAAAATCTTGAAATGAGAATCTGACACTCTTGGGTACCATGACAAAATTCACTTTATGAGTAACAACAAACTATCTTCTAGTTATAATTTGTTCAAGCTCTAATCTAAGACTTTATTTTACACAGAAGAAACAGCTCCAGAGAGAGGAAGGAACTTGTCATAAGTTAGTGATAGGAGGATGAGAATTCAGGTTTCTGAATTCTCAGATGGGTGCACTCTCTACTACTCAAGAGTGATTATCAGTTTGTTACCTGGAGAAAAACAAACTGATGTTTTCTTACCTCACAGGGGTATCAAAGTGATCAGATGTGTCAAATGCACAGCCTACAACATTCCCAAGTATAACCTGAGCAAGTATATAAATTCCTATCTTTTAAAAATGTATTTATGAATTAATATTAATCTTAAAAAATATACCAACTGTGTGCTTTTTTAAGTCAAATGTGGCCTGCAGGGATCTTTCTGTTCAAGTTAGTGGTCCTGGTCCTATTTAGCAGAATACTGTCACTATACATGTTATGTATATACACAAAAATGAGATGTTCCAGAAATTTTAATAATGTATTTTTAAAGTTTCTTTCAAGACTCTAGAACTTAAAGTAGTAGTACTCAATGACACTGTCAATAATCCAATAAATTCTTACTGCTAATTGTTAAGCATATAAAAACAAAATAAACTTCTGTAATGGGCCAGAACTCTGAAACTTTATCCCTGGCTGCTCTCTCTGCTGAAACGAAGGCTGGTTCAAAGACCTCCAGAAAACCAACCAGAACACTACAAAGTTCACTCTATCCTAGTGATGGTTAAGAAATTAACATATAAGCAGATCAATCTTATTACTTAAGAGAATTTTTTTTTTAAATCTTGATCTTAAAAATCTTTGATTAGCAAAATAAGCCAATTTTTTTTCTTAAGTAACCTTGAATGAAGGGGGCTAGGCTTTATATCTAGATGGTAAATAAAATGTCATGATTTATGATCAAAATGGGCTAGGCACATAATATGATTGCTGTTTATAATCTGAAAATTACATCTGGGTACAAATGACAGAATAGGCATGCAACCCTGGGCAATCAATGTTTCTTCATTTGTAAAATAAACCATGAAGATGCCAAGCAAGTATTTTACTATAAAATGCTATAGAAATTAGTACTATTATTGCTTACAACTATCCTGTAAGACAGTACAGGTAGGATCCTAATCCTCATTTTATAGATGGGGAAATTGTGGCTCAGGTGATTCCAAGTGATTTGTCAACGGTCACTCAGTAGGTAGCAGATCTAGAATTAGAAGAGTAGGAGTGCTTGTCATTTCTAGTGCATTCACAAATCACCCACCCTACAACAATGAACAAAACAAACCAACACATTGGCCAAGTTTAACAATACATGCCTCATTCTGCTTGCATGGCTTACCACCTTGCTACAGAGAGAAGGAATACCTAATTTTCATTGTTCTGATTACTTTATCAATCTATGCAAAATTTCCCAAGCTTCTTTGAATTCTTCCTGGCATTTTAGATGCAATAATATCCTATTATATTAATATACTACAATTTGTTTGGTCATTTTCTAATTGATGGCCACTTGTTTCTGATTTTTTTGTTACCACAAAAAGTATTGTTCCAGGTATTTTTATATATACATGACCTTTCTCTTTCTGTGATCTCTTTGTGGAAATAGCCCAGTACAATCACTGGGGAAAATGGTATGTATAATTTAGTGACTTTTCTAGCATAATTATAAATTGCTTTATATAATAGCTAGATCCAGTGGCCTTTCTACTACATCACATATCTACTACCAAATTCATCTAAACTTTGAACATATTTTCTCATTGTCATCTTGAATCAAAATACTTTGTAGTCTTAAAATTTATTAAAGCTGAATGCTTTAGCATATTAACACACTGCAATTCACATTTTGTTCATCTTTTCTTAACAGATTATCCTTATATGAAGTTCTTCCTGTTTCCTTCAAGGCCTAAGTCAAGTACCACTTCTTGGTTGAAGGCTTTCCTAGCTTTCTTCTCTCACTTTGAAGTGATTTGTCCTTTTCCAAATTTCTGAGTATTTTGCCTTCTCTTTGCACTTATCTCACTTTCCCTTACATCATTTATTTGTATAGAAATCATTTTCCCTTATTAGATTGCAGGTTCTTTAAGAGCAGGAATTGATGCCATTTTTGGATGGGTGGGGGACTGTTTTTTAATACAACTGCCTTACATGTAGTAGAAAGCATGTTTTGTTAAGAGTATTGAGATTTGGATTAAAATTCTTCCTCAGCTACTGTGTAACTATGGGTACAAAATATTCATATTACTTACCTCCCAGGGTTCTTATGAGGAAGGTGCTTCACAAATAAAACTATCACTGGGAGTTTTTATTAAAAGTCTGTTGAATGAGAGAACTCAGAGACAATGTTTCATGCTTGGGTTTGTATACAATGTCTTGTACATTGTAGATGCTTTTAACAAATGCTTCCTGAATTGAAACTGAGTCATCCCACTTGTTTTCCTCCCAATGTCCTTTTACAACATTCTTTACATTCTCATTTTGTCCAAATCTAGCCAAGACTACAGGACCAAAGAAGTCCTACTTATACAGCTGGCACTTGATAGTTTTCAAAGTGCTTTTCTCACAACCATCCTGTAAAGTGAGAAGTTTTTCCAAACATTTTTTCCATTTTATAGAGAAGGAAACTGATCCAGGGTTATACAACTAGGAAGTTTCAAAGTTGGGACTTGAATCTAGTATCTTCTAACTTCAAGATTAGGACTTTTTTCCTGGTTTTTAAAATGATGCATGCATCTTTGAAAGTTTGCAAAGTGAATAAGCAGAGATTGAAATTTAAATCCTAGCCCTAGGCAAAATTTCAAAATTTAGGCTTTCCCTTCCTCATTTTAAGGAATCTTTGGGAAGAGATGCTTGAGTCTTAGAAGTATAACAGAAAAGACATTAGGATAAAAAGCACTAATTCTCCCCAGTGATATAGTTAAGAATATAATCTAAGGATGGTGCTGAAATAGGTCAGCATGTAGAAAAATTCTTGTGTCTTAAAAACACCTGAGACTTTTTGTATGGGAAAAAAAAAAAAACAGCTTGCAAGAGAACTTATGTATTTGAAAAAAAATTTATTTCCAATTACATACAAAAACAATTTTAACATTTTTTAAAAATCGAGTGCCAAATTCTCTTCCTTCTCCTTTACCTGAGGGGGCAATTTGACATAGGTTACACATGTGCAATCATGCAAAACATCTCCATATTAATGTCATGTCAAAGAAAACACGTTTCCCCTCACCCCCCCAAAATAAAAAAAAATTATATCAATCTGCATCTGGGCTTCTTCAGTTCTCTGGAGGTAGACAGCATTTTTCATCATATGTCCTTCAGAACTGTCTTGGATCGCTTTGAGGCTGACAATAGTTAAGCTTTTCATAGTTAAATCATGCAACGTTATCTTTTAAAATGTTCTCCTTAGTTCTGCTCACTTCATTTTGCATTAGTCCATTTAGTCTTTCCAGGTTTTTCTGAAAGCATCTTGCTCATAATTTCTTATAATAGTATTCCATCACTAAAAATTAGATACTACTTCAACCATTCCCCAAGTGATGGGCATTGCTTTAATTTCCAATTCTTTGCCATCAGAAAAAGAGCTGCTATATTTTTGTACATATAGGTCCTTTCCTTTTCCTTAAAAAAAAAAATCTTTTTGGAACATAGAACTAGTAGTGGCATTGTTTGGCCAACAGGAATGCAGTTTTTTTTTTTTTCTTAAACCTTTTAGGGATAGTTCCAAATTGCTTTCCACAATGGAAAATCTTACTAAAATACCAGATTATTATAGCTATTACTAAGTGTGTAGGAAAATGTACTCAATTTCAGTGCTCTACCATTGTCTTAGCCAGTACCAGGCTTTTTAATATAGTTTGGATCTGGAACTGCTAAGCTATCTTCAATTTTTAAAAAATCCCTTGATATTTTTGACCTTTTTAATGAATTGGGTTTTTTCCCCTCTAGCTTTATAGTTTTTGGTAATTTAATTAATAGGCACTGATTGAATAAATTAATTTAGGTATTCTTGTCATTTTTATCACATTGGCCTGCCCTGCCCATGAAAAGTAATTTTTCCCAATTGTTCAGATCTGACTTTGTTTTGTAATTGTGCTCCTATAATTCCTAGATCTGTCTTGACAGTAGACACTCAAGCATATAGTCTAGTTATTTTAAATGGAATTTTTCTGTCTTGCTGCTAGTCTTTGTTAGTAATATAAAGACATGCTGATTATCTATGTGCGTTTATTTTATATCCTGCAACTTTGTTAAAATTATTTTAACTTCTTTCAGTTGTAAGATTCTTCAAGTATACCATTATATCACCTACAAAAGGTTAGTTTTATTTCCTCACTGCCTAGTTTCTTCAATTTCTTTTATCGTTACAGCCAGCATTTTAAGTACAATACTTACACATACTACCTCAATTCAAATTCTCATCATTTTTCATTTGCATTACTACTAGTCTTCTAATTGGTTATCTTCCTTGTTTCATGTCTCTTCTTGTTCCAGGCTATTCTCCATTAATTTTTAATAGCATTTTATTTTTCCCAATACATGCAAATATAGTTTTCAACATTCACCTTTGTAAAATCTTGTGTTCCCAATTTTTTTCCCTTTCTTTCTCCTCCCTAAGATAGCTATGTGATACAGGTTAAACATGTCCATCTTCTAAACACATTTTTAATATTTGTCATGCTACTCAAGAAAAATCAAACATAAAGGGAAAAAACACAAGAAAACATACAAGGAAACAAATAAAACCAAAAAAAGGTGAAAATACTATGCTTTGATACACAATCATCATAGTTCTGTCTCTGGATGCAGATACCACTTTCCATCACAAGTCTTTTGGAACTGCCTTGAATCACCTCATTATTTAAAGGAGCCAAGTCCATTATAGTTGATCATCACATAATCTTGTTACTGTGTACAATGTTCTCTTGGTTCTGTTCACTTTACTTAGAATCAGTACATATCTTTCTAGGCTTTTCTGAAATCAGCCTGCTCTTCATTTATTAAGAACAATTAATATTCTATTATATTCATATACCATAACTTATTTAATAATTCCGCCACTGATGAATATTTACTTAACTTCCAATTTCTTATCACTACAAAGAGTTGTTACATTTTTGTATTTGTGGGACCTTTCCCTTCTTTTATGATCTCTTTGAGATACAGACTCAGTAATGACACAGCTGGATCAAAGGGTATACAGAGTTTTATAGCCTTTTGGACACTAGTTCCAAATTGTTCTCCATAATGGTTGGATCACATCACAACTCCAACAACAATGCATTAATACTTACCATTTTAAGGAAATTTCCCACTTAAGCTTTCTATTTTGTCAAAAGCTTTTTCTGCATCTATTGACTCATGCTTTTTGTTGGTTTTGTTAATATCAATTATGCTGATAGTTTTCCTAATATTGAATCAGTTCGGAAATCCTAGTATTAAGTCCTACCTGGTCACAGTGTGTGATCTTTGTAGTATCTCCTTGCTTGCTAGTATTTTCTTTAAAATTTTTGCAACAATATTAGGGAAACAGGTTTATAGTTTATAGTTTTCTGTTTTCATTTTTCCTGGTTTGTGGGTCAGCATCACAATTGTGTTATGAAGGAAATTTGGCAAAATTCCTCTGTCTATTTTTCCAAAAATATGTAATATTTTAATTAAATATTTAGTGGAATTTAATTGTAGATCCATCTTGGTCCTAAGTATTTTTTCTTAAAATTCTTCTGATAACTTGTTCAATTTCTTTTTCTATGATGGGGTTATTTAAGTATTCTATTGTCTCTTTAACCTGGGCAAATTATATTTTTGTAAATATTCATCTATTTCACTTAGATTGTCAGATTTCTTAGCATATAAGTTCCTAATAAGTGCTTTAATTTTATCTTCATTTGTGCTAAGTTCACCCTTTACATTTCTGATGCTGGCAAGAGTGCTTCAAATGAACTGAGTCAGTACAAGAGGCAGTTTTTGGGCTCCTATTTGAGTCACAGTCAAGAAGGTAGGGGGAGCTGTGTATAATTATTTGATGGCCACTTCCCAGTATAATGACCAGAATAGGCTTAAAATGGAGGCCAGGAAAATTTTGCCAGAGCGGATTAGAGCTATGAGAATGTAAATTTCTCTCATTTACCATGAAAATCATTCAAAAACTATTGAATACAAGTATATAACAATTCTCAAGGGACTTCTGAGGTCTACCAAAGAGAGAGATCTAATGTGGAAGCAAATCATCAGATCTTTGTCAACAACA
This sequence comes from Sarcophilus harrisii, assembly GCF_902635505.1. NCBI lineage: Eukaryota > Metazoa > Chordata > Mammalia > Dasyuromorphia > Dasyuridae > Sarcophilus > Sarcophilus harrisii. Next base: position 657,277,428 of record NC_045426.1, read on the forward strand.
GCAGCCGGGAGTTATAGAAAAATATTGCTCATCTAAATATCTAATTTAACTTTTGCGTCTTTTTAACAACTTTGACAAATCTGTAGATGGCAAGTAAATTACTTACCTCTAAGTCAGGCAGGCTGAATTTAGAGATCCAAATTAGTCAATTCTAAATTATCTATGTCAAGAAGTTCATATTTTTTGATTTTTCAATTCACTGGGGCAAGTCTGATATAGTGGCAAAAACCATGGATTTGGCATCAAATGACCTTAGATTGAGCTGTATTTTTTCAGCTATGGAACATTTATTATTGGCCAGGTACTGTGCTAGGACCTCAGGAAAACAAGAAAATCTAAGTCCCTATATTCATGGATGTCACATTCTATTGGGAGTAGGGAGGACATACAGGTAAAAAATACAAGATCTATACAAATTAATTTGGGGGTGGGACTGAAGATACTAGCAACGGGGGAATAAGGATAGATTTGTACTACCTGTGTGACCAAAGTGACTAAATCACTTTGCTTTTCTGATCCTTGTTTTTCTCATCTGTGAAGAGAGCTAGGCTAAAGGATCTTTTAAACCCATGTTAACTCTATTATTTCTTACTCCCTATGTCCCAATGCTAGCTTAATGCTATGGGGTCTGAAGATAACTGAAAAGGCAAGATATATAGAAGAGGCTAAATAAATCCCACATGTGAAAAATGACTGTTATAGGCAATAAAACATTAGATCTAATCTGGGGGGTTCTTAATCTGAGATTCGAGGGCAAATATAAAAAGATACACGAATTTGGATAGGAAAAAAATTACATTTCAATATAACTGGTTTCATGATGTAATATGCAGTTCATTTTGTGCATTAAAATGCTATTCTGAGAAATCCCTGGGCTTCACTGCACTGAAAGGTTCCCTAACATATAAAAAGTTAAGAATCCCTAAAATAAAATTTCATTTCATAGATGAGAAAATACCCCTAAAGAAAGAATTGATATGTCAGAGTTTACAGTGAATTAGAAACAATAGCTCAAGCTTTTCTGTCCATTACTCCAATACTCTTCTCCCCATTTCAAAGTAGGTGTAGAGGGGAAAAAAGACTTCTCTGGACCATAAAAGATGAATTCTCTTTCTTTAAAATGACCTTTTTTACATTTAACCTTTTCTGGGAATGTCATTCTTAGAACAAACTTATAGATAGCATACTTATTTTATAGACAAGGAAACAAACTCTTCGTGATCATATCTTGGTTTTGGCTTTTGAAGAAACAATTATTGCTAAGTAGTGCTTGGGCCTTGTACTGGGGTCATATTCTATTATCTTCTTACTCTAGCCACTACTTATACCTGTAATATCTAATAAATCTAATTTTACTCTTCAATATCACTTTAGGGTAATTTAATATTTAAGATTATCCTAGAAAGCAAAAAAAAAACAAAAAACAAAAAAAAAAAAAAAACCCAAACAAACAAACAAAACAAACCTCAAAAACTATTTGTGTGAATATCTAGACTTCTGGTGGCTTTTAAGATTTTGAGTTATTTTAGATTTCAGAGTCTTAAAAAACCCCTGACAAATCATCACCCTTTTCCTTTGTGATCCAGAGTCATCTGAACAATTGGCATAAGTTTCAGTGAATTACTAAAATGCATCTGAAAGACTCAAATTGTTTTGGAAAACCAAATTATGCTTCAAAATAATGTGAGGGTAAAAAATATGATGGTGAAGAGGTTTTAACCCTAGGGAGGAAGTCAAACCTGGGTGAATGTTTTGCACACCTGAACGCCACTCTTACTTAGGGACTTTATATTGCTTTCTGTCTAAAAATTGCATGCAACCTTTCTATATTGATACTGGGTTGGTGTACTCCACCCCACTTCCCCTAGAAGTACAATTTCCTATAGAATCCAAGGTCACAAAAGCAACATGAGGTCTCCTCTTCTGGCCTGCACTCCCCCACCCCCATTCTCTCTGACACCACTGAGGCCCCTCCTCCACTGCTGTCAGTAAAGGCTTGTTGGCTCTGTTCCCATTTCCCTATTTGGATATGAATGTCACTTAGCCAGTTTGCCCAGATGTGTTCCCAGACCCGGGAAGGGGCACGCCTTGATGCAAGATGTAATCATTACTCACATGGAAAGGAAAAAACATCCCTACATAGGGCACAGATCCTTCTTTTCCTTCTTCATGCCAGAAGTCTGATTCCCATCATCCATCTTGGCACTGTGCTGGTCCTAGAGCGAGAGTCTATTCTTTACCAGATGACATCTGATTCAGATTCTCCCAGAATTCACCTGACCAGATGGGAGGCTTTGTTCATCCTGAATGCTAGTGATTTTTCTACCATGCTTAAGATCTGAGATGTGTTGGGAGGGAGGGGGAGTGGGTGGAGGGCACCTTCTTGACTATTATTTAGTTTAATCCTTCTGCTTTTACAAATTAAGTGTTTTTAGGAAATCAAAGAAATCATGTCCAGTGCTTAGCTCCTAAAAGAAGTTGAAATGTCATTGATCCAATGATACTTCAAGTCTGAACAATTTATTCTTCACTCAAAAACTTTCAGAGGCTCTCCATTATTTATAGTCCAGATTCCTGAACTTACTCACAACTCCATATATGTCTTATAGCTAAATTAGGGGAGGTTTTTTTTTTGTTTGTTTTTTTGCAAAATTATAATTATCAGCAAATGTTTTATTTGTATATCTCATATATCTATATACTTGGCTCATATAAAATTTTCTCAAGTGAAAAGGGGTTGAAAGTGGAAAAAGTTTAAGAAGCTCTGATATATAAATATTTATTTATAGGATAAAAACCAAACTCAACCTTGCATCTAAAACCTTCTACAATCTAATTAAAACCTTCCTTTGTTTTTAATATTCTCTTCACATACTCTATATATTCTACCTTTCTCTAATCTGACCCTGCTTTCTCTTTCTCCCCTCTATTTGTTCATCAACCTTCCATGATTGAATTGGACTATACTTTTCCCATCCCCTCATTTTTGCCTGATAAATCCTTTCTATTCCTTCAAGACTCAATAAATCCTTTCTATTCTTTCAAGACTCAAGTCTGGCTTCCTAAAGCAATTCTTAATTTCTCCTAGGTAGAAGCATATAGCAGGTACTTGTTTGTTCATCTGAATGACAGTTCTAGGAAACATTCGGAAAATGCAAAAAGAAACTTTGACAAGCTCAGTCCCTATTCCATAAGCTCCATTATATTAAGTTTGGTTTGTGTTACTTTTGTTTAAGATGTCCTTCCTCTACAACCAGGGCTTTTCACCCTCTTCCATAGTCTTAGATTGGGGAAGGGGGAGGATGAGAGAGAAAGGGACAACTCTGTTGGAGGTAGATAAGTACTTCTGTTTACAGACAGACATCTGCAGTTGGCTGAGTTACTCCAAAGAGTTTTTAGATTTTAAATACAGTTCTTATTTTCATGAGGACACAAAGATACATTTAGTGAACTGTCACCTTTTCCCAATGCTGAGGCAAAAGTTGAGAATCATGTAACTTCAGGCAGAAAGAACCTTAGAGTTAGAAAAGATCTTAAAAAACCATCTATTTGGAGCAGGACCAGGAGATCATTATATACTTCAACAACAATACTAGATGACCAGTTCTGATGGATCAGGCCATCCTCAGCAACGAGATCAACCAAATCATTTCTAATGGAGCAGTAATGAACTGAACTAGCTATACCCAGAAAAAGAACTCTGGGAGATGACTAAAAACCATTACATTGAATTCCCAATCCCTATATTTATGCACACCTGCATCTTTGATTTCCTTCACAAGCTAATTGTACAATAATTCAGAGTCTGATTCTTTTTGTACAGCAAAATAATGTTTTGGTCATGTATACTTATTGTGTATCTAATTTATATTTTAATATATTTAACATCTACTGGTCATCCTGCCATTTAGGGGAGGGGGTAAGAGGTGAAAAATTGGAACAAGAGGTTTGGCAATTGTTAATGCTGTAAAGTTACCCATACATATATCCTGTAAATAAAAGGCTATTTAAAAAAAAAAAAAAAACAAAACATCTATTTGGTCCAGCACCACTAAACTAAGTCTCAGAGAAGGGAAGGGAATCTTCTCAGAATTTGAAGCTGTAAGTGCTGGAGAGAGTAAGGGGACAACCAGAAACCAAGAATCCTATCAGCCCATGCTTCTTTTCACTACATCTACATCTTTCAACCATATGTCTCTTTTGGAGAGAGTTTCCATATGGGTCACTTCGGCTTTCTAGGTGTTCACAATCATAGGAGCACAACAACAAAAAGGAATCTAAAAATACTCTTCCTCCCCATTTTGCAAATGACAAAATGAGCCAAGACTAAAGCTTAAATTATTAGCACAAGGTCAAAAAGGAACTAGGAAAACCAGGATTCAAACTCGGGAGCTCTGACTTCAAATCCCGTGCTCTTTCTGCTACTCTTGGGTTGTTTCTCATAAAGGAATTATCTTTTAAAGCAAGAAAAGGAAAAAAAAAATGCTTCTCTATATATCATTATGCGTAAACTTCCAACTGCCTGACTCCAAGAGCCCCTTACAGTAAGTGGTCTTCCGCTGGCTCTCCTTTTCCTCAAATCAACTAAAAAAAAAAACCAGTAGGTGCCAATTTAGCATATAAAACCCTGTGCTGCACACTGAAAAAGATACCAAGTTTGGCCAAATGCCAGCAGAGGAAGATTATTAGAGTGGGATGGCGCCCTAGGAGATCATCTAATCCATCCTCTTTAGTTTACAGATGAGGAAACTGAGGGCCCTGCTTTCCCCTAGGGAGAGCCGTTTGTCCAAGGTCAGCAGCTAGTGCGCAGCATGGATAGGACATTGAAAACACAGAATTCTAAGCTATCCCCACTCTCTTAACACTATGCATTTTTTAACTTTTTTTTTCCTGATGGGAGAGAAAAGAGGATTTGGCGTGATAAGGGGGCTGGCCAGGAGAGCTCAAGCTGTAAAGGGCAGTGGGAATAAGCTGTTTAGTGGGGAGAACGGACACCGTGACCGCGCGTGGGGGGAGGCCCCTGAGAATGGGGAGGTGACCTGGCCGCCAGGGGACCAGGCTGGGGAACCTGGGAGGACAAGACCCCGGCTGGGGAGGGAGCAAGGGAGCTATCTCGACCCGAGGGTCCCGTGCGGATAAAGAACTGGACAGAAGCGGATGAACTCGGAACATGCCCCAGGGGTCGGGCAGGAGTCTCGAGATCTTCCAGGCCTAGGACTGTGGAGAGGCCAAGGCCGCCGGCTTCCCTGGTGGCCCTCCCCAACCCCGGCAGCCTGGCTCGGCCCAGCCGGCGCCAACCACCACCCCGCGCGCGCGCCCCGCCCCCACCCTCCGGCGCCGCCCGCCCCTCCCCCCACACCCACCCGCGCGGCTCCCAGTCCACACCGCTCTCGCCTCCTCCGGGTGCATTGTGGGTGGGGCGCCCCTGCTGAGCACTGTAGGGAACCCCCTTTGCCCCGGCCGCCCGGCCGCCCTCAAGGGTCGAAGGGAGCTCAGCCTCGGAGATTGACGCTATATTCTTGGCTCCGCCCCCTTCTGCGACCGAAATCTCGTATCCGCACAGCGTCGACTGGGTAGGCATTCTCTTCTGACTGACGATTGGTTCAATTGCTTGTCTGTCACGCGTCGGGCTTGCCGGCTCTCGCCCCTTGGGCCTTCATGGCCGCTGGCGCGATCAGTCGGGCCAGTCGGGCTCGTTTCTCATTGGCCATTACATACTGTCCATCTTGGGTAGGTTCCGCACCCTTTGGGCGTAGGTCTCGTCAACTAGGCAAAAACCTCATTCTCATTGGTCGCTTGCCTTGCCATTCAGGCAGTCGTACTGAAACCCGGAAGTGTGGGAGGTGAAATCTGCCTAGCAACCGGGGAAGCCGGGCTGGAAAGCGGGTAATTTCAGTCTGAGGAGAAACCCGGAGTCCCGCGGAGGTGCCAGCTTCAAACCTCGCTCCCCTCCCCCCCCCACTTGCCTTCCGCCCGTCGCCTCTACAGCTCTGTTTCCAGTCGCGAACGTTCCCCCCTAGGGACGGTCACCTTTACCGCGCTCTTTCGTCTCTCCTCTTCCCCCCCACCCCCGTTCCGTCCCTCAGCACCCCTCAGCCTTACTGTCCGGAGCGCGCGCCCCCGCCGCGCGAGGGGGGGAGTGGTGGACGACACGGGGACGGCGGCGGCGCGCAGCGCGTGGCGTCCCCGAAGCGCGCCCCCGACTTCAGCCCCACACACCCCGCACGACACACGCTCCGTCCGCCGCTGCGGCCGCCACCTGAAAGAGCAGCCGGGACCGTCCCGCCCTCCCGGGTGCCCGCCCCAGGCCGCTGCTGCCCTTCGGAGCCGCGCCGGGGGCTCCGAGACAACTTTGGCTGGCCGGTGAGTGACTTGGCTTGTCTGCCCGTGGGGGGCCCGGGCGGAATTCCCGAGCTCTGAGCCTCCTGCCCGTTCCGGTCGCCCTGAGGGGCTGCGCTCGGGCCGGGCCGGGCCAAGGGGCGGGGGGAGGGGATGGCTCGGGCTGGGACGGGACTGGAGGCCTCCCATCCCCCCATTCCCCCGAGCCCCGACAACGTGCCCTAGCTCGCCCGCTCCCCTCCCCCCCTCCCGGCCGTGCCCCCCACGCCCTGTCCCCCGGGGCGCCGGGCCGGTCGGGCGGGGCGGGGCTGGGCGGGTCCTCGCCCCTCCCCTCCTCTCCCTGCCGAGGGGGAGGGGGAGCCCGGCGGTTTGTTGGGGCTGCCGGGCAGGTGCGTGGGGGTGGGGGTTAGAGGGCCTCCCCTTTCCTAGAGGATCGAGGTGCCCCCTCCCCCAGGCCTCGGCTCCCCCTCCTCTGAGGCGCTGGCTGCCTGCCCGCTGCCAGCCTCCTGTCCCCAGGAGTTCCAGCCTTTTAGGCCAGGGGTGCCGCGACAACTTTTGTTTTCTCTGCTGGACTCTGAGGCTCTTTCCAGGATGGAGTTTTAAAGCTCTCCCGGAAAGGCTGGGGAAAAGGTTTTCTCTCTTTGGGCAGAGAAACTCTTTTCCTTTGCAGCCACCTTAGTGTGAGGCATCTACTAGCTAAAGGACTGCGTGGCTAATCCTGTTTCTAAACCCTTGGCTGGCTGCGCTAGACCATTGTCTCTTCATTATCACATTGTTAAGCTACCAAATCGGCTGACCTCTGTAGTCCAAATCTACCCCCCCCCCCCCCCCCCGCCCTCCCAGTCCTTTGCGTGTTGGAAATCCTTTCTTACTCTTTAAAAGTGACACTCCTGGTCGAGCTCTTCCAGTTCCACATACACTTTTCTTCTCAGAAGCAATTCACTCCCTATTCCCCATCTCTTTGACAGCTCTCTCTCTTTGGGTAATGGGGGAAGGGGAGGGGATTCCTAATGTTTTCTTTACCAGCCAACCAGAACTATTGGCTCTCCAAGGTAGAAGGCTAGAGGATTCTATTGATTAGCAGTATCACTTTTTTGTAATTAACTTTCAGAGCCTCCCAAAAGGGGGAAGGGGTCTTTACATTGGTTTTACAAATTTGTATGTACTTTTTAAAAAGTGCCCACTCTGAATTCCAAGTTCAATCTAGGTGCTAATTTTATCAGGTTTGCTAAATGCAAAGTTTCTTCTGAACACAAGTAGATGAATGCTGGCTTTGAGAAATGGTCCAAAGGACAGGAATGAAGTCAATTTGAAATCCGAGTAGCTGTTGTAACCTCTTCCTCTCCACAGGCAAATGTGTCTGCTGGAACCTGTAGGGAAAAAGTTTTCCTTAAGAAAGATTCTGACATATACAGATTGAACTTTGTTTTCATTGTACTTATGGTAACTTCTGGCTCTAAACTAGGTGGACTATCAGTTCACTTTACTTCTTTGAGGACCACATGCCTCCTGTTAATTTTCATATAGGTTTTGCTTAATTTAAGTTCTTTGTGAGAGTTCTCAGCAGACTATAATTTGAGTTCTAAATCTGTCAGTAAGCTGCATGGACACAAGTTTCAACTCGAGTTATTTTCTTCTGTGTAAAAGTACCCTAAGTTACCTAGGATCTCTTGGTCTAGATTTAGTCAAGTTCAGGCAAGAGGCTGCATGCTAATTGCTTGCACTTTTACTGCCTCTTAATGGCCAATCTCAAATTGATACTACCTTGGAGGAAGATTTTTACCAGAAAATTCAGAAGGGAGAAACTTGGAGGAAAGCTTTAGAACCAATAGTGCCCATGTCAATAAAGAAAAGTTTCCTGAGAGGGGAGGGGAAAAAAAGAGGGGGACAACAAAGGAGATCAGAGTTCAGGCCTGGGCTTAAACTAGTAGGGCTTGATATGTTGCCAGGTCTAAATGTGCCCAAAGGGGAAAAAACTTTTTGGTATGTGTCTTGCAAAACCTATTGCCCTTCTGAATATTGAAGTAGTGCTTTTCTGTGTACTGATGCCAGATAGGCACATCTAGTGGGTGGCCTTTATTTGCACTTGTATGTCCTTTGTTTTTTCTTCCTATAAAGTAGGGATGATATGTTTTGTAAATATCTATGATATTGAGAAGTGTGAGTGCAGTTATTTTAATATTGCACTGCTATGGCTAAATTTTGGCAAAAGGGAAAATGGTATTTATCAGTATGAGGAGTGGTGGGAGATTTTACCTAATGTAAAATCCTAGTCCTAATTTGGGACTGCTTGAATAATAACTCTTTGGGAGCAGCTGTAATAGATAGTGGTCAACTCTCACACTGTAGAAATTTTTCATAAAGAATTAGATTTTAGGACCAAATATTGTGAGTAATGTACAAAAATATTTGATTCAACACAATAATAGTACTTTAAGAAGTTGAATTCATGGCTTCACACCACATGGGAGATTAGAATTCATATTGAATTTCTTAATTTAGGAAGGCTGGAGAAAGCTAATTCAGGTACTTAGGGTCTGTTTGATTATTAGTATATGACAAAGCCCAGGGGAATCCAAATCAAGGCTACTCTCAACTGTCTTTGAGTAGAGGCAGAAAATGTGCTGTTATTGATGACAAAGGAACTTTTCAAAACAAAATAATCTTGTCGATGCACCTTGTATGCATTTCCTAGATCTCCAATATTATATCCTTTTTTCCCCCTTCCACTTTGTAAAGTTGAAAATAATTTTTGTATGTTACAAATTTCTACCAGTCCTTTTAGAGGCAGAGTTACTTTTTTATGTAGGTAAGTTCTTATATGTAGATCAGTTCTTATAACATGAAAACTAAGATAAATTATCTTAAAGGAGTGATGCACTTTTGAGATTCATTGGTAGTGTTTCTTAGATTTTACTTTTGAGTTGTGCCAATACACCAAACATTCTTTACAGTACCTGACTGTGGACTGATAAACTGTTGATTTATAGTACCAAAATAGTTAGGGAAGTGGGAGAGTTCCTTCCTGTTGGATACAAAACTGGTAATGTTAAAATCCCTCAGGATCTAGATGATAAGAAATGAGCTGATCTTTTATAGAATTCTAAAGTAGCTACTGTTCATTTGGACAAACAGTACAAAAATGATTAGACATTTTCTTTCATTATGTTACCACTTTGAATATTGGTTTTCTTCCTGGCAACATGGTATAAAGGTTATAATTTATAGACTTTCAATCAGAAAGACCTATTTTCAAATCCTACCTCTGGAATAGTATCTGTAGGATTTTTGGGCAGGTTATTTATAGTCCCTGAATCTCAGTTTCCCCATCTGTAAAATGGAGATAATATCTCTTAATTACCTATTTTATAAGATTGTTGTGAGGTTATTAATGAAATCCTGTGGGTAAAATGAAGTGCAAACTTTAAGATTTTATATGTATATATATATATATACATATATGTGGGTTATTATTATCAAGTAACAACTTGACTTTTTTTCTCTGCTAAATCTGCCCTCTTTATGATTCACTAATTCATCAGACATTTATTAAGTACCCAATATGTGACAGACACTGTGCAGAGTGCTGGATCCTTGGCACAAAGGGAACAAACAGTTCCTATCCTTTAAGAACTTAAATTCGAGTAGGGGAAAAACTATATGTACATAAAAAATTAAATGTAATATGTGTGCCAACCAAATACTAAGGATACTAGGGATTGGGAAAAATCAGAATAAACTTCTCAGAGAATTTCACTTGAATTGAGCTTTGAAGAAAGCTAAGAATTTTTTAAGGTAAAAGTGAGGAGGCCAGATCCAGATATAGGAGACAGCTTGAGTAAAGGCAATACAGTAAAAATTGGCAGAACAAAAAAAAGAGTATTTTGGCTGGAATATAGGGTGGGTGAGGTGATGTATTTAAAGCCTGGAAAAGTTAGCCTGGACTCAGATCTTTATAAGCTAGGCAGAATACTATTTTTTCATCTTATAGGCAAGAGGAAGCCCTTGGAGCTTATTGAGGTGGTGAATGACATGGTTTGATCTATGCTTTTAGAAATATCACTTAGGCAACTGTGTGGAGGATGTGTGTGTAAGAGGAGAGACAAGTTAGTAAGGACAAGTAGAAAGCTAATTCAGTAGTCCAGATGAATGGTAATGAGAGCCTGTACTAGAGTAGTGGTCATATAATTATTAATTCATCATATGTTTATTAAACACTTGCTCTTTGTAAGGGCATTGTACTGGACATTGTAAGAAGATAAAACAATTAAATAAATACACATTCCTCCTTTGTGGAATTTATCCACAGGTAACTCTGGTAGTTAACCTACTACATTCCATATAGATCAAAATAGATAGGAAAGATTACCACTGTCTGGGAGAATTGGGGAAGGAGGCAGATAAATCCTATATTTCATTATCTTTTCTATGGGAGTTAAGATTGATCAAAAGGCAAACTATATTATCTCATATTAGAAGATTGTTTAGAGCAAGGGCCTTTTTAGTTTTTTTCTTTATATCCTCTGGATTTATAGTGCTTTTCATACAGTCAGTCCTTAACTGCTTTTTCACTCATTTATTCATTGCAAATATTCAGTCTAGATGCCTTTTAGTCCAGAATTTCTTGAAGATAGTAATATCTTTCAAATTCTTTAGCATGTCTTTAATGCCTCTTATGTTGAACAAAAACCTATATAGACATGTGAAAAGGTTTTTCATTTTCTGTTTGTAAATTTAGCAGATATGATATTAAGTCTAGGAACCTTTCATTATCCTGAAAGAAGTAGAAATAAATAAGTTGTAGTTGGTTTATTAGCTTATGTTGGCAAATTCTCATTAGTGTGGGAAGGAATGGTAAGTCTTAACTGTACAGTTGTAGAACCATCTTTGTAAGATTCTCTATGTGTCTCTATACATACATATAATTTTCATCTTATCTTTTTGATTGTTGGGGGAACTATATTCAGGGCTGACTAAAAGTCTTTAATTCGACCTAGTAATCAAATATGCCTTTTTAAAAGCTTGCTATGCATAGAAGGTTAAACTGGTTAAGAAACTGGGAAGGGGGTGAGGGAGGAAACTCCCCTTCTGCTCCCTTACTTTTTTTTTTTTAATTGAGGGATGCAGAAAGAGGAAGTTTCCCATTGTACCGAACCTATACCTTTAATTATCCTCGCTATTTGATGGCTTCTTTGTTCCTGCTTTGGTGCTGTGAAGTCTCCAAGTCTGCTGGTGGGATCTACTGTAAATTTGTGTTATTCGTTTTCAATTGGTCCCTCATTGACACATGCTTGTTGTTTCACTTTTCCTTGAGATAAATCCTTTTTTTTTTTTTTTTTTTAAAACTAAACATTTTTTCCATTAAGCATTTATTTTTTATTCTGTCCCATCTTTCCTTCTCTCCCCATTGGAGGAAAAAAGAGAAAAACATAACCTTTGTAACAAATATGTATTGTCAGGCAAAACAAATCCCCACCAAGCAAATTTGACCTTGTTTAAAAATGTTTCATTTATCTTGAGTCCATCACCTCTCTGTTAGGAATTGTGGGGGGAGAATGCTTTATCATCTGTCTTGGAATTACAGCTGGTAATTGCATTGTTCAAAGTTCTTAAGTCTTTTAAAGTAATCTGTCTTTGCTTACTGTTATATAAATTATTCTCTGATTTTGATCATTTAATCCAGATCAGTTCGTAAAAATCTTTGGGCTTCTCTGAACCCATCCCTTTGGGTCTTTGTGTCTATGTTCATGTACCATACATTATTTGGTCATTCCTCAATTTATGGGCACCCCTCAGTTTTCATTTTTTTAGCCAACTGCTAGAAATACTTTGTACCTTATTCTTGATCACACTCCCCATAATGGCTTTTCCAAACCTTTACTCAAGTCATCTATGTTAGCATTTTTTTCTCCCATCTCTGAAGATGATCTTACTTTGTACTTAGGTAAAGTTGAAGTTACCTATCTTGAGAATTTCCTCAGTTCCAAACATTATTCTTACCATCTCATTATACTCCTTTGTAGGACCACTTCTCATCAACATTATTCCCTCTATTTGTGCCTTTTTCTTCTACTTGTATTAATTTGATTGTATTCCTTCCTTTTTCTTTCAGGAGCTTGTTCCTTTGTCATCCTCCTTTCTCTGATTTTCAACATCTCAGTATTTACTGGCTCCTTTCCAGCTTCCTTCAAACATGCCTCCAACCTTTGATTGACCCTACCATATTGTCCTTTATTCCTCTTCTTTTTCATACCCAGATTCCTAAAAATAGATGATTGTACTTACTGTTTCCACTTTGTGTTTTCACTCAGTTTTCAATCTTTTATAATCTGGTTTAAATATCATCACTTAACTGAAATTGCTTTGTCCAGAGTTGCCAGTCATCTCATCAAATCTGTTGTCCTTTTCTTTCTTCACAATATTTTACAGTATTTTATACTTCTGACCATTTTTTTCTGGATATTCTTTCTTACCTAGAAAACTACGTATCTGTCTAAATAATTCTTTTCAATATCTTTTTGCAGAACCATCCTTCCCCCCCTGTGCATGGATATACTTAAAGTCTGTGCTTTGGGCCCTTTTTTCTTTTTTTTCTACACTTTCTCTCAGTGAACTCATTCGCTTCCATTAGTTCATTTGTTATCTTTTAACTCTTTAACAGCAGATGACTCCTTAATCTACACATCCCACCTTTATCTCACCTAAGCTTCAGTCCCACTTCTCCAGTACTTTCAAACATCTCAAACTCACCATGTCCAAAACAGAACTCTTTATTTCTAAACCAACTTCTTTTTCACACTTCTGTTTTTGAAGGGTGACTGTAGTTACCTAGATTCTTAATCTAGGATTTATTCTAAATTTTTCACTTTTCACCATTCATTTCTAAGTTGCCAAATACAGATTCGTTTCCTCAACATTCCTCACACAGGTTTCCTATTTTCCCACGTTAGGCTAAGTTCAAGCCCTTATAATCTCTTGCGAGAACTATTGTAGCAGAGTCCTAATTTGTTTCCTTCCTTCTGACTTCTCTAAATTTTATCTTCTATGCAACTTCCAAAGTGGTATTCCCAATAATAATTCCTTAATGTCTTTAAGATAAAATGTAGGTTCCTCTTTTGGGCACTTAAAGACCTTCCTATTCAGTTTCTACACTATCTTTTCAGGCTGATTACTTGTTATACTCTACACTCTTCTAAAACTAGTCTGTTTGTTCCTCATATGTGTCATTCCTTTGGCTATCTCTATACCTTTGTAAAGGCTGTCCATCCAGTCTGGAATACTCTTCTTTTCTATCTCTACATCTAAAAGCCATTCCTGAATTCCTTCAAGGGTCACTTCCTTAAAGAAACTTTTCCTAATTCTCTCATTTGTTTGTCTCTCATCATCCTCTTTCATTTGCATTGCTATCACTTAGTCTATTTTATCAATACTATATTTGCATATGAACATGTATTTATTTCTCTAGAATAGAAATCTTTGAGGGGAAGACTGTCTTGTATTTGTAGCCCTAGAATCCGGCACAATGCATGTTAGGTACTTAATAAATGTTTGTTGATTGACTGAAGGGTCTGATATGTCTTTGTACTTGCCAACACAGTTGCTTCATTTATTCTGTTTGACACTTGAATGGATTGCTGCTACTTTACTTGCTAGATCAATTGGGAACAGCTCTGTAGCATTTTTTATCATGCCCTATGATTAACAGTTTTGGTGGCATCACTTATTAGTACTCACAGAATCCATTGCTTTCTGATTATCAGCAACTCAAGCAGTTGTGGAATAATTACACCCAAATGTAGAGGTACTAAGATTTCTATTCTGAGGAGTTATATGAAGTTGTTATAAAGATTCTTTTGAAGTCTTAATGTTCCAGGAACTTCACCGTCCTGAAAACTGTATTTTGAAGGGATATACTTAAGAAGATTATGTAATAGATAATAGACTGAAGTGAACTAATCTGAGGAAGATTGTCTTAGGAGAATCCTACAGATGCTGATGAAAACCTTGGGCAGTTTTAGAGGAAACCTTGTCAGTGTATATTTGTGAAATCATAGATATCTTCTTTATAGATTTATAGATGAGAAAATTAAAGCTCACAGACTTGTCTAGGTAAAAATGTAGAAAGTCGCTAAGCCAAGACTAAAATCTTACTCATCAACGAAATCAAAACTAGAAGGTGTCATTAAAAATTAGCAGTTATATTGTTTGAACATTATCAAATAAAACTGGCTCTCATTGAGAGGGAATAGTAAAAAAAAGGTGAATCCTATTTATAGATAGTTTGCCATATGACAAAGTGTAGTGGCTATGTTCTAGGATAGGTTTATTCTCTATACTTAAAATCACCTGTTAATCCATAGATTGGCCCAGTGATTAGCATTATCTAATACCAATGATGATAATTGATATATGGTGCTTTTGTTTTTTAGCTTTTTATTTTCAAAATTCATGCAGATAGTTTTCAGTATTCACCTTTGCAAAACCTTGTGTTCCAAATTTTTCTCTCTCCCTTTGTCATACTTACTTCCCAATTTTTGCAGCAAACAATATGTTAAACATATGCAGTTTTTTTTAACACATATTTCCACATTTATCATGCTGCACAAGAAAAATCAGATCAAAAAGGAAAAAAATGAGAAAAAAAAAAGCAAGCAAACAACAACAAAAGGCGAAAATGCCTCATTTCCGATGCAGATGGCTCTCTCTATCCCAAATCTATTGGAACTGGCCTGAATTGAATCACCTCATTGTTGAAAAGAGCCAAGTTCTATATGGTGCTTTAAAGTTTGATATATAGAGTTTTTATACATTCTTAAATTTGAACCTCACAATAATCCTGTGAGGTAGATATGAGGTAGACCTGTCAGGTCCTGTTATTTCAATTTTACAAACAAGGATACCAAAACTCAGATTAAATGACTTGCTGGTGGACATACAACTAATTGAATGGAATAGATTTGATTTAAGCCCAGGTAAGTTTTTTTTTAATCTGAGTCCAATACTCCAACCACTGTTACATTGCCTTACATTGCCTTTTACAAGATCCTCAAATGGAGTTAGGTGCCCTTGTTGAAATGATATCAGATTCTTCTTGTACAACAAAATAACGGTTTGGTCATATATACTTATAGTGTATCTAATTTATATTTTAATATATTTAACATCTACTGGTCATCCTGCCATCTGGGGGAGGGGGTGGGGGGTAAGAGGTGAAAAATTGGAACAAGAGGTTTGGCAATTGTTAATGCTGTAAAGTTACCCATGCATATAACCTGTAAATAAAAGGCTATTTAAAAAAAAAAAAAAAGAAATGATATCAGAAATAAGTTCTGAACTTGGAAGTAGGAAAATTTGAATTTGAAACTAATTTCAATCACTTTCTAGCTGTGTTACTCTG
This sequence comes from Sarcophilus harrisii, assembly GCF_902635505.1. NCBI lineage: Eukaryota > Metazoa > Chordata > Mammalia > Dasyuromorphia > Dasyuridae > Sarcophilus > Sarcophilus harrisii. Next base: position 657,293,164 of record NC_045426.1, read on the forward strand.
AATAAGTCACCTAATGTCTTTGTCACAGGTTTTGCATTTTTAAATAGGTTGTAAAGATCAAATGAAATGAAATATAATATCTTACAAGTGCTTTGCAATTTTAAAATGATCTAACAATATTAACTATTACCACTAAATTTGAGCAGGGAAGACTTGTGGATGAAAGGCACACAACTCGGGCTAACCATTAAAGCATCTCCTATGTGTATGTGACTGTGTTTGGTGATAAGGACACAGAGATGAAAAAAAAAAAAAATGACACCATTGTTTTTGCTGTGTAACCTGTAGAGGGACAGAGGTAAGTGTAATGCAAGGAAGATTTTGATCAAGGCAAAAGAGATACAAAGTGCTTTTTAGCTGTGGTGGGGGAGGAGGAGGAGGAAGAGGAGAGAGAGAGAGAGAGAGAGAGAGAGAGAGAGAGAGAGAGAGAGAGAGAGAGAAAAGAGCACGTGAGCGCTGTAAGGGAGTTGTATTGGAATATCAGAGGAGGTTTCTCAGAGAATTGAGTTCTGAGAAAACAGAGTTTGGACACACACAACTAAGGAGAAATGTGTATTCTAGGCATAGGATACAGGAGTTGGGAGACAATATATCAAATTAGGGGACCAGCAAAAAATAGTACAGTTTGATGGTATTACAGGATATGTGAGAGGGGAGTAATGTGACTAGTAAATTAGAGCCAGACTGTGGAGATTCCCAAGTACTAGATTAAAGCAATAGAGAATCACAAAAGACTTTTGGGGTGTGTGTGTGTGTGTGTGTGTGTAGGGGGAATGATATGGTCAGACATGTATATCAGGAAGATTATTTTGGCAATAGTGTAAAGGATAGATAGATTGGTGAAAGAAATAGACTGAAGTTAGAGAAACCAATTAGGAGGCTATTATAAAAGTCTAGATAATTGATGATGTGGGTCTGCAGGCTTTTGACATGATTGAAGGAAGAATCAAGGATGAATCTGAGCTATTTTGTGTAACTGGAAGGATGTTGAGCTCCCCAAGAGAAATGGGGAAGTTTGCTGGAGGTTTAGGGGAAAGATGGAGTTCAGTTTTGGAAATAATGAGTTTTAAGTGCCAGGAGAAGAAATACTAGGCATTTGGTGAAGTTGGACTTCCATTGAAAAGAGAAATGAGTCATGTGTAGATAGATTTAGGAGTCACTGTATAGATACATAATGATTGAATACATGGATACTAATGAAATCACGAAGAAGGAAATACTGGTGGTGAAAAAGGCCAATTGGAGATATCTATTCTTTGAGAGTGGGGAATGGATTATGATCCAGCAAAGACATTGGAGAAAGAGACTGGTCAAACAGATAAAAGAATCTGAAGATCATAGGTTAACAGAAGTCCAGGGGGACTATCCAGGAGGAGAGAGATAGTCAGTAGTGACAAAAGCTATAAAACAATTAAGATTAAGGACTAAGAAAAAGCCATTTGGATAGTCAAAAGATAGATTTTTGCAAGGAGTTGAAAATTAAGTGAGGGAGAGATGAAGGAGCAGAGTTATTCAGTAGAATGATTTTTTTTTTCCCTAGCTCTTTTGCTGTTGAAAGGGAGAAGAGATATAAGGCAAGAACTTGGGGTCCAACAGATGAAATAAAAGTTTTTTTTTAAGGGTTGAAAAGACTTGAACATAAATTCAGATTTAGAGCTGGAAAAGACCCTATCTCTTTCAACACCCTTAGAGGGCCTAGGAAGGTGAAATGACTTGCTTCACATCTCACAGAAAGTCAGTGGCAGAGTTTAGATTTGGACCTACATCTATTGCTCTGGACACATGCTGCTTTTCAAGCTGAGGAAGCCACCAATAAGAGACAAAAGATTAAAGGGGGAGGGATGGAGGAAATGACTGGGCAAGATTCCACAGGAAGTGGTTGGGGAAAAAGGATCAAGGGGACAAAATTGCTTTTGGCAAGAAGTTAGGCCACCATCTTCTTCAAAAAGCTGAAGCAAAGAAGTTGAGAATAGGAAATGATGGTAGAAATATTTTGAGCTATGGAGGAGAAATAGCTCAAGGAAGATGACAGATTTCCTCAAAGAAGCAGGTACTGAGTTTCCCTCTAACAGGAATGAAAAAGGAGGTGACATAAGGAGCTTGAGATATTGTGAGCGTCCAGTCTCAAGATGTGATATCTCAAGTACAGAAGTTAAGCTGAGTGGTATACCCTGTGAAGAACTGAACCCATACATTTGTAGTGGGCTCAATCTGTATAGTGAAGTAACTTGTTCCAGTTGGGTCCAGCCCCACCAGATGTCGATATAAGGAACATAGATAGCGAAGATAACCCAGAGTTTGGGTTTAGTCAGGCATGAATGATATGACTAGAATATTCAAACTGAATAATGACAGGGTTGCTTTTCTTTATATATTTCCAGTTTTCATGTCCTTCATACATCATTACAACCTAGAATCTCAAACTGTCTAGTTTGAGAATATTACCACTTAGTTGTCTTATAGTCATCTTAATTTCATTTTTCCAAAATCAAACTTGTCTTTTCCCCAATCCTTCCCTCTTCTTAACTTCCCTTTCTCTGTCAAGGTATCACCAGCCTTCCAGTCACCCTGATTCACAACTTAAAACTCACCCTTAATTCTGCACTCTCAGTCACACTTCCTATCAAATCATTTCTCAGATATTCCTGATTTTATCTCCATACCATCTTTATGCACCGTCTTTTTTTCTGCTCAGAAAGCCATCATCTTAGTTCAGTCAATCAGCAAGAATTTTAGTAAGCACTTTATTTGTGGCAAACACTATGCTAAGCGCTGGGGCTACAAAGAAAAATAGAAAACTGTACATGCCTTCATTATCTCTTCCCTAGACTTTTACAATAATCTTTGTCTCGCTGTCTTTCTCTTTCTCAAAGGCAATCAGGGGTTAAGTGACTTGCCTAGAGTCAATCAGCTAGTAACTTGTCCAATATCTGAGCCCTGATTTGAACTCAGGTCCTCCTGACTCCAGGGCCAGTGCTTCAGTAATCCTATAATTGGTCTTCATCCATATATTCTCTCTCCATTCCAATTCCATCTTCCACATAGCTTCCAAGGTAATATTCCTAAAACACATCTCTGTCCATGTCACTTTCCTGTTTAAAAGAGCTTCATTGGCTTTCTGTTGCTTTTAGCATAAAATACACAAACTCCTCTGATATTTAAAGGCCATGACAAGCTGGTTCCTGCTTATATTTCCAGGCTGATTACAGGTTATTTCCCCCGAGACACAATTTTCCAGCCAAACTGGCCTACTTGCTGTTTTCTGTGTATAATATTCTATCTTCTTCCCCCATGCCTTCTGTCATTCATATCTTTATAGAATATTGAACTTAAATAAGGAATACCTAGATATTAGCTGTTTGATTCTTAGGAAGAAACTTTATCTTTCTGTTTCTCAGTTTTCTTATTTGCAAAATGATAGGGATTCAATGTGATTGCTCCCAAGATTCCTTTCAGCTCTAAATCTGTGATTCTCTTGGAATTCCAGGCACGTTTTTTAGGGGTCAGTTCAATCACTGTCTTTAGTAAATAGGCCTTTCCTAATTTTTCCAGTTGTTGGTCGCTTTCTCTTTCTTATTGTTGTGTGTTTATTTTATAAGTACTCTGTATTTACTTACTTTGAAATATTGTATCTTTTCACTACAATGTAAGCTCTTTGAGGTCTGAGACTGGATTACTTTTGTATTTATATTCTTCAGTGCTCATTGACCTACTGAATTGCAAGAGTAGCTACCCATAGGTTTCCAGGATCATAGATATATAGTTGGAAGGGGACCTCATAAGTCATTGAGTTTAACTTTCTTATTTTATAGGTGAAGAAACTTAATCCAGAGAGGTTAAATGATATGCTCCGCACCCCAGAGCTAAACTACTGTGTCTGGATCAGGATTTTAACTACATTATTCTTGATTCCTAAGTTCATCATTCTCTCCTTTTTCTACATTGCCTTTGCACTATAAAAGTAGGGAAGTTATGCCAGAACTGAGGGGATGGATTCTGAAAATAGGGAAGAGATTGAAGGACTAGAGATCATGGTGAGGGCAGGGAAAGTATAGGAGAAATGAGACTTTGGAAAATGGAAGCATAGATTCTGGGGTAGTGCTAGTAATTTACAATTTGAAGACTTCTAAGAAAAGCAGTATCAGGTAATAGTGAGTCCTAAGGTATGATCAGTTCTATTATTAATATCAGTATTAAGGTTTCAGGGAATGAGATGGAATGAGCCATATTCAGAGTAATTGAGGAAGATAGGAAAGTATCTTGGGTTTGCATATGACAGTGAAAGGTATATTTGATGGTATGAAGTTTAGATGAGTGAAGGTTGTTGAATAGTGCCAGAACAAAGATCTTCTGGACATAGCAAAAGAGGAGAAAGAAATATGTTAGTTCCTGGATTTGAGAATCAGGGCTGACTGAGAATGGAAGCTGAAGGGAGAAGGAATGATATTATAAATATTAGACAATTTCTCTGAACTGAATTCTGCTTGGAGTGTTCTTCATTTGAACAGAATTCACTTAAGATTATTATATTTCAGAACTTCCTTATTAATTGAATTTTTTAAAGCTCCAGGCTTTTTTATTTTATCCTTTAAGATATCCTTGTTAAAAGAGGACTTTTGACCTAAATTTGTAATAAGAGTAAGATTTAAACTCTTCCCAAAGCAGTTTTTCTTTAGTAAGACATGGATCTAATTAATTAATCTATCCAAAAGAGATAAAGTATTGCTGACAGATTTGGATTTTAGCTCCAAATGTGTCATTAATTCGTGTTGTGATGTTGGACAAATCAGAACCTCTATGTGGTCTCAATTTATTTCTGTAAAATGAGGACATTGTATTTTTTTTACCAAGTCTAAAATCATATGTATCCTCCTCCCCACTTAATTTTTAAAGAATCTTATGTCTGTTGAGGCACTTGTGATATGTAAAGAACACTGTATTTTGAATCATTGGACATCAGTTTGGATATTGGTTTTGTCATTTATAATTTATGTAACTTTGGACATGTTGATTAACCATTCTGACACTCACTTTTTGTTTATTTCAACATGAATATAATAATGCTTGATTACCTACTTAAAGGATTGTTGGAAGGATCAAATGAAATTATAAATAAATCTAGGTGTGTATATTTATGTATGTATGTGCATCCTTGTATATATACTTGTAAATATAGCCCTTTATTACTCAAAAAGCATCATAAAAATGTTGGCTGGTTTTGGTGTTACTGCTCTGATAATGTCTTAATCTTAATCAGTTATTTGATCACATCCTAGAGATTTTGGGCTCTGGAAGGCTGTGTCTAATGGTAGAATGTATATTCTGGCATGTCTTAACCAAGCTGGAAAAGCTTCTAGTATGGGTTTGATGACAGACTATAGAGTTGTCATCTGGGCATGAGCTTAGTTAAATTTGGAGCAGCTCATCACTATTGGAAGGAGGGTCAATAAGTAATTCAGTTTTTTTAGTCTCAGAACCTATAACTTTCCATTAAGATGTGAAGGGATTGTAATCACTACCTATAGTAAGATGCTAAATGTGGATCCTAAAATTGTAAGTAAGATGTTTTTTTTTTTTAAATGAAGTAAGGAAGTCCTGGGAAGAAAGAGAAAGATGCTCGTTGGGAGTACAATACAAGGATATGGAATACTCCCTTTCCCCTTCTCTCCTGCCCCCTTTTCTTTCAGCTGCTGTATTGGTAGAAATAATTGCCATTTGCTTTATCCATATTTATAGCCAAAAAAGTTTAGGGAGGGAGGGAAAGGGATATGTTCGTGTCATTAGTTTTTAAAAATAAGAACTTTGTTTTATGTCTGTTGCAGACTTTTAAAGATGGAGTTCAAGTTGTTTCTTTGCTAAGGTTTAAATATTTTTCTGACTTTATTCAAGACTAAAAGATCAAATATACCAAGAAAATTTACTTGGCAAAAATTTTTGGGTTTTGTTTTCTTAGTACCCAGAAAACGGGGCTCAAGGACTAACTTTTCAGATACTTAATTTGATATGAATATAGGTAGGTGGTTTTACCACAGATGTAGACACAAAGGAGATGATCCTTGCCAAATAATGACACATGCAGATGAAGACAGTGGGAGATAGACTTCCTGTTCACTACAATGGTTTTAAGCAGTTTCTGTTTAACCCTTTTGATATACTATTTATGCTTACAGGAGATTATCATTTTTAAAAAAATATTCTTTTGGCTTGTTCTTAAATCCGAAGTGAGCCTAAGCAGGATTTGTCCAAATGTTAAATATATAGAAGATTTGCATTTAAATATAGAATGTATTCAAAACAACATTACACTGCTTGAAATGGTGAATTGTGTCCAGAAAATATACTCTTCTGGGATAGATTTAAACGTCATTGAGCACTATAAAAAAACAAAGGTTTGTTTACTATTTTTTGATGTCTGGTTTTCTCTCCCTTCCTACCAGAAACTCCATATTCTTTTGTTTTTTATGTAAGAATTGCATAGGGTTTTTAGGGAAATTAACTTTGCTTGTTGTATCACTTTGGAAGAATTCTTCTAGTCCTGTAATACCACTTAAATATTTTTTAGGCCATAGCCACTGGAGAAAAAGATAAAAGTTAATATGAAAGTAATTTTGATGTTTTCTGTCTCTCATCTATCTATTCAGCCCTCTAATTGTATTTTTCCCTTACTAAAACAAGTTCTCCCCTTGATTATGGTGGTAGTGCTGCTTAGTATATAGATAGAAATACAGTGGGATTACGTTTTAGACTTTAGTACAGAAGGGTCAAACTTGCCCAAGATGCAGGAAGATTAAAATGTAATTGAAAAATGTTTAACAAAATTTTAAAAAAATATAGTACAGCATAGGTAATGCTAATATGTGGTTTTCAAAGTCAGTATATGGGCCACAAGGATTTGTTTCTCTTTAAGTTTGACATCCTTGCTTTATAATATAAATTAATATATGGTATGGAAAATGTTAAGGGTTATTTATTAATTATAGTTTGGTATGGGTTTTTTTTTTTTTTAAAAATCACAGTAGAACTGGGAAAAACAAGAACAATAATTTTTAAAAACTTGATAGAGGTTTTTTTCTTGTCTTGGGAGGCTAACCTAGAATGAATGATGAGAGTCATAGTATAACGTTCAGAACTAAAAAAGATGATACAAGTCCTTGTTTTAAGCTCCTCATTTTAGAAATGTAGAAACTGGGTCCCAGAGAGGTTGTCTGAAATTACACAAACAATAAGCTATATAGGTCTAGGGCTTTTGACTCCAGATTTAATTTTTTTTTCAGTTATATTACACTCCTTTCTTTGGATCATTCTTGGCCAATTATTCATGTATTTCATGGCTTACTTCTCAGAAGTTCAATTAGAAAACATGCTTTTAAACACTGATAATCTCAGGATTTAATCCGATATTCAGGATTGATAGAGACCTGCCATAACTTGAGTTTAGTAGAAATAGATTTAAAGAATTCACTTCAACAAGCATTTATTCAATAATTACCATGTGTTAGCCTCTGAGTATGCAAAGACAAAGGCAAGTCTGGTATTTTATATTTTATTTGAGTAGAACACTTGAGGGTTTTCTCTGTATCAGTTGTAGCCGAATTATGTCATAAATGATGGAACAATTAAATTAAATGTTTGTAAAATAGATCAATTAGTGAGGTGTTATCAATGCCATATATCAAGAGGCTCCCAAGCATTAATTGAATAATTTGTCCTGTGGAATTTGGGAAAGGCCTCAATTCGGGAAGCATTTGAGAAAAACATGGCACCAGCTATAGTAGTCACTTTTAATTAGGAAATCTTCACCTTCAGAATCAGGTTGCATCATATTTCATAATCATCAGAATTGAAAGTATTTGCTGTAAAGTCCAAGGCAATTATAAACAGGCACTCAATAGTGAAACCATTCCCTGCCAGATACTAAGTAACTATTTTACTTGAACATTAAGGAATCTCAAACATCACAAACTTATTTTAATCAGCTGCACATCTCTTTATTATTGGCTTGCCTATCTTTCCCTTCTTCCCCCCCATTACAAAAAACAACCCTTATAACAACTGGGTTTTATTTCTCCAACTGGAAAACCTGGCACATGTATCTGTGTTTGCATATATATGTATCTGAGAGACAGAGAGAGAGAGAGAGAGAGTGTGAGTGAGTGTGTTGTGTGTGTGTGTTCCCTTTGGAGTAGCCCATCTATTGCCAATCCATGCATCAGTCCACAGGGGTGTGTCATTATTATAGTGCAGCTGCTGCCTTCCTCTGTAGAACAGTGTCACCTTAGTGACACTCCCAAGGTTTGCCAGCTTACACTCTGGAATCTTTACATCTGTCTCAAATTTAGGGTCTCCCCTCTGACCATACTTTGCTATGTTTGTATTTAATTAAGTTGGCATTAATAAAGACCCAGGTGAGGAACAATGAGGAAATGTTTTGCTTGCATTGCTGTAACATACATCATTTGATTAATAATTCGGAATGTTAAACAGATTTGGAAACAAACCCAGGTGTAGGTGTTAAGGATTCCAAAAAGTAGAGAATTATAGTGACAACTGCAAGATGCTTTCTTTTCATTTTTAAGTTTGGAGGACTTTTTGGGTTTCTTTCTCAAATCACCTGTGTTTGAAAGAGTAAGATTTGTAATTGAAATGTGTGACCACTTGTGATATCAATTCAAATGGGCAAATCTAGTTGGGAAGATAGGGTGGAGAGTTGGGGGGGGGGTGCGGGGTGCTACTGCTGTATTTGATATCATCTTTTGGCTTGTGAAATGTCTTAATTAGAGAGTTCATTGTGTTATTGCATAAAATATTATTTTGGGGGGCTGATTATGAGATTGTTATAAATAACTGATTGTTCACAGAGCACAGAATTTTATTGAAATTGACTTCTGGAACTTCTGATGGAGAAGTGAGAAAAGTGATCTCATTTATGAAAGCGCATTAGATCTTGAGGAGAATTGTGTATAATAATGTTGGTAAGTAAGGAGAAAAATATGCTATTTTTCTGATAAACCAGAACATGATTTGATTTGGCCTTGGCATTAAATACCTCCTTGAAATATTGTTGCTACAACCCATGTTGAATATTTTTTCCTGTCCCTTTCCCTTTTTCCTCTTTCTGAAAGGCTTTTAGGAGACCTTGTTCATAATTATTAAAAAGATCTTTCATCAAAGTTGTACTTTTCAGAAAAGAAACCCCTTTTCCATCAATAGAGATATTGTTAGCTCTTATCAATTATAGTTATAATCAATTATAATTGTATACAAATTCTTTAGTTCCTGTAAACTTCCATTGTTCTAAAGAGCAATATGGTATAGAACAGAGCTTCTTAAAACTTTTTTCCAGTAGCAACCTCCTTTTGTCCAAGAAACTTTTATGCGATCCTTGGTATATAGGTATATAAAATAGGTATATAAGTCAAATATTTACTAATATATTAGTAAATGATAATTTTGCAACCCTCTCCATGGAGACTCAATCCCCAGTTTTTAAAGAAGCTTCGGTATAGAAGTTCTGAAGTTAGAAAAGGACATGATTTTGAATCCCATCTCTTACATATAGAATAATTCACTTTTTTTTTTACTATACAGATTTATAATCAGCTTTATCCACAACAGTGATGTATGCAAGTAGATAATGCAAATATTATTAACATTTGATATGTGAAGAATCTGAAGCACAGCAAAGTTAAAGTGACTTGTTTAGGGATCATTCATCTTTTATTATTTTTTTTTTATTTTTTTTTTCCTTTATTTAATAGCCTTTTATTTACAGGATATATACATGGGTAACTTTACAGCATTAACAATTGCCAAACCTCTTGTTCCAATTTTTCACCTCTTACCCCTCCCACCCCCTCCCCTAGATGGCAGGATGACCAGTAGATGTTAAATTATATTAAAATATAAATTAGATACACAATAAGTATACCTGACCAAAACGTTATTTTGCTGTAGAAAAAGAATCAGACTCTGAAATATTGTACAATTAGCTTGTGAAGGAAATCAAAAATGCAGGTGTGCATAAATATAGGGATTGGGAATTCAATGTAATGGTTTTTAGTCATCTCCCACAGTTCTTTTTCTGGGCATAGCTAGTTCAGTTCATTACTGCTCCATTAGAAATGATTTGGTTGATCTCGTTGCTGAGGATGGCCTGGTACATCAGAACTGGGTCATCATATAGTATTATTGTTGAAGTATATAATGATCTCCTGGTCCTGCTCATTTCACTCAGCATTAGTTCGTGTAAGTATCTCTAGGCCTTTCTGAAATTATCCTGTTGGTCATTTCTTACAGAACAGTAATATTCCATAATATTCATATACCACAATTTATTCAGCCATTCTCCAACTGCATCCACTCAGTTTCCAGTTTCTAGCTACTACAAAAAGGGCTGCCACAAACATTCGTGCACATACAGGCCCCTTCCCCTTCTTTGTAATCTCTTTGGGATATAATCCCAGTAGTAACACTGCTGGATCAAAGGGTATGCACAGTTTGATAACTTTTTGAGCATAGTTCCAAACTACTCTCCAGAATGGTTGGATTCGTTCACAACTCCACCAACAATGCATCAATGTCCCAGTTTTCCCGCATCCCCTCCAACAATCATCATTATTTTTTCCTGTCATCTTAGCCAATCTGACAGGTGTGTAGTGGTATCTTAGAGTTGTCTTAATTTGCATTTCTCTGATTAATAATGACTTGGAGCATCTTTTCATATGACTAGAAATAGTTTCAATTTCTTCATCTGAGAATTGTCTGTTCATATCCTTTGACCATTTTTCAATTGGAGAATGGCTTGATTTTTTATAAATTAGAGTTAATTCTCTATATATTTTGGAAATGAGGCCTTTATCAGAACCTATCATTCATCTTTTAACTGAAATTTGAATTTAGGCCTCCTAATTCCAGCAGTAGTGCTCTTTCTACTGTATACTATTATACTATATTCCCACCTCTTAGCTCAGTGATCTTGAACAAATCATTTCGTTTCTCTGGAACAATTAACTTCTATAATTAATTACCGCCGTAAAATATGGATATTTCAACTATCTTACCTCATAGAGTTATAAGAAAAACAGTGTAAAACTTAAAAATGTTATAGAACTGGAAGTTGTAAAGACAAAAATATATGTAGTTTGCTTGCTTGGAATTAGCGGTTGGAATGAGAGTTTTTATTTTTCCTTTTCTACCTCCAAAGCACCATGTTGCTTATGGGGGCAGATTGAGAGGTAACTGGAGAGGGAGGGCAGGAATTCCCCAAGGTATCTGGAGGTTGGCCTTAGGATTTCTTTTTTGTAGGCTTCTTCTCATCATTATTCTAAAAAAAATAATTTTTTTTTCTCCTGGCTCTTTATTTTCTTAAAAGGTGGGGGTGGGAGGGGAAAGGAGAAGGTACTGTATTTATGGGACAGCATATCAGACTAGCAGAAGCTCCTGAGGGTTTTAGGGATCCATATTTTAGGAATGATATTGAGAGCTTGGAATATTTAGAAGAGGGTAAGTAGGATAGTGGAGGAGATTGTGGATATCATCTTCCATGGAGATCATTTGAAGTGACTGATAATGTTTTAGATTGGATAAGACTCGGGGGAAGGGATAGGGAAGAAGACAGGATAGTTTTCATCATGTAGTTGAAAATGTTTGTTTAGGAACAAGGTGGCCCCAAAGACACAACTAAGAACAATGGAGAAAGCTGTAGATTTCAGCAATTTCTTAACATTTTTAGCTGTCTAAAAGTGGAATGGGTGGACCTGAATTGGCAGTGGGCTCCTTTCACTAGGAGTCTTTTAGTAGAGATTGCTAAAAACTTAATTGACATTGTAGGGGTATCAATCCTTTTTACAGAATTAGATAAAAATTTGAGGACCCCTCCAAACCTGAGGTGCTATGATTTCCAACATGGATAAATTCCAAACTATAGAATTTGAGACCTATAAGGCATTTTAGAAATAATTTAGTTCAACTCCCTCCTGATATTATAATTCGAAAACAAGAGGTGTGAAATGACATATATCCTAAGATCAAAACAAATAGGAGAGCTGAAGATGTTAGGCAGAATTTGGGACACCTGGTGCTCTTTCCTCGATATCACTCTGCCTTAACTTTCACTAAGCTGTTTTCTATGTTCTTGTCATAGTTCAGGAATATATAGACTATTAGAGCTGGAAGGAACCTCAGTGGCCATGCAAATAAAGCATTAAGATCTTAATTGTGTGCCGCTTAGATACTGCAGTTTAAATACTGAAAAGAATTCTTAACTGTATTTTTTGAAAAGAGTTTTATTTCTGTATTGTGCAAAAGAGTTGGGTTTCTTCCTGTAGTTGGGAAAGCTGGCTGCTTAGATAAGCCCTAGGAAAGTTGCCCTAGGCAATAGAAATTAAGTGACTTGGAGAGTGGGACTGAGGAGAGGTCACACACTATCCACTGCCTCATGTTGTATTTCAGTACTGTAAATGACAGTTCTCTTTTTTCAATAAATATGTTCTTTCCTAAATAAAAACTATTCTTTAAAGGTGAAATAAGTATTTCTGTATTCTTTAGGTTAAAGGGAAACTAGTCAGCAAATATTTATTAAAACTATATATGGTGAACTCTGATGGGGGGGGGGAGGTAGGGAAAATGGAGATAATTGACCTGGTCTTGCTCACATGGAGCTTATAATATTTTGTCCTTTGGGAGCAGGGACCATATTTTATGCAAGCTTTAAATCCCCTGTGTCTGGCGCAGTACTCAACACATCTAAGCTTCTTAAATGTTTGCTACTGTTATTATTATGTCTAAAAAATGTATTCTAGGTCTGTGGATCCAGTTAAAACTCCAAGTAACAGTAATGAATGTTGCCAACCTTCGTCATTGCTATTTCTCACATACTTGGAGCAAAGAGATTTTACTTTAAAAATTTCCTCTCAAAATCACACACAAAAAAAGAAATGATATTGTTGCAGGATTGTGCCACATTGTGAATTCTGGGTGTCCCGAAGGAGGGGATCTAAAAAAGTATCCGTAAGTTCCTTCTCTATTTTGCTATAAGCTACTTGTGTCTAAACCTACTAGTATTTCTTTGAACTCACCTCTTAGAGTCTGGAGTGTGGATAGCTCCTTAGTATCCTGCTGAGACGAGTTAAAGGGTGGGGGAATTGTGGGAGGTAGAGTGAGGTGGGGGTGGGAGAGTGGGAGAGCCACCCCTGCTGGAAGCTACTTGTCTTGACCGCATGTTCCTAGGCGCAGCGCTTTTCCTGGTCTGGCCTTGGTGTTTTGCCTTTAAGAACTCCCCAGTGTTTTGGGGGTAGTAATGGACTGTGTGTGCTGACCCTGGTGCGCATGTTCAGGGTAGTGACGCCGCGGCTCCATGTGTAAGAAGCGCATTATTTGGCAACCGGAGGAGCGGCGGCGAAGAGGATTAGAGGGATCCCCGCCTGAGGGAAAGTTGGGGCTGGTGGTAGTGGCTGGGGGAATGCCGGAGAACGTACCCGTTTAAAAAAAAAAAAAAAAGAATCCAAACCGCCCAAACCTGTCTTGAACTGCATTTTAGTGTCTTCTTAGGGTAAGGTCCGGATTAAAACTTAGGGTTTTTTTTGGGGGGGGGGTAGTGAGAGGGGCGTGGTGGTGGGGTGCAGTGGACTTGGAGGGGGGAGAATGGTAGAAATTATTGGAAAAATGTATTGGAATTGATGTGTTCTGCCCCCTCCCCCTCCCATGTAGGAAACTGAAACTACCTATAATAAACCGGTTAACTGGGGCTATCTCTAACCTGAGAAAAGTCTTGAATTAAGCTGCAGCACCACGCATATTAGTCGGAATCGGTGGTTACTATTATTTTTTAATCTTCTGGAAAATAACTTGTTTCCAACTTTCGCGGGGGGAGTGGGGTGGGCGGAGGTAGGGTCGTGGAAAAAAAAAAAAGTAAGAATCAAAGAGTTAAATTTCTGTGAGCTTCTTCCGCTTTACGTGAAGGTTCTCTTCTCCTCCCCCCCCCCCCCCTCCCGTTTGAGATCCGATTCGTTGTGGAAGGGACGAAAGTTTTGGGGGGAAATGTATCGTGTGTGGGAGTGGATGCTAACAGGAAAAGCAGGATGGGGAAGAACTATTAATTGTTTCTAAAACTTATTAAAGGCTTTTAATCTTTCCTGCTGCCTGCTTCCTTCTTTTCCTCCATCACACGCGTTTCAGTCTTCCTCTGGTGCTAGGGAGGAGATAGTGCTTGAGTTGGATGTAGGGAAAAGCCGATAGTATTACGTTGAAAGGCGCGACTTTAAAATGGTCAAATTGAGATCTGGCGCTTTGAAAAAGAGGTGCTCTTTAGGGGATCTTGTTTGGGAGTGCGGTGGCTGGTCTTGTTGGATACTTTTTTTGGTCTTATATTTTGTGAAATAGCCATTCCCTGCTTCCTCTCAATTTATGGGTGTGGAGCACAGCAGCAAGAGCCTAGGGTTTCTGGGTGGCTTTATTCAGGGGTGGGGGTGGGGTGGGGGGTAATGGACATATTTGTGTTTGTCTCTTTTGGTTGAGCCCCAGTCGTGGCACTTAACCCGGCTGTGGCAGCCAGACCGAATCTCCTGTCAGAATAAGAGTCCCCCCTCAAAGACATTGATCTATTCTCATCCTCTCTCCCTTTCCATTTCTCTCCTTATTTTCCTCTCCTCTCCTTTCTATCTGTCTGTCTGTCTGTCTCATCTTATTTCATTCCCTTTTCTCCCTCTCTTCCTTTTCTTCCTCTCTTCCTTTTAACCAGTCTTTTTCTCTCCCTCCTCACTCCATCTCTTTTAAAATCTCTCCTTTCCTCCCTTTCCTTCCTCTTTCCTCCCCTTTTCTCTTCTCTTCCTCTCCCTTAAACTTCCTTATATTTTCTATACCTGTTTTCAGAGGTCTACCTCTTTATTCTTCATTTTGATCATTATTGATTTTTTTTTCCCCCTTTACCTGTCTGTAATGACTAGACCATTTTTACTCAGTAGCAGCTGGGCTCCTTAAAGGATTATCTTGAGAATTTTGAGTTGGCTATTTCCACTTTTGAAAATACTGAGGTTTGGTAAAAAGATTTTCTTTTAAGTAATTTTTGAGGTATTACTTTAAATTAGCATCATGGAAAGTTTTTCTGAAGTATTTGAAAAATCTTGAATTTTGTTAATAAAGCTTGTGAATCAGTCCAAAAAAGGAGTAAGGATTATCCTTAACTTTTGAACTAGGCCTTTTTAGATCAAAGTGTCACTTAAAGGATTTTATTTTTTCTGTCCTCAGCTCCCTAGATTTCCCCCCTCCCAAAATAAAGCAAACCAAAAAACCATACACACAACAGCAACCCACTGGTTTTTTTTTTTTTTTGTTTTGTTTTTTTTTGGTTTTTTTAAATCCATTCCCTTATTAAGTGCTGATTCATACAGTGACACCTTCTGGTAGTGATAAGCATGAGGAGACTGATATATCCTATATATGACTTTTGGACATTTATTTAGAATCTTAGAATGTCACAGCTAGAGGAGGAACTTAAAACATAGCGTTAGAGCTGAAAGGGAATTCTAGTTTACCTCTCTAAATTTTAAATATCATATCAGATATATAGAGAAGTGAAATGAATTGGCCAAGAACACACAGTGTCTGAAGTAAAACTGCTGTGAGCAGTGGACTGTTACAGCTTTTTCCATTGCTGAGTCTTTTCAGACTAATCTTTTTCTACTTTAGAAGTTTTTTGTGGTTGTTACTTTTAAAAACAAAACAAACTTAGCTACAAGGCAATATATTTGTTGTTTCTTACTAATTAGGATCATCTGTCTATAGTCTTTCAAACTAATCTCTTTAAGAGACAGTTTTTTTGTAGTTGTTACTTTTAAAAACAAAACAAATTTAGCTACAAGGTAATGTATTGTCACTTACCAATTAGGGTCATCAGTAGTTTAAGAAGAGGAGGACTTAAGATTTTGTGGCAGGTTTATTGAGAGATTGTAGAATATCCTCCAAGGTCCAGCAAAATGAACGTAAATAAATGCTATCTTCATACAGGCCTTTTCTTCTAAAATTATGGTGGTGTTTTTTTTGTTTTTTGTTGTTGTTTTGTTTTTTATTCACAAAGGGATAAAATTATGTGGGTTGTTTTTTTTGTTTTTTGGTAGTAAATGAGATAATAGAAAATGCTGCTCAGTTTATTATTATTATTAACTGATATTTATATATAAGTGTTTAAAAACTTACAGGATGCTTTTATATATTACAATTTGCTTCTTTTGAATATTTATAAATATTAACCCCATTTTACAGATTAAAAAACTGAAGCTCAGAAAAGTTATATAAATAAGACACTTTACTTTTTCATGTTCCTCCCCCTTCTACTTGTGGAATAATCTCTTGTTTAAAAAGAAAAAAAGAGGTGGTTCAGCAAAGATAACCAACATATAAACCAAATCTTATAGTATATACAATGTTTCATATCCTTGTGCATCCAATTTTGCCAAAAAGGAAGGTATAATTTCTCCATCTTTCTTCTGGAGCCAAGTTTAGTCGTTACAAGTACATACAATTCAGTTTATACCTCAAAGATGATGTACTAATGGATTAATATACAAATAACATGTTATTATATGAGCAATATTCCATTTCCTTTGTTTTTCATGTGTGAATGTCTAAGCTAATGTCTTAAATGACACTTGCATTTAATGTTCTGAGGCAGGCTGCAAAAGAATTGAAATTGTGATGCAAAGACAATGGAAAGATAATTTGGTTGGTATAAGATTACAGCATATTACCAAGATGATTTTGCAAAAGAAATAAGACATCCTAAAGAATATGTGTGGCCAGAAAAAGAGGTAGGTAGCTCTGTTGTCTCTTGAGAGAAGGAGGTTAATTTATATATAGGGAATATGATTTACTGACATATAGAATAAAGAAAAAAAAAAAGAATAGCCTAGCCTCTGTTGGTAAAATCCTTTCTGGAAAGACTTGAACAGGAATATCATAGGCTGAGAAAACATAGATAAATTGTGGCTCATAGGTTCAATAAAATATAGAATTATGTTGCAAAGAATTATGCAAAAAGATGGAAAATATGTTAAAGGGAATGTGAGATGCAATAATTTAAAAGGATAAGAAGTACACAAAAGTGTCTTGCAGGATAGAATGTGATTAAAGGCAAAAGGAAAGATCTGGACAAAAGAATGTATGTATGTGTGTGTATATATATATATATATATATATATATATATATATATATATTTTTTTTTTTTTTTTTTTTTTTTAAGTAAAGAGATTACTTTTAGCTGTAGTCATGAAAGTTTTATGGAGATAGTGGCCGCTTAAGGCCATGAAGGAAGTAAGGGAACTTGAATATTCAGTTATGGATAACGAGTATTTTAGGTATGGGAAATGGATTGTTCAGATACTCATATGAGAAATAGATTTACAACTGGAGTGAGATCACAGAAATTGAAATAATGCTCAAAGGTAGGTAGAAAAGTGGAGGTTAGAGCCTTCAGGGCTGGCCGATATGACAGTTGATGGGAAGCTACTGAAATGGTTAAGGAGAATGAGAACTGAGAAATAGCTGTTAGATTTGGAATTTAAGAGATCATTAGTGATCTTGGAGAGAATAGTTTCAGTAAAAAGATAGGTATTGACGTGAGATTGCAAGATTTGAATGACTGTAGTAGGGAAGTGGATACAGTGGATCAGTGGGAATGTACACTTTTTTTGAATTTATATAATGAGATATTGGAAAATAGCTTGAAGGGAAGGGATGAGAGGGTTGTGGAGAACATTTTTTTAGAGATAGAAACAGGAAGCTAGGTCTTTGTAAATAGAAGGAAAAGAATGAGAAGAGTTGGGGAAAATGGAGGAAAGAGAAAGAAGGAAGAAAATGTTAAATGAAGCAAAATTCTTAAAGAGCTGGGAGAGAATAGAATCCAAGTGTATATAAATGGGGGAGTTAAACTTGGCTAAGGTAGAGGACCCTCTTTAAAAACCTAAAGGAATAAAAAGAAAGTGGTTCAAGACTGAGAGGTCTTAAGTGTGGGGAAGGGGGAGTGATACCAGGGAGTTCATATCTCGGAAAAGCAGATGTCATCAATCGAAGGGGGTGGGGTGTGAAATTGGGGAAGACAAGGTTAGAAAGGAGTCAGACTTTAAAAAAAAAAAAAAGGCTCTTAAGCACCGGCCCTGAAGTCAGGATGACCTGAGTTCAAATCTGGTTATCTGGTTTTAGATACTTAGCACTTCCTAGATGAGTGACCCTGGGCAAGTCACTTAACCCCAATTGTCTCAGAAAAAAAAAAGCTCTAAGCCCATATCTTTGGGAAAAACTTTGCTGCATTTCTGCCTGGGGCCAGTAAGAGATATAATAAATGACACTAATGTTCCATTTTAGCCTTGTGAGTGCATAATTTTTGCAATGGCACAAGATTAGTCAGTTGGTTTTTCATGAGATAATTTGTCAGAAAAGCAATATATGATAATTTTCTAATGTATTTTGGAGGCAATGTGGTATGGCATGTGGTCTCTAATAATAGCAGCTAGTTTTTATATGGCTCTTTAACATTGGCAAAGCACTTTTTACACGTTTTAACTCTTTTGATCCTCAAAGCCAACCTCTGAGGTAGGTGGCATTATTATTCCCATTTTACACATGAGAAAACTAAGGCAGACAGGTTAAGTGACTGGCCCTGGTCACTGCTACTAAGTATCTGATCTAGAATTTGGACTCAGGTTTTCTTGACTCTGGATCCAGATCTCTATTTCAAAATAGAATGCGAGACTAGGAAACAAAAGACATTTGTTGTAAAAATCCTGTCTCTGATACTAGCTTCATAACCATGGAGAAATCCCTTATTCATTCTGATTTTCCATTTCTTCAACAAAATGGAATTAAGATTTGTAGTATTTTGATGGACTAGAAAGAACTGAGAGATTGGAATTGGAGTTTAGGACAACAGCAACCAAGATTTGAGCTTGTTAGGCAGAAGGTGAGTTGACATAACATCAGAGAAGAGTCAGGTAAAGGAGGTGAATACTTTTAAGAGATGGCAAGATGCTCTTTGGATATAGTATAGTTAAAATGTAGTGGAGACGAAGAATTGTTAATGTAAATGAGCAATTTAGGAACTGGGAAGTTTAGGTATTTTAGAGGGAGTATCAATATAAATAATAAAGCCCCTAATATGAAGGTAGAAAATAGGAAGAGAAAGAGAGCCCTGTACTCAGCTAATTGAAGAAGGAAGAAAGGTGTCTTGGAGGGGGAGGTCAGTAGGCAATAGTGACCAGAATTATGATTTATTGATATATATGAATTGTGTGAATGAACCTCAAGAAAAAGATTTTAGTGGGTGATGGTAATAGAATAAGCTTGGGGAGCAAGGAGTATTCCAAGTCCCTCACCATGACTAGGAAATCAAGGTATAGTATATGATCAATGCTGAAACAAGCTATGTAAGCTGTATTAGGAGAAAACCAGATGTCAATGAGTACAAAATGATGGAGGCATTAAAAAAGGAAAAGATTTAAAAATGAAAGCTAGTTTGTTACTTATAGAGCAAGCATTACTCTGAAGGACTGGGTAGCTTCAGAGTAAGACCCCGGTAGGGTTGAGTTGAAGAAGATAAAAATAATAGAATAGTCAGTAGGAGACCCAGAACAAGGGTAGCTTGTTAGAAGGGTAGGGTTAGAATCATGGGAATTGGGAAAGAATGTTGGAGTGATAGTATATTTAATTATTGAAGAATGAATTCAGAAAGGTTGTCATGGTTCAAAAAAGTTCAGCCTCAGAGTGAAGTTATCCCACTATATCAGGCAACTCTGTATATCTGGAAACATGGGAGAAGAGGCAAAGTAGAGTTGCTTGAGACCAGAGAAGGTTCTCGGAGCACAATGGAATCAATGCTTAAGGAGTTCTGGAAAGTTTTTTGGAGCATGTACAGGCAAGGCAACTATTAGTCAGTGGCCCTCCCAGGATCATATAGCCAGTATGTATGAGAAGATATACTTGAACCTGCTTCTGAGACCAGCTTTTTAATTACCATACTTTTCATATATGTATGCATGTGGATATGTTTGTAGATATTTGTGAAAGCAGTAGAGAAAATGTTAATAATCAAATTAAATTCTCAATATTATTTTATTTTTCCAAATACATGTAAAAATAGTTTTTCACCATTCATTTTTGTAAGACTTTGTGTTCCATATTTTTCTTCTTCTGCCTGCCCCACAAGATAGCAAGCAGTCTGATATATAGGTTAAATATGCTCTGTACTTTTAAATGTATCTCCATATTTGTCATCTTGTACAAAGAAAATCAGACCAAATGGAGGAAAAAACCATGAGAAAGAAAAAGCAAGCAAACATACATTTAAAAAAAAAAGTGAAAATACTATTCTTCCTCTATCCATATTCAGTCTCCATAGTTCTCTCTCTCTCTGGATTTGGGTGGCATTTTCCATTCCAAATATATTAGAATTGACTTGATCATCTCATTGTTGAAAAGAGTCAAGTCCATCATAATTGATCATCACATAATCTTGCTGTTATTATGTATGGTATTTTTCTGGTTCTGCTCATTTCACTTAACACCAGTTCATATAAGTTTTTTTTCAGGCTTTTCTGAATTCAGCCTGCTGATTATTTCTGATAGAACAATAATTTCCATTATCTTTACATACCATAACTTATTTATCCATACTCCAACTGATGATCATTCAGTTCCTTGCCAACACAAAAAGAACCAGGTACCAACATTTTTGCACTTGTGAGTTACTTTCCCTCTTTTTTGTATGATCTTTTTTTGGATACAGATCCAGTAGTGACATATGCAAATTAAATTTAAAAGTTTGTCGTAAATACTTTTTTCTCTGGGTGTAACATCTTTGTAAGATTTGTGGGACTCAAATGAGACTGTATAAGGTGCTATGTAAATCTTAGTGATATATAAAATGTGATCTTTTATGTTTCACTTAATTTTAGTACCTATTCATCAAGAACAAATAATTCACCATTATAAAAATTGCAATTATTGCCTTTTATCCTCTCTGGACATAAAAGATTAGCTGCAATTTTATCTATATGCTATCCTCTACTTCCATATTGTACTTCCAAATCTGATAACAACAAATCCAAACAACATAAAAAAAACCTCAAACTGCTGATGGAACTGGAATTCTCTTTTATCTTGGAAGTGGAATGTACAAGTGAAGTATTCTTGAATTACACATTTCTGATTTGTGCAGCTAGTTACTTTTTCTGTTCTATCCGTTGTCCTTATAGACAGACATAAAAAAAGATTATGGTGTCTCTTAAAAAAAAATCATAATTTATATTAAGTATTAGCCAGTCTTAAACTATTTGTTACGATATAAGAAGTTGGAAATAATTTTTCTATTAGTAAAATATTTTTTCCCCTATTAAATATTTAGTACTAGACTGAGAATCAGAAGATTTTGATTGTGGTTTCATTTCCATCACTAACTTGCATCGTGACTTTGAAGTTAGTTTCCTTGTTTGTAAAATAACTTATTCTATAAGAACGATAACATGTATTCTTTATTATATATTCTGATGCTTTTAGACAATGTGCAGTGTTGGATGAATCCCACATAAATAAGTACACTGTTGGATGACTAAGTCAAGGTGGTCCAGACTCTTCTAGAGCTAGCAATCTATTATGTATCTAAATATTATGTCATTTGTTGTTAAATTTTAAGCTGTCATTGTAATATTATTAGTTGTTTCAGATGGATCAATTTTATGGCTGATAGACTTTTTTTTTTTTTTTAATTTAATAGCCTTTTATTTACAGGATATATGCATGGGTAACTTTACAGCATTAACAATTGGCAAACCTCTTGTTCCAATTTTTCACCTCTTAACCCCCACCCCCTCCCCTAGATGGCAGGATGACCAGTAGATGTTAAATATATTAAAATATAAATTAGATACACAATAAGTATACATGACCAAAACGTTATTTTGCTGTACAAAAAGAATCAGACTCTGAAATATTGTACAATTAGCTTGTGAAGGAAATCAAAAACAGGTGGGCATAAATATAGGGATTGGGAATTCAATGTAATGGTTTTTAGTCATCTCCCAGAATTCTTTTTCTGGGCATAGCTGGTTCAGTTCATTACTGCTCCATTGGAAATGATTTGGTTGATCTCGTTGCTGAGGATGGCCTGGTCCATCAGAACTGGTCATCATATAGTATTATTGTTGAAGTATATAATGATCTCCTGGTCCTGCTCATTTCACTCAGCATCAGTTCGTGTAAGTCTCTCCAGGCCTTTCTGAAATTATCCTGTTGGTCATTTCTTACAGAACAGTAATATTCCATAATATTCATATACCACAATTTATTCAGCCATTCTCCAACTGATGGACATCCATTCAGTTTCCAGTTTTTAGCCACTACAAAAAGGGCTGCCACAAACATTCGTGCACATACAGGGCCCCTTTCCCTTCTTTATAATCTCTTTGGGATATAATCCCAGTAGTAACACTGCAGGATCAAAGGGTATGCACAGTTTGATAACTTTTTGAGCATAGTTCCAAACTACTCTCCAAAATGGTTGGATTTGTTCACAACTCCACCAACAATGCATGGCTGATAGACTTTTAAAATAGTTGTCTGAAATGCACTTACCCGATTCCTAGTTAATTCAAATTTAGAACTTCATATTTAGTAGTAATGTCATGATAATAAGGATTATCTGGAGAAATTATTCTCAGAAATTGATGTGTTAAGTGTCTAATGTTGGATTTGAGCCAACAATTGAGTTGGAATTAAGGGCCAGAGCTCTGTCTACTGAAATATCTAGCTGCCCCTATTGTAGGCAGTTGGGATTAAGTGACTTGCCCAAGGTCACACAGCTAGGAAGTGTTAAGTGTCTGAGACTAGATATGAACCCCTATTATATTCTAATTGAGAAGAGGGAAAAACTTGTACACAAATTAGAATTGTGTTATGTTCCCCTGACAACTCCATATTCTACTTGAGTTGAGCAAGGATTAAAGGGGTAGGAATCAAGAAAGGCTTGGTTTCTTTGAACTGATCAAGCATGAGTAAAATCTAAAAGTTACGATGGGAAGGGTATTTATTCTAGGTATAGGCATCATTTGCCAGGGAATTTCTGGGGATTATAACTAGGTAATTTGTCTTCAAAGTGTAAGTGTAAAGTTTGAAGGGCCTTGAATTACAGGATTTTGACTCTTTGATAGGGAGAGGGAAGCCATTGAAGATGTCTGAGCAGTAAGGTAATGGATTATTTTCTTCAAAAACTAAAGTTTAGTTTCCTTTTCCACCACAACTTCAACTTAAATCCATCAGCTAATATAGAAGTTTCATTCTAAAATTCACAAGCCAAGATGATTGAAATTTTTTAACTGAAATTTTTTATTAAAATGCTGCCTTTGACAAAGTTAAAGCTTGTTCTTAGTTCTATTTCAAGAAGCTGTTAAAAAGAGGAAGAGGTTTGGATTAATTTGAATATTTGAAAGTACTACAATTTGTACTTTGTCTAATTTCCTGTTAAAGAAGAGTGGCATTTTTGTGTCTTATGATGAAATGTAGGTATGGTTTTAATAAGCAAAAAAGAAAATTATTTCTGTTGGAAAAACAATCCAATATCATGTTTTTTCTTCCCTCTTCTGTTTGTAAGGTTTATATGAAAAATGTACAATCCGCTAATCTTGTTTTACTAACTGGTTGTTTGTTTTAACAGGAAAGGGTGTCTTAAATTGTTTAAGGAGTAGGCTTAAGTATAGGCTCATGTTTGTTAGACTCTGAATCAGCTACCCCTAAATACTTTCTCTTATGTTTTATTTGTTAATCATATAATGTACCCTCTCAAAGGTAGAAAGGCATTATATTCAGTGTAGCTAGGTTAAAAATGAACCAGTGAGTACTAAAATGGTGGTATGGAAAAAACTACAATGCACTTTCTACAAGAATTACTCTTGGCTATGGCCATTATATATCACTGCTTTTGTGGACCCAATTCATAATTCTCACCAATAGTGGTGATAGAAGACTACCAAAAAGAATTCAGTACTAGTTTCTTAGAAATTTTTCAAACTTTTTATTCCTTCTGAAAATGTAAGTTGGTGATTTTTCCTTACTTTACCACTTTATCCCCTCATTGTGGAAGAAATAAGAAATAACCAGGAAGCAAAGTGGATTTCAGTACTTTTTTGTTTTAATTAGGTTGTTACCAGTTTAATTAGATTGTTACTGTAGCAAGAGTGCTGAGGGGGAGGAAGGAGAAATAATCTGGGTCCTCAGTAAGCTTATGTTTTATTAGAATTCATAAAAGCACATTAAACTCACTGAAGATTTATACAGTGGAAGAAAAAAAATATAGTTGTTGATTCAGTTATTGATTGCTTATTATATATGTAACATGGTTCTAGGCTCACATAGCTTAAATCACTTGCTCAGGGTTTCATCACTGATAAGTAGAGACAATTAGAAGTTCATCTAGGTTGATTCCTAAATCAGAGCTTTCTATTATAAGGGAGGATGCTCAACTTGGAGATAGGAGGAAAGTCCTTTAATATCTTGATGAGCTTCAACTTTCTCATCTGTAAAATGGAGTGTTATAATACTTGTCCTTGTCTTCTTTTACCCTCTTGACCTTTTCCTGGACTAAACCACCCAGAACTCCTCCAACCTGCTTTGACTGCTCACATGGCTTGGGTGAGATAGCAGTCAACAACTTGATTTCTTCCACTGAGATAGAAGGGCCATCAAGCCTTAACATCTACCCTGTGGCTTTAAGGTCCTTCAGTCCCTAACACCTGCTGTGCCTTCAGGACCTGATGATGATGATAATAGCTAGGATTTATATAACTCTTTAAGGTTCAAAAAGTACTTTACAAAAACTATCTCACAACCACCCTGGGAGGTAGGTACTATTATTATCTTCATTCCTGCTCAACCCCATCCCCATCCTCTTTCTCCTATCATCTAATTTAATAAGTAACCTAGGAACCTTTGGGTCTTGCTATTTCTTCTACACTATTAGGATTTCTGGGGTCTTTATATGTCCTTTGCAGGATTAGATTGTGAATGTCATGAGAGCAGGAACTGGCTTGATTTTTCTTGTATCACTATTGCTTAGCTGGTGCTTAGCCCTTGTAAGGGCCTAATAATGCTTTTTCATTTATTCACTGGGTTGCTATAGAAAAGAGCTTTGTTAGCTTTAAAGTAATTGAGCAATGTGAGCTGCTAATGCTAATAATAAATTAGTATTAACAGATACCATATTAAATTTTAAAAACTTATCAATCTAAGAAATTAATATATCTGAAATAATGGGGATATTATCATCCTAGAATTCATAGCCTGGCCTCTAAAAGATACATAATAACAAGAAAAATGGGAAATCAATAAACTAACCTCAAGACATTCATAGATCCCTGGCTCTTGGATTACCTACCTCTATGGTTGTGTTTCTTGGAGAGAATAGACTATGTATCTGGGGACAAAGAATAGTGAATACAAACTCTACATCTCATTTTGGGTAGGAACAGAGCAAGTCACAGAGGATGAACAGGTGTAGGTGAGTTGTAATTTTTATCCCAAGTATCATATCTTTATCTTCAGACTTCCCCATTATCAAAGGTACTATCATCTTTCCAGCCACCCAAATTTTCACAGCTTCTTCATTGTCTTTGACTCCTTATTTTCTCTCATCTATATCCATATAAAACCAGTCATTGTCAAATCTTGTTGATTCCATCTCCTCCACATCTTACAGAACAATAAAATTTGAGACTCATAAGTGTCCCATCTATTTTAACATGTTCACCAAGGGAATCTCTATCTCAATATCCCCAACAAGTAGTTTATCCATGTCTCTCATCAACTCTTTGTATTTAAACAGATAACTCCTTAGGTTGTATGCTCTAGTTTAGGCCTTGATCATTTCTTACCTTATGATTGACAATTGATTTCTTTGCTTCAAGTGGTTAGATTTCTAATTTGTCCTCCATACAAGTGGCATAATGATTTTTGTAAATCATAGGTTTTCACCTTATTGCTTACTTATTCAGGAAATTTTGTTGGTTCCTTTTTGACTTTAGAAGCAAGTACTATTTCATCTTTTATCTCATCCTTTTAAATTTATTATTTATTTTTTATTATAGCTTTTTATATATAAAACATATGCATAGGTCATTTTTCAATATTGACCCTGCAAAAACTTTTGTTTCAACTTTCCCCACTTTTCCTCCACCTCTTCCCCTAGGTGGCAGGTAGTCGTCCCATACATTTTAAATATGTTAAAGTATTATGTTAAATACAATATATGTATATATATTTATATAGCCATCTTGTTGCATAAGAAAGATCAGATTTAGAAAGAAGGTAAAAATAACCTGAGAAGAGTGGAAATGTTATGTTGTGGTCCATACTCATTTCCCAGTCTTCTTTCTTTAGGAGTAACTGGTTCTGTTCATTACAAATCAATTGGAACTGATTTGGATCCTCTCATTATTGAAGAAAGCCATGTCTATCAGAATTGATCATCATGTAGTATTGTTGTTGAGGTATATAAAATGATCTCCTAGTTCTGTTCATTTCACTTAGCACATCAGTTCATGTATGTCTCTCCAAGCTTCTTTATATTCATTCTCCTGGTCATTTCTTATAAAACAATAACTAAATTTGTTTTATAATGAATATTCCTTAGTATTGTTCAGTCATTTAAGTCATATTCAGCTCTGACCCCATTCTGGGGTTTTCTTGGCAGAGATAGGTTTGCTATTTCCTTCTCCAGTTTATTTTACAGATGAGAAACTAAAGTAAATAGAATCAAGAGACCTGCCCAGGGTCACACAGCTAGTAAGTGTCTGAAGGCCAAATTTGGACTCAGAAAGAGGCATTTTTCATATAATTACTAGTTATGTGGTCCTTGGCAAATGACTTTTTTTTGCCTCAGTTTCCTCATCTGTAAAATGAAGATAATAGCCTACCTATCCTCCAAGGTTGTTGAGGACCAAACGAGATAGTTATAAAGTGATTAACATAGTGCCTGGCACATAAGAACTATATAAATATTAGCTCTGTTATTAAAGTGGAAGAGATAGGAATGAGGATGTAGTACTGGGATAATGAGGATACATGTTTTCTGTGAAGACATGAGCGTATTTGTTTTGAATAATAGTGCGGACAGATAGGTATTAAGACAAAATTGTGAAGGACCTTAGATGTTGAAGAGTTTGAGTTTTATCTTGTAGAATGTTGAAACTTGTTAAGCAGGGCAAAAGATAGCCAAATAGATTTTAGAAACATTGATGTGGAGGTAGTCAGGATAGACTAAAGGGAAGAAAAAAAGTCAAGCCAAGACAATAAAGCATTTATTAAGCACCCCTGTGTGCTAGGCACAGGGGTTAAACTCTGGGAATACCATGAAAGGGAAAAAATACTTTCTAATCTCAAGGAGAGAGTTGTTATGAGTGAGAGACCATGCAAACCACTATAGTATTTATACAAGAAAAATAGGAGAAAATTGTAGTCTTACACTGTTGATCACCTTCTCCTCCTTGATTCTCTTTGCTAGGTTTTCTGTACACCACTCTCCTGATTTGTTTACCTTTCCTTTTTTTCCCCCTTTTCTCCATCTATACTATTTCATTTAGTGGTCTCATCAGCTCCCCTGCATTTAATTATCTTCTTTGTGCTGGAGATTCTCAAATTCATCTAGCCTGCCTCAACCTTTTTGCTGACTTTGTCTCCCCTCTCTAATTGACTATTAGACATCTTAAAATAGATGTTCACTTGGCATGTTCATGTAGCTTTTCCAAATCAGAACTCATTGTGTTTTGCTGGTAGGCAACCACCATTTTCCCAGTTCCTCCCTCAGCCTTGAAACCTAGGAGTCATTTTGGATTCCTCACTATCTCTCATCCCTCTCATCCCACAATCTCTGATTGTGATTCCTTATTACTTTTAGACTCTTGTTTTGCCACCCCAACCACTCAGCTACATCTTACTGAAGTTCATACCATCTCATTTGGACTACCCTTCTCTCTCTATTTGTTCCTGCCACCTACCCTTTCTAGATGGACTACTTGTACTTTCTTACCTGAATCATGTTCTTTGATACTACTTTTATACTCAGAGACTTCAGTATTTAAATTCATACTTGTAACATCCTGTCTTCATAACTTCAACTCTTAAAACTCCTGAGTTTTTTTTTTTTTTTTTTTACCAAAAGAAGAATTTACCTTGATGTTAGAAAAACTTCCTATTAAATAGAGCTGTCCACAAGTAGAAGTTTTCAAGGTGAAATTGGTTGACCACTGTTATTGTCTGCAGAGTTTTTGATGAAGTACCTGTTAGACTAAATAGGTTCTGATGTTAGTAACATTCATCTTCCTCTGAAGTACTTTAATTTTGTTGTTTTGATATCTATTTCTATTCTACTTCTTCTATCGTGCTACTAGCTCTTCCACCTATCTTTTATTCCCTAGACTTTTTAATTTTTTATTTTTTCTAATTATATATAAAAATAGTTTTTAACATTCATTTTTAAGTGTTTTTTTTTTTTATTAAAGTTTTTTACTTACAAAACATAGGCATGGGTAATTTTTCAACATTGACCCTTGCAAAACCTCTTGTTCCAAATTATCCCCTCATTCCCCCCACCCCTCCCCTAGATGGCAAGTAGTCCAATACATGTTAAATATTAACATTCATTTTTTAAAAAGTTTTGAGTTCCAAATTCTCTCTCAGTCTTTTTCCTCTTTTTTCATTGAGAAGACAGGCAGTTTGATGCAGATTATATATGTGCAATAATACAAAACATTTCCATTTAGTCATGCTGTGAAAAAAAATACAGATTACCTCTTGGGCTCCTCCACTCCCTCCAAAAAAGAAAAGAAAAAGGTTTTTTTTTTTTTTTTTAATGTCATATTCAGATTTCCTTATTTCATTTAGTAGAGGGAGGTAGCATTTTTCATCATTAGTTCTTCAGAATTGTCTTGGATTACTATATTATAGAGAGTAGCTAAGTCATTCATAGTTGATTATCATACAGTATTGCTGTTACTATATACAGTGTTCTCCTGGTTCTGCTCACTTCACTTTGTATCAGTTCATGTTAGTCTTCCCAGGTTTTTCTGAAAGCATTCTGCTCATAATTTCTTATAACACACCAGTGTTCCATCACAGGCTTAGACCACAACTTGTTCAGCCATTCACAAATTGATAGGCATGTCCTCAATTTCTAATTCTTTCCTATCATGAAAAGAGCTGTTATAAATCTTTTTGTACATAAAAGTTCTTTTCCTTTAAAAAAAAAATCTCTTTGGAATGCTTGGTCAAAGGGAATGAGTTTTATAGCCCTTTGGTCACAGGGCTATAAACTTGGTCACAGTTCCAAATTACTTTTCAGATTTGTTTTATCAGTTCACAACTCCACCAATGATACTTTAGTATCTCCATTTTCCCACATCCCCTCCAGCATTTGTCATTTTACTTTTTGTCACATTAGCCAATTTAATAGGAATGAAATGTTATCTCAGAGTTGTTTTAATTTGCATTTTTCTAATCAATATTGATTTAGAGTACTTTTTCATATGACAATAGATAATTTTAATTTCTTCATCTAAAAACTGTTCATATCCTTTGACCATTTATCAGTTGGGGAATGAACTTGTATTTTTTTTCCTTTAAAAAAATCAGTAGTATTTTGTTTTTCCAATTACAAATAAACATTGTTTACAACATTTTTGGGGGGTATTTTGAATTAAAATTGTTTTTCTCTTTCCTTCTATTCCTTGCCTCCTCCCCAAGACAATAAGTAATCTGACATAGGTTATAAATGTATAATCATTTAAAATATATTTACAGATTAATGACTTATATTTTTATAAATTTTATTAATTTCTCTATGTATTTGATAAATGAGGCTTTTGTCAAAGAAATAGCTATAACATTTTCCCTCCAGATTTGTGCAAAAGAAAGGAAGAGAAAAAAATTGTGTGCTGCTTCATTCTGTTTTTGGATATTAGTTCTTTCTCTGGAAGTGCACATAGCATTTTTCATTTTGATATTTATTGCTGAGACTAGCTAAGTCATTTCAGCTCTTCATCGTACAATATAATTGTTACTGTGTACACTATGCTTTTGATTCTGCTTACTTTTACTATGAATTGCTTATGAAACTTTCTAAGTTTTTCAGAAATTATCCTACTTGTCATTTCTTACAGCACCATAATATTCTCTTATAATCATATAATTTATATTTGAACAAAATGCCCTACTTTTAATTAGATATATCTTTTAATTAGATCTATTTTTGCTTTGAGATCATGATTATTTTTGTTGTTTAATCAGTCATATCCGATTCTTTGTGATCCTGTGGCCATACCTTTTATTCTCTACTCTCTCAAAATGTTGCTAATGTTCATTGTTTCCATTACATATCTATCTCATTCTTTGCCATTCCCTTTTCTTTTGCCTTTAATCTTTCCCAGCATCATCATCTTTTCAAATGAGTCGCATCTTAGTATGTGGCCAAAGTTTTAAGTTTTAGCTTCCCTATTTGACTTTCTAGTGAATAACCTGAATTTCCATAAGTATTGACTGATTTGATCTCTTTATTGTGTTCAAGGGACTCACACGTTTTCTCCAGCACCATGTTTTGAAAATGTTGATACTGTACCAGTTAGCTTTCCATATAGTCCCAACTCTCATAACCATATATTGCTACTGTAAAAACCTTTGTGGGCAAAGTGATTATGTCTCTGCTCTTTAGTATGCTGTCTAGATTTGTTTATGGCTTTCCTTTCAAAGAGTTAGCATCTTTTAATTTGATGGTTGCAGTTATCATCTGTAGTGATCTTTGAACCCAAGTGTCAAATATGACACTCATTCCATTTCTTCTTTTTGCCAGGAAGTTATATATACATGCCAAGATGATCTACCAACCTTAATTCCAGCTTTAGATTTCTCCAGCCTGGCATTTTGCAGGATG
The DNA here is from genome assembly GCF_902635505.1 of Sarcophilus harrisii. Lineage (NCBI taxonomy): Eukaryota > Metazoa > Chordata > Mammalia > Dasyuromorphia > Dasyuridae > Sarcophilus > Sarcophilus harrisii. The sequence goes on from NC_045426.1 coordinate 657,324,117, forward strand.
TATTCTTCATGTAAATTTAATAAATTGGGTGACAACATACAGTCTAATTGTGCACCTTTTGCCTGCATACCAGTTCCTCAGGAGACAAGTAAGATGATCTGGGAAAAAAATCTGGTATTCCCTTTTCTTTAAGGACTTGCCATATTTTGTTGTTCCACAGTCAGTGGTCTTTTTAGATATAGTCAGTGAATTGGAAGTAGTTTTTCTTGAACTCCTTTGCTTTTGCCATAATCCAATGAATGTAGGCGATTTGGTCTCTATATCATCTACTTCTTTAAAAAACAGTCTGCTTCTCTGGTTATTCTCAGTTCCTGTTGCTAAAGCTCAACTTGCATAATCTTTAAGCATAACCTTGTTGGTGTGTGAAATAAGTGCAACTTTTTTTCAATTTGAATATTCCTTGGCATTGTCCTTTAGGATTGGGATATAAACTAATCATTTCTATCCAGTGGCCACTGTTGTATTTTCAAAACTTGCTGATATAGTGTTGCATTTTAGAAACATTATCATTTAGGGTTTAAGTAGCTAGCTGGAGTGTGATATTCCACTCATCTCTACCAGTTTTATTGTTTGTAATGCTTCCTAAGGCCCACATGCCTTCATTCTCTAGGATGTCTGGCTCTAGGTCAGTAATTATAATTGTGATTATTGGTGATGTTAAGATCTTTCCTGTATAGTTCTTTTATATATTTTTGCAACCTCTTCTTGATTTCTTCTGCTTCATTTTAATCCTACCATTTTTGTTTATCATGCCTTTTTTTCTTGAAATTTTCCCTTGATTTTGCTAAATTTCTTTGAGATCACTTATCTTTTCCCATTCTTTCATTTTCTTTTATTTCTTTGCAGTGTTCATTTAAGAAAACCTTATCTTTCCTCATCTTCTCTGTAATTCCTGTTTCTTTCTCCTTTCCCTTTTGTTTTCCTTCTTCAACTATTTGTAAAACTTCATCAAACAGCCATTTTACTTTCTTGCTCTTTTTCTTTTAATTATTTTTTACTGCTTCCTCCTATAAATATTGTGAACCTTTGTCCATAGTTTTCTTCATACATTTTATTGTGATGACCGTGTATTTTAAAATCAGCTGGAGTCAGGAATTCAGGTTAGGGGAAAATCGTCAATCTTTATTCTCAGTGAAGAAAGATCGGAGGTGGGAGAGAATCGGCAATAGCAATGTGTGCAGCTGAGTCAAGAAGCTAGCTAGACCAGAAGCCACAGGACCAGCAGCTACCAGCATAGAACCCAGGCCCAATCTCTCCCAGCCTCTCTTCCTGTCTCTCTGCCTCCACCCACCAAAATCGTCATTTCCTGTACAACACATCAGGACTTGCACAGAGAGTGGGTGGGGGCCATTCTTTATCTAAGCATGTATATTAATAGAATATAGTCCAATTACTATTTAGCCTCCCGTGCTTGGGACCTCAGTGCATCAACTCAAGCCTCATAGTCAGCCCTGGACCTTGTTTTAAACTGACTGTATAGAGCTTCTCTACCTTTGGTTATAAAGTATATAATAATTGGTCTGATTTTGCTAGTGACCATCTGGTCATGTCCATGCCTTTTTAGTTATAAAAAGGTATGATTAGTGAGTTATCTTGATAAAAACACTATTAGTCTCTGCCTTTCTTCATAATGTGTTCCAAGACCAAGATTTCTTTTTATTCCAATTATCTTTTGATTTTTTTACTTTACTGTTCCAATCCCCTATGAAACGTGTGTCATCTTTTTTTGCTCTATTTCTAGAAGTTGTAGGTCTTTATAGAAGTGATCAACTTTGGCCTCTTTGGCATTAGTGGTTGGAGAATAGACTTAAATTACTGTCATGTTGAAAGATTTGTTTTGGATTTGAATGGTGGTATTAGTCATTTTTGAAATTACACCTCAGTAGTGCTGTTCCTGCTTTTTTTTCTTACTTCAGCTAAAGCATAATAGATTTTGCTCCAAACCCTTAACTTAACTGTGTATGTGTGTGTGTCTTTTTCAAGTGTGTATCTTGTAAATAATACATTGTAGGATTCTGGTTTTTAGCCCACTTTTGCTTTCCACTTCCATTTTATGGGTGAGTCCATTCCATTAATATTCACACAGTAAAATTACTCAATGTATATTTCTATCCATCTTGCTATCAACCCTACCTTTAATTATCTATTCCTCCTGCTTCCTTGTAGATTGAAAGATTTCTATATCCAACTGTGGATGTTATTCCCTGTCTGAGTCAATTCTGAGGAGAGTAAATATCAAGTATTGTCCACTACCTTTCTATTTTCCTCTCCATTGTAGAAACTTTTGAGTCTCTCTTATGTGAGATAATTTACCTGTTCTGCCTCTCTCCCTTTCTCCCAGTGCATATCTCTTCTTAAATTAAAAAAAAAAATTTTGACATTATCCCAACATAGCTCACATTTGTAACCTTTGTCCTAAAAATACCATCTTCCATAGAGGATTATGAACCATTTAGCCTTATTGTTAATCTTATGATTTCTCTCTCCCCATGACCTTTTTGATGCTTCTCTTGAGTCTTTCATTGGGAAGTCAAGTTTTTTTAGTTAGTTCAAACTTTTTCATCAGGAATATTTGAAAGTCGTCTAATTTCATCAAATATCTCTTCCCCCCCCCCCTTTTTTTTTATCTGCTGAAAGATTATACTTATTTTTGTTGAATAAGTGATTTATACTTGGTTGTAATCCTTGGACTTTCGCCCTTTGGAATATCATATTTCAAGTCTTCCAACTCTATAATGTAGGGCTTTTTCAACTTTTCCACTGTTGACTTTTTGCTTGACAAATTTTACATGACCCTGGGTATATAGGTCTATGAAATAGGTATACAGGTCAAACATTTACTGATAATAAATCATAATTTTGCCACTTCCATGTTCATTTACGTGACCCTGTATGGGTTCACCACCCACAGTTTAAGAAGCTTTGCTTTAATGTAGAAGCTGCTGAATCTTATATTCTGACTGGCCCCATGGTATTTGAATGATTTCTTTCTAGCTGCTTGTAATATTTTCTCCTTTCAAACATATTTTTTCACATTTGTTATGCTGCACCAGAATAATCAAGCAATAATAACAACAAAAAGGTGAAAATACTCTGCTTTCATCCAAATTGAGTTTCCATGGTTCACTCTGTGGATGCTGATGACATTTTTCATCCCAAGTCTATTGGAATTGCATTGAATCACTTCATTGTTGAAAAGAGCCAAGTCTATCACAGTTGATCATCACATAATCTTGTTACTGTGTACAGTATTTTCTTGGTCTGCTCACTTCACTCAGCATGAGTTAATGCAAGTCTTTTTAGGCTTTTCTGAAAATCCAGTCTGCTCATCATTTCTTACAAAATAATAATATTCTGTTACATTCATATACCATAAGTTATTCAGCCATATCCCAACTGATGGGCAGCCACTCGATTTGTAGTTCCTTGGCACTACAAAAAGAGCTGCTACAAATATTTTTTTCACGTGTGGGTCTTTCTCCCATACTCTCTTTAGGATACAGACACAGTAGAGACACTGCTAGTTTAAAGGACCCTTTGAACATGGTTACAAATTGTTTTCCAGAATGGTTGGTTCAGTTTATAACTCCACCAACATTACATTAGTGTTCCAGTTTTCCCACTTTCCCTCTAACATTTATCATTTATCTTTTCCTGTTATCTTAACCAGTCAGAAATATGAAGTGGTACCTCAAAGTTGCCTTAATTTGTATTTCTCTAATCAATAGTGATTTAGAGCATTTTTTCATATGATTAGAAGAAATGGCTTTATTTTTTTTAATCTGAAAATTGTCTGTTAATATCCTTTGACGATTTGTCAATTGGGGAATGGCTTATATTCTTATAAATTTGAGTCAATTTTATATTTTAGAAATGAGACAGAAACACTGCATGTAAAATTTTTTTCCTCAGTTTTCTGCTTCCCTTCTAATCTTAATTGCATTGGTTTTGTTTGTGCAAAAAAAAATTAATTTAACGTAATCAAAATTATCCATTTTGCATTTCATAATGTTCTTTAGTTCTTTGACCCTAAATCTCTCCCTTCTCCACAGATCTGATAGATAGATTATCCCTTGTTCTCCTAATTTGCTAATATCACCCTTTATCGTGAACCTATTTTGAGCTTATCTTGGTGTATGGGGTGTGAGATAGTGAACAAAATTTTTAACCCCTTAAAAAAATTTTTTTGAATTCCACATTCCTTTCTTTCCTCTTCTCCCCCACTTTCTCATTGAGAAGGCAAGCAATTTGATTTCTTGGATCATTGCATTAAGTCATTCACAGTTGATCATAATATGATTTTGAGAAATGAGGTCTATATGTATGCATGATTTTAGGCAAATCATTTTATACTCTATGCTCCAGGCTCCTGTAGAACGGGAATAATGTCCATTTTATAGAGTTGTAGAGAGGAAAACATTTTCCTATATATGGTATATACACACATAGATGGTTGTGTATAAATTACATAAATAATTTAATATCATTTAACACAATTCTTGGTTCTGTGGATAACACTAAACTGTGTGAATAAAAACTCCTTGAGTTTAAAAAAGAAAGAAATGAAGCTTTATCAGAGACACTTGCTATATAAAACTCCACTCCCTCTTGTCCTCCCCCCTTTCTGTTTATCTTCTAATCTTCACTATATTGATTTTGTTTGTACAAAACTTTTTAAATTTGATGCAATCAGAATTATCCATTTTATGTCCTCTAATGATCTTGTGTTTGGTCTTAAATTTTTCCTACACATAGTTCTAACAGTTAAGACAGTCCATGCTTCCTTAATTTTCTTTACATATCACCCTTTATGTTTAATTTTGTCTTATTTTGCTATATAGTATGAGATGTTGCTATATACCTAATTTCTACGAAACTAATTTTCAGTTTTTCTAGCAATTTTTGTCAGATAGTGATTTCTTGCCCCCAAATCTTAGATCTTTGGGTTTGATAAACATTAGGTTACTGTGGATATTTGCTACTGTGTGTTGTGTACCTAATCTATTCCACTGATCCACCATTCTCTTTCTTAGCTAGTACCAAATTGCTTTGTTAAATTCAGTGAGTTTACATTATATAGTTATCCCTGTTATCTTATTATATTTGGCCCAATGTTGTAATCTGTCATGGTTTCATTTAACAAATATTTATAAACAAATATTATGTTTAAGGTAGTGTCCTAGAGTCTTTTTGGTTCTTTTCTCTGTTTTCCACTGTGTTACTTAATCTCAGTTTTGTCATCTGCTGGTTGTAACTGGTCTATCCAAGTTGTGGATTAAAATGTTAAACACTAGATTAAGGATTGGTTTCGTTTTTTTATTCAGGTCAACTATTAGCGAAAAAATTATTCAAGTTCTCTTTAATTAAACCCTAACCTACTGTTAGGGGTTCACATATCTAGTCAACAGTCTAGTAGGTTGATTTTCATCTTGATGGAAACAGTTGAACATTTTGTGAATGTTTACATAAAATGGGATCTATATGGGTGGGATTATTTTATATATGTTTAGATAATTGCAGTCATTAAACTAGGGAAAAAAATTTTTTTCCATTTAGGAAATGTTAACCTTTTTAAGACTTGGCTTCAGGAAAATGTTGAATACTAGGACCTTGCTTTGTGACTGACATGAGAGAGAGAAAAGGAGAGAATGTGTAGGAGTGACGCGATGATACCATAAGATTGTTTGGGGGGATTTAAGGAAATTAAATATTCTTGAATAGTGAATGAAACAGATCTGTTCTGTGTGGGAAATCTCTTACAAATAAATTCATTTGTAAATGAGTTGAAGCTTTGCCTTTGACACTATTGGGGGAAGTTAAGAAGAGGGGAGGATTTGGAGAAATTTAATTCATGCAGTTATAGTTAAATGTCTTAAGATGTTTATTGGGTGTCCAGGTTGGACCTCTGAAGAGAGGTTGAGGTTGGGTGTGTATATATATATATATATATATATATATATATATATATATATATATATATATAGTATGTAAGAAAGATACTTGGATCCATGGGAGACAATAGTCTCACCAACTGAGATAGTAAAAGAAGAGGAGAAGGGCTCAGGATGGTAAAGGTAAGATATCTGCATTACTCTAAAGTTCTAAATGGATTAATTAAGATTATGTCCAAGTATACACTGATTAAAATATTTGTATTGGAAAGAAAATCAGAATTGATAAAACAAATTTTGAAAGCTTTTTAAAAAATCTTTTTGGAAACTATTATGTGATTATCAAGAAAAAGCATTCCAAAATCAAAAAGAAATTTATTTTAAAACAATTCTTGATATATATACACACAATTTTACTATTTATTAAAGACAAGCAAATTTGCATACTAAAAAAAAAAGATAAAGCATTATTCTTATGTCCTTGTTTGACAAGTTACTAGATTGACAGATAGATCATAGATACTTTGGAACAACTGCTTGAATTTCAGTAAGTCATTAAAAAAGCCTGTCAAGATGATCTTTTGGACGATGGAGAGATGTAGGCTAGATTGGTGGTTACTTTTCCAATTTCAAAAACTTCTTTGAAAAAAATTTTTTTTCTACATCATCCCAAGATAATATGTGGATTTATTCATTTGTGAAGCTATATGATTAAAACTGAATTCAATAACACTTTAAAGTTAATTGGCATTTTATTAATGATAAAGGTCTCCTAAATTTGAAAAACAGTAATAATTACTCCTTAACATTTTATGTGATCCAAGTTAAATGATATATGTTTTTGAGAAATATTAATGTGGAAGATAGTTATTTCTGATTACAGATCCCTTTGTAAAAATTCCTTTCTTTGCCATGTCTCTGGTTCATAGAATGGAAACCATTTGGGATTATGTTGATTGAGAATTGAAAGGGCTTTTGAACTCAAAGGGTCAAGAGTAATGAGTTGATCTTAGCCTAGAGGGAGATTTCTTGTAGAGTGCTATGTTGATCTGTGTTTTAGCCCTGTTTTGTTTAACATGCTGTATAGTTAGTTACTTGTATAAAGGTATAAAAGGCACATTTATCAAATTTGCAGGTTACTTTAATCTGGGAAGGGTGGTTAATATATTTGCTCTTATTCAGTATCTAAAAAAGTCCTGAACATGCTAGAAAAATGGGATATAAGATGGTCCATGGTTATATTCAACTAGTGCTCTCACTAGGCTTTAGTGTTCCAGTGATAGTACATTCCTTAAGGTTAACTTTGTGTTAACTAGAATTACAGCTTGACAGTAACTGAAAGCATCTTTGCTAAGACCATTGTTATGCTAACTGCTCAAACATTCATCTTCTCAGTGTCTGCAAGTTGCTAGGCTAGTCATTTGTTCCAGATCTTAAGTTGCCACCCTGGGTGGATCATCTTTAGAATCAAATATTGGCTGTAGTCAGATGGTGGAGACTGGCCAGAATACTATACAATTTTAGCTGAAATCTGACTTGTAATCCGAGAATTTTTTCTGAATTCAAGAATCAAGAACTGCCTGGAGGCAGGAGTGGGGAGGAAGGGAAAGAAGCCCTGTCATTTATTTCCTTTAAACTATAGCCCCGCCAAGCACAAGACAACATGGAATGTGATTAAAAAAAAGAAGTGTTTTTTAAGGATTCTGTATATATACTGGATGATAAAAAAGCCTTCGACATTTCACCTGGAATGACAAGAGTCTGCCTACCTGTCTCCTTCCCCCAACAGTTTTACCATTTACATTTTCCCTGATCAAAGTTAAGGAAACAAAATGATCAGTCTTACCTTTGGACATCAAGATGATGCAACACAGTAAGATCATATTGCTGCAGTTGTTTATTATTTAAAGTTCTTGAAGTTCTTTTACATAGTTGTATATAACAGGAGCAACTGAAGGGGAATTCCTTATTTATTGTTTCTTTTAAAAAACACACCAGAAACACTTTTTCGTTTTCCACTCTACCATCAAGGAAAAGTTATACTTGAAAATCCTTTTTAATGGCAAGATATATTGTTATTAATTAATTAGTTAATCCTACTATGACAGTTTAAAATGACTTGGTCATTTAATTGGAAAAATATAAAACTCCCGTAAATGGAATTGTGAAATATTTAATTTTTTAGAATTATTTTCGAATTATATCCACGTTGGCAAATTAACTCTTGAATTTACAAGTTAATCTGATTTTTCTCTGTAGTAGTGGAGTTAGATATTTTACTTAACTTTTTATAGTGCTTGTCAAGTAGTAGTAAACATCTAGGTTTATTTTATACTAATACTAATATCCATAGTTGCTTCATTAGTTTTTTCCCCATCAGTTTTCCATGAATAAAAACTGTTCACATTTTAATAGGACTTCAAGGTTTTAACAGTTGTATTAAGAGTATTAAGAACTAAGAATTTGGAAGATAACCTTGATATTTTAACTTGCTACTCTTTTTCCCAGCCAAAAAAATAAAACAAAACAAACAAACAAACAAAAAACAACAACTCAATTTTGCTAAATACAAAAAACCGTAAGATCATTTCTTAATTGATAATAAGCCTTGGGAAGTTTTTACAATTAAATTTGTTGATGGCAACTTCCATTTGACTACGTATTATTAGAAGTCACTATCCATGTAAATAGTACATGTGTGTTTGAAGATGATGCAGTCTTACTACTTGGGGCCTGGCAGTAGCTCCATGTAGGCAAAATCCTAGACAATAAGGGGTTCCCCCTCCTTTTTTTTTCTTTTTCTATTCATGAGTAGCCAACCAAATGTTGATTTGGGTGCTTTGAACATGCTTGATCTTCTGAATTGACCTGCAAAGAAACACACTCCATTTTGTGCTGAGTTAGTGCTCAGTCTGGGATTATTCACTGTTCATTTTCCAAGCAGCATCTGTGGGCCCTATTGTCATATTTTCTCTGGTCTCTTAAGCTTTTCAAATTGTTGATCGATGTAACCAGACGTATTTACATTCCTGGCTTTCTGTCATCAGACATAGAATATTAAAATGTTAAAAAAAAAAAATACCTTTGTCAGAAATTCAAGATACTGTTACTCAAAAGTATTTATTTGGGTAATATTACTTAGAAACATAGTATTTTGAGAACTTTTTCTGTGTAGTTGGTTTTCTAGATTTCTTTATCCTTGGTTTCCTTTGTAATTCTCTTATTTTATTTATTTAAAAGTATGATTCTGGGTAAGAGGTCCATAGGTTTCCAGATTGCCAAAGATGTCCAAGACACAAAAAAGGTTAAGAATCACTGTTTGTAAAATCATAGGATTATTATTTTTTTAAATCATTAGGTTTTTTAAAAGATAGGTTTATCAATATAAACTTAACTTTTTATTAACTTTTTATTTTATCTTCAAAATTATTCGAAGTATTTCTCCCCTCCCATTAACAGAGTGTTATCCCATGTAACAAATAGTGCTTTTTAAAGAAGAAAAAAATAGCCACAAGTGAACATCACATTGAAAAACTTGAAAATATGTACAGTATGTAATACCAATACAGTGGACATGCCACTTCCAGAAAGTGTATTGGGGATGTCATCTCATATCTCTTCATTGGAAGCCTGTTTGATTTTGACAGTTTTGTTACATACACAGTTATTATGAACAATTTATTTGTTTTCTTGGTTCTGCTTACTTCATTCTGCATCAGTTCATATCAGTTTTCTGTAGTTTTCTGTATTCATCCCAAACATAATTTCTTAAAAAACAACAATATTTCATTACATTAATATATCGTAGTTTTTTCTGTAGCCATTCTCCAATTCGTGGATGTTTATTTTATTTACAATTCTTAGCTGTCACCAAAAAATGGTGGTGTGATAATTTTGGTATGAGTCTTTCTTCTTATGGACTGTTTTCTTGGGATGGAAGTCCAGTAATTAAGTCTCTGGTTCAAAAGGTTTGGACATTTTAGTTGCCTTATTTACATGCTTCCAAATTACTTTCTAGAATGATTGTGCTATTTCACAGCTTCACCAACAATGTGAACTATTAGTGTGCTTATTCTTCTATAATCTCTTCAACATAGACTATTTTCATTTTTGGCCATTTTTGCCAATTTGTAGGTTAAGAGGTGAAACCTCAGGATTCAGTGATTTTGAGTATTCTTTCATATGGTTGGTAATATTTTACAGTTCTTGGGAGAACCTTTAGCTACTTATCTATTGGAGAATGGCTATTAGTCATGTACATATGCATATATTTCTGTGTGAACATATATGTACATGTATATACAGACAGTTGATATATCTTAGATAACAAAATCTTATCAGAGAAATTTGATACAAAGATAAGAATTTTTTCCTTTTACATTTTATCAAACAGTATTATTTAATTCTTCCTTGTGTAGTGTATTTCATTGATTTTTTTTTTCTCTATTTGTAAGATGGTTTTGATGACTGCTGTTATAATTTTTTTTTTTTTTTTTTTTTTGGCTGAGGCAGTTGGAATTAAGTGATTTGCCCACGGTCACACAGCTGCGAAGTGTTAAGTGTCTAAGATCAAATTTGAACTCAGGTCCTCCTGACTTCAGGGCTGTTGCTTTATCCATTGTGCCACCTAGTTGCCTCTGTCATAATATATTTTTAAATCTGGAAGCACTGTTCTCTCTTATGTCCCTACTTTTAATAATTTTTTTTTGCTATTCTAAATATTTTGTTTTTCAAAATGAATTTTTTCATTTTATCAAGTTCTTTATTCCAGTGACAATTTGGTCAACATAACATGAAAAGCATAAATTAATTTTGGTATTAATTTTATTATGTTGGCAAGTCTTAGCCATGGTCATGTGGGAAATAACTTCTAGCTGTGAGGACTGAAAATTCTTTGGGCTGTTTATAACGTTCTTTATTTCTTTGAGAAGTATTTTTGTAATTTAATCTATACAAGTTTTTTTGTGTGCTTTTGAGAGATTGATCCTTAGTTATTTTATGCCTTTTATAATTATTTGGAATATGATTTTCCTTCTATTATTGCTTGTGTGTTTTTTTTATATGGAAATGCAGTTGAATTTTGAGGATTTATTTTATAGCCTACAACTAGACTGAAGTTATTGTCTCAATTAGTATCTTTGTTTATTCCTAAGGATTTTCCTAAAGCTATTATCTCGATTAGTGCCTGCTTATTCCTAAAGATTTTCCAAGTAAACTATCATATCATCAGCAAATGGAATAGTTTTCTCTCTTTCTTGCCTATTTTTATTCCTTTAATTTCTTGATAATAATAATGTTAATAATAGTTAACTATACTGTTTATGCTTACTATGTGCCAGGAACATCATTTGATCCTCACAACAGCTTTTAGAGGTAGGTGCTATTATCTCCATTTTACAAAATGAGGAAACTGAGGCAAATAGAGGTCTTAAGTGAAGTGGCTAGGACTAAATAACTGATGTATAGGGCCAGATTTAAACTTTGATATTCTGACTCCAGACCTTGCACCACCTAACATTCTTTTATCTTAGTTTCTAGCATTCCCACAAGTATATAGAATAATAATGAAAAGAGGGGGCATCTTTGCTTTGCTCTCATATTTAATGGAAAAGGTTTCTAGTATCTATAATTAAAGTTTTTGGTTTTAGACAGGTGCTACATTAATGATTTTGGCCTGAGTTTTTCTTTGTTATATATTTCTGTCTTAAGTATTAGTATATTTATCTCATTTCACATTAGAATAATTTATAAAATATAGGTGATAATTGTTTGTTCAGAGTTTGATAGAATTCTCCTATGAATCCATTAGAATCAAAAAGGTTTTTTTTGTTGTTTCTTTGTTTTTCCCTTTGACAGTCATTTTACAGGTATTTAATTTAATATTAAAATTTAATATTTAAAAATTAAAATACATTTAAATCTATTATTTTTTTGATATTGGGCTACTTAAGATCCCTATTTGGTGGTCTCTTAGTTTGGTTATTTTATGATTTTGAAGGTATTCCTCTATTTTTATGTTCTCAGTTTTTGGTAACATATAATTGTGTATATAATTTGTTCTCATTCATTTATTTAATCTGGTATAGATGTGATTTCACCTTGCCTGTTGCTATTTTATTGATTTGGTTTTCTATCTTTTTAAATCCCCACTCCTTGTTTAGAGTTTCATTGTTAGATCTCTATTTAAGTCTATTGTTTTTGTTTGTGATCCCTTAACCAAGCACAACTTTTATTGCAGTATTGTATTTAAAGAATACATTATTAACTATTTCTGCTTTTTTTTTTTACATTTGTTTGTTCTATCTCTGTGTCCTCCTATATAGTGGTTTTTTTTTTTTTAAGTAAGAGTTGCTGTGTTGAAGAATATATGCTTTCTTGTATTGTCCCATTTAGAATGTACCAAAAGTCTTTTAATTCTAATTTCTTCAGGAATTTGTTCAGTTCTTTATTTTCCTTTTTGTTTATCTTTCTATTAGACATACCAGAATTGAGGGAAAATATTGACATCTCCTGTCACTATTTATGTTGCTATGTCTTATAGCTCATAATATTTATTTTGTGAATTTGGATGCTACAGCACTTAGGGTATTTATTATTGATAGTGATCTCGTCTGTGTGTCCTTTTTATTTTTTGGAAAATTTGTTTTTGCTTTGTCAAATAGTGTAATAGTAACTCCAGTATTTTTGTATTCACTTGATTCATAATAAAAAAAAATTTCTCCATCACCCCATTTTTATCTTGTGTATGTTTTTGTTTTTAAAATGTTTCTTCAGATTATAGTTTTGTTTTCTTATAGTCTTGTAATTTTTTTGTTTAATCCATTCACTTTTGATTGAGAGATAATGTTTCTCTATTCTTCACTTTTGACTTTAATATTTGTGTTTTTTTCAAATTAGGATTTTTTCCCCCCCTTCTGTTATAAAACAATGCTATGTTGTTTACACAGTCATTTGGTTACTTTAATATTTTTTATTGTGGCCCTGTGCCCACTGGTTTTTCACCTCACCTCTGATTCCTCTCTTTGTATTTTACTCCTTTCTTTCCTTTTGGGATTTTGCTCATTAGTTCCTTTTTCTTTCCTGCTTTTATCTAGTTTTGTACTTTTTTCCTCTGTCAAGTAGATTCCCCCATTCTCTCTTAAACTAATCCTGTTCATTAGTTTTTAAGTTTTCATTTTTTGTTCCCCTTTCTAAGAAGAATTTTATTCTCTTCATTATCCATCCTTTCTGTCTACTCTATACTTTTATTTTCTTATTCATCATCCCTATAAATATCTAGTCTTTTCTCTCCTGTATTCTTCATGCAATCAAAATTTTCAGCGTATCCTTTCTAGGTTCTCTACTCCAGGCAAGTTTTACTGCCTTATACAGTTTGACACTTGAAGTCGTCCTCTTTTCTATTGTGTTTCACTCCCAGAACAATGCAATTTATTTTGTTGCTTCCTTGAAAACACTGTTCTATGGTTCCTTCCCTCCCACCATATCCTTGATTATGAAGTCTACCAGTGATTTATACCCTCCTCTGATTACTTCTCTCCCCCCTTTCCCTATTTGTTTCAAATACTTCTCCCAAATCTGGCTCGCCCATTCTCTCAGGTCTCAGTTGGCAAACAGGAGTGTGTACTGCCCCCTTGTAGAGCTGAAAGGAGTAGATTTTTCAAGTACTAAATCTGGCAGATCACCCTTGAACTCAGTCTCCATTTCTCTTCATTAGACTATTTCTTTTTACCTAAAGAAGCATTCTTCAGTGGAACTCTCTCCCACCGCCAAAGGCAAGCCTGTTTCCTTTCCTTCACTTTTAATCATCCCTTCTCTTTTCCTTCTTCTACACCTCTCCCCTTTTGTCATTTCTTTTTGTAAGCCAGAATTTACCTTCCCCTCATTGCAATCCCTTGATTTGAGTCTGACACATCGCATATTCTTAATGTAGTCCCACAAAACACTTGATTTATCTGTTAAGCAGGGTTTCTTTAGATTCTTTCATTAATGTCCCAATCTGGACTCTTAATTGTTTTTTTCTACTGTACTACTTTGCGTCCTTCACTTTGCTGGCAATACACTTAGAGAAGGAGTCTACTGATTTCACTGCTGTCACTGCTGTCAGATTGTGGCATATATTCACTCTTGCATTTCTGAAGGAATTTGAATATCAAGTAATCTCTTGAGTTCTGGTTTTCTTCCTAAAAATGTTTAATTTGCCTCTTTATTATTAAGTCCATCGTTTTTTTATTTATGGTTAAGTTCAGATTTGCAAGATAGGTCACCCTAGGCTGTTTCCTGAGCTTCTTTGCTCTTTGGAACATATTTGTGTTGTCTGGTGAGTTCAAAATAGTCTTGCTCTTTAAAAATTCCCTTTCCTTTATATTTTAAAGTATTTCTCTTGATTGTTTGCAGAGCTTTTTAATTCTGAATCGAAATGTTCAATTCATCATGTAAGTTTGGAGCTTTGGGTTTTTTTCTGGAGGTGATTTATTCCAATTAGTATTTAATTTAGTATTTAACTTTCAATGTTCAGAAATTCTGGTCCATTTTCCTCTTTTATCTCCTACATTGTGTTACAGTTTATTGACCCGACAATTCTTTCAAGAGACCTGTTATCCTTAGGCTGTTTCTTTTCATCCTATATTTGAGATCAATATGTTTGGCTTGTATAATGGGCTTATTTTCTTTTAATGCTATTGTTCTTTGTTTCTTTTATTCTAGATTGTCCTTCACTTCTTTGTATTTGCATTTCCAGTTAATATTCTCTATTTTGTCTATTTTTGTGGCAACTAGATAAAGCATTTGGATAGAGTGCCAGACTTGGAGTCAGGAAGACTAATCATACTGAATTTACATCTAGCCCCAGATATTTACTATAGTAGTTTGACCCTGGGCAAATCACTTAACGCAGTTTATCTCAGGTTCCTTATCTGTAAAATGAGCTGGAGAAGGAAAAGGTAAACCACCCCAGGATTTTTAGAAAACCCCAAAAGGCATCACAAAAAATTTGGCCATGAATGAACCACATTGCAGATTCCAGTTTTTCTATTTTGACCTTTATTTTTCCCATGTAAGCCATATATCCTACTCTCATACCAACCACTTAAGAACAACTTGTTTTGGTTCCATGTCCTTAGATTCCTCACTGTCTCATCAAGTTTTGGATCATTTTATGTTACAGTATTTATTTATAAATACTGGAGCTCATTTGCTAGATCTGGAAACCATATATATATATTTTGTTGTTGTTAATTTTTTCTCTGATGATTTATCTACTTATGTTCAAAGTCTTTGTGTTTTCTTCCTGAAATCTTTGGTAATTTCAGTGTCCCTGCTTCTCTCTCTTCCCCCCCCCCCCCCCCCCCCCCCCCCCAGTTGTTTCCTTTATTTTCTGACTCTCCTCTGATGGTATTTTCCTTAGGGGCTGGATCTCAGGAGTCTTTCAGCCTCCTCTCATGCTGGGTAATTTCACAGTTTACCAATCTACATCTCTGTTCCAAGTGACTTTTGGGTGTACAGAACTGGTACCAACTGGATGTTTTTTTCTTAGACTTAGTGGAGTGATATACCTCCCCATTTTCCACCTTTCTGTTCTGTCCCACTCTCTTGTTCCTCAGTTTTCTGGACTAGTATTATCATTTCAGAAAGCTGATGTAAGATGGTTATTGTCCTTCGTTTTTGAAGAAGACCAAATAATATCTCTGTGTTAGGATCAAGTTACAGTTGTCTGACTGTGGCCTGTGAGTTTAGGATTGGAATTCTCTGCCACAGGTCAGGCACAAATGGTCTGTATGAACATGAACATTTGCGGTAGATTCTCTTAACTTTGCACACCTCATGTTTCTTCTGGTTTTGACTGCAGGGTGAGATATTGTCTGCCTTGGTAATCAGAGCAGCTTTTCTAGCTCCTCCCTCCAAGGTGAGCAGTATGGGACTACTGAATCCCACTGTTGCTTTGTTTCCAGTAGGAGAAACCCCCTATGGCCTGGACTATTTGTATGCAAGGTTGTCACCACAGCTCCTAGTATAACTGCATCTGATGTTTTGTCACTCACCGAGATAGGTAGAACTGGCAAAATAGCACAGGTGATGTCTTTTGATTTGTGCATAAATTAGATGTAAGGAGTTTCATGGAGTTGTCAGCCTCACTTTCTCTTTCAGAATCATCACTGTGCAGTGGTAGGACAAAATCAAGATGATTGATAATGGCTTGGGATGCAGTAGATGACTTTGGCTTCTTTGATGTATAACCAAGCTCTAAGCTGTGAACACCTGTTTCACCTGCCTTTGTGGCTTTTTGGAACAGATTGTTCTCATTTGCCCATTCCACCAGGGAAGTCTTCACATGCCTGGGGTGTAGACACCCCCCTTGCTCATCATAAGGTTGGAGACCACTTGGTTACCCTTAACCTTGTTTATTTAGTCCATCTGTGGAAATGGTTTGTTGCAGTGTGATCACTGTGTGTGGAGTTATTGGTAAGTTAGGTGGATCAAGTAGACATCAAAGGTGGAAAGCAGTCCTCACAGCAGAGACACTCAAAACAACCCAATTCAGAGAGCTACTGTGTTAGATCTTTGTGGTTATCTACTCTGGCTCTGGCAGTTCAGAGCCTTACTGGTTTGTGTTGAGGGGTTGTCTACTTTAGTTCTATTATCATCTCTTTCAGGTCCCTAACAGGCTTTTGCTTTTGATGGTCTGTCTGCTACTGTGTAGCCTAAAGCCAAGATCTTTATGGTACTAGAAAGAACTATGGGATTGCGTCTTGTGTCATATGCTTGAGTTTGCTAAGGCAGATTTGCTGCTATTGGAAAAGGAGGTGGAGTCAGTACTGAGTAGAAGTCATTAAAGTGAATATAAGTTTCTATTTGTGTGTTTAATCTTTGTCTTGGACCCAACTGAAATTGCTTTATCTTTGGTACATAGTTTTTGTTATGGAGAGATTTGAGAGGTTATGAGGATTAGAAAACATGTCTAGTTCTTACTGAATTATAAGATTTTAATAATTACAATGAGCCTTAGATTTAATTTAAGTATTTACCATCTCCTTATTTTACAAAAAAATGAGTACACCAAGGTCTAAGTGACTTAATGTCCCACAGTAAAAATTGCAGAGATGTTAGGTTTTTTACCTCTGGATTATGATCAGAGTAGTGACATATCATTCCATACCATGTTTCTACACCAGAGTCAGATATACATGGTATGTCATGTAGGAATAATTTTGATCATTGTGTGTGACATTGTCACTCTGCAGGCCATGATTTTCTTGATTTTATCTAGATAAACTGATTTGGGGAATTATCAGAAGGATGAAAATGTAAATGTTTGTCTCATCCCACATAAGGCACATACTCAAGAGCCCTGTGTAATGTTTGGGCTAGCTTTCTGGAGGACCTCAGGATCAGCTTGAGTCCTTGGTCTTCATTGGAGGGGTGAAGGAGGCAGGACAGCCACTATGAGGCTGGTCAAAGATGGAATGTTTCATTTCCAGTCCTTTTCAGCCCTTAAATACACTATTATAATTACATCATTACAGCATACTAATTATGTGTGAACTAGAGAATCATTACATCACCATGCTAAAGTACTAAGTATATGTATATTAGAGAACCATCATCCCCTCCATCAATTCCCCCCAGTTAAGTTGTGAGTATCCTTATTTCAAGTATACTTCTAAAGTTCCGGCCCTCTACAGCCATGGCAGGACACTCTCATGGGAAACACCTTTATAGGACCTCCCACCCCATCATGGCATGCCCGTATCAAAGAAGCCCTGTGCTTTATGAGCAAAGTAGAATTAGGGTAGCTCAAAAAGAACCCGAGATGTGAACATTTATAATCATTTCCCCCTAAATATTCTTTTGGTCTATTTGTGAGTGACCTGTGGTGTAAAGCCTTCCAAGCTTATATTGATGATTAACCAGAATCAGATGCTGCATCTTGACCCTGACATAGTCATGTTATTTTTGGTCCTCTTTGAATACAAAGGACAACGATTATCTAGCTCTCATTTTTTTGTCCCCTAATAATAAAAGATAATAATAATTGCTTTGCTAAAATTTAGGCATCTTTTAGCTCTCTTCTATTCTACCAGGGCAAGGAACTTAAAAATGCCATTGTTTGGCTTGTTCTTGATGAAACCATGCTGGCTGTTTCTACTCAACAATTCTTTTGTACATTGTTTTGTAAATACATTGTAGAATTTTTCCAGAAGTCAAAGGTCTTCAATCTTTTCTTTTTAAAAATGGAAACATTTGGTCTTCTCCATCTACATTTCTTTTCTCTATGATTTTTATTTTTCTTTATTAATAAGATGTCACAGTTACTAATCATGACTCTCCTCTCTATACCAAGTAAACTTTTTTTTAAAAGTATTTTCTGGAGCAGCTAGTTGGTGGAGTGGATAGATCTCCAGCCCTGAAATCAGGAGGAGCTAAGTTCAAATTTGGCCTTAACACTTTCTGGTTGTGTGACACTGGGCAAGTCACTTAACCCCAATTACCTCAGCAAACAACAACAAAAAAAGTTTTTTTTCTTCTGAACTTGACAAACACAAGAAGCATGAACGTATATCCACATAAACCAGAAAAGGGGGATTATATATGACATACTGTGGTAGTTCTAATAACACTTGCTTTTCTATGTGCTCTGCTGAATTTTCTTTTGCTTTCTTTTGTATGTATGTTTCATTAACATTTTTATGATGCCATTACTTTGCCATTATCTGAGAAACTTTCTCCTCAACTCTCCCCCCCCCCCCCCCCCCCCCCCCAAAAAAAAAAAGCTCTTGGATATCAGGGAAACCTTTTAAAGTAATCTCTGTACTTTATAAGTGTATTTTCTTCTTTTTTCTTTCTTTTTTTATTTACAAAGCATATGCATGGGTAATTTTTCCAACATTGATTCTTGCAAAATCTTTTATTCCAAATTTTCCCCTCCTTCCCTACATCCCCTCCCCTAACTAGTTCAGGTAGTTCAATACATGTTAAATATGTTGAAATACATGTTAGATCTAATATATGTATACATATTTATACAGTTATTTTGCTGACAAGAAAAATCAGATCAAGAAGGAAGAAAAAGAAAAACTGAGAAAGAAAACAAAATGAAAATGAACAACAACAAAAAGAATGAAAATGTTATGTTGTGATCCACGTTCAGTTCTTACAGTCCTCTCTCTGGGTATAGATGGCTCTCTTCATCACTGAGCAAGTGGAACTGGTTTGAATCCTTTCATTGTTGAAGAGAGCCACATCCATCAGAATTGATAGTTGTATAGTCTTGTTCCCATGTATAATGTTGTGTTTGGTTCTGCTCATTTCACTTAGCATCAGTTCACATAGGCCTCTCCAAGCCTCTCTGAAATCATCCTGCTGGTTGTTTCTTACAGAACAATAATATTCCATAATTTATTAAGGCATTCTTCAATTGATGAGCATCCACTCAGTTTCCAGTTTCTTGCCACTACAAAGAGGAGTCCCACAAATATTTTTGCACATGTGGGTCCCTTTCCCTCCTTTAAGATCTCTTTGGGATACAATCCCAGTAGGAACACTGCAGGGTCAAAGGATATGCACAGTTTGATAATTTTTTGAGCATAGTTACAAACTGCTCTCCAGTATGGTTGGATCCATTCACAGTTTCACCAACAATATATCAGTGTCCCAGTTTTCCCACATCCCCTCCAACATTTGTCATTATCTTTTTCTGTCAGTTTAGCCAATCTGATAGTAGTGTAGTGGTATCTCAGAATTGTTTTAATTTCCATTTCTCTGATCAGTAGTGATTTGGAGCATCTTTTCATGTGACTACAAATAGTTTCAATTTCTTCATCTGAAAATTGTTCATATCCTTTGACCATTTATCAGTTGGAGAATGGCTTGAACTTTATATGTATTTTCCTGGACTACCCACAACTGACATTGTAAAAAAAATTTCCCTCACATATGTTGAAACCAGTTGATATTTTTATTATCATATAGTACTGCATTATAGCTTCTCTTAGTGTCTCAGTTCTAGAAAGTTTCTGTGCATCTTGAATGCTTTCTTTTTTGTGATTTGATGAAGGGGAAAAAGAATAAATATTTTAATTATTCAAATACAAGACTGGCTGGTTTCATAATTCCTTTGATTAAATGCACAGCAGGATTGTGTATTTTAATAGTTTTTGTTCTGCCAGCACTTTTAGTCCTAAAGAGTTAAAAGTAATGTATAAGAATGTAGAATGTTATTTTCATATCTGAAAATCCTTTGAACCTAGAGATTCCATAAGTGTTTTCCATCCCTTCGAACAGTAGTCAAACTTAAATGGAAAGGAGAGCCACTGAACCATGCATAAGGATCCCATTGGACTGCATATTAGTTATAAAATGTAGTCTTGTTTGTTTCATTGTATTTTTATTTATTTTGTTAAATATTTTTCGATGATATTTTAATCTGATTTCTTTAGGGAAGTGCTTATGATACTTCTGCCTTAAAGAATAACATTTAGATAAAATTTCTATTACATATAGTAGATGACTTTAAGGTATCTTATTTATTTAATTATTCTTCTTAAATTTTAGTCACTTTCTAGTTAAGCCTATCACAGTGGTCAACTAAACTCCTTAGCATAGTGCATATATCCAAAGAAGAAAAATCAGAGGAAAAAATTAATTTCCTCATTAATTATAAAGGATTACCTTATTTTATTTTAAAAAAGGAAATGCTACTTATATTGTCTTTCACCAATATTTACAATTTCCTTCACATGTCTCTTTTAAAATTTTTTTATTTAAAAAAAAAGAATAAGAAAAAATATAGAAAAGGATAATAGAACAAAATAGAACATTGTCATGTACCCAATAGAACATCAGGGAAGATTTAAAATATATAAAAACAAATTTCCAGTTCAAGAAAGGATATATAATAATGGAAGAAATTATATTCATGAGTGTCCATCTTTTCTTTACTTCCTTGTAGGTTGTTTTTTAATTTTCTGCTGTGTACTTTTTTACTTTATTTTTTTCCCCTTTTCATCTCCTTCCCTCCACCTTTCCCAAGCAAGTTATAGTTAAGCACAGATATATTTATATATACATATACACATGTACACATATTCACACCTACCCCCAGACTAACACTCATGTACATTTAACTCTGTACACACATAGAGCAATATCCATATATAACTACATATTCTCAGACACGTATCCATTTGCATTTACCTATATGTACACATGCATCTAAAATAATATTAGTATGGCCAACATTTAATAAAGATTTCTCTCTTGATTGAGTCTTTACGTTTGACTTTGTCTAAAATCAGTGATTATTAGCCATACTTTTTTTTTTTTCTAATGAGTCCTGCTTTTTGTTGTACATATATCTCTTGTATATATCTCTTCTTTCCTATCCCTGGTAACTCTTCTACTTTAATTCTGCTCCTAAGCTTGCCTTGCTACTTAACCCCACCGGCTACTCCTACCTTGTCTTCTCCCACCCTTTTCTTCCCTCTCTTCCCATCCCTATCCCTTTATTTCTTTATAGATTTTGTAGGGTGCTATGCCCATCATGGTATTTATGTAGTATTGCCTATATAACCCATTCCTCTTTCTAATGCCTGTGTCTATTCTTCCTCTGCGCCTCATTTGTATAATATAATTGCTATTTTTACTTTTTCCTAAGTAGTTTTACTTTTTAGAGTCACATCATATTCAACTCTGCCCCAATTTTTCTTTTGAGCCTACCCAATTGGTGATGTCATTTTAAACATATGGTATACATTTCTGGGTAAAAAACATAAACAATTTGTCCATGCTAAGTTCTTTGAAATTGATCTTTGATATTTGTTCTTATATCTTAAATTTTCTATTTAGTTCATCATATTTGTTTGAAAGAAAGCCCTGAAAATCTGCAAGTTTGTTGAATGTCCTTCCCTCTCTCCCTTTTCCCATTTACTATCATGGATAATTTTGCTGGATATGATATTCTGGAATGCAGGCCTAGATCTTTTGATTGTGGGTATATATGATTCCAGGACTTGTGGTCTTTCATAGTGACTGCTAATAAGTACTGCATAATTTTAACTGTAGCTCCAGTGTATTTGAATTTTTTTCTTATTTTTTGAAAAATTTTCTCTTTGATGTTGAGTTTTTGAAAGTTGAGAATAATATTTTTGTGTATTTTTCACAAAGGATTTCTTTACAGTGGTGGGTGGATTTTTCCTATTTCTACTTTGCGGTCATGTTCCATCACTCCAGGACAATTTTCTTGGATTATTTCTTGAATTATTGTATTGAGGTTCTTTTTTTTGATCACAGCTTTCAGGTAGCTCAGTTATTATTGTGTTATTTCATTTTTTATATTCTATTTTGTTATTTCTTGGTCTCTTATAACTTCACTTCCTTCCCCTTGCCCAGTTCTAATTTTCAAAGACTTATTTTTCTCTTTATCACTCTATATCTCCTTTTCCAGTTAGTTAATCTTTCATAATCTTGTTTTTATTGGATGGTTTTAATTTTTAATTTTAGTTTTTCCTCAGTGTCTCTCATTTGATTTTTAAATTTTTTTTGAGTTCTTTTATAAATTCTCTCTGGGAAGACAGCCCTTTACTGTTACTCTTTGAAGTTAAAGCTTTTTTTTTTTTTTTTTTAAATTGTCCTCCTTTGAAGATGAACCCCTGTCTTCCCTGTTCCCATGGTAAGTTTCTATAGTTGGGCTTTTTCCCCTTTGCTGGTTCATTTTTTTTTTTTTTAAACTATTAGTGTAATAAGTCTCTCTAAACATGGGGTAAGAGAAGTAAAACTAGAGGCACCTTTGGCTTCTTCCCTTCTGACCTGCAACTCCAAACCAAAAGCTCCATCCTTCTGCAAGTGCCTGAAGCCAATAGCATCTCTGCTCCATGGCTACTGCACTAACAGTTTGCTAGTGCCCTTTCACCCAGGGCAGCATCTCTGCAGCACTCCTGGGCCTGGTGTTCCTAATCAGTTGAAGTTGGACTTGACTTGAAGTCCTTGAGAAGTCTGGGAGGTGAAAGTTTCTGTAATTCCTGCTGAGACTCCAGCCAAACCCAGGTCGACCCCAGGGCTAAACACCCCACTTGGTATTTTTATGGAGCTGGCACTTCACACAAGTTAATCCCTTGACCCTGGGTCTTTCCTCAGATCTTTTTGGATTGTGTTGGGGGACCCCTGTTCTGCCCAAATTGTTCTTAATTTTTCACCTGCCTGTCCACTCTGAGGCAAAAATTTGTTCTGTTTGTTAGGGAAATCTGGAGAGCTTAAAATTTACTGACCTACTCCAGCATCTTCCCAGAATCCTTCCTTCACAAAATAAAGTATTTTTGACTGTGATTTTTGGCAGATACATTTTTTTCCATATTATCCTTTTACTTTCAAAATACATGCAAAGATAGTTTTTCAACATTCACCTTTGGGCAAAACCTTTCTTTCCAAAATTTTCTCTCTCCCCATCCCCTAGACATCAAGTAACCCAATTGAAGTTAAACCTGTGTTCTTCTAAATATATTTTTACATTTGTCATGCTGCACAAGAAAAATCAGATTAAAATTTTTTAAAATGAGAAAAAAAAAAGCAAGCAAACAGCAATCAAAAAGGTGAAAATACAAGTTGTGATCTACAGCCAATCCCCATAGTCTTCTCTCTGGAAGCAGATGGCTCTCTCCATAGCAAGTTTATTTGGAATTGATCTGAATAGCCTCATTATTAAAAAGAGCCAAGTCCATTGCAGTTGATGATCACATAATCTTTGTTATTCCTGTGTATCTTGGTTCTCTTGGTTCTACTCATTTCACTTAGCATCAATTCATGTAAGTCTCTCCAGGCCTTTTTGAAATCATTCTTATTGTTTCTTATAGAACAATAATATTCCATTACATCCATATACCATAATTTACTAAGCCATTTCCTAACTGATGGGCATCTACTCAGATTCCAGTTTCTTGTCAATAGAAATAGCGCTGGTACAAACATTTCTGATAGGCACATTCTTTAATTAAAAAAAAAATGCAAAGATACTTTTCCCATTAATTTTTATCTTGTGAGGATATTGACACCTTTGTCTTTTGGGCTACTTAGGAAACTTGTTAAGCTGAGATTCATAGAATGTCAGATTCAGTTTTTTAGGAAGAAGATAAAAATGAAGGTATAATTGGAGAAACATAGTGAAGTCATTAATATACAAGTTAAGGAACATTTTGAAGAATACAGAATAAACCATTTTAAATGGAGACTGAGCAAAAATGTTTAGATTTGATTTTGAGAAATTTTTTCCCTGGCATTAGATTTTATTTCAGTAACAAGAATGAATTAAATCATTAAAATGAAATCAACATTGAAATTTTGAAGAGAAAATGGCTTGAATATGAGGAAAAGTAAAGGGAGAATGATGGGTATGGAGAAAATCAGAACCAAGGGAAGATTCTTTGAAAATAGGAGAGAAGTTTCAGGACCCCCAAAATCAATTTGATGTATTAGGGAATATTCAAATGGAATAAAAAACAAGATAAATATTAAAAGAGCATAAGATGAAATGTGGAACTTGGAGATAGCAAGAAAATCTAAATCGTAAATAAAGAAATAAAGTGATTTCATAATAGGTGTTACCATTCTCCTAAACAATAATCATAATATTTAGTGATTATTGCAGATATATGGACAAGACTAATAATAGTGTCTGAGATTTAGCTTTTTTTTAAAATTAAAACTGGTTGGTAAAGGAGGGAAGATTGTTTTTATTTGACAAGGGAAACATTAAGGAAAAACCTTGATAAGAATAATTTTATATTCTTTTAAGAAATGGCTCTTGTTGAAAATGTAAAAGGTTGACATATGGTTGGATGACGATTTGAAGTGGTCACAAAAAGTAGGTGAATGAAGGAGTATGGACATTTATGTGGCTGTAGTTGCATTACTTCAGTGAAAATGTTTTGATGTCTGTTTATAAATTTGAGTTCAGGACATTATTATTATTCTGTCTTAATATAATGCCCCATTTTTCTCTGCTCTGTAGTGATGTAAAGAGTTAATAAACCTGCCTTTGAATGCTGATAGCTGTGTGATTGTTGACAAGTCACTTAATTAAAATCTTTTGGTCCTAGTTTTCCAATTTGTTAAATTGTCCCCTTCTGCTCTAAATCTGTGATCCTTTATTTTTCATTTTCATAGGGATTTAAATGAATAGCAGTTTGAGATGACAAAACTTGGGAAGTTATGCCTTTAGCTGGTTCTCTAACTTGGTGATCAAGGTACAGAAAAACATGTGACTTCAGCTAAATATTTTGAGACAAAGCCTAGAGGTAGGGGGAAAAATCTTTAGTATAGAATTGATGTTTTTAAGATGTCTTTAGCCAAAAGGGATAGAAATGAAATGATAGTTTTATGGTTTCATTTTAGAGTATTCTACTTTAGCTTTCCAATCTTCAATATGTAAAGGAATAGGAGGAAGTCATAGAAATTAAGAGATCGAAGGGACTTTAGGGATAGTGTAATTACATTTTACTTAGTGGATTAAGGTCCACTTAAGGTCAGGAATTAACTGAAGTGCTCTGGCTCAAGATGAAGTGCCATTTAACCCATTGCCCTTTAATAGGAAATAAAGTTGGGGTAAGGAATAGTTTTTAAACAGCTAAAAATAATACATTATTCCTTTGTCATTCTCCCCTCCCATAACTTCTTAAAGTAGCAATGTTCTGTTCACCAAGTACTTCCCTTAATTTGTATGCTTTTAAAAGTCATTGTAGGCAGCGAAATAACTCTATAGATAGAGACCTAGGCCTGGACTCTTAGAAGACTTGTGTTCAAATTTGGCCTCATCCCTTTTTAACTGTGTGACCCCAGGCAAATCACTTAACTTTTGTTTGCCTTAATCCATTGAGAAGGAAATAGCAAACCCTTCCAGTTTCCTTGCCCAGAAACCCCATGGCCTATAATTATAGTCCACTGGTTCACAAGTGCTGAAGGACTAAAGAATTGAAGAACAACAGTCTTCTTAAATGGATAGAGTAGAGATTGTTATCCCTGTTTTGCATATGAGGAAGCAAGAACCAGAAAAGTAAAATAGTTTGAGAAAGGTATTTGGACACAAGTTTTGATGGTCTTTTTTGCTGTTTGCTATCTCTGTAGTTGGTTGGTTGGTTTTTAAAATACAAATACACAGAGGCCAAGTAAGTGGCAAAAGACATTTCATTTTGAAGCCTAATCAATTTTTGTTTTTATTATCCAGATTGAAAATTCATGCTTTCCTTTCATTAATGTTACTTCCATTAACTAAAATGCCCATTTTACCAAGAGATTCCACTGCTAGCATATGTGCAAAATAAGACTTCATAAAAAGATCTTATAGGTATCAACATATTAAGAATATTACTTTTGGGAGATGAAAAATGCCATCCACAGCCAGAGAGAGAACTAGCGATTGACTGTGGATCAAAAGCATAGTTTTTTGTTAATTGCATGTTTCTTTTTCTTTCTTGTGTTTTTCCTCTTTTGATCTGATGTTTCTTGTGCAGCATAATGAATATGGAAATATGTTTAGAAGAATTGCATATGTTTTAACCTATATAGATTGCTTGAGGTCTTGGGGAGGGGAAAGGAAGGGAGAAAATTTTGGAACACAAGGTATTGCGAAGGTGAATGTTGAAAACTATCTTTACATGTATTTGGGAAAATAAAGTATTATTAAAATGTCATTTTATAATATCAAAGAATTGGAAAAGAAATAATTGGTTATTGATTCAAGAATGTTTAAATAAGTTGTAATATATAATTAAATATTACTGGGCTGTAAGAGAGCAAAGCCTAGTAATATACTTAAATGAACTGATGCTGAGGGAAGTAAGCAAAACTATCCATGATGATTATAGAGTTATATGTGGCTGGAACAGAAAAATGGAATTGAATGCCAAGTAATTAGAATCACTAAGATAGTAGCCCCTAGGGAAGAGATGACAGTGTGAATCTTCTTTATTTGCGGATTTGGGGAATTACGGATGTGGAAATCTGCATATCTGGCCCTTTTTCTTACTGTCTTGGTTAGTTTTACTAAACTTTTTTTCCCTTTCCCTTTTTATCCCTTGATACAAGGTTTGATTAGAGGAGGTACAGATATAATCAGAAATTGAAGAAGTGTGAAAACAGAAATTGTCATTAAAAACTCAAAATGTTTAAAGAGTGGTTACTTTCTGGCCTTTTAAAAGCCTTTATAACTGCATGAAGTGTAGGCACTGCAACATATGTGCCCTCTAAGGTACTGGAGCTCTTAGAGATAGTATCAGTACTCAAAAGGAGAGCTGAATCTAGCATGAGAACAGATTAGAAAAAGTGGGTGGGGTGTGGGGTTGGTTTATGTTGTTTGTTGTTGTTATTGTTTTGATGACCAAGACAACTAAGGGATTTGGACAAATCAGAGTGGCTAGATTTCCATGGTATACTATAGTGGATCCCTGTATCATTGTTAAAATTATAAGATAACCACTAAAGTCATTGAGGTTTTTTGTTTGTTTGTTTGTTTTTTAAATACCTCGTTGTGAAGGGAAGATGTTCCTGGGCTCTTAGAAGCCTTGCAAGTAAGATAAACTGGCAAGGCAGGCACTACCTGGCTGGAAAGATTTTGAATATGAATTTGTAAATAGGCTGTTGTGGAAGACTAGCCTGAGAGATTTATAAAAGTACAGGATATTGTAATTAGAAATTTCATCATGATATGCTATTTTTTTATTGAACATGACAATTCACAATGGCAGTTCTTAAAAAAAAAACTGAAGCTTGAAATTTTTACCTTCCTTTCGTTTTCTTCTCCCTTTTCCTCTTCTCCCTTCTTACCTTTTTCCCTCCCTCGTTCAACTTTCCTGGGAGCGACTTTAGGGGGATGTTTGGAGCTCTTGTAACATTGTAGTAACATGTTTTTTAGGGGATCAAGAGCCAATTTAATATTCAAATAGATGGTCTAAAGATTCTAATTTTTACTTAACACCTACTCTGTGTTCTTTATACATCCATTTTGTCTCCTCCACATGTGAGTGAGGGCCATTTTTAAATTTGCTTCATTTTTTGGGTTGTGAACAAAGAATTCATCAATAAGTACTGGTGGTGAGCTTAGTGTTTAATTGGATTGGTCCTTGGAAAATAGATAGCTTGTTTCTATGTACTTTTCAGCACAATAGAACTTTTTAGAGTATATGCAATACTGGTTTAGCCTTTGAGAACACCACTTAGACATCTTAACTCAGCATGTGCAAAACTGAATTCATTATCTTTTTTACTACAGTTTTTCCTGACTTCCCAGTTGTTGAGACCCAAGCAACCTTGTAGTCATCCTCAGCTCTCAGCATCTGTAGAAGATGCCTACTTCTCTAACACTGCCTGGACCCTGGTAAAATCACTTTTCATCCCATACTTGGACTATTGGAATAGCTTGCTAGATTTTGTCTGCTTCAAGTTTCTCCTCACTTCAGTTCATTCATTCTTCACTTAGCTGTCACGTTGATTTTCCTAAAGCAAGGTTCTATGTTACTTCTCTACTCTTTAATTTATTCATCTCTTTTGCTTTTGTTAATCGACTATTGTTTTTTAAAAACTGTATTTACTTATTGTTTCTTGTTATATAGTTTCTTTAAACTTCTTTAAAACAGGAATGAAAGAGGAAGAGCACTATCTTTATAGTGCTCTTCCTCTTTCATTCCTGTTTTTCTTGTTTCCTTTGGTAAAATATAGATTTTTCCCTTCAAATAAATATATTGCTATTTTTGTCTCTGTAAAGATACTGATAGTAATAGCACTAAATATATAATTTAATTTAGAAGTTGTTGTCATTTAAAAAACTATATTTGTACAAGTTCTCAATGAGCACATGAGTATTTCTTGACTTAAAGTTCTTCCAAATAACAACTCATTTTTCAAAAAGTAGAGCATTGTTTCTTCAGCCCTTTAAACTTCTCCAGTTGAGAAATTAAATTATATTTTGTATAAATGTACCGCTTACTTAGCTTTGCAAGGAACATAAATGTAGCATAATCTTTTCTAAATTACTGAAATGTTGCCTTGTCCATCATAGTGTTTTATTGCTGCTTGTTGTTATAACATTGCTTTGTTGGACACTGTCTAAAAGTATTTTTTAAAAAATAAGTTCAACAAAACCAATTAATACATCAGTCCCATCTGACAACATATGAAACATTGTATACTCTTACCTCCCCTACTTCTTCAAAAAGGAGAGAAATAGATTTTTAAAAAATTTTTCTTTGAGCCCCTGGTCATTATAATTTTACAGTATTCAGTATTTTAAGTTTTTTTTTTATTTTTAACTTTCATATTAGTATATTCCTTATTTATATTTTCCTCCCTTTACTTTATTTTCCATCAGTTTATACCATAGATCTTTGAAGAAGTAATTGAACATCTAGGAAATTCATTTTGGGCTAACTTTCCTTTTTGAACAGGATTACTAACCTAGTAAATAAAGGGGGACAATGTGACTATAGAGTAAGTTTTTTTTTAAATAACAACAGAAAAGTTTATATGTAAATATATAAATTTCTATTATGTACAGCTTTTTTTTTTTTTTTTTTTTTAAAGTTAATTCAACATGTTATTTCCAGGACTGCTCTACTTAAATCTCTTTGCTTTTAAACTTTTAAGTTTTTGGAGGGAGAAAGGGGAAAAATCGGAACAGAAGTGAGTGCAAGGAATAATGTTGTAAAAAATTATCCTGGCATGTATTCTTTCAATAAAAAATTATTACAATAAAAAAAAAAAAGAAAAAAAACTTTAAGCTTTTTTTCTTTTTAAATGAAATTTTATTTTCAGATCTGCATTTTATTCTTCCTTTCTTCCTATCTCTCAATTGAGAAAACAAAAAGTATAGACCCTTGTTACAAACATGTAGTTCAGCAAAATTCCACGTTGGCCAAGTCAAAAAAAAAATGTCTAAATCTTGAGTTCATTATCTTACTATTGGTTTGGTAGCAGGTATCATTTTGAGTGCTTTGAAATGTTTGGCCATTGTGATGATCAGTTCCTAAATCTTTCAAAGTTGGATGTCAGTATAGTATAAATTATCCTGGTTCTGTTCATTTCACTTTGTATCAATTTATACAAGTCTTCTCAGTTTTCTTCAAAACTATCCCCTTCATTTCATTATTTCTTACTGCACAGTACTATCCCATCATGTTCCTATGATATGACTTAACTACTTCTCCCTGAATGAGTGCAGTTTCTAATTTTGATACCACAAAATGAACTTCTATAAATATTTTTGTACATATGGATCTCTTTCCTCTTTGGAGTATAGCTCTAGGAGTGGCATTGCTGTTTGTTTAGATTTTGATTTTTAACAAAACTTTTGAAAATATCTTGTCATATTCTTGTGGAGAAGATGGAGAGAGATTTAATAGATAATAATAGTTAGATGGATTCAGAACTAGTTGTTGATTCATTGTCAGTATCTCAGGGGAACTGTTTGTTATGGGACATCCCAGAAATGTGATTTGACCCTATACTTCTTAAAATTTTTAACAGTGACTTCTGGAGAAAGGTATAGATAACATACTCATCACATTTTCATATGACACTAGGCTGCGAGGAATAGTAATGTAATGAAAGACAATCAGGATCCAAAAGAATTTTGATAAGAATATTTCACTGAGAAATGAGCAGGATATCAGGAGATCATTATATACTTCAACAACAATACTATATGATGACCAGTTCTGATGGACCTGGCCATCCTCAGCAAGGAGATCAACCAAATCATTTCCAATGGAGCAGTAATGAACTGAACCAGCTACGCCCAGAGAAAGAACTCTGGGTGATAACTAAAAACCATCACATTGAATTCCCAATCCCTATATTTATGCCTACCTGCATTTTTTATTTCCTTCACAAGCTAATTGTACAATATTTCAGAGTCTGATTCTTTTTGTATAGCAAAATAACGTTTTGGTCATGTATACTTATTGTGTATCTAATTTATATTTTAATATATTTAACATCTACTGGTCATCCTGCCATCTGGGGGAGGGGGTGGGGGTAAGAGGTGAAAAATTGGAACAAGAGGTTTGGCAATTGTTAATGTTGTAAAGTTACCCATGCATATAACCTGTAAATAAAAGGCTATTAAATAAATAAATTAAAAAAAAAGAATATTTCACTGAATCTAATAAGATAAAATTAATTAGGGATGATGAGTTTAAAATAATCTACTTCACAGTTAAGGCATGCAGTTAGGCCACGTTTCTCTGATAATGTTATGAGTGTTTCCAGGCTTAATAAGTAAGCAGTATGGCATGGCAGCCAAAAAAGTTAACAAAATCATTGGCTGCAATAAAATACCTGATAGTTCTACATATTTCCCCTCTTCTTGCTCTTTGAGGGCAGAAACTAACTTTTTGCCTCTTTTTTGAATTCCACTCCTTAGTATAGTACCTGCACATTGTATGATTGGCACTTACACAATTTCTAGTTTTTTGATTTCACCAAAAATACTATATTACCAAAAATTTCACCAAAAATACCTCTATCTTTGACTTCCTTTGGTCACACACACACACACACACACACACACTTGTGTATCCCCCCTCCCCCCAATATCATTTCTTCTTAATATTTAGTGAAATTGTATCCTCTGGCTGCTAATCTGCTTGACAAACTGCCTATTTTCATGTCATGGTCTCTGGTTTCTTGTGTTCTTAAGTGTGTTTTATAGTGGCCTCTTCTGAACTTTTTTTGTGGTTTTCTTTAAAAAAAAAAAAAATCTGATGTGATTAGGTGACCATATTTCATAAAGATCTTAAGAATCACAGAACTTTAGAAGTAACATTTAATAAGGATTTAAATATAAAGAAACAGAGGCTCAGAGGTAATCAGTTACTCCAAAATAAGATTTGTAGTAGCGACTCAATTGGAATTCAAATCAAAACTCACATCTTACTTTGGACTTCAAACATGTTTCTGTTTTTATCCTATCACACTATTGGTTTATTCCTTTGATGCCTCAGTGCAAAAACTAGCTTTTAGCTGTTTTTTCAGTTCCATTGAAGATATAAAACTAATTGCTCCTTGGAATCCTTTTTTTTTTTCTCTTTTTCATGGGTAACCATGTCAGATACTTAAATTTTGGTTGTGTTTATCAATTTTTCCAGATACATGTAACAACATTCATCTCTGTAAAGATTCTGTTCCAATTTTTTTTCTTCCTCCTCCTCCCTCCTTTTCCCTCTTTAAGACAGGAAGCAATCCAACATAGATTAAGCATATTTCCATCTTTGTCCTGTTGTTAAAAAAAAAAAAAATCAGATCAAAAGGGAAAAAAAACAAGAAAGGAAAAAATGAAAAAATGTATATTTTGAACCACACTCAATCTCCATAGTTCCCTCTCTGGATTTAGATGGCATTTTTCATTTCAGATCTATTGGAATTGTCTTGGATCAAGCATCCATCACAGTTGATCATCAGATAGTCTTACTGTTACTGTTTACAATGTTTTCCTGCTTCTGCTCACTTCACTCAGCATTGGCTCATGTAAGTCTTTCCAGGCTTTTCTGAAATCAGCCTGCTCATTCTTTTAAGAACAATAATATTCATTACATTCATATATCATAATTTATTCAGCCATACCTCAAATGATAGGCGTCCACTCAATTTCCACTTTTGATTCTATTAAAAAAAAAAAAAAACCTTCTACAAACATGTTTGCACATATAGGTCCTTTTCCCTCTATTTATTTTGATCTCTTTGGGATATAGATCCAGTAGTGACTCTGCTGGGTCAAAGGATATGCAGAGTTTTTTTGTTATTTAGGCGTAGATATTAGCAGGTTCTTAAAAAAAAAAAGGTACTAAGTCAATGAAAAGTTAGACCTTTAAAAAAAGAAATCAGCTCTTATGAAATCCCTATTGATGCCTATTTTCATTGTAGATTAGTGCTTGCAGAAACCTTAGAATGTAGAACAACATTTGAGGCAAATGATTACTATGAAGTTATCTAACTGAAATGCTTCATTTATAAATGAAGGAACTGTGATCTAGAAAATCAGTTTGAGGTTTATTTTATTCTTTTAAAAAACCAGTTCATGGTTTAGTTCATATTTGGATTTGTGTTAAACTTGGAGAATTAACTGCAGTGTAAATATGTAGAGACATCTAGGTGTCACAGTGGATAGAGTGCCTACTCTAGAGTCAGGAAAACTCATCTTCCAAGTTTAAATTTGGCCTCAGACACTTAGTAGCTGTTTGACCCTGAGCAAGTCATATAACTCTGTTTGCTTCGTCAAATGTTTTGGAGAGGGAAATTACCCCAATGTCTTTTCCAGGAAAAACCCAAATCAGGTCATAGAGTTAGACACAACTGAAATAAGACTGAATCTGTTAATAGATCTTTTTACAACATATAGAAATTTAGAACTATAGATATGTGTATTTGTATGTAGCTAGACATACACATATGTCCTATGTATATATGCATATACATATTTGTATGTAAGATTCTCTGACAATATTATGTGTAGAGATGTGACATTGTCCGTGTGTCATATTCATTGCTAATACAGAAAGCACAGATGCAATCCACTAGAAAAGAATTGTTAGATGGCATTTTGTATTGTATGGAGGCAGAAAATTTTTAATTAAATAAATGGATTTCTCTGGAAAGAAGGGCAACTGCACCACGTATAAGACATGCAGTGGTCCCTAAGGTATTGGATCTTTTTTTTTTTTTTTTTTAACACCAACCAGCTAATGACTGTTTAATGACAATCAACATCCAGCCATTAGTAAGCACAGAAAAAAAATGTTTATTAGAAAGAAGTAACCACTTTACCATCATTTATTTCTAAGTTTTAAAAAGAGATTTGAATGTGTTCATAGATTTTATATTTCACTTTTATATTTGGTGTTAAATCATTAATTAAAGAATTTTGCTTAAAATAAGCTTCATATACAATCCCTTAACTGTTGTCATATTTTCTGACTAATAATGTGGCAAAATATTAGAAGGCTTTAATATAACAGTCCCTTCTAGATTCCCCAAATTTTATTTACATCTTTTCTTTAAACAAGTTGCATATCAGATTTATAAAGAAGAAAATAATTTAGAATTAAAAAAAAAAACCAAAACTAAGACTTGATTAAATGAACTTGCAAGAAAGAAAAAGGCAGAAAGTTGTCATGGTCTCTTTTCTAGCATGTCTTTGTATTAATGTAAAATCAAGGCTGTCTATGTAGACATTTATCAATACCAATTCAATGTTCCTTTTTAAAAATTGTTTTTTTTTGGTTATACATGTATGTTAACTTTCAAAATACATATTTCTTGATGAAACATCCTCAAGTATTTAACTATAATATTTTGAAGGATAGATACTCTGTCTTTGTATTGTTAGGTTATTGAATTGTATAAAAATCAAGATTGTACAGTTGCTTCCAATAATATAGTTTTAGAGAACACCTCTTAGTTTACAAGCAAAGTATGTTAAAATAGACATTAGTTATAAAACAGTAAGCATCTTGCAATTAGGAATATATTTGAGAATATTTGGAAGTATTCATTTATTCATAATCACATTATAACAGTCTAAAATAAGATTACTGTCTTCTGATACCTCCCATAGTTCCTATTGTGATAAAAATCATCTTTAAATTTTTTAATATGTTACAATCTTTTTTGGAGATGATCTGTGTTCAAAGAAAGGGGGAGTGAGGTGTCGAAGACACCATTATCTTCCCAGTCACTTAAACTAGCAACTTCAGTGCTAAATGTACATATCCAATCTGCCAAATTTTGATGTTTCGGCTATCACATATCTCGTATATATTTCTATCCTAGTTTGTATCCTCATCATGAGTCACTTAGACTGTTGCAATAGACTTCTGATTCTTTTTCCCTTAAGTCTCTCTGTTCCAATTCATTCTTCGCTCAGTTACCAAAATAATTTTTTCAAAAAAGTTTGGATTATTGTCATCCTCTTACTCAATAATTTCAATGACTCTTATTACCTCTTTTATCAAATATAAACTCTTTTGTTTGCCATTTAAAGTTCTTCACCACCTGACTTCTTATTGGTCTAGTCTTCTGACACTTTTTTCTTATTCCAAAGCACCATTATTTGGCTATGCTTGCCTGTTAAACCAACTTAATTGATTTTTACATTGTTCCTGGCTTTCACTCATTCTTGGAATATTCTCTCCTTGTCTCAAGTCTCTTAGCTTCCCTGGCTGTTTTGGTTTTCAAAACGCAATTCAGGTCCCACTTTTTGTAGGTAGCTTTTTCAGAGAGGTATCTTCCCTATAAGGATCTGGCTCCTTGAGGACAAAGGTTCTTTTTTCTTTCTTTTTCTTTTTCTTTTTTTTTTTTTAAACTTGTACCTCCACAATTTAGCACTATACTTGGCTCTTAGTAAGAGTTGAACAAGTGCTTTTGATGCATTTCATCTTAGTCTGACGGATTGACTATTGTCTTCTTACTTTGAAGGCCTTCTCTCACTTCTGTCTTTTTTTCTGGGCTCACTACAGGTTGCAGTCTCTCTGCCTGCTTTAATCCATTTTCATAGTACATCCCTTGTATTTGCTTATCTTTGTATAATCTCCCAGTAGAATATTGCTCCTGGAGAGCTTGAGTTAATTTTGGTTTTTTGTCTTGTGTCCCCTTTGAGCCTTTCAGTTAATTGGTGCTTAATGTATATTGACTGATTATAATGCAAAATAATGTAGAACATCTTTGTGTCTTATTTTCCTGGTAGTATGTTACAGTTCCTTCAGGGTTATAATCTGTGTCTTTAACTTGGTGTCTTTGGTATTCTGAGAGTATTTAAAATAATATTTGTAAAAAGTACTTAAAACAGTTTGGGCCACATAGTAGGTGGTATGATAAATACTTATTTATTTCCTTTCCTTGATCTACCTGGCACTGTTCTCAGATGTCTGAGTGCTTAATAAATGTCGAATTTAGTTTCTTTTGAATTGGAAGTCTCCTGTAGAAAAGAAATCAGACTTCCTCTCTTTGGGCCTGGGAAACTCAACAAATTGAAATTATGTGGGAAACATTTTAATAAATCTCTATAAGGAAGATTTTTCTAACAGTTTTGAATTGTCCACCAATACGAAGCTCACTGACACTAGAGATTTCAAGTAGGTGCTGATTTTAATCCTTATGAAATATTTGAAAAATGCAATAGATGACAGATGACCTTTCAGTTCTGTGTTTTGTTTATGATCTTATTTGCTACTAATTGTCTTATGTTGTTCAATATAATGTTAAGACATGTCAAAAAAAATTGAACCTGTTCCATATAATTTAAATATTTGGGTGGGGTTTGTAGAATTGATTGTTGGGAGCAATGATTTTGGTTTTTTGTTTGTTTTTTTTACTACAACTGTTCACTATTTTTGCTCTATCATTTTGCAAATTGTCTTGCAAAAAAAAGTATTTCTCACATCTACAAACTGTGAATTGCATGAGAATCTGCTTAAAAATAAAATCTTCCTATCACAACAAACTTTTGGCAATTATGAGTGAAGAAATTAAAGCATAGATGGCTGATACTGGAAATAATGTAAATTCCAAATAAAACTTTTGAATTCAGACTTGTCTTTTATTAAAACATTTTCGTCTCAAGTTCTTAACTTGGGATATGTGAATCAAAAGAATCCATGAACTTGATTGGGGGAGGGAAATAACATTTTAATTTTGGTGTAATTGGCTTTTTTTGTTTGTTTGTAATTCTATGTCTTTTATTTTATACTTTTGAAAACAGTATTCAGAAGATTCCATAGGCTTCACCAGACTTCTAAAGACATTCATGAACAATAACATAAGAACAATTAGGAACTCTTAATACCTGAAAACTGCTAGACCTTCCTCATTGAACTTTTCTCTGTCAGCAGAGGAAATCACTTCATAACTCTTCAGCCTTCAAAAACAAAACAAAACAAACCCAAACCATTGGCTGATAACTTCCCTCCTCCTTTGTTCTCCATCTCAAAACCCTTCCACAGCATAATCATTTCTTTCATCTTTATTGTAGATAAAGAGATGACCCTTCTGCTTGTCTTTGACTGTTTTCTACAAGAGCTTACCTTTTCAGTCATCTCCTTTCTTATCTCCAATATCTTATCTGTTCTTTATTTTTCTTTTAGCATCAATAAACTTAGAGCTTTCCCATTCTTAATAAAACAAAACAAAAATAAAAACAAAAACCCTCAATTGACCCTATCATGTCATCATATCTCTTTCTTTCATAGCTATATTCCTGAAAAAGAATACCTACACTTCCTGATTTTCTATTCACTTTTTAATTTTCCGTTAAACTATTCGCTTCACCAATTCACTTTTTTATTTGAAATTATCAGTCATTTCCTGATTGCTAAAATCTGATACTTTTTTAAAAAATCTCTTCTTAATTTCTCTATAGCTTTTTACAAATGTCCATCATCCGTTTCTGATAGCCTGTCCTGATACAGCTCTGTCTTTCAAATGTTACTTAGCTTACTCTTTCTCAATTTCCTTTGTTGAATCATGATTTACATCATACCCTCTGTGGGTTTTGAACTCCATGGGTGTGGCCTGGACTAATGCTTTGAATTATAATTAGTACTCAGATCTGTATGTTTAGTCCTACTATAGCTCCTAAACTTTGCTGGAGCCGGCATAGTGTATCAGGTATAGAGTTAGCAAAACTTGAATTCAAATTTGGCCTCAGACTCTTCCTAGTTACAGGACCCTGTGAAAGGCATTTAACTTCTCTTTGCTTCAGTTTCCTTATCTATAAAATGGATAATGGATAGCACCTGGTTGTTGTAAAGATCAAATAAGGTAATAATTGTTAGCATAGTGCTGGATACATAATAATTTCTGCATAAGTGTTTTCTATTATTATATCACCAACTTAATTTCCTGCTGGGACATTGCTCTCCAAACGTTTCATAGGCATCTCAAATTTATTTTTTCCAAAACAGAACTTTTTAATTTTCTTTCCTGTATCTACACCTTCTATCCTAAATGTTTAATACTTACTTTGATTTGACATTACCTTGAGGGAAAAAGAGTGAGATCTAGAAAGTATTTATTGGATACTTGTTATGAACTAGGCTTCTGCTCTCAAAGAGTTTACATTCTAATGGGAGAACACTTGAATAAAAAAAGGAGTCAGAAAAGGGGTGAGGTGGAGCCTTACAATGACTTGGAATTCCCTAGTAGATAAGGCAAAAAGAAAAAGCTCACCTATCTATCAAAGTCCAATGTTCCTAGTTTTATCTTCCTAAGGCCCTCTGTCCTGGCCTATTGTATTATCTCCTTTTTGGTCTATTTTTCTTCAATTTGTCATACAAGATGTTCCAAATTAATTCTTCTAAAGTATAATTCTGTTTGTGTCATTTCCTTAACCAAGGATCAGAGGCTCCCTATTGCTTGTTAGATAAAACAATATCAATTAACAAACATATTAACTTCTTTCTGTGTGCCAGGTACTATACTAAGTTCTAGATAATATATGTATAGAGTTTCACAAACTTTACAATGCTCTACTTGAGCTGTGATGATAATGATGATGTTGTTGATGCTGCCTGGCATTTAGAGCCCTTCACATTTTGGTTTCAGCTTACTTTTCTTTTTTTCCAATCTGATTTTCTAGGATTAATTAAAATTTCTTCCCCTGTGTAAATTTTGATCATGTCAAACTGACCCAGGTTAGATATTATCTCCTACTATCATCAGTTTGTATTTATTAAGCAATTGTGTACTAGCCAGGTTGTGAAATGAAGTCAGCACTAGACTTTTTTGTAGACTTCCTTATCCTGAGTGATTCTGAGAAATCATTTAATTGATATCTGCCTCATTTTTTCATATTAAATGGTGTAGTATTAGCATATAACCAGATTTGTTGTGGGGATAAAATGAGAAATAGTTGAAAAACACTTTTTCATCTTAAAGCTTTACATAAATTCCTGCTCCTGTTATTATTACTATTACTGTTTACTACTACTACTACTTTTATCATCATCATCATCATTATGTCACTTTGCTAAACCCTGGGCATACAAACAAAAAGTAAAACTGTTCTTTCATAGAGTTCATGTTCTGATAGAGAACATAAATAGGTGTAGAGTGCATGAATGGATGGAGAAAGTTGAAAGATGCTAAGGGATATGGATCTTTAGAGGTAATAGGAAGCTAATTAATGGAATCTGTTGGAAGTCTTGGGATGAAAACGAAGAATAAGTTTCAGAATAATAAGGCTTAGGGATAAGTAGAAGGATAAAAGATTATTTTCTGATAAAGGAATTTCCTAGTTATTAAAAGTCGAATTGGAACATCTGAGCATGATGATGTCAAGACGAATGCTTTCTTCTCAGTTCTGTCCTTAGATTTTTGAAGTTTAAACATTGACTTACCTTAAACTGATGCTGAGCAAAACAAGTAGAACCAAGAATATGTTGTACACAGTGACTGAAAGAATGTGCAATAATCGACTATAAAAGACTTGGTTCTTCTCAGCAATTCAGTTGATCCAAGCCTATCCCAATAACTTTGTATGGAAAATGCCATCTGCATCTTGGCAAGTGAGAGAAAATTATGGAGACTGAACATAAATCAGCACATGTTCATTTTTTTTCCTTTTTCTTCTGTTTTTTTTTTTTTTCTTATATGGTTTTTCCCTTTTGTTCTCATTTTTCTCTTCCAACAGAATTCATAAGGAAATGTGTAAAAAAAAAGATTAAATTTAGCCCATTAAGACTTAATTCAAGTGCCATCTTCTATGGAAAGATTTTTCTGATATATTCCACCTTTTTTCTCATATTGTATTTGTATATATATTTGTTTTTTCAACTCTTAGCATTGTATGTTGCAGGTGTAAGGAATTCATAATAAACCTTTTCAACTATTTTATCTTTTTAAATAATATAAGCTCTTTGATTCAATAACTTTCTAAAAATCACACAGACTTTTGAGGCAGAATTTGAATATAGGTTCTCCAAATCTGAGTCCTTGGGAGTGTTAAGTGTTTGAGGCTGGATTTGTATTTAGAACCTACTTTCTCCAGGGCCAGTATTCTATCAACCTGACCATCTAGCTGTTCCAGATCATTATTTATTTGAAAGTACATAATCGGGGAAGCTAGATGGCGCAGTGGATAGAGTACCAGCCCTCAAGTTAGGAGGACCTAAGTTCAAATCTGCAGACACTTAATACTCCCTAGCTGTGTGATCCTGGCCAAGTCACTTAACTCCAGTTGCCTCAGCCAAAAAAAAAAAAGTACCCTATCAATTTCTAAGTATCATTATATTTGATATGTTTACATTTGGATCTTCTATTCCTAGTAAAGTATGAGCTCCTTAATGTCTCCTTAATGTGTTAAACTTTTTGTCTT
The DNA here is from genome assembly GCF_902635505.1 of Sarcophilus harrisii. Taxonomy (NCBI): domain Eukaryota; kingdom Metazoa; phylum Chordata; class Mammalia; order Dasyuromorphia; family Dasyuridae; genus Sarcophilus; species Sarcophilus harrisii. Next base: position 657,364,347 of record NC_045426.1, read on the forward strand.
CCTTAATGCCCATGCTTGATACACTAGTAGGCTTCTTATAAATGTTAATTTTGAAGGAGGAAGACCTTGCCAGTCTGCTCTGCTTCAGTTAACACATGATGTTCTATTTTTTCCCTGTTCCTCCATCACTGTTCTCCTTCAGGAAGAAAGAGAAGGCAACTTGGAAGTTATAGGATGCAAGATTTAATTAGATTTAATGCTAGAGAATGAGGACTAGATAGGTGAAGTAATTTGCCCTTGTCGTTTGGAGGGGTCTGTGGCAAAACCAAGTCAGCAATTACATAGAAACTTATTTGGGCTTTTAAGGATATGTGAAGAAGGGGAAGGATAGCATTGTTGGAATGGGAAACTCTGAACTAGGTAAGAAGATAGGAAAATTAAATGTATCAGAGTGTGGGGTGGAGTAGGGGAATGGGAGAAGGGAAACATCCAAGGTAGAAAGTTGGGGAGCAGAAGGAAGGCACTGTCTGGTTTTTGTATTCCAGGTTTATGCCTTCTATACAGTAGGTTTAATAAGTGCTTATTGAATTGAAAGAATAAAATAAAGCTCACTGAAGCAAGTGTGTGTGTGTGTGTGTGTGTATATATATATATATATATATATATATATATATTTTTTTTTTTTTTTTTTTTTTTTAAAGCCCCTTGAGGGAAGGGGCTGGCTTCCCTCACGGCATGCATAACACAGTCCCTTTCCTCCCAACTTGTTTTTGTTTCTCTAGGATCTTCACAGAACTTTACACATATCAGACACTTGATAACTACTTATTGAGTAGAATTGATCTGAGTTTGAGCTTAAAGAACTCAGTGATAAGGGACTCTTTACCTTATGAGATGTTTTAAATAATAATTCTTAGGAAAGCATTATAAGAAGTCAGTAAATTTTATGTAGCTCTCGAAAAGACAATATATTTAGATTCATTAGTTATAAAAATAAGTGGGAGATTATTCCCCTTCATAGCTATATTTCAAAGCTATTATTCATAAATATATTAATTATCTTTAATGTGAGAGGAAAAAATTAATTTTATCCTGACTTCTTCTTGTTAGGCTGCCCTGAAATTTTTGTAAAATGTTAACTGAAATATTGGTGTTTGTTTATTGTGATCATTCATTTTTCCTTAGTGAGGATATATCCTGAGTATTACATTTAGATGATCCTTAGAAAACATTGCAAGTAGTATAGTATAGTAAATAGTCTGAAGTCAGGAATCCTACTTTGACTCACTTGTAGGACTTAAGTCACGTGATCTTAGGCAAGTTCCTCACTACCTCTGAATCCCATTTCTTCCATTTGTAAAACGAGTATTTTTTTAAATAACTTTTTATTGACAGAACCCATGCCAGGGTAATTTTTTACAACATTATCCCTTGCACTCACTTCTGTTCCGATTTTTCCCCTCCTTCCCTCCACCCCCTCCCCCAGATGGCAAGCAGTCCTACAGTAGATCTTGGATACAATATATGTGTGCAGAACCAAAAAGTTCTCTTGTTGCTTAGGGAGCATTGGATTTAGAAGGTATAAATAACCCGGGAAGAAGGACAAAAATGCAAGCAGTTTACATTCATTTCCTAGTGTTCTTTCTTTGGGTGTAGCTGCTTCTGTCCATCCTTGATCAATTGAAACTAAGTTAGATCTCTTTGTCGAAGAAATCCACTTCCATCAGAATACATCCTCATACAGTATCGTTGTTGAGGTATATAATGATCTGCTCATTTCACTCAGCATCAGTTCATGTAAGTCTTGCCAATCCTCTCTGTATTCATATACCACAATTTACTCAACCATTCTCCAATTGATGGGCATCCATTCATTTTCCAGCTTCTAGCCACTACAAACAGGGCTGCCACAAACATTTTGGTACATACAGGTCCCTTTCCTTTCTTTAGTATCTCTTTGGGGTATAAGCCCAGTAGAAACAATGCTGGGATCAAAGGATATGCACAGTTTGATAACTTTTTGGGCATAGTTCCAAATTGCTTTCCAGAATGGCTGGATGTGTTCACAATTCCACCAACAATGTATCAGTGTCCCTGTAAAACGAGCACTGTTAATAAATACTTATATTGACTATCTCTCTGTGTTGAGAGAAAAGCTTTTATTATTATTGAAGACAAGTCCCATACTTAATATATCTGGAAACCCAGTCCCGGAGAAGATAAGTGACTTGCCTAAGATCACATCTGGACTTAATTTAGGAATAGGAACTAGAATCCAAATACTAGTAACATCTTCTACTGAACTGCATTTCTCAGTTTCATCATAATCTCTAGACACTCGTCATCCTGCAAGAATTGTGAATCTTGCAGCTCCTTATGATTTCCTCTGCCCTTGGAGTTTTCTGTTGGAAAGGCTATCAGGTAGACAAGAGAGCTCCTTTTTTTTTTTTTTTTTTTTTTTAAGGAGATAGTTCAGGGTAGCTATCTCATCATATCCCAGATAGTCTGTCTTCTTGAATTAAAGCATGTTGTTCTCTTCTACCTCCCCCAGTTTCCCTTTATATTGTTAGTTCCTTAAGGGCTAGTACTATCATTTGACTTTTTTTTTTTTTAATTCCCAGTATTTAGCACTGTACTTGACAATATAGTAGGTGCTTAATAAATAGTTTGCTGTTGATAAGACTTGTAATCTACTTTTTCTAATCAGTAGAATTTCATTATCTGCTATATATTTATAATAGGTAAATATATGTATAAGACCAGCAAATGAGAGGTAGTGATTAGAATTTAAAATTACCAACAATCTTTGCATCAAATTCAATGATTTTTCTTTTTCTTTTACTTTAGGTTCAAAGACAGGCCAAAGTTATCTTCTCATTTGGATTTCATATATGGCCAACTGATGTAGCCAAGAGTTACAGCACACAGAAGTCAGGTAACTGCTTGAAATCAGCCTGGTGGTAGTACCTTGATTTTTGTGTGTGACTATTTGCAATTTTTACCATCTCTTTTTGTGCTTAAAAACAGAAAATTGCCTATCACCAAGAGCCATTGGTCGCACTTAGTGATTTGACTGTTTTATGTTTATTGTACATTAAGTAATAAATTTTCTACTTTTGTGAGAATTAGTAACTTGTTATTATATTTTATTAAATTGGCCTAATGGTGATGGAAAGATCATTAACCTAAAAGTCAGAATATTTAGGTTCTAATCATACTTTATATTAACATTAACCTCTGTTCACCTCGACTTTCTCAACCAGGAAATAGGATATATTAATATGTTTTGTTTATCCAATTAAAAAAAAATACAGTATCATGGTTTAGAGTGTTGAGGAAGGACTAAGGATGTATTAAAATAAAAGTGGAATGGGCTCCCTTAGGATGTATAAAGGCCACTCCCCAACCCCTAACTCCTCTACCCTTCTCCCCCTTTTCCCTATTTATGATCTTTGAAAAAAATCTTAGATGACATATATATATATATATATGTTATATATAACATATTATATATATGATATATATTATTATTATATTATATATAATTAATATATGGATTGGAGATATTAATGATGACCTCCATTTTCACATCTCCCTCAGATAACTCCCTCAAATTAATATCTCCCTCCATAATTTATATAATTATATTATATATCCTAATTATATATTATTATAATATTATAATAATAATATTAATATAATATAATAATACAATAATATTATATCTATCTATCTATATCCATCTATCTATCTATATAATGACATTCTTGTTCAAATTGGATTAGGATTAGGGATTCTTAACCTGGAATATGTGAACTTTGGGGGGAAAAATTTTTATTTCAGAGGATTTCTTTTGTAATCTGTTGTATTTTATTTTATTCATTTAAAAACATTTTTCTGAGTCTGTGTTACAAATACCTATTTGTATGATGTCTGAGGTCACTTCAAGTATTATATGTTTCGACTATTTTTAACATTCTCTTGTCTTCAAAAGTTTTAAAAATTATTATGAAGATATTTTTTCAATCTTGATTTTTACTGTAATATTTGTCTAATGGAGTCATTAGCAGCTTTTTTTTTTTTTTAATAATTATAACTTTTTATTGACAGAACCCATGCCAGGGTAATTTTTTACAACATTATCCCTTGCACTCACTTTTGTTCCGATTTTTCCCTTCCCTCCCTCCACCCTCTCCCCCAGATGGCAAGCAATCCTATACATGTTAAATATGGCACAGTATATCCTAGGTACAATATATGTGTGCAGAACCGAACAGTTCTTGCTGCACAGGGAGAATTGGATTCAGAAGGTAGAAATAACCCGGGAAGAAAAACAAAAATGCATAGAGTTTTACATTCATTTCCCAGTGTTCTTTCTTTAGGCGTAGCTACTTCTGTCCATCATTGATCAATTGAAACTGAGTTAGATCTTCTGTTTGTCAAAGAAATCCATTTTAATCAGAATACATCCTCATATGGTATCGTTTCTGATGTATATAATGATCTCTTGGTTCTGCTCATTTCACTCGGCATCAGTTCATGTAAGTCTCTCCTAGCCTCTCTATTCATCCTGCTGGTCATTTCTTACTAGAACAATAATATTCCATGACATTCATATACCACAATTTACCCAACCATTCTCCAGTTGATGGGCATCCATTCATTTTCCAGTTTTGAGCCACTACAAACAGAGCTGCCACAAACATTTTGGCACATACAGGTCCCTTTTCCATCTTTAGTATCTCTTCGGGGTATAAGCCTAGTAGTAGCACTGTTGGATCTAAGTGTATGCACAGTTTGATAAATTTTTGGGCATACTTCCAGATTGCTCTCCAGAATGGTCATTATTTTTTCCTGTCATCTTAGCCAATCTGACAGGTGTGTAGTGGTATCTCAGAGTTGTCTTAATTTGCATTTCTCTGATCAGTAGTGATTTGGAACACTCTTTCATATGACTGGAAATAGTTTCAATTTCATCATCTGAAAATTGTCTGTTCATATCCTTTGATTATTTATCATTTGGAGAATGGCTTGATTTCTTATAAATTAGAGTCAATTCTCTATGTATTTTGGAAATGAGGCCTTTATCAGAACCTTTAACTGTGAAGATGTTTTCCCAGTTTGTTGCTTCTCTTCTAATCTTGTTTGCATTAGTTTTGTCTGTACAAAGGCTTTTTAATTTGATGTAATCAAAATTTTCTATTTTGTGATCAATAATGTTCTCTAGTTCATCTTTGGTCACAAATTTTTTCCTCCTCCACAAGTCTGAGAGATAAACTATCCTATGTTCCTCTAATTTATTTATAATCTCATTCTTTATGCCTAAATCATGGATCCATTTTGATCTTATCTTGGTGTACGGTGTTAAGTGTGGGTCCATGCCTAATTTCTAGCAGCTGTTTTAAATTTGTGATTCTTTCTCTTCTCCCCCCCCCCCCCTTGGGTAAGGTTTTGTACCTTTTATGCTAAGCTATATTGTTATTGTTTTAAATTTTGATAGTTTGAGCAAGTTCATTTTGTTAGCATGAATAGATTAAAATGGATATACTGGTTTACACACCCAAAGAAGATAGTTTTGAAAATTTAAGCATAAGAATGAAAGAACATTTCACTGGATGATGTTGGCCATACTTTATATATTGGCTGTTCACAACATCATTCAACCTTCTTTACTTTTTGGGAAGTGCCTTAACAACTTCAGCTCACACCCCCTTTGATAGTCTGAAGTCCACTGAAATCTCATCCATTTCTACAATTTATTGTAAAAGTCAATTTATTGTTTTTTCTTTATTTGTTGATACTGTAGCCTTATTCTTCTTCCAGTGATAGCCTAGTTTTTGAAAAGTTTGCTTCAGACAATAATGGCACTTGCATCTTCCATTTTGGTAAAGAACCATGTCTTGCTCTTAAGTAAATGCTGCTGGGGCAACTGTGAAGAGCTTGGCATGCCAAGTAACTGTTCAGGGGTATCCAGCTTGGAAGAAATTGATCCCTTTAGTGTCTCACAAAAAAAGATCTGTCTATGAATGGGGGAATGGGAGCCCTATATTATCACTTAGTCAGTCACTGTTTATTAAGAAGGTTATTTTGTCCCAGGCAGTGTGCTTAAATTCTAGAGGCACAAAAAGAAGCAAAAGACAGTCCCTGTTCTCAAGGAGCTCACAGTCTATCAGGAGAAAGAATACATAAATTTATACAAAAGAAGCTAATATACAGCATAAATAGAAACATTAAAGGAGGGAAAGGACTAGAATTCAGGGAAATTAGGAAAATCTTCCTATAGAAGATTGAATTTTATTTGAGATTTAAAGAACCTGAGAGGGTGAGTAGTTAGGGGGAGGAGGGGAAAGGAGAAAGTATTCCAGGCTGAGAGGATAGCTAGAGAAAATAAATGTCAGAAGCTGAGAGATGAAATGTCTTGTTTGTGGGATCACTAGGATGTCAGTCATTGGACAGAAGTGTAGGTGTTGGGGAGTAAGGTACCAAGAAGACAGGAAGAAGCTTTGTTATGAATTACTTCGAATGCTAAACAAACATTTTATATTTGATCCTGTAGGGCAGTAAGGAGCCAATGGAGTTCATTGACAAGGAATAAGGGGAAGTAATGGGGGACTGTGACATGATTGCATTTTTAGGAAAATCACTTTAGCGACTGAATTGAGGATGGATTAGAGCGGAGAGGGACTTGAGTCTGGTTGTTCAATCAGCAGGCCATTTCAGTGGTCCATGTGTCAGGTATTGAGGGTCTATGTCAGGTATTGAGGAAAGGTATGAAATATGAGGAAGGGAATATTTATGGAGAAAGATGAGTTCCACCACTAGATAGCATTTCCAATCCCTCTGTTTTTGTCTGCTTGCATTTTTGATTTCCTTCACAGGTTAATTGTGCATTATTTCAAAGTCCGATTCTTGTGCAGCAAAATAATTGTATGGATACATGTACATGTATTGTATTTAACATATACTTGAACATATTTAACATGTATTAGTCTACCTGCCATCTGGGGCGGAGGAGGTGGGGGGAAAGAGGGGAAAAATTGGAACAGAAGAAGGTTTTGCAATTGTCAATGCTGAAAAATTACCTGTGCATATATCCTGTAAATAAAAAGCTATATTTTTTAAAAAAGATAATGAGTTCCACTTTGGACATAATGAGTTTTAAAATGTCTACTGGACAGTTCAGTATGTCTGAAAGAGCTATCTGGAAGGCAGTGGAGATGTGAAAATGGAGGTCATCAGAGAAATTGGGGCTGTTTTAGATTAGAGAATCATGAGCATAGAGATGATAATTAAATCCATAAACGCTGATGAGATCATTAATGAAGAATTATAGTATAGAGGATGAAGTTGAACATTATTAAACAGTAAGAAATCTAAATTTGATTGAATGAGCTTAAAAAATCCAGTTTGGGATTCTGATATTTCTCCTGAAGAAACTTGAAGCCTCTTTGTACCTTTCTAAAATACCTTAGTGTTAGTGTACCATCTATCTTATTTTTCTTTTTGAATTAAAATTCTTAATGCTAAATTCTTGATTAGAATTTTATCAGCAGGAATAAAGAAGCAGAATAAATTTTTATATAAGGTTTCAGGTATGTTTTTTCTTTCTAATCATAATATTCCTGGCATGTGTCACTGGGTTGGTTTTATGACAGTTATTTAGCCAGTAAGTATTCTTCCCCATGAACAAACATCAACTGGTTATGAATGATTTTTTTTCCTCATAAGTAGTCCTAGGAAACTGATAAGAGTGCTGCAAATCTTGTTCATTAAAGACAATTATTATGCCAGAATACTGTTGCTTAAGACAAAATTAGAGATTTTGAGGTTATTTTATCTATTAAGAGTTTGTTTTTTGGCAAAATATCCCTTAGGATTTTCCAATACTGTGAAAATACATGCTCTCCAAAGTTGCTGGTTATAAAATAAACCCACATAAGTCATCAGCATTCTTATATATCACTAACAAAATCCAACAGTCAGAGTTACAAAGAGAAATCCCATTTAAAGTAACTACTGATAATATAAAATATTTAGGAATCTTATCTGCCAAGGGAAAATCAGAAACTTTATGAGCAAAATTACAGACCACTTTTCACACAAATTAAGTCTGATCTATCCAATTGGAAAAATATTAAATGCTCTTGGATAGGGCGAGCTAATATAATAAAAGATGGCAATATTACCTAAACTAATCTATTTATTTAGCGCTATACCAATCAGACTGCCAAAAAACTATTTTAATGACCTAGAAAAAATAACAACAAAATTCATATGGAAAAACAAAAGGTCAAGGATTTCAAGGGAATTAATGAAAAAAAATCAAATGAAGGTGGCTTAGCTGTACCAGATCTAAAACTATATTATAGAGCAGCAGTTACCAAAACCATTTGGTATTGGCTAAGGAATAGATTAGTTGATCAGTGGAAGAGGTTAGGTTCAAGGGATAAAACAGTCAACAAATATAGCAACCTAGTCTTTGACCAACCCAAAGACCCCAGCTTTTGGGATAAGGACTTACTGTTTGATAAAAATTGCTGGGAAAATTGGAAACTAATATGCCAGAAACTAGGCATTGATTCACACTTAACACCGTACACCAAGATAAGGTCAAAATGGGTTCATGACCTAGGCATAAAGAATGACATTATTAATAAATTAGAGGAACACAGGATAGTTTACCTCTCAGACCTGTGGAAGGGGAAGGACTTTATGACCAAAGAAGAACTAGAGATCATTACTGATCACAAAATAGAAAATTTTCGATTATACCAAACTGAAAAGTTTTTGTACAAACAAAACTAATGCAGACAAGATTAGAAGGGAAGCAATAAACTGGGAAAATATTTTTACAGTCAAAGGTTCTGATAAAGGCCTCATTTCCAAAATATATAGAGAATTAACTCTAATTTATAAAAAATCAAGCCATTCTCCAGTTGAAAAATGGTCAAAGGATATGAACAGACAATTCTCAGATGAAGAAATTGAAACTATTTCTAGTCATATGAAAAGATGCTCCAAGTCATTATTAATCAGAGAAATGCAAATTAAGACAACTCTAAGATACCACTACACACCTGTCAGATTGGCTAAGATGACAGGAAAAAATAATGATGATTGTTGGAGGGGATGCGGGAAAACTGGGACATTGATGCATTGTTGGTGGAGTTGTGAACGAATCCAACCATTTTGGAGAGTAGTTTGGAACTATGCTCAAAAAGTTATCAAACTGTGCATACCCTTTGATCCAGCAGTGTTACTACTGGGATTATATCCCAAAGAGATTATAAAGAAGGGAAAGGGACCTGTATGTGCACGAATGTTTGTGGCAGCCCTTTTTGTAGTGGCTAGAAACTGGAAACTGAATGGATGTCCATCAGTTGGAGAATGGCTGAATAAATTGTGGTATATGAAAATTATGGAATATTACTGTTCTGTAAGAAATGACCAACAGGATGATTTCAGAAAGGCCTGGAGAGACTTACACGAACTGATGCTGAGTGAAATGAGCAGGACCAGGAGATCATTATATACTTCAACAACAATACTATATGATGACCAGTTCTGATGGACCTGGCCATCCTCAGCAACGAGATCAACCAAATCATTTCTAATGGAGCAGTAATGAACTGAACTAGCTATACCCAGAAAAAGAACTCTGGGAGATGACTAAAAACCATTACATTGAATTCCCAATCCCTATATTTATGCACACCTGCATTTTTGATTTCCTTCACAAGCTAATTGTACAATATTTCAGAGTCTGATTCTTTTTGTACAGCAAAATAACGTTTTGGTCATGTATACTTATTGTGTATCTAATTTATATTTTAATATATTTAACATCTACTGGTCATCCTGCCATCTGGGGGAGGGGGTAGGGGGTAAGAGGTGAAAAATTGGAAGAAGAGGTTTGGCAATTGTTAATGCTGTAAAGTTACCCATGTATATAACCTGTAAATAAAAGGCTATTAAATAATAATAATAATAATAGCTTAAAAAAAAAAGAAAATACATGCTCTCTGCTTTAAGTTGATAGAAGAACTTATATCTACATCAGGTCTGTTTTGATTCAAAGAGTTCTTACTACTGCAGTATTCAAAATAGAGATAATGAATATTGCCTTTTATCTTGATGACATAGTTTAACATTTTATTGATACAAATTTTTTTGTGAATGTTTTCTAGACAAGTCTATGGCACACTTCATGTGTATAGTATTTTTTGCAACTGCTTGTTCTGTCAGTTTCTTCACAGCCAGAATCTACCACACAAATGCCAACAACCAGAGTAGCTTCTTTGAGACTGGGATTGGCTGATTGTGTGTCTCTGATTTGGCTTTATCCCACTGTAGGAAAAGATGGCCTTAATTAGTTTCTGCCAATCCCCTTCAAAGTTGCTAATTCCCTTTCTAATTTTTTTCTAATTTAGTTTTCATTCTTCCCTCTAACCAAGTAAAATTTTTTTAATGCTCTCATTTGGTTTAAAAAATTTTTTTTCAATTCTTAAAAATATTCTGGCTCTGTATCTTAATAGGAATTCCAGTTGTGTTGTGCTCAAACTTTTGTTTTGATGCTTTGTTTGTAGATGTTTTGTAGTTTATGTGTGTGAGTGTGTTTTCTTGAATGCCTCATCACTATAATGGCTTTTTCTGAAAGGATTCTTTTTTTGATTTTTCATTTGTTAAATCTGCATCCTGAATTCAGAATTTGCTAAGTTTGGGCTCTGCACACTTTTGTAGATAAAGTTCTGCTGGTTCTGCTTGGTTTCTTGGGATGGAAGAGTGGGGTATTGAGTGTTGTATTATTCTAGTATCTTAAAGACAGCTTAAGCTGAGGATTTACCAATTTTCAGTAGTACCAAAGTGGTGTGATTCTGGACAACTAATTGTTGCTTTTTTGGTATGATGTCTGAAAGTTCTTAATCCATGTTTGGATCTTAGCAAACAGACCTGTGGATTTTGTGCAGTTTGGAGTTTTAGTAGGTTGCTGCTCATCTCAGCCATTATTACTCACTTCAGTTTATAGGACTTTAGGTTCTCCTTAAGTCTGGGATTTTTGCCCTGGTATTTTTCTACTAGGCTTAGCCTGAGTTAAGCTGAAGCCGATACCCTGCTCTGCCCCTAGTGTGAGAGCCACATAGCCACTACTTGGTTTTGAACTGATCTTTTGTTTGGTACGCAACCTAAACCCATAAGCCTTACTTGCCCTGGAACTTCACTCTGAATCTACCCTTTTTCCCTTCCTCTCCCCTCCCCCCCCCCCCCCCCTTTACATGGGTACATATAAGATGTTTATAAAAGTTAGATCACTCTCTTCTGATTTTGAGACTTCTTGCCTTGGTGTACCGCCTCTCCTTTTGCCAGAAAGCTCTGTAGAATCAATTTTTCTCTAGATCTTTTTGTTTCTTTGTGCCAACTTGAGCTGGAAAATGACTTTTTTTTTTTTCTTGGAATTCCTGATAAGGATTCGGCCTGGTGAATTTTCTAACTTTGTTTGTAAGAGTTAAGTGGTGGGAATCATCTATACTTATTCTTGCTACTCTGCCATTTTGGCTCCACTTCTTCTATGACCTTTTATACCCTGTTTTGAGTCCATTTAAAGCATTGTGTCATGTGGTATATGAGATGCTAGTTGAAACCCAAGTGTCTGCCATATTGTATGCCAATTTTCCCAACAGAGTTTACCAAAGGGTTGGAGTGTTTGGATTATTTAAAACTATGTTGTTATATTCAGTTGCTTCTGGTTCTCGTATACCTAACTTGTTACACTTAGCAGTTTATGTATTTTTTTTTAAATCCAGTATTAGATGTTATAATGAGTATTGCTTTATTAGTAATGTTTGAGATTTGGTATTATTTGGTCCCCTTTCCACCTTTTTTTAAATTTCTTTTTCTAATCTTGACTTTTTCTTCCAGATTAATTTCATTATTTTTTTAATCTACGATGTAATTTGCTAGCATTATCATTTTTATTATATTGGCATAGTTCAACTGAACACTTACTATATTTCTAAATGTTTAAATCTGACTTTTTCTATAAAGAATGTTTTGTAGATGTATTCATACAATCTTTTGTATGTCCTGTTATTTGGTCACTCAAATGTCTTTAATTTTTTAAGATGCTTTTAAGAATCAGCAAATAAAATGGATATGTCAAGCATATAATGAGTTTAATCATTAGCTTTCAAAGCTTCCCTACTTGCCTATGCTATTTTCCTTTTTTTTTCTAAGCTTCTTATTATTTTTTTCTTTTCTCTACACTTAAAGACAAATTGCTTAGTACCTTTCTCCCTCCTTAAAACTACTCCTTGACCATTAATTTCCATTGTAATGAAAAACAAAGCTATTCGTTTACTGTAGACTTGTGATAGAAAGTACCATGCATCCAAAGAAAGAACTATGTAGACTGAATGTGGATTACAGCATAGTATTTTCACTTTTTTGTTGTTGTGGTAGTGGTGGTGGTGGTGGTGGTGTTTGCTTGTTTTTATTGTTTTTTTTTTCCCCCCCTTTTTGATCTGATTTTTCTTGCACAGCATGATGACTATGGAAATATATTTAGAAGAATTGCATATTTGGCCTTTATTGGATTGCTTGCTGTTGGAGGGAAGGGGAAGAGAAAAATTTGTAAGCTTTTGTTTATTAAAACAAACAAACAGACAAACAACCAAACATGCACAGCGAAGAAAAAAAATTTCCATGTTAGTTGTGTCTAAAAATGTTGTATGTCATGCATCACTTTTCTGTCAAGAGATGAGTGGCATGATTCTTCATTATCAGTTTTCTAGGTTCATCTCTGCATTAATGAGTATTTTTGAGGCTTTCAAAGTTCTTTTTCTTTATAATGTAGTTGCTTTTGTTTACATTGTTCTTCTAGTTTAAATAATTAGGAGAACTGATTTTTTTTTATCAATTCATACAGGTCTTCACAGGTTTCTCTCGAACTACCCATGCCAATTTTTTATGTTGCAATAATATTCAATGACATCCATATTTTTTTTTTAATCAGTTTCTTTATAGTTGATCACCTTGTTAATTTCCACTCCTTTAGTACTGGTTAGTCGACCATTTTCAAGTGCCTACTATGTGCCAGGCACTAATAAATTCTGGGGATATAAAGATAAAAGACAGTTCCTGTTAGCAAGGAGCTTGCAATTTACAAGAGCTGCTATAAATAATTTTTTACATATGAAAACTTTTACTCTTTCTTTGTCCTTCAGGAAGGGACTAGCTAGCTAAAGCATTAGTATGTTAAATGCTTACAATATAACAGGTACTATGCTAAAATACAGTACACAAATTTTACAGTCACATCCAAAATTTAAAGGCTTTGCTCTCAAGGAGCTTACATTCTAATTTTGGAGGAAAAGATAAAAAATGGAGCCAAAAAAAGGGCAAGGTATGAAAGCAGTCTGGAAAATTAGGAATTGTGCCAAGTCAAAAAGATGAACATAACTAAAAGATACTTCTCCAGTAACGTTTTTAAAGAATTCACCAATGAGGGAAGATGCAGCAAAGATGAAGATTACCAGAAAAGTTTTTTAAGTTGAGGTAGAAAAGTAGTCTTAACAAATCAGGAACTGAGCCTCTCACAATTTATTGACTTTTGAAGCATTGTTTAAAACTGTTGGTCATAAATGAGTAGGCCACTTGACAATTCCCCCAGCAATGTTTTAGTATATCTGTTTTCCCTCTACTGGCTAACCATCATTATTTTCTTTTTTGATGATATTTTCAATCTAATGATTTGAGATAGAACCTCAGTCTCTTTAATTTGCATTTTTTAAAATATTAATGATTTGGAGAGTTTTCTTGTTGGTTGATAGTTTGGATCTCTTCCTTTGAAAGCTACCTATTTATTACATGTTTGGACAGTTTGTGCTGAGGAATGGTTCTTAATATTGAACGAATTCCTAACTTATTTTGGATATGAGTTTTATCTGGGAAACTTGCTGAAAAGATTTTTTCCTACTTAACCATTTATATGCCTTCTAATATTAATTGCATTGGTTTTGTCCAAAAGCTTTTAGACTTTGTCATTAAAATCATCTGTCTTAATAATTTATCACTTGTTTCATCACAAACTCTACTTTTAATAAATCTAAAAGGTAATTTCTTCCTTGCTCTTATAATTTATTTGTAATGTCATCCTTTATGTGTCATATTTGTCTCAATTTGGAGTTTACCTTGATGTATGGCACAGAATGTTGGATTATACTAATTTGTCCCAGATTGCTTTCTACTTTTCCTTACAAGTTTTGTAACGTGTGAACTCTTACAGTAGCTGGAGTCTTTAGGTTTATTTGATAAATTTACTTGTTGTCATTACAATTCTTATGGCCTTGAAACGGCTGAAGTTGTTCTTTATGCTTGCCATCACTTTTAATTCCTCTGTCCCTTAGTTCTTTGCCAGATCATATTGCCAGACAAGTCTTACCCTAGTCACATTCCCTCCCTCCCCCCCCCCCCCCCCCTTTTTTTTTTCACTCTTTGGTGAACTAGTTCATTCCTACTCTGCTCAGTTCTCAATTTTCATACCTCTTTATCCTCTTAACCTGTCTTCTCTTGACAAAGCTCAGTCTTGGATTATTCCCAGCATCTGCTGCTGACATATATGTATTTTATTTTACAAATTGCAGAACTTTATCTAAATGTTAATTGCTTCTACTTAACCTGTTGTTGAATGGAATTGGAGAATATAATAAACTGTAGCTGACTAGGCTCATAACAAATTTATGTTACATAATTTCAGATGGTCTCTTACTGCAGCAAAGCCGTCTTTTTATACTTAGTTAATAAATTCACTATACCACTCACCACAATGTCTTTTCCATACCTTTTCATCCATCCTCAGACTTTGTATTTCTCTTCCTCCCTTCACTCTCACAGCTGGTTTTGGTTTGTATTTCACTGAAACAAATGAGGCTGTGAACTTCCTCTTCTCTCTTTATCTCATATAACTCAGATGCAATCCCCAGTGAAGCAGACGTTCTTCCCCAGGCAAAATCCTCTATTTATTCAAGTATATACTATTTTTCATTCTCTGGTAGATTGCTGCTTTTATCATCCCTCTTCTCTCACTAATTTTTAATTTCTTCCTTCTACTTGTTACTTCACTACCAACAAACATTCCCCATGCTTCCCTCATCTTCAAAAAACCATTCATTCTGTTAAGTCTTATTAGCCCCATACTCTTCTCTGTTTCAATATTATAGAAATGGCTTGCTTTTGGCTTAATCTAGATACTATTTACTATATTAAGAAATGTTTTATTTGTTCCTGTGCTTTTTAACAATATATGTATATTTTATTTTGAATTTAGTAACTACCAGAAAAAGGACATTTACACATATAAAGAGATTATATATGAAAACATGAATGAATATCTGTTGAATGCTGTTGCTTTTTAGAATGATGACTGTAGTAATCTTCTTTCTTACTTCCTGTTGGTTTTTGTCTGAATTCTTACTTCTGAGGTGGGAAGATATGGTAGTTTCTGTTGTTGGTGATGATGGTGGTTTTTTCCTGTTTTTTTCTTTTTTCTTTTTCTTTTTTTTTAAGAATGGTATTTCTACCCCCTTCTCTTTCTTTCCTTCCTTTCCTCCCCCTCCCCCCCCCAAGTTTTAAGGGACCTAGATTGTCTGCCTCTATTCAGGCATCCACCTCACTATGTACTATAGATTTTGGTTCCTTCATAAATTGTTCTTCTGGTTCTATATTTCATTCTGTATCAATTCATGTAAGTCTCCCTATGTTTTTCCGAACCTCTTCTTTTATCATTTCCAGTGGCACAAAAGTATTTCAGTAATGGTTATATTATGAGTTGTTTGGCTAATTCTGTATTTTTCAGTATTCTTAACATAAAGCCAGAAGTGCTGTTTTTTTTGTCAATATTGTTCTACATTCGTTGATATTATTGAGATTTTTTATTGTTTGTGTAATTATTATAGTCAATCAGTTTTATAGTTTTTTTTTTCTTTAATATTGAACCAATCTGGTATAAATCCAGTCTTTGTCTTATTCTATCTTATTGTAGCATTTGCTAAATTTTACTTAATATTTTCTGTAATTTTCTGTAATGTTGCTTTATGGATTTTGGTTTTGGTATTTTCTCTTTTCTCTTTTCTGGTATTTTCTGTCTTTGGCCTTTCTCTTCAACTTCACAGTTCCCTTGACTTTTCTGGTGTAATCCATTTGTTGATTTTTATCATTCTGCATATCTGAATTTAATGGAGATGCTTACTTGTGGCTTTTTAATAGTTTTTTATCTAGATTCTGGTTCTCTCCCCCCACACCACCCCTTTATACTAAATTATTTTAGACAGCTGGGTTTCTCAACAATTTTTTTACCTGGCCATCAGATTACCTTGGCAACTCTGGGTCTAGATAGTGGTGAGTCAAGGATAATCATATATTCTTACCTAAATGATTTAACATATTAAACTTCAGTTTTCTTATCTGTAAAATGGTGGTATTAGATTAGTTGATTTTTGAGATTGACATGTGGGATAAGTCATAATGCACTTAGGTGGATTCAGAAATATTTGAATGACTGTATTAAATATCATCATTTAGTTTGTCATCTTGAAGAGATTGCCCCAGGGATTGTTTTTTTCCCTACCATTGTTTATCATGATGTTATTTGCCATGATTTGCAGAAAAAAAGGAGAGTTAATACTGATTTCTGCATCAGGATTCAAAAAAATTTTGAGTTAGAATTGATGGATTAAGTCTAATAAGTTGAAATTTAATAGTTAAATGAAAAATCCTGATATGATTTCAAAAAATAAAATAAGTCTTGTTAAGTGTATGATGGAAGAGGTATAGTCAGACAAATAGGAGTTTTCAAGAAGAGATTAGATTTCTTTCTTGTGTCTTTTGTGGAGATAATTCCTAATGTCCCTTGCTCTCAAAATCCTTAAATTAATGAATTTTTATTTCTGTTTTCTCTTACTCTAGATAATTTTTATAATTAACTGGTAGCCACTTTTTACTATCTAAACCATATGACTAGAAGGAAGTTTAGTTTTTAAGAATTGATTTCTATTCATTATGTCTGATGTCTTAATAAAGACAGGTTTTTCAAGTAGTCACTAATTGAGAAAGTACCCGTCTATATAGGGGTATATTCATCGTCTATATAGGATGAATGATAATGAGTGGAGTTATTCTTTATATTAGCGTAAGGAAACAGAAAGTAAAACAGTGTCTATACTGTTTGTCTATTGATCCCATTTCCATGACTTTTCCCAGTTCTTACTTACATTGTTAAAAATTTTCAGTGCCCATTTTTATTTAAAAATTCTTCATTGTGTCTCTGAATTATCAATTATAGCTACTCAATAATTAGTAGTCATTGCCTTAAAATAACCATACAGAAGTATGATTGCCCCCTTCTCCCATACTATTTTGTTATTTTTACACAAGTATTATGTCATAATGTCTGGAGCTGATATTGAAACCATGAAGACCTGGATTTAAGTTCTGCCTCTGACATCTACTGGGCATATCACTTAACTCTGAGAAAGTATTAAAAGTGTCATTGAAGATATGGATGGACTTGCATTGGTAGAGGTAGTTTTGTTATCCATTAACAATTTCTTTTGTATACCAATGTCCAAGTAACTATTCCTATGCTATAGTCGTAAATAGAGATTATTTTTGGGAATACACTTTTTTAAGCCTCCTCAGGGATCTTGACTGGCTTGGGTCAACACTGTGGTATTTCGTTGAAAACTAGACACCTTTAACAAGAATTATACTGGTTGTACTTATTGCTCCCATTTATGTTAGAATGAGAATTGTATAACATTGTTTGACTTAGGCTCTTAAAAAATTTTTAGCAGAAAGAAATTTTAACCATCTAATCCAGTACACCTCATTTTCAGATGAAGAAACTGACCTATAGGGTAGGGTACCCATTATTAAAAGTAGGCAGGAGACCAGGTTGGTTGCTTTAAAGCTCATCTTATAGAATAGAATGCAGCTCTACTTCATTTTACAAATTTTCCACCTGGCTGCCTTCTGGATTTCATCTCGTCTCTCCTCTCACCTTTTTCTGTATTGTCACTCCTTCAGAGTGATTTTTAAATTTTTTTTTAATTTGTTTTTTGTCTTTTGCCTTTCTTGTTACCTCTAGCACTTAGGACAATGCTTGGCACTTAGTAGATATTTTATAAATGCTTATTGCTTTTAAGGAATATGAGGATTAGAGAAAGAATTTTCCCTTAAAAGTTGATTTTCAGTGTGAGAATCAAGTAAATTGAAATAAATAAACATTAGATTGAAGAATATAATAGAAAGAATACTGGATTTAGGAGAACCATAGGACCATATATCAAGAGCTAGAAAAGACTTCATTGGCCACTGAGTCTACCTCTATCCTTTTTACAAAGGAGGAAACTGAGACTTAGATAATTTGTGAATTACTTTAAGACCATTCAGTACTATCAGAAACTCTGACTCCTGTAATAAGCTGACTGATTGTGCAGTAATTCCTTGACAATGAGCCACATTATGTTTCTATGGAACTAATTATTTAATGGTGTCAGGCTATTTTTGTATGATACGTGTTAATATCTGCAGTTTGGAGTTCATGTGATTCATTCTGTAGTTTTAAGAAAACAGAGGCAAATTTGGCAAGTGAACAGTAGATTGGTGAGAATGAGTGATGTTTTCTTACTTTAAATCCAGTGCAAAAAGAGACCTGTTTTTTCCAATAGAGTCAGTATATATAGTGTTTTGTTTCCTTGACTTTGGTAATTGGTTCAAGGGTAGTTCAAGGGAGAGATTCAGTTGGGGAAAGGAGAGAAGATTAATAGGTAATATAAGAATGGGGGAGGGGAGAGGAAGAAAAATGCATCAAGAAAATACTTGAAAATAACATAATATAGAAGGAAATTCAAAAGGGGTGATTTTACTATCATGGCAAATTTAAGAATACACTTTTTAAAACTTCATAATGAAAGTTCACAGTTTAATATACTGGCATATTATTCATGTAGAGAACAACAATATTCCATTACATTCATATATCATACTAACTTATTTAGCCATTCCCCAACTGATGGACAGCCATTCAATTTGTAGTTCCTTGTCATTACAAAAAGGACTGCTACAAACATTTTTTGCACTTGTGAGTCCTTCTCCATCTTTTATAATCTCTTTGATATACAAACCCAGTGCACACACACTGATGTATCAGAGGGCATACCCACAGTTTGATAATTCTTTAGGTTTAGTTCCAAATTGTTCTCCAGAATGGTTGGATCAGTTCACAATTCCACCAACAATGCTTTAGTGTTATAATTTTCATTGATCCAACATTTATCATTATCTTTTTTTTGTCTTGTTAATTAATCTGAGAGGTGTGAAATGGTACATCAGATTTTTCTTAAATTTTTATTTCTCTAATCAATAGTGGGATTTAGAGCATTTTCTTTATATGAGTAGAAATGACTTTAATTTCTTCATCTGAAAATTGTTCATATCTTTTGGCCATTTATCAGTTAGGGAATGGCTTATATTCTTATAAATTTGAGTCAGTTCTCTCTTTATTTTGGAAATGAGGCCTTCATTGGAAACACTGCATTCCTAGTAAAATTTTCCAGCTTTCTGTTTCCCTTCTAATCTTGGCTGCATTGCTTTTGTTTATACAAAACCTTTTTAATTTAATGTAATCAGAGTTGTCCATTTTGCATTTCATAATGTTCTCAAATTCTTCTTTGGCCATAAATTGCTTCCTTCTCCACAGATCTGAGAGGTAAACTATCCCTTGTTCCCCTAATTTACTCATAATATTACCCTTTATGTCTAAATCATGAACCTATTTTGACCTTACCTGTATATGGGGTGTTAGATTTGGTCATTGTAATGTTTGGGCCAGCTCTCTGGAGGGTCTCGGGATAGACCTTAGGTGGAGAAGTGATGAAGGCAGGAGAGCCACCGCTAGGCTGGTCAAAGATAGAATCCCAAATCTTCTCTGGGTCTGTGTTTGAGACTTTTTTGTGTCTGTGGCAGAGAGTCTTCTGTGTTTCCTCAGTGTCTTTCAGCCCTTAAATACCTCAGTATTTAATCACTACAGCACACTGAATATGAGTCAACTATAGCCACTACATCACCATATTACACTAAGTATGTGCTTAACTAGAGTGATTACATCATTTCATTACACTAAATATATGCTTAACTAGAGAATCATTATCTCATCAATCATGATAAATAAATGCTGAACTATAAGTACCCTGCTGTCAGTATCTTAAGTATACTTTTTCAGAGTTCTGGCCCTCTCCAGTCAGTGTCCAGTTTCTGCTAGGCAGATTTTCTAGTTTTCCTAGCTACTACTAGGAGCTAATTTCTGCTACTTTCTAGTTTTTCTAGCAATTTTTGTCAAATAGTGAGTTCTTATCCCGGAAGGTAGAATTTTTGAATTTATCAAACACTCAATTACTTTAGTCATTGATCATTGTGTCTTATGAACCTAATCTATTCTCTCTCTGTGTCACTCTCTTCACTGGCCCTTGCTTTGTATTGTATGGTCAAGCAGAGTAAATTCCCTTTGTATTCAACTTCATCACACATTGTATTTATCAAACTAAATCTTTCCAAGTTGTTTGTCTGCATAGAATTGCTTTTATTGTGTAAATTATTCTCCTGATTCTTCTCAACTTTCATAATCCATATAAATCTCCTTAGATTTGTCTGAAATTTTCCCCTTCATCATTTCTTATGTTATAGTAGTATTTTCTCACATATATGTAACAACTTAATCATTTCCCAGTTGATGGGCATCCCCTCAACCCCCAATTTATTGCACCATGAAAAGAACTACTACAAATATTTTTGTACACAAGGGTTTATTTCCTCCTTTTCTGATATCTTTGGTAATATTAATAGACCTTATAGGAATATCCCTAGAACAAATATCCAGTTTAGTAGTTTTGGGGGGTATAGTTCCAGTTAGCTTTCCAGAATACCTAGATGAGTTCATATTTTCACCAAGAATGTTTTAATATTCTTATTTTCCCACAGTAGTTGTTTTATTTTTTGTCAGTTTAGTCTGTTGTACAGATCAGTCTGATAGGTTTGATGGCACCTTGAAATTACTTAAATTTTCCATTTCTGTAATTATTGGTGAACTGGAACATTTTTTTCTTATGGCTATTGCTGCAAAGATTTGCCCTCTCTGTAGCTGCATTGCACAATCAAAATTGTTCATTTTACTTCCTGTGAGCTTTTCTTTCTCCTGGGATGATGAATTTTCCTCAATCCTTAGAATCAATAGTTTCTTCCATGTTTCTCTACTTTATTTATGATGTCATCCGTTGTCACAGAATCCGTTTTGTAGTAGCAAAAATTGCTAATGAAGTGAGTGTGTACATATCATTATTTAGTATTAATGACTTAAACTAGTAGCGATACAACAACATAATATAATATTACTATTCTGTAAAAAATTGCCACAAAGAAGCTTAACGAGGCAATGGAAAACTTATATTGAACTGATGCACATTGATATAAGCACAAAGAAGGATACAATATACACAATAACTACAATAAAAATAGGAAAAAAATGGAACTGAATAGTTTGTGTTTATAATGATCAAGTTTGGCTCTAGAATTTATTAAGAACCTTCCCTCTTTTTTGCAGAGGTTGGGAACTATGATAAATAATAATATATGCCTTAGATATATAATATTACATATTTTCATACTCAATTGAAATATTTGTTTGTTTTTTTGTCAGCCAGTCCATCATATATATTATCTACTGTGTGAAAGCACTTGATTGACAAATTGCTTTCTTTCACATCATTTATCCAAAGACTTTAGTATTTTTAGAATATTTTTGCAAACTTTTCCTTCAGTTAAATTAACCAACTGTTAAAGTAGCCTGATGAACATTAGAGAAACTCAGATGTTTATTTATTTCTAAAAAGCTTAGTAGTAATTTCATTTTTCCAATTACATGTAAAGATAGTTTTCTTTCTTTTTCTTTTTAAGTATATAAGATTTTTTTTTTTTAATTTTCAAAACACATGCATGGATAATTTTTCAATATTGACCACATTCCAAATTTTTCCTTCCTCTTCCCTATCCCCTTCCCCAGACAGCAAGTAATTCAATAGATGCTAAACATGTTAAATTATATATTAAATTCAATATATGTATACATACATACTTCTCTTGCTGCATAAGAAAAATCAGTTAAAAAGGAAAAAAATGAGAAAGAAAACAAAATGCAAGCAAACAACAGCAACAAAAAAGCTATGTTGTGCCCCACACCCAGTTCCCACAGTCCTCTCTCTGAGTTTTAACAATTCATTTTTGTAAAATTTTGAATTTCAATTTTTTTCTCTTTCCTTTCTTCTCTTAGCTTCTCCCTCCCCAAGACAACAAGCAATTTGATATAGATTATACATGTATAATCATTTTAAACATATTTTCATATTAGTTATGTTAACACAAATGTTTAGATAATTTGTTTTCTCCCAGTGGTTTTTACTTTACCTTACCCCCCCTTATAGGAGGATAATAAGGAAAGCTATATAGATAACTGCAATGCAAGATTATATATAAGATATTAGAGAGATAAAAAACAAAATTTTTAAACATTTACCCATATATCCCATTTAGAAATTGTTTAGAAATCCCTATTTTCAGAATTCTAATATAATTGTAGTGGTGTAATACTGCAAAGTTGGTTTCTTTATTTCATTGAAATAATTTTAGTGTTAACTCTTTGAGCTATTATTGGTAGCTAAATGGCACTGATATAATTTTAACCAAATCAAATTAGAAGTACCTTTATTAATTCTTCTCTTCCCTCTACATCCTTAAGGGGAGTGCATTGTCAGAAAGTTTGCAGTTGACAAAACATGCCTAATGCTAGAATCTGTTTCATAAGGATAATATTGCCCATTTCCACAGATTTTATGACTGATTTCTGAATCTTATAACTAGCCATGTTGGGACCAAGATCCCCATGATCAGTTCTTGGTCTTTTTTTAATGAGTAACAAGTTGTTGAATTGAATTATGAAAAAAGTAAGAATCTTCCCCTTAAATCCCATCTCTTAATCTATAACCTAGATTTTTAAAAAATATAATTCTAGGAATTTAATTTAGGGAGCAATTTATTTAATTTCCTAAATAATAATTTAGGAAAAAAATGTAACTTGGGAATAATAACCACTGAGCTCTTTCTTTTTTTTTTTCCCCTTTTTTAAAAGAATGTTGATTTGTAAGCTCCTGGAAGTTGTTTCATTTCCCATGGGGAGGGTATTCCAAACCCTCTCTTCTCTCCTCAGGCTTCCTCCTATATATCATCCCTACACTTTGGTTAGCTGAAGATCTCATCTAACCTCTAACTTTGCTAAGAAAATTGAGGTTTTCTTCCTTGAGCTCTACCCATGATATTATCTCCCACGTTCTATTTCTTTCTTCTACTCTGCATTTCTTGCTTTGACCAACTCTCTGATATTTGTCCTTGATCCCATCTGCTACCAGATTCTACACAAGATTGTCCTATCCATAATTCTTTATCCCTGTCTCCTTTTTTTTTTTTAATTGCTTTACTTTTATTTATTAAGCATTTATTCTTCCCTCAATTTAAAAGTGAGAAAAATCATTGTAACAAGTATTCATAATTAAGCAAACAAATGCCATGTATATTTCGTTCTCTTTAAGCTGAATAGCATAGTCTAAACCACTGCTTTAGAGTTATGACTAGTCATCGCATTGGTAAAAGTTCTTAAGAGTCTTGTTTGTCTTTGGTTTTACTTATTTAATTTCTTAGTTCATATAAAGCTTCCCTGGTATCTCTGAGCCTATCCTTTTGGTCAATTCTTATGTCAAAATAATATTCCATTATATCTGCATACTTTATTTAGCTATTTCTCGATTGATAAGAGCTTTCTAATTTTCCAAATCTCACCATTTCCACCTCTGGGTATAAGCTTCTTTTTACTCTGTAGGTCATTGGTGGCAGACTCATAAAAACAGATCTTTGACAGCCTGCATATTGACTTAGAAACACGAATTCATATTCTCATTTGTATGAGTGTGTGGGGGAGGGGAGTTTGAAGCATTTCCTGATTATATTTTATTCTGTTTCAAGACTCTTGCTACAGCAAGTTTGACTTTGTTACTCTAGGACACCACTTTCTTCTGGTTACCAAGACCTGTCATGGAATCAAGGTGACATCTTTGACTTGTCATTCTCATTCCACATATCCATTCCTTTGTAGAAGTTTGTTTTTTACAAGATCTCTCACATACATCTTCTTCTCTACACTCATACATCCACAATCCTGGTTCATCATTCATTAAGTATGTATTAAATGCTTTCTGTGTGCTAGGCATTGTGACAAATACTGATTTACAAAGTAAGGCAAAAATATTCTGTGCCCTCAAGAAGCTTACATATATAGTAGGAGAGATAGCTTATTAACAACTTGTGTGTGTGTGTGTGTGTGTGTGTGTGTGTGTGTGTGTGTGAGAGTGTGTGAGAGAGAGAGAGAGAGAGAGAGAGAGAGAGAGAGAGAGAGAAACAAAGAAATGAAAAGGTAGTTTCTGAGGGAAGACACCTGTATTACCAGTAAAGTCCTTTTTTAGAAGATAAAACTTAAAATGAGTATTTAAGAAATATAGGCGCTAGAGGTAAGAATACAGTGAATTTCAGATGGGTGAGTGGTTAGTGCAATAGCATTCCATAGATAGAATGCTATATGTGAAAGAAATAAATCCTGTTTGGCTGGGCAAAGAATCTGAGAGGGAAAGTAATATCCAGCAAGACTGTAAAGACAGCCTGTGGCCAGATTGGGTAGAACCTTAAAAACTAAATAGAGTAGTTTATATTTTTCTTTATTTGCAGAAGGAAGCCTTTTGGACTTGTTAAGTTGGTTGGTTGGTTAAGAGAGTTCACAGTCATACCTAGATACATTTAAGGAAAATTACTTTGGCAGTAAATGTAGTATAGACTGAAATACAGAGAAACTTGAGCAAGAGAGACCACTTTAGGAGGTTGTTGCAGTAACATAGATGAAAAGGGCCTGAACTGAGGTGGCACCCTTTTTAAGTAGGAAGAATGCGTCAGATGTGGGAAGTGTTGTGAAGCTAGAAACAGCAAAGTTTAGTGACTGATTTTATATGTGACTTGAGGGAGAATGAATCGAGGATAATACCAAGATTACAAAGATGGGAAACTAAATCAATGTTAGTGCTTTCTCAGGCTCGAGAAGGGGAAGTTTGGAATTTGGGAGTGTTGAAATAGAACGATGTTTTCAGTTTTATTTATGTTGCTTTTTAAGAGCCCTTGGTGTAAAGGACAGAACTCTGGAGAAATATACTTGAAAGAAGGTGTTAACTCAGTGGAATTGATAAGACAATGGTTATCTAGTTTCTTCTCTAAAATATAATCATTCTCTGGGAGTAGGTTTCTTGGGGGGCTTGTGGAGACAGCCTTCCTTTCACTTCAGTGCAATAATCACCTCAAATGCAGCCAGGAGTTAAAGTCCAAATCCTTTATTCAGAGTCTTATCTACCTTTACTTGGGGCCCAGCTAGTTTTCTGGAGGCCTTCCAGATCTTGCCTTTAGTACTTTGCCTCTGCTTCCTCAGCCTCTAGCTCCCTCCGAATATCCAGTCAGCACAAAGATGGAAGTTGGAATGAATCTGACTCTGCCTCAGAGAGTGGGCTTATGGGCTTCCTGAAGTGCATCCTGGTTGAGGCTCCTAGCTGTATATGCTATATGGAATAATCCTATATATGCTCTCTTAAAGGTGTGAATATTGTGGAACTATAGTAAGTACTAAGTACATTTAGAGAACTAACTGTTAAGCACCCTGCTGAACAATCATTGTCTCTATCAATCCATTGATTTAGCACCTTGTAAGAATCATAACACTAGTTCAGTATGTGTTCTTAGTACTTAATATAGTTATTTTTTTTAATAACTTTTTATTGACAGAACCCATGCCTGGGTAATTATTTTACAACATTATCCCTTGCACTCACTTCTATTCCGACTTTTCCCCTCCTTCCCTTCACCCCCTCCCCAGATGGCAAGCAGTTCTATACATGTTGAATATGTCACCTTATATTGTAGATACAATATATATGTGCAGAACCGAACAGTTCTCTTGTTGCACAGGAAGAATTGGATTCAGAAGATAAAAAATAACCTGGGAAGAAAAACAAAAATGCAAACAGTTTACATTCATTTCCCAGTGTTCTTTCTTTGGGTGTAGTTGCTTCTGTCCATCATTGATCAATTGAACCTGAGTTAGATCTTCTCTTTGTCGAAGAAATCCACTTCCAATGAGACAGTCTGTGAAGAAGATAATAAGAATTTGGATTTTATCCCTGGCTATTCTCGGGGTGATTACTCTGCTGAAACGAAGGCTGTCCCAAGACCTACAGAAAGCTAACCAGAACATTACACCGTGGGACATGTAATTTGTAACATTAGGTAGGCAATTCGTAATGTGAAACCAGACAATGCTGGATATAGTGATTTGGTGGTCACATACATGAGAATCAACAATTAGTGAATGACATTTATTAAGTCTCCTCTTTGTGCCAGGCACATTGCTGAGTTCTAGGATTCAAAGAAAGGTAAAAACTGCTCCTGCTATCATGAAACTAACAATTTAATGAAGAGATAATATGGAAAGAACCATGTACCAACAATTGGATAATTTGAAGAAAATTTGAGGAACAGATTGAGGAGGATTTAGAAAGGCTTCTTGCTGAAGGTAAGATTTGAAGATTTAAAAGATGAGAAAGTAAGAGTTTGAGAGATAGGACCCACCAGTGGGAGTTTGGGAGATGGAATCATATATGAGGGTAAGGAGGAGGCCAATGTCAATAGATCATGAAATCTGAAGCATTAATACTATATAACTATATAAGAAGACTGGAAAAGAGGGCAGATTATGAAGGCCTTTAAAATTCAAACAAGAAGTTTTATATTTGATTCTGGAGGTGATAGGAAGCCACTTAAGTTTATTAAATAGGGTGATGACATGGTTATACCCGTGCTTAAGAAAGATGGGACTGTGGAGGGAAAAGACTGGAGACAGCAGAAGGCTATTGCAATAGTCTAGACTTAAGGTAAGAAAAGATTATTCCAGGCTAGTGGCAGTGTCAGAGGTAAAAAAGGAGCGTGGGAGGATCTGCAAAGGTAGAAATGATAGTATTTGGCAATTGATTAGATATGGAGTTGAAAATAAGAAGTTGACAATAACACTTTGGTTGAGAGCCTAGGTGACTGAGAAGATGGTGGTACTCTTTTTTTTTTTTTTTTTTTGGAAAATAACTAAAGAATAAAACCTTTACTAAGATTTTAGCACTTAGTCCTCATAAATTCAAAGCATTAAAAAGAGAATAGACAATCCTCAAGCTGGTAGAGAAACCATCTAAAACCTCTTCTCAGACTCTGTTTGGCTTGTATGGTGCTATTCTTTTTTTAAATTTCAATTTCTTTTTTTATTATTATTATAACTTTATTGACAGTACATATGCATAGGTACGTTTTTTACAACATTATCCCTTGTGCTCACTTTTGTTCAGACTTTTCTCTTCCCTCCTTCCACTCCCTCCCCTAGATGGCAAGCAGTCTTATACATGTTAAATATGCTATATCCTAGATATATATAAGTATATCCTAGATATAATACATGTGTGCCGAACCGAACAGTTCTCTTGTTGCACAAGAAAAATTGGATTCAAAAGGTAAAAATAACTTGAGAAGAAAAACAAAAATGTAAACTATTCATGCTCATTTCGCAGTGTTCCTTCTCTGGGTGTAGCTGATTCTGTCCATCACTGATCAATTGGAACTGAATTAGATCTTCTCTTTGTTGAAGATATCTATTTCCATCAGAATACATCCTCATACAGTATTATTGTTGATCTCCTGGTTCTGCTCATTTCACTCAGCATCAGTTCATATAAGTCTTTCCAAGCCTCTCTGTATTCATTCCGCTGGTCATTTCTTACAGAACAATAATATTCCATAACATTCATATACCACAATTTACCTAACCATTCTCCAATTGATGGGCATCCATTCATTTTCCAGTTTCTAGCAATGGTGGTACTCATAGTAGTCATAGGGAAGGTAGAAAGAGGAAAAGGTCAATTTAGATTTGTACATATTGATTTTAAGATGTTGCAGGAACATCAATTTTGAGATGTATGTATGTATGTAGTTGGTGATGAAAATTTGAGGTCTGGAAAGAATTTTTGAGTTCATAGGAATTGATGAGATGTCCAAGTAAAATTATATAGAGGGAGAAGAGAACTAAGACAAAGCTTTTGAAAACATCTATAGTTAGCAGGCATGAACTTGGATAACGATAGAGCAAAGATTGGAAAAGGAGCAATCAGAGACTCAAGGTAGTAGGAGAATGAAAAGCTCATCAAAATCTAGAGAGAAAAGATTTTCAAGGAGGAGATGACTGACAGCATTAGAGGCTGCAGAGAGGTCACAAAAGATGAAAGTTGAGAAAATGGTATTAGAAGTGACAAATAACAAATCATTGGTAACTCTGGAGAAAGTAGTGTTTGCTGCAGAGAATAAAGAGAGCAAAGGCAGAGTGGAGACACCATTAATGACAGCCTTCTCAGGGCCCAAGGCCTCAAGATGATCATGGCATCTGAGGAAGTAACAGCAAATGTATATATAGAGAGAAGATAACCTAAGAGCAAACTTACGGGAACAATCAAAACCTGAGGTGTGATTTGGATAATGAACCAGCAAAAGATATGATAAGGAGGTTGACAGTCTTTAAGTGAAAATTTGAACATGTTACTCACCTACTGAAATAACTCTTAGTTTTCCTATTGCCTCTAGAATTGGATGAAAACAACTCTGTTTATAGTCTTCACAATCCTTCACAACCTGGCTTCCAACATATTTTTAACTCTTTCTCCACTCCAATTTTCTCTCTCCTCTGCCATAAAGTGAAACTTGCCCCATATACAGCACTCCATCCCCATTTTGTGCCTTTTCATTAACAATCCCCCTTACTTAGAATAAAGCTTCCACCTTCCCTTCCCCTCATAAAATCGCTCTCTTCCTTGGAGACACAGTACAAGAACAAATCTATAGGAAACCTTTCCTGATCCTTTGAGGTACATGTTCCTTCCTTTCCGGACTTTATATTTAACTTAATAACTTGGATATATTTCTATTTATTCTATATGCACACTTTTACCCATTAGCTTGTTGTAAACTCCTTGTGAGTAATGACTGTTTGATCATTGCTGTTTGTATCCTATTGCCTAGCATATTGTAGATGGCTGACTAAATATTTGTTAAGGGGTTGGTTAAACTTTAGAGAATTGAGAACATCTATATAACTCCCCCTCTGTTTTACAGATGAGAAACTTGAATTTAAACATGTCTTTTAATACAAAGAGTACTGTATTAGAAGACCTCTGTCCCAGTTTTAGCACTGCTATTGATTCCTTATGTGAGTTCTTGCAAATTATTTCACCTGTCCTGGCATTCACTTTTGTCAAGTGAATTTGATGCTTCTTCATTCATAATGAATCAAAAATTATTAATTACTATGATTGATAGTTGGGTGGTTCAGTGGATAGAGCACTAGATTGGAAGTCCGGAAGATACAAGTTCAAATGTAACATCATACCTTTACTACCTGTGTTAAGTGTACTTGGTCATGTCACTTAAGCTTCATTTCTAGTTTCTTTATCTGTACAATGGGGGTGATAATGATACCTAACTCTTTGGGCATTTCTGAGAAGAAAGTGAGATAGTTGTAAAAGCATTCTGCAAATCTTCAAGCACTGTATAAATGCTGTTATTATTATTAGCTATTATTATGTAGTGGACTCTGGGGATACCAAGCAAAACATTTTTTTACTCTCTAGGGTGTTTTCCCAATAAACATTCTCTTTACCTCCCCCTTGTAACAAAGCAGAATAGTTGAAAAACAACTGCCAGACACCTATTTGTGATTATATAAAGCACTGGACATCATAGATAGCACCATCCCTCCTCATCCATGAAAGGGAGGTATGGTTATCATCTATTCTCCAGAACCATTATGGTACTTGGTTTTCTCATGTAAAGTGAGTGGTAAGGAGAGTATTTTTAGATATTCTTTACAGATAATTGCTAATTCCTTTCAGTTACTAATTCCTGTGATCAAGTGAATTGCCTGAGATAACTCTGCTAGAAAATAAGAGATTGAAATTCAAAAGTAGTTAGAGACCAAATCCTTTGTTTGCTATTTTCACTGTATCACACTGCCTTTCCAAAGGTACTGCAAAGTCTCATGTTATTAATATAATGACCAGAAGTCTATGATAGTGTTCTTCTACTTCTCACTCTCTTTCCCCCTCTTACTATCTGAGAAGTCCAAGGAAGCAGAAAGAAATGTAAAGTTTCCATTGAAATTCAATGTAGAAACTAATTAAACTAATTAAAGAGTTTTATCCCTTTTAAGCACTTGTACCTAATATTATGAAGTATTTAAATACTAAATAGTCTAAGGTTGTGATTTCTTCTTCCTTAACTTGTATTTTCCTCAGAATACTGGTGAATGCATTTCTGACTGAGGGAGTACAGAACACAAAGGGTTAATGACTGCCATTTTGTTATGTAACACCCTTAATGGACATATCTCGGAATGGCATCAAAATGGCAGTTCTTAACCCTTTATAAGACACCGTGCCTCAGAATCAAGGAAACACAGCTTAGGAATGTGCTGTTAAGTAGATGACAAACCAGCAGTGTGCTTGTGAACATTTTACTGAAGCAGCCTACTATCTGCTAACCATTCTTCCATTTCATTTTTCCTAAGAGAACGAAGTTGAGCCACTCTTTTTCCTGTTAAATTTTCTGATAAAGTCAGTTTAATTTTTCTTTGGGAATGGGAGAGGAAATTACCTTTACTGTATGAAAGCTGAAGTGCATATATTTAGACTTAGAGCTTCCCAGTACATACAACCATAATATAATAGGCTGCTTTCAAAGGCAGAAGTTGGGATATAATTTTGTAAGTCTTTCTTCCTAGGTAGACTCTTTGGAAAGGTTCAGTTCTTAGTCCTATAATGTGCTTTGTGTGGAGTAGTTGGTAGTTCCTAAATGCCTTTTTAGAAAACAAAATAAAACCAGATGGGAAAAAAAATATGTGGTCAATTTGGGTGCTAAGAATATTATCCAGGAGTGACAGCATAACATCTGGGTTTTCTATTACTTTTGGCCTAATATAATTAGAACCTAGCAGTTACAGTAGTCATTGCAACATAAGAACTCTAACCTAGTTAGAATATTACATCTTTTTTAGTGATACTTGTCGAATGATATATATGTGTATATATCTTCCCTTTTTAAGATATTTAAGCTTTCAAGAGAGACCATATTTGAGAAAAAATTAGTTCAGAGTTATCATAAACTTCCCCTGGTTTGGCAGTTATAGGTTTAATTTTTTTTTTAAGTAATCCTTAAATTTTTTCTTTGTAAATTTAATTGCATTTATATAGGACCAGGATAATGTAGTAATTTTTTGATTGCTGCTACTCATATGTTAAGATGAATGATTTGGATCTACTTTGGTATATCAGTTATAATAATTGGGGAACATTGTTTTACTTGACATCTCGGTTTCTTCATAAGTAAAATGGGGATTATAGGATTTAGACTTTAGAGATCATAATCTTATGCCTTTATTTCATATTATAAGTAACCAAGCCCCAAGCAGTTTATGATATGGCCCAGATTATGGTCTATTAACAAACATTTATAAAGCACCTGTAATTCATTAGGCTTGGTGCAGTGCTCAGTGCTAGGAATAATAATGACAATAAGATGATCCCTACTCTCAAAGAACTTAAGTTCTGACAGGGAAAAAAAGAAGTACGTACATAAGTAAATGCAGATTAAATATAAAGAGAACAACTCCAAAGTAGTCCCAAATAGTTAAAGAGGGAAACCACTAATAAGTAGAGTAATTGGAAATGCTTCTGAAAGAAGGTAGTGAGGATTGAGTTTCCTCTTATGGGAGGTGAAGAGGAAGCATATCCTCAGTCCTTGCACATAGGCATTGGAACATGGGCTAAATGTCCTGAATGAAAGGCATCAGGTAGGCTAAGTGGGAGTATTACATAATTAATCTAGAAAAGTAAATTGGAGCCACATTTTGAAGGGCAGTAAATAACAAATGGAGCTTATGTTTTGTCCTAAAGGCAATCGGGAGGTTCAGAAGGTTCTAGGGGTTTATTCAACAAGAAAATGACTTGGCCATACTTGTACCTTTGTAATAGCACTTTGGTTGCTATGTGGAAGTTGGATGAAAGAATCTTACCTCATGGAATTATTAGGAAAATCTTATGATATAATTGATATGCAAGTTTTAAAATGCAAAGCAACTAGAATAAATAGTTAATAGTCATGGTAGTTGTAGGAAATGACTCATAGAAAAATGTGGTTCTCATATAAAGGATATACATGTTCATATAGCATCTTGATTTTACTTTTAAAAACTGGCTATCATAAGTAGATGTCTTATGTAGTATATCATATTCTTTTTCAAAATTTGGATTGGAAAATAGGAAATACATTAAAAGGATTTTAGGAAAATACATAGGAAAAACATTAAAAGATACGGGGAATTTTTCTTTTTTAAAAAACCATTAAGGTTATTTCCTCTAAATCATGATTATGCCCTCCTCTTTTAAAAGTAGGTATAGGAGTCCCAGACAGCGTTTGGATTATCAGTATCCCAGAATTTAAGTTATGCTGAAGTTATTCATGCTATAATATTTACAAAACTCTTTTGGCTTCCAGTTTTCCCATTTATAAAATGAGAATAGTCTCTTTAGTTTACTTTGTAAAGTTGTTTTGAGAGTCAAATGAGAATGGGCATGAGTGTGTGTGTGCTTACATGCTTCATAATTGTTATATTAATGTAAATCATTGGTCTTCTGGTTTTTTTTTCATAACGCTTTATATTATTCTACTTGCTCCTTATAATTGTCTTGTAGGTAATACAGGTTCTTACTGTATATTTTCCAATAAGGAAATTGATTATGAGAGAGTGAGAGAAAAACAATTACATTTGGAAGATTGATTTGAGGGAAAAGATAATAAGTTGACATGTTGAGTTTGAATGCTTTTAGGACTTTCAATTCAAAATGTCCAAATTCAGAGGAATGTGCAGTAGAAAAAAAAATTTTCTGAATTCAAAGAAATCCAGTCTGATTATTGGCTCTGTATGACCTTGGGCAAGTCTGAGACCTCTCATTTTTTTATCATCTATAAATTGAAGAGACTGAACTAAATTATCCCTAAAGTCCTTTTCACCTCTAAATCTTTATGATCCTATATTACATCTTATCTCATACTGTTTTAGTGACTCAAAAGTGTTAACAAGAGAATCATACTAGGTAGTAATGTTAAAAGTTGTAGTCATTTATTATAGGCTTATTTTATGTGAAAATTAGGCAAGGCTGTAGGCTTAATAGAGAATGAAACAAAGAAGGGACTAGTAGAGCAAAGGAGGCTTTGAGTCATGGAAAGAGGAGACTCCAGGAGTCAATATAAAAATGGAACTATAGCAAGGATTCTTAACTTTACTTATGTCATGAACCCCTTTGGTAATTTGATGTAGCCAGTGGACTGCTTCTCAAAATAATGATTTTAAATACATAAAATGAAGCACATAAGATGACAAAGGAAATCCGTTACATTATAGAAATACAATTATCAAAAGTTTTAAAAATATTTTTAAAAAAAAGGTTCATGGGTTAACAACTTGTGCTATAGAAAACTTGTCACTTGGAATGGCACTCTGCTTTTATCTGGATTTTCCTCTTAACTGATATGGGAGATGTTTGGTGCTTCCCAATCTTCCACAAAGTTAGCACATTAATGACCTACATTGGATCTGGGAACTGACAGCTCAAAAACCAAGGCCAAGAATCAATCCCTTCTCTCCTTCCTGTCACTTTGCTTGAGTTAGAAGCCATAATATGACTCACATTAATAGGGATATAAACTATTATTCTCTAGGCTAGCTTTATATACTGACTTTACTATATATGTCCCGGAATCCTACCTTCCTATATCCACACAGGCTAGAACTGGACAAGTTAACATATTATATACTAGGGTTCTAAGCTAAGCCAACTACTTATCATAAGGCAGTCCAGGAGATCTATTCTTTAGGCTTGAACAATAAAGGCCCAACATTATCTTTCTCATAAGTATCCTTTTTTAAAAAATTTAAAGAGAGTAATTATATGAAAAGTGTCTATCCCTGCTTTCTTCAGGTAACTCCTCTGTTTCATGATCTTCAGTTCATTTAGTCTATGCACTTCTTTGGAAAATGCTGTGGGAGATTAAAGGATAATGATTTATTTTGAGAAAATATATACAAATATAGACAAGGTATCCAAAAGTCTCAATTCAGTTTTTAAATAGTTTGAAACTGTGCTGAGACTTCTGAGACACTCAGTATAAGTGCTTTTGAAGACTGGAATCAAATGATAAAGGGTTTACTTTGTCTTTAGGGAATCCAAACAAGATTTTTTTTGGTGGGCTTTTCTCTCTCTCTCTCTCTCTCTCTCTCTCTCTCTGTGTGTGTCTGTGTGTGTGTGTTTAGAAATTTCAATTGGACTTTCAGCGGTGGGTTAGGTATTGGGTGTAGTAATGTTGGGAGGTTGAAGGAGTAATTCTCAGACAGAGAACAGCTTAATCAAAAGCTTAGAACTAAGAAATAAAATATTTGTAGAAATGCAAATAGTACATTTTGACTTGAAAATAGCTGAGGGAACATAGTTTGAAGCAAATCCAAGGTAGGTTGGAAATAAAATTAAAGGGCCCTGAAAACTGAGTTTTCAAGTCATTTAACCCTTTTTGCTTCATTTTCCTCACTTGTAAAATGAGCTGGAGAAAGAAATAGCAAATCACTACATTATGTTTGCCAAGAAAATCTCAAATGGGATCACACAGAGTTTGACACAACCGAAATGACTTCCACAACAATATTTATTGAACCTAGTTTTTCTATTCCTGTAATAAATTGGGAGCGAAGTTCTTAGATTAATGGAATAAAGAACAGAAAAATTAAACTGGGAAAACCAAGCAAGATTTGTTTTTGTTTTAAATCACAAAATTCCAGTATTTCAAAGTTAAGAGATCTTAGAGACCAGGTCATCCTGAATCTGAAATCTTTTCTATAATATACCTGACAAGTAATTATCCAGTCTTTGCTTAGGACCTCCATTTAGAGGGAACCATTCTCTTGAGAAACCCTTTTTGACAACTAATTATTAAGGAGTTTTTTTCCTTGCGTCAAGCTTAAATTAGCCTCTTTGCACTTTTCCCCTTTGCTCTGATTTCTGATTTCTGGGGCCAGAAAGAATAAATGTAATTGATGTATCTTATACAAAGCATCCCTTCCAATAATGAACATCACGTTTCCTCTTAAGTTTTTTCTTCCGATAGCTAAATATCATTAATGCCTTCAGCTGATCCTCAGTTGAACTTTAAGATCTTTTGCCATCATAGTTGCCACCCGCCATGCATTTTCCAGTAAGTAAATGTCTTTGTACTAAAATGTGACATATTGAAATGAATACTTCAAATATAGTCTGACATGAGGAGAGTACAACAGAATTATCCTCTTCCAAGTCTTAGACATTAGACTCTTCCCTCCCCACTTCTTTTCTTTTCTGAATTAGCTTTCTTCCTGTCAATTCTCTAGATTTTATTATATGAGATTCTCTCTTGCCTCCCCCTATTTTGCACTAGGGAAGTTGACTTCTTGGATTTAGTTAACCCAGTATTAAGTATTGCCTGCTATGTGTTAGACACTGTACTAGACTAGGGATATAAAGACAAAAACCGTTTTTGTTCTATGGTAGAAACAATATGTATTATAAGTAAATACAAAATATACAGAAATGCAAGATGGAGGGGCATGTAGTTGACATCTGATAGCACATCTGCAATTGATTGTCACACATCTCAACCTGGATGTGGACATCTTAAACTCAATATGTTCAAAATGAAACTCATTCTTTTCCTTAAATGTTCCTTCCCTCCCCCTTTTACTTTCCTGTTAGTGTAGAGGACAGTCCCTTGGGCTCATGTTTTGCACTTTTCACTATCTTTCTTTCTACTCCCCTTCTTCATCCATGACTGTTGCCAAGGTGTGTCTTTCACTTTTACAACTTTTCTCATTTATACCCCTCTCTCTCATCTAACATTGCTGCTACTCAAGTACAGACCTTCATGATTGTTGTAATACCCTACTGATGATCTGTCTCATGTCCCTTCCCACTCATCCATCAATCTATCCTCCATTCAGCCACTAAATGATTTTCCTAAATTGTAAGGCCAATCATGTGTCCCCTGTACACCTTCTTTTTCCCTCCTGCCCTCTCTTAAAAAACAAACACAAAAAACTAGATTCCCCTTTACAAATATATAATGCTGTTGGGGCATTCAAAGCCTTTCGTAACCTAGGCCCCTTCCTTCTTTTTAGTCTTATTACTCAACACATACTCTTTAATCTAGTGACACTGGCCTCTTGACTTCCACAAACATTCATTCTTTCTAGTTGTTACCATCTTGGAATACTCTTCTACATCTCTGCTTCCTGGCTTCCCTGACCTTTAAGTCTCAACTAAAATTTTAATGCTTGCCTTCTGTTAAGTATTTCATCTTTATCCTTTAATGTAGCTTACTTTATACATATTTGTGTGAATGTTGTTTACTCGTTTAGGCTGCAAGTTCTTGGAGGGCAAGGACCATTTTTTGCATCTGAAATACTTGGCATAATATCTGGCACATAGTAAACACTTAATAAATGTTAGTTGGTTGATCAGTTATTAAGAGGTTCTGTATTAAATTCCATTTTATTAGATTTATTCCATTGATTTAGCCCAAAGGGCTATACTGTTTTGATCTATCATCTAGTGTTTTAGATCTTCTTCTCAGTTTCATGTTTCTGCTAAATTTGATAAGCATATAGTGTAAGAAACCTTCATCAAAATCATTAAAAAACGCAATTAGAGACTATGCATATTCCTTCAAAAAAAATCCATTGAAAGTCTTCTTTTAAGATGCTGTTGAACTATGAATTCTTTTGCTTTGTCTCTTTCCATTCAGACTTTTCTACTTACCAATACACTTAGATAGCCCTTGTTGCTCCATATCATGTAAAAGGATAACAAGAGACACTTTGACAGTGCTGTATTACTAAAGCATTTGTTAAGCAACATTCATTTATTAAGGGTCTAATCTCTAGTAGGTATTGTGCTAGATGTCAGGGATATATGAAGACAAAAATTAAATAGCCCTTCCCTTTAAGGTGCTTCTCTATTTTAAGGGAAATATACACATAATTATACTCATGGAATTGTGATTTAATTGTTTGTAGAAGTCTTATTTCATTCTGGACCAGATGTTTAATATGTGCAATTCTTTTATACATATTTCCACATTTATCACGCTGCACAAGAAAAATCAAATCAAAGGGGGAAAAAAATGGGAAAGAGAACAAAAAGCAAGCAAACAACAAAAAAAGATAAAAAGACTATGTTGTGATTCATACCCCAGCCCCACAATCCTCTTTCTGGATGCAGATGCAGATGACTCTCTCCATTAGAAGTCTGTTGGAATTGGCCTGAATCACCTCGTTGTTAAAAAGAGCCATATCCAACAGAATTGATAATCATTTAATCTTAATGTTGTATACAATATTCTTAGTTCTACTCATTTCACTTAGCATCAGTTCATGTAAGTTTCTTCAGGCCTTTCTGAAGTCATCTTGCTGATCATTTCTTTTATAGAACATAATATTCCATAATATTCATATAGTATAACTTCTTCACCCATACCCCAACTGATGGGCATCCATTCAATTTCTAGTTCCTTGCCAATACACAAGGACTGCCACAAACATTTTTGCACATTTGGGTCTTTTCCCTCATTTATGATTTCCTTGGGATTCAGACCAAATAGAGACACTGCTGGATCAAAAGATATGTCTGGTTTGATAGCCTTTTGGACTTAGTTCCGAATTGCTGTGCAGAATGGTTAAATCAGTTCACAACTCAAACAATGTATAAGTGTCCTAGTTTTCTCATATCTCCTCCAACATTCATTATATTTTCTTGTCATCTTAGCCAATCTGAGAGATGTGTAGTGGTACCTCAGAATTGTCTTTATTACATTTCTTTGATCAGTAGTGATTTAGAGCATTTTTTTCATAACTAGAAATGGTTTTAACTTCTTCTGAAAATTGTCTGTTCATATCCTTTGACCATTTATCAATTGGAGAATGGCTTGTATTCTTATAAATTTTAGTCATTTCTCTATGTAGAAATGAGGCTTTTATCAGAAAATCTTTGAATATAAATTTTTGTCCCAGTTTTCTGCTTCCCTTCTAATCTTGCTCTGTTGGTTTTGTTTGTACAAAACCTTTTTTAATTTAATAAAATCAAAATTATCCATTTAATGCATATACTTTTAGGGGAAGCCAATTGTTCCATTGTTTAAATAGTTCTGGTTGTCCTTAGAAGTAGCATGGTATACTAGCAAGAACACTGGACTTCAAATCAGGAGACTGCAGTATAAAATCTAGCTGTTGTACTTAGCCATTAGCAAATAACTTAATCTCACTGAACCTTTTTCCTCATTTCTAAAATTGATACTACTCATATTCATAATGTGTACATCAGAATTTTGTGAAGAAAGTCATGATAAACTATAAATCACTTTTTAGATGTTTTAGTTTTTATTTATGTTGAACCTTAATCTTTTATAATTCTACCTATTGCTCTCAATTCTGTCCCGAACTGTAGAATAGCACAACTACACAGCATAAAGCTAATACTTTTTCATAATGATGCTTCAAATGTTTGAGTAAAATGATCATGTCCTTTAGTCTCAAGTCCTAACTTTACCTCTCACTAGTTCTTTTGCAGTTCTTATGTATAAACTTTATTTTTCTTTTCTATAAGGAGATTGGGAAATATTACCAACATTAAGGTTTAACAGTATGCTAATGATTTTTTTGATATTCTTAATGAAGTTCAAACATAAATGCAGAATGAAAGGATTGGATGATTAGATAATTTCTTGCAGCTCTGACATTCTCTGATTCCAATTATTTTTTCCAGGGAACCTGTAAAGATCTCTTTAATCTTCTCCAGGCTGGAAGTACAGTGGCCATTCATGGCTCTAATCTACTGATCTACTGGACAATGGCAGAGAAGCTCTGTTCTGCTTAATTCCTATCCTGAGGCTTTTTGCCTCTCTTTTGCAAAAGAAGTGAAAGGACTCCATATCACCTGATGAATTAATGATGTAGTAATAGACCCAAGGAATCCTATATCTAGATCATGCTGCCATTATCTCTGTATAGAGAGTTATTTATAGAGTTATATATAGCATATATAGAGTTATATAGCATGTAACTGTATGTAACAGAAACATAAAAATTAATTTTCAAACAAAATTATCAAAACCATTGGATTATCAAAAAATGTAGTACCTCCATACTTTTCTTTTTCAAACTTAACATCTTCATGTGTTTGTTTTCCAATATAATTCCATTATCCCTCCTAAGTATCATTAATTAGTAGAAAGCACAGTAGGAACCTATTCCATTTTGTCTTTTTTTATTTGCTCATGTTCATTTTTATCCCTTTTCTTTTAGTTATATTTTATATTCATTAATTGCTTTTTAATATAAGAAGTTATTTATTATTATTATTAGGGGATGTTGGTTTGCATTTTATAATGTTTGGATTACTATCCTGAAGTTCTTTCTGAAAGTAGCATCCTCACTTCCATACATTTGATGCTTAGTGGGTTTTAAATATAGATCTATCTAATTGTGAATTTTGAAGCCTAATAAATATTTCAGTTTATTGGTTTTAGTACCTTCAGATCTCAGATTTGGTAATGGTAGTGTCAAGGAGAGGAGGTCAGAATTCAACATTTTCTATTTACATAACATATAAATATAATTGTAGAGTGGATCTCTTTAATCTTGTCCAGGCTGGAAGTACAGTGGCCCCACCATGGCTCTAACCTACTGATCTGCTGGACAATGGCAGAGAAGCTCTGTTCTGCTTAATTCCTATCCTGAGGCTTTTTGCCTCTCTTTTGCAAACCTGATGCCCTGCCCTGTACATTTCCTCTCCATCTCCCCTAAATATATTTGTGACACATATAAGACTTCAGCTTTATTACCACTCAGAACTCTTAAACTCACATGATTCATATACTCTCAACCTCCTTTGATAGCAGGCACTATAGGTATCTTCTATAATACTCTATAAGCATTCTTTATGTCCCTAGTTGCTGAGGATATACTAATTTATAGAAAATTTCTGAAGTAGGAGAAAAAAGGTTTGCAATAGGAAAATAATATTCAATGAACAATTAAATCTTCTTTTTCAATAGTTGACTACCAAATTGCTATCACTTTGAAGTGCTAAGGAAATTATACTTATTATGGGCATGTCCTTGTAAATTTTTTCTTACTCTTCAGTGGTGAATAGCTTGAATTAAGACAAGAAAGTAACAGTAAGCACTTAGGATTGGGGGACAGAAGAAAATAACTAATATATGTAGAGTAAAAGACAGTGTTGGGTGGTCATGAGAGATTTTATTACATGGGTTAGATCTTGTTTGAGAATCACGAGTTTGGGTTCAAATTGATACCTTTTCTTAATTGAAAAGAATTACATATGTATATTAAATAAATAAATTAGAAATCAAATAAATAAATCAAATGAATCATTAAATAAATAAAGTATATTATAAGTAATATAAATATTAATATATAATATAAATTATTATTTTATAATAAATTAAAATTTAAAATTAATATTAAAACATAGCTATAAATGTTAATGACATATTTCTATAGCCCTTCAGCTTTGTAGTTAACAAGTTTCT
The DNA here is from genome assembly GCF_902635505.1 of Sarcophilus harrisii. Taxonomy (NCBI): domain Eukaryota; kingdom Metazoa; phylum Chordata; class Mammalia; order Dasyuromorphia; family Dasyuridae; genus Sarcophilus; species Sarcophilus harrisii. The sequence goes on from NC_045426.1 coordinate 657,405,240, forward strand.
TGATGACAGGCTTTTGAAGTAGATAAGGGAGTATATGTTTTATTACCATTTTATAGTTGAGGAATTTAAACTTCAAAGAAATGATTCCTTAAAATTCTACTTCCTTAGAAGTGTACATATGTGCATGTTTGCGTGTGTGTGTGTGTATCTTATTTTCCTCAGCCTCTAGCATGATACCTGGCATATCATAAGCACTTTAATTAAATGATTGTTGATTGATGGATTTATCCATGAACACGTATCTAGTAAATGTTAGAGCTAGGTCTGAATCAAGGATTTTCTGACTTTGGATCTAGTATTCTTTCAGTTGTGACATCTTCTTAATTACTTTCTGAATTAGTTTTTTTTAAACAAGGTCCATCTTAGTCCTTTTGTTCTAAGAGATTATTCCTATATTAAGACCCAGGTTAAATACCTTTTTTAGCTTTGGAAAGAGGTAAGAGGGGAGGCAGCATGTTGGCATATTCCTGCTGGTATCTAAATCAGATCACTGGCTATCTACAAAAGATTTTCAAAAGATGCTCTTTTGAGGATAATGGAGTCCTAAAGCTGTCTGACTAGGCTAAAGTAAAGTTCAGTTCAAATCAACAAATATTTATTGAGCACCTGTTATGTGGAAAACTCTGTGCTAGATAGTTGATAACAAAGACAAAACAGCAAAAACAGGTTCTGTTCTTAAGGTAGTTTTTTTTGGTAAGCTTATACAAACTTATACAAGTAAACATATACCAAATATGAGGGAGAGATAGAGACGGAGAGAAATAGGAAGTATCAGAAAAGGCTTTGTGTAGGAGCTGGTACCTGAGCTGGGATTGGTTAATCCAAGGAATGTTATACATTGAAAGTGAGGGGAAGCAGTAGCAGCTTGGGGAAGTGGGGGTGCATATCAGATATGTTGGTCAATTTATATAAGAATGAATCAGAGCCTTGAAGGCTACCACAAATGAACCATTTTTGTAAAGTAAAAGCTTTATTAAGTTCTTCTGTACTTGTTTTCAAGGAATTATTTTGGTATCTTTGATTTAAAAAATGTCTCCCAGTTATTTGCCTTCTCTCCCTCCCTCTTTCCTTCTTCCCCCCCCCCCCCCCCCCCCCCGAATTCCATGGGGGGAGGATTCCATGTAATGTAAGCATAGTTAAAGAAAACATTTTAAAAATTGAATTTTGTTTTTACTTTGATATCTTTAGACACATAGATTTATGGACAGTTAATAAGAGATGTCCTAATATGTCAGCAGAGTTCAAAATACATAATTGCTTATATTTGGGATATTTTTAAAAATTTTATTTAATATTTTAAAATATAGATATTTATAACAGCAACACTGGATAGTACATTAGTTTGGACTTAAAAGTTGTTTCTAGAGTTGGCTAGGCAGCATCTCTCTTTTTCTTGCTACCTCTTTCCTGTACCAAGAGTTTTGAAACAGTTAACCTATATATACATCTACTCAATTCTTGTTTCAACCCTGAAGAATCTATTATTATTGCATTGGTCTGTGTATGTGCTAGGAACCTAAATTCTTTGGGGGCAGGGGGATATACTATAATATTAATAATAGCATACTTTTTCACAGGAATTTTTTTTTTTTCATATTTCATTCCCTAAACAGCCTTTTTCCTTTAAGGATTTGACTTTTTCGAATTTCTCTGGATTAATTCCAGTGGTCACCATAGATGCTAAAAGTTAGCTTTGTGGTAGACATAAGGTATGTGTGATTACTCCTCATCCTGCTTTTAGATGCATTTCATTGGGGTTATAACAGTTGTACTGCTGTAGGGGAGAAGAAAAGACAACCCAATGGAAAATTTAAACATTTGAGTTATGAATACATTACCATGGAAGGGAGTTTAACACAGTAGTGACCTTGCATGATCTTGAACCAGTGGGGGAGGTAGAAACAGTCACATAGGTAGTGTTGTTTCCAAAGGAACACTGGTGATCCCTGTACTTTATCAAGTTGTGCAGTATGGCTGGGCTGTGAGCAGCTTTGTACCTGCAGAGGTCATCATCTCTCTTTTTCTCACACCCAAAATGAACACTGATTTGGGCAAATATTTATATAATCTCGGTGTATAGAGGAGAATGGCTTGTGTATGGGTTGTACTAGAGAATGATTTATCTGGGGGCAGTCAAAAGGGGCTAGTTCCATTCTTCTCTACTTGAATTGGCAAAGTTTAGTTCCTTCTGCTTCATAATAAACTCTTGGCAATATCTTAGGGCTTACTTCTCTCACCTTTGCTAAAGAAACTGGAAAGAAAAATCAGCTCAGATAACTAAAATAGAAATTGAAATAGAAAGTCTTTATTTAATGATGGTTTAGTGACAGAAACACTTTTAAGTACCAGCCCAATGACTTACTAGCTTTGTGTCCTTTGGGAAATAATTTTTCTGTTCTTTCGTTATCTCTTTGTAACTTCCTCCCTTTGCTCTTTGTTCTATCCCTGCACAAGACCACTCTTCCTATCCTTGAAGACATCTCTGAGGTTTTCCCTGCCTCCTCTTCTCCACACAAAACAATCCCAGTTCCTTCATCTGATCCTTGAATTTGAAAAATTCAATTGAGAAATTGAAAAATTTGAATTTGAAAAATGAGAATCAAGATAATTGAACATAATTATTGTGAAGAAATTGCTATGTAAATGTGGATTATTATGTCATTGCTATGTGTCCAACATCGTTAGATTCTGGTTAGGGGTGCATAGAGACACAATTAAGAAAATAATAAGATCATGACTTTAATGTGACCTACAGTTTAGTTAAGCAAAAGTAAAACATACAAAATAGAATATATACATGAAGTCACAGTCCTGAAAAGAAGCCTTACATATAATATAAAGCCTGACATATTTGCAAAGAATCTTACAGTTTCTCTTCTAATGCCTTCATTTTTTTTCAGTATTATTGTGCCAAATGCTGGAGCTATAGAGAAAGGTAAAAACACATTCTTATCCTCTGGAGTTTACATTCTAATTTGGGAGGCATGTAAACAGCTATGATATATGTTAATAGTTTTGTGGGCTGTTAGAAATAGACAGAATCTTAGATTTGGAGGAGATCATTTCTCCTTCATTTTAAAGAAGATCTAAATGTATATCTGTGATATACATCTCTACCTTTATCTAGTTCTCATCTGTGGTCCCAAGAAGCTGTAGTATACACAGAGATAATGTGCACATAATATGTGATATTATGATATATGATATGTAGATAAATGGAAGGTAATCTCAAAAAGTAGTCATTTGTATGACTGGAATATGAGTAGGGTAAAGAGCCAGAGGTAGGAATTCTGAAAAGAGAGCCTGTGAAAGGACATGAAATTTGGAAATGAGGTATCTTGTGCAAGGACCACCAAGAAAGCCAATATTTTTGGGTCTTAGAGCACATGCAGGGAGATAAGAATACTGGAAAGATAGAAAGAGGCCAGGTATTTAAGGGCTTTAAATGCCAAAATAAAGTTTTAAAAATTTAATCCTAGAAGTAATAGGAAACCAGTGAAATTTATTATTAAGGAGAGGGATAACAGATTTGTTATTTAGGAAAATCACTTTAGTAGCTGAGTGTGGAGGATAGATGGAGTGAGTAAACATTTGAGTCAGGGCTACTAACTAGTAGGTTAGTACAATGATCCAGGGATGGGGGGCTTTTAAAAAATTGTCTTTGGGATATGGACCCATTAGTGGCACTGCACTGTTAGATCAAAGTGTATGCAATTTTATAGATTTGGGGCATGGTTCCAAATTTCTCCCCAGAATGGTTGGATCAGTTCACAGTTCTACCAACAATGCATTAGTAAGTGACTTTTTTTTTTATTCTTGCATTTTCTTTTTTCCTCCCTCTCTTCTTCTTCCTTTTTTTCCTTTTATTTTTCTTTCTTTCATTCACCTTCCCAAATCTCTACCCATTTTGAAAAAAGAGAAAAACAGACAAAAATGAAAACTAAAAAATATATGTTTTTTCATAAATACTCATAGAGAAAATAAATTCTTACAGTGGCTGTTTCCAGAAACATATCTCATTGTGCATCTTGAGTCCATCAATTTTGGCATAAGATAAGTTGCAGGCTTCATCAGCAGTCTTCGGGAATCATGATTGGTCATTGTACATTCATCAGCATTCTCAAGCCTTTCAAGATTACTTTTTCTTGTGTTGTTGTTGTATAAATTTTCTTCTTAGAGCTCATCATAGAAGGTTTCCCAGGATTCTCTGAAATTGAAGAGTGGTCATATAATAGGAAGAAAAATCCAAGAGAGATTATTATCACCAAAACTCAGAAGACATTATCTAGAAGTTGACCAACAGTTTCAAATGCTTCCAAAGGTCAAGAAAGTTGAGAACTGAGAAAAGGCAATCAGATATGGCAGTTAAGAAATTACTTATAACTTTAGAAGGGTATAATGGACTGAAGCTCGAGTTGATGCACTGAGGTCCCAAGCACGTGAGGCTAAATAGTAATTGGACCATACTCTATTAATATATATGCTTGGAGAAGGAATGGCCCCACCCACTCTTTGTGCAAGTCCTGATGGTGTTGTATAGGAAATGATTTTGGTGGGTGGAGGCAGAGGGGCAGGAAGAGAGGTTGGAAAGAAACTGCTGGCTGGCTCCTTGTTGCAGCTGCACACATTGCTATTGCCATCCCCCTCCACCTCCACAGAGAATAAAGCTTGAAGATTTTCCCTTAACCTGAATTCCTGACTCCGGCTGATTTTAAATATGCGGTCATCACAGAATGGGTTCCAGTTGAATGACGATTTAGAAAGCCAGATCATAGAAGGTTTTGAAGACAGTGAGGGAAGCAGATATGAAAACAGGCAAAGAATATGTATAGCTTTTTTGTTTTTTTTTTAAATGATGAGAAAAGGATGAGCACTATAATCTTGAGGACTGGGACATTGTCTAAGTATATTAATAGTTTTGTGGGCTGTTAGAAATAGAATCTTAAATTTGGAGGAGATCATTTCTCCTTCATTTTAAAGATGAAAAAAGTTATTAAAAAGAATTTTGAATGAAAAAAAATTTTGAAATAGGGTAAGGTAAAGTCCCTTTGGATGATTTTTGTATCTTCAGGGCACAGTGCTTTCCACATAGTTGGCAGTTATTAAATACTTGTTGAACTGGTTTTTCATGGGAGAAGGTTGGAACTTGAGGTGTTCTTTGAAGAGTTCATAGAACATGATAAGCATTATAGCTGCCATCTCAGCATGACCAGAGATTGAGAGCTGTGAGCAATGATGATAGGTTTAGAACATTGTAAATGAGATAGGAAGGTTTTTTTTGGAATAGAATCCTTCTATGCCTACCGTGTCAAGCCCTGTGCTAAGTGTTGGGGGATTACAAAGAAAAGGTCAAAAGCAGCATCTATTCTAGAGATAAATCTACTGGAGGAGAAAACATGCAAATAACATTGGATGAACAAATTTATATAGCATAAATTGGAAATAATCATAGGAGGGAAGGCACTAGAATTAAGAGGGAGATGGTAAGATAGGTAGTATTAGATTGTGGAAGACTTTGAGTGACAATTTGGCTTGGTAGTAAGGAACCATTGAAAGTTTTAGAAGAAACAAAGTATCAGAATTCAACCATTCTGGAGAGCAATCTGGAATTATGCCCAAAAAGTTATCAAACTGTGCATACCCTTTGATCCCGCAGTGTTACTACTGGGCTTATATCCCAAAGAGATACTAAAGAAGGGAAAGGGACCCGTATGTGCCAAAATGTTTGTGGCAGCCCTTTTTGTAGTAGCTAGAAACTGGAAAATGAATGGATGGCCATCAATTGGAGAATGGTTGGGTAAATTGTGGTATATGAATGTTATGGAATATTATTGTTTTGTAAGAAATGACCAGTGGAATGAATACAGAGAGGTTTGGAAAGACTTACATGAACTATGCTGAGTGAAATGAGCAGAACCAGGAGATCAACAATAATGCTGTATGAGGATGTAGTCTGATGGAAATGGCTATCTTCAACAAAGAGAAGATCTAATTCAGTTCCAATTGATCAGTGATGGACAGAATTAGCTACACCCAGAGAAGGAACACTGGGAAATGAGTGTGAACTGTGTGCATTTTTTGTTTTTCTTCCCAGGTTATTTTTACCTTCTGAATCCAATTCTTCTTGTGCAACAAGAGAACTATACGGTTCTGCACACATATATTATGTCTAGGATATACTATAACATGTATAAGAGTGCCTGCCATCAAGGGAAAGGGGTGGAGGGAGGAAAGGGAAAAGTGGAAACAGAAGTAAGTGCAAGGGATAATGTGAAAAATTACCCATGCATATGTTCTGTCAATAAAAAGTTATAATAATATTTAAAAAAAGAAACAAAGTTTCAGTCTACTACTTATCACTCCCTTTTTGTATATGAAGTAATTTCCCAGATTTTGTGGTTTCTATTTCCACAGCATTTTCCTGTAAATCCTTTTTTCTCTACTTAGAAAGCCACTATCCTGATTCAGGTCCTTATCTCTTGCTTGGACTCTTAAAACAGCTTCCTAAATGAGCCTGTTCCCTCTAGTCACTCTTTTACTCTAATCCATCTTTCACACAACTGCCTAAAATGATTTTTCTAATGTGCTCTTCAGCCATGGCATGTCTCTTCAATATATTCTAGTGACTTCCTATTACTTGTAGGGTCAAAAATAAATTCTTGTTTTAACATTTAAAGGCCTTCACAGCCTGGACTACCTTTTTAAATGTTATTTCTCTATTTCATTCTCTGCATGGTCTATTCAAATTAGCCTTTTCTTATGTGATATAGCATTTTCCTTATAAGTTTATCTTCCCTTTACTCTTTATCTTAAATCTGTTTTATGTTCTTTTCCATTAGAAATTAAGGTTCTTGAGGACAAAGACTTTTTTTTTCTTTTTTTACTTTTTCCTTATTTTCAGAGTTCAGTACAGTATATCACATTTTAAGTGCTTTATACTTAATATACCTTTGCCCTAGCTCTCCCACATGCCTTGGAATACCCTTTTTCAATTTTGCCTCTTGGGCTCTATAGCATCCTTCTAGATTCAGTACAAGAACTACTTTAAAACGTTTTCTTATCTCTATAACTGATAGTGTCTACTTTTCCCCCCAGTTACCTTGTTAATTATATAAAAATAAATATATAGAATTTTGATAAGTTTACATTGTCTTCTCTGATGGAATGCAAATTTCTTTGAGTGTAAGGGTCACTTTATTTTAATCTATGAATAAAAAAGTAAATGGTGTAATGCTTGTCACATTACTTTTTGGTTGATTGATTGGTGGGTTCCTTGAAAACAATTTTAGCTTAATCCTAAAGGGACAGATTCAAGGATTCTTAGTATAAGAAAGTAATTCTGACTTTTCATTTAACTTTTTTTAAGCACTTTATTAACTTTTTTTAAGCACTTTTATAAACCTGAAAGAATATTTGGGAAAGGTAGAGAAACACATATCTGAAAAACTATTGATATTGACATGGTTGCTATGGGTGATTAATCCCAGATTAACAGTAGTACTTTTGGAGGCTAAAACTGGAATTTGGGAAGAGAGGTGAGAGGAACAACAATACAGCTAATAAATGAAGGAACCTGTGGAAAGAGCTAGAGTTGTCCAAAATGCCTGATTTATTAGAACCAACACTATTATTTTGATTAAGCCACCATTGCTAATGTAAGCAACCTAACTCCAAGAACCAGGAAACCTGCATTTTTTGCCTGGACTCTGATGCCAGTTAGTTTTGTTGTATTGGAGAAATTACAGTCTTATAATTTCAGAAATTAAAGGAGCTTTAGTTCAGCATTCCTAGTTCAGAGACCTTGTTTTTTACACAGGAGGAAACTGAGGCCCAAAGGGAGAGAATGCTTTAACAGAGATCACATATCTAATTAATCACTGAGGCAAGACTGGAGTCCAGATTTCCTGGCTTCGTTCCCATGATGTCTTCACTATGATATATACTACTTTTTGAGGATATCATGATAGTTAATCTCTGGGCATCACTTTCTTCATAGGTAGAATGTAGGGGTCTAAGTTGTTATTCAAATTATAGTCATTAATTTCTGTATCCATTAGAACCCCAATGTATATGTGAATTTTTGTGAAAATTTCAGTTCTAGTGATATTTCCCCCTCAGTATGTATTTAAAATTTTATTTCAAGCTGTACTTTTTTAGCTTGGAAATTGACTTGATTTCTCAATTTTGCATCATTTTCACAAAACCTATTTTATCTCAGAAGTATTCTTTATACTGATTTCCAAATCTTTATGAATTTGGTTTATATATTTAAAGCGCCAATATATTTTGTGTCCAAATTAACCTAGACTAGATGATCTCCAAAGTTTCTTCTACTGCTATTATTCTGTGGTGCTATGAACTGTTGGCTTTTTAATTTAAAAAAAAAAACTTCTTTTGAGGTTTGAATGATACAATAAGTTGCATTTTCAGCTTGAGTTGATTGTTTTTTATAAAGATTCTGTCAGTACCACTTTTAAAAAATGTTGTAGAAACCTTCCATTGACTGGCCCCCAGTGATAGAACCCTATTTAATATAACACAGTACAGTTGAGCAATTTTATCGGGCTCATTTGATGCCAAAAAAAAATCTTGCCTCTATTGAGAAGAGAAGTGTTTCACCATTAGTTCTCTGAAGTAATAAGACTAGTCACTATAATGATCAGGCCACAATAATATAAAAGAAAATTTCAGAACTATCAATTTATTTTTTCAAATGATATATAAAGTATGTTCGTGTAGTCACTGATGATAATTGAAGGAAAATGGACAACTCCAAATATCAACCTTGCCTTCTCTCTCCCATACTTTTTTTTACAACTTCATCTCTCACACACAAAAATTGTCTTTGTGATTCTCTTTAGGGTCAGCTGTTTAAGTGAAGGATATGTTTAACTGAGTAATTGATGTTCTAACCAGTTCCAAAAGTAGAATCTTAGTTCCTTGTAAATGAGGTTATCTTTTGTATTGCTTTATTAATGTTAGGTCCCCAAAGTTCATATCATAATCAGTATGTCATTTCATGACAGTAAGGAAAAAGCACTGACTTAGGGGAGGGAGGGGTAAGTCTGATGACTTAAATTTGAAAAACCTAACTGCTATTTGACATTTTTTTTTTAAATATTAGCTGTTTAATTCTGTATAAAATTATAGAATACTTGGTTTAGAGCTAGGAAAAAAATGTCTCTTTAAGAGTCTATTGAGTGATTTGTTATTCCCTACCTTTCCCTATTTTGCAGAGCAGCAAACTGAAACAAAGATAGACAAAGTTCAGTTTTTCAGGGCTTTTGCTTTTTGATTTGTAAAATGAGCAAGATGGACAAACTGATTCTGTAAGTGGGATTCAGAAATAAACCAGTTTAAGTTAATGGCTTTATATGGTCATTTATATTGTCATGTCATCATATAGCTCTTGGATAGAAGTACCACTATTAAGAAAGATGATGGTCAGTATTGTATTAGTAAGGCTACAATAGAGGTTCAGGGCTGGCATTGGGAAAGTGGATGAGACTTACTACAAATTTTAAAAGATGGAATGGGATATGTTTTATTTTTGACTTGACATGCTGGGTTTTTTTTTTTTCCTCCCTTTGAGCGAACTTCATATTTGGTTTTTATTTTAATTCACAATTGTCCCCTTTTAAATTATAGGGGTGGGAAGTGAGGTTGTATGCTGTTTAATTGGCTTCTGTTTTCCCAATTAGGAAAAACTAAACTTTTAAGAAATTATGGCCTTCTGGGTTTTGGATTACTCAACTAATGGCACAGAGTGTTTTCCTCTCAAAATACCCCTTTTCTTCAAGCTGTCCAGATAACTGATAAGCTTTGTAGTTTTACTTTTAAAAGACTCAGTCTTTAATTCTCTGTATCTTGTACTTTCTTAAAATTTTGTTCTAAAAATTTAAAAACAAATAATGAGCTCCTTTTGCCACAGAAAAGTCCAAACAGCCAAAATAGTCTTCCTTTAGAATTTTTAGACAACTACCCCTTTAAGAGCAGTGATGCTACTACTCTGCCAGACTTGTGTTTTGGAATGCCAACAGCAGTCTTGCAGACATACATTGCTGCTGCTGCTGCTGCTGCTGTCGTGTCTCTGTAAGGGTTAACAACACTTCAGCTTGTTGTCTGGAACCGGTTCAGACTGGTTTTCTGGAAAGTGCTTTGTCTCTCAGACTGAATCCTGGGAAGGGTCATGTGGAGCCCAGTGATGTCATGGGATCAAAAACTGACTCAGCTTTTTTCATCTAGATATGTGTGTGATGCAGGTACAGGAAAGTAACAGAGTAAAATGCCCAACACCATCCAGCCTAAAAGTTTCAGTGACTCTGGAATTGCAGGAGTTAAATATGATCCCAGAGGAATTGAGCATTTCCTATGCCCGAGTGGGCAAACGGGCCTCATGCATTAAAAGGGAGTAGAAAGTATAATAATATCACAATGACAGTAGTTTAGGATTTTGTAGAGTAGCGTGGACAGAAATTTAGAAAGAGCTCTTTTCTTGCAAAACAAGATAGTTCTTTTTCCTTTATTTAATATTCCTGATAACTGAAAGCAAATTCAGGTGCTATAGACCCCACAGGCAGAAATTTTAGAGAAATTCAGGTTTAGATTTCTTGTACTTTATTTGACTTTGAGATTGGAATGCATAGAGAAGCTCTTTTCTTTTTTGATAAGCAGCCAACTTTCACTTTTCATCTTTGAAGGTTTCTATTGTGCATTAGGGTGGTTTATAGTTGTATTCACATACTTATTATTGCTTATCAGTTAAACTTTGCCTTAATGATACTAATGAATAGGAGCTATGGACAAAGTTTAGAACAAAGACTTTTTTTGAAGAAAAAAGTGAGGGAACTTTATGATGTGCCTTTAGAGGTTCCTTGTTTAACAATAACAAAACTCCTTGTCATCATTATCGATGGAGAAAGTAGTCAAAAAGGAACTTCAAAAAAACAAAATAAATAAAATACAAACTTTATTTCAGAAAATGTCAAAACTTGCCTTTTTTTCCTCTCCTCTTCCCTGTCTTCCTTTAACAGAGCTTCAGAATGACCGAGGAAGCATGCAGAACACGGAGTCAAAAACGAGCACTTGAACGTGAAACAACCCTAAATGATGTGGATAGTAAAAAAATAAAGATGGAGAAAGGATTACTGGGATCAGACCACAAGAGTGAAGGTGACTTGAAAATAAAGTCTGAGCCCGGAGCAGCCAAAGTCCAAGGATTACTAAAAGGAGGTGAAGTTAAGGCAACTATTAAGGTGGAAGTACAAACAGATGATGAGCCAGTGGATATGAGTACCTCAAAAAGGTAAGTAGCACATTGGTCAAAGTGTGCCAGCTGAAATTTTGAATCTTAAGAGCTGAGCTGACAAGGTCTAGTACTTCCTAAAGCTTTTTACATTACTCTGTGATTAATGATAAGCTCATTTTTATTGTCCTCTTTTTTTTTTAAACATCTTTTTTCTAAGGAGTTATCCCTTATAATGACGAATTACAAAGAGGAAGAAAACAGTTTAGCAAAACTAAATTACTTTGAAAAAATTTCTGAAATTATATTCTGTTTCATACCTCCTCATAGTTGTGTGGAATATGCTTTATCATATCTCTCCTTGTGTATATTGCTTTTCTGGTTCTTCTTATTCTGCTTTGCATCAGTTAATATAAATCTTTTCATGTTTCTCCATATTCATCACTTTTTTTGGTTTCTTAAACAGAGAAATATCTTTTTACATACATGTACAATAACTTGTTTAGCCATTTCCTTATCACTGCTATTACTTTATGTTTACTAACTTATTTTACTTCATTCCCTTATTTGCTGTTACAAAAAATAAATGTTGCTGTAAGTATTTTGATGCATATGAAGTATTTCTTTTGAGTATGTGCCTAGCAGTGGAATCCCTTGAGTTCAAAGATTTGGCTGTTTAACTTTCTTCAAGTAATTTTTCGAGAATTCCACAACTCCACCAACAGAACAGTATGTTTGCCCTTTTCATAACTCTTCTTACATTTGCCAATTCCTTCTTTCCCTCCCTTTTTAGTCTTTGCCAGTTTTCTAGTTTTCACTTGAAACTTTCAAGCTCTTTGACTTTTGCTTCTCTTAATTTTTTTTATTATTGTTTGTGAATTGTTCGTGTATTTTGATCCCTTATCTATTAATACTGAGTGCCTTTGGTCTTATTTCTTTTATTTGCCTATATATCTTGAATATCAGACCCTTCTTAGAGATAATCTATATAGGGTTCTCCTCCCCCCACCCCACCCCCATGTCCTGCAAATGTGATATAACAACAAAAGACTTGTTTTGTTTGTTGTTTGTAAAAGTCATTTTTAACATGTGATGAAGAGAGTAATATTTAAGTAACTTGAAGAGATTTTTGCCAAGTTTTTCCTCTTTTTTTTAAAGTTAAGTAATAGCCATATGTATATAAAATGTATTTGGTCTCCTGGCTGGTGAAGAATGTGGAAAGGGTTTGAGGAACACTCCTCTTTCAGAATTTAAGAAAAAAGAAGTGTTATTTGAAAAATACTTACTTAAGAAAAACAGCATTATCGACCAAATAATTTATAAGTTTAGCATTATTCTAGGGATACTTTATAAAGTCAGAAAAAATAATGGCAATTTTTTTTTTGAAGAACAAAAAATTTAAGAATACCAAGGAAAATAGTGAATAAAAGTAGTTATCAAAGGAGAACGAAATTTTAGACCTCTGCCTTAAAACTATTATTTTAAAGTAATAATCAAAATTATTTGAAATTAATGTAAAAAGATGAGTAGAACAGTCAGTCAACCAATAAAAATGTTAAGTAATGTATCAGGCACTGTATTAAGCACTTTTGGTAAAATACGTAAAAAGAAAGTCATTATTTTAATATCCCCTTCCTAGTTGTTCTATGCATCACCCTTAATTTCTTGCCTTATCTTATTCCACATATTAAATCTATGCCAGGGCTTATCAATTTCATCTTTGTGGCATCTCACTTAATGTCTGAACTATTTTTTAGCAAGTCTCTCTCCACTCCAATTAATCCTCCATATAGCCACCAAAGTAATTTCCCTAAAGTATCTACACCATTGTCAATCATTAATTCCCCCCTTCCCATTTACCCTGCTCAATAAACTCTTATTACCTGCATGATCAAATATAATATTCTTTGTTTAGTATTTGAAGCTCTAGTCCCACCATTTTCCCTACCTTTCCATGTCTTGTATCTTGTCCTTTACCATAGACTTTTTGATCCATTGGCACTGGCCTCCTTGCTGTCCCTTGCACAAGATACATCTTTTGACTCTGGGCATCTTCTCTAGTTGTCCCCCATTCTTGGAATGTTCTTCTTACTTACTTATCTTTACGTTCTAAATTATTTGGTTCCTTTCAAGTCCCAGCTAAAATCCGATGTTCTATAGTAAGACTTGACCTCTTCTAGTGACTTCCCTCTCAATTATCTCCTATTTTCCCTAAATAGTTTGTTTATACATATAGATTAATTTGTTGTAACAGGGACTGTTTTTGCCTTTTTGCCTCTTTTTTTTTTTTTTTTTTTTTTTTTTATCCCTTGTATAGCTGCCTTAACACAGTGCTTGGCACATTAATAAGTACTTTATTTAATAAATATTTATCAACTGACATGGTAATCTGAACTGGTGAATTTATCAACTGGTAAATTAAGGAAGTCCAATGGAAGAAGTGATACCTGGAGTTGAATCTTGAAGGTATTGATTAAAAGATAGAAATGAAAAGGGAGCACCTTCTTTGCTTGGGAACAGTTTCTTTAATTGTAGAGTTCACAATTTGGTAGGAATGTGTATTTTGTGAAAATAAATCTGAAATAGTAGATAGGCATTTGAAAATGGAAGACCTTAAATTCTAGGTTGATTTTAAATTTTATTCCAGAGGCAATAAGGAGCTATCAAACAGAAGAATAATATCTTTGTTTCTTTGAATTAAGATCTTTTTGATGCCTGTGAATGATGAATTGAAAATAGCCAACACTAATGAGAGTTTGATTAATTAAGACAAGAGGTTGTGATCAGAGCTTGAAGTAAGATAGTGAACATGGGAATAAAGAGAAAGAAATAGTCATGAGAGATAGTGTGGAGGTAGAATCAACAAAATGACAATGATTAGATATGTATATTTGACTAGAGGAAAGCTTTCACAGCCTTTAGTTTGTGAATAGGAAGATGCTATAATGAACTCATCAGAATAAAAAAGTTTTGCAGTGGGACTGTTTTGGGGGGGAAAGATATGATGAGTTACAATTGGAATATGATGAGTTACAATTGGAACATATTGATATATCCTGACGGAAAGATCCAGCAGGCAGTTGATGATGCAGAGGTACAGGAACTAGCTAGCTAGCTAGATTGATTGATTTTAGAATCCTTTAGCAGAATTGAAACCCATATCAGTTTATGAGATAGCAGGGGAGAGAGTACATATGAGGAAAAGAGGAGGGTTTGAGCTGGGCAATGAAGCAATAAAGGCTTTTTAAAAGTGGTCAGATATGTAGGAGAGCCAGGAGAATATAGTGTTATAAAAATCAGATTTAGAGTGCCTTCCAGTGATTAGCGGTACAATGTCTTCTCAGTACTGCTTTTGGGACTATATTTTTGTCTTCTGTACATCTTTTAAAAATTTGACTTGTTAATAAGTTTCCTTTGTAACCACATCTATCTCTAGAGAATTTCTTTTATGGTTGAAATCATTGTATATTATAATTTGTGCTCTTGAGAACATAATGTCTTTTGCAAACTTTCCCTATACACTCATAGGACAAGGAAATCTGTCTTTTTCTGAACTCTTTGAAATCTACCCTTCCAAACTATCTGTAAGACCTCTCCTTCTGTAAGGAAGTGGTTCTTCCTTCTCTTAAGTTCTCTCCTTCATATTTCAGTAATTGATTCTTATCACTTTCTCCTCACACTTCAATAATTTCTACTTTATTACTCTATTGATTGGAATCAGGTTCTGACTGAGATTTACTTTTAATTAACAAACATTTGACTTTTTATATCACAAAATTTTCTTTCATCTTCAAAAAAGAAAACTTTTTGCAAATAACATATAATTAGAGCATTTCTACATTGACCTGGTCCATAAATGGGTCTCATTCTACATGTCTCTTCTATCACCATCATCCTTCTATCAGGAGGTAGGCGATATTTTAAACCATTCTTCTGCAGTCAGTTGAAATTCTGGAATTGGAATTAAGTCTTTCAAAACTGTTCATTTTTACAGTAAAGTTGTTAGAATCTTAAGTTGTTCTCCTGGTTCTGCTTACCTCATTCTGCGTCAGTTCAAAATGAGGTTCAAGTGATATTTCCCCCTTCTACATGTCCTCCCTGACTAAGTGGGATGTCATCCTTTGTCCATTCTTCCCTGAAGTATCATCATATTCTCTCCCTGTCTTTCCTATCTCTTTATGATTAAAAGTATCTTTTCTCCTTATAATAATTAATAATTTTAATTAGAATGTAGATACACTTATAAGTTCTTTTCTGATTACTTTCTTATATCTACTTTTTACACTGCTGTTGATTCCTGTGTTTGTATTCCATAGTTTCTAGTTAGTTCTGATCTTTTATCTATCTACTTATCTATTTGCTCATGTATTTGTAGGATCATAGTTTTGCTAGGTAAATTATTCTTGGTTTTAAGTCTAAAGTTATCTTTTGATTTTTAGAGTATTGGATTCCATATTATCCAGTCTTTGTAATTGTAGCTGCTATGCATTTTTTTCTTTACTCTTGAAGATTTGGATTTTAGCTATGACATTGCTGGAAGTCTTCATTTTGGGATTTCAGGAAGTAACTTTCTGTTTTCACTTTGCTTTGTGGTTCTAAGAGATCTAGCAGTCTTTCATGATCTTTTGAAATAGAATATCTAGGCTATTTGGGGGTTTATGGTTTTCATGTAACCCTTTGATTATTAAATTATCTCTATTTTCCAGATCTTTGTGGATATGTTGTGTGTCTGCTCTGTGTGACTTTATGTTAAGGATTTAGGGCACTGAATTCATGTTCCAGGCCCTAACCTGCTGGCCTGGACCAAGTGTTGAGACTGATTAGCTCTGGAAATTTCTGAACTTCAGGCTTTGTTAGGAGTTTCTTGTACTATGTACTAGTCACTGGCACCTCTGAGAAACCCCAAATCTTGGCCCTAGGGCTGAATGATCAGTGGTGTGAACGTTCTCATGCTGCTGGCCTAGGTCTGACTCCTGTGTGCTCTGACTACTTCTCTTTCACAACTTCTCCCTGCTTACTTGCTTACTTAAGTAGATTCTATGGGTTTTGCTGGAAGTTTTTCCTTCAGTTTTTTGTTCACTATTCACTCTAAGCATTTTTCTTAGATTATTGTTAAAATAGTTGTCTCTGTTTCTAAAGGATAAATTTAAGAGTTAGACAAGTAAAAAGAAATTCTCAGATGCTCTAAGACAGAAATATCTCAATCAATAAATATTGATTAAGCATTGCATTAGACATTATACTAGATACTTAGGATACTATGTCAGAAATGCCTTCAAGGAACTCGTTCTGGGGAATATTTGGGATCATTAAACAAATTCTGCATTTTATTAAAAGTAGTCCAGTCGTTTTATGCTGCTCAGCCTTGAGCCCAATTCATTGTCTGTTTGCACTGCTCTTCCCAGATATCTAGTACATACTGTTGGTGACTTTATTAGCTCCCTGTTTCAATTAACTTTACCTCCTTTTCCTAAATTTAGAAATTCAACCCTGAATTCTCTCCTGAGCTGCAGTCCAATTATACCAACTCCCTATTTTGAATTTTATGGTCCACAGCAGCCCCAAACTCAATTTGACCCAAACAGATTTCATTATATCTTTCCCCTTATGTTGGTTCCTCACCCCCATTGTTAAGAGTGCTACCATTCAAAAAAGAAAAATGCTATCATTCTTCCATTTACCCAGGTTCACTATATTTATATCATCCCTGGCTCCTCATTTTGCTCATGCTGTATATCTTATCACTTAAGAAATCTTATTAATAATTTTTTTTCATTATAGCTTCTCTGAAATACAACACTTTTCCCCTTATGGAGCTAGTTATTCATTTTGGAGTAGGTATTCATTTCCTCTGACTTGTAGTATATAGTAGTATACACTTGACTCCAAATTGGTCTCCTTACCTTAAGCTTCTCCCCATTCTAATTTATTCTTAATATAACTCCCTTTTAGTCTTTTTATTTCCAAATTCTCTGCCCTCTTGCCCTACTTTACCCATTGAGAAGCAAGCAGTTATACACATGAAGTCTTGCAAAATATATTTCCACATTAGCCATGTTCCAAAAAAAATAAATAAAAAGCAAGAAATATAAAGAAAATGGAAAAAAATATGCTTCAGTCTGGCTTCCCTTCCCCCTCATAAGGTAGATAATATATATATATATATATATATATTTTAATACATCCTTTGGAATACTCTTGTATATTGATCAGTGGCTAAGTCTTTCACATTTGATTTTACAATTTTGTTGTTAATGTGTATGGTGTTCTGGTTCTGTTCGCTACACTTTGCATCAGTTCATATAAGGCTTCTCAGGTTTTTCTAAAACCATTCCCCCTTATCATTTGTTTATATAAATAAACATATAAAATAAAATATATGAATTGTTTATATAAATAAATAAACACAATTTATTCATCATTCCCCAATTGATGAACATGCCTTCAATTTCCAGTTCTTTGCCACCATAAAAGAGCTTCTATATATATCCTTCAATTTCTATGCCCAGTTTTGTAGCCCTTTGGACATACTTTCAAACTGTTCTCCAGAATTGTTGTACTACTTCACAACAATACCAACACTCCTTTAGTGTTCCTATTTTTCCACATTCTTTTCAGCATTTTCTTTTCTGCATTGTTAGCTAATCTGATGGGTGTGAGGTGGTTTGAACTTGCATTTCTCTATAATCAATGGCTCTATATAACTCTCAAAATGATAATCCTAAAACACAGGTCTACCCATGTCAGATTTCTCCAGAACCTCCATTGGCTTCCTTATTGGTGATAATGTTCACTTGTTTCATTTGTTCCTGACTCTTCAGGACCCCTTTTGGAATTTTCTTTGCAAAATTATTGATTTGTCATTTCATTCTCCAGTTCATTTTAGAGACGAGGCAAGGAGGGTTAAGTAACTTGCCCAGGGTTACATAGCTAATAAGTATTTGACAGCAGATTTGAACTCAGGAAGATGAATCTTCCTGACTCTTAAATCCAACACTCTATCCATGTGGTGTGTGTGTGTGTGTGTTCTATACTTATGGAGAAATATGGCATTTTAAAGAACTTTACAAGCTGACTTCAAACTCTCTTTCTATGCTTATTATGCATTACTTCTTTTATGCACTCTAGCCAAACTGGCCTTTTTGTTCCTGACTAATCTGTTCTATTTCTTGCTCCATCGTTTTCCCATTCTGACCCACATGCTTGGAGTGCACTTACCTATCTAAGTCTTTCTTTCTTTTTTTTTTTTTAAATAACTTTTTATTGACAGAACCCATGCCAGGGTAATTTTTTACAACATCATCCCTTGCACTCACTTCTGTTCCACCTAAGTCTTTAGACAAATTTGTTCACATTCCATCTTCCATAGGAGGTTTTTGCTGAATGCCCTCTGTTTAGTATCTCTTTTCCAAAACCTTTTACTTTATATTTTTATTGTTTATGTTTAATTATGTTAGTGTTTCATAGTAATAATTATAGATAGCTTTTATATAGCACTTTGAGTTTTGCAAAAAAACGTTTAAAATAATCTATCATTTTATCCTCACCAACAGGAGAAGTAGGTATTCTTATTCCCCTTTTACAAATGAAAAACTTGAGACTGAGGAAGGAAGGTTAAATGAATTTGTTTAAGGTCACAGTGTGTGCCTGAGGGTGGAAATGAACTCAGATCTTCCCAATTCTCAATTCAGTGCCATATCATGGCATTCTTTCCAAAATGCCAGAATGTACACTCCTTGAGAGTAGACATGGTTGTCTTTAGTTTAGGTCTTGGTATTCTTAGTCCTGTACAGTGCCTGACATTTCCTTAATGTCCAGTGCCCAGGAGAGACTTTTCCAGTATATTGAAAATGCATGCTTGCTTCCTTGACTTCTAGCTTTTTTCTTTTTCTTTTTTTTTTTGATCTGAAGAAATAAAAGTTGATCACATGAGTATAATGGTGTCAGGCATCCTTAACCTACCTCTTAAGCCCTAATGTGATATGCATTTTAGAACTATAGTTGAAATTTCAAATCTTCTTACTGATTTAGTCACAAAGTCTAGTTTACTTTATCATCTCTCTAGTTTCTTTTATCATCCTTTAGTTATAGGGAAAAATAGGCTATAATCACAATATGAAGCCAAATGTTATCAGTGACCCTGAAGTACTGTGGGTCTGTGGGACTGTGAAGCACAGTCACTGTTTTTATTCAACTGCTTTATTTATTATGCTGCTGTTATAGAGAGTACAGAAATAATTCATATATGGTACCTTTGTGAAGCACATACATCAACTTGGGAACTGATGATTATAAACAATGTAGAATAATGTAAAATAAATGACAGTTTGTAAGTTATAAGGGCTGTATGAGGTTGAAGGGTGGAAAGTATCATTAGAAATGAGTGATTAGTCATTAAATCAATAAACATTTATTAAGTGCCTACTTCTGTTAGACATTGAGCTAAGAGTTGGCAGTATAAAGAGGGGTAAAAGTCATCCCCTACCCTCAAGAAGCATATAGTCTCATGAGGGGGACAGCATACAAATATATGTAAAGCAAGGTATATACAAAATAAACAAAACATAATTAACAGAGGGAAAACATTAAGAAGAATTGAGGAAGGCTTCCTGTAATTGGAATTTTAGTTAGAAGTAAGGAGGCCTAGAAAGTCGGGAGTCAGGAGGAGGAAGAGTGTTACAGGTATATAGGACAGTCTTCCCTCTGTTAAGTTTAAAGGAAGGCAATAATTATCTTGTAGGTGATAAGAATTTGGCTTGGTGAACTATAGTTGACAAATCTAGAACATAATAATTTACATCTTTCTTTTATGACATAACTCATCATAATGTCATAATAAATGATATATTAAACAAATCATTTAACATTTATAAATCACTTTCCATGTGCCAGGCACTATGCTAACCTCTGGGGTTACAAATATGGAAAAAGCGAGACAATCCCAACCTTTATAGTCTTAAGGTAGGAAGATAACATTCACACACAGAAAAGAAGTTGAAAACCTGGAGTGGGAAAGGAGGGGAAGAAATGGTGGAAAAGTCTTAAGAGCCATGTGAGGTAAGAAATGAAGAAATGTCTGAGTTGGGCTCCCTTCTTAAATGAAGACTTTGGAGTTCATGGCACTCTCTAATCAGAAAAGCTGATGGTAGTAATGATGCTGAATACCAGCACAAGATGATGTCTTATAGAATGATGAGATTATCCCAATAATGAGCTTCCTGGAACATGGTAAAGAAGTCATTCCAGGCATGGAAGATAGGCAGTGAAATTGAATTTCTTTATAAGAAACAGCAAGGAGACCAGAATCGCTGGATTTTAGAGTGTATGGGTTATATGCCATGTATTATGCTAAATACTGGGACTTTACAAAGAAAGGCAAATGGGAAGACATTGCTTTAATGTTTATTTTGCCTTTTTGGTCTTTATAACTGTACATTACATTCTCTATGCTGTTGTATGTTTATGTTGTTGTCATTCCACAATACAAAGCTGTGGGGTCAGTTTTATTGTCCCAGAAAGGATGATGTTTTAGTTAAGGAGAAAATGAGAGGTATTGAACAAGGTGAGCTATGTCTTGCCCAGTTTTAAGATTGTATCTAAGATTCCTTTCAGCGCTAATATTCTGCTGCAACATTCCATATTCTACAGTATGTAACTAATACCTTCAGTGGATTTAACATTAAAAGAGAAAACTTCCACACCCTCTGTTTTCTGATTGTCTTCTCCTTTCCTTACATCTTTTTTGGACTTTAGCCACTAGAGGGTGATGTAATTCCACAGTGCAAAGGGAAACGGCAATTTTATGTTTTAATTGGAAAATGATCATTGTTAAATATATTAAAAGAAAGAAGTATTAGTTATTATAATACAGCTATTGATGCTTTGATGAGTGAGTATGCCTGACTTTTTTATATCTATTATAAGTTTTGTAGACCTTTAGTGAAAAGCAAATACTTCCACAGTTATTTCCTTTTTTTTCTGTCCTTTTTGGCTATAATGAGGCAAAGATTATAATTATGATTCGAATTAAGAGACTAAGGAACACAAAATCTGGAAGGGATTTAAAGAACTTTCAGTCCAAACTCCCTGCCCTATTATCAGAGACCACCTACAATCTTGTCATGGCTTTATTGCACTTATCTTCTATAATTCTAGCCTCTGCTCGTTTAAGTCATCTCAAGTTCTCATTTCTTATAGAAATTGTCTCAAATCTCATTCCCTCTTTAATTACTACAGTATTATTCACTGATTGGCTCTCTTATTTTGTCTTTTATATTGATGCATCTGCCCTATTTTAGTTTGATATCAATACGGTGAAAAAATTGACCTCGTGTTTTCCCTATTTCTGTTTCCTTCCTTATTATATACTTGATATTAGAATAGCACCAAATGCAAAGGTGAAAGGATTGGAATAACACCAAATCCAAAGGTGAAAGGCAAACTGCAGTGAATATACTTGACATTTGGTAGCAAAAATATGTTCTAGTAGCATTGACTGACAGAATAAATAAGCACTAACTCCCATAGACCAGTACTGTATTTATTCTCTCATCTTTATCTAATATCTTTGGGAAAGATGGTATGACTAAGTACTAGAGTGTTGGCGTTAAAGTCAGGAGGGCCTGGGTTTGACTTTTGGCTCTGATATTCATTAGATATGAGACTGTGTGCAAGAAACTTAATCCATATTAAGTGCTGGTTTTAATGTATTTTAACTTTCAAGTGCTTAATGTATTGTTTATGCTACGTGAAACTCTGAAATACAAAAAAAGACAAAGACATTAGGTACTCTCAAGAATGTGCAAACAAGAAATGAACAGGATAAACTGGACATAAGTTCAAAAGGAAGATACTAATAATAAGAAGAGATCAGCAAAGGACTCTTGCCACAGAAGGGATTGTCATTGAAATTTGAAGAAAATCAGGAGGCAGAGGTGGAAAAGGAAAGCATTTCAGGTATAGGGGAAAAGAAGTGAAAATGCACCATCTGGAGATGGAATGTCTTGTGTTAGAAATGGCAAGGAGATCTCTGGATTGTAGAGTATGAGCCAAACATGCTCTGGGAATACAAAAAAAAGGCAAAAACATAATCCTGCCCTCAAAGAGCTCACATTTTGATGTGATATTAGGCAGTCATTATGTTCTAAGCATTTAACAAATGGTATTTGTTCCTCATAACAGTTCTGGAAGATAGATGGTATTATGATACTCATTTTACAGTTAAGGAATCTGAGGGGGACATGTGGGGGACATGTTAAATGACTTGCCCAGGATCACAGTTTTAAAATTTCTGAAGCCAATTTTGAGCTCCTGACAAGATTCTTTGAATAGAAGTTAATTTCAAAGGGAAGACAATAATAGTATGAGCAAAGGGAAGAAGTGGGAAAGACCTCATAAAAGGAGGGTTTGATCTGAGTCTTGAAGCCAGGAAAGACTGGAGGTAGAGAAGAGGAAGAATAGTTTCCAAGAGTGAGGGGCATAATGCGAAACCATGGAGTAATGAATGAGATTAGAGTTTCATATGTGAGGAATAGCAAGACGACCAATGACAGAGAGCCATAAGAATTTATAATATTGTCTAAAGTATAAAGAAGACTAAAGATGCAGGAACAGGCCCAGGTGGCTAAGGGTTTTAAATGTGCAACACAAGTTGTTTGTTACTTATAGAAATGAGGAGCCACTGGTTTTTATAAATTCATAAATCTATAAATTTATATTTATAGATTTATAAAATTTATAAAAAAAATTTTTATAAAATAGAAATAGAAAATAGAAAAGTGACATCATTAAGCTACTTTAGGAAGGTAACTTTGACAGCTGAGCAAAGAATTGATTAGGAGGGGCTGGAAGAAAAAGCAACAGACTGTTGAAATATAGTCTACAAGTGAAGTGATACAGGTGCACCAGAGTGATAGCTGTATGAATGAACAGAAGGAAATGTATGAGAGAGAAGTTTTGAAGGTGGAATCTATAAGATTTGATAATCGATTAGATATGTGCGGTTATTAGTAAGGAGATGTGGATGACACCAAATTTGAGAAGCTTAGTGGAAGGATGGTGGGCCTCTGAACAGTAATAGAAAAGTTGAGGGAAAAGGGAAAGTATGAGATAAATTTAATCTGTTCTCTTTTGAATATGTTGAATTATGGGATGTTCCATAGGCAGTTGGTGATATAAGACTGGAATTTAGGAGAGATTTTAGGACTAGATATTTAGTCCTAGGAATCATCTGCCTGGAGATGATAATTGAACAGAAAGCACTTGATAAGATCACCAAGTGATATTATTGATTGAAAAGACAGCCTAGAACAGATCCTTGGGGGAAACTCATGGTGAGGGAATGTGATCTGGAGGAAAATCAGTGAAAGAGTCCAAAGAAGATAGTGATCATATATTTTGAAGAGCTAGAAGATAGATAGCAGTGTCATAAAAATCTAGAAAGGAGAGTTTCAGAAGAGGATGATCAGCATTGTTAAAAGCTGCAGACAGTTCAAGAGGGATTCAAATTGAGAAAAGGGCCATTAGATTTGCCTAATGTTAAAGCTTTTTTCAATTGACTAATAATCAGAAATTAGATTACAGAGGGTTCAAAAGAGAGTGAGAGAAGAGGAAATGGAATTATAATGTAGAAGATTCTCTCCTACATTTTAGCCACAAAGGAGAAGAGAGATTTAAGATAATAGCTAGCAGGTATGGGACAATCTAGTGTGGACTTTTATTTATTTGTTTGTTTTTTGCTGAGGCAATTGGGGTTAAGTGACTTGCCCAGGGTCACACAGGTAGGAACTATTAAGTGTCTGAGACCTGATTTGAATTCAAGTCCTCCTGACTTCAGGGCTGGTGCTCTATCCACAGCGCCATTCTAGCTGCCTCACTGTGGATTTTTTAAAAAGAGGATGTTGGAGCCATCATGACTTGTAGGCAATAGGGAAGCAGCTTAATAGATAGGGAAAGAGTGAATATTAGTGAGAGAATGGTGATGATAGAGGGGGCAAACTGCTAGAGATTGGATGGAATAGAATTACTCCAGCATGTAGAAAAGTTTGCCTTGACAAGGAAAAGTGATTCATGTAAGATGAAAGTGAAGGTAGAGAGATAAGCAAAATGTATGTTGGTGATATTGAATTGAGGAGGAGCCTCAAGAAATGGCTTTAGTTTTTCCATTGAATTATGAGGTACTTAACTAAGATAGGGAGTAGGGGAAGGGAATGTGCATTTATATATAATACCATCTGGGCTGAACACTTCCTTGGTGTTCTAAACAGATTGCTGAAGCTACCTTAGTTTTTTAAGTCCATCCCTCTCTAACTAAATTTCCAATTGAAGAAGAGGTTTTGAATGCTGTTAGACTCTTTTCCTCTGGCAAAGTACCTAGGGCTGATTCTATTTCATCTGAGACCTACAAGGTGTAAGGTTTACCATTATATGAAAGTTAACTGGAATCTTCTAGGATATATGGCAGGAGGAGATTTTCTCCCAGGAATTTAAGAATGCCTCCATTGTTCATCTCTACAAAGGTAAAGGAAATAATAGCTTGTCCTGTGATAGTCACTGAAGGGGGTCCTCTCTCTTAGTCATTGCTAGAGATCTTCTTGCCAGAGCTGTTCTTATTAGGATAATCCTTCACCTGGAAAATGGTCATCTATCTGAAAACCAGTGTGGCTTCAGAAAGGGCCAAGGAGGAGTCAATATAGTTTTTGTTGTCCAGTAAATCAAGGAGAAATGCCAGGAGCAGAGCCTAGGCATGTACACAACATCCATTGTTCTGATCAGTGTCTTTGATAACTATCATTTGTGAGGGCTTGTAGAAAATTGTCATAATTTGCCCAGAAAAGTCCATCAGTATAATATGTCAATTTCATGATGACATGTTTGTGATCTAGATAATGGATGATGCTCTTGCACTTTCCCAGTCACCAATGGAGTGAAATAAGGCTGTGATACTTGCTTCTATGCTGCTTAGTATGTTGTTTTTAGATGACTTCATTGAGGACAAAAATTTCATCAAGGTGTCAGCTACTGTATCAACAGTAAATTATTTAACTTGAAAAGGCTACAAACCAAGATTAAATAAAGTTGAAAGAGAGTTGGTGTGTGACATTTTTATTGTTGTTGTTCACACATTGATTTGCACTCAATGAAGCCTCTAAAGCTGAAATATAATAAAATATGAATCAATTTTCTGCAGCTTATGCTAATTTTGGTCTAACATATGAAGAAAACAAAGGTGTTGTACCAGCCAATGTCACACAATCCTTAAGTGGAACCACTGATTACAGCAAATGGAGGCGTTTTGAAAACTGTGGATAAGTTTGTTTACCTTAGCATTGTATCTTCCAGAGATATACATACACATTGGAAATGAGGTTGACACAAGCATTCCAGAGTTAACCTATTGTTGGGGAAGCTCGGAAGGAAAGTGTAGAAGAGACTTATTAGACTGACTACCACACTGAAGGTCTACAGAGCCGTTATGCTGCCTTCATCATTGTGTGCTTGTGAAACCTAAACAGTATACCAGAACCATTCCAGGAAATTGAATCCCTTCCATTTGGATTGTCTTAGGAAGATTCTGAAGATCATCTGGAAGGATAAGATACCAAACATTGAGATCTTTTCTTGAATTAAACTGCCATGTCATGGAAGACACCTGGCACAGGACTGCCCAGCTTTGATGTGCTCTCATCTATGAGAAAAACAAAATTGAAGAAGTTAAAAAGAAAGTCAAGATGTGAAAATTAAGAGAAGCCATCCCAAATGTTCACATGAACTGTTAAGAGCATTTTGAGCTCATATTGATCAGTCACAGTCAGATACAATGTAACTTGACTTTCGCGTAGTGATGTCATTTTGATCCTTTCTGAGAAGGAAGGACAACAACCGATTGACCATTTGCTAGGCAGGCCAGTATCACTGGATCAAAGAGTGTATGGCAGAGAGCAGTAAGGTATAAAAAAGCTAGGAAAGAGATTGTGAAGGACTTTGAATGACAGAAGATTTTTAACTTGATCATGGCAGTGATAGGGAACCACTGGAATTTATTGAGTTAGGAAGTGACATAGTTGGACCAGCACTTTGGAAAAATCACTCTGGTGCCTGAATGGAGTATGGATTGGAGAGGGGAGAAACGAGAGATTCAAGAGTGTCAAATACAAAAAAAAATCTGGTTGTATCAGTAGCCATTTGCAGTTGTCTGCAGTATGAAAACCCAGTCCCTATGTGGTAGCAATATCAGAGAAGAAGAGGGCAGGGAATATATTTGAGAAATGTTAAAGAGGTGAAATCAACAAACTTTGGTTAAAAGATTTAATATGGGGGCTGAGTGATAGTAGTGAGGATTTGAGGGCAATATCTTTGTTACACAAGTTTGCTGGACTGGAAGAATAACTTGTTACCCTTGACAATAATGATAAAAATAGCTAATATTTATATAGCACCTACTAATATGCCAGTTAGATGCTCTAATAAGGACTTTACAAATATCATCTCATTTGGTCCTAACAACCTGCAATATATTATTATTATTATACTATTATCCCCATTTTACAGATGAAGAAAGTGAAGCAAGCAGAGATTAATTGGCTTGCCCAGGGACACACAGTTGATATCTGAGGGCAGATTTGACCTCAAGTCATACTCACTCCAAGCCACTAGGCTTGCCCTATTCACGGCATCACTTAGCTACTCTAATAGGGAAATTTGGAAATAGGATTTAGAGAGAAAGAAAATAAATTCCGTTTTGAACATTGTAATATTCTTCTATAAAATTTAATGTTCTCTGGGAGTAGGTTTCTTGGGGGGCTTCTGGAGGCAGCCTTCCTTTCAGTTGCATGTAATTACCCCAAATGCAGCCAAGAGTTAAAGTCCAAATCCTTTATTTTCTCCTTCAAAGTCTTGTCTCTTTTCCTGGGGCCCAGTTAGCTTTAATAGAGACCTGTCTCTCTCCTTGATTCCGAGAGCTTAAGTTACCTTTTCTGGCTTGTGAATCTCCTTGACTGAATCCTGGCTGAGGCTTAGAGCTTCTAGTGGGCTTCTGTTCTTTGGCCCTGAGAACTCCTCCTTATATATGCTCTCTTTCTTAAAGGTGTGAATCTTGTGGAATTATAGTAAATAGTAAGTACATATAAATAGTGAATCATTATCTCATCAATTCCACTGACTTGGCACCTTGTAAGAATCCTAACAGAACATATTTAAAATAAGATATATACAGTATATACAATTCAAGCTGTCTGAAAGGCAGTTAGAGATTCAAGATCATTAGTATGGACATGGTAATTAAATCCTTGGGATCTATTGAGATCGCCAAGTGATGTAGGTAGTATAGAAAGAGAGAAGAGAAGAGGTCCCAAGACAAAACTCTGGAGGACACTTGATTAGAAAACTCAATCTGGAGGAGTTGGCAAAAGAGATAGAAAAAGAGCAGTCAAATAGGTAAAAGAGTTGAGTTGTCAAAAATCAAGAAAGAGAACAGTACAATGTAAAGATAATGGATGGAAAAGAACTAGTATTTGAAGAACCTAATGCCAAGAGTTATGAGGTTTAATTGAGAATGTATATAAAACAGTTCCTATTCTTTAAACACCATATTAGTATCAGTTTTTATTATTATATGACTCTGAACATTGCTATCCAATTTTTGGCTGCTTACAAAGACAAAAAACATTACATGGGACTATTTGTGGATTTTTTAAAAATAGATTTATCCTGTAGTTGTGATTTAACAAAAGCAAAAACAGACCAGTGACTAGATCTGGGATTTCACTGCTAGAAGGAACTTCTAAGTGAGGAGACTCCTGCTAATTCAGGTTGCCTTCTTCCCTGTATTTTGTCTAGAGCTCTGAGAAATTAATTTCACTTGCCCAGCATCACACAGCCAGTCTGTGTTAAGAAGCAGTGAATACACAATTTTCTGGCTCAGAAGCTATCTACTAGAATTTATATTGAGTGTTATTTAGTTGTATTTTTTGATTTCTGCAAATTGAAATCATGTCACTAGGCATCTAGTAATACCTGCTGTCTGTACTGTGCTAAGCAATAGGTTATAAAGAAAGGCAAAACTGTCTCAGCTCTCTAGGAACTTACAGTCTAATGGGGATGACAACATATATGTGTGTGTATATGTTATAGATAAACTCAGAGGAAGGACACACCACTAGCATCAAGGGATATTAAAAAGGGCTTTCTTGCAAGAGATTTTAGCAGAGACTTGAAGGAAGCTAAGAGGGCAGGGGTGAGAAGAAAAAAATTCCAGAAGAGAAAATTTTGGGAAATAGCCAACAAAAAATGCATGAAGTTTGGAGATGAAGTATTCTGCTATTATAGCAGACTGCCAAGCAATGTGAGAGATACTGCTGCAAGCCAAGGCCTTTAGTACTAAGTTGACCAAGTTAACTGGAAAAGAAACATTTACTCCATAATGACTAAAAAATGTTCTTTTATTTGAAGACATCTGTCAGTGGTTTCTGTCCAAAAATAATTCTTAATAGCTCTCTGTGTTCATTCTATTGATATTACTCTCTTAAATGTCACATCTTATTGTCATAGTTAATGGCCTTATCCTGGCTCTCTTTATGCTCCTGAATTTTTTTTTTCCTGATTTCATTTTTTTTTCTCCAAGTTCTGTTTCACTAGTTTCCCCTTTCACCTTATTATATATTATTAGGTCTTTGGAGCCACTAAATGGTGCAGTGAATGGAGTACCATCCCTGGAGTTAGTTAGGAAGACCTAAATTCAAATTTGGCCTTAGACACTTGCCACTTACTAGCTTGGTGACCCTAGGCAAATCACTTAACGCTGGTTGCTTCATTCAAAAAAAAAAAAAAAAAAAAAAAAACTTAATAACTTTTGCTCTTATTCCTTTGACTTTCAAATCATACCTTTATTGCCTTAGCTTCACCCATCCTTGGATTCTTGGAATTCAAAAGATCTGAATTCAAACAATTAGACACTGACTAGTTTTGTGACCCTGAGCAAAACATTTACTCTCTCTCAGCCTCAGTTTCCTCAGTTGTAAAATGGAGGTAACAATAATACCTACTTTCTAGTTTGTGAGGATCACATGATATATTTGCTAAGTGGTTAGCATAGTGTCTGACATATAGCAAGTAGGTGCTCTGTAATTTCTCATCTTCTTTCCTCCATCCTTCATCTCCTTTTTTTACATATATTGTCCCTATCTGATCCTGACCACAATTGTATGCAGAAAGTACTATTATTATCTCCATTATATAGATGAGAAAACTGAGTCTGAAAGGCTAAGTAACTTGCTAAAGATCACAGAGTAGGATGTAAAGTTGCATCTTTCTGACTACAAGTTCAAAATTCCATCTACTATATTTTCTGTCTCTAGACACATACAACTAGACTACTGTTGATCTGAAAAAGATTTGAAGAGTTTAGTGAGTATGAGTTAACAATATGATGATATGAGGTAGCCTAAAAAAATAATGCGTTTTTTCCCTTAAATTAAGAATTTATTTTTTATTATCATTGTTTATTATATGTATTGTATATGTGCATATGTATAGATATTATAATTAATTAAATTAAAAATAAAATTGGTGAAAAGGTCCCAATATATTTGTTGTAGTCAGATCACAATTTAAGTATTTTGTTGAATTCTGGTCACTACATTTTATGATAGACAGTGTAAGCTAGATAGTGTCCACAAGAGGAAAGAAACCAGGATGATAACTTAGAAAAAGGAACCACTAGCTGTCTACAAGTATTTGAAGAACTATCCTGTTATAGAGTTATTAGATTTTTGTTCTGCTTTACTTTTTGTCTGCATGACAAAGCTTAGGAGTATTGAGTGAAATTGCAAGGAATCACATTTAGGCTTTAATGTAAGGAAAAATATGCTAATAATTAGTTACTCCAAAATGCAATGAATAGGTTGCCTTGGAACATTGTGATTTTCCCTGTAGATGAGGTCTTCAAAGGCTGTATGACCATTTGTGAAATATCCTGTAGTAAGTTTTTTTTTTTTTTTTCAAATATTAGTTGTACCAGTTAGCAAACATTTTTAAGGCCTCCTATGTTCCAGATACGTGTGGAGAATAATTCCTACTTATAAAGAGCTTGCCTTCTAATGGAGGACAAGTACAAACAAAAATATATACAGCATAAAAGTAAAGTCAGTAAATAAAAATTGTACATAACAGTTAAATACCAAGATGGCTTAGGAGGGAAGAGAAGAAACAATTGAATGAATTAGAAAAAGCTTCGTGTAGAAGATGATGCTTGAACTAAAATCTGAAAAGAAGAGAGGAATTCTTTGAGACAAGGAAGTGATGATGCACTCTACATATTGAGTCGAGAATAGCAAGTGCAAAAGCATAGAGACACAAGATATAGTAGTTTCTGAGCAACAGAGTTTGGCTGAATGGAGCTAGAGGGTTAAAGATTGGGTGGGACCAAGATGTGTAGGGCTTTAAAAGCTAAATGGAGAACTTTGACAGCAGTCTGTATTAAGCTTTGGCATAGCAAGAAACATTGGGCAGATTGAGACCAGTTAGTCGGTTATTAGAATAATATAGGTGAGAGGTGATTAAAGTCTACTCATGTGGTAACTATGTAAATAGAGAGAAGGGGTCAGAATGTTGAGATATGTTGTGAGGATGGAAACAAGATTTGGCAACTTTCCCTTTCTCTCAGTACATTACTCTCACATCTTAATTTTATTTTTAAAAAATATGATTTCTTCATATTCAATTCACACCTATGTCCTGTGTCTATATATGCTCCTATTTAAAATCATGAGGAAAAAAAATCAAAATTTTATGAGTTACAAGTATCATCCTCCCATGTAAGAATATAACAGATAAATTTGTAACAGTCATATGGTCAATCCACACACTAAAGGAATCCCTATCTGACAAGTAGATATCCAGCCTCTTCTTTAAGACTTCTTGGGAAACCTACCACCTCTTAAGGCAACCTGTATCACTTTCTAATAGTTAAAAATCTTTTCTGACATAGATCATAAATACTTTTTGCAACATCTACCTATTACTCCACTTCTATCATCTGAGGCCAAACAGAACATATAAAACTATAGGACCTAGCACTGAACACAATATTCCTCTGCAGTCGGACTGGGGCAGAATGCAGTTTAACTGTCACTGTTAACCAAAAGTCACTACTCCAGGGAGCCTTACTCCTGAAAGCTACTCCTCTCTTACCACAGCCCAAGGTCACAGTAGTTTGTTGTTGCTATATCTCACTGTTGTTTCATATTGTCCTTACATTCTATTAAACTTTTAGATCTTTTCATATAAACTAGTCTTTAATCATGCCTATCCTGTCTTGTACTTATGAAATTGATTTTTATATCCAAGTGTAAGATTTTTACATTTATGCCTATTGAATTTCATTTATTAGATTCAAGCCCAATTCTCTATTCTGGATCTGTGTAGTTCCTGGTATCCACTATATTAACTCTTCCTCTCAGCTTTATAATATAAGCAAAATTGATGCCTATGACTTTATTTAAGTCAGCAAAAACAATGATTAATAGCATAGAGCCAATGACAAATGTGGAGATACTTCACTGAAGACCTTCTCATATCTTCTCATTAAATCAGTACTCTGGGTCTAGTTATCAATGTGGCCTCTGAAAGAATTTCTATACAGTAAGAGAAGAGGGAAAGCAACATTAGTCAGAACCATGGGAGATAGAACTTCCAAAAGAGGGAAAGGGAAGGATATGAAAAGGGTAGGGAAAATTGAAAGGATTTTGAGCTGTTATGAAAGAAGATTGGAGAAGAGAAAAAACACCTGTGGACTTACTCAGACCAAGAAAGAGTCTGAAAGGCCATGCTATCTGTATGGCCTCAAAAGAGGAAAACAAAAAAAGAAAGGATCAGAGAAGAGCATCCCAGACTGTTTTCCATATTTTAAAAATGTCATTTTAACTTTTTTGTTTATTAATATCTTTCCCCACCTTACCCACTTCTGTCAATCACTAAACATTTATATAGTGCCATGCACTGTGACTGAGAGCACTCACCCCTAAAGGAGCTCATAATCTAATGGGGGAAACTTCATGCAAATTTGTGCAAAGCAAGGTATATACAGAATAAATGGAAAATAATTAACAGAAAAAGCACTGGAATTAAGAAGAGTTGAGGAATGCTTCCTGTAAAAGATGGGATTTTAGTTGGAATTTAAAGGCAGTCAAGAAGATCAGTAGTCAGGAGGAAAAGGAAAGTCAGAGAGAATTCCAGGAGTAGAGAGATGGGAGTATTGTTCATCAAATCCCTTGAAGAGATCAGTGTTGCTGGATGGAAGAGTGTTGAAGAATAAGGTTTAAGAAAGGAAAGGTAAGAAAGAGAGCTAGGTTATGAAAGGGCTTTCAGTACCAAAGAAAGCATTTCATATTTACTCCTGGAGGACAACAGGGAGTCAGTGGAGTTCATTGACTAGGAGGAATGACAGGATCAGACCTACATTTTAGAAAAATTACTGTAGTGGCTAAATGGAAAATGAATTATAGTGGAGAGAGACTTGAAACAGGCAGACAGACTCAACTGCAGACTTTTGCAGTTGTTCAGGTGTGAGATGATGAGGTTCTGCCTCATTGCATTGCCAGAGGAAAGACAGGAGGAGTATATTTGAGAGGTGCTGCAAAGGTGAAATCAGTAGGCCTTGGCAACAGGTTGGATATGGGGAGGGGTGAGGAGATGGGGGATAATATGGGTGAGGAATCCAGGCTGAGGTTGGTGTGGCCCTCTACAGTAATAGGGTAAGTGGGAGATTTAGGATGGTTTAGAGAAAAAGATGAGTAGTTTTTGGACTTAGTTTAAGATGTCGATTGGACATCTATTTTGAGACGTCTGAAAGGCAGTTGAGGTTCAAGATTGGAGGTTAGCAGAGAAATTGGGCAGTTTAGATTTGAGACTCATCATTATAGAGATGATCATTAAATCCATGATAGCTGATGAGATCACCAAGTGAAGTAGTAGAATTCCACTGTGTTACTAAGAAAAAAAGTGTCTGATTTAGAAAACTTATCCAACAGTGCATACAAGACCTAGCTTTTTGCTGATATCTTGTGTTAGAAATGTGGTTCAGCAGGTGGTTTGGACTCATCAGAGGTTGCTAAATGATCTGTAGGAAAAGAGAAATCAATTTTCTTGTTTTTTGAGAAACTCGGATACAAGCACGTTTATTAGACTCCATAAAACTTTTATCCAATGTTTTGTCAGCCTTGGTGCTTGCCCCAAGGTATTAAGAGAGAGATGTTAACATAAGAGGCAACATGAAGCAAAAATGAGGTAGATATTATTCTTCAAAAGCCCTGCATGTACTGAGGGCCCACCTCTTTCCCTTTCCTCAGTAAAAATTTTAGTGTCTGGGGCCAGTTTCACATGAGTGAAATATATAGGAAATTTTTAAAGAAGGGGAAAAAAACTAAAGACTTTAGCGCCTTGGTTTGGGCACTAGTTGTTTGTTGTGAGTTTTTTGTCTTCTTGTTTTTCTAAAAATTTAGAATTGGCCTACTGAATATAGAACTGAATCCCTAAGGATAGGAATCTGGGTCTACTGACTCCCACGGTACTGTTCTTTCTATCATATCATGCTTCATCCCTTAACCTAAATAGAAATTGCAAAACTTAAATTGAGGTAATCCAGAATTATTTTAGAGAACACAGATAAGTCTGTGATCAGTGCTTGTTTTGTGTATAGTATTCATGTGAATGCAGACAAATCATCTTAAATCTTTAGTCTTTCTTAGAAACCAAATCCTGTGGTTTTGTTACAGCTGTGTTGTAATGAGTATATTCCGGATGCTTAATTTACCTTTTGATTTAATTTTAAAAGCATGCTGTTATAGAGTAGCTGCATTTTTAGAAATATGTATTTAATCTTAAATTGGAGGGTAGTAGTTATAAATAAATTGGCTTTTTTCTTTTTTAGGTTAGGGAAGGAGGCATACATCTAAAAAGTATTCTTAACATTTATTCATCATTGTTTAGCAAAATGTTAATAGATGTTATAGATATTCTGCCTTGTGGATTTAATAAATAAAATATGGCTTCTTTCCAAACGTAAAAACAAAAAAACTAAGTACTAAGTTCCAAATCAAGATCTGAGAACTATAAAGATATGAGTTAATAGAGGAAGACATTATATTGTGAAGTATGAAAAAGTATTATGGATCAAGAATCATTATCTCCACAACATCTACAAGCAGAGCCTTAAAGAAGAAAATAAGGTGGCTTGGTAATAAGAACTTTCAAGAGTACCTGGAAGAAATGAAATAAAAAATTATAAATGAAATGAAAGCAATGAATGAATTAAAAGGAAAACAAATATCTTAGAACAGATGGTGGAAAATCTTATCCAAAATACAGATTTCAGGAACATCAAAGAGTTCAAATAGAAATCAATGACTCCATCAGACAAAATTAGAATTAAATCAAAAGACATAAAATATAACTCACCCTAGAAAATGAGAAATAATCTAAGATACATGGACTATGTGAAATCTATGATCAAAACAAGCCTATGACTGACCATGCTTCAAATAACCAAAAAAACATTCATAGCTGCCATTGTCCTCCCCTCTCCCTTTAAATTCTATTTTCCCCAAGCTAAATAAGCCTAGGTTCTTCTAATTAGTTTTTGGGAAGTGAGGGGGAAATGGTCTCCAATCCATAGCAAGCTAGTCAGCATACTAGTCAGCATGCTATGGTTATGATCCAGGCCTGTCCTTAAAATATTGCACCCAGGACTTAATATAATACATCTTAGATCTTGTACTACCAAACCAAGGCTGGCAGAGTCTCAAGGTCCACGGAGTGTTCTGAAGGGAACTGAAAAGGCAACTATGGCAGAAGCAGAGTGGTACAATGGAAAGAGTGCTGAATCTGAAGTCAAAGACTCCAAAGATTCAAATCTTTTTGCAGATATATGTTCACTGTCTTGTCCTACCCACCCATGTAGTTAAGAACCTTGCTTCATATTTTACCTAAAAAATTTGAAGGCATTCACCATAAGTTCTTTCTTCCCTTTATTGTCTTAGTTCACTATAAATGCCATCTAACTCCTTTACATATCCTGTCTTACACAAAGAGATAATCTTACTCCTTACCAAAACTAATCCTTTTATTTGCTCGAGTGAATCCTATTGCATCTGTCTCCTCCAAAAAGACTTTTTCATCCCCATTCTCACTAATCTTTAATATCTCCCCTTTTACTTCCAATCTCTCCCTTCCAAACTGCCTAAAATATTCTCATGTCTTACCCATTCTGAAAAAAAAATATTGCTTGGCCCTTCCTGTCTGGCTGTTTATTCTGTATCTCTTCTGATATTTGTGATTCAAGACCCTTAAATCTTGTGGGATGATCAAGTATGATAGGCTTAGCTCTTTCCATTGACATAGTGATCCAACACTTCCAAAAAACTCATAATGGAAAATGCTATCTATATTGGGATATGGATATTGGGAGGGAGGGGAAGAACCTCCTCATCTGTAATAGGTGCCTCCCTTTCTCTTCTCTCACTGTTTTCTGATTTCTGGCCTCATTATTTTACCCAAACTAACATTCTCCAAAGTTATTGGTGATTTCTTAATTGCCAAATAATTTTTATAAGTAGTAGTTTATTTTTTCCAATTACATCTTTTCAAATTTAATATTTTATAAGATTTTTGAGTTCCAAATTTTTCTCCCTCTCCTCTCCTCAAGATGACAATCTGATATAGGTTATATATGAGTAAACTTTTTCCACATTAGTCATGTTGTGAAATAGAATAAGGAAAAACCACAGGAAAAATTTTTTTAAAAGTGAAAAAAAGTCTGCTTCAATCTGCATTCAGACTTCTTAGGTCTTTCTCTGGATGTGGATAGCATTTTCCATGAGTCTTTTGGAATTTAATTGAATTGTATTGCTGAGAAGAGCTAAGTCTATCATACTTGATAATCCCTCAGTGTTGTTTGTTACTTTGTTCAGTGTTTTCTTGGTTCTGTTCACTTCCCTCAATATCAGCTTATGTAAGCCTTTCCATGTTTTTCTGAAATTGGCAGCCTGTTCTTCATTTCTTACAACACAATAGTTTTCCATTACATTCACATATCACAACTTGTTCAGCCGTTCTCCAATTGATGTACATTCATTTAATTTTCAATTGTTTGCCACCATAAAAAGAGCTGCTATAAATCCTTTTGTACATGTTGGACCTATTCTCTTTTTAATGCTCTATTTGAGACATAGATCTTGTAGCTTGATCAAGAGGAATGAATGCACAATTTGATTGCCCTTTGGGCCTAGTCCTCAATTGCTCTCTCCTATGGTGGATCAGTACACAACTCTACCAACAATGCATTATTGTTCTAATTTTCCTACATCTCCAGTATTCATCATTTTCTGTTATATTAGTCAATCTGATAGGTGTGCAGTGGTATCTTGAGTTAATTTTTATTTCTCTAATCAATAGTGATTTAGAGAATTTTTTCATGTGACTGACCATAGATGACTTTCATTTCTTCGTCTGAAAACTGCCTATTCGTTGCCTGTTCATATCCTTTGACCATTTTTCAGTTGGGGAATTACATGTATTTTTATAAATTTGATTCAGTTCTCTATATATTTGAGAAATGAGGCCTTTATCAGAAACACTACCTTTAAAAATTGTTTCCCAGCTTTCTGCTTTCCTTCTCATCTTGATTGCATTGGTTTTGTTTGTGGTAAAAATTTTAATTTAACCAAAACAATGCATTTTGCATTTTTTAATGTTCTCGGTTTCATCTGGTCATAAATTCTTCCTCTATCCAAAAGATCTGACAGATAAATATTTCTTGCTCTCCTAATTTGCTTATGATATTATCCTTTATTTCTAATTCATGTACTTATTTTGACCTTATCTTGGCATAGGGTGTGAGATATTGGTCTATGCCTAGTTTCTGCCATACTATTTTCCAATTTTCCCAATAAGTTTTGTTAAGTAGTGAATTCTTACCCCAGAAATTGGAGTGTTTTTGTTTATTAAACAATTGTTTACTATAGTCATTGACAACTATATCTTGTATACCTAATCTACTCCACTGATCCACCTCTTTAGTTTCTTAGCCAGTACCAAAAAGTTCTGCTGATTGTTGATTTATAATATAGTTTTAGATCTGGGACAGCTAGACCACTTTTCTTTCCATTTTTTTCCCCATTAATTTCCTTGATTTTTTTTGGCCTATTGCGCTCTTCCAGATGAATTTTGTTTGTTTGTTATTCCCCCCTGGAGTCATGAAGTAATTTTTGGTAGTTTGATCGGTAGCTCCCAATGGATTTAATTTGTTATCTCTTTGCAAATCTGAAATTTTACATCCTGTTTTAACCTTCTTAATCTCCAACTGCCTTTCAGACATCTTGAACGGAATGTCTAGTGGATATCTTAAACTCAACATATCCAAAAATCTAAATTCACTATCTTTATCCCTAAAAGTTCTTCCCATCTTCTACCTTCCTTACTGCTGTAGAGCAGGGGTGTCAAGATTCTTTTGAATATTTATAACATCATTGAGGATCATACAAAATTATCACCTATAGAAGTAAAGCAGTAGTAGGTTATTGTACCTAGCTTTCAGCTCATCATCTGTGGTTAATTTTACACATGCAAGAGGGCCTGAGGTTTATTCACCCCTGCTAAAGAGGTAAGCACCATCCCTTATACTTTACCCTTAACTCACTAATTTTTCATGCCATAGCCAAGCCATTGTCAAGGCTTGTTGATTTCTTTCCACCTTTATATTTTTAAAATATGCCTCCTCTTTCCCCCTGATATTTTCACACCTCTGGTGCTGGCCTTTATCATGTCATATCTAGATGACTGTAGTATCCTCTGTTTGGGGGGAGGGGTGTATGGAGTGCTTGGGAGTAAGGAATAAGACTGGATATGTAGAAAGGGACCAGGTTATTAAGCACTTTGAATATCAAAGAGGATTTTTTTTTTTTTTAATTATTATGGCAGTGCAGAGCCATTGGAGTTTACTCAGTAATTTGGTGATAAGGTCAGCCCTGAGGTTTAAGAAAATCAGTCAAATAGCTGAGTAGAGGATGGCTTGGAGTGGAGAAACCCTTGCACCATACAGACCCACCAACAGGCTACTACAATAAACCAGATATGAAGTAGAACGTCTAACACATAGTAGGTACTTAATTAATTGTTTATTGACTTTCTTTTCTGGATCGACCATCTTTCTCCAAATCCTTGACATCTTTTAAATTCTAACTTAAGTCCCATTTCTCTAAGAGAAGGAAGTTTTTTCTGATCTTAACGATCCTGACCTTCTTGCAGCTTCTACGGTAATATCATATAATAATCAAGTAATATATGTTGACTTTATTTGCCACTTATCTTAGATTGGTTTTATGTAGCTTATCTTCCTAACTTGATTAGAAGTTTCTTCAAACAGAGAGTAGCTTAGAGTTTTGATATTCTCTGTAGCATTTGGTATTCTCTGTAAGGGAAATCACAAGATTCTTCCCCTGTCCTTATTTCTATGGCACATGGCATAAATTATTCTAGGGCATTATTCTCACACTTACATGTCTGTGGCACAATTTTGAATTTGAAAATAATAATTGCCTCAATACTGGAGAGATAGAGGGGATAGAATAATCCCCAAATAAAGGGAGGAAGTTTCATTGTAATCTTGTAGTAGAATTGTGTAAGTTAATGTTGTTATTTGTACTGAATAGTGTTGCATATAACACATTTTACCAACATGATATCATGACAATAGCAAGCATTTTTGAGCATAATTCTCCTCATTTTTTTGTCTTTTATATATTATGAAGTCAGAGGGTTATTGTATAAAGTTGTCTCTCTTGTTAAGTATTTCAAGAAGTATTTTGTTTTGTTTTTTTCTATCACAAGGATAAGGGAGAGGTTATCCAAATCAAATGTCAATCCTTGAATTAAAGTTATTGGTTATCCAAAGAACAATGGAAAAAGTTCATTGTGTGGATGGTCTTTGTTTGAAAGGTATTGGGACACTATCTTTACATTTTCTGCTGTGGTGTAAAATGAGAGGACAGAAAAAAGATATGACATAAGTAATGTAAATTTTTGTTTTGCATGATTGTACATATTTGTAATAGTTATATTTTTCTTGGCTTCTCATTGGATAGTGAAGGGAAAGGGGAAAAAAAAGAAAATTTACAACTGAAAATGAAATCTGAATAAGAAAGTTATTGAAACTTGAGTAATGAAAAGCTTTCTAGACCACATTGTCTTCCAGAAACAAAAATTCTATGGTGTAATTTTAAAGACTAAAGTTTTCTGTCAAATTTCTCTTTCAAAACAATTTCAAAATTGACAACTGAATAGCTATTCTTTCATGGTCAGATTTTCCTGAAATGAAAACCCAATTGTAACTCCCAAAGTAGATATGAAAAATCATGTCTTTTCTTTTGGAACAATAAAGAGTTAAAATTAAAAAGAGAGAGAAGAGATAGCAAATCCCTTTTCTCTATGTCCTTTGGATATAATAAAGTTGTTATGATGAAAGCATGAATTCACTGAGGATAGTGAGCTAGCTACATTCCTCTGCTCTTCCTCATAGCAAAGATAGAGGCTGTAATCTAATTCTCTGGAACATATATCTTGATGACTCTCTGGAAAAGTATGGGCAATTCATTGCTTTTTAGTTTAGCCATTTGTGCTAGAAATATTGTAATCTCCTACCCAACTAAATGGAAAAAATTCTCCATTGTGACATGAGACTTGTCACAATGAGCTAAGCCCAAGTTCCCTTATTAATTTTTTAAAATATTACTAGTAGTATTTTAGAGTACATTGATTCCATGTAGACCATATAGGGTTTTCTATTTCATACCAAAAAAAAAAAAAAAAAAAATCCCATAAGGGGGAAAAGAACTCAATAATACTTACTTCTGTTGAAGAGAAGGAAAAAACCTAAATTTGTGAAGCAAACAGTATTTTTATATTAGCTTTTGTTGTGTATAAATTCTCCTGCTTAGATTAATTTATTTGTGACCATTTGTCATCTGAAAGTCCATGATACACCTGAATTTTTACTACCCAAACTCCAAGACAGTGTGATAAATGTTTGCTGGTTAAAAACCCTTCAGAAGAATTTATAGTTGATTGTGTGAGATGTATACTTTTTAGGGATGTTTACATTGATAATGACACATGTATTACCAGAACTAGTTCATTGTTTGGGAGACTGGAAGGAAAGTGTGGGACAAAAGAGATATTAGATTGACTACCAGACTGAAGGTCTACAGAGCCGTTGTATTTATCTCATTGTCTGCCTGTGAAACTTGGACAGTATACAGAGGCCTGCCAGGAAACTGAATTGCTTTCGTTTGAATTGTCTTAAAGGTTGTTGAATTGTGTAAGATTCTGAAGATCACCTGGTAGGACAAGGTACCAGACACTGAGGTTCTTTCTTGAACTAAACTATCAAGTATTTCAGTTCTACTGCAGAGAGCACAACTTTGTTGAGCTGACCACATTGTTTGAATACCAAATGTACACTTGCAAAAAATAATCATAATTATGGAGAGCTCACACAGACTTGGAAGGGATCTCAGAATTTTAAAATGTCAGAGGTAGAAAGAACCACTAAAAGTCTTCAAATTTAAACCATTTTACAATTCAAGAAATGAATGGAGACGGGCCTAAATGGGGAAGTGATTATTCCAAACTTCTATTTCAAGAAAATACCATAGCCTAGGACTCACTCACATCTTCTTACTTTATCATCCATTGCCCTTTTCTTTGGTGCTATCTTCACATTTTCTTCCCCACTATTAGATGAGAGAGAACAAAAATTGAATCTGGCAATTTCTTTTCTTTCTCTGTCTTTTGGACATGGGTAAAGTCTTTCTCAACCCATGAATTCACTGACAAAGTCATTTGTTCCTAATGAAATATATAGTTAAGAAGTTACAATAGTGCTGGTCACTGAGTTAAAACTTCCATAAATTGTTCTGTAGTCATCATGGAATGAATGAAAGGACAAAAAAAACCCCAAAGAAATAAAGTACATTAAGTACTGTGTACCAACCACTGTACTAATTAAGGAAGGGCCAGCTCCAGTTGTTCTGGCCAACATCTTGCCTCTGGACCCATATGATTCTGGAGTAGAAAGTGAAGCTGGTAACTTTGCATAGCTCTCCCTCACTTAAATGCAGTTCACTTGCATGACATGGCATTACCTATTTAATGTCATGATTCTTTTCGAGAATGAAGAACAAATAACTTCTGAGAGTAGAGCTGCCCCTCTGGTAACCCAACTGGAACTGATCAATTGGGTAACAAGCCTGCCTTCCTGTCTTTCTCCTTTCTTTCTCCCTCCCTCCTGGACAAACAACAACTGTACTAAATATAGGAATTTGGGAAATACAGAGAAATAAGGAGAGTCAGAGTCAAGATAGTGGAGTAAAGGTGGGAACTTGCCCAGTTTTCTCCCAACCCCCTC
Source organism: Sarcophilus harrisii (assembly GCF_902635505.1). Taxonomy (NCBI): domain Eukaryota; kingdom Metazoa; phylum Chordata; class Mammalia; order Dasyuromorphia; family Dasyuridae; genus Sarcophilus; species Sarcophilus harrisii. The sequence goes on from NC_045426.1 coordinate 657,446,939, forward strand.
CAAATTCCTTTAAAATAATGATTCTAAACAAGTGCATCAGAAAAAGACAGTAGAACATTTTCTAGCTGAGGATAACTGTAATGTTCCTCTCTAAAGTGTAATCTTCTCTGGGAGCAGGTTTCTTGGGGGGCTTCTGGAGGCAGCCTTAATTTTAGTTCAGAGTAATAATCACCTCAAATGCAGCCAGGAGTTAAAGTCCAAATCCTTTATTGTCTCTTTCCAAGTCTTGTCTCCTTCCTTGGGCCGGGTTAGCTTTCTTGGAGGCCTATCTTTCTCCTTGGTTCCCAGAACTGCTGCTACTAGTCCTTTGCCTCTGCCAGCTTCAGCCTCTAGCTCCCTCCAAATGTCTTCAAATCCCAACCCCAGCCCACCTGAGAAGTAGTAACTGAACTTGAGGCCTCTGAATTTGTTGCAGTACTGATAATTGTTAGACTCCTCAGCCCAGAGACACCTTGGAAGGTCAGCAGGAAAGATTTGTCAGTACAGTGAGAGGTCATTGGGGAAATCAGCAAACTAGGAGTAGGCATGAGTACAGTGATCACTACAGCTTCCAAGGCCTACAACCACAGTGGAGTAGGAACATTCCTCATAGTTCAGGGTAGAAAAAAGGGTTTGTGGTCATTTTCCTAAAAGGATCTTTAAAAATAGCTGCACAAAACCAGTGAAGTTTGGGACAGTTACACCCACAACCCTGAACACAGAGCCCTTTAACATTGAGTTAATAGCCAAGTAATAGGCTGAGAGAATGAACAAACAACAGAAAAAGATTTCTGACAATAGAAAGTTATTGTGGTAACAAGGAAAATCAAAACACTCAGAAGAAGATAACAAAGGAAAAACTCTTATATCCAAAGTCTCCAAGAAAAATAAAAATTGATCTCAACCTATGGAATAGCTCAAAAGGGATTTTGAAAATCAAGTAAGATAAGAAAGGTAGAGGGGAAATAAAAGAAGAAAATTGAGAGTGATGCAAAAGTAAATACAAATAAGAATTCTTTAAAAAGCAAATTCTGCCAAAAGGAGAAGGAGATACAAAAGCTAATTAAGGAAAATAAATTAAATTAGAATTGAATAAATGGGAGCTAATGACTTTATGAGAAATCAAGAAACAAAATCAAAATAATGGGGGGAGGGACACATAAACTGGAATATCTCATTGGAAAAACAAGTGACCTGAAAAATAGACCTAGGAGAAATAATTTTAAAAATTATTGGTCTACCTGAAAAATCATAATCAAAAAAAGAGCATAGACTTCATCTTTCAAGAAATTATCAAGAAATACTGTCCGGATGTTTTAAAGCCAGGGGGTAAAATAGAAATTGAAAGAAACTACCAATTATCTCTGGAAAGAGATCTCAAGATGTAAACTCCCAGAAATATTATAGCCAAATTCTGAAACTCTTAGCTCAAGGAGATGATCTTGCGAGCAATTTGAGAAAAAATTTGAGTATATTGGATCCACAATCAGGATAACACAAGATTTATCAGTTTCCTCATCAAAGGACTGGAGGAATTGGATGGGAGATCAATAGAATTAAGATTACAATCAAGAATCACCTATCTAGCAAACCTGAGTATAATCCTTTAGAGGAAAAGATTGGATATTCAATGAAATTCAATGTGTTCAAGCATTTATGATGAAAAAACAAGAGCTGAATAGAAAATCTGATTTTTCAAATTCAGGATTCAAGAGAAGAATAAGGAGGTAATCAAGAAAGGGAAATCCTAAGGGACTTAAATAAGGTTTATCTATATACATTCCTATGTGGGAGGATATATATAACTCAAAAACATTCTAACAGAAGGAGTACATATAGAGGGCATAGGTGTGAGTTGAATATGAAGGGATGATATCTAAAAATCAAATTAAGGGGTAAGAAGAGGTATGTACTGGGAAAATAGAAAAGCTAGAATTGGAATGATGTAAATTATCTGCCATAAAAGAGGCAAGAAAATGCTTTTACAGTGGAGGGGATGGGGAGTGAGTAAATTTTACTCTCATCAGAATTGGCTCAAAGAGGTAATAACACACTCAATATGAGTATAGAAATCTATCTTATCCTGCAGGAAAGTTGGAGAGGAAGGAGATGTGGGAAGGGGGGAGCATAATAGAAGTGAGGGTATATTGAGGAAGAGTGGTAGTCAGTAGCAAAACACTTTTGAGTATGGTCAAGGATGAAAAGAGAGAGAATAGAATAAATGGGAAATAACAGTTTAGCAATAATAATTGTGAAAAGAATTTTGAAGCAACTTTCTCTGGTGAAGACCTTATTTCTCAAACGTATAGTGAACTGAGTCAGATTTATTTAAAAAAAAAAACTCTAATTGATCAAAAGATATGCTCTGTGCCTGAAGGATTATAAAATCATGCATATCCTTTGACCTAATAATATACAATTAGATGTGAATACCAAAAGAGATTTTTTTTAAAACAAGAAAAAGGACCTAACTGTACAAAAATAGTTACGTCAGCTCTCTTCTCAAGGCAAGGATTTGCAAATTGAGAGGATGGTCATCACTTAGGGAATGGCTGTATAAATTGTGATATGTGATTATGATAGAATATTATTGTTCTGTGGAAAATGATGAGCAGGATGCTCTCAGGAAAACCTTCCATGAGCTCAAGCAAAATGAAGTGTATACTGTATACAAAGTAATAGCAGTGTTGTAAGATAATCAGCTGTAACAATGACTTTTCTATTTTCAGCAACACAATAATCCAAGACTACTGAAAGGCCTGTAATCTGTTTTGTTTTGTAACATGACTTTTATGGAAATGTTTTTCATAACTTCACATGAGTCTTCAGTTGGGAAGGTGAGGTCAGGAAGTAAAAGAATCTGGAACTTAACACTTTAAAAACAAATGTTTAAAAAATTGTTTTACATGTAAATGGGAAAGGTAAAATAAAAATATTAAAAAGAGACAGAGAAAAAGGGAGGGAGGAAGGGAGGAAAGGAGGAGAGGAGTGACAGAGGGAAAGCTCCTATCCACAAGGAGATTTCTGATAAATTTGTGAACCTTAATGGTGTTTATACATTTGAACTAGCTATTCACCTTTAAAAAGAAATACTAGTAGAAATTATGAGTGCAGAGATATTGGGAACAAGGAGAGAGAAAAGAAGGAAGGTAGGGGAGGAAGAAAACAATATCTGAAGAACAGATGCAGATCTCAATTCACTAGAACTTAAAGCAGAGACTTGGGGTTTTCTGGACGTGGATCTTCATATAGAAGCCACCCAAAATTTAAGGAGTTGGGATCTGCAGGAATGGTTTTATTTAATTATATCACACTAAGAAAACTTTGAAGTCTTAAATATTTACTTGTACTATAGAGATTTGTTGTGTGTGTGTATGATGTATGTACTTATGTACACACATACACACAAAATGATCCATACACTCCAGGCCATATAGTCCCACCCACTCATTTTACTGATAAGAAAAATGGGGCCCAGAGAGGTTCACAACTTGCTGAAAGTCACACAATTAGTACTCCCAATTCTCTTTTCTTTTGAAAAACATCTCAAGATGTTCTCACCTTCTGTGATACTACCAGTTGAAAGTGAATCTGTTCTCATCAGATTTCATAACATATTATACAATTTTTGTAATTATTTTTGTCTCCAAACTTATCTGTGTATGTCACATCTTTTCCTACCCAATAATATTCCCTATAGTTATGAGAAATAATAAATTGTTCTTTATCAGATTATCCAGTGTATAGTTACAGCTAAGTTGTATGTAAAATTGAATTTAGTCCAATTTCTCCCCGTGAAACATTTCAACATCCATTAGATTATCTTCAAAAGATTAAGGAAATATATGACTATCTCTTTGGTTTCTTCCCAGTTAGGTTAGTATCAAACAAAAACCAACAAATAAACTGACAAACACTGTCTTTCAAAACATTTTTTTGACTAGCTGTCTACTTTTTGAATTGGGTAAGAAAGGGATAGTTTTTCACCTTTCACATTATTATTATTAAGTGGTACTTAGTTTAATCTTATATAGTAAAAAATAATTTGCTGTCACTTCTAATTTTGTCTGTAATGTTTTTTATGTTTAAAATACTTCATCCTTACCCCTTTGAATTTTTATCTTTAAAGCCCAATTCAAATGCCATTTCTTCAAGCAAACGTTTGATTCCCACCTACCTCCAAAGCCTCAGTTTTCAGTAATTCCAATCTTGTAAAGCATTACAGTAATTAATATACCTCTCTAAATACAATTATGTTTTGTTTTATATTATAGTAAAGTCCTCTTGCTCGATTATATAAGCTCTATAAAAAAGCAGGATCATCACTTAATCTAAACTTTGCAGATGCCGTAAAGCTCGATATAAGTCACTGGCTTTGCACATAGAATATACTTAAACTAATGTTGAATCAAATTGCAATACATTGTTTCACTGTCTCCGAGTGTTAAAAATATATCAATATAAAAATGCTTACAATTACTCATTATAATAATTGTCTTTGTGAGGGAGTTCAAGTACTATTATCCAAAAATCTGACATTTATGGAAAGTGGTTTGCCCAGTCTTGTTTCACCCTCTTGCTACACTACATTAAAACATTCATAGATTGATGATTTTAAATCAGAATAGTTAGAAATCTAAACATAGATCTCAACATCAAAATGAACAGTTGTGTTAAACATATTGATGAGCTAACCAATCTTTAGGTGCATTGGATTCCATTTACTTAGGTTTTGACCCTTCTCCAAAACTACCCCAAAACTCATGCAACCCTTGTATATTATACAACAGACCATTGGTCAAATTGGATCAAGACTAGAATTTAAGATAAAATTGTCTTTTGTTGTTGTTTTACTTGCACATTGATAAAACAGTAGATCTTTGAGGTACAGCTGTATCCACTGGAATTAGAAGATTTTCTTCAGTTTCTTGTCTTTGTGGTTCGTGCCACACTTGGGATTTCCTCCTGGGAATGCCAGAGTTTGCCAGAATTTGATTTTTTATTTGTCTTCCTCTAAACACTAAAGAAAATGTAAGCAATAAGGCTAATTATAGAATATATGACAGATTATCTTTTACCAGCAGAAAACACAAAATTTACAAAAGAGCAGAAGTTGAAGATGACATTTTTCTTCCAATAGGTATTTTCCCCTTCCCCAGGAAAAGTTCACTTAACTCTGGCAAACCAGTTGAGCCATTTGACAATGCCAAGGACTTGGGTGGTGAAAGACTTCTTTTGTTGCTCTTTCAAGTAGTTGCGCTTTTGCCAGTTGAGGAGCCTACTTTATGGAGGTACCTAACACAAGCAGAGGTAATTTGCCAGTTCATATTTTCATGTATGTTGTTATTTTAGATAATGGGTAAGGGAAAACTGAGCTAGAAAAAAAAGGCTGAATGGTCTAGGAAAATATTGAATTCCTAAGGCTCTTGAGCTTTCTTAATTGCATATTTTTTGGTAGTTAAGTTAGTAGAACAATATTAGTAGTGGCAGATAGGCACAGTCCCTTTTCCACAAATTTGATGATGGCTTTGGTGGTCAGGTTGGAATCAAGGACCAGTGGTTATAGGAACCAGTTCCTTAGTGTTTTGTTTTGATTGAATCAAGCTTGATTTGGTTACATAATGAGTAGTTGTAGTATAGTGAAAGTACTAGTTGTAGTTTTGACCCTGGAAAGTATTGACAGTTTGACTGTGAGGAACTTAATTCTGTGAATCTCACTTGTCTTATCTTTGCCATCAAACCAGATCATCTTTGAGGTCCCTTCAAGCTTCACATTTTCTGAATTCTAAAGTCCCATCCAAAATGATATATGCTGTAATAAGTTTCTTCCCAGATTTTAACAGGTTAGGTTCTAAAGTTCCTTCCATTTCTGAGAACCTATGTCCTATGACTTCTAACGTTCACATGCTACGGATTCTCTCTGATCATACTTTTTAATTGAGGGTTTGGGTGTGTTTTTTTTTGTTTGTTTGTTGTTGTTGTTGTTTTTTTGTTTTTTTTTGTTTTTTTTTTGTTTTTTTTTAATGATTATTGCTGAGTGACTCACATCTTGACTTTACGCCTGGCTTGAATCATGTGGTTTTCATAGACTAGACTCTCTGATAGCCGGAGAACACATAACTTGTACTAGATGGCAGTACAAATGTAAAAGAAACAATTTTTTATTTTTTTGGGGTTTCTAGTCAGCCAAAGTATTTTGTTACCACATTCTTATTTTTGTAAAGGTAGTCTCTCCCTCCTCCCCCCCCCCCCCCCCCCCCCCCCCCCCCCTCCCTTCCCGTTCATTGTTTTTAAATTGAACAATTCATATCCCTTTTTATAAATAAGTTATAAAGGCACAATTAATCTAGGAAATCACTACTGTTCTAGGGCTACTTTAATTTAGGCCTTCTCCATTTTCTTATGCTATCTGAATGCAACCTCATTTCACAGAATGAAGGCTATGTGTACAGACTGGTTAGAACTGGTTGTTGCCATAGGTTTCAAGTTAGAAGGAACAGTTTTAAAAGTTCACATGACAAAAGAGGAAAAATGCCTTTGTCACATGACTTGATAGCTTAATCAACAGAAAGGAAGTTAGCTCTTTCGTAGCTCTTAGGATGCTGTATGATAATTAATTGATAAAAAGGTAACCATTTCTGTTTCTGCTTATTTATTGACATTTAAAAATATATTCTTATGCAGAGATGTGTTCTGAGATTCCTATGCTTAAAAAATTCATTGAAGTGTATTAGTCTTCCCTAGTCACCCAGGTCTTCTAAATTCATTTGGGAAACCTTATTTCTATAATGGAAATGACACACCTTTTTGAGTGTGACCTTTGATGCATGGCTTCTGGTGCCTAACTTTATAGATCATCTTTAAATGAGAGTATGAAATTTTTCCAGGGTAAAATTGTGATTTTTCCTGTTCAATGTTTATGGAAAAAAGATAGACAAGTAATGTCTACTGCCATTAATACCATTTTGATGTTTATAGCTATTATGGAAAAACTTTCTAATGAAAATGCTTTCTAAAAGAGCATTGGATAGCATAAGAAAATGGAGAAGGCCTAAATTAAAATAGCCCTAGAAAAGTTTCAAAGTGTAATGCTTTTTATTGGAAAGGTGTTACGCTTTTTATTGGAAAGGTGTTATATACAGAGGGAGAAAGGGGGAAAGGGTTTATTCACTTCAGTAATTTGAAGGGTTTATTTTGTTGCCTCACTGCGCCGCCTAGAGGAATGCAATATGCAACTATTTGTACTCTTAGAATTCAAAAAAGTAGTGACCCCCATTAACCTATTAACCATTTTTGGCTCTACATATACCTTTTTTTAATGGGAACATATTTCTTTCTCTTGAACAACCCATATTTTCATTGTTTTGGATGTTAACAAAGTAACAAGTTATAATGCTGTGAATTTGCATTCCTAACATGGAATTGTTAGGAACATGAATGATTGCATGATAGATGGTCATAACTTCAACAGTTTGTTTTTTTCCTAAATGTTTTGTATCACTTTAAAAAATATATATTTTTACAGATATTTTCTGTTTCTTATTCTCCCTAGTTATTCCAAGTATTCCTTTTCTTCCCTTTACCACAGAATATTCCATAGGACAAATAGTCTTTTTAGAGAGGGGGTGGAAATCAACACTTCTGATTGCACATGTTTTTGGACTTTTTCAATTTATCAGTGTGTGATACCTGTGGACTTTCTCTATGAAAGGATAGGTTTCAGTGTCTTATCTCTCTTCATTCAAATTCCACTTGATTTTTATAATTTTGTTACATTTCCTTTTGATTTTTTTTGTCATCCTTTTTTCCTTTTATGTTATTGTTACTGTGTTAATGTTAATTATTAGTTCATATAAGTCTTTCTATGTTCTTTATTCACTGCATATGTCATTTCTTACATCATAGTAATATCTTATTACATTCATGTTCCCCAATTATGGGTGTTACATTGTTACCAATTCTTAGCTAGGAGAAACAGTGTTACATAAATATTGTGACTTTTCTTATCAATGATTTCCTTGCTGTGTAATCGCAACAATGGAGTTTCTGGTTCTAAGAGAATGGATGTTTTAGTAACTTTATTTGCATAATTCCACATTGCTTTCTAAAATAATCCGAACAATATATTAGTATGCCTATCTTTCTACAGCTCCTCCAACATTAACTGTTGCCATGTTTGTCATTTTCACCAATTTGTAATAGTCATGTTGATTTTCATTTCTTATTACTTAGTGATTTCGTGCAAATTTTAATGGGATTGTGAATACTTTACAATTCTTTTTTTCCTCCTGAGGCAATTAGGGTTAAGTGACTTGCCCAGGGTACACAGCTAGGAAGTTTTAAATGTCTGAGGTTAGATTTGAACTCAGGTCCTCCTGACTTCAGGACTAATGCTCTACCCACTGTGTTACCTAGCAACCCCTACAATTCTTTTGAAAACTATTCATGTCTTTTGACTATTTATCTTTGAAGAATGCCTTAATTGTTGGGATCTGTTTGTCTTCTGTGTAAGTGGCAGCTAAGTGTCTTAAGTGGCTTGTATATTCCAGAATACATTCTAAATGGATATGTAACCTTAAAATTAAAGATCATACTATTTAAAGTTAGAAGAGAAACAGATCATATACTTGTCAGTTATGAGTAGATTTTTTTTATTTAGCTAAAATAAGATAATAAAAGTAAATTATAAAAGATAACTACTGGGCTTATATCCCAAAGAGATCTTAAATGAGGGAAAGGGACCCACATGTGCAAAAATATTGGTGGCAACCTTTTGTGTAGTGGCTAGAAACTGGAAACTGAATGGATGCCCTTCAGATGGAGAATGGCTGAATAAATTATGGTATATGAATGCTTTGGAATATTATTGTTTTATAAGAAATGGCCAGCAGAATGATTTCAGAGAGGCCTGGAGAGACTTACATAATTGATGCTAAGTGAAATGAGCAGAACCATGATGATTAATTCTGATGGACATGGCTCTCTTCAACAATGAGTTGATTTCAGACTAGTTCCACTTGTCTAGCAATGAAGAGAGCCGTATACACTTTGAGAGAGGACTATGAGAACTGAGTGTGGACCACAACATAGCACTCTCACTTTTTCTGTTATTGTTGGCTTGCATTTTTCCTTCTCAGGTTTTTTTTTTTTTCCTTTCTAGATCTGATTTTCTTGTGCAGCAAGATAACTATAAGTGTGTATACATATGTTGGATTTAACATATAATTTAACATTTAACATGTATTGAATTATCTGCCATTGGGGGGCGGGGTAAAGGAGGAAAAAATTTGGAACAGGTGGTTTTGCAACAAGGGTCAGTATTGAAAAAATTACCCATGCATATATGTTTTGTAAATAAAAAGATATAATTTTTAAAAAGATAAATTTGATTATTTGAAACTAAAAAGCTTTTGCACAGACAATATTAAAATATCTAGAATAAGAGGGTAAGCAGTCAAATGGAAAAAATCTGTCTATTTTCCAATGAGGATTTTGGTATCTAAAATATATAATTTATACATGTTCTTGTTCAGTTGTTCAGTCATGGTTTGGCTTTTTATGACCCCATTTGGAGAAGTAACTTAACCAGCGTCACATAGCTAGTACATGTTAATTTTAGCCCAATTTCTGTCCTAATTACTTTTTCCCTGGGTAATTTATGTTTTCCACTATTAAACATTGGATTATTGAGAACTTGCTTTTAATAATTTATATTTATACATAATACTATGATGTATAGTAAAAAGATTAGGATTGGTGCCTGCTCTCTAGCTCTTAGAAACTTAACAACTCGTAGAATATATTTTTTATTTTTAATAGTATTTCATTTTTCCAAATACATGCAAAGATAATTTTCAACATTGACCTTTACAAAATATTGTGTTCCTGTTTTTTTCTTCCACTCATTTCCTTCCCCCCTATTCTAAGATATCCAGCAATTCAGTATAGGTTAAACATGTGCATATTCATATTGCATATGCATAAAAAATCAGATCAAAAGGGGAAAAAGCACAGAAACTCATAGAATATTAAAGGGGGATGTGTGTATGTGTGTGTTTCCATCCATATGTCCGTCCCTAGGCAAGTCACTCTGTCTCTGCTCCCCTCAATTTTCTGGAGAAGGAAATAAATCATTCAAGTTTTGTCAGGAAAGTCCTATTGGACAGTGTTGGCATGCCTTGTTCTATGGGGTCATAAAGAGTCAGACATGACTCAGTGACTGAACAAAAACAAATATATATGTAATATATTTCTATCTCATTTTATTGTAAGATTAGCTAGGTCAAAAAATACAACTGGTGCTAAATTGTAAAAAGTTAGAATCATCAGAGATTCCTGTAATGTCTTATCCAATGTATATTTAAACAGTAATATTGTCTATAACACAGTTTTTTACACATGAAGGGCACTTTATCCTTGTGGTGCTCTTGAGCACCTGCAGAAGCTTAGCACTCAATTAACCACTAAGATGTTTCATTTTACTTTGGGATATCTTTAATTCTTAGAAGATTTTTCCTTACACGGAGTTGGAATTTACTTTCTTTGCAATGATGATTTTTAAGGGCAAATGAAACAAATCCAAAGGGAAGCTCTTTTTTTATTTGAAAGTAGCTCCCCTGTTCTCTGCCATCCATCCTCCTTCCTTTCCCTACTACCCTTCCATAGGCTGAACAGCTTTAGTTCTTTCATCTAGTCTTATGTCATGAGTTCTAGTTTCCTAAGCATCCTGATCATCCTCTTAAGTATCCCTCCTAAAATGTGGAACCCAGAACTGAACATAAGACTTCGAATATGGTATAGCCAAAAACCAGAATACAATGTCCCTAGTCCTGAAATTTTTGTCTTAATCCAAGATCTGTGATAAAATTAGTTTTTGCTGTTTTTTGTTTTTAATTTTAATTTTTTTTTTAATTGTTATGTCACACTGTTGCCTTTTGGCTTTTATAGACCAAAAACCCTAACTTTTTTTCACAGAGTTTGTTTAGTTATGTCTCCCCTCCCACTTTGTATATCTGAACACAATATCCTTTTACATGTGGTATTAATTATAGAAGTTTATTGAGTGATACTTCATACATTTTACAGAGACGTCATATTTTGACATTTTATTTGTGTACATCTCATCACCCCTAATAGATTATAGTATTTACAAAGATAGAAACAAAGCGTTAATTATATTTTGTTTTTATTGTCCCATTGCCTAACAGAGGACTTTATACAGAGACACAGAGAAAGTACTTAATAAATATTTGTTAAATGATTCATAGAAATAGAGTTAAGCAGCACCAGACCTAGACATGGCTTCAACACTGCTTAGCCACCCCTGTCCCTTTCCTAGGTACAACATGTATTATTTATATGACATGCATTATAGCTAACAATTTTCCTCTACTGTATATTAATTAATTACTAGCAACATAGAAGAAAACTGTTCCTATCTCTGAATTCCTATTTTCTCATTCTCTTCCTCAACCCACCCCACTAAAAGCTACCCACTGTCTTAAGGAATTTCCATTTTCCTACCTCTTTTTTCACTTTCTTCCATTCACCAGTCTCTATTGAGACCTGATCCTTTTCTACAACAATGGCTTTTGCCCATACTTCTTAATTCACTTCTGATTAAGGAGGAATTGGAATACTTCCTGCCCCCATTGACATTTTCACCTGGAAGTCTCCATTAGCACCATCATTCAGTAACCTTTCTGTATTTGAAGTTTATAGTATCAAACATTTCCTTTCAGGCAAGATATTATAAACCAGCCCTCGTCATTCTTCCTTCTCAAGAAGTACATTACCTACAATTTTTTTTTCCTGAGGTAATTGGGGTTAAATGACTTGCCTAGGGCTACACAGCTGGGAAGTGTTAAGTGTCTGAGGTCATATTTGAACTCGGGTCCTCTTGACTTCAAGCCTTGTGCTTTATAAAACATGGTGTCACTTTGCTGCCCCCACATATTTAACCTTTATCAGATTGCTTGCTGTCTTGAGGTAGGGGAGAAGGAGGAAGGGAGAAAAACTTGGAATATAAAATCTAACAAAAATGAAAGTTGAAAACTAACTTTACATGTATTTGGAAAAATAAAATACTACTACTCTTCAGTGTTTGTTCAAACTAATATTCCTACTAACTTCACTTTGTTTCTTCTTAAATCTTAATCCATTAGTTAGCCACTCAATACTTCATTATCTTCAATTCTTACTTCCCTTTCTCCCTTTGACCTTTGATGTGCATTCCTTGCCAAACTTCAGCCTTCGTTTATTCCAAATCCTTTAACTTATCTTCCAATTCAACAGTACAGAGCTGAAGGAAGTCATGGGTACATTATAAATTCATTTTATCTAATTCCAAACAAGCCATCACTGTAGCAAGACAATCTTTTAGTCTTCTCTTATGTACCAATCAGTATTAGAAAAACTACTAGCATAATTGACTGTATCAATAACCAAACTAACAAAAATCATATAACTATCTCAATAGATGCAGAAAAAGACATTTTGATAAAATTCAACACCCATTTCTATTAAAAAAACACTAGAGAGTATAGTAATAAATGGACTTTTCCTTAAAATGATCAGTAGCATCTATTTAAAACCATCAGGAAGCATCAATCATATGTAGGGGGGACAAACTAGAACCATTCCCAATAAGATCAGGAGTGAAACAAGATTGCCCCATCACCATTACTATTCAGTATTATATTAGAAATGTTAGCTTTGTCAATAAGAGAAGAAAAAGATTGAAGGAATTAGAGTAGGAATGAGGAAACCAAATTATCACAAATGATATGATTGGTATTCTTAGAGAACCCTAAAGAATCAAATTAAGGCAACTTTGAGATATCACAACACACCTCTTAGATTGGCTAAGATAACAGAAAAAGATAATGACTAATATTGGAGGAGATGTGGGGAAACTGGGACACTGATGTATTGTTGGTGGAACTGTGAACCGATCCAACCATTCTGGAGAGCACTTTGGAACTGTGCTCAAAAAGCTGTCAAACTGTGTATACCCTTTGACCCAACAGTGTTCCTACTGGGATTATATCCCAAAGAAATCTTAAAGGAGGGAAAGGGACCTACATGTGCAAAATGTTTGTGGCAGCCCTCTTTGTAGAGTTTAGAAACTGGAAACTGAGTGGATGCCCTTCAGATGGAGAATGGCTGAGTAAGTTATGGTATATGAATGTTATGGAATATTATTGTTCCATAAGAATCGATCAGCAGGATAATTTCAGAGAAGCCTGAAGAGACTTACATTAACTGATGCTAAGTGAAATGAGCAGAACCAGGAGATCATTATACATGGTAACATCAGTATTATACAAAGATCAATTCTGATGGACATGGGTTTTTACAACAATGAGATGATTCAGGCCAGTTCTAATGATCTTGTGATGAACAGAGCCATCTACACCCAGAAAGAGGACTGTAGGAACTAAATGAACACAACATAACATTCTCACTCTTTTCTTACTTTTTTCTTTCCTTTTTGATCTGATTTTTCTTGTGCAGCAAGATAATTGTGTAAATATGTATAAATAAATAAATTGGATTCAACATTTTAACATGTATAACATATTGGATTGCTTGCTATCTAGGGGAGGGAGTGGGGGGAAGAAGGAGAAAATTTGGAAAACAAGGCTATGCAAGAGTCATTGTTGAAAAAATTATCTGTGCATATGTTTTGAAAATAAAAGGCTTTAATAAGGAAAAAGATGAAGAGAGGAGAGTTTTTGGAATAGTTTGAGTGAGTGAGGGTAGGGAGTGAGATAGAGAATTAGGGGAGGAATAAAGGGAATGTCTTGCTGCAGGGAGGACCTATTTGAAGCTGATCAACATATATATATATATATATATATATATATATATTTGTAACTTAACTAGTCGGCATCCTAGCTTACTATGTTCAATTCTTCTAAGTTAAAGAAAGGTCAAGGAGATAATTGGTTGAAAGGTGATAGTGTGATAGGAGAACGAACAAAAGATTAGGTACTAAAAAAGTAAACAAAACAAATTAGGTACTAAATTTGAGAAAAATTAATGGTAGTACATATAATACAGTTTACCATGATTTGAATTGGGTGGATGGCCCTGGATGATCTCCTTTCCTGGACTTCACTCCTAATCACTATTTCAGGAAAACATCCATCATGCTTTGTCTTAATTTCATTACCTCCTTTTCAGTCTCCTTTCAACTGTCTTGCCCACCCCACTTGTATACATTTTCTTTAATGTTCTCTGGTAGTTATTCCCAAGGTCTGGAACTTTGAGCTTCAGTCAAATCAATTCTGCTACAATATTGTAGATATAGATGGGATGTTTCAGTACCTTGTACCTCCAGAGATTCAAATCTCATTGGCTTTCTGGACCACAGAGGATTCTCCCTGGCAATGTAGTTTTCCCCAGCAGATTGTAAGCTCCTTGAGGGATGGGACTATCTTTGTGTTTGTTTTTTTATTTGTATCCCTAAAGTTTAGCATAGTGCTTGGCTCATAGTCAGCACTTAATAAACATTTCTTATCATTAATTTTTAATTCATTCACTAAAGCTCAGTGATTTCCTTTCTTAACCAGATATCTTAGTTTCTGCAGGATGCCTTTCCAGTTTCCTAATAAGCAGGAAGCAAAATCCTTTTTAACAAATAATAATAGTTGTGATTCTGCAGAGGGTGACATAAAAAGATTTTGGGTCTCTGTCACAGTCTGTACTATCTCTCCTCACCTCAACTTATTTTCTGAATAACTTTAACTTACATGTTTCCTCTTCAGGTATGCCATTCTAAATCCAAACTTTTCTTTTCTCTCTCTCACACACACGTACATGTGTGTGTGTGTGTGTATTTTAATGTTTTGATTTCTTCCAGTTACATGTAAAACAATTTTTTACATTTCGTTTTAAAACTTTTGAGTTCTAGATTTTCTCCCCCCTCCCTACTTCCACCTTCCTTTAACCAAGCACATGTGAAAATATGCAAGATATTTTCATAAAAGTCATTTTATGAAAGAAAACATATATTCCTTCCCAAAAAATCCTCAAGAAAAATAGTTTTAAAAAGAATAGTATGTTTCAACCTGTATTCAGATACAATCAGTTTTAACGGTGGTATGCATCTTTCTTTCTGGGTATGCATAGCATTTTCCATCATAAGTCCTTCAGAATAATCTTGGATCATTGTGCTGCTGAAAATAGCAAAATCATTTACAGCTAATCATCCCACATCATTGCCATTTCTTTGTACGTAGCTCATTTCACTTTTCTTGATTTCATGGAGGACTTTTCCAGGTTTTTCTGAAAGCATCCTGCTCATCGTTTCCCAGTAATGCTATATTGTATTATTATTTTATATTAACAATAATATTTCATCATAATCACATAGCACAATTTATTGTCATTCCCAAGTAAATTTCAATTTCTAATTCTTTCCCTTCCTTCTTTCATTCCTCTTTCTTTCTCTCTTTCCCTTTTTCTTTCTTACTCTTACTCTCTTTCTCTTCTCGGATACATGCCTAGTAGTGGTATTGTTAGCTTAAAGAAAATCCATGTTTTTATAGCCCTTTGGGCATAGTTTATCAATTGGGGAATGGCTTTTTTTTTTTTTTTTTTTTTTTTTAATAAATTAGAGTCAGTTTACTATACATTAACCAGACTAGCACCTTTCATGTTTCCCCACTTTGTCACCTTTGGCCCTGCAATTCCTTACTTAGCCCTCTCTTTCATCTTTTCTCTGAACATTCTATCTTCCATTGTCTTACTCAAGTACTACCCCTTCCATGTTGCCTTTTATGATTTTCCCATGTTTTGTTTCTCTGATCCTGTTCCTGAACTTAACATAGCACTTTGATTGTAAATCTTTCACATTCAACTCTCTTGGGGGGTTGGGCAGAGGGAATGATATATGTTCAAGACACATATTTAAATTTAGTCTGTATTATTAATATTTTCTTCATTATTTGAAACTAGATAATGGATAAAACAATAAATCAAGCTCTGCCCTGAAATATTTATCCGTTTCCAAGATATAAAAATTTAACAATTGCCAGACAGTTCAAGCAGATTCTAGCACATTCCTAACCTAAATACAAAATGCCACCATCAAGTTGCCCCTTGAACCATTAAATGCATCTTAAAAATATCTAGATTTTCAAAAGATATGCTTTATGCCCAAAGGGCTATAAATTCTTGTATAACCTTTGACCTAACAAGACTTCTGTTAGGCACGAATAACAAAAGAGGTTTTTTAAAAGGGAGGAGGGGAGAAAAGGACCTATATGTACAAAAATATTTGTGGCAGCTCTCTTCTCAGGGCATACAACTGAGAATTGAGGGGATGCTCATCAATTGGGGAATGGCTGAATAAATTGTGCTATATAATTGTCATGGAATATTGTTGTTCTATGGGGAGTAATGAGCAAAATGCTCTTGGGGGGAAAAACCTGGAAAGTACTACATGAAATCAAGAAAAGTGAAATGTAAAAGCAATGTTCCAAGATGACCAGCTGTAAGATTTTGTTGTTCTCCGTAGTTCAGTGATTCTCAGTTACTCTGAAGGATTTATGATGACAAATCCTGTCCTGTCCATACCCAGAGAAGAAACTGATTATTATTATTGATTATGAATCAATACTTCTCCCCCCCCCTTTTTTTTTTTTTTTTTTTACTTTACTTTTCTTGAGAGTTTTTTAAAATTAGGGTAGATCTATATTTTCTTTCACAGCATTACTTTTATGGAAATGTTTTGCATAACTTCATATGTGTTTCTTAATGGGGGGTGGGGATAGGAATAAGGGGAAGACTCTAGAACCTAAAAGTTTAAAAAAAAAATGTTTAAAGAACTGCTTTAAATGTAATTGGGAAAAATGCTAAATATGGGGTATCTAGATCTAATCATCTCTACTAAAGTCTAAGCTCCTAGTGGACCAAAACTAGGAAGAAAGTAGAAGTCTTAGGATCTTTGGGACTGAAAAGGAACCTTTGAAGTCATTTAGTTTCACTCCCTCAATATTTTACAAATGAAGAATGAGGCCTGGAAAAGGAAAAGGAACTTGCCAAGGTCTCTTAAATTCTAACAAGATTAAGATTTGAACCCAGATCTTCTGACTCCAAAAGCAGTATTCATTCTAGTATACCATGCTACCTTGTTAGTGTCTCTGCCTTGGTTTAATTTCTGGTTTTCACATGAGGTTTTCAATAAATTGATCTTAAAAAGTTGAAAGAAAATTATTTTAAGAAAATTTTAGGGTCTTGAGCATACTATTGTCAGGAAGTAGAATGTTCTGTCTTAGAAATTTACTTTCTGAATGATGTTTATTCTCTTTGTTTTTCAGTGATATGAAGCCAGAGAAGAGAGTTCCCTCACCTGATATTATAGTGTTATCAGACAATGAGCCTTCAAGTCCTAGAATGAATGGTTTAACAAAAATACCATTAAAGGAAACCAATACAGAAGCCCTCATGGTGAGTTTGGTCTTTTGATATCTTCTCTAGTTCTAGTTGTTGAAAAGTGTCAAAACACAAAACCTAATTATTTTGATGACAGTTATCTCACTTGATCATGAATATGTCACATCTGACAACTTGGCAAATCTTTGGTGACAGAATTAAGGCTCTCTTGAATTGTGTGTAAGAATCCATTTTGATTTTTAAAAAAAGGTACATAGGGGCAACTAGATGGCACAGTAGATAGAGCACTAGTCCTGGAGATAGGAGGACCTGAGTTCAAATCAAAACACTTTCTAGCTATGTGAGCTTAGGCAAGTTACTTAACCCCAATTGCCTCACAAAAATGAATGAATCAATGGATAAATGAAAAAGAGTTGCATAGCTTATGTTCATAGGGAATAGCTATATGTAGTTTATTGATCTTAAAGGTAAGGGCACATGAAAGTCTTTGATGTAGCTATTCTATCCTTTTTTGTTCTGCTTTGTAATAAGTAATACCAATATTTATTATAGTACCCTAAGGTTTATGAAACATTTTACAGTTATTGGCTACTTTAATTCTCACAAACAACCCTGTAACATAAGCATTGTTGATATCAGCATTTTACAAATGAGGAAACAAACTGAGAGAGGGTTAGTGATTTGCCCAGGGTCACTTAGCTCCTGAATGAAGCAGAATTTGACCCCGCATTGTAACCACTATTTTACTTCCCTGCCTTCCTTCTTGGCTGAGGTCCATCTAGAAAATTAGTCACCTCTTCGAAGACTACAGCCTAGCCAGATGGGCTTCAAAATGTTGGAACTTGAACTCTGTTAGGATAAGCGAATACACTAATCACATTCTAACTAGATTAAGACTGCACCTAGGGACTGGTAAAATTACCTTGGCATTTAGCTTTTGTATTTATGGAGTCATCTATTGTTCTGTTCCAATTTTTGGTTGGTCCTCTTCACCCCAGGACAGGGCCTAATTTAACTAAATTTCCAGAAATCAAGAAGCATTTATTAAGGGCTTAATATGTAGTAGATACCATGCTAAACACTAAGGATATAACAAAAGGCAAGAAACAACCTCTGCCCTTAAGGAGCTCATAGTTTAATTAGGGAAATTACCATGTAAATAACTTTGTACAAATTTTGACCAGAGTACACTGGTGAAAATTTCATGCATTGGGGCAGTCAGTGAAAATGCATAATATGGAATATCATATTCAATGAATAGCAAGGAGGCCAGAGATACTATAGAAGTCAAATGGAGGGATTTTAAAATTTTTTATCCTGGATATATAGAGCACTATTGGAGTTTGTTGAATGAGGTGACATGGTCACACCTGTACTTTAGGAATATCATTTTGGTAGCTGAATGGAGGATAGACTGGGGTGGGACTGTTACAGTAGTCCAAGTATGAAATGATGAGATCCTACATCAGTATGATAGCAGTGTCAGAAGAGAATAGGGTATAGATGGGGAAATATAAAGTTAGAATCAACTGAACTTGGCAACAAACAGAATATGGAGGTCGAAGGACTTAGGAAAAGATGAAGAATAGTCAAGAATGATATCTAGGTATGAGTTTTTAGCAGATTTCCTGACACATAGTAGGTGCTTAATGTTTATTGATGATTCAGCAGCTTGTAGTGCTCTCAGTAGAGAAAAGAAAATTAGAAAGGAGGACTTGGGAGGAAAGATGTGTTTAGGCATACTGATTTTCAGATGTCTGTAAGACATTCAATTCAAAATGTCTAGTAGATAGTTGGAGATGTGAACCTAGAGGTGCCAGAGAAATTAGGAATGGACAAATAGATAATGATAATCATTTACATTATATGACAATTGAATCCATGGGAGCTGATGAGTCTCCAAGGTTAATAATAGTCTGAACAGGAAAAAGGACCTAGGACAGAACCTTGAAAAGATCATTGTTAACAGACAAGATCTGGGTGAAGATCCAGCAAAGAAAAATGATAAGACAAATAAAAAAAGAACAACCAAGAGACAGCAGTTTCAGGAAAATCTAAAAAGTAGAGAATATCAAGAAAAGGGTCGTTAACAGTATCAAAGGCCATCCATCAAAAAGGATGAGAAAGAAAGAAAAGGTCATTAAATTTAACTGTTAATTGATCATCAGTAACTGGAGAGTATTCCAATCCCAATTGAATGATGGGATTTAAAAGCTAAAATGTAGAGTTGAGAAGAGAGTAAGATGAAATGAAGTAAAAATACCATGTGAGGTGGCTTCTTCAAGGACTTTAGCCACAGAAAAGAGGAGAGATATAGGATAATAGCTACCAGAGATATATGGAACCAGTGACAGCTTTTTGAGAATGTGGGAGACATTGGCAACAGGAAAATAGCTCGTAGGCAGAGATTAAAGATTAGTTAGAATAGGTATGATAGAGAGGAGCAAATTGCTATAAAAATGGGATTACTTAATCCTATCATGATAGTTTTCCTTGGCAAAGAGGTTTTCTCTTCATGGGAAAGGGGGCAAGAAGGTGATGATAGAGAAAAGAATCTGAGTTAGATATGATGCGGAGGAAAAAGAAGAGAGAGCTCTCAGATGGCCTCCTGGAGAGCAAAATATGTGGAGATGAGTAATAATGTGAAAGAAAGGTAGGAAGGATTCTGATTAAGAAGAACTTTAAAAGACAAAGAGGTGATTGATTTTATTTTTTGATTCTAGAGGTAATAAGGAACTACTAGAGTTTACTAAATAGGAGAGGATCATTGAATTCCCTATGTATTCAATATATGTGATACACTGGAACATCATATATATATATATATTTTTTTTTTTTTTTCTCTATTAAGAATCATTTGACCCTTAAAGCTTTCATTCTTGAGATTTTCTACATCTTTCTTAGGTCAGTTTCCAGTGAAAAATTATATGCCATATGATGCCATGTACTCAATGCTCTTTTCTCAATGATCTCTAAAATTTGTTAAAATCCTAAATTATATGTCAGATATACTCTTCAACTCTGTTACAAATTCCAAAATGCTATAGCCACTTCCTCCTGTAGCTCTGTACCTGTTTTCTCCTTATTGATCCCCTCCTCACTTCATCTTATAAAAAATATGAAATGATGAGTTAGGCAAGTCAAGAATTTATCATCGGCTTTTCTTTCCAGTAGATGTCTGGGTAAAGTTTTCCTCATAACATCTTCTGCTGCTACATTTTACTTCCTACTAGATTTTTTACTAAATTCATTTCTCCTTATCTCTCCTCACTCCCACCCACTCCCCCATGTGACTAGGTTACTTTTAGTATGATATCCTGAAGTATCACTTAATTTTTTTCTCCATTGAGTCTCATTCAAATACTCTTTTTTGAGCTTCTGTCTTCTAATCCATTGGTTTCCTGACATGAGTACATTTTTTAAAAAAAGTATTTTTGTGGATTGTCCAATACAATCAAATTGTATTCTTGGAGAACAATACCGTTTTATTATGTTTGACTTCTTTTGCTTTTACATCTTTTTCATTCTACCCAGTGAGCTTGTCACCTATAAAGATCTAAAAAAAAGGAGAGGAAGAAGTGTGTGTGTGTGTGTGTGTGTGTGTGAGAGAGAGAGAGAGAGAGAGAGAGAGAGAGAGAGAGAGAGAGTGTGTGCGCGTGCGTGCACAACATTCTATATCCATAACCCCCTGTCTCTGCAAAAAAGAGAAGTACAACTTCTGAATTCAAGGTAGAGCATTGTAATTATGAGATGTATGCTTAATGTATAAGTATCATTCAGTTTTACTTTTAGCTATACTGTTTTGTTTTATTTTTTTTACTTTTTAAAAATATTTTGGACTTCGCAAAGCCATCTATCTCCATCATATGTGTAGTTTGGCTCTTTTCTTCTTTAAAGTATACAGTAAATTCAGCATATTGTTTCAAAGCTGTTCTCATGTTTTTCTCTGAACCTTTTCTTTTCCTCTGTTCTTTAAAAAAAGTTTCATTAACATTCTTATTTTTCATTGCTTCTCACTTCTTATTAGAGAGGTGATCTAAAATTATAGAATGAAACATATGTTCAGACAAAAATAATGAATGTATTTTTTTTTCTTAACTGTTTATTGATTACAGTGGAGACTTTCTTTTTGCTTTTGTTTATATTTTTAATTATTTTTATAAGAACCATATTTTAATTATAAGACCATCTCATTGAGCATTAGGGATAAACATGCAAGATTAGATTTATATACTTGCAGTAAGAGTTCCAGTTCATCTTCTTTCTTACCTACACTATGAGTATATACTTTCTGTTTTGTTGGTGTTTTTGTTCTTTAAAGTAATAATATAAGATGGTTCTCTCTGGAAGACCAGGTTTCTTGGGGAGATTTTCTGGAGACAGCCTTAGTCTCAGTTGAAATAAATAATTACTCCAAAATCGCAATCAGCTGGTAAAAGTTCAGATCTTTTATTGTGTCCTTCAATATAGCCCGGTAAGCTCAGAGGTCTATCTCTCTGCTTGGTTCTAAGAGCTCTTGAAACTTTGTCCTTGGCTTCTGCCTCTGCTTTCTTCAGCCTCCAGTTAGCACCAAGGTGGAAGATGCAATGAGTCTCTCTTGCCTCAGGCTTGTGGGCTTCCTCCCAGAGTGCTCCTCTCCAACCTCAGTCAATATTCCGGAGAAATTCTTCTTCATTCTAAGAGCTTCCTCCATATATATGATCTCCCAAAGGTTAACTCCTCCTTCTGGAGGCAGGACTTAAGGGAGGTGTAAATTCAGATATCTCATACTAAACCGTGTGAACTCCAATGAGTACTTAAATATTTCTTGCTTCTATGAGCTCTCTAAAGGAGTGAACACAAGCATTATTGTCTATCAGTATTAGCAACCCATCATCCTGCAAGGATTCCTCTAAGGTGTGAACCAACAAGCACTATATCAATTCTATGGAGTTAACACCAGGACCCTGACATCACCCTTGAGTTTTCACATTGTTTCAAGTTGAGTTGACACTAGGATTCCAACACTGTTTATCAGTTCTTTCTCTGGAGGTGGATAGCATCTTCTTTCATAAGTCATTTGTAGTTGATTTGAGATGAATTAGTCATCATTCACAGTTGTTCTTAGGACAGCCTTTATGTTACTATGTACAGTGTTTCATTGGCACTACTCATTTTATTTTTCTTTATTTCATGCAAGTTTTTCCATGTTTTTCTAAAATGGAACCAACTCATCATTTCTGATAGCACAATAGTATTCCAACACAATTACATGCTACACTTTGTTTAGCCATTCCCCAGTTGAAGAACATCTTATCAGACTGATAGGTGTAAAATATCTCAAAGATGTTTTAATTTGCATATATTTACTGAGTAACAATTTATTTATTTATTTTTAAATAACTTTTTATTGACAGAACTCATGCCAGGGTAATTTTTTACAACATTATCCCTTGCACTCACTTCTGTTCTGATTTTTCCCCTCCACCCCTCCACCCTCTCCTGCAGATGGCAAGCAGTCCTATACATGTTAAATAGGTTACAGTAGATCTTAGATACAATATATGTGTGCAGAACCAAATAGTTCTCTTGTTGCTCAGGGAGAATTGGATTTAGAAGGTATAAATAACCCAGGAAGAAGAACAAAAATGCAAGCAGTTTACATTCATTTCCTAGTGTTCTTTCTTTGGGTGTAGCTGCTTCTGTCCATCCTTGATCAATTGAAACTGAGTTAGATCTTCTTAGAAGGGAAGCAATAAACTGGGAAAATATTTTTACAGTCAAAGGTTCTGATAAAGGCCTCATTTCCAAAATATATAGAGAATTAACTCTAATTTATAAAAAATCAAGCCATTCTCCAATTGAAAAATGGTCAAAGGATATGAACAGACAATTCTCAGATGAAGAAATTGAAACTATTTCTAGTCATATGAAAAGATGCTCCAAGTCATTATTAATCAGAAAATGCAAATTAAGACAACTCTAAGATACCACTACACACCTGTCAGATTGGCTAAGATGACAGGAAAAATTAATGATGATTGTTGGAGGGGATGCGGGAAAACTGGGACATTGATGCATTGTTGGTGGAGTTGTGAACAAATCCAACCATTCTGGAGAGTAGTTTGGAACTATGCTCAAAAAGTTATCAAACTGTGCATACCCTTTGATCCAGCAGTGTTACTACTGGGATTATATCCCAAAGAGATTATAAAGAAGGAAAGGGACCTGTATGTGCAAATGTTTGTGGCAGCCCTTTTGTAGTGGCTAGAAACTGGAAACTGAATGGATGTCCATCAGTTGGAGAATGGCTGAATAAATTGTGGTATATGAAAATTATGGAATATTACTGTTCTGTAAGAAATGACCAACAGGATGATTTCAGAAAGGCCTGGAGAGACTTACACGAACTGATGCTGAGTGAAATGAGCAGGACCAAGAGATCATTATATACTTCAACAACAATACTAGATGATGACCAGTTCTGATGGATCAGGCCATCCTCACAACAGATCAACCAAATCATTTCTAATGGAGCAGTAATGAACTGAACTAGCTATGCCCAGAAAATAACTCTGGAGATGACTAAAACCATTACATTAAATTCCTCAATCCCTATATTTATGCACACATGCATTTTTGATTTCCTTCACAAGCTAATTGTACAATAATTCAGAGCCTGATTCTTTTTGTACAGCAAAATAACGTTTTGGTCATGTATACTTATTGTGTATCTAAGTTATATTTTAATATATTTAACATCTACTGGTCATCCTGCCATCTAGGGGAGGGTGGGGGTAAGAGGTGAAAATTGGAACAAGAGGTTTGGCAATTGTTAATGCTGTAAAGTTACCCATGTATATATCCTGTAAATAAAAGGCTATTAAAAAAAAAAAAGAAACTGAGTTAGATCTTCTCTTTGTTGAAGAAATCTACTTCCATCAGAATATATCCTCATACAGTATCGTTGTTGAGGTATATAATGATCTCCTGGTTCTGCTCATTTCACTCAGCATCAGTTCATGTAAGTCTCGCCAATCCTCTCTGTATTCATCCTGCTGGTCGTTTCTTACAGAACAAGAATATTCCATAACATTCATATACCACAATTTTGAGTAACAACTTAAAGCATTTTCATCTGTGTGGGTGTTTGTTTTGATTTCTACATTGAAAAATTACCTATTTGTATCCTTTGACCAATTACCAATTAGGGAATAACTCAGTCTTAAAGATTTGAGACAGTTCTTTATATATTTGAAAAATAAGACTTTTATCTGAAAGACTATATTAAAAATTTCTCCCGATTTTCTGCTTTCCTTTTAATCTTGACTATGCTTGTTTTATTTGTACAAAATATTTTTAATTTAATGTAATCAAAATTATTCATTTTACACTTTAAAGAGTTCTCTGTTGTTTATCCATAAATTGTTTTCCTTTCTGTAAGTCTAATAGGGATACATATGTGTATGTTGGTGCTGATATAGCCCCTGTTAAATGTAGGTTATATATCCATTTTGACTTTGTCTTGGTAAATGGTTTAAGATATTGCTCTATGTTCACTTCCACCAGAGTGCTTTCCAAGTGACCCAACAATTTTTACTAAATAATGAATTTTTATACCATAACTTAAATCTTTTCCTTTGTCAGCCATAGTTATTATGATCATTTTTATTTTGTTTTATATTTCTACCCTCCATCCTTTGTTTTTTTTTTATTATTCCCAGTGAGTATCAGATAGTTTTGATAATTATTGTCTTATAATATAATTTAAGTACTGGTACTGCTAAACCTCCTTCCTTTATAATTTTTCCATCAGTTTCTTTGAAATTCTTGACCTTTTGTTCTTCCAAATGAATTTTATTTTCTTTTAACTTAGTAAAATAATTTTTTTGGTAATTTCATTGGGATGACAATAAATAAGTACGTAAATATTTCTCCATTATTTAAATCTGACTTTATTTGTATCAAATATGTTTTATAATTTTGTTAAGAAGTTTCCTGGGTCTGATTTGGCAGATTAAAGATACTGTCTTTAATTACTGTCTATAGTTAGCATAATTTTGTGGGTGATATATAAAAATGCTAAAGATTTATGTAGCTCTATTTTATATGCTAAAATTATTTGTTTCCACTGACTTTTTAGTTGAATCTTTAAGATTTTCCAAATCATATTGTCTGCAAAAGAGATAATTTATTACTTCATTTCCCATTCTAGTTCCTTTCATTTCTTCTTCTTTTATTGCTATTGCTATAATTTCTAAAGCAATATTGAGTAATATTGGTGGTACATAATGCAGATAATTTTCTTGTTTCTTTTAATTAAACCCATTTTAATTTTAACTTTGTCTGAGATTATGATTGCCATACCTGATTTTCTTGTATCGGCTGAAACTATTCTACTTCAGTACTTCTTACCTGTATAGCTCTCATTTTTAAATTGTGTTTCTTGTAACAAAATATCGTCATTCTGATTTTTAATCCATTCTGCTGTTTCTAGTTTATGATTGAGTTCATCCCATTCACACTGAAAGTTATATTCCTAGTTGTGTGTTTCCCCTTATCCTTTTTTTCCTCTCCATTTATCCTTCTCTCTCCCTATTTACCCTATTTACTCCAATGAATCTAATTTACTTCTAACTACTCCCTTGCTCTCTCGTATTCCTTAGTCTACCTACTGTTATTCTCTCCCTGATTCCTCTTTGCCTTCCTATTCATCAGTTTAGAAGACTTTTTATGCCCTTCTAGATGTATTTAATTATTCTCTTTTAACCAGTTCCAGTATAAGATTTCAGCACTGCCAGTCCTCTATTCTCTCTTTTTTTTTTATAGCCTTTTATTTACAGGTTATATGTATGGGTAACTTTATAGCATTGACAATTGCCAAACCTCTTGTTCCAATTTTTCCCCTCCTTCCCCCCATCCCCTCCCCCAGATGGCAGGATGACCAGTAGATGTTAAATGTTAAAATATAAATTAGATACACAATAAGTATACATGACCAAACCATTATTTTGCTGTACAAAAAGAATTGGACTCTGAAATATTGTGCAGTTAGCCTGTGAAGGAAATCCAAAATGCAGGTGGGCAAAAATATAGGGATTGGGAATTCAATGTAATGGTTTTTAGTCATCTCCCAGAATTCTTTTGCTGGGCGTAACTGGTTCAGTACATTACTGCTCCATTGGAACTGATTTGGTTCATCTCATTGCTGAGGATGGCCAGGTCCATCAGAATTGGTCATCATATAATATTGTTGTTGAAGTATACAATGATCTCTTGGCCCTGCTCGTTTCACTCAGCATCAATTCGTGTAAGTCTCTCCAGGCCTTTCTAAAATCATCCTGTTGGTCATTTCTTACAGAACAATAATATTCCATAATATTCATATACCACAATTTATTCAGCCATTCTCCAATTGATGGGCATCCACTCAAGTTTCCAGTTTCTGGCCACTACAAAGAGGGCTGCCACAAACATTCATGTACATACAGGTCCCTTTCCCTTCTTTATGATCTCTTTATATATAATCCCAGTAGTAACACTGCTGGATCAAAGGGTATGCACAGTTTGATAACTTTTTGAGCATAGTTCCAAATTGCTCTCCAGAATGGTTGGATGTATTCACAGTTCCACCAACAATGTATTAGTGTCCCTGTTTTCCCACATCCCCTCCAACATTCCGCATCATCTTTCACTGTCTTTCTAGCCAGGTGTGTAGTGGTATCTCTGAGTTGTCTTAATTTGCATTTCTCTGATTAATAATGACTTGGAGCATCTTTTCATATCAGCCCTCTATTCTCACCTGCTTCTACTGTAACAATTCTTTCATTCATGCCTCATTTATTCTCCATTTTACCTCTCCCTAGCTAATACTATTTTTTAGATTCATCCACTTATATACAATTCAACTCTAATAAGTCTTATATCGGCAAGTGATCTTTCAAACTATTTTAAGAGTAAGCAGGTTCAACTTAATTGAATCCCTTATTATTGGTCTTTAATATTTCCCTTGTGATTCTTCTTGATCTTTTGTATCCGTTTTCCATTGAATTCTGGAGTTTTTGTCACAAAAACCTAAAAGATTTCCAGTTTCTTAAATAAAATAATCATTTTTTAAAATTTAAGAGCTTAGCTAGGTAAGTTATTCTTAGTTGTAAGCTATCAAAATTGCTCTACAAAATATAATGTTCCAAGCCCTTCAATCTTTTCATGTATAAGCTATTAGATCTGTGTTAGCCTGACTGTAGCTCCACAGTACTTAAATTTTTTTTCCCCTTGTTACTTGTTGTATTTTTTTCCTTAAACTGGGGTTTTGAAACTAGGCTATAATATTCCTTTAAGTGTATTTTTTTCCTTAAACTGGGGTTTTGAAACTAGGCTATAATATTCTTTTAAGTTTTCATGTTGGGATCTCTTTCAGGTGGTGATCAGTGGATTTTTTTATAGTTATTCTTTTTATTATAATAATTTTTTATTGACAGAACCCATGCCAGGGTAATTTTTTACAAGATTATCCCTTGCATTCACTTCTGTTCCGATTTTTCCCCTCTCTCCCTCCACCCCTTCCCCTAGATGGCAAGCAGTCCTATATATGTTAAATATGTCTCAGTATATCCTAGATACAATATGTGTATGCTGAACTGAACAATTTTCTTGTTGCACAAGGAGAATTGGATTCAGAAAGTAGAAATAACCCAGGAAGAAAAACAAAAATGCAAACAGTTTACATTCATTTCCCAGTATTCTTTTTTTGGGTGTAGCTGCTTCTGTCCATCATTGATCAGTTGAAACTGAGTTAGATCTTCTCTTTGTCGAAGAAATCCACTTCCATCAGAATACATCCTCATATAGTATCATTGTTGAAGTATATAATGATCTTCTGGTTCTGCTCATTTCACTTAACATCAGTTTATGTAAGTCTTTCCAAGCCTCTCTGTATTCATCCTGCTGGTCATTTCTTACAGAACAATAATATTCCAAAACATTCATATACCACAATTTCCCCAACCATTCTCCAATTGATGGGCATCCATTCATTTTCCAGTTTCTAGCCACTACAAACAGGGCTGCCACAAACATTTTAGCACATATAGGTCCCTTTCTCTTCTTTAGTATCTCTTTGGGGATCAGTGGATTTTTAATTATAATTTTCAGGTAGTAACAAAGCTCAGCAGGAAAAAATAGGAAGAAAAATTTTATTTAGAATAACTAGCCAAAATAAAATATTTGAATGTCTACCTTCCAAGACAAACCCAGGAACTATATGAACACAATTAGAAAAATACTTCTTACAAAAATGAAGTTGTATCTAAAAATTGGAAAAATATCAGTTGTTCATGGGTAGGCCGAGCCAGTATTATAAAAAAATGACAGTTCTATCTGAATTAATCTACTTTTTCAGTGCTATACCAAACTGCCAAAAAAAATATTTTATAGAGCTAGAATAAATAACAAAATTCATTTGAAAAACAAATGGTCAAGAATATCAACAGAATTCATTTTTTAAAAAAATGCAAAGGACAGTTGAGACTTAAAACTCTATTATAAAGAAGTAGTCAGCAAAAACGTGGTACTAACTAAGAAAGAGAATGGTGAATCAGTAGAATAGGTTTGATACCCAGTGACAGTTTAGTTATCTAGTATTTTTAAGGCCCCAAATTCCAGCTTCTGGGATAAGGATTTGCTATTTCCCAAAAATTGCTAGGAAAACCGGAAAATAATGGGTGAGAATCTTTCCAGCCAGTATTTCTGATAAAAAAATCTCATTACTAAAAAACAAAAAGAACTGTGTCTTTTAAATTCTTAATCTAGCCATCCCCCAATTGATAAATGATTCAAAGGGTATGGACAGTTTTCAGATGAAGAAATTAAAGCTATCTATAATCACATTAAAAATTAGACTTTAGATCACTATTGATTTGAGACATGCAAATTAAAACAACTCTGAGGTACCACCTGTCAGATTAACTGAGAGTGACAGAAAAAAAATGATAAATGTTAAAGGGAATATAGTAAAACTGGGACACTAATGTATTTTTAGTGGGATTGTGAAATAATCTGGCCATTCTGGAGGGTAATTTGAAAGTATGCCCAAAGAGCTATTAAAAGGTTCATACCCTTTGATCCAGCAGTGTATCCCAAAGAAATCATAAAAGAGGGAAAAAAACCCATGTAGTGGTTCTTTTTGTGGTGGCAAAGCATTGGAAAATAAGTAGATGCTCATCAGTTGGGGAATGACTGAATAAGTTATGGTACATGAAAGTAATGGAATGTTATTGTTGTATAAAACATGATGAACAAAAGCTGATTTTAGAAAGAACTGAAAAGATTTACATGAACTGATGCTGAGTGAAACAAGCAAAACTGAGAATACGTTGTAGTAACAGTAAGATTGTGCGATAATCAACTATGACAAAGTTGGATCTTTTCAATGGTTCAGTGAGCTAGGGCAATTCCAATAAACTTTGAATGGAAAGCACCATCTTCATCCAAAGACAAAACTATGGAGACTGCATAAAAATTAATACATGCCATGTTCACTTTTTTCCCCTCTGGTGGCTTTCCTCTTTTGTTTTGACTCTCCCTATATGATTCAAAAGGATATAGGTTTTTAAAAATGTACACTTATTAAACTTCTCCCCCAAAATGTTGTTTTTTACGTGTAACTAGGGAAAATTAAAAATTAAGGAAAAAGCCAAAACTCTCCTGTAGTCCCACAGTTCTTACATTTTCTCTTCTCAGTTTTCCTGCAGTTTTTTTTTTCTGAGATGTTTCACATACTCTTTTATTTTTTTAATCCTTTCTTGGTGTCTTATAACACCATTAGCTTCCCCTTGCCCAATTCTAGTTTTTAAGGAAGTATTTTCTTCCTTAAATTTTTGTAATTGCTTGACTTTCTTTACCCAATTTTCTTGATTCTCTTGTACTGCTCTAATTTTTTTTCCTCCAATTTTCCCTCAGTCTTTTTCATTTGTCTTTTAAAGTTCCTTTTGAGCTCTTCTTTTAGGGCTTTTGACCATTTGATATTTTTCTTTGAAGTTGGGATGTTTTGTTTTGTTTTATTTTTAACTTTACCATATTCTGAGTGTGAACCAACGTCTCTGTTCTCCATGGTAGGTAGTTTCTTTCTCTTTTGCTTACTCGTTGTTCTTGTTATAATTATCGTTGTCATTTTTTTTAAAGCAGTTTATTATTATAATCAAATTCTAGTCTGGAGTTGTCAGGATCATGCTTCAGCCTCCAGGTTTTTCTTACCATTGTTTTCTAAGCTCTGTCTGGAGCTGGACCTTTGGTGTTCTGTTAAGATCGTGTATTTTAAGATCAGCACGAGACAGGAATTCAGGTTAGGGGAAAATCGTCAGTCTTTATTCTCAGTGAAGAAGGATCGGAGGTGGAAGAGAATCGGTGATAGCAATGTGTGCAGCTGAGTCAAGAAGCTAGCTCGACCAGCAGCCACACAACCAGCAGCTCGGAGTCTCGAACCCAGCCCAATCTCTCCCCACTTGTCTTCCTCACTCTCTCTCTGCCTCCACCCACCAAAATTGTCATTTCCTATACAACACATCAGGACTTGCACGGAGAGTGGGCAGGGACCATTCTTTATCCAATCATGTATATTAATAGAGTATAGCCCAATTACTATCTAGCCTCATGTACTTGGGACCTCAGTGCATCAGCTCAAACCTCAGCCCATTACAGTGTTCCTCTTTACCCAAGCTAATGTCTAGTACTCCCCATTCATAAAGTCACTACAAATGCTCTTGCTCCTTGTGAGCTAGGGGCTAGACACTTCAGCTTACCCCTCTGCCTTGGAACCAAAATCTGGAATTCAGCTAAAACCAGGGATCTGACACCTTAGTGAGTTCCCACAGCCCCAGAATCCCCACTTTTATGCTGTTGCACTTATTGGGCATGTCCTTGCTCTTCCTTGCTTATAATCATAGCAGTTTGGTCAGTGAACTTTTGTTCAGCAACTGGGGAAGATCCTTCAGTTATCCCATGTTTAGCTGTTTGATCTTAGTTCCTGCAGCAGAATGCCTAGAGGTGTTTGCACTTCAGTTGGACCAGGCCTCCTCCCCTGGAGGTTGGGTTTTCTTAAGATCTCCAAGTTGTCTTCAGAGGACAACTGCTGTATCTCTGTATTTCTGCAGTTCAAAATTTCCTTTAAGGCAATATTTTTATTATGTTTATGGGAAAATTTTGAAATATGTGGTATTTCCCATATTACTCATCCATCTTTCCAACTCCTCTCATGGGGCAAATGTTGTTTCATCAGATCTCTTTATTTTCTGTGTCATAAAGCCAAAGTGACTAAAAAAGGACTTTCTCCTTTTACTTATCAGTACCTCTTCCAAACAGAGTTATGTTCATTCCTTGTTTCCAGGAGAAATCCAGGATGGTCCAGATTCATTTCTTTTGCTTTGGTGGAACTATAATAATTATTAGTAAAAATCTTTCTGGTGTGAGGCTTCTTGCTTTCTTCCCTCACCCCCTTCCAAAACCCGTCTGGGACTTCTCGACTGTGGAAGACCCAAGTTACCCTTATTTCACAACTGTTTATATTGATTGCATGAGAAAGCAAATTGCCATTCTTTTTCTTCTGGTGATATAGAAGATCACTAGACCTTACTAAATATCCTACCTCTATATCCTGAAGTCTCCTGCTATTGTCATTTCACTTGTGTATGTTACTAAGGACTTTTGGGTCTTAACATCCACTCCATTGCCTCTGGAGAGCAGACACTGTCTCTTTTTCTATTTCTATCTCCAGAGTGGTACTTGGCATACATAGTAAGTACTTAATAAATGATTTGGTGTTTTCATTCACTATGTGCTGCTTTCTTTTTGTTTTTAGCCAGTATCTTTTTTTTCACGGTATTTAATTTTACTCTATGTACTTGCTTTATAACCAATAGAGTAAAAAGCAACCAAATAGTCTTAGAAAAACCAGTTTCTTTTGAAAACTATTGTCACAAAAAACCAGCAATATCCAAGAAAAATGATAAATGGGATTTAGGCTCAGTAGAGAAAGTTAAAGCAAAGGATGGGGAAGTGGGAATTTTGCCCAGTATTTAGCATCACATCCGCTGATATTCTGTATTGGTTCCTTTTCTCATTGGCTCAGGCAGTCAGGACAGCAGCAGCATCCTTTCAACAAAAGTAGTGGCACTAAGCACCTACTCAATGAGCTGATTTTCTCTTTCTCTTCCCTCTTTCCTTTTCCAATGGCACACCATAGCTACCATTTATCTCCTCTTTCATAGAATTAGTTGAAAGAGGCCTTTTCATTGGTCTTGGTCTTATGAATCCCAGAGGATCATATAGGGGGAATCAGAAATCTGTCTGCTCTGCCAATGAATGTTGTCTCAGCATCTTGTTACATGACAAATCTGTTGGTGCCTTATTTCACTGCTTTATGAGGATGGACAACCATGTCTTACTTCTATATTGTATTTTTCCTAGTCCTGCCTGCACATGGTATCCTTTACACAGTTGGTGCTGCTTAATAGTGTTTTTTGAATGAATCAGTGAATAAAGAATGAAGTAAGGAAGAACCCTATACATAAAACTAGAGAACCTAGTATTGAGTCCTACTCCAGTATTTATTACTCATGTGATATTAGATAAGTCATTTTTGGAGCCTCCAGTTAACCTCCTTTGCAAAATGGAAATATAGAACTTTCACAAGCTCTCTGACAATTCTTGTTCTGAGAGAAGGAGTCTTTATAAATTGTAAAGCATAACAGAAATATGAGCTGCTGTTGTTGCTACTGATATTCAAACATTGCAAAGAAGAGCTTTCACAGAGTATTAGTACTTAGAAGTTGTTTTCTCAACTTGTCTCCTTTTCTTCATTTATTCTGTCATTCTTGCAGAAAAGCAGCCCAGAAGAACGAGAGAGAATGATCAAACAACTTAAAGAAGAATTACGATTAGAAGAAGCAAAACTCGTTTTGTTGAAAAAATTAAGACAAAGTCAAATACAAAAAGAAGCCACTACCCAGAAGGTGTGTATTTTTTGGGAATGTCTGACATAAGTTGTGCTAATATAGGGATCTTTTTAAGGATGGTTATTCCAAGTATCTCATTTTGTACACTTCCTTAGAATACTTAGGACACAGAATCGTCATTATTTTAATTGTTGTTTTAAGGAGAAATGAGATTTTTCTGGGGCTACATAGGTTAGTTGAAGGAAGGAGAATTAATTTAATGAAAAAGTGTATTGGCCCCACAATGCTTTGTATTTAAGCAGAATAACTATGTAATTGGTGAGATTTTCCATTATTTATGAAATTTTTTCTTTCGGAAAGAGCTCATTTTAAGAATTTGCTTTATGTCCATAGCAGTTTGTAGTATGGTAGATATTCTGATTTTAGCCAAAGGTTCATTTTACTATATAGGAATTCCTTTAGAGTAGTATATTTAAAGCATGACTTCTATGGGTACCAAAAATGACAATATATCTTCAAGTTAAAAATAAAAAAGAAATTTTACTATTTATTAAAGCTGGAAACTGCACCAAGACTTTTGGGACATTTAAAATCTGTTGCTGCCTAGGAACTCTACTATTCATATTTCAAGAAAGACTTTCTTTTTCCTGTTTTAGAATATATGTACATGAATAGTTTGATAGCTCAAAATTCTGTTATTTAGACATTTGAAACTTTCTTACTATTGGATTTCTCTTTCCAGTGTGATTTGGGTCTTTTTGAACCAAGGAATGTTGAATGTGAAAATAGTATAAATGTAGAGTGTCTGTGAAAGTAGACTGTATATGATGAAGTAAATGCTTTCTCATTCCTAAATCTTTTTAATGCCTTTTTAATAAAGATAATCAGTTTGTTATATATTCATCAGTGTATAATCACTCTTGCCAACTACAACATCTGTTTTAAGGGCAGATAATTTTTCTAATTGAAAGGGACCATGAAAGAGTATGTGTTGTTCAACGCAAATAGAGCTCCTCTGTATTCCTTAGTAGAGTATTTTCATGATTTTGCCATAGTGTCATATAGTCATAAGATAGTGATTATTATCACTTTGAATATGAAGTTGTCTAGACTCATCCTTGAGCCTATACTGTCAGTCCTCTAGCTTAATAGGACCAGCCAAAACTTGTCACTAACATAGTCAAGAGTTTCTACTACATGAAGCATCTGAGAAAAATTTCAATGGAGATCTTTAGAGAAGTGTTTGAAAATAACGTGAACATATCTACCTTAAAGATTTTATTAGATTTCTAAAGTGTTTTGAGATTTTTCTTTTTCATTTGGGAAAATTCCCATCTTGTGAACTCTCTCGGTTGCCTCTTTTGTTTTATTTTAGTAGGTGCCTTTATAAATTAAAGAATAAAATACATCTTAGAAGAACAATTATTGACATGGTACCTAACGTATGGTAATGCTAATCTTGGCCATGTAACCGCAAGACCAATTTTCCTAATTCACTTATTGGTATGAATTTCCCTTAATATTTTTAGTCTCTGTCCAGTCGGTAAAATCTCTGCATTGAGTTGTTTGTGGTAGTGGTTTCTATATTCACACTTGTAAGCGTGGATATTTTCTTGTCGATTATCAGATGGTAAGCTCTAAATATTATTGGGAGGTAAAGTGTTAAAACAGGCACCAGCCTATTCCTATTCCAGTATACCAACCCATTTTGCTCACTTTACTTGAACACCATCTCCAGCCATTCTGGTCACATGAGAACAAAGCATTCAGCCTCCTTGTAGCTATCTGGGGAAAGCAATGAATGATTGTAAAAACTCAACACCTGAAGATCTGTGGTCAATAGAAAAATTTTTGTGCCATATTTTTCCCCTCCTATTCACACGTGCCCAACAATTTGCCTTTGTTCCAGGTATTGACATAGACAAGGACATTTTAATTTGAAAGTATGGCTTTGGGAGCATGGTCAAAAAAAAATCAGTATCTTCTTAGCAGTATCTTACTCCATGAAGATTACTTATTCATGTGAATTTTAGGAGGAGGGAATGTTTTTATTCCTCTTAATTGCTTGTCACTTTGCTCCCACCCTCTCATGTGTGTCATTTTGTTGTTCTCTTGCAGCCTACTGGCTCTTCTGGGAATGCTGTGGCCACCCCTCCCCCCCTGGTACGGGGAACACAAAACATTCCTGTTGGCAAGCCATCTCTTCAGGTCAGTTTGATCCTTGGACACACTGCCAGGTTGGAGGAAAATAAAATGAGAAGGGTATAAAGAGAGAAGGAAAGGAAAGCATGGAACTTGTTTCTAATATCAGTGCTGCCTTCCTAATTTGAAACAAACCAAAAAAAAAAAAGAATTAATTGTTGGCTTATTATGTATTTATTGATAGGAAATAGTAGTTCAACAAAAATTCATATAGGTGGAGGATGATGTAACATTGGAGTTTCAGTATAGGACAAACCTATGACTTATGATTAATGCGGAACAGATCCCAGTAGTTATGGCAAACTGGAAAAACATATCTCAGTCAACTGTTATTAAACCATAAAGCTTCCAAATGTTGGCCACAAAATAAAGGCTTCAAGGATAAGAAAAACAGACTTTCTAAGCCAAGACCCAAATGTCCTGGGTTTCTCTCCTGTTTGGTTATCTATAATAAAATTCCAAATTCCTTCAACCAAAATTAATATTTGAAATGCAGAAGCAAATTTGTAACACTGTAGCCAATAGAATTCACTTTTAGATCTGCATTAGGCTACCCCACTGGCATAAGCAGGCTTGCTTGAAATGATATGGCTTCTTCCCCTTAGAGGGAGAATAACTTAAAGAATACTCTGATTACAGGCTGGATTTCTGAGGGCACCTAAACTGTGTAACCATGTCACTTCATCACCAGATCAGCTTTATAAGTGATTTGTTCCTTACTCATTTTTGAAAGCACCTAATTCTATATCTTTGTTGTATGCATGTGATAAATGGAACCTACATTTTGTGTGAGTGTTAACTCCAACTTCCTAGCTACTCACTTAACCCAGATCCTGAATTTAGTTTGTGTGGTGTTTTAGACCTGGAATAAAGCACCCTACCCAAATTGAATCACAGTAGCCCGCCCCCTGTTAAGTGACTGACTATCAATATATCTAGTATTTATACACTTTGTATTTTTTGTGATGTGCCTTTGTGTTTCCCCACTTAAAAAGTCATTGCCTTTGGGCATTTTGTAATTTGCAGGCCTCTTCTACTAGAATACCAGGCAATGTTATTCCCCCTCCTCTGGTCCGGGGAGGTCAACAGACATCTTCAAAGCTGGGGTCTCAGCAGAACACACAAATAGTGATGCCCCCTCTTGTTAGAGGAGCACAGGTAAGAGAAAGGGATTTAGCTGGTTATATATCATTATATGATATAATAAATATCTTTGTAGTCTTCCTTTTATTTTCTTCCTTAAAAATGACTTGGTTTAGTTGGATCTTTTGTCAAGCTTTTTAAAATTAGTTTTACCTTCCCTTTCTTCCCTGTTTTATGAGATCAGACTCTTATCATCTTTCTTGATAAGGTTTCAAAAAGTTTATATTCTAAACTATTACCACCATTGACTGCTATAACTTCTATGTTTGCTATATCTCTGAATGAGAGAACAAAAGAGCTTTCCAATAAAAGTATGTTCCTTGAAAACAATGACTTTCATTTTTGTCTTTGTTTCTCCCCAGTAGCCAGTCCAATACCTGATATATTATAAGTACTCAATAAGTGCTTGAATAGGACATTTTTATCATGACATTTGATTTATATCAGTTAAGCTTGTGCTATAAGATTATTTTAACCCATATATGCAACCTATCTAAATCCCTCCCCCCCCTTTTAAAGTATTAGTGATTTGTTTAAATAGATAAAAACGGAATTCCCTTCCCCCCCCTTTAAAGTATTAGTGATTTGTTTAAATAGATAAATATGGAATTGTTTTAATTATGGATGTCATTAGATCTTTGATATAACAAATCAGTTGTCTTGACCATTCCCAGATTTCTGTTTTAGTAATATCTTCTTCTCACCTATAAAGAAATAAAATCTACCTTCCTCTCACTTTACCATTGTTTCTGATGTTGCCCTTATCCCTTCTCCCTCTCCCTAGTTCTAAGCAAAAGAGGGAAAAATCTTCCGTATACTATCACTTTATGTTATTTATTGACTGTTTTATTTTTATGCTTTTAAGCAAACAAAGCTATAAAAAAAGTTTTTTTAAATGATCTTAAATTCATTTGTATCCTGGAGATTTCTTTAAAATTATTGTGAATATTGGGGTTGAGGACTACTTAGGATCAATTAGCTTCTAATTTTTTTTAGTTTTGATTTTCATTTCCAAATTTTCTCTTTCCCTCTACCCCTTCCCCCACAGATTGAGAAAACAAGATATACAATACCTGTCTTGTTTATTAAATCTTACAAATCATATTTCCACATTAGCTATGTTGTGGAAGTGTATGGAGGATGAGGCAAGAAAAATTAAGAAAAATGAAAAAATATCCTTTATTCTGCTCTTAGAGCTCATTCATTTTCTATCTAGACAGGGGATAACATTTTTCAGAGTTGCTAAGTCTTTTCCCAATTGATAATCTTCACAATATTTCTATTATGTACATTCTAGTTCCATTCATTTCATTTTTCATTAGTTCATATAAGTCTTCCCAGATTTTTCTGAAACTATCTCTTTAATCATTTTGTATAAATTCTTTTCCTTTTTCTTTGATTTCTTTCATGTATAGACGTTGAAGTATTGTTGGGTCAAACCAGTATATTTGGAGTTTTATTGCTCTTTGGACAGAGATCCAAATTGTTCTCCAGAATGGTTTAACTAGTTCATAGCTCCACCAGAAGTGCATTAGTGTACCTATTTACATTCCAGCATTTTACTATCATCTTAGCCAATCTGATGGGTGTGAGTTTGAACTTCAAAGTTGTTTCTCTAGTTATTAGTGATTTAGAACATCTTTTTAAATGATACTTGATAGGTTTGACGACTTCATTTTCTGAAAAGTGCTTGTCTATATCCTTTTACCATTTGGGAAATGGCTCTTATTTTTATCAATTTGTTCCATTCCTTGTATATTTGAGAAAAGAGATGTTTATCAGAAGCTTGCTGTGAAATTTTCTGCCATTTATCCTGCATTTCTTCTAATTTTGGCTGCATTGATTTTCTTGGTGCGAAACCTTTTACATCTTTTTCTCTTGTCCATAGATTTGATAGTTAATTTTTTTCCTCCTTGATCCTCCTAATTTTCTTATCATATCACCCTTTATTTCTAAATCATATGCTTATTTTGAATTTTTCTTGGTATCAGTATGTGAAGACTGGGTATTTTAAAATCAGCCGGAGTCAGGAATTCAGGTTAGGGGAAAATCGTCAGTCTTTATTCTCAGTGAAGAAAGATCGGAGGTGGAAGAGAATGGGCAATAGCAATGTGTGTAGCTGAGTCGAGAAGCTAGCTAGACCAGCAGCCACACGACCAGCAGCTAGGAGTATCGAACCCAGGCCAATCTCTCCCAGCTTCTCTTCCTGTCTCTCTCTGCCTCTACCCACCAAAATCGTCATTTCCTATACAACACATCAGGACTTGCACAGAGAGTGGGCAGGGGCCATTCTTTATCCAATCATGTATATTAATAGGGTATAGTCCAATTACTATTTAGCCTCATGTGCTTGGGACCTCAGTGCATCAACTCAAGCCTCAGCCCATTACATCAGTATAAGATGTTAGTCTATGATTAGTTTTTGCCACACTACTTTGCAATTTTTTTCTAGAAGTTTTTGTCAAAAAGTGACCTCTTATTCCAATAACTGGGATCTTTGTTTTTCATCAAAGATCTAGGATATTTTACTCATTTCCTTCTGTATGTTAGGTGCCTAATATATTCAACTGAATCAGCCATTCTTTTTCTTACCCAATACTAAATTGTTTTAACGATTACTGCTTTTCATGATAGTTTGAGATCTGGTACTACTAGAACCCCTTCACATTTTTTTTTCTTTTGATTCTCTTGATATCCTTGAACTTGTTTCCCTCGAGATGAATTTTGTTAATTTTCTTTTTTAGAACTATGAAGAGATTCTTTAGTGGTTATGCCTTCATATCAAATACTAAAAAGGAGAAATCATGTTCCTCTTAAGTTTTTTCCAGGTGAAGCATCCCTAGCTTCACCCTGTTATCATTTGATGTAGTCCAGTCTTTTCACTTATCTGTGGAACATACTTCATTTAGTCAATATCCATTGTAAAAAGTGGGTGACCAGAACTGAATACATTGCTTCTCATTCAAATCTGTTAATGCCAAGGGACAAACAGAATAGCAATTTACTTGACCCTATATGTGACAATAATCTTGTACTATGGATCAGATATTGAAACATCAAAAAGATAAAGACAGACATATTAGCATTTTTCAGTGTGAGAAAATTCCCACAGGTAATATTGGTATTCAAAGATCCTGTATGAATATATAGCACTGAGCTTATTAACAGAATGTAAAACATGAGACTTTTGTTCATATAAAATATGAGACTTCCTTTGTTACTTAAATGAAAAATAGTCATTAATGCATTAAAGATCTTCTCTTGAGCCTTAGGTCCTGAAATAATAGTTAATAGTGTGTGAATTATATCAACTGTGATAATAGTAATACTGTTGCTTTTTTGTCCTTGTTTTATATCATCACCATTGCATCATTTCTTTACTTCATGAAACCATTGCATCAGCCAATATCTGTCTCTCCCCAGCAAATCCATAACATCAGGCAGCATTCCAGCACAGGGCCACCTCCTCTACTTCTGGCACCACGGGCATCTGTTCCCAGCGTGCAGATTCAGGGTCAGAGAATTATACAGCAGGGTCTCATCCGAGTTACCAATGTCCCCAACACTAGCCTGCTGGTAAATATCCCACAGGTAAGTTCTGAGCTATTTGTACGAAAAACATAATGCATGATTTAAAGAAACCTAAGAGCCATAATTTAACAATGAGATTTCCAGAAGGTCTTCAGATCCTTGAAACTTCCCTAATCTTCTCTAGACTAAAATCATTGCTCTACCAAAAACAAACATAAAATAATTTAAGCTTTTATTAAGGCACAAACTGGCAAGTAATAAGAACTTTTCATTGTTCACACATTGAAATTTAAAAATTTTGAATGACTCTGCAGGCTTGAGCATTTGATTTTTTTTTTAGTGGCATACTTTTGTTATGATTACTTGAAAACCATTTTCTCCTTTTCCATCCTCTACCAATATAAGTAAACCCTGGAGTGCTTTTTGTATAAATTTAAAATACCTAAACTTCATGTATCATCTAAATAGGGAAATTGGAGGCAGATAGTAATGAGTATGCACCTCATGGAACTCCAGAACAGGCAGACATTAAAATGTTTAAAGGAGATGGTAAAAGAGTTAGAGGGAAACAGCTGGGCTATGGTTAAATCATTCCTTTCCACTTTGGAATCTGTTTTAACTATATTTTAAACAGGACCTCTTTTTTGTTTAATGTATGGAACTGATTCAGGTTTGTGCTTTTCTTTCATTTTTAAGGCCTCACCAACTTCAATTAAAGGTACAACAGTCACATCTGCTCAGGGTAATGCAACTACCACGGGTGTTGCATCCATAGTGAATGCCAATGATTCACCAGCCAGTCGGCAAGCTGCTGCAAAGCTTGCCCTACGCAAACAGCTGGAAAAAACGCTGTTAGAGATTCCCCCTCCTAAACCACCTGCACCAGAGATGAACTTTCTACCCAGCGCAGCCAACAATGAATTTATATACCTAGTTGGATTAGAGGAAGTGGTACAAAATCTCTTAGAAACTCAAGGTGAGCTAACAGTGTGCGTGTATGTACTCGTTTTCTTGCACTTGAAATTGCTGTTAAATTTCATGCTTTTAGTATAGTAGTATTTAGAATGTTTTAACTGAGAAATACCTTGTAGTTTTCAGTGTCGCAATTCATTGGAGAAAACTTATGTCTAAGAATCATAGTATTTTAGGCAGGAATACTTTCTTGATTTTTTTAGAATTACTCAGTAACTCATAATTTTCATTGTAAGGCAATAATGTTTTGGGAGTAGAGAATATCAGGACTTGCTTCCTTTTCACTCAGTGATCTATCAGATCTATCTTTTTCCTGAATCTCTGGAGAATGAATGTATTTTATTGGGGAAAAGTATAAAAAACACTGATCCTAGGAATGTGGATACCCAAGTTCTGCCATTAATTTGCTATATTTTCTTAAAATCATTGAATCTTTCAGCATGCCTTAATTTCCATTCTGCCTTTGGACTTCCATATTGTTTTTATGAGGCTAAAATGATAGAACTGAAAGACAACTGTGAACTCATCTCTTTTCACTTGATTTTATAAGTTAGGAAACAAAACAGGGAGAAAGAAGTGGCTTGCCTTCTTAACCCCCCACTGAGAAAGCAGAAATATTAGAAACATTTTAATACAAACACATATAGTAAAGCAAAATAAATTCTCACATTGGCCATGTCCAAAGAAAATTTTTTTTTCTTAGTCAGCATCCTAAGATTATCATCTCTCTCTCTATCTGGGAGTTTCATCATAACACCTTTGGAATTGTATTTGACCATTGCCTTGACCAGAGTTTTTACATCTTTTAAATTTATGTGTTTTTACATGATTATTGTTATGATATGAATTATTTTCCTAGTTCTACTTACTTCATTTTGTATTGGTTCCTTTAAAATCTTCTGAAGTTTTTCTGAAATCATCCTCATTGTTATTTCACAGGAATACTCCATCACGTTCCTATAACATAATTTGTTCAACTATTCTTTATTTGATGGGCATTCCCCCTCAGTTTCTAATTCTTTGCTACTATAAGAAAAGAATTATAACTTTTTGAACATGTAAATTCTGTTCCTCTTTCTTTGGTGTCTGGGCAAAACATTGAAATTTTATGTGGTCAAAATTTTACCTTCTGTGATCCTCTATATTCTATTTGGTCATAACTATTCTCCTCATAGATCTGACAAGTAATTTCTTGCTCCTTTAATTTATGAAGATCACCCTTTATGTATAAGTCTTAAACCCATTTGGAACTTATCTTGTATATAATATGTATTCAGTTTTAGTATAGTAGTTTTTGGTATAGACTTAGTTTTTGCCAGATTGCTTTCTAGTTTTTCAAAAAATTTCTATCAAATAATGAGTTACAGTTTGAGATTTGATTAATGATAGACTTCGCTTTTTAATTTATACCCTTGACATCTTGTTTCAGGGGATGGATGTATCATATCTCCTATTAAAATGTAAACAGTTTGTTTTGTTAGTTCCATATGAGCTCTCACATTTTAAAAAAATATTTCTCTTGATTTCTGTGTTTGCATTTCAAAATTCTTACTCACTTCTAGGTCACACAGCTGGAAAGAAATAAAGCAAGAAAGAACTCTGGTCTTATGAAATATATCTAGTGCTCTTTGTGCAGAACATGGACTCCTTCCTTTAAATCTAATGGATAATATCTGAGTCCAGCACTGATGTGCTAGAACATTCAAACAGGGGCAAGCCCAAAGGAAGGTTGACCATACACAAATAGGTCTGAAACTTGTAGAGCTCAGTTAAGGAGGGTAGCGATCAGACTTTGTTTTGAATAAAACTAATTTTGGTGCACTAATAGCTAGCAGGTACCCAAGCTAAACTGTTCCTGAGATTCTGAAATAACACAACATCCAGTACCTCAAGAAAGCAGAAAGAAAACAAAAGTCATGTTCAAATATTCTTTTTAAAATTGCACAGAGCCCTGTCTAGATCCCTAGACCCCAAACTGGAAGAATGAACAAAATATATAACCCTTTTTGTTACCACGCTGTATCAGGAGGTGCATACAAATTTTTATTTAGCCTTTTTATCGTTTGAATTGTTTGTTCCTCATCAGGAGGAAGGAATGTCTTTCCAGTCATTTCATACTTTTGGAATCCATGGTTTTATCTGTATAGGTGTACCTTGTATCAAAGCTAATCGAGTTCCTGCTATGTACTTGACTTGTCTGAGTTACTCTAGCTGAAAAAAATTATCTGATGGCCAGGCCAGCCTTTTAGTCACACATCTCTTAAAAGCCACTTAATTCATTTAGCACCAGTTCTCTCTATGAAGCCTTCCACATCGGTAGGATGTATCGGAGCTCTCACTCCAAATTGCTGCTGGACTCAACCATTGGCCAGCTACAGTTACATATTGAGAATGACAGAATATGCAGATTTCCCATTGATTTGAAA
Source organism: Sarcophilus harrisii (assembly GCF_902635505.1). Lineage (NCBI taxonomy): Eukaryota > Metazoa > Chordata > Mammalia > Dasyuromorphia > Dasyuridae > Sarcophilus > Sarcophilus harrisii. The sequence continues at coordinate 657,490,524 of NC_045426.1, forward strand.
TTCCTCCCCTCCTTATTCTTCGGGAGATTTCAGACTGTAATAGAACCTGGAACTGAATCCTTGCTCCTCACTCAAGGTCAGAGCCACATAGTTTGCTATTTGTTCCTAAATTTGATTTTAATGAAGTACATAGCTTAGAGATTCTGGGGCACCACCATAAGCATAGATCCCATACTCTTTTTTTCCTATATATCTGACCCAGAATTGGGTAATGAACAAAAGAACGACCAGTTAGTATCTGTTCCCACATTCTGTACAAGATTGGGAACTTCCATAGGTCTGGTGTGCATCTTTTAGTCTGGGTGTACATCCTCAAGTCCTCTTTCATTTATTGTATACTGGAATATACTCCATGACTATACCCAGACTAGATCTTATCCCTGATTTCCAAATTCCTTTCTGTCTCCTTGTTCTTATTATAGGTTGAAACTAGCTCACGGTCTTTTTTCTTCTATTTTCAATTAGTTCTTAATCTAATGCATTCCCTAGATCTTTGTGGAGAATTTCTCTGCCATCTTGAATCTCCCCCCTAACATCCTTTGTGGTTCTAATAGTCTTAAAGTCTTTTAATCTTTTTGAGTAAGGACTGCTGCTAATACTTAAGTAAAATAGAAAAGTTCTAAAATGAAGGCTCATCATAATAATAACTCATGTTTCCCTAGCACATAGACTTGAGACATCTTTTTTTTTACTATACATTTGTGATATGGATAGTAAGAACATTTTCTCCATTTTATAAAGGAGAAAATAGCCTCATGGAATGAAATGATTTGCGTAGAGTCACCCTCCAGTAAGTGTAAAGCAGAATTGAAATCCAGGTCTCTTATAATTTCTAACTTAGAACTCTTTGTGCAACATCAAATTACTACTCCTAGAACAATGAAAAGGGCATTTTTCCAAAGTCAGGGAGCTCTTAAATGCTAAATTTGGAGGGACTTAGAATTTCAAGCTCTTTCCATGAATAACCATTTTAGAAAAAAAAAAAAAAAGTGGGTTTTTGTTTTTAGTGTCAGGAAAGGCAAAGCTTAGTGGGAAAAGCACTAAATTTAATGTTGAGACGGGTTCAAATTTTGGCTTTGATACTACTTAGCTCTGTGATTTGGAACAGATTGCTTCACCTCTCTGGGACCTTTGTTTTCTTATGAAAAATTGTGGCAACTTTATACCTTACATGAGCTAACTCAAGTTTTTTAAAAGTGAGTGCTTAAAAAGAAATCTTAAAGTGCTATAGTAATGGAACTGTATATATTGAGTCATACATTTTTTTCTTAAAGAAATGTTTTTTGTTGACCTAAACTTCAAACTAATCTTATTTCCCCAGGCAAAACTTCAACTGCAACTTTATCCCATGAGCCCTACATGTGTGCTCAATGTAAGACTGATTTCACCTGCCGATGGCGAGAGGAAAAAAATGGAACCATTATGTGTGAAACTTGTATGACATCAAATCAGAAAAAGGCACTAAAGGCTGAACATACCAATCGCCTGAAGGCTGCATTTGTGAAGGCTTTGCAGCAAGAGCAAGAGATTGAACAGCGGATATTACAACAGACCTCTTCTCCAGTGCAGACCAAGCCAGAGCCAATGACCCAACATCATTCACTGAAACAGGTAAGTAGGGAGACTTCACAACTACCCATCAAGGAACCATTGTTTTTTAGACCTCAGTAAGATTTGACTCAGTTATATATAGTTTAATTGACACCAAAATGTATGTTGATCCTTCCAGGTATTCTTAAATTCTGATTCATATAGAGTAAGATGAGTTCTTTTGTACTCCCAGGTAATAAGCAAGTTCTCAAAAATAGTGAGAGTTTTCAGCCTTTTTTTTTTTTTATAGCCAGGTCAAGTACTACTGAAACTGGCTTTATTTAGGACATCTGAAGATTGGAATTCAGGGTTCTTTCATGTGCAGCAAATTGTTCTGAAGGTACCCAGCACTTGGTAGATTTTAGTTGTACCTAATTTCTGTAGTGAATTGTTTCAAACTTGGCTTAACCATGGAAGAATATGTTGTTCGGCTTCTCACTGACTTAGTTATTGTTTTATGTAATATTTGCATTTTACTTTTTGAAATTACTAATTTGGAGTTTAAATATTGAACTTTAAATTTTCACAACAAAGAAAATAAAAGGTTCTCCTTTGAAAAACAAAATCTTTTTGTGAGGGTAAAGTTGAAATTCAAAATAAAGACTTGTAAGATATGCTATAGTATAGTCTAAAGGACATTGTCTTGAAAGATGTGGAAATAGACAGCTATTAAGATTAAACAGTTGATTTTATAATATTTATGTGGCATATCTCTACCAGGGAATTTGAAGATCTTTCTCAAATTACACTAGTTTTCTAGTTCATAATGATAGCTTTCTAAAACACGTTCTCCAGTTTGCTTTGGAAACAGTGAGTTCTTTATATCTCGGGTTTTTTCAAGAACTTTTTCAAAACTTGAGATGCAAATGTTTATTCTAGGCCCTTAAAACATGTTAGCACAATTTTTTTTTTCTTTTTGGGAAATTTCAGTATCTTTCATTTTTGATTAATTATATTTAGATTTCTAATTGTCTCCAAATTTAGTTTAACAAACTTACCAAATGCTCACCATATGCAAGGCCCCTGCATTTAGTGGTGAAAATAAAAAGCTACAATATTGGTCTTACTCTCAAAAATGATTTAATTTTGTGAGAAGGACAAATACACACACAAAAATATGATGTCTATTTTTTGTGAACTTCAAATAGGTCTAAACTTAGTGCTATGAGAAATTTAAGGAGATAGACTTTGATTTGGATTATGTTGCAGTGGTGGTGGTCTAGGAAGTCTTCATGGACAAGGAAGGATTCCGAGTTGATTTTTGAAAGGAGACTTGGGAAAAAAATTGAGAAGAGCCCGATAAGTCCTTTCCAGACAGCAGTGAGAGAGAGCACTGAGAGATCCAGGAAGTAAAGAGGCAGAGTTTGTGACAGGGAATACAAGAAGAGGACACAAGTCTACAAACAGGCACAGAGCAGCATTTCCTGGAAACTCTGTAAATGAGGGTCAGGCTTTACAATAGCCCTGGGTGATCTCATTTTCAGCTCTCTCCATTTGTGCAAGTCATAAGACCATTATATATAAGTTGGTGTTCTGCACACAAGAGGGCTGTGCTTCAAGTCATAATTGAGGTTCTAGGGAAAACTGACCCAACACTTCCCTCAATTTATCTCAGCCTACCCATGACAGCACAAGCTCTTCCTAACCTATATTTAGTTCAGATTAATCACTCAGATAACAATGTGCTGTTTTCTCTTTTTCCCTTAACTTGGTACAGATTCTGAGTCTCCAGTTTTTAAACAGATAGAAATGATTTGGGTGAGGTCCAACAGAGGAATGAAATTCTCAGAGCTGTAGTAAGCTTTATAAAATCCCAAGTTCATGCTCTTCCACACTTCTGATTGTTTCTTCTCTTATACTAGACTTCTAGCCAGCTGGCCCGAGGCCCCCCAGGGGCACCCAGAGGAGTCTTACACACATTTAGTCAGTCACCTAAACTGCAGAATACAGCAGCTCCTGCAGCACTTGTTACCAGGCCAGGTAAGCACGCCGAGAGACCTGTCAGCAAAGGCAATGCTACCACCAACTGGAAGAAGACTCCCATCAATACAGGTATGTTTCTAACATCTTGTTTTTGATAGACATTGCTCTTTTAAAATTTTATTCTGTGCACATACACCTTCTTCCTAGGTCCCTCCCTCCCACTCCCATTCAACATACTTGGAATCTTTGACTTTTAGTTCTAGAAAGGACTTAGAGGTCATCTAAACTGTCCCTTACCCAAACCCTCATTTTACTTACAAGAAATAGAGTCACTGACCTAAAGTTATACAGGTGGCAAAGCTAAAGTTTGATCCCAAGTATTCAGACCTAAAATCCAGTGTTCTCCTAATTCCATAAACTGGCCAGTTTAGAGATAAGGAGGAAAGGAGAGAACCCAGATGGCCACAGCGAGCTGCAGTGCAGGATACAGAAAGAAAACATACAGGAAAAGAAACGAAATAGGGGAACAATCTCATCAGGGTCTAAGATGAACTTCTAAATTATTACTTCTCTTAGCCATTTGAAATTTGAATGAGCAGATTTATCTATTTGCATATTTTCAATTCTTTGTTTCTTCTTTCCTTAACCCTTTAATATCTCTTATTTTGAAGAAAACAGTGGAGGAAAACATAGGATTTTCAGAACTCTGCTACTAAATCAGAGGATTTCTTTTCTTTTTCTACCTGTATAACCCATGCATCAACCCAGCTCTTCTCTTCCCCCAATCTCTTCATACACAGTAAAGGTTAAAAACATTAATCTTGTAAGGTCGATGGTATAGATAATTATAAATATTGTGAAACTTAAATTATGAGAGTGGAATTAGTCTCCAACTTAGGATCACATACCTGATAAGTATAGGAAGTAGAATCTAAACCTAGTCAATCAGTCATCAAGCATTTATTAAACATTTACTATATGTTAAACATAGTGCTAAGCACCGGGAATACAAAGAAGGGCAGGTATTAAAGCTTTAAATTGCACCAAGACTTTTGGGATATCCTATATATGGTAACCCTGGTAAGAGAGACTGGAGTCAAATTGTGTGTGGCAAATAGACAAAATTTGTATTCTGGAGGTGATAAAGTGAACCCCTGGTGCTTTTTAAACAGGAGAGATGCTAAGGAAATTCATTGCAAATGCTACTTTGATGTCATTAACCTAATTATATTAGACTTCCTCCATAGTTCTGAATAGATTTTTAGGCTTGCCTAAATTGTTGAGTTCATATAGAATGTCTTTAATCAATGGCAGTTAGATTGAATTACTCCATTTTCCATCTACTTCAGTTTTTTACATCAAAACTTAACTTCTTGGGACCCTTTCCTGTTACTTGGAGATACCATAAATAAGAATTAGGCGACAACTTGTTGGGAATTATGTAGAGAAAATTTTTGTTATATAAGTAAGGGGTCAGATGAGATTAAATAGATGATCTCTGAATTCCCTTCCCACTCCAAGATTGTTTAATTTTGCAGTTACTTTTGAAAGGTACTAGTGTTATCCATTTTATGAATGTCTTTGTATTGTATTCTATCAAGCACATTTCTTCTCTTGAATCAGCTATTATACATCTGCATTTAAATAATGGTTACTGTAACCCTCATGTTTAGAGCATGAATGCTTTAGTGGATATCATCACTCTAATAAGCCCATTCAAATTTACTGCTTACCAAGGAGCATAATGTTATAACAGATTTCAAGATATATTTTCTTACTTTCAAGAGATTATAGTCCAGGTGGGAAGATAATTTGCAAATAAGAAATCTCATTCTCAAAGAAATCTTTTAGTACCTGGATAGATTGTTTCTTGTCGTTCATTTTGTAAGAAATTAATTCTGAGAAGAGTAAAATCTTGCTAAACTGTGTTTATTCTTCCATGATACATTATTCTCACAATATTCCAGTTACATAAAAGCATTAAGAGTATTTCTGTAGCACTTTAAGGTCCTGTCCTCCTAACCTTGAGAAAGAAGCAGTGCAAATATTATTGTCACCATCTTATATATGAAGAAATAAATGGATTCCCAGACAAATAAAATGACTTGTTCATGATCACACAAGACTGGTCATTTGAGTGTGGATATGAGACTCTTTCCACAAAACCCCTACTTTTAAATTTTCAGGAAGAGATTCAATGACTGCTTAGAAAAATTTCAAAAGCTGTTTCATTCAGGAGAGGTACCATCTCTGAAGCAGGGCTTCTTAACCTCTAAGGATCTTTTAATTTTATTTTTTAAATATTCTGTTAATTGTTATTTCAGTTGGTTTCCCTTTTAATACTATATTCTTTATTTTATGCATTTGAAAATTTTATTTTCATAAGAGAGAGATTTAACTAGACTGCATTAAAGGATCCGTGAAAAACAACAATAGTTTTAAGATTTTCACCTCTAAGGCGATTCTACTTTTTTTTCTTTTTTTTTAATAGTATTTTATTTTTCCAAATACATGTAAAGATAGTTTTTACATTGATTTTTGTAAGACTTTGTTTTACAAGTTTTTCTCCCCCTCTCCCTTTTATCTCTCCTCTTCAAGATAGCAAACAATCTGATATCAGTTAAATGTGTGCAGTTTTTTTAAAAGGTATTTTCATAAATTGTTGTGTTAAAAAAAAATAAGACCAAAAAGGCTGGGGAATGAACACAAGAAAGAAAAAACAAAACGAAGAAAGTGAAAATACTATGCTTCAATCAACATTCCGTCTCCATAGTTCTCTCTCTGAATGTGAATGGCATTTTCCATCTCAAGTCTTGAATTACCATTATTATTGAGAAGAGACAGGTCCATCACAGTTGATAATTATATGATCTTGGTGTTACTGTGTACAATGTTCTCTTGATTCTAAGCTTCACTTAGCATCAGTTCATTTAAGTCTCTTCAGACCTTTCTGAAATCATTCTGCTGGTCATTTATTAAGGAACAATAATATTTCATAACATTCATATATCATGCTTTATTCAACCATCCTCCACTTGATGGGCATTCACTCAGTTTCCAATTTCTAGCCACTCCAAAAAGGGCTGCCATAGCTATTTTTGCACATGTGGGTCCCTTTCCCTTTTTCATGATCTCTTTGGGATACAGATCCAGTAGAGACATTTTTGGATCAAAGGGTATGCAGTTTGATTGCTCTTTGAGCATAGTTTCTGCTTTTAAGTGCTTCTAATGGTCATGGTCAGTTATTTACCATTTTGCTGTCAGAATAAGTGATAAGGATTTTAAACAGCAACTGTCTTTGACAGTATCATTTTTGAAAGAATTTGTTAGGAGCTCATGAAAGGTATGTAATCTAATCTGTTGGGGACATTTTAAAGGAATTGTTCTAATAATTTTTTTGTTTGTTTCTTTCAGGTGGCGCTCTTACTTTTGTTAACCCTAGTTTAGCAGTACATAAAAGTTCTTCAGCATTAGATCGTCAGCGTGAATATCTGTTAGACATGATCCCACCACGATCCATCCCTCAGTCTGCCACATGGAAGTAATGCAAAGCAAAGCCCAAGTGGAAGATTTCCCTCTTTCTGCCACCCTTTTTTATGCCACAGTACAGTGTGGGACCTGCTTTAGTCCAACAGCTGGATATGCCCTCTCCCCTTTTTTGAAGGAAGCAAGATGACCAATTCTCAACTTCAAAGTGCTACTGCTCTCATAATGAATATGAGAATAACTGCTGGGTTGTGGAAACAGAACTTTTTGATACTTTGGCTAGAAAATTCTCAAGATTGGCTGGTGGTAAAGGGCAGAGGGGTGAAATCAACATTACTTTGGTTGGGGGAGGGGAGGGCGTTACGTGGGGTTTTTTTGTTTTTGTTTTTTGTCTTTAGTTTCACATCACCAGCACAAAATTGGGACTAAATGGACTTGTTCTGCCTTTGGTTTCTTTCACATTAGTACCTTGCCAGTCACAAGAACATGTGAGATGCACTGGAGACCAAGAATGCCCTTGTGTGAATAGTGAAAACAGAACCCAGTGATTACAGATGTGTTTAGTGGGTTGGATTTTATTTTATTTTTTGTCTTCCCCCCCATTCTCTCACCCATTTCTGACTGCCTCCCCTCACGGCAATCTTACAGATTGAAATATTTTTTAATCGGCTCGTAATAATGGAGTTAGTGATAAAGAAGTGCAAACTCAAGTATTCCAGTTGGACATAATTCCTCCTGGACCGGTTTGTGCTTGGGAAGGCACCATTAATAAGAATCCATGGCATAGACGTCTTATTTTCAGCAGAATTTGTTGGACAGACTTCATAAGAAGCTCGGAGGTCTTAGCCCTGAAATTATTGAACGTTGAGCAGCTGCTGCCTCAGCCACATTCCTCCAGCAGAGAGCATGTTGCTTAGTTTTAAGTTTCCAGAAACTAGGACGCTTATCAAAAAGAACAAAACAAAAAAAACTGAAAAATAAAACAAAATAGAAACTCAGGAAAGCTGCATGCTATTGAAAAAAGTGAGGAGATAGATTGTGGCAAAGCCAAGAAGGTTGGTTTGGGGTGGGGTTTGGGTATGGGGGGGGTGGATTTTTTATTTTGTTTTTCTTTTCCTACTGTTTGTTATTGATGGAGAGAACTGTGAGTTAAACCCTAGTGTGTGCTCTTGTCAAGTGACAACAGCAAACACCAATGGGTATGCTTTAGGTAGTGTATAAAAGACTACCTAGTCCTGAATATTTTTTTTCCTTCCTGCCCACCCATCTCCTTTAATCCATACATACGAAGCATGTTCCTTCCATCACATCACTTCAGTGTTTCATTTTGGGTAGAGCTTTAGATACCCCATCTTTAAAGTCAGGATTGCCTACATTGTTAGTTTTGAGTTCTTCCTTTTAGTCTACAGAAACATTGAGAAGGATCAAGTCTACTTTTCTTATTTTCCTTCAGATTGTTCTAAAGTGGCAGAAGTTACCTAATTTTTTTTAATGGTGCCAGAATTAGTTCTGATATGAATGCATCACTATATGTAAATGTGTGTACATGTATATGGATATATGTACACACAACACATATACAACGTATATCTAGATATACAAATGTATATGTGTATGTGTACGTACACACACACACACACACACGTACACACACACACAAGTATGCAAGGGGATTACTGGCAGATTTCCATTAGTCTGATTTTTTTTTTACTGGCCACAGTTAGGTGTTTAATTTAAGAACATTCTGTAGGGCATCCCTCTTGAAATCCCAACTATTGCATTCTAATAAAAAGCTCATTTTAACCCCCCCTTCTGTTGTGTGAATACTATCACTGTTTAGATAACTTTGATATATGCAGTAGAATAGAAAACCTAGTTTTGCAACAAAAAAAAAAAAAATTTTTTTTTGGTGGTTGTATAAAACCCTAGAATTCACATTTGACTTTTGTTTTGAGTGTATGATGAGTTAGGATGTGAGAGGTGGGGGGAGGTAAGGGAGGTGGTGCTTGGGGTTGTTTTCCATTCCAAGTTAGGATGAGATTTGGGATTTAAGGGGAATATATACATTCAGGAAAATAAAGGTGCATTTTTGCATCATAATATCAAATTATGCAAGTATTTCTATGGGGGGGTGGGGGAGGAAGGGGCTTAGGGGGCATTGTGCCTGGCAAATAAATTTCAGTCTTATACCCTCTTTGAGCTAACTAGCCATTTCTATTTTATGATATGAGCCAAATTGTGTGTCTGAGATAGGGGATGTTTAAAAAAGAATAATAATCCCCAGGCCTCCTGGACTTTAAATGAAGAAAATGTTATTGATTGTACCTTTTGGTTTTGAATTGCTGTGCCTATGTAATGAAACACCTTTGTGAAGGAAGGCAAGATTAATAGCTGTATTGGGGGAGAATAAAAATTGAATTATCGGGGAAAGAACTACCATATAGAAAAATTGTTATTGAAAGAGACAGCAATATTGTTTAAAGAGCCTTCAGTGGTTCAGAGGAAAAGTATTTAATAAAACATCAGTTTAGCAATTTAAAAGAAAATACCCAGGGCAAAAAGCTTATATTCTGGATGGGGTCCATACTTTGGTTCAGAAATGGAGTTTTTTAACTTCATTTTCCTTTATTCAGTATGTGTGCTGTGGTATAATTAGATCCACATATACTATTAGAAACTTAATACAAAGTTATTCCAACTTCAGAGCCACTGAAAACTAGACAATTTGAATGTTCTTTTATCTAAAGGTCCTGGAAGTTGTGCAGACCATTTAAGTAATAATAACAAAAATAGCTAACTTTTATATAGCACTTTAAGATTTGCAAAGTGCCTTACTTATGTATTGTCCTGTGTGAATTACTTGGGACAAAGTAAAAATATTTAAATTTATTGACTTTCTTTGAGTTTATAAGATACTGACACATTCTTTATCATGAAACCACACTTTTATTACATTGGATGTTGTGCATAACTTTAAACAATCCATTTTCCCAAGACTTAGCATTTAGCTTGTAGCTTTTCAGTAGACTTTTAATTTGGGAAAATTTGTAGGCCATTGTTGTATGTTTATCTCCCATCTCTTGTGCTCAGCTTTTTGTGACATGTGACATTTGATATGTGGCATGGTGCAGGGCCACATTGCAATATTCCACCTCTTTTTTGGGAAATTTCCAGATTCTGGAACAATTCTGCTTCTTGGAATAACAATAGTTATCAGCAATTCATCATTCCTTCAGTGAGAACAAGACTTTCAGGTTCACTGGAAGTAAAAAATAAAAATCCCCAAAGTATTTTTTGGGGTGGCTATTTTACAGTCTAGATGTTCAAATCTTATAGGCTCTGAATTTTTTTTCTGACAACAGTTTCAGTATAACTTTGATTGAAAGAGTCATTTCATTAGTAAAAATCACATTTTTCCAATCTTCAGTCCTTTACTTTTTCTTGCCCATGACAGGCATTTTTTCTAATGGCAAAGGCACTACAGCAGCTGGAAGTAGGGAATGGGGGTGGAAATGGTTTTTTTTTGTTTGTTTGTTTGTTTGTTTCATTTTGTTTTGTTTTGCACCAGTCATCTTGCTCTTCTTCCACCTTCACAAAACCTTTTTGAAATTGTAGAAGAATCAATAACCACCTTCCTATCTTCCAGGGACCTCATGAAGGTCAATGCTTATTTTCTGAGGATTGTCAGGCTGCTTTACAGGAACATTTTGTCAGAAGTGTTGTTTTCATTTTCTGTCACACCTCCCTTTAAACTTCAAGGCATCTGATCCTTGTTTTATTAGTGATCCTTGAAATGCTTTGCTTCTCCACCTTAATAGCTATTGGCATATCTAGTGAACATTGAAGTATGTCTTTAAGAGCTACAATGTTTGCATTTTCTTTGTCCATTTTTTAAAATTACAAAATTAAAAACACAAGAAAGCAGTGAAATGTGTATGTCACAAAATCCAGCACTCATCTAGCAGACAAACAAACTCAAGGTTAGAAAACCTGCTCAATCTGGTTTCATTTGATCAAGTCAAATGGTTATGTCAAATTGGTGTCAGTAGAAGCACAAATGGAAAACAATTGCTTGTTCCAAGAAATTTATACCACTGTACGTTATCTAATTTATTACTTGCCTAATCTGAATCATACCTTGTATTTTTTACCCATTTTACAGTTGAGGAAACAGGCTTAGAGATATTAGATAGCCTGCTCAGTGGTCAATTCATCTATTAGTGGTAGGATTTTAATTTGATCTCTGACTTCAATTCCAGTGCTTGTTTGACTATACCATGCTGCTTTTGTGTATTACAAAACGTGATTTCATAAAAGTTGTATTAATTGGAACATAAGATCATAGTTGGAAAGATAGTGGAATTGTGCCTCAGTGCCTATATTCTCCATAGGTTTGATTGAGAAGTGTTTTATACTTTAAAGTGGACTCTACTATTACTCTTGCTGCAGCAGAATCAACCCCTTTAGGCCTAATTTGAGCCGTTTTCAATTAAGCATTAATATGATTTAAGACAACATTTTACTTTAAGCTTTAAGAGAAGGTTAAGAGTGATACATATATGTGTATATTAGAGATGAGAATATTATATATGAGACTATATATACACAGACATTCTCTAGGAAAAATAAATGAAAGATTGCTTGTATATTGTGTGTGTATGTGTGTGTGCATGTGTGTGTGTGTCTGTAATCTTTCAATTATTTTTTCTGAAAATTTTTCCATTACTGAAATGTTTCCCTGTGTAGTCTTTGCAATTCCAGTCCCAATTATACTGCTTAATTAACAGTGTGATTTTGAGAAAGTTACTTCTCTTTGGGAATGTTTCCTTATCTGTAAAATGGAAGAATTGAGCTAGTTAATGATCTTACAGATCTAAAAGTCTGTGATTCTGTGACATAAAACCATCTTGTGTTCAAAGAAATGAGTGCCCTGCTTGTACATAAATCTGAAATTGGTTATTCATTTTTAAGGAGAAGCAGCTCTCCAAATCCCTTAAACCCAACATCATTTTTTGCTGATTAAGCTGCAAATTATTAGACGTTTCCCCAGAACTTTTTGCTCTCCAAGAAAAGAGAGGAATATTTTTCAAGCCATACTTTCATATTTTTGGGATCCATGATTTCATCTGTCTGAGTGCTTTCTTTAACAAAGCTGATCAAGTTCCCTCTACTTAGTTGACAGCCTTTCTGAGTTATTGTGGCTGAAAAAAATTACCTGATGGCCAGTCTTTTGGTGACATGCCTCTGAAAACATAAGCCTGTCCTTGGACATCACGTGTCACCAATCCTAAATATGAAGCCTTCCAGCTTGCACTCCAATTGCACAGCCTTCAAGAACCCAGGGTCACTTCCACACCATGAAGAGACATTAGACAAGGACTTCAGACATAGATAATCTCCAATTTCTTTGGCTTGGAGACTGCAGGATTTAAGTGATAATGGCAATGATTAACTCATGTAATGGACTTGATGGATGCAATGTATGAAATAAAGCCCTGACTTCAATTTGAACTGCTGTTAAAATTTGGGAGCATTGTGTATTGTGGTCTGTTTGGGGTTAAATGTATTAATTCTATTAGCTATGTTTGGATTTGGATCTTTGGAGTAAATGTAAGTTCTGAGCAGGGTACAGAAAAACTTAACTTATAACAAAGCTTTTTAATATTTTCTAAAATTGATTTTTTCTTAATTTTGTGTCAGAAGCATTCTCATAACCAATATTTTGGTTTGTAGCTTTTCAGTAGACTACTACTCAGAATTTTTCTGACAGCACAATATTTTCCTAAAATGGGGAGGGGATTAGGATTAGCAGGTAAGAATCATCATTTTGTTTGGTCTAGATTTAACTTGGAAAAAATAGGTTGTCATAGAAAGAGCCCTAGCTGAGATTAAGGGAACTTTTGTGATGATTGATATTGCCAATAAGTGGCTTTGTGACCTTGGCCAAGTTCCTTCCTCACTCTAGAACTTGGTTTCCTCATGTATAAAAAAAATACAGAACCCCTTCCAGCTTTGATCTTATCCTTCTACAAATGTCTCAGGTTTTGTGATATTTTATGAAAAAAGAAAGCCCCTACAAAATAGGACTGAGAATTATTCCACAGCATAGGATTTACATGTATAAATGCATGTGAAATTTTTGTATAAAGTATAAGAGAAGCCAGTGCAACATGATTTGGGGGCAGGGAGGTGGATTACTGTTAAATTTATTGAATCTTTACAAAGGCTCATTTTTTGGTTTCTAACAAAGGATATGAAACAATTGCTAATGGTCTTTTAAGCATAACAATGTACAAGCACCTTTCTAGTTAAATATAGAAAGACCCATAAGCAAATTAGAATATTTGGCCATGATTATATTATTCATGAGTTAGGAAAATATTGAAGAGCATGGCTATGGATGAGTCTTATACCGGATGGCATGAAAAGGGTGTAATCTGCACTGGTAAATGGTGTACTCATCCTTAAGAGATCACAAATCCAAGTAAGAAAATGGATTCTAAATCTTTGAGAAAATAAATGGGGAAAGGTTACCATCCTCATTAACATTAACAGAAAGTTATAGTTAAGGGGAAGCTACATTATTTAAAATTTTTTGTTAATATCTTGAGTTCCAGGTTGTCTGCCTCCCCACATTAGAGAAAGCCAGCATTTGATATAGATAAATATGTGGCACTATACAATACGTACATATTGTATTCCATATATCAGTTCTCTAGAGGTGAATAGCCTTTTCTTAAGTCCTTTTTAATTGACTTGAATGTTCATGTTACTTGTAATATTTAGTCATTCTCAAGTTACTCTTTAAGATTGCTCTTACTATATGTGCAGTGTTCTTTTGGTTCTGTTCATTTCACTGCATTATTGTGCATTTTATGCAAGTCTTCATGTTTTTCTAAAACTCAACCTTGTCATTTCTTACAGGACAATAATAATCAATTATAATCATATACCACAATTTATTTAGCCATTCTACAATTGATAGGCATCTCTTGATTTTCTTTTTCTTTTTCTTTTTTTTTTTTTTTTGTCACCATAAAGAGAGCTGCTATAAATATTTTAGAACATATAGGTCCTTTTCTCTTTTCCCTGGTCATCTTAGGAAAGAATACATAGTTTTATAACTCTTTGAACATAATTTCAAATTTTTCTCCAAAATTGTTTATCACAATTCCACTAATTTTATTAGTGTCTCAAATTTTTCACATCCCCTCCCATATTTGTCATTTTTTCCTCTTGTCATTTTAACTAATCTGACAGATGTAAATTGGTACTTAAGAACTGTTTTAATTCGCATTTCTGTAATCAAAATGATTTAGAGCCATTTTTCATATAACTAGTAGTTTTTATTTCTTCACCTAAAAACTGCCTCTTTACCTCCTATGCCCATTTATCATTTGGAGAATGACTCATTCTTAAAAATTTGATTCAGTTCTTTATATATTTGAGAATCTATAAAATCCTCCTCCCTCCCCAGTTTCTATTAATCTTGGCTATATTGGTTTTATTTGTACAAAATCTTTTTAGTTTAATGCAATCAAAATTACTCTTTTTACATCTCACAATACTTTTGTCTCGTTTGTTGTGATATAAGTAATATATGCTTTTCTAACTTAAAATCTTTCTGGGTCTAGGTCATGTATCCATTTTGACCATAATCTTGGTAAATGATGTAGGATTTTGCTCTATACCTAATTTCTACCAAACTGCTTTTCAGATTTCCCCAGCAGTGAAACTATTAAATTGAAGGGTGTTTTTTTTTGGGGGGGGGTAATTGTATATTAAAAAATGGACAGTGTTGATTGTTACTCCACCCAAACATCTTCCATATTTCACAGTGATTTGTTTTCAACAAAATGCCTAGTTTGAAATAGAAAGTAGTTCAAAAAGTATTCAGTTTTAATTATAACAAATCAATATCTCATTAATCAGTATTTCACAGAACTTGGCTTGTATTAGGAATTTTTTGTTTGTTTGTTTTGGTAAACTAGTTATCTGGCTCTTATAAGCAGAGTACTATGTTCCAGTACAGACTATTATGTCTTGACAACCAGAATGGGGCAGGGGCTTAGAAATTTTATCATATCAAGGAATTGGGCATACCAATAGTTGACACTGTGTGAGACAGTATCCAAATGGTCTTCATTTTTAATCAAAATAGATTAAACAGCATTAAATTATGTCTAAGGGCAACTAGATGGCGAAGTGGATAGAAGACTGGCCAAAGTCAGGAGGCCCCAGACACTGAACACTTGCTAGCTATGTGCCGGACAGGTCACAACCCTAATTGTCTCATCAAATAAATAAACAGATAAATAGAATATGGCCAAGAGGATAAGAGCTGTACTAATAGTTAATGTCAAAGTCTTTATCATGGGCAACACCTGCAAACAGTTCTTGGGAGGAATGGGAGAGGGGTGCTGCCTCCCAGCATAGGCAAAGATTCCTATCTAGATCAGTTCAAGACTTTTCTAGGGAATCCTCCAGGTGTAGAAGATTTAGGGAAACATCAGAGCTATGGTCAAATAAATGAAAGATTTTCATGGTCAATGAAATCATTCTTGTGATTCAGTAGAGTAGAACTGGGACCATTTGGGTTAAGGGGAGATAGGTGGCAACTTTTATTAACAATTAAAGCTGACAGTGAAATGGATTGCCTCCTGGATGTGAATCCCTAACTTTATCTACCAAAGCTTGATAAAGAGGAAAAACTTGATTCCCGAACAATAAAGAGTAAGTGTAAGTAGAGGATGTAAAGTAAAATAGTATGGCACATAGAAGCCATGAGAACAAATTGTTCGCTGAGCTCTTGACCTGTTTTTCTAGATGATTGAGAAACATTTCTCTCTGAATTTCCACAAGCGCCTCCATCAGTCTCTCGTATACAAATCTTTGACCTACATCTAGCACTAATTCCTTTTGCTTCTGCCTCCAAAAACCCATACTCATGCCTATTTTGATATCTACCACCTTACAGACTCCAGTTATCACCAACTGGACAATCAATAACTTAATGAGCCTTCCCACATCCAGTCTCTTGCCTCAAACATGTCCTTCAAAGTGCTCTCAGGTTGAACGTCCTTTGACATTTCCTACCCTAAATTAACTATTGATTACTTAATAATAAATTTCAATTTTTTAGTTTGTTATTAAAGCTCCTCTACAGTTCTACCCTACTTTTTTAGATTTTCTCATACTATCTTTTTGGCTTATCAAGTCAAAAAAATCTTTCAAACTAGGTATAGTGCAGAATTTCAGTGGCCTTTAGTTTTGCTGGCACATTCTAAAGTGTGACCCAATTACTAATGGTATCCCACTTTGCCCCCATTGTGTACCTCTGCTCATGCATTTATCTTTATCCTCCTTCAAATTTCTATCCATCCATAAAACCTGGTTTGGTACAACTTTCTGCCCCAAACTTTTGTCTCTGATCCTTCTCCAGTCTGCACTTGGTAATATTTTTTCTCCACTAACCAGCTCCTATAGTTCTTTCTAGTTCTATATATTCTGCTTTATACTATGGATGTTTGTGTATATCATTTTCCGTTACAACATAAGTTCCATGGGTAGGATCACTTTTTAATCTTTTAAGTATCTAGCAGAGTACACTTCAATACTTCAACAGAGCTAAGATTTCATCAATGTATTTCCTGTCTCCATTGCCACAGATTTTAGTCCTTCCAAGTATTACCACTCAGTAAAACCTAATCTAGAAAGCATACTTTTTGCTGGCATAGCATATAGAGAGCAGAAGTACTAATAGGTCCAAACTAGATATAGTCCTAGTTATTTAAGGACTAATTTGACCAAACTGAGAAGCTCATCCATCTTGCTCTTAAAGGAGACATCAAGTGTTTTATTTTAGGGGACTTTTGTTTTGCTGTAAACCTAGTAAGTTTTTTTTTTTGTTTGTTTTTGCAAGGCAATCGGGGTTAAGTGACTTGGCCAGGGTCATGTAGCTAGTAAGTATAAAATTTCTAAGGCTGAATTTGAACTCAAGTCCTCCTGACTCCAAGGCTGGTTCTCTAGTCTGCCACCTAGCTACCCTGCTAATAAATTCTTAAATGTATTTTTTTTTTTAACTAACAAAAATCCTTTTCCTGCTCTCATCTTGAGACATGCCCTTAAAGAAAGAAAACAAAATCCGTGTTCTAAACACATAAATGAGCACAATTCTTGCATTGGCCTTAACCAAATATATCTTCTTGATTTTCTGTAGTTTTTTAGTGCTTGTCATACAAAGATTTGTTGAAAGAACAATAGATGTTTAACCTGGAGAAGAGAAGATTGACTTAAAACTTGTTTTGTTCTCAAGTAGATAAAGGAACATGCATGTTAAAACAGAGATTAGGCTTATTCTGCTTGGCCCCAGATGAACAATAAGGCCAAGTTTACAGTGACAGATTTTTGATTCTGTGTAAATGAAAAACTTGTAAAAGTATATATTGGACTGCTTTCTATAGGATGACCATCAATCAAGGATAAAGAGAGGATTTTTTTGTTATGCTTACTGAAATACCCGACTGATGATTTCTGAAGTTCATTGCTGCATGCTGCTAATAGGCAAGTTGCTTCAAGAAGAGGAAATGGTTTCACCAAATAGGCTCAAAAAAAAAAAAAAAAAATCGCCAGAGGCTTATATATAGATATCTCATACAAATCACAATTCAAAACAGAACTGTGAAGAAAGAAGAAATTTCCAAAATAGATGTAGTTTTCATGGAATCATAGAACTAGAAGAGATCTAAAAGCCATTGAGTCCAACCCTCATTTACAGAAAGAAAATATCTTCCCAAAGTCATGCAGGTGTTAAGAAGTAAAGCAGGAAAGAAAACTGGTGTTCTGGCTCTAAATCTAGGGCTCTTTGCAATGCATGGACTCTTGCCTCCAAATCTAATTTTTTCCTCAACACTATATCAAAAACTCAATGGACATTTTTATTTAGTCTTTATTTTCCAGGCATAGGAATATAGAAAGATATGGAAGAGAACCCTGTTCTTGAAGAGTTCGCAAACTAAAAATTCAAAAACAAATAATGATGCAAGGAAAAGTGAGATGAATGCGAAGCTATAGTATGTGCCAAATACTAAAAGAAAAGGATATTTAATTTTGTTGGGTATTATATTTCTGGCCTCAATGCCAGTTCTTTTGCTCTTCAATATATAGTGTTATGAGACCTATGGTCTTTTAGTGTATTTAGTAATGTATTTTGCAATCAACTACTCTGTACTAGGCCATAAAAGTACAAAGATACAGTCAACATTAAAAGAAAATTAAGGAGGCATTAACTGCTTTAAAAATTAAAGGGGTAATACAGACACTGAGTTGGGCTGTGAAGAAAGGAATTTCAACAATAAAGTTAAGTTGGAAGCATAGCCAGCAAAAGATGGGAGAGTGCAAGACAAGAATAGAAATGGAATAATTCGATTGGGCTAAGTGGAGACTATGAAAGGGACTTTGTATGAGAGAATAGTGGAAAGAAGGTTGTAGCTCTGTGAAGAGAACATGGAGTGAAGGGTCAGAAGGGGCTTTGTTCCCTAAGCAACAGGGCAGCAATAGCTTTCCATAAAAGTGACACAAAATGATTCACTAGTAAGATTACCCAAGCACTGCTGTGAAGAATGAGTTGGGGAATAGGTGCACTGGAATAATACTGAAGAGTAATTTTAACCTACATTCAAAAGCATTTTAAAGAACAAAGACTACAAGAGCACTAGCATCCTGACTTTGTACTCGCTAACTAGATAACCTTGGACAAGTCATATCACTGCAAGACTTCAGTTTTCTCTTCTAAGAAAATGAGTAGATGACAACTACAAATTTGTCATCACCATAATTCATCAATGGCTAGGGGGCTGGATGATTTATCTACAGTAGAGTTCTAAACCTGGGGTCAGTGAACTTTTGTTTTAGAAAATAGTTTGATGGCATTTCAATTTAATGGTTTCCTTTATTAAAATGTATTTTTATGCAGTTAAATACCTAATGGTGAGGAGGAATCCATCATACCACGAAGGTATTTTTTTTTTTTGGGGGGGGGGAGGAGGGAAGCCCGTGGGATTTAAAGAAGACTTAGTGATGTAAAATGGACAAGTCTATCAAAAAGCTTTGAAGAGATTGCAATTTATTAGTTAAGAGGCTATTAACTCAGGTTTACATAGTATGCCTGCATAGCTACAATCGTAAGGGTCAGAGCCCTAGATTCAAAGATTCCTTAGAATTCCTAGGACTTACATAGCTGGTGGAGACCTTAAAGATCACTTAGTACAGAAATTCTTAGTCTTTTTTGCATCGTGGACCCCTTTGACAATCTATGGACCTGTTCTCAGAATATTTTTAAATCCATGAAATAAAATACATGGGGTTAACAAAGGAAACCGTGATGTTGAAATATAGCTATTAAAATATTAAATAAGATAGTTGAGGAAACTGAAGCCCAAAAAGTGAAGTAATAAATGACCAAATTCACGGGGAGCCAGAGTGCCCTTCAAACCAAGTTCTTTCAAATCTTTGACTCAAATTCCTGAATTATCCTGTTTTCCTGATTCCCAAGTCTTCAAGGTATTGTATATGCATGGAATTTTCTTGTGCAGTCATCCTAGGGAAAAGCCAATCTACCTTAAACCTACTGTAATCTAAATCCCACCCCATAGACTAAAAGAGGAATCTCATTATGAATTACCTGATTCAACCAATGAAGATTACAGGCATGACTCCCCTGGCCTTCAACAGAAATTTTATGCTATGCTTAAGATCAGTTCCTCCAACAAGAAGTATGAGGAAGACTAAAACATACTTGCCAAAGTGATATTCTTTGGTTAGGTCTAATTAAATTATTTCCTTGATGAAAAAATACTATCACCTCAAGAATGAAAACAAATTTCTCTCTGGCATTTACAGTCTTTCACGACATGGATCCACCCTGGCTTTCTCATTGGCTCTCAAATTACTTTTCATGAATACTACAATCTACCCTAACTGGCCTTCTCCAGGCCTTTGTGCCAGATTTGCTTGGAAGGTACTCCTTCCTGTCTCTTTAAAATTCCTGGTTTCCCTCAGGGTACAACTCAAGGGCCATTTTCTATGTGATGTCTTCTCTCTCCCCTCCTTCCCAGATTCCCGAGGTGTATCTAGTTCACACCTACTCCCAAATCCAACCAGGTGGGAGAATAGTGGTACCTTTGGCAGTAATAGCATAATTTAGACGAGGAAGGTTTGAAGGGAAAGATAATGAGTTCTTTGGACAAGTAGAATTTGAAATGTCTGTTGAGACAATAACCAGTAAGAGATGTCCAAAAGGTCTAGAGTACAGGACAAGGATAACATATATAGACTTGAGATTCATCTGTATAGAGATAAATCTATGGGAGCTAATATGGTCACCAAGTGAGAGAATAAAACTGGGGGAAAGAATCGGGATCTGGAAAGAACCTTAGAGGAACTGCAAAGTTATTGGGTGGGTGTGATAGGAAGATCCAGCAAGGGAAATTGAAAACATCAGGAGATAAATGTCATAAAGATCTAGAAAGAAAGAAAGATCTCCAAGAGGAGATGGCTATCATCAGTGCCAAAGCTTGCAGAACAGATTAAAAATTATAAGGACTGGGGAAAAACAGACCATTAGAGTATAATTGGTACAAGAATGGGGGGAAAGGGGGAATTCGGGAAAGAGCAAGAAGCTGAATAATGAAAAAATATGATCAGATAAAAGAATTCCAGATTTCATGAAATTCGAAGTAAAAATAGTGTGTTAGATCAAGGATATAATCTGTCACTAAACATCTCAAGGCATTGAATTCAAATTTAGATGAATGAACTTTCAGGTCTCTCCACTTTAAAACATCACTAATGACTAACCTCTTTGCTTTGCCATTTGCAAATTTCTTCATCCTCAATTCTGTGAGAGAGAGGACTGGTGTAGCTTGTTTTCTACATTTCTCAAATGTGAATACGAAGACAGGTTCAGATACTTGTCTAGGATCACACCACCAGGTATTGGTCAAACTAGGATTTGAATCAATCTCCAGATATACAGTAGTATATCTTTTCATGGGATATCACCCAGTCAGCTGAGAACAACCCGAGTTAGCTTCTTCCCCTTGAATCAAAAGGGCCCACCCTCATCCTAGGAAATGTCCTTGTCCCTTACTTAAGAATCCTTGCCTTCTTTTCATAGAAATTGATGGCTTTCTCATTCCAGTCATACCACATTTTCCAAATTTTAGCAACAGTGGTACAAAATCTGTACATAACTATTTGAATGTTTCCTCCATTAGAGAATGAGCTTCTTGAAATCAGGAGCTGCTTTTTTCCCCTTTTGTATCCCCATTGCTTGACATGGTTCCTCTGGCACATAGTAGGTGCTTAATAAATACTTGATGACTTGACAAAAATTTGTATGATCTCTATTGGAGTTCCAGTTCTGTTGTTAATGCACTGGGGGACCAGGGGCAAGTAATTTTCTCTTGATCTCAAGTTTTTTCATCAACAAAGTATAGGGTATACAAAAACCACGTTCTATAGTGGAAGAGCATATATACTTTACAAAGTTAAATTTGTATTAACAGGCACAAAGTAATTTTGATGACTGGTGGGGTATCATAAGCTGGTGGGGATCAAGACCGACCTCATATATAATCTAATGCTTAAAAAGAACTTTGGGAAAAAAATAGGGATTTTAAAAGGCAGCACTAAGGATGGTGAAATGATCAAGCCTGAAGGGAAACTGAAACAGTGGACTGCTGTGAATGAGGAGTAATTGTATGCTAGATTGGAATGTGTGACAGGGAGTAATATAAGGCTAGAAAGATTTGAGGTCAGATTTTGTGTACCCTAAATGCCAGAGGAATTCATATTTGATCCTGGTGGATTGGACTACATGATCTCCAAGGTCCTTTCTGGCCCCAGGATCAATTGATACTAAACTTTGTTGAGGAAATTATAGAAAGAAAGCCCCATATAAGGGTGCCTGGTGCTGAGCTTATGGCATTTGAACCAAAACCCTCATCTTTCACCTGTGTTCTTCTAACTTCTCTCACTTAAAATGTCCAGGAGGACAAGGTTCACTTCAGGGTTCTACCTACTTTTTTCATGTCCCCTTATGAGACAGAACCATTGCTGTTTTCCTCCTCCCCTTCCCTGATGGTCCTGCACTGTGAACTTCCTTGGTTTCTCTTGCTGAGTACAAAGTCTAAGAACTTAGAGTGCTTTATACAAGTTTAGTTTTATTTTGTTTTTCTATTGTTTTGCCTGTGGAAAACAAGAAATAAAGTATGTGTGTGGAGATTTAAGTCTTGGCACTTACCTTTCAATATTTCAGGTTTCTTATCTGTGAAAGGACTGAACTGGATCAGCTTCTTATGTTTTATCTTAGCCTAAGGAAAATGATGGCTTCTTAGGCTGAAGCTCTGTATTAAAAACTAAACAATAAATTTCATTATTGATTTTTTTAAAGGAGGGAAGCAAAGCCTGTTTTGTTTTGTTTTGTTTTGTTTTTTTTAATTTGTGGGGCTGGTGCTACCAAAACTATATTCCAGTTAGTAATAATAATAACTTACATTTGATAGCACTTTGATGATTGAAAAAGCTTTTATAAGCTATCTCATTTGATGCTCACAACAACTCAGAGAGGTAGATACTATTATTTCCATTTAACAGATGAGAAAATTGAGGCTGGGAGAGTCAATTGATTTATTTGCTTAGCTTCACATAGCAAATAAGTGTTTGAGGCTGGATTTAAACATAGGGTTTCCTGACTCCAAATCCAGTGCTGTATTCACTGTATCACACAGTGTGGACAACATATTTTATCCTCATTTTGCAGATGAGGAAACCGAGGCACAAAAAAGTTAAGTAAGTTGTCTAGGATCATTTAATTACTAAAATGTTTGAAGTAGGATTTGAGTTGGAATCTTCCTAATCCTAAATCGAGCACTCTAATTCTTGAAAACTTACTTACATGCTTAACTGGGAGAATGCCTGTGTGCATCAAGAAGGATATGGGAATATGTAATCATAGAATGACTGTTGGGGGGGGAAAAACACTGAGATCCTCTAGGTCAAGATGACTAGACAGACTAGTTTAGTGGAAAAACTGGGTGATAGGAGATAACTGGATTTGAATCTCATCTTGGTGCTAATCAGCTATGGACCCCGTGGAAATTTGTTGGGATGGTGAGTTTTTCCATTCCAATGCAAAAGGAATACATCTTGCCACCATATTCAAATCAAGCATTGACTTTTATTTTGAAAATATACCATATAATTTATACTTTAACATATTGTATGTATTGGCCAACCTGCCATCTGGGGGAGGGGCTGGGGGGGAAGGAGGGGAAAAATTGGAACAAAAGGTTTTGTAATTGTCAATGCTGAAAAATTACCCATGCATATATCTTGTAAATAAAAAGCTATAATAAAAAAAAAAAAAAGAAAGAAAGAAAAGAAATACTTCAGGGAAAAAAAAAGAAGAAAATACACTATAAGCTGTCTTCCCATTCAATAACCCTGGGTGAAAATGACCTGCATTCTTTTATCTGGATCTTAGGAGTTCCTGAAGGGCCATAAAAGCAGCTCCTGTACCCTTTTTATGGTGGCCCCTCCTGTTCTCTTGCTCAGGTGCCTGCGACTGGGGTCCAGGTCACTTGGGAGCAGTTACCACTGGCTCGCTGGACCACACAATGGCCATTCCCAATTGACTGCAGCAAGTTCCTTAACCATCCTCAGATCTCACTTTCCTCCTCTGTGGAATGGAAATCATAATAGCTCTAATAGCCACTTCCCAGGGCTGTTGGGAGAATCCAAAGGGATAAGGAATGTAAAATGCTTTGCAGACCTTGAAGCACTGTGTACACATCAGCGTCATTATTGTTAGCTTCCTCATTTTACAGAAGAGGGAAGAGAAGGTAAAAAGGAATGAGCTTGTATATAGCACCCACTAGGCACTAGGCCCTTTTTACAAATATTATATCATTGTATTCCCATGACAACCCTGGGAGATGGGTGCTTTTTCTCATTATCTCTTTTTCTCTCAGAGGACAAAACTTACTGAAGTTACTTCCCTCTATTCTAAAAAAACAAAACAAACAAACAAAAAACAACTCAATAAAACTCCCTCACAGCTTAATAATAATCGATTGATAGCATTTATACAGGATTTTTAAGGTTTGCAAAGCACTTTGCAAATATTTCCTTTTATCTTCACAACAACACTAGAAGGTAGGTGCTATTTTTATCCCCATTTTACAGATGAGGAAACAGGGAGACAATTTAAGTGACTTTCCCATGATCTCACAGTAAATGCCTAAAGCGGAATATGAATCATTTCTTTTGACTGATTTCCTTGATGTGTTCAGTGAGAGACCATCATAAGAAACCTAGAATCTCCCCCATTGAAAAAATGTGAAAACCCATGTTTTAATATATCAAGGTTACAGCATACCTAAAATACTTTCTTTAAAAAAAATCTGGGAATATTTTGGTGAAAACTGTCAGCTATATAAAACATTACATGTAAAATTGCATTAACTCATAAAAAAGGGTTCTACATACATAGATATATGTGTATAAGCAATCAATGAGTAACCTTAGTGAATTAGTGACGTAACTAATCTGTTTCCTATCAGTATTCTGTGCACTATACTACCTAGCTTTAGACTTCATTTAACACTTTTTCTAAAACTTTGCTAAAATAGAAAACTTGGTTTTGTTTTTTCTTCGAGGATTTTATATCCCATCTAGAGGTATTCTGATAAATGTTTAACAACTGGCTCTCTGAAAACACCACCTTCTATAAGCATGACTCACTTTTAAGTTTATTCTACCTTATCATTTTCTCTGTCACTTTCTTACATCTAGATAATCAACAAAATAATTTATCGAACCCCCATTTCTTGTCTACTTCCAGGGTATAAATGGTCACACTGAAAATTTAACAATTTATTTTTGGGAACTGTTATGAGTCAACTTCAGTGAACCATTGTTACCTTTTTGTCCTGTTTTCTACAATTCACAGGGCTGGAAGCATGGGTAGCTGAATTCCTTGTTCTCTACCTTACATCTCGAATCTTTTCTCATGCTCCTTCTTGTATTCCTAGCTACACTTTGTCCTTCTCCACTCTAATCTTAATGCCTTCAAGTGCTGTCCTCAGAAAATTGTGCTGGTTTTCTATCCATCCTTTAAAACCTAAATTTTACTTTTTCCAGGAAATATTATCTGATCCTTGTCGTGGTTGATGATAATTTTCTCCCTCAGATCTCATATAGCACATTATGTAAGGTGGTATAGAGAAAGTCAAGATATTTGTTGTAAGGATCAACTAACAAATTTGGAATGCTATGCAAACCTTAAATATATCAATTCTGGTTATTCTTAATCTTTAATGCAAAGATGTTAAAGATGCTGTCCACATGCTAAATGTCTCTAAAGTACTGCTGAACCAGATTAAAATCTAATTGAGAAATATGTAATAAATTATATAAAATTCAGCAAAATATAGACAGTGTTAATATGTGGTTTTCCAAGTCAGTGACATGCCAGCAGGCATCCTCATGTGTGGTTTAGTGGCCTCTGTTTCTATTTGAGTTTATCATCACTGCTCTAAGGTATTCATCATGTAATAATGAGCATGAAACCTACCATTATTGGTGTTTTATTCCCATTCTAGACTACCACCAACACTGAATTTTATGTAAAATTTTCTATTTTCCCCAATTACCTATCACAGTCCCCTGTATACAATAGGCATTTAATAAGTGCTTCTTTTTATCATCTCTTCCCCTGGTACTTTCTTTGCTCCCTACATTCTTATGTTCCTTCTGTCCCCATTTTTTAATAAGATACTAAATTGTATCTTGTGATCTTATCACTGTGCTGTTTCTCTCCAGCAATGAATATTCTAATCTAGTTCCTAATATTTTTTGTTCCTCAAACTCCTTCCAAGAAAAAAATGTATTGTGAACCACCTGGGTAGTTTAATATATTACTCATGTTATACTTTTAGATTTATTCCTTAAGTATAATACATATAACAGTGATAACTTTTGTCCTAATAAGCTCTGAAATAATTTCATATTATATAATTTTAAAATATAGAATTTTATTTTTCCTGTAATTATAAAATTGAAATGTAAAATTATAAAATAATTACAAATTGTTATGGACATTCTATAAGATTTATTCAATACAACAAGATGCTTATTGTTATCTGGATTGGCAGTTAGATGGCATAATGGATACTGGTCCCAGAGTCAGGAAGATGTAACGGACAGTTACTGACCAGTTGTATGATTTGGGCAAATTACTTCTGTTGGCCTCAGTTTCATCAACTATAAAATAGGGTAAAAATAGAACTTACCTCCTGAAGTTGTTGTGAGGATCAAATTCAATAATATTTGTAAGTGCTTAGCACAGAAGCACATAGTAGGTATTATATAAATGCTAATTATTATATAAGACTTCATATTTAATTTCTTATTTTATAACTTTTAAATTTAACATTTTAGTGAAAGCAGTTATAATTTGAAAGACATTTAACATAAGCATATTAAAAACTTAATTTCAATGTTGGATTTTTTTTTTTTAACTTAAGACAAAGATTTGTCCTAGCACCAAACACAATCTTAAATCCGGTTCTGCTTAGAGTTGATTTCTGTGTTTTGATTTAAAACTAGTATAAAATGAAAATGCTTGCTCACACAATATGTGGTAAAAAATTATAGGATAATTTTATAAGTTTTCATTCTGAGAGTTGGAAATTCTTTTATTTGTAGCCACATAATCAGCTGTCAAAAATGAATAGCAAATTCATAAAATATTTATACATAAAATATTTACTTTTTTACTGAGCTAATGACAAACACTATATTAAATGATAAATATAGTTAAAGTGTGTTGCATATTTTGATTCATTTTTATTTATATATAATTTATATTTAAGCTAATCTTTGTAAAGGAAAAATTCGTTCAATTGTTACTTTTTTCTCTTCTACTACTTGCACATTGGGCATATCACAGAAACCTTACTGAATGACTAGCTAGTGTATCCTATTCATCTGAAAATCCATCAGATAGAAGAACAGTAACATAAGAAAAGGATAAATTTAAATCAGAAAATAATTCTGATACTGCAGTGAAAGGCAATATGAGATTTGTTCCTACAAAATATTGATGATGATCCATGAAGATTTAAAGATGGCTGATGATGCACGTGTCCGGCAGTCATGATTTTCAAACAACTTGACATTTATGTACCAAAAACACAAACATACATAATATTTTGATCATGTGGTTAGATAGCTGATGAGGTGCAATTACATGGGTATAAAGGAGAATGAGGGTGCTGCTTTGGTACAGTGTTCAGAATGCAAAAGAGATGATGTACATATATCTGATATCCTTTGGAAATATTTACAACTCAAACATCAAACCCTTATAACTTGGAAACAATTTGATGAAAGACTGAAAAACTACAAGAATATATTGCATTTAGAAGTGACCCATTTGATGTAATCACTGAATGAATTCCAAAATTATTGTGCATATGGTCGTGATAGTTTTGAAATGCTACAAAAACAAACCTGTAACATATTTTGTGTGTGTCACACAAAAAGTATATTTGTAACAAATTAAGCAATTATTTACAATTATAATAAGCAATTATAAGGTGTTTTAAAGAATTTTTAGCACAAATCCCTTGGATAATTGTCCCAAAGCCCCAAGGGGTTTGTACAATACTAACTGGGAATCACTGACATATCTATGCTTACCCTACCCTTTTCCATGTTCTCCTATAAATTCTCCACTGAGGGTCAATCCAATGTGCTGACATGCTCGGGACATTCCTCGCTTTCTCCTGACACTGGGAGGATACCAGAGGGACAGATAGATTGTCCAATGGTTTTCCTTGGCACGTGCCATATGACCAACCCATTCTCTTTTCCACCTGAACTTCTTTGTTGACATCTTGTCCTCTGCTTTTCCTGATAACTAACACCTTGTCTACAATATGTTGCATCCTTTGGACCAATCTCAGTTCAAAATACGAATAACTGAAATTGTTTTTTTTAATGTTTAAAAAATTGTTGTTGTTGTTTTTTAAAGGTACTGAATTGCATATAGGCTTGGTTCAAGTCTTAATTCTGCTACGTAATGTATGTGGCAAGTCACTTAATCTCCAGTTTGCTTCTTTTAAAGGAAATTATTTAGCAAACATTAAACATCTACTGTGTGCCTTGCCCTGTATTAATCATGGGGACACAAAGAAAGGCAAAATATGGTCTCTGTTCTCAAGGAGCTCAGTCTAGCGGGAGAAACAATATGAAAGTCATTATGTGCAAACTTATATAAATGGGAGATAATTCACAGAGATAAGGCATTAGAATTAAAGGATACTGAGAAAGGCTTCCTATAAAAGGAAGGGAAAAAAAGGACTATAAAAAGACTGGAAGAAATCAGGGAAGGCAAGAGGCAGATATATATATATACACACACACATACACATACGTACATATACACAAGCTTAGTATCAGGAATAAGAGGGATTAACAGTGTCAAAGACCACAGAGAAATCAAGAAGTTTGAAAACTGAAAAAAGATCATTACATTTAGCATTTAACAGATGATTAAAAGTAATGGTCTTTTTTCAATTCTTATACTTTTTGCATATTAGGTATCAGACTATAGGAGTGAGAGGAAAGGAAATGAAGGCATCCACTGTAGACACCTTCTCAGGAAGTTTAGCCACAAAAGAAGAGGTATGGGACAATTGCAGAGACACATAAAAGGGTAAGGGATTATTTTTAAGGATGAGGGAGAGTTGGACATGTTAGTAGACCACTAGAGACATTAAAGATTAATGAAAGAATGGTTAAAAGTAGAAAGGGCAATCAATCTGCTGAGAAATGTGAAATGGGATGGGATCATTTGTGCATGTACAAGGTTTTACCTTGGCAATGAAAAGGGCCACCTTAAATGAGACAAAAGTTGAAGGTGGAGATCGTGGCAGAAGGCATATGGGATATTAGCTGAGGAAGGAAAAAGAGTAGCTTCAGTTTTTTTTTGTTTTTTTTTTTTTAAGTAAAATGTGAGTCAAGGTTCTCAGCTAACAGGATAGGGGAAGGAGAAGCTATGGGAGACTTGAGGATTGAAAAGATTCCATAGAATTATTGAAGTTAATAAGATTAAGGAGGTTGTTTTGCTGCAATGAAAGTCTAGTTGAAATTTCATAAGTTTGTAGTGGATCCAGGACAGTTTTGTGACTTTCTCCAAGCACATGAATGGGGGTGAAGGCAGTGGAAATTGGGAAAATCCAGGACTGACACTTGGCAATATAGGATCAGTCACAGGATAAGGATGCAAGGGATTCAAAAGAAGAATACATTATGGAGTTGAACCAGTTCAATGACTGGTAAAGATAGGAAGGGAGCAAAGTGCAGGGGGAATAGTGGAAAAGAACTAAAAACTCAAGGGATAGAAAGTCGTGATAAGAATAAAGAATAGGATTTGGGCTTGTAAAACAGCAGGAGAAAATGAATGACAGATTGTGATTAGATAAGAGAATTGCAGAGTCTGTGACTATTGAAGTGAAGCATTGTGAGTGATGGTAAAATCAAGAGTGTGACTCTGCATGTGGCTTAGAGGAGGTGGAGAGGCCTTTGAGGTCCGTTGAAGCCCTCTATCTGTGATCTTTGACTCATGCTATCCCTTCAAATTCTTCCCCCTCATGGCTACATTTCCAACAAATCATCCATGCTTACTGCCTCTTCTTCCTCACCGAGCTCACTCTCCACTCAGTCCCTTGCAGTCTAGCACTATTCAACTGTACCTGCTCTTCTATGACTTCCTCCTGGCTAAATCCACTGGATTTAGAGAACTTTTTTCGTTCTCTTCTAGCACACACTTTTGAGCTAGTCTTGTGACTGAGGCAAAAATAGATAATCACTTTCCCCTCTTCTCAGCCTCTTGATTTCTATTGATCATCCTCCCAATCATCCAATCACAGCAATAGGAAAGATGGCTTAGAGCTGACTCCACAGGAATGAGGGATTGATGGGAGAGGGGTAATTAATTTGTTCATTCTGAATCTCATCTGAAAGATGTGTGACCATAAAGGGAGGGGGACCTCTTTTAGTGAAAGTAAGACACAGACAGCCTGTGTACTCCATTGGTATCCACTCAAGGTCATATTTGGAGGCAGACACCTTTCACTCTGGCAGGTGGGGTCTTCCAGGGAGGATTGGCCAGAAGACATGAACAAGAGTTGAAAGTAATAGGGTGGGGATGTGTTGCTGTCTACCCCACGGAAAGGAATATTCATGTTGATGATATCACAGGTCCACCAAATTATAAAGATGTTATAATCACAAAGGAAATGGAATCATTAACATTTCTAGACTAGCACTGGAGAGAGGAGTCAGTAACAGTGGTAGGCCAAAATAGCCAGGAACTTTTGTGTCCTGCTGGATACCTCATTCAAGGAAGGCTTTCACAAGCCTTATCTTGGTAATGTCTTTTGAGTGTCCATAAATAGGTCTTTGTCTCTGCTCATGGCAGAGGGTTAAGTTCAAATCCTCAAAATCATCTCTGGTTCTTTGCCTTGCTTGCCCCACACTTCAGTGCCATTTGTAGCCAAATCAGGTTGATTTCTGTGTCCATAATTTTTTCCCCTAATTTAACAGTCCCCCTCCTTTTATTTAAAATAAATAAACAAATTTATATTCACATAGATAAATAATTTTTAAAATTTATTTTATTTATTTATTCTTTTTTCTCTTTTGTTACAAACTTAAAACATAAGCATCCTACTATGTGCCAAGCCCCATGTTAAACATTTTGCAAATATTATTTTATTTGATTTTAACAACTCTGGTAGATAGGTGCTATTATTATCCCATTTACAGAGGAAACTTAGGCAGATAGAACTAATAAGTGTCTGAGACTGGATTTGAAGTCAGGTCTTTCTTACTCCAGATCCAATACTCTATTGTGTCATCAAGCTGCAGAAGAGAATATTGTATTTAAAACTGTAAACTTCTGTTATATATAAAGTAAATTTAACAAAGTAGTAACAGGACTGCTTTGTGTCCCTTTTTGAGTTTCTTTTCCTTCCTTCCTTCCTTCTTTCTTTCGCTCTCTCTTTCTCTCTTTCTTTTCTTTTTCTTTCTTTTTGCTTAGGCAATTCGGATTAAGTGACTTGTCCAGGGTCTCACAGCTGGGAAGTATTAAGTGTCTGAGGCTGGATTTGAACTCAAGTCCTCCTGACTTCAGAGCCAGAACTCTATCCATTGTGCCATCTAGCTGCCCATTTCAGTTATTTTCTGTTAGAAATTCTCTGCAAAGATTAAAAAAAAAAAGGACTCAGGAATGTATGAAGTAAGTTGGTTTATTTATGTCTTGCAAAAAGGGGCAGTCTCTAGAACATATGCCCTAATAGACATAAGAATGAGGGTTTTTTTTCCTGTCCTGAAGTGCAGGGTCCCTCTCTCATCACTGTCACTCAATTGACTGGGGATGACAAAGGTAATAGACTTCCTGGTTCTCCTATTGTATGTTCCTCCTTGACATGTTCCCCCTTCCTCATCATACAACCTATATTCACAAATAGTGGGAAACTACTTCTTTGGGGTAAGGAAGTTAATATTGATTAATTCATTAAGCATGTGCATTCAGTGCTTGCAGTTTCCTTTCACCCACTTTTTGTTTTTTGTTTGATTTTTATCAGTTTATCAATTCAGTAGCTTAATATTTTGTTTTGTACAACTAAGTCAGCTGACAGAGCCTTAAATCTTTGTCACTCTATGGAAATGCAATTCTCTAGATTGCTCACTCTTCTGCTCTCTTCTGTGTAGTTCTGAAAAATCTAACCCTTCCATTCCACAGTGAAAGCCAACAAGCACCCTGTTTCACTCCCTTGTTAACCCCTAATCTGGAGTATATTTTATGGGGTTTTTTTTAAATAATAACTTTTTATTTTCTAAATATATGCAAAGATAGTTTTCAACATTCACCCTTGCAAAACCTTGCAATCCAGATTTTTCTCTCCCCTTTCCCCTCACTCCCTCCTGTAGTCTGCAACCCAATATATGTTAAACATGTGCAATTCTTCTACACATATTTCCACACTCATCATATTACATAAGAAAATTCAGATCAAAATGGGGGGAAAATGAGAGAAAAAAAACAAGCAAGCAAATAACAACAAAGGTGAAAATGAGATATAGCTTCTAGGGAAATATAGGGGTGGTTTTGGGGTCCCCTGTTTTGGGAGGGCTTCTGTTCTAACAATAAGTCAGTAGTCTTAAATCTTCTGTCTTTGGAATCTGCCTCAGGAAACCCCCACACCCAACGTCTGACCACTCTTTAGCTTCTGGCCTCAGGATAGTCCCACAGATCAAACTCCTGAAACAATAGTGAATAGATCACTCCTCAATTCATTGCTGACTGGTTATGGGCAGTAATAATCTGATCAAGAGAACCAAACTCTGGAGACCACTCCTTCCTACCTATGAGCCATAGAATTAGCATATCTATTATTGAAAACTGTGTAAATGTAGCTCCTTGCTACTTCCCTTAGAATTCCAACCTGCTTTTGTAATGGCATTACTATTGCAATGAAGCTTTGCCCCTTGGCTAAGGAGATGGGTTCAAGCCTTCGAATTCTTTTGAGACACTGGTGTGGGACCCTAAGCTTTTGGGGGTCTTCCTTTCCCAATCTCAACAGTTGGTGGCTTGAAGGGGGAGAATCTGGCCTCCCCTGGTTTGATTCCCTCCTTGTCAAGGTAAGCCTCCCGTTTTTTTCTTCCACAGTCCTAGATAGCAGGACACTCCAAACCACAGGGAGAAAGCTTGTCCTCCTTTCCAGACTTAACAAAAATACTAGGTTGTGATCCACATTCAGTCCTGTCTCTGGATGCAGATGACTCTCTCAATCACAAGTCTATTGGAATTAGCCTGAATCACTTCATTGTTGAAAAGGCCTACATCCATCAGAATTGGTCATCACTTAATCTTGTTGCTGTGTACTCTTGGTCCTACTTAGTTTCTGTAAGTCTCTCCAAGCCTCTCTGCTGATGGTTTCTTACAGCACAATAATATTCCATCACTTGCAAATACTATAACTTATTCATCCATTCCCCAACTGATGGGCATCCATTCAGTTTCCATTTCCCTTCCACTACAAAAGGGGCTGCTACAAACATTTTTGCATGTTTGGGTCCTTTTCCCCTTTTTATGATCTCTTTGGGATACATACCCAGTAGTGAGACTGCTGAATCAAAGAGTATACAGAGTTTTTTAGCCCTTTGGGCATAGTTCCAAATTGCTCTCCAGAATGATTGGATCACTTCACAACTTCACCAACAATGTATTAACTGGACTATATTTAAAAAAAAAATTAATTTATTCTTTTTAAGATCTTTAATCTTCTACTCCAATATATTCTTCACAATATAGCCAAGAAATTTTTTTAGTTTAAAAGTCCGATTATGGTATTCTCCTGCTAAAAACCCTTGTTTGATTCCTAATGGTTCAACATATACAATATGAACTATTTCTCTTGATATTCAAATCCTTCTGAAGGGGGTGTGAAACTGTGTTCCCTTTTCATTAAGGGACACTTAAAGTCCCCTTTGATTTCTGACCCCCTGGACTCCAGAGAGTCTATAAGAGCATATCCTCCTCCTGGCTGGGCCTTTTCTAAGGCAAATCACCCCATAGATGGAGACCCTTTTCAGGAAATTCCAAATTCTAGAAGCCTTCAAAAAATGATTTCCATTTAATCGGAGATCTAGGCCTGGGGACTTTGGCTTTCTTTTCAATCTGAAACCTGAGCCTCACATTTTCCTATTAAAGGATATTTCTAAACTCCTGATCCTTGAAAAGTCTGGATTAGGACCTAGCTGCCGGCCAGCACTCCTGTCTGCTTGAGAAGACATTCTCTTCTCAGTGCCAGCCTCCATTTCCCTAATAGGACTTTGCCACTAGGAAGTCAGTCTCTTAGCAAAGCTGACTTCTCATCCACCAATAAACATCCATTTTTGCCACCTAAAACTCTTCAGGTTTGTGAATTCTTTCACAAAGGGACCAAAAAGGGATTTCCACAACTCTCTGCCACTAGAACCCCATCATCTCTATAATATGGCTTTGATCTGTCTTTTCAGACTTGCCACCTTTCTGTGGATTTTAGCCAAACTGTTGTTGAGTCCTTTTGATGGGAACTCTAAGCCAACTTGTGAACTAAACTAGCTTATTCTCAGGAACTGCTAAAAACAAGCTCATCCTGTTCTTACTATTAATTATAATCAGGTCAGTTCTCCCAGAATGGTAGAGAAGCTGGAGCTCATTCAGTTTGTTAGTCCTTCAACCTCAGAGGCCGTCTTGTTTAGAATATCTTTAGATAACCAAACTCCTTCCTGGTTCCTCCTCTTACTTCTTAAATCCCTTCCCTCCCTGCCTAGAATTCAAGTCTTGGTTGCTTAAGACCTAGAGCTATTTCACATAACAATAAATGGCAGAGCTTTGTAACCTGTAATGAATGTCTATGTTGTGCTTGCTCCATGTTGCTAAGCACTATACTCCCAAATCTATTTCATATTTTTATTTGATATTATCACTTCACATGGTGCCTTTATTTTCACTTTGTTTTTAGTCTGACTCTTTGTTTGGGATTTTCTGCACCAAAATACTGCAGTGATTTGCTTTTTCCTTCTCCAGCTCTTTTACAGATAAGGAAATTGAGGCAAATAGGGTTAAATGATGTTTAAAGTACACAACTACCAAATGTCTGAGACTGGGTTTGAACTTAGGCATTCTATCCACTGAGCTACTCAGATGCCCTAGTTGTAAGCCATATTTTTACTTGCCATTTTCCTATCCACTCCTCCCAGCTCTGACGCCTGTGCATTTGCTCAAAATGGCACCTACACCTTGTTTGGATCCTTTTAACCCATTCTGTATCTCAGACAGTAAAAATCTTTTGTTTTTTTCTACTGTGACTTCAGGTACTACCTCTCTCATTAATCCCTCTGGTAGAAGTTATTCCTGTTAATTAAAAGATATCACTCTATTTGAATTTCTGTTATATACATTTCACATTTTAAATTATTATTTGCTGTATATAGCTGATATATAGAAACACACAACTGTGAATTCCTTGAGGGGAGCAACTATTATCTTTTATTTTAATAATATTAGCTTCTAGCAGAGTTCCTTGCACATAGGGAGTATTTAATGAATTATTTAAATTTGTAAGTGTGAAAAATAAAACTTTAAACCAGTAAGAAAGTAAGAAAATTTAGAAAAAGCAGAGAATCACTTAGTAATAAATTCTGCCCATTGTATGAAGAAAACAGAAAGAAGCGTAAATTCACCATAGTTCCAAGGATTTCTCTGATTAGGCACAGTTCAGTCATGAGGCATAGATCAGTTTTACTGCTCATCAAACTCATGCTTGAATAGACAATACTTGTACTCACTTCCAGTAACCCTTTGTGGCTGTTGGGGGAGACTGCAGGAATCTTCCTTTGTAGGAAATCCATGGTCCTGACACACCACAAAGATAAAAATGAAATTTTTTCCCCTCTTGAGGTGCTTAATTTTATTGAAGATAACTCACATGTAGAGAACAAATATATATATTTATAAAGATAAATAAAGATAAAGATAAACATAAGATAATTTAGGGAGAAAGGATAACTACTAGTTGGAGTAAGAAAGTAGGTGGATAGATCATGTGTGACTCAGAAATGGTGAGGGGTCACCATTTAATAAAAAGCTGGAGATCTCTAGAAACAAAGCAAAGTGTATTATACATTCTTGGGAGAAGGGTGTCCCAAGGTCATGAAGACAATCGAAGGGAGGAAGCCCCTTCTGGGGCAGGGTTAACACTTTTAATCCCTAATGCAGTATAATACCCCCTCCCACCACTGACCCTCATCCTCATTGGCTGAAGATCTTACATTCTAAACTCAGGAACTACCCAGGAAATTGAACTTGACCAATAAGTACATAATTGCCCATATTTAACTGAAATAGGGAGAAAATGATGTCATGGGAGGATAGCAGGAAGGGGATTTAGGTATGCCCTTGGATCAATGATCAAAGTCCTTCAGGCCTACTCAACCTCTGAAGTAGATGGAGCCTTACTCGATTTTCACAACTGTTTTGAAAGATCTCACTTCGTCTTGTTCAATCAGAAAAGACTTTAGGTAGAAGGTAACTATATAACAAAAAAACTGTATTAAAAGAAGTGTAGAATTCTGAGTGGGCAGTGAGAGAAAAATCATTCCAAGCATGGGGGACAGCCAGGGCAAAGGCCCAAGATGAGAGATGGAGGAATAGCAGTTTGTGAAGAATAACAACAAAGCCTCTAAAATGAAGAGAGAGGAGTGACTTTTAATGAGGGAGAAGTTAGCTAGGTTGTAAAGGGCTTTAAAAGTCAAACAGTGTAGTTTATACTTAATCCTGTTACAGGAATCAAATGTGGAACCATGTGTAAATTACTGACTAGGGAACAGACTGGGTCAGCTGTCTGGAAAATGAATTGGAGAGGAGAGAAATGAGGCAGGAAGACCATTCAGAAGGCCCTTTGAAAGAGTCCTAATGAAAAGTAACTAAGGCCAATTCATTATTGAGGTAAAGAAAAGGGGTTGCATGCAAGAAATGTGGGGGATGTAGAAATAGCACAATTCGGTACAAATATGAAATGAAGAATAACATCAAGGTTGCAGCTCTGAGTTAATTAGGATGCTGGTATTTTCAGTAGAAACGGGGAAGTTCAGAAGATGAGTTGGTATGGGGAGAGGGAAATAGTGAGTTTCAGAGATTTTTAGTTGAAAATATGTAGTTCACAGTGGAGGTCTAGATAGCTCAGGAGAGAAAGAGAAGTGATTATTTTTCTCATATTAATAGCCAGTTATTGGCATCCCCTTCTTATTTTGTAGTGCAAAATTTCCAGGACAGAGAGAAAAAAGTAGGACTAACATTCTCCAAATTCCCAGTATTGTTAACTCCTCCCATTATTTATGATTTCTAGAAATACAGCATTATCAAACCAGACTTTGATAAAACTAATTGAGATTCAAATAGACCTATTTGACTCTATTTTTTCCCCCTGAGGTAATTGGGGTTAAGTGACTTGTCCAGGAAGTGTTAAGTGTCTGAGATCCAAATCACTCTGACTATAACTAATTGGCTTTATTTGATCATTTTTCTGGTTTTGATATGGCTCTTAGAGAGCGTAAATAGCAGTTGTTTCTTTTTTGGCCAGAAATCCTGAGGGTATTCTCCTCCCAGATTGATAGTTTTTTAGACTAGGTAAAAGATAGCATTTTCTGCCTCATTTCTCACCTATCCTTAATCACTAACTTGCCTCAGACAAACTGAGATTTGGAAAAGACCTTAACTTAAAAAGGGCAAGGTCTGTCATTGCATCTGGGGCTACCTTCAGTCAGCCTCATCTATATCTTGCCACTGGATCCAGATGCTTCAGAAAAGAGAATGAAACTGTTGACTCTGCACTGTCTGGTCTCACTTAAATTCAATTTAAGAAGGACCACTCCAGCCAACTAGACCAGACTTTTAAACTAAGGTGAAACTCCCTTCTGCTCAGGCTTGGATAGGGATAAATTCCTTGAATAGATTGCCTAAGGCTGGGGATAATTTAGAAGTAAATAAGCAGAGTTCATTGGAATAGGTTCAGCCCCTTATTCTAATATTCATTTTCTCATTGTTAACCAATCAGAATTGATTGACACCCTTGGGGAACACTATTATTCCAATGGGTATATAAGCAGTGAGGCTTTACTAAAATGTTGGCATTATTGATAAAGTAATTAAATTACCTAGAAAGTATATTTCTTGAACTTTTTAAATGCCACAGGAGAAAGATCTGAGAGCCAGCTGAATCAAGATGATAATTGATCAATGACAATGATAATGAATCAAGGTCATTGAAGCTGATGACATAGCCAAATGAGAGAGTATAGTTAGAAAAGAGAAGAGTGCCTGGACAGAATCTTGAGTTAAATCCACAGGAAGAATCAGCAAACAAAACTGAAGAGACACAATCTGACAGTTTGGCAGAGAACCGTGGGGAAGGAGTATCAAAAAATTGAGAGAGGAGAATATTGAGAAGATGAGGGAGATCAACAGTATTAAAAGAGGCAGAGAGATGAAGAAAGATAGAGAATGAGAAAAGACCATCACATTTAGTTAGCATTTAAGAAATCATTGTTAACTTTGGAGAGAACAAGTTCAGTTGAATGAGAAGGTCAGAATCCAGCCTGTAAGGAGCTTGAAAGTGGGAGAAGTGGAGATACTTTTTCTAGAGTTTGGCTAAAGAAGGGAGAAGAGAGAATACTAGCTTAAGGTTGGTAAAATCAATCTACTATATCCAAAGATGGGGGTGGAAGAAACCAGACATGTCAGAGAATAGAAATTTTATTACTGGTCCCTTTTTTGATCTCCCCCACTCTGCTGGAACTGTCTCTTTTTTTTTTTTTTTTTTTTTTTTTTTCTTTTTTTTTTTTAATTTAATAGCCTTTAATTTACAGGATATATACATAGGTAACTTTACAGCATTAACAATTGCCAAACCTCTTGTTCCAATTTTTCACCTCTTACCCCCCCCCTCCCCTAAATGGCAGGATGACCAGTAGATGTTAAATATATTAAAATATAACTTAGATACACAATAAGTATACATGACCAAAACATTATTTTGCTGTACAAAAAGAATCAGACTCTGAATTATTGTACAATTAGCTTGTGAAGGAAATCAAAGATGCAGGT
Organism: Sarcophilus harrisii; assembly: GCF_902635505.1. Lineage (NCBI taxonomy): Eukaryota > Metazoa > Chordata > Mammalia > Dasyuromorphia > Dasyuridae > Sarcophilus > Sarcophilus harrisii. The sequence continues at coordinate 657,529,309 of NC_045426.1, forward strand.
GTGCATAAATATAGGGACTGGGAATTCAATGTAATGGTTTTTAGTCATCTCCCAGAGTTCTTTTTCTGGGTATAGCTAGTTCAGTTCATTACTGCTCCATTAGAAATGATTTGGTTGATCTCGTTGCTGAGGATGGCCTGATCCATCAGGACTGGTCATCATCTAGTATTGTTGTTGAAGTATATAATGATCTCCTGGTCCTGCTCATTGGAACTGTGTCTTAATGATTTTTATTCTTTATTACATTGTAGCTACTCTCCATGGTATTTTTGAATATACATATATATGTATATATAAGTAAAACTTGAGCTGACATTTTCTCTCTTACCTGGTCATCACACTTTGGATTAGATTTGTAAGATTCCAAAGAAAGGGTGTATTAAGTGTATTTCATCTTTGACCTGGAGCCCATTACTCCTCTTTTAAACTGTGCTCCAAAAATCCAAATCCTTTTCTGAGAAACAATCTTTATAAGGAGTTATTCACTTCCCGAACACTGGAAAATGACACCATTCCTGCTCACAAGAATCTTATAGTTTACACAAGAAAAAAGCACCTATCCATCATGGATAAGGTGGAATGCAATGTGAGCAGAGGAGAGATCCTGAGTCTACAAGAAAATTCCAAGAGGGAAGTGGGGAAAGAAGGCAAACAGGGAAAATTTCACAGAAGAGACAATAGCTGAACTCATCCCATCCTTCCATCCCTCAGCGTTAGATGACTTGTTCCCCCTCCTAGACTTGAAGAAAAATAATTTTCACCAGTAAAGAGGAAGAGGAACATATTCCAGGTATGAAGGATGGATATCAACAAGAAAAATTATCAAGCACTTAGATGCTGAATAGATCTTTAATAAAGTAGAATATCCATCTGGTGGTAAAAACATTTAAGTATGTGAATAGGAAGTTTTTATTTTTTCTTAATGTGATTTTTCAGCATATCTGATACTAACACCCAGCATAATATGTAATAGAGAAACATTGGAAGCATTAAAGAAAGTAGCATGGTAGGTGTGAAAAGAGCTGAATTTGGAATAAAAACCTGGATTCAAATTCCAGTTCTTCTACTTACTACTTATGTCACCTTAGGCAAGTCACTTTGTCTATCTCTCTGTGTCCTCCCCTCTTTCCCTTTTTCTTACAGTGTGTGTGTGTGTGTGTGTGTGTGTGTGTGTGTGTCTCAGTGTCTTTCCCTCTCCCTCTCTCTTCTTCCCTCTCTTTCTCCCTCTCCTTTCTTCTCTCTCCTCTCTTTCTCTTCTGTCTCTCCTCTCCTCCTCCCCTCCTCTCTGTGTCTATCTCTGTCTCTCTTTCTCCCTCTCTTCCTTTTTTTCTCTCTGTCTCTGTCTCTCTTTCTCTCCCTCTCTCCTCCCTCCCTTCTTCTCTCTGTTTTTCTCTCTCTCTAAAACATGCTGCTTTCTAGCTCTAAGACTCACCCTGTGATCCTAGGATTTTCAAAAGGCAGACATGGGATTTTACAAATCCCTTCTGGGGCTTTAAAGACCTGGAAGCACAGAGCTACGTTGAAAGTGCTTGCCTGTCACAGTCTGTCCAAAAGGCTTGCAGTTGTAGCATCTGATAGAGGGCTAACATTGCAGACTAAATTAGCCTTAATCAGTTTGAAAGCCTTTCCTAGTAGAGCCTGAGTTATCAAAGAGCAGTAATTATGGCATCAATTATAAACAGTTATTGAATGCAGGTTTTCCTCAAAGCTAGAACCAGGTTCAACAATAGCCCATAATAAGTGTTTATACCATTTGGCAGGTTACTGTGAGAGCTTGGCTGTTTGAATATTTATTATATCCTGAATCAGGATATTTAGGTCAGAAAGGTAGAATAACATCAATTCAATAGGGCAGAGGGCAGGGAGTGTTTAGTTCCCTGTGAGCTACTCTGAGAAAAGGCCTTTGCGTTGGACTGAGGTATCTAATATTAGCTACTGAACACTGAGAGAAGCAATGAAGGACCATGTTGGATTTTAAGATGGAAGAAGTGGGTTCAAATCCTAACTCCTAGCTTCTTGTGTTAGTTGGGGCAAGTCACTTTTTTAAGTGCCTCAGTTTCCTTATTTGTAAAATGAGGATATTGATACTTTTATGCTTCTGTCATCGAATATAAAACAAAATGAAGTCAGACAAGATGGTACTTACCTATGATTTCTTCTTTTTGAATGACTGAGACAAGTGATTTTTTTGAGCTCAGGAGTTCTGAATTATAATGTACTAAGTCAGAGGTCTGTACTAATTCTAGCACTAAAATGGTAAAATCTTGAGCTCAATGAGCTGAGATGGGGGCTAAAGGTGAAGAAGGGAGATGAAAATCAGGATGTCTAAGAAAGAGTAGATGAAGCCAGGGGGAATATGTCTCAGGTCAAAATTCCTATGCTGATGATCAGCAGTAGCATCAGGCCCTTAACTGAATTCTATACTTCCAGTCTGGGAAACTCTCCCTCCTCATAAGAGTAGGAATTATAAAAAAGTATTTTTCTTAATGTAAACTATTGCTATTATTTAGTCAAGCAATACATTTGATTCACTTATACGTAAAAATTTGACCCCCTCTCTAAACAAGTTCATGTTCTCATGGAAAAGAATATTGGGAGTCAACAAAGGTAAAAAGATAGAAGGACCAGGAAAAGGATGTGAAATGATCAACGCATATCTATCCATTTCTCCCAAGGGCCTATAATAAAGCAGGTCATGGATCTCCTGACACAGAGGTGATGGACACAAGATACAGAAACATACATTTTTGAAAATGGACACTGTGGGCACTCAGCCAAAAAAGTGTATATATTTCATACATATATAATATTATAGTATATGTATATATGGCTGCATATGTTCATAATAATCCAGGAGTCTCCCCAAAACAGTGACCTCATATATAATGGCTCTAATCCTAGGCGCCTTGAATCTAAAAGAATCAAATCAATTTAGCAAAGAATTTAATAAGGAAGGACTATGTGCTAAGCACTGTGGGATACAAAAAACAAACAAACAACAATCTCTGCTCTCAAAGAGATTCTGGGAGGAGATGACATGCAAACAGCTATATATAAATTAGATCTATGCAGGATAAATTGGAGATGATGAAGGGGAAGTATTAGTATTAAGTGGGATCAGGTTAGGCTTGGGTGACATTTAAGTTTAGAGTTAAAGGAAATCCAGAGGCAGAGGTGAAGAGGGCACATATTCCAGGCATAGGAGATGATCAGTGAAAATGCCTGCATTTGGTAGATGAATGTTTCATTCAAGAAACAGTGAAAAAGTTACTGAGCAGGTTTTCTTTTGCTTTTATATGTCATGATCTTCCCAAACTAAAACTGGGAAAATAAACAAAACAAAATTCAAGTACAGTAACTCTAGTTTTCATCATCACTACTTCATGTACAATATGGATACTAGGAACGGTGCAAACTTTATTTCATGCCCACAGAAATGAATAAGATGCAAAGCACTCCTCAAAGCCTAGGAGCAGATGCAGAAAAAGTTTGCATAAAGCATTCAATCCATTAGGCTCCAGGTCCATAATTTTTCTTCTCCTTCTCATTCCTCTCCCTGCTCCATGACAACAAGACATTTAGTCTTGAAAGATACAGAGGGATTTTTTGTAGTTAATCTTCCTTCTCCAAGAAATGCATTGTTGAGGAAATCTCTTTCTCTCTAGAAGCCCTGTGCCTGAATGCTCAAGCTCAGAAATTCATGAATTGAAGGCTACCCACAAGACCATTTTCAAAGCTACTGTTTCCCTGAAAATGTTCCTTCTCTGCTAGAAGAATTGATAAAGGCTTCATGATGACTAGGAAATGCAACATCCCCTCTTCTCCACAGAGGAGTTTAGAGTTTATGAACATTGTCCTTAATGTTATTCCATATCTAGCCTCTTGGAAAAGCAAGAACTTCTGGCTGGCTGCAAATTGTAATTATCTGTTCCTGGAGGGAAGAGATGGAGTAGAGAGAAATTTTATCCCTTTTCCCTATTCTCCTACACTTCAGCTTTCATAAATGGAACAAAAGAAAAAGCAAAGGAGGGAGTCCTGACGACTAAAAAAGTCTTTAAATTTTGCTTCTCAGTTCATTGAATATAAACTGAAAAAAAGGAGGTCATTTTGATAATAGTTTATTCCCTTTGATTCTCAATGACCTTGATCTTGATGTCTGATGGAATCATTTGCTTTTACTTGACCACTTCTAATTTTATAAGGAATTATTTTCTTCTATGAGATTTTGTACCTCTTTTTTCCATTTAGCCCAATTTTGCCTTTTAGGGAGTTCTTCAGTGAATACTTGTGCCACATTTACAATTTGGGCAATTCTATTTTTTAAGGTATTGTTTTCCTTAATATTTTTAGTGCCTTTTTTTTTTTTTTAATCAGGCTGCTAATTTTTTTTCATCACTGTCTTGTGTTACTCTCATTTCTTTTCCCAGTTTTTCTTCTATCACTCATCTCTTTAATTCTTCTAGGAATTCTTGTTGGATTTGAGTCTAATTAGCATTATTTTTGAGATTAGTAGATGTTTTAAAATAGTTTTCTTCTGAGTTTATGTATTGCTTTTCCCTGCCACCATAGTAGGCTTTTACAAATTCTTTTTTGTGATTTGCTCATTTTTTTCAATATTTTTTTTTTACTTTGAATTTTATGTCAAAGTTGGGCCCTGCTTGACTGGGTATGGGGAATCCTTGTCCCAAGCTTTTTCATGCTGCTGTTTTCAGAGAGAGTTCTGGATGTCTGCAAGTTTTTGGTGCTTCCAAAATTCTGGTGTTGTCCTGGGAGAAGTATGGTCACTGCTCTGCTGGTCTTTACCCTGGCCCCCTGAAGTTACAAGTGCTAATGCTTTTTTTTCCTTTGATACTGTGACCAGAACCCCCTGCTCCCTTATAACTGACCACTATCTTTTCTCTCCTCCCTGGAACTGCACTCCAGAACTGCATATGGGCAACAGAGAGGCCAATCAGCACCAGGTGTACCCAGTGTCAGCCAAGAGTTCCCTGTAATCCCTTTCAGAGCCGTTGTTCAATACCCTGTCTCTGGGTTTAGCACGCCTGAAAGTGCTGCTTCTGCTTGCAGCCACCATTGCCACCCAAGTTCCTATCATCTCCAGGCAGGTCTTCTTCCCACTTCGCACAGACTTCTGCTAAGCTCTTAAGGTTTCTTAAACCAGAAAAATGACTCAGATGAACTCTATCAACATTTCCCTCCAAACAACCTTAGAACAATACCTTAAATCAAATTTTGGAGTAGTAGAGCCAGATAAAAGCTCACACAATGACAATCGTGCAATTGATGGGGAACTCATGAAAGATCCAATTCCTCCCTGTTAAGCCCTGACAAAAACTTCTTGACTGGAAATCCCAAGCATGGAGGGAGCTGCCTTTTGCTTCTCCCAGGTTTGTGTTGCCCCAGGCTGCCAACAACCTGAGGTTAGACTGGGGACCATAGAAGCTTCTGTACTTCCTTCCAAAGCTGTCAAACTGGGAACTGACTGGATTCGTAGGCACTCCTGACAGCTTTGCCTGCACAAACTCAGAGATCTTAATCCTGCCTTCCCCTCAGCAAAAGGAGGTGCCTCTTTCCAGCTGCTAAACAGCTGTGAATTAGAGTCCTGGGAACTGAACTCCTTGCACAATCAGAGCCCTGGGAATAGAGAGAGGAAGTCTGATTTCATGGGAATTATAGAATTCACTTTATTTATAGCCTCTTGTCCATAGACTCATATGGGAGGTCGTAGGTATCAGGGGCAACCCTTCTTTTTACACATGAGGAAACTGAGACCTAAAGAGAGAAAGGGATTTTTTTCAATTTTACAATGTGACTTAGTGATAAAGCCAAGACTCAAATTTAGACCTGACCTTTAAGCCACTATCTCCCTCTCTTGAGGATGGTAAAAGGACCTGAGAACCTGTAAGAATTAAGAGTTCACCTTCCATCTTGGGGTCTTGGGAACATAGGGACAGATGCCATGATGATCTGACATTCTGTTCCCCAAAATTCTCCTCCTGAAAGTCCAATGGGGCATTGTCATTGTTACCTGAGCTGGCTTTGGAGGACTACTGAAAAGTCCAACTCCCTGTAACTTCTGAGCAGAATGGTATTCTGCTTTCTAATTAGTCATACTCTGGATCTCAAATTTCTGTTTTTAAATTTTATTTTTTTTAAATTAAAGCTTTTTTTTTTTCAAAATATCTGCATGGATAATTTTTCAACACTGACCCTTGCAAAACCTTGTGTTCCAAATTTTCCCTCTCTTCTCCCTATGATGGCAAGTAATCCAATATATGTTAAACATGTTAAAATATATGTTAAATCCAATATATGTATACATATTTATACAATTATGTTGCTGCACACACAAAAAAAATCAGATCAAAAAGGAAAAAAATGAGAAAGAAAAGAAAATGCAAGCAAACAACAGAAAGAGTAAAAATGTTATGTTGTGATCCACACTAAATTCCCCTAGTCCTCTCTCTGGGTATAGATGGCTCTCTTCATTAAAGAGATCACTGGAACTGGCCTCCATCATCTCAATATTGAAAAGAGCCACGTCCATCAGAAATGTGAGTCTAAAACTCCATTGTTAACATTAAGCACATAGCAAGACTATGTGGTTGATAGTTTTCTCTATGTAGGATAATGCTTCTCTTGCATGTGAAAAGAGGGGAAATGTTATGGGCCAGAACTTGAAACAAGGTGCTAAATCAGTGGAATTGATAGAGACAATGGTTGTTTAGCTTGGTGCTTAACAGTTCTCTAGTTCAGCACATGTACTTAGTACTTACTACAGTTCCATAAGATTCATACCTATGATGAGAAAGGATATAAGCTTGGACAAGCTCAGCCAGAATCAGAACTAAGGAAGACAGAGAAGTGGTAGCAGGCTCTCCTCCTTCACTTCTCCCCTGAAACCAAGATCCAGAAGGCCTCCAAAAAAAACTTAGCCAAGCCCCAAGTGAAGGAGACAAGACTTTGAAAGAGACCATAAAGGATTTGGACTCTAAATCCTGGCTGCATTTGGGGTGATCACAGAACCGAAACAAAGGCTGTTCCCAGAAGCCTCCCAAGAAACCTGCCCCCAGAGAACATTACATTTTAGAGAAGAATATTACAGGAAACAAATAATTATTAAGCATCTACTATGTGCCAGGCATTATATTAAGCACTTTACAGATATCTAGTTTAATTCTCACAACTTTGGCAGATAGATAATAATAATATTATCCTCATTTTTTACAGTTGGGGAAACTAAGACAGACACAGATTAAGTGACTTACCCAGGGACACACAGCTAGTAAATGTCTGAGGCAGGATTTGAAGTTAGATCTTCCTTATTCCAGGTCTTGTATTTTATCTACTGCAACACTTAGTTGGAAATTTTAGTTACAAAAAGGGACAGACAATATTTCTGTGAGGAAAACTGATAAAATCAAGATGATCTCATTAATTTCCATCTGTTTGGTTATTTTGTTCTTTTAAATTACATTTTTTTAAATTAACAAAAAAATTTTTCTTACCTTCCCCATTGGATTAAAAAAAGCAAGAAAACTAATCCCTTGTAAGAAATGAATATGCATATCCAAGCAAAACAAATTACTGAATTGGTCAAGCCCCAAAATGTAAATCTCATTCTGCATATCAAATCCATCTTGTCTCTCTTAGGAAGTGAACAGCTACCATTAGTCCTCTGAATCATGGTTCCTCATTGAAAGACACTCAATTTGACTTTTTTTTTTTTTTTGGCTGAGACAGTTGGAATTAAGTGACTTGCCCAGGGTCACACAGCCAAGAAGTGTTAAGTGTTTGAGGTCATATTTGAACTCAGGTCCTCTTGACATCAGGGTTGGTGCTCTATCCACTACACAACTAGCTGCCCAAATGATAGCACTTCTTAAGCCATTCAAAGTTGTTACAATACTGTTGCTATTGTATAAATTTTTCTCTAGGTTCTCACTTTATTGGGCATAAGTTTATTCAAATTGCTCCAGCTTTTACTGAAACTGTCCCTTTCATCATTTCTTCCCTCCCTTCCCCCAAAAATCAAGAGTCAAAGACTTTATTATACTGCTTACAGAAGGGCAAATCCATGTGGGGCTTTAACAAAGAAAAGGGATTTTAGTAGTTAACAAGGAGAAAGACAGTTCCCTAGAAGAACTCATAATTAACCAGGGGAAAGATGCCATTAATAAGGAAAACGCCGTTAAAACACGACAAGTTCTAATGACTTGTCAACTCCATAAGGTGGGTTAAATTTCTAAAAAGAAGCTTATTAGGGGATTAGGCCATTGACTCAGGCTAACCTTAAAAACAGTTAGCCATTGTGACCAGTTGCAAGCAGAGTAACCCGGTAAAGGAGTTAGCTATAACCAGGAGAAAGACACCATAAGACATAGTAAATTCCTTGGGAACCCAAGGGTTAAATTCCTAAAGGAGGAATTTAAAGGGGATTACTCCATTGATTAGCAGGCTAAATCCTTACATCATTTGTTATGGTAGGATGAAATAGATTTGAAAAGATAGTATAAAAGATAGACTGTAGAAACTTTAAACTAAGAAATGTATTTTATCTAAGAGGCAATAGGAGGTCTATGAAGATTTTAGAGCAGGAGAATAATAAGATTTGTATTTTAGGAATAGTAATTTGGGCAGCAACAGAGATTAAGACTAGATATCTGGGTAACTGGGGCATGTCAGCTTGCCTAATATGGAGGTTCCCCTGAGGATCTTTTGGAGTATTTCCAGATTGCCTAACATGAAAGCTTCTTCATCCCCTACCATGGGAGTGGAGATGACATCTTTTGATAAACTGCTTGAATATTTTAAACACAGGAGACCCAAGAGTTTTTTTTTTTTTGTTTGTTTGTTTCTGCTTCTCTTTTTTTTGTTATTTCTTTTTTCTTATTTTTATTTATTATTGAGAGGTTGAAAATCACACTTCACCCCCAGTGAGGGCCCTATGAATTGAACCTATGAGAGGGGAAGGATTTCCATCCTTTTTAACCTTGTCTCCAAGAGACTCTCTCTTTGTTCAGTGTAGTTGGTCCTTCTCAGTTTCAGGAGCTGGAGGTGATCTCAGGAGTTCCAACCATGATGTTCTAGAGCTAGGAGTGCATTCAGGGGGTGGTACAGCCATCCAGCCATACGCGGAAGCCCTGAGAAGCCAGGGTGCTTGGAACTCAAACCTGATGTGGGTTTTGGAATTGGAATCAGTACTGTGCTCTATGGAAATGCAGCTAAACTCTGGACTTAATCCTTTCCTTCTCCCCAGAGACTGAGGTACAAAGGCTGAGGGATTATACCTTGTATATTCTATATATTCAGAATATGTGTGTATATTTCTGGTGATACCTTCTGAAGTAAACATTTCTTTGTCAAAACTCATCTGTTAGTAATGGGATTAGGGTGCAGGGAACTACCTCCCTACAATCAAGGAAACATGGCTGAGGCATGGAGAATTTGCAGAAGGTCTAGGTAGACCCCAACCCCTTTAAGGATACTGAAGAACCCTGGAGGAGTAGGAGCAATTTTAGGGTAATATATATGATAGAAATTGTTAATATAAAACATACTATGGTTAAATCCATATGGGGCTTTTTAGCAAAGAAAAGGGGTTTTAGCAGTTAACAAGGAGAAAGACAAGAGCTAAATTCCATAGAATTCACAATTACTAGGGGGAAGATGCTATTAAAGAGGCATCTTAAAAATTCCTTTTAATGTCAATTTTAGTAAAAGTCTTTGCATTCCTACTCTTAAGCAATTTTCTTTTCCTTAGGTTGAAATGAACTGCATGTCCTAGGTCTCCACCCCCACTCCATCCCCATACTGATATTTTGCCTTATGGGGGTATCTGACTCAAGCTGGATTTAGCTCTTTGATGTCCTTGCCCTTTTCCATTGGGATTCATGGGATGAAGGGAAAACCAGCCCGAATGAAGAGGCTTTCCTTGCCCCAACTGCCAAAGTCTCTCATGACCAGCTCTCATTACCTCATGCTGTCTCTTAAAACTATAAAAACTTTTTCATAGATCTCTTTGCTGGGGAAATTCAGGGTGGCAGATTTACTGCTCTGTTTTCTCAAGTAAAGATGTTTATTCTTCGACTCATGGCTTTGATTTATTTCAAGATTTGAAATCTTTTCCTATTGAATAAATTTTAGAGATAGAATCTTAACCAAGATCATCCTGCTTCCTAACTGTTAGTACTCTATTAAAGGAGGAGGGGAGGAAGAGAAGGAAGAAAGAAAAGAAAGAAAAAGAGAAAGAAAACTAAACCAAAGAAGAATTTCTTTTTTAAGCTGGGTGCTCATCTAGTCTTTGCTTAAAGAGCTTAACTGCTGGGGAACACAGTACCTCTTTAGGCAACTAATCCACTTTGGAAGAGTGTTGTTAGGATATTTTTCTTTATGTAATCATCTTTAAATCTAAAGATCCCCTGTCTTTTGTTCTGACTTCTACTCTGCAGAACCAAACAGAACAAGTCTAATCTTGCAAGATTCAATCAGCCCTGTTACTCATAACTTATCAGTAGCCCTTGATTAGAGAATGGGGCCTGTATATTTCCCAATTTCCCAGCCATCTGCAATCATTTTGGATTTCTATGTCTTCTCTAGCATCCTCTCAATCCTCTTGCTGGGTGTCTCTTCTATCTCATCTTCTTTTCTGAATTCTGGGTGCTTTCTTCCCCCATTAGATTGTAAACTTGTTGAGGGCAAGGACTATCTTTTGTATATGTGTGTGTCCAGTGCTTAGCTCGATGTTGGGCTCATAGTAAAAAATTAGTCAATGTTTAACAACTAGGATTATTTTCCTCAAAATAAATTTATTGTTTATTTTTAATATTGATTAAAAAACTGAGTTCCAAATTCTTTTCTCCCTCCTTTCTTTCCTCACTATTGGGAAGGCAAGCAATAGAATATCAACTATACATATAAAATCATGCAAAAATATGTCTATATTAGTCATATTGCAAAGAAAAAAAGTAAGAAAAATAGTAATAAAATTGCACTTCAGTATGCATTCAGAGATTATCATTTCTCTCTGAAGGTGGACAGCATTTCTCATTGTGAGTCCTTTGGAATTGTCTTGGATAACTAACTGTATTGATCAAACTAGCTAAATCTTTCATAGCTGATTGTCATTTACACTATTGCTGTTACTACGTATGATCTTCTGGATCTGCTCACTTCACTTTGCATTAACTCATATATGTCTGTCCATTTTTTTCTGAAACTATCCTCATTTCTTAAAGCATAATAGTATCCCATCACAATCATATACAAATTGTTCAGCCACTCCTTAGTTGACAGGCATCCCCTCAATTTCTAATTCTTTGCTAACATAAAAAGAGATGCTATATTTTTGTACATTTAGATCCTTTATCTTTGATTTCTTGGGGTACTAATAAAGGTATTGAATAGTCAAAGAGTATACGTAGTTTTATATCCTTTTGGCCATAGTTCCAAATCTCCAGAATGGTTGGACCGATTTACAACTCCAACACTGCAGAAGTGCATTGATTATGATTACTGACTATCAATCTTTTCTATGTGATTTCTAATAGATAATTGAAGACTTTTATTGTGTTCTTCCTCCCTTATCCCTTTTTTTCTCTAGACTAAACATTTCTATTTTCTTGATCTTATCCTTATATGACATCACCTCAAGGCCCATCACCATTTTAATAGCCTTCTTCTAGATGTTGCTAGTCAATTTTTAAATTTTTTAACAGCATTTTATTTTAACATGTTAAGAAAATTTTTAGCATTCATTTTTATAAGATTTTGAGTTCCAAATTTTTCTCCCTCCCTCCCCTCCCCTCTTCCAAAGATGTAAGGCATTTTGATATAGTTTATACATGTGCTATCATGTAAAATATATTTCCATATTAGCCACAGTTTTGAAAGAAGAGACAGACCAAAATGAAAATAAGACACCCAAAAGAATAAATTAAGTGAAAAAAGTATGCTTCAATCTGCATTCAGAGTCCATCAGTTCTTTATCTGGATGTGGATAACATTTTCTTCATGATGATTATTACTATTCATAGTTGATCATCATACAATGTTGCTGATGTTATGTACAATATTTTCCTGTTTCTGCTTCATTTCACTTTGTATCAGTTCATATAATTCTTTCCAAGTTTTTCTAAAATTTGCTTGTTTATCATTTCTTATCGACAACAATGTTCCAACACATTCATTTGCCACAGCTAGTTCAGCCCCAATTGATGTCCATCCCTTTAATTTCAACATGAAAAGGGCTGCTATAAATATTCTTGCACATGTAGGTTCTTTTCCCTTTTTGATAATCACAGTGGGACCTAGCAGTGACATTACTGGGTCAAATTGTATGCACAGTGTGGTCTCCCTTTGAGCATAGTTCCAAATTGCTCTCCAGAATGGTTGGATCAGTTCACAACTCCCGCAACTCTTGTTTAGTTTATTAATGTCTTTCCAGTATAAGGGAAAGCAGGGGAGGATTTGATTACCTATCCAGGTGATGTAGTAAGAGTCACAGAAAAAGAAATGCTAATGTGTTAACAAGATGTTAATACCCTGTCATAAGTAGGAGGCCAAAAGTTTTCCCTAGGGTAAGAACTGGAGGAAGGGGACCAAAAGTCAGTAAGCATTGTTTAAGTACCTACTATGTGCCAGGCAAGCTAACAAGCTTTGGGAATACAGCAAAGAGTCTTTGTTTTCAAGGAGGTCACAATCTAGTGGGAAGATAGCATGCAAACCATTATGTACAAATGACACATTTCAAGGTAATTTAAAGTTAAATTCAAGGTAAACAGCAGAGGGGAAGCCCTAGAATGAAGTCGGATTAGGAAACCTTTCTCATAGAAGGTAGAACTTTACCTAGGGCTTGAAGGAAGAAAGCAAGCAAGAGAGAGAAGTGAAGAGATAGATAGCAGTAAAAATACCTGGAATCTGGAATCCATCTCTAGATGTGACTTTTTCAAAGAACAAATGAAAAAAACTTGACAGTAGCTCTTAGCAAAGACATTGACTAAGAGGTGGAGTAAAATCAATAGCTATCAAACATTATCCCCATAAACCTGGGGTACAATCTCCCACAAATACCCCGAAGATCCATAAGAAGAGTGGGAGCAATTTTAGGGTACAATGTATACGTGTAGAGAGCATATGTGACTAAGGCAATTCAAGTTCAGAATTTCTGACCATCTATATATAACATTCTATTATCCATTTGCTAATTTCCTCACTGCATAATAACTATTGAGATTCAGGTCACACAGGGTTTTTCCCAAGATTTTCAGGCATTATTAGCTGTAGGGAGGGAGGAAAGATGCTTAGGAGGGCTTTGTAAACTTCCCTGTGCCTCCCGATCTGGCTTGTATTGGGCCAGGCTGGGTTGTTTACCATGGCCCTCCTGCTGTATAACTCCATAATTCCCTTTGGGAAGCCAGGAAAGATGCTGTAGGAGGAGGGGGGGGAGTATACCTACTGGCACTGAGACAGACCTCCCCATTGGTCTCCTTGCATCTGAAAGGCAATCACCTCTGGCGGAGAGAGCAGCTGGCAAAAACCAGAGGGGACTTGCTGGAGGGCATCTGGGAGGCAGAGAGATAAGACTACCTCTTTTGTTGCCGGGCTGAATCTGAATCCGGGTGACCTTTGAGGATTGATCATTTTAGGAGCTGATTGTAATGAAAAGATTTTGTGGTCTGGGTGGACAAATGTTCCAGTAAAATGAAGTCCTGTCTTTGAAGACAATGATATCTTGGGCTTCCTATGTGTAGGGGATGGTACCTGATTCTGACTTTTGTGTTTGGGGTTGGAGCTAAATGCTCCAGGTATGCTGTAACTTTCCTATTTCTTCCTCTTTTTCATTTGCCTTTTTAAGTTGAAAGGGACAGCCAAATTAAAAGCAGCAGGCTCCTAAACCTATTGGAAAACAGTCTTCTCCCTATAGCAGGGAAAGGAAGGTAGAGAATGGGGTTTTTACTACTGTCAGTAGGGAAGAAAGGGAGACGTCAGAGAAGGTAATACTATCATATTGAAAAGAGCATTAGACTTTTTAAATGTCTGGGAGCAAGTCTTGATTCTCCTACCTCCTGGTCATATGACCCTAATAAATCACACCTTATTTCTTTATATGTAAATCAGAAATAATATACATTCTACCAGTTAGGGATTTTTGTGAGGTTCAAATAAAATAATGTAAAGTGTTTGGTAAAATTTCCTAAATAAATGATTAATTATTCTCTCCTATATCTCTGCTGTTTATCCTCTCCTATATCTCTGCTGTCCCCTTTTCTCCCCACCATGTCAGTTGTCTTGTATCTCATTCTGACAAGAGGGTAGACCTGTTTTGTTGTGAACTTTTCCTCTATTTCCTGTCCTTCAGCCTTGAAAGCCAGACTAGCAGACTTAGTAGGGGCCCAGTTCCTACCCTTTGCCTTAGATGGTTATCTGTAGTTGTAGGGGTCACCAGCAAGGAGAGGCGGATGCTTCTCCTGGGGCCCAGGAGGGGTGGGGTGGGTTGGTTCCTTTCCTTAACCTTTGTAGAAGAAATTAACTGGACTCCACCTAATGCTTTGAATGGGGCTCATTTTAAATGGGCGGCCCTGCAGGGAGCTTCTCTTTCTTTTCTTGGGAAAATCCCAGCATATTAAAAGTTAAGACTCTCCCAGCAGGAAAGACTTAGGTTAACTCTCACTTCCATGTGTGTATATAGAATAGCAGTCACTGGAGACAAGTGGATTAGCATTCCTATATATATCCTGTAGCTGAAGAAGAGCTACAATTAGTGATATAATAAAAAGAATGTGAATGGAGAAAATTAAGTTCTGCCATTTAATACTAGTGTGAGCCAATCATTTCTCCAACCTGAGTCTCAATTTTCCCCATCTATAAATAGGGGAGACTGGCTCTAGGGTCAGAAGACTTGAATTCAAAGCCCACCTTTGCTGCTTACTACCCATGTGAGACCTTCCTTTGGTCTCAATATTTCATGTGTAAAATATGGGGATTAGAGGTCCCTTCCAGCTCAAGATCTATAATCTTATAGATGGCTCTAGAAGGTCCAGTGACTACTATATTCAAGGTACTATGCTAGAAGCTCTCCCTTACTCCTTTTCTTTGGGTTCCACTTGGACCTTCAGACTTCTTTCTTCACCATTCCTCAGCAGCCTTCCTGCAGCCTTCTCTCAGATTGGTCAGTTCTTCTCAGAATCTCCACTTTAAGGATGGGCTCAGGCCAGCATTTACTCTATTATTCGGTCCATTACAACCCCAGGTGGGTACTTTCTTTCCACCTTTTTAAACTACCTTTAATATGTCTTCTTTCAGTAGAATGTAAGCTTCTTGAGGTCAGAGAATGTCTTTTCTTTTTGCTATTTCCAGAGTTTAACAAAGTACCTGGCACATAATAAGTACTTAATAAATGCTTGTTCACTTGACTTGCTGGAAAACAACAAATTATAATTCCAGGAGGAAGGACCCTAAACACTAGAGGTATCGAGAAAGGTTTCTTTTAGGTGGTGGAAGGACCATAATTTGACTTTGTTAGGCAAAAGCATGGAGAGTGAGGGTGCATCCTGACCAGAATTTCCCTTGGATCCATTGTTTTGTTCCTTCTTTTCCTGCTTATAGAGTCAGGAGTAGTAGGAAGACTCCCCACTGGACCCCCAAATAGAAATGTAACTGGTTGGCTTTGGACCAAGCTGCCAAAAGCCACAGGTCATTAGAGAGGAGAAACACAGGGCGTATAGGAGAACTGGCAACAAACTACCTTCCTCCAAGTCATCCCTGGGCAACACAGTAGGGGAGACTCCTTGATGGGAATGAACAAGGCATTTTTAGCTCCTGGTCTTTGGCTAGTTTGACTGCTGAGAAGCAGCCCTAATCTTTTGGTTAAAACAAATATGTTGAAGTCAGAATTTGTATTGTGAACATCTGCAATGAAATAAATGATCCATATCAATTTATAGGGGTCTGTGTTATAGAACTACAGATCCTCCTCCAGATCACAAAAGTCAACGTAGTGCAGTGGAAAGAAAACTGATTTTAAGTCGAAAAGCGTGAGTTCAACGAATCCAACCATTTTGGAGAGTAGTTTGGAACTATGCTCAAAAAGTTATCAAACTGTGCATACCCTTTGATCCAGCAGTGTTACTACTGGGATTATATCCCAAAGAGATTATAAAGAAGGGAAAGGGACCTGTATGTGCACGAATGTTTGTGGCAGCCCTTTTTGTAGTGGCCAGAAACTGGAAACTGAATGGATGTCCATCAGTTGGAGAATGGCTGAATAAATTGTGGTATATGAATGTTATGGAATATTACTGTTTTGTAAGAAATGACCAACAGGATGATTTCAGAAAGGCTTGGAGAGACTTACACGAACTGATGCTGAGTGAAATGAGCAGGACCAGGAGATCATTATATACTTCAACATCAATATTATATAATGACCAGTTCTGATGGATCAGGCCATCCTCAGCAACGAAATCAACCAAATCATTTCTAATGGAGCAGTAATGAACTGAACTAGCTATGCCCAGAAAAAGAACTCTGGGAGATGACTAAAAACCATTACATTGAATTCCCAATCCCTATATTTATGCACACCTGCATTTTTGATTTCCTTCACAAGCTAATTGTACAATATTTCAGAGTCTGATTCTTTTTCTACAGCAAAATAACGTTTTGGTCAGGTATACTTATTGTGTATCTAATTTATATTTTAATGTATTTAACATCTACTGGTCATCCTGCCATCTAGGGAAGGGGTGGGGTGGTAAGAGGTGAAAAATTGGAACAAGAGGTTTGGCAATTGTTAATGCTGTAAAGTTACCCATGCATATATCCTGTAAATAAAAGGCTATTAAAAAAAAAAAAAAAGAAAAAGAAAAGCGTGAGTTCAAGTCTTGACTCTTCTACCTGCCCCCTAAGGGGACCTTGGTCTTTCGGAGGATCTTTCCTAGTAGAGGCCCTTCTCTCCTGGCAGTTTATTTCAGGCCTCCTGGAGGTCATGATCTGGGGAGATCCTTGGGGGAGCACCCTGGTAAATATTTTTAAATTGAATAGCACTGAATTATTTAAATATTTAATGAATATTTAAATAAATATGAATATATTTTTAAAAGTTCAGTAGCTGCATTTCAAGATTATTGGCTTCTTTTGTCATCTTGTGCATTTTATTTTATTACATTATTTTGAAAAGGGGGTCCATAGGCTTTACCAGATTACCAGAGGGGTTCATGACACCAAAAAATGGTTAAGAGTTTCTAGTGTTTGGGAAGGCACTATTTATAAATCAATTAATTTTAAGTGTTCTATGCCCTAGACTCTGAGGATGAAAATATAAGATAGTCCCTGTCCTCAAAGAGCTTATATTTTAATATTTTCCTAACTGATTTTTCTTTTTTCCAAACTAATTTTACAGCCTCTCAACGAAATTATCCAAAACACAATTTTGCACACATCTATTTCTAAAAGCGTTTCATTGGTAATGAGGGACCAATCCCTTATCACCTACATCAAACTTTTAGTCAAAAACACTTCAGCCTGGTCTTCAAAGCCCTTTTATAGCCTCATTTCCCATAGATTCTTGCCACTCCAAACTAAATTGCTCTCCCCACTATCTCCTTGATTTGGGCATTTGCCCTCTTACCCACCAGTTCTTCCTTTGACTTGTTAAGACTGGATCTAAATCTCACTTCTAAAAAGCCAGTGGGTTGTACATATATAACCTATATCAGATTGCTTGCTGTCTTGGGGAGGGAGAAGAGAAAAAATTTGGAACTCAAAATCATACAAAAATGAATGCTGGGGCAGTTAGGTGGTGCAGTGGATACAGCACCAGCTGAAATCAGGAGGACCCAGCTTCAAATCTGTTCTCAAATACTTTAACACATTTCCTGGCTGTGTGACCTTGGGCAAGTTACTTAACCCCAATTGCCTCAGCAAAAAAAATTCTTTTGAATGTTGAAAATTATCTTTACATGAATTTGGAAAAATAAAATCCTATTGAGAAAAAAAAGTCAATGGGAACCACTTAAGACTCATAATGCAGTGATTGGGTTCTCTTCTTTGTTTTTTTATGTATTTTTATCGGAGTTTTAAATTTTCAAAACATATGAAAGGATAATTTTTCAACATTGATCTTTGAAAAACCTCGTGTTCCAATTCCCCCCTTCTTCCTATCTCCTCCTCCCCTAGATGGCATGTAATCCAATATATGTTAAACATGGTAAAAATACATTCTAATCCCATATATGCATACATATTTATACAATTATCTTGCTACACAAGAAAAATCAGATCAAAAAGCAAAAACAAAAAAGAGAAAATAAAATTCAAGCAAACCACAACAAAAAGAGTGAAAATGCTATGTTGTCATCCACATTCAGTCCTCACAGTTCTTTTTCTGGGTGTACATGACTCTCTTCATCACAAGTCTATTGGAACCGATCTCAATCACCTCATTGTTGAAGAGAGTCACGTCCATCAGAATTGATTATCCTATAGTCTTGTTGTCGTGTACAATGATCTCCTGCTTCTGCTCATTTCACTCAGCATCAGTTCATGTAAGTCTCTCCAGGCCTCTCTGTATTCATCCTGCTGGTCATTTCTTACAGAACAATAACATTCCATAATATTCATATACCACAATTTACCCAACCATTCTCCAATTGATGGGCATCCATTCTTTTTCCAGTTTCTAGCCACTACAAACTGCCACAAACATTTCTGCACATGTGGGTCCCTTTCCCCACTTTAAGATCTCCTTGGGATACAGAACCAGAAAAGACACTGCTGGGTCAGAAGGTATTCACAGTTTGATACCCTTTGGGTACAGTTCCAAATTGCTCTCCAGAATGATTGGATTCATTCACAATTGCACCAACAATGTATCAGTGTCCCAGTTTTCCCACATCCCCTCCAACATTTGTCCTTGTCTTTTCCTGTCATCTTAGCCAATCTGAGAGATGTAGTAGTATCTCAACGTTGTCTTAATTTGTATTTCTCTGATGAATACTGATTTAGGATTTTCTCCTTTGTATGCCCATCATCACATTGTTCATTTGGTGTCTAAGTAACAATAGAGGGGTCCCTTGAATTATCTTCTGTAAGTATCATTTCTATCTAATTGTGTCAATGCAGAGAGATTATGGGATCTTAGAATCAGAAGACTAGATTTCTAATCACAACCTAACTTTGTATGAACCTGGACAATTAACTCATTTAGAATTTTAAAAGAAAGGAATCTTTTTTTTTTTTTTTAGTAGGATAATAAATTTAAAGTTAGAAGCAATCTTAAAAGGCCATATAGACCTACATCCTTTAATTTAAAAGTGGGAATGAAATATAACAGGAGTTGTTTAAGATCACACAAGTAGACTCAGAAATCAATAGATTTCAGAGATTCAGAAAATCATAGATTTAGAACTGGCTATTAAGTCTAAACTCCTCATTTTACAGATAAGGAAACTGAGTCACAGAGTAGTTAAGTGACTTGCTAAGGATCACAAAGCTAGTAAGGACCATGTAAACCTTGATCTTCCTGACTCCAAATTCTGTGCTGTGCCATACAGTTTTCTTAAAAATGAAAACTCAGGCTTTTTGACTTAAAATTCAGGACTATTGTTACTGTCCTTACCTCAATGTGTGGTTATGATGTAACTTTATAGCTTTATAAGCTATAAAGTGCCAGAAAAATGTGAGCTGCTATTTTTCGTGCTTTACTGTGGAAACTTCCGTGGCTCTGTTTTCCTTATCTGTAAAACAGAGCCAATGACATTTGCATTACTCAGGGTTGCACAGAGAGCAGAGCAGATGTACTGGAGTTATCAGTACATTATATCTGCCCCCCTATACACAGGTAAATCCCAACTGCTGGGCCTGCTCTTCTCTACATACATTCTCTCATGTGGTCCCAGGTTTCAGCTGTCAATTCTATGCAGATGATTCCCAGGCCTACACAACCAACCCAGATCTCTCGCCTGAGCTCCAGTTTTGCATCAGGAGCTGTTAGTTCCCTCTACTTTTATATAAATCATTTCCCATTCCACACATGCAAGAACATGATCTTTCCCCCTAAATTCCCTCCTTCCTTCTTCCAGGTCATCACCTGTTATGGGCCAGAACTCTGAACTTGAAACAAAGGATTCTTACAAGGTACAAGTCAGTGGAATTGATAGAGACAATAGTTATCTAATTTAGCATGGTTCAGTATGATTGATTTAATCCTAAAAGGAGATGTTATGGGCCAGAACTTGAAACAAGGTACTAAGTGGAATTGAGGAGACAATGGTTAAACCTATTTTAGTATTGATTTGCTCCTAACAACAAATAATAGTTTGCTAGTGATATAATGATTGGTGTAAACTCAGTGTGGAGTTTATAAGCAAGAAGCTTCAGCCAGGGAGATTCAGACACATTTGGAAAGAAGGCAAAGGACTGGTGGCAGGAGCTTAAGCTCTCAGAACCAAGGGGAGAAATTCAATTTGATCTTCAATCTTCCTGATGGCTGGTCTGGACGCCTGCACTTCCCTCACTAAGACCAGGGCCAGGCTCTCCAGAAAGCTGCCCAGCCCCAGGAAGGAGATAATAAAGGATCTGGACTATAAGAAAGCTAACCAGGCCCCAGGAAAGGAGACAAGACTTGGAAAGAGACAATAAAGGATTTGGACTTTAATCCCTGGCTGCACTTGTGGTGATTACTGAACTGAAAGGAAGGCTGCTCCTAGAGACCCCAAGAAAACCTCAACAGAGAACATTACATTTTAGAGAGAACATTAAATTTTGGCGCCCAACGTGGGGCCAAGAATCTTCATCTGTGACCCAGAAATTAGGGTGAGTACAACAAGGAAACTTTGTAAAGGATTAAAGTAGTATTTCAGCTAAAATGGGACAAATGTTTAGAAAAGAGATTTCTCCACTGAAAGGAAAATGTGTTGAAAGCTTGGCCAGACTGATAAAAAATCAAGGTTTAATTGTAACTTGGGAGCAGATTGTTGAACTTTTAGAAACAGTATAGTACACATCTCCTTGGTTCTCTAAGGAAAAAGAATTAAATCCAGCTGAGTAGAAATTAGTAGGAGAGCAACTATGTGAATACTACAATGATAATGGACCTGACTCAATTTCCAAAGAAACACTTTTTACATATAATTCAATACAACTGGCTTTAGGAAATGATATGAGTTATAGAATAAGGAAAAAGAAGAGCAGGAGAGAGAGGATCCAGACAAACTAGGTGAAAAGGATGAAGAATCAAATAAGAATGGAATTAAGTATAATTCTGAGCGTGGTGCTTCACAACAGAAACCATTAGGATATTCCCCCATCCCCTGACTTACCTCCCTCAATTAACCCTTCATGGGTGGAGGGAGGAGGAGGAGGGGGAGGAGAGGCAGTAACACAATCAGGATCACCTATGAAGCAGCCTATGACAAGATTACAAAAGGCACTGGTCAAGCCCAAAAAAGGACAAGTGCACTAGAAGCTCTTGGAGGCTGAGACAGATTCGTTCCATCTTCTACCTTTGTGATGGCTAGAGGCTGAAGCACAAACCTTTGGATTCGGGGAGATTCAAAAGCCAGAAATTTAGAAGCTGAGCAGAAAATGGTTGTTTTTTAGTGAGCAGTGGAGGCACCTGCCATAGGCTACCACGAGAAATGATTTTTGTTGAAGAGATGACTGTGAACGAATGTTGCAGTTGGAATAGATCTCAGAAATAGTCATCCAGGCTAACCCATGCCCAAAAGAAGAAGAGGACTGATGTGTGGGAAAGAACTGTGGAATATGGAGTTAGGTGACCTTAATTTGAGTCGTGTCAGCTGATACTAACTTTAAATTTGGACAAGTCATTTAACCTCTTTAGACATCTTCATCATGTGTAACATGAGGAGTTTGGATTGGACTTCTGCTAAGGTTTCTTACAACTTTGTCCAATAGAGAAAGCCCTGAGGTCAGGAAGATGTGACCCAAGATCCTCACCCCAGGCAAGTTATCTAACCATTCTGTGCCTCCTTCTCTGCCCTCTGAAGAAGTTCAGGACTCTGATATAATCAATCAGCAGAGAAGCAATCAAATGGCAGAAAGGGACTATAATTGGAGAGATTATAGGTTTTTTAACCCAACAGAAGGGCAGTGTCCAGTTCGAGCAGCTCTAATGTCATTGTCAGATGATGTGGAGAGATCCAGAAAGTGGTAAAGTAGAAGGAACTAGATAGGTTAATTGCTTGGGAGAAAGGGTTTGCTTGTATTTCTACAGATGGAGAAGGAATCAGATGGGTGCCAACAGCACCTGGCTCAGAGAGACAGAAAAAGAGAAAAAAACCCTCAGAACAAAGGAGAAGACCTAAGAAACATCTGACACTGAAAGAGCATGCAATGAGGTTTGCAGAAGAATTATATGGGGACTACACAAAGATGCTCCTTTAGAGGAGATCATAAAATGCTGCGCCACAGTGGGAATAAATGCTTATTATACCCAGACTATGGTGAACATGGGAAGATGGGGTCCCTCTTAGCAAGGGACTTCTAGAGAGACTCGATGTATGTAAAATTGGGCATCTGAAAGCCCAATGCAGGTATAAAGATAGAGTGAGAGGACAGGGTGATGGAAGACCTAAAACTCTTATGTCCAAAATGCAACCAAGGTTTCCATTGGGCCTCAGAATGTGGATTGACCCAGGGAAATGAGAGGCAGGTCTCAGCTCCAAGATATCATACAAAAAACAGGTGGGGCATGATGGCAGCCAAGATTACACCTTTAGAAGTTCAGGATTCTGATGTGATCAGTCAGCAAAAAAGCAATCAGATGGGAGAAAAGGATTACAACTGGGGAGAATACAGGCTTTTTTAACCCAACAGAAGGGCAGTGTCCAATGCGAGCAGCTCCAATGTAATTGCCAGGTGATGAGATTTAGAAAATGGTAAATAGAAGGGACTAGATAGGTTAACTGCTTGGGAGAAAGGGTTTGCTTGTATCTTTACAGATAGAGAAGGAATCAGATGGGTGCCAATGAGCCGTATTCGCCTTGTCCATCAGAGAGAGACAGAAAAAGAGAAAAACCTCAAAACAAAGGAGAAGTTCTAAAAAACACCTGATACTGAAAGAGCATGGCTGATAATGAGACTGTTATAGAATTTCAAAACCCGCAGGAATCATTGGATTTTCTGAGATGAAAAACTGTTGATAAGACTACCGCAGGACTTCAAAATTTACAGGAATCATTGGATTCCTGGCACATGAAGTAATGGACAATAGATTGGTTTTGGACAGTTTCTAGGACTTATGGACATGTATAATTCCTCACGTTGATTCATGTTATGTTACATCACTACTAGCCTGTGTTATATTACTATGGGCTTATGTAATTTATATAATTATGTGTAATACCTCCCATGTTGATATTATGTATACCTGTTTTAAGAGTGAGACCCTTCAGAAACCCACTAATCTGATTTGATTTCCCATTTCCTTTGGTGTTTTCATCTCCCTTCCAGGACAGGGAGGGCGTGATCACTTCCTTTTACGGTGTTTTCACCCCTTTTTTGAGCAGTCAGGGAAGGCATGATCACGTCCTTTTTGGGGGTTCTCACCTCCTTGAGAAGTCAGGGAGGTCATGACCACCTATGTTCTAAAACAAAAGAAAGCGGCAGATGTTATGGGCCAGAACTCTGAACTTGAAACAAAGGATTCTTACAAGGTACTAAGTCAGTGGAATTGATAGAGACAATAGTTATCTATTTCGCATGGTTTAGTATGATTAATTTATCCTACAAGGAGATGTTATGGGCCAGAATTTGAAACAAGGTACTAAGTGGAATTGAGGAGACAATGGTTAAATCTACTTTAGTATTGATTTAATCCTACAACAAATAATGGTTTCCTAGTGATATAATGATTGGTTTGTACTCGGTGTGGAACTTATAAGCTAGAAGCCTCAGCAGGGAGATTCAGAGACATTTGGAGAGAAGGCAAAGGACTGGCGGCAGGAGCTTAAGCTCTCAGAACCAAGGCCAGACTGAAAGACTCTCCAGAAAGCTGCCAAGCCTCAGAAAGGAGATAATAAAGGACCTGGACTGTAAGAAAGCTAATTGAGCCCCATGAAAGGAGACAAGACTTGGAAAGAGACAATAAAGGATTTGGACCTTAATTCCTGGCCGTACTTGTGGTGATTATTGAATGCTGCTCCCAGAGACCCCAAGAAAACCCAACAAGAGAACATTACATTTTAGAGAGAACATTACAACCACCATTCTTCAAAACGTTCAGGGATGAAAACTAATCATCAAACTTCTAATCATCAAACTTGATTCGCCATCTTTTCTCACCATCTAATCAGTTGTCAAGGATCAACAATTTCATATTCTCAATGTTTTTCTACATCAGATCACAAAGTAGTCAAGAAGCATTTAAGTTAATTAAGCTTAATTAACTCTCTGGCATGAAAAGTCCTTCTTCATAACTTGGTATCAGGAGATCTTACCCTATGGATCACAAACTCCCCTTGGCTGTATAACGCTTCAGCTAACCCAGTTTTACTTGCTGTTCTCTGTATATAGTTCTTTGGTCTCCTTCCTCTTCTTTCTCCTATGTCCTTGTGCTTGGAGTGTTTTTCCTCCTCACTTCTCTGATTCTTAACCCCCTAGCACACTTTCCAGGTTCAACTTTACTGCTGTCTCCAATAAGATGATTTTCCTAATTTTGCCAGTCAGTACCTCTCATCACTATGTAATTATGCATTTATTTATTTATACATTACATTATTATTATTATATATAATTACATTATGTATTTATATATTAGCTGTATAATTATGCACATGTAATATATTACATTATAACATATTATTCTATATGACATTATTTTATACAAATCTATTATACATTCACAATACAATTATGCATTTACTTATTTATATATTATATTAAAATGTATAGTATGTTTTATATATATATATATATACATAGTACATATTACTTATTTATATATTAGTTTTGGGTTAGAGTTCTACAGGTATGAACTACAATACCTTGCCAAGCTGAGGGCTTCAAGTGTGGGGAGTAAAAAGCTACTAAATTGAGGCCTTTGAGCCAGGTGCTATTTTCCCAGCAAAATTCAGACTTCTGGAGGTCAAGGACTGCCACGGCCGCATTTTTAACTCCAACACTTAGTATAGTACCCAAATATATATAATTTAGTGCTTGATTGACTGAGGGCAGGGAGCAGATCTCATCTTGTGCCTTGCTTAAACACAGAAGAGGTCCCATAAAATATCTAGCGGTGACATGGTGAGTTGTTGGTTGCCATGGGGATCCCTCCCTTCTGCCCTAGCTCTCTGCCCTTTTCTAGCCAGGATGGAGGATTCTAGGGCTCTCCCCTGAGCGGGGCTGGCAGCGTCCCAGAGATGCAGCACAAATGCTGCCTGCAGAGCTTTTTTCTCCTTCCTCGCTGCCCCATTAGGGTTCAGAAAAAAATCCCATTCGTGACCCCTTCTCGCTGGAGAAATCTGTGTATGACTCTGGGTATACGGATCAAACATTTATTGGTATTAAGCGACAATTTCGCGACTCCCACATTCAGCGCCGGCCCCATATGGGAGCGTGACCCAGCCTGAGCAGCTTGGATCTAGTCCCACCCTGACATTTCTTGTGCGAGTTACAGGTCCTGGGCGATCTCCCTAAGCCCTGTACCATCTGTCGGAGCTGAGCCGGGCCTCGCAGCCCCGCAAGCTGGGAGCCCGGGCATCGCAGTCCCCCAAGCTGGGAGGAGGGCCCGGGCCTCGCCCGCCCCGCAAGCTGGGGGCCCGGGCATCGCAGTCCCGCAAGCTGGGAGGAGGGCCCGGGCCTCGCCGCCCCGCAAGCTGGGAGCCCGGGCATCGCAGTCCCCCAAGCTGGGAGGAGGGCCCGGGCCTCGCCGCCCCGCAAGCTGGGGGCCCGGGCATCGCAGTCCCGCAAGCTGGGGGCCCGGGCCTCGCAGTCCCGCAAACTGGGAGAGCCCGAGCCTCGCAGCCCCGCAAGCTGGGAGAGCCCGGGCCTCGCCGCCCCGCAAGCTGGAGCCAGGCCGGCGCTCTCAGTGCAGATGTGCACACGTGGAGCAGCGAGGCGGCGGCGGCGGGCCCCAGGGCGGGGACAAACCCGGAGGGGGGTTACCCGGCTTAGGGCTTCTGAGTCCCCGCTCCCCCAGTGCCTCCAGACCTGGAGCAAGCACCTTTTTTTCCCCCGGCGGCCTGCCCTGCCATTAGCCATCCTTACGCTCCTGAGCACCTCGCATCTGGCTTCTGGGCTCCTAGTCTCCCGGGAGGAGCGGCAGGCAGGGCCCTGGGGAACAGAGCCTAGCTGAGGTCACTCCGCCCCCCCTCCCCTCCCCCCCTGGCCAGTAAGTTTCCACTCCTTTCCTACCCCCGGCTGGCCCCCCCCCGCTCCCAGCGCGGCCCGTAAGAGGGCAAGTCTGGCGTGGGCGGGGTCCGGAAAAGCTTTCCTCCAAGGCCGGAGAACAGTCTGGAAAGGAGAGGCTGGAGTTGGGTAGAAAGGCGGACGTAGAGAGAAGGGGGTGGGGCGGCAAAACTCTCTCCTGCCGCTGCCCCTGCCCCGCCGCCCTAGAGTGTGCTCCCTCCCCCGCCCCCTTCCGGCCCAGTGACCAGAGTCAGGGGTTGCTAGCAAGAGAGCGAGTTTATTGTCGGGTCCAGCAGGGTGGAGGGAGGGCCAGCTCCGGTCTCGGCCAACAGAGGGGGGCGCCTCGAGGTCTCTTGACTGCGCTCCACCTTTGAGTAGGGGCTCTGCCGGCTTTGGCATCTCCCTCCTGCCCGGCGTGGTGATGGCACTTCCAATTCCTCCGGGTTCCCTGAATGGCTGGACCCCCCCTTTTTTCCTCGCTCTGTCCCTAGCATCTTGGTCATGCCCCTTTCTATAGCCACCCCTCGTCCACCCCCAACCCCCCACTACCGCTAGGTCCTGTGGGGGGAGGGGCTGTCCCCTGTCGCACGCCCCTAGACTGGGGGGGCGGGAGAAAAAGGAGAAAAGGGATGGAGGGGATGAGGTCAGGAGAGCTTCCCGCTCCTCTCCCCTGGGCGCCACGCGCCCTCGTGCCGCTCCCCCTACGCGGGGTCGGGGGTGAGGGTAAGGTAGCCTGGGAAGAGGGGAGGAGGAGATTGGGGGGCCCCGCGAGGGTGGGCGCTAGCAAGCCTCGCCGCGGAGCCAGCTGTTGCGGGCAACCTGGCCGGCGGAGGGTCGCGCGGACGGGCTGAACTGCAGCAGCTCGGCGATGAGCGCCTTGCAGCGCTCCGCCAGCTCGAGGCCGTCGGGGTAGAGGACGCCGCGCTTCTGGCGGCGGGGCAGGCCAGCGATGTCCGAGTCGTCGAAGGGCATGCAGCCGGTGACCATGACGTACAGTACAACGCCCAGGCTCCACACGTCGTACTTCTTGGGGTCGTAGGGAATGCCCAGGAGTACCTCGGGGGACGCGTAGGCGGCGGAGCCGCAGTAGGTGGTGCTGAGATCCGGGTAGCCGTGCGCCTGGCGTCCGAAGCCGAAGTCCGTGAGCTTGATGCGCCGCTCGTCGGGGCTCAGCAGCACGTTCTCGCATTTGAGGTCGCGGTGCACCAGGTGGTGGTCATGCAGGTAGCGCACGGCGCCCACGATTTGTCCGAAAAGCTCGCGCGCCTGGGCGCACGGGATGTGCCCGCTGCGCTGCACCACCTGCAGTAGGTCGGTGCCGGCGGCCTCCATGACGATGTACAGCTTCCCATTGCACACTTCGATAAACTCGAAGACGTGCACGATGTGTGGGTGGCGGATGCCGCGCAGGATGGACAGCTCCCGGGGCAGGAACTTGTTGACAAAGTCCGGGGGGGCTCGCCGCCGGTCCACCACCTTGATGGCCACCGTGCCCTTGTACTTCTTGGAGGTGGCCACCTTGACCTTGGAGTAGCTCCCCTCCCCGATGGTGCGGCCCAGCTTGTAGCCCAGCTCATTCAAGAGTTTGTCTCCAGACATGATGGACGGGGCGAGAGCGTCGGGAGGGTTTTCCGAATTTCAATTTGGGGCTTAACCCATGGCGCTTGGCACCCACAGACCTTGACCCCCATGTGCCCACTCCTGCCCCGGGGCCCCCCGCCGCCCTTTATCGCCCAGG
Source organism: Sarcophilus harrisii (assembly GCF_902635505.1). NCBI lineage: Eukaryota > Metazoa > Chordata > Mammalia > Dasyuromorphia > Dasyuridae > Sarcophilus > Sarcophilus harrisii. The sequence goes on from NC_045426.1 coordinate 657,557,417, forward strand.
TAACAATTTCCGCCTTGTGAAGTGACTGGGGGCGTCACGGACCTTAGAGAGGCTCCCGCAGGTTTCCTGACTCCGCACGCCGGGGCCCGGTTTGTGACGTGGGTGGAGGGAGCGCACCTGGGGAGATAGAGATGCTGCTGGGGTAACGGATGGAGAGACGCCCAGATCCGGAGCCTGGTTGGACGTAAGTGAGGCTGGTTCCCACTGTTAATTGGGGTCCGAGGGGTGTTGGGGACCGTCATCCCTCCTCGCTTGACTCGCCCCCCCCCCCCCTAGGCAGGGCAACTCTGAGGCGGTGACCCCCCCTGGTGGCCTCAGTAGGCACGATGCAAGCGATGGGGCAGGAGCTGCCGGACCTTCAGATTCCGAGTGGGGGTCACCTTGGCAAGACTTATTTTACCGATGAGGAAACTAAGGGGACGTTTTTTGTGTTTGTGTGTGTGTTGGGGGGGTTGTCACGGTCAACGATGGTGCAAGTTGGAGACCAGAACCCTGGTACTCTTAACTCCGAGGCTGCTCTGGGCCACCCCTTATAACCCCTAACCCAGTTACCAGCCACGTCCAAATCGGATGAAAGTTCTTTGCAAACTTTAATGAGCTAGATGGATGCCGGACATTATCATTACCGACCAGCTCTTTCCTCCCGAGCACCCTGGAGAAGTGCCGGAGGACGTACGGATGTATGTATGTATGAATGTAGGAGTACGTAGTGCGTGCGTGCGTGTCTGCGTGTCTGCATGCATTCATGCATGTGCGTATTTCACGTTCCCTAAATGGAGCGCCCGCCCCTTTCAGCACTTCCGCCACTCTTGGGATGGCGGCGCGAGATCGCGCCCCTTGACGCTACATCCGGGTCCTTTAGTCTAGGGCCTCTGCTGTCGGAAGTGCCTTGGGCCAGCAACATGGCGGCGCACAAGGTGAAACAGGACATGCCCCCGCCAGGGGGCTACGGCCCCATCGATTACAAGCGGAACTTACCCCGTCGGGGAATATCGGGTTAGTGCTTCCTGGGGAAGGCGGGGCGCGGTCGGTTTCTTCCAGGTCTCCCGGGGACGGTCGCCCCGCTCTTTTAACCGCCCGAGGACTCCGGTCACGCCGGATTAGCCGGGTGGTCCCAGTCGCGGGGGAAGGGGGAGGGGGAGGGCGGCGGAAGGGTCGGGGCGCTGAGGTTGGGCAGCTTGGGGGGGCGCGAGTGTATGCCTGGAATTGTCCACACCCAAGCTCGCCCTCCCCTAAAGAGACGTCCAACAACCACCCCTGAGCCCCGTAACCCTCCCCCCGCCCGTTCTCCGACCTTGGAGCGCTGAATGGCGGGGTCGGGAGCAGGGGGCCCGTGGAACCCAGCGATGAATGAGTCCCAGGTTCTAAGATAGGGCTTTTGGCTGGGGCTGGAGCTTCACAGTTAGGAACTGGCAAAAACCCCTTTTTGCCTAGAGTCTTTCACAAAAGTGTTTTTACCAGAAATGAAAATGGGAAGGAGATTTCTGAGACTTTTAAACTGGAAAAAGTACTTAGAGGTCATTTGGTCCACCGACTGATGAAGTGAGGAAACTGACTTGGAGGGTGATTTACATATTCAAGGTCACATAACTGTTTTGTGTTTCGATCTTTTGCCTTCACATTTTTTTAGATTTTTTTGCACTGCCACTCAATAATGCCCAATTTAAGAGCTAATCCTGGGAATTATTACCCAGTCTCTGCATCCTGCGGTGCATCTCTTCTTTCACTGTATCTACCAGTCATCTGAGATGACTACATGTGGATCTTGCCGAGCTAGTTACCTACTATAGGAGGTTGGCAAAATAAGTAACAGGTGGTGCAGTGGTGGGGAAGTGAACCGGAAAAAAAAGACCTGGATTCAGACTTAACTGTAAACTCTGAGCCAAGGACCTAATCAATCAGGCTCAGTTTCCTCATCTGTTGTGAGAATCAAATGAGATAGTAAAGCACTAGAGAAATGCTATTGTTGTTCATGACAGTGGAAAAGACCGGTAATTCATAAGAGAAAATACATTAAATATAATAAGAACATTAGCTAGACATTGAGGAGCAAGCCCAGTGAAATTGAGATCTTAACCTAAGGAGGTAAATTTGACTTTGTTAGTTATCTCTATGCACATGTCACCCAGATCCACCAAACCCTCGTTTCTTTTTTGAGTGTATCTAGCTGGATGTCCTGTAGTTTTGTTTAAAATGATTTAACCCTAATTGTCTGTGTTCTCTACCTTGGAATCGTCATTGATTTTTCCTTGCTTTCCAATATCCACCGTTTGCCCAATTTTTATTTTATCTCCGTAGTATATGAACATTCTCCTTTTTTGTTGTTGAGTCATTTTCTTTCAAAGATACTGGGGTGGTAGTCTGCCGTTTCCTTTTGTAGTTCATTTTGTAGCTGAGGGTCTGAAGGACACAGATGGACACAGAGTTTAGTGACTTGGTCAGGGAAACAGTTTGAATTTAGGGAGATGAGTCTTTCTGATTCCCCTGATCAATGTTCCATCCGCTGTGCTGCCCAGCAGCTCTGTTTCTCTTTTTTTCCCACTTAGAGCCACCTTCCTAGTTTTCTGCCCTGCTCATCTCAATCTTTAGGCCCCTTGTCATTCTAAAGCAAACCCCTCTTATCTTTACCCCCTTCCCTCTTACTTGCTGCTGAATGGAGCTAGAGGAGTCATGGAACTGTGCTCATATTTGTTAGCTAACTTCAACTGAGTTCTCACTGAAGGAGGGCAGTCCTTTTTATTTCTTATTCATCGATATCCTCTCACAATCCTCATTAAAGATATAGCAAATCATCTCTGCTCAGGCCTTCCAAACCTTCTCTCAGATGACAACTTTACCTCTTTCTTTACTTGGAAAATTGAGGCCATTTGCTGGGAGTTCTCTTCTTCTTCCCCACTCCTTTTTAAAGCCCCCTGATATCATCCTCTCCTCTTCTTTCCTTTCTTCCAGTCTCTGATAATGAGGTGGTTACTCTTCCCAAGGCTTAATCTCTACCTGGGTGCCCTTGTTCCTATCCTTAGCCCTCCAGCTAATTGCCTTCTCATTTGTCAGCCTCCTCTCTATAGTCTTCAACCTAGTGTTTTTTTTTTGTTTGTTTGTTTTTTTACTGTTATCTTCAAACTACTTCCCTAATGCCTGTGCCCAGATCTCTTCATCCTTAGAAAATCTTCATTAGATTCTGTCACACCAATTAACTATAATCTTGTTTTTTCTTCACCTTTTAGTTCTTAAGCCATCCAAACCAGGTGCCTCTATTTCCTCTCCTCTCTCACTCATGACTTTTCATTCTAGTCCTCTTGATTCCAAACATCAATCTAAAGTTACCATTGATGTAATTACCAAATCTGGTGGTCTTTTCTTAGGCCACTTTGACTGGACAGTCAAATGTGTTTAATGTTTAAGAAAGGTAAGATAAGTTCTGATTATGAGAGAGGGAAGGGAAGGGAAATAGAGAAATAGAGATCGTGTTATGTTGTGTTAAGACAGGGTTGTATGTCCTGGTCAGACCTGAATTTGAGGAAAATCATTTTGGCAGCTGTGTGTAGGATGGATTGAGGTGCAGAGAGACCTAGGGAAGGAGACCAATAAAGAAGGAAGTTATTGCAATAATCTAGATGAAAAATGATGAAGGACTTGAATTTTGATGGGTAACTATGAGTAGAGAGAGGAGACTTATGTGAGAGATGTTATGGAGAAAGAAATGACAAGTTTGGCAGCTGATTGGCCAGGTAGAGTGAGTGCAGAGTCAAGGATGACATTTAAGTTTCAAGCTTGTATGATTGAAACAGTGATGGTACCTGCATAGTAATATGTAAGTTTAGGCAGAAGGTATGATTAGGCAAAAGGGAATGAGCTCTCTTTGTAGCTTAATTGATGCCTGTAGAATATCCACTTCAAAAAAGTCCATTAAGCAGTTTTATGATGTGAAACTGGAAGTGAGAAGTAGAGCTATTTCAAGTTATTTTGGTTTTGAAAGTGAAGACAGATAAAAAAATTCTTTTAAAAAAAATTTAAAAATTTTTTTAATATTTTCCCCCAGTTACATTGAAAACAAAACTTTTTTTTGGTATTTGTTTTTTTTTAATTTTTTAACTTCTCTCCCTTTACCCTACCCACAATTAAGAAACCACACATGAAGTTATATAAAACATTTCCATAAATGTAAAGTTGTAACAGAAAAATAGATCTCCGACCTTAATAAAAGAGATATGAAGTTCTTGAAGGTAAAGTATGTACCTGAAGATATTCATAGACAGAGCTAGAAAGGAAGACTTTAGAGCTCCATGTAACCTAAATACTTTTTGAAGATAATCAAAACAGGTACAGTTGTGTTTAGTAAAGTAGAGCTTTTAAAGTTTTTTCCACTCCTTTTCTCCTCCCCAAATTTTCACAGATATATATGTATGTAAAATAGGTGTGCAGATCAAATACTTAATGATAACAAGTCATCATTTTCTGACCCCTACATTTTGTAACTCGACCCTATGTTTCTTTTTTTTTTTTTTATTTAATAGCCTTTTATTTACAGGATATATACATGGGTAACTTTACAGGATTAACAATTGCCAAACCTCTTGTTCCAATTTTTCACCTCTTACCCCCCCCCACCCCCTCCCCTAGATGGCAGGATGACCAGTAGATGTTAAATATATTAAAATATAAATTAGATTCACAATAAGTATACCTGACCAAAACGTTATTTTGCTGTAGAAAAAGAATCAGACTCTGAAATATTGTACAATTAGCTTGTGAAGGAAATCAAAAATGCAGGTGTGCATAAATATAGGGATTGGGAATTCAATGTAATGGTTTTTAGTCATCTCCCAGAGTTCTTTTTCTGGGCATAGCTAGTTCAGTTCATTACTGCTCCATTAGAAATGATTTGGTTGATCTCGTTGCTGAGGATGGCCTGATCCATCAGAACTGTCGACCCTATGTTTCTTAAAGGGCCTGTGTGCACCAGACAGGTGCATGGTACAGTGAGGAAGGGCCAGACATTTAAGGTTGGACTAGTCTCATACTCTGTGGTTATTTCAATTGTAAAATATGGATAAATAGCCTGTTTCACAGGGTTTTTGTGAGGGTCAGATGAAAGACTCTTGTAACAAGTACTTAGTGTATTTTTTGGCACATAATAGATGCTATGTTAGTGTTTATTTCCCCAACTACAAGTGACATTTGTGGAGTTTAGGGGGAGAAGCAGTGCATTTGGGGTATACTGTACCCCCTAGAGACTTAGCACAGCACTTTCCTCATAATGGGCGCTTAACGTTGTGTTCAATTTTACTCTTAGAATACCTCGCCTCCCCCTTTCAAAACACAGCTCAAGGGCCACCTCCTGCCACAGGAGGACTTTTCCTGATATGCCCCCACTCCACCTCTGTTCCCTGAAATTACTCTGTATGCCTTGTTAGCTACTGTTAGCTACTTTGTATTTGCTTTTGTGGGTGGCTAGGGGGGCACCATAGTGCAGAGTGCTGTGGCCCTGGGCAGGTTACTTACCCTGTTTGCCTCAGTTTCCTCATCTGTCAAATGAGCTCTGGAAGGAAATGACAAACCGCTTCAGTTATCTGCCAAGAAAGTGACTGAAGAACAATAAGAACATGCTTAACTTGATGGAATACAAGCTCTTCAAAAACAAGGGACTTCTGGTTTTGTGTTTCTCCATATATTGCCAATTCCCTGTGCTTAGTTTTCATTAAGTCATTTCCAGTTATGTCTGATGCTTCTGCAGTACCAGATTTGGACTTGGGGAGATGTCTTCCCGAATCTAGGCGCCCAGTCCTCCATCCACTTTGCCACTTTGCTGCCCTGCACTTAGTTAGGTGCTTGACTCATAGCATAAATTTGGATTTGGAAGGAAATGTCCTGTTGAGAAAGAACAGGATACATTTTAAAAGGATTCAGGGTAGGAGTCACATATTTAAAAAGGCATTTTGGGGGAAATCCTTCAGGAGCCAGAGGAGAGGAGAAGTTTGGTAGAGAGCCTTTCCAGCAGGATCAGTAGAAGGAGAAACAGTGATACTGTCAGGGTAATGGACAACACACTTCTTAAATGGGAGGAAATAGAGAAGGATTTTAGCCTGTAAGATAGGATGGAATAGTTTCAAATATATGTCGAAGCTCTTTCTGCCAGAAGTAGGGCTGCTGATGAATTGCTAACTTCTCTTAATGATAAAATTTCATTCTTCAAAAGGTAGATAAAACAACAGGTAAGCTGCTTTTCTGGACTCAGTTCTGACCAATAAAGAGGAATTAGTTGCTGAAGTAGAAATATGGTGGAGGCTTTAATATAGGAAGTCACTTCTCCAAATAAGAATGTGTGTTAGAAACAGAAAAACTAGATATAGTCTGATTCATATCCTAAGTTTGGGATGAATAGGTTTTTAAAGATTTCACAGAAAAGATAGCTAGGATTCTGTGGCATAAACTTTACAAGTCAAGAGGAATGAAAATAAAGAAGTTAGGTCAGAAACAATACCTATGAGGAAGAAAAGAATGACTTTTTTGGGGAACTTTTTTTTTTTTTTTTTTTTTTTTGGTCTTAAAAAATGACCATTATGTCTTTTGATCTCCATAATATTGCTATTGATGTTTTTGCTATTATTTTCCTCACCATACTGAGGAAGAGACTGTGGAAAATGAACTGACATCTCCAAAGTTCTCCAAGGCAGCCAGGATGTATCAAAGCCCTGCCACATCTGCTGCTGTTTGACCTTGGAGTCTTTCTGGAGGTCAATTTTGAAAGATGTGTGTATAGATCCTTTCAGCAAAGCATTAGGCAGTCTCCCTCTGTGCTGTCATTGTGGACAAGATGAAGGTAGTATACAATGCAGACAGGATTAGAAGGGAAGCAGAAAACTAAGAAAAAGTTACATTTTTCTGATTTAAGGGTTCTGATAAAGGCCTCATTTATCAGAGGACTGACTCAAATTTATAAGAATACAAGCCATTCTCCAGCTGAGGATATGAACAGTTTTCAGATGAGGAAATTAAAACCATTTCTAATTATATGAAAAAATGTTCTAAATCACTGTTGATCAGAGAAATGCAAATTAAGACAACTCTGAAATACCACTACATACTTCTCAGATTGACTAAGATGACAAGAAAAGATAATGGTAAATGTTGGAGGGGATGTGGGAAAACTGGGACACTGATACATTATTGGTGGAGTTGTGATCTGATCCTATCGTTCTGGGGAGCAATTTGGAACTATGCCCAAAGGGCTATCAGACTTTGATTTAGCAGTGTCTTTACTGGGCCTGTATCCCAAAGAGATCATAAAAAGGGAGGAAAGGATCCATATATGCAAAAATGTTTGTATCAGCCCTTTTTGTAGTGAACAAGGATCTGGAAACTGAGTGGGATGCCCATCAACTGGGGAATGGCTGATAAAGTTATGGTATATGAATGTTATGGAATATTATTGTTCTATAAAAAAAGATCAGCAGGATATTTCAGAAGTGCCTGGAGAGACTTAGGTGAACTGATGCTAAGTGAAGTGAGTAGAACTAGGAAAACATTGTACACAACAACAAGATTATGTGATGATCAATTCTGATGGATGTGAGGTGATTTAGGCCAATTCCAACAGACTTGTGATGGAGAGAGCCATCTGCATCCAGAGAAAGAACTGAATGTGGATCACAATATCGTTTTTTTTTAATCTTTTTTTGTTGTTTGCTTTTTGTTTTCTTTCTCACTTTTTTCCTTTTTGAGTTGATTTTTCTTATGCAGTATGATGAGTGTGGAAAATACGAATAGAAGAATTGCACGTTTAACATATATTGGATTACTTGCTGTTTAGGGGAGGAGGTGGGGGGAAAAGGAGAAAAAATTTGGAATACAAGGTTTTGCATGGGTGAATATTGAAAACTATCTTTGCATATATTTTGAAAATAAAAAGTTTTTTTATTTTTTATTTTTTTAAAATTTCTTATTATTTATTTATTTATTAAATTTAATAGCCTTTTATTTACAGGTTATATGCATGGGTAACTTTACAGCATTAACAATTGCCAAACCTCTTGTTCCAATTTTTCACCTCTTACCTCCCACCCCCTCCCCCAGATGGCAGGATGACCGTAGATGTTAAATATATTAAAATATAAATTAGACACACAATAAGTATACATGACCAAACCGTTATTTTGCTGTACAAAAAGAATCAGACTCTGAAATATTGTACAATTAGCTTGTGAAGGAAATCAAAAATGCAGGAGGGCATAAATATAGGGATTGGGAATTCAATGTAATGGTTCTTAGTCATCTCCCAGAGTTCTTTCTCTGGGCGTAGCTGGTTCAGTTCATTACTGCTCCATTGGAAATGATTTGGTTGATCTCCTTGCTGAGGATGGCCTGATCCATCAGAACTGGTCATCATATAGTATTATTGTTGAAGTATATAATGATCTCCTGGTCCTGCTCATTTCACTCAGCATCAGTTCGTGTAAGTCTCTCCAGACCTTTCTGAAATCATCCTGTTGGTCATTTCTTACAGAACAATAATATTCCTTTTTTTTTTTTTTTTTAATAGCCTTTTATTTACAGGATATATGCATGGGTAACTTTACAGCATTAACAATTGCCAAACCTCTTGTTCCAATTTTTCACCTCTTACCTCCCACCCCCTCCCCCAGATGGCAGGATGACCGTAGATGTTAAATATATTAAAATATAAATTAGACACACAATAAGTATACATGACCAAACCGTTATTTTGCTGTACAAAAAGAATCAGACTCTGAAATATTGTACAATTAGCTTGTGAAGGAAATCAAAAATGCAGGAGGGCATAAATATAGGGATTGGGAATTCAATGTAATGGTTCTTAGTCATCTCCCAGAGTTCTTTCTCTGGGCGTAGCTGGTTCAGTTCATTACTGCTCCATTGGAAATGATTTGGTTGATCTCCTTGCTGAGGATGGCCAGGTCCATCAGAACTGGTCATCATATAGTATTGTTGTTGAAGTATATAATGATCTCCTGGTCCTGCTCATTTCACTCAGCATCAGTTCGTGTAAGTCTCTCCAGGCCTTTCTGAAATCATCCTGTTGGTCATTTCTTACAGAACAATAATATTCCATAATATTCATATACCACAATTTATTCAGCCATTCTCCAACTGATGGACATCCATTCAGTTTCCAGTTTCTAGCCACTACAAAAAGGGCTGCCACAAACATTCGTGCACATACAGGTCCCTTTCCCTTCTTTATAATCTCTTTGGGATATAATCCCAGTAGTAACACTGCTGGATCAAAGGGTATGCACAGTTTGATAACTTTTTGAGCATAGTTCCAAACTACTCTCCAAAATGGTTGGATTCGTTCACAACTCCACCAACAATGCATCAATGTCCCAGTTTTCCCGCATCCCCTCCAACAATCATCATTATTTTTTCCTGTCATCTTAGCCAATCTGACAGGTGTGTAGTGGTATCTTAGAGTTGTCTTAATTTGCATTTCTCTGATTAATAATGACTTGGAGCATCTTTTCATATGACTAGAAATAGTTTCAATTTCTTCATCTGAGAATTGTCTGTTCATATCCTTTGACCATTTTTCAATTGGAGAATGGCTTGATTTTTTATAAATTAGAGTTAATTCTCTATATATTTTGGAAATGAGGCCTTTATCAGAACCTTTGACTGTAAAAATATTTTCCCAGTTTATTGCTTCCCTTCTAATCTTGTCTGCATTAGTTTTGTTTGTACAAAAACTTTTCAGTTTGGTATAATCGAAATTTTCTATTTTGTGATCAGTAATGATCTCTAGTTCTGCTTTGGTCATAAAGTCCTTCCCCTTCCACAGGTCTGAGAGGTAAACTATCCTGTAGAACAATAATATTCCATAATATTCATATACCACAATTTATTCAGCCATTCTCCAACTGATGGACATTCACTTAGTTTCCAGTTTCTAGCCACTACAAAGAGGGCTGCCACAAACATTCGTGCACATACAGGTCCCTTTCCCTTCTTTATAATCTCTTTGGGATATAATCCCAGTAGTAACACTGCTGGATCAAAGGGTATGCACAGTTTGATAACTTAATAAAAAGTTATTTTAAAAAAGATGAAGTGGTGTTGGGTAGATGATACTCATCAAATAATTTACATGATTGAAAAATTCAGAGGAGGAAAACAAGGATATAGGATGCTTTAATACAGGTGTTAGGCGCAAAACTCTCAAGGATAGCTTGAATTCGAATTAAAATATAATTGAGAAATGTTTTTTAAAATAAGTAATACATATAACATATATAATGTTAATTTGGGATTTTTTAAAAATTCAATTTGTGACCTGCAGGGATCTATTTGAGTTTGACACCACTGAATTAGGATGATTATAAGAGTACACGATCAGGGAGTCAGGAGCACTAAGGCCAAAAACAAAGCCTTTTTAAGAAGATGGAATTATGGAAATAAAACTGACTTATCAGACTTATATAAGGAGAGTGATTTGCTTTTTAATGTAGGAGGTTTGTTTGGAGACGATTATAATGTAAAAATCAAAAGTTACCAGCCAAGCTTCTTTTTTAAAAAGAGAGAATTGGGAAGCAAGTAAAACAACAAGAGTAACCAAATAACGCCAACTTGCTTTTCTTTTTGATGAATTTACTAGATAGGTGAGAAGTGGACCTTATAAATGTAACCTATCTTTCAGCAAAGGTTTTTTTTGTTTTAAGTTTTTTTTTTTTTTAATTTAGTTTATTTAGTATTTTCTTTTCCCTGCATTATATGTTAAAAAAAAAAAATTAACATTTTAGTTTTTGGAACTTTTTAAGTTCCATATCTTCTGCCTCCTCCCTTTTCCCCCCTCTCAAGACAAGCAGTTAGATATAGGTTATATATGTGGAATCATGGAAAGCATTTCCATATTAGTCATGTTGTGAGAAAACACAGACCCAAAAAACCCCTCCAAATAAAAATAAAGTAAAAAAGTAAAGTATGTTTTAGTCTGAATTCAGACACATCAGTTCTTTCTTTGGGTATGTATAGCATTTTTATCTTAAGTCCTTCAGAAATGTCTTGATTATTGTATTGCTGAGAATAGCTAAGTCATTTAGGGTCAATCTTATGGTATTGCTGTTGTTTTATACACAATACATTTCACTTTGCAGCAGCTCATGAAAGTCTGTCCAAGTTTTTCTGAAAGCACCCTGCTCATCATTTCTTATAGCACAACAGTTTTCCATCATAAGCATATATACCACAGTTTATTCAGCCCTTCCCCAGTTGATGGGTGTCCCCTCAATTTCTAATTCTTTGAGCAAAGTTTTTGATAAGTGGCCTGTGCTCTTCTGAACAGGATCAAGAGATATGCTTAAGCACCTAATACAATTTGGTATCAGATCTGTTTGAATGACTGAAGCCAAAGTTATTAGTGTTATTAATGGTTGATATTAATTTAAAGGGATGTTGAGCTGTTTTGATTCATTTGTTCTTATCTTGTCCTTTCCCAAGAAGGTTTTGCTTCCCTTTCCCTATCCCCCAACCGATTTCCTCATCTGTTAAATAGGGACCAATTAGTCCACATACAGTTATTGTTGGGAGTAGTGAAGCATGTTGGTCCCCTGTCTTGGGGAGCCTGAAACTGAGGTTGTGGTTCCATTATTGAGGTGTCCTGAGTTGGGTGTCTGTGATAAGACAAGAGGCAATGAGGAATACCCTAGGAGGAAAGAGTTGCCGGGCCACTGAGTTGGCCCAGTTTAGGAAAACAGAGCTAATAAAAGATCCTATTCTGATCAGTATTGCCTTGACCCAGAAGTGAGAATCTGACTAAATAAGCAACCATTGACAAATTTGACTCATTTTATTGTGTTTGTCTCAGTTTCCAGGTTTGGTGCTGCTAGGCACTGGGCTTGCCAAGGCTAAAACAAAAACAACAAAACACTCTTGCCCCTAAAACCCCTAGAATTTGTTGGAGGAGACAATGTATATAAGTAAGTTTATGTGATATAATTTCAGGATAAATATTTGGTTGGAGGGCTCACTAGCTGCTAGTGAGAACTGGAAAAGCTTCATGTAGGTGTTCTTTGAGCAGAGTTTTGAAAGAAAGGGAAGATTCTAAGAGGTGGAAGGGAGGTGGGAGTACATTCCAGGGCTGGAAGATAACTGATGATAAATGTGATGATGATGATATAATAGCTAACATTATGGAGTGTCTTTTGTGTGCCCCAGATACTTTACAAATATTACCTCATTTGATCCTCACAACGACCCTCTGGGTCAGATACTGCCCCAGGTTATTACCCCCATTTTACAGTTGTGAAAACTGAGGCAGACAGGTTAAGTGATTTGCCCAGAAAGGTTACAGTGTATCTGAGGCCAGAGCTGAATTCAACTTTCTGACTTGATTCATTGATTTTTTTTTTTTGAGGGGGTGTCTCTCTACTTTGCCCACATATCTAGTTCAATGCAAAGGTGCAGAGACAATTTACTTCATGTAAGAGTAAGCTTAGTGCATCAACAAGACCTGGGTTCCTGTCTTGCCCCTGACAAATTCTAACAGTTTTCATATAAATAGAGCAAGTTAATCAGCTTTTTAAAAGAGTTTCAGACATCTTAAAATAGAGATGAAGTGCTGATTTGCTTCAGTGGAGGGAATTTTATGTGCTGGAAGTTTTCTACACGTAAGAACACTAGTCCAAAAAAAATTCACTATCCATATTGAGATTTATAAGGATCAAATGAGAGAGAAATATGTTGAAATCATTTTGTAACCTTAAAGTGTAAATTAACATTTTAAAATTAAGAAGTTGTCCCCCTCTAACATTTATTTTGTGATTTTCTAAGAGCCATTCTGTATTAAGGTCTTGTTTCTTTACTGATATGTATTTTATGTTCTAAGGTCCTTCTCTACTAATAGATCTTGTCCTCCTCTGACAGTATTTTGTATGTTCTAAGGACCCTTCTATACTAAGTTCTTGTTTCTCTCTGATATGTGTGTATTTTCTATTCTACGGCCCTTCTATACAAATAGATCATTATTTTATATGTTCTAAGGGCTCATGTGTCATGATACTGTGATTCTAAGACATCTTCTTCCTTTATGAGCCAAAGGCATGTCGACAGAAACATCTGCCTGCCTGCCTTGGGCTCTCATATGAAGACCAGTATCCATTCCATGCCTCTCCTTGCTCTCTTTTCCCTTCCAGGCTATAGCATGTTTGCCATCGGCATTGGGACGCTGCTGTTTGGCCACTGGGGTGTGATGAAGTGGAACCGACAGAGAAGGTATGGTCCCCATCTTCCTTTGCCTGCAGTGCTTATACAGCGTGCTTTGGAAGTTGTGTGATCAAAAATCCTTGAGTACATATGTCTGTGGAGGAATGGTATCTACTTTACATTGAATGCAGAGTTTGTTTTCTTTTAAGAGTCCGGAGGCTGACTTTTGGGAGTTAATTGGTCTGGAGGACCAAGACTTCTGAGGGAATTCCTAGTTGCTGTTGATTGAATAATGGATAATGTGGGGCCATATCATCATCCATCATTTAGAATTACCCATTGCCCATTATGAGTGATGCAAGATGGTTCCTTTAATAAGAGGGTCTGTTTTTAAATGGAAATGGCATATTCTGTGTCATGTTCCTTAGGTTGTTCATAAATAGATTATTACTTTGTCATAATGGGCTTAGATCTCTTGTCCCATTCCTGTGATGCTCTGCCTTCTTTGCTAGTCCAGTAGGCCCTGGTCTATAAAAACTAGGTTATTGAGAAATGCCATTTTGCCTGCTTTGCCAATAGTTCCTCCTGTTAACAGAGAAGCATGTACAGCTGGAATTTATCATTCGTTAATCCAGTAGTGAGGAACACATTGAAGTATGGCAGTTCCTCCCAATGGACCAAATGGCTGACTTGTGCCTTGAGGGTGAGACTGATCTGATCTTTATACTGATTTATGGGGAGTGACCACTGACTTGAGCTATATGGGGTCTGGAGAGAACAGGACTGGATAGTTAAACATTCTCTTTGAGGTCAGAACTAATAGAATTTTGCCGATGTCTTCCATGGCCCACCAATGTTCAAATGACACGCTGTTTGTTGCTCATTGGAGGTAATCGCAAACCTTCTGATAAGCTAATGTCCTGTGGGATAGTTAAAGATTGAGAACCAGATTCATCATTAATCTGCACATAGGAGCTGCGATGCCGTTCTGTGTTACACAGTAATTGTCAGAGGTATTATTACTGGTCCTGTGTATATGATCCCTGTAACTAAGGACAGCTGCTTCTCTTCAGTAACATTCCTCATGCCAGTCATAGGGTTTGCCTTTGAAAGATCAATGTGGCAAAATCTCAGATGGTTTTTAATCTGCCTGTAATGGGCGAATACATTATATTGGGTTTCTTCCCCCAAGAGATTTGTCCTTGTGACTGTTCATACTTTTTTTTTTAAACATCAAAAAATTGTGTTTATTGAGATAAGATAGCAGAAACCAATATGGGCACAATGAGCCTGAAATCAGGAAGATTCATCTGAGTTCAAATTATGTTTCAGACAAGTCACTTATATATTTGAGCAAGTCACTTAATGTATTCTTTCTCCCATACTCATTAACCTAAAATCAAGAAAGAATGTACACAAATATACAACCAAGGGTGGAGCAGGGAGATAAAAGGTAATTGCAATAGCATTGACTACTGGTCCAGTTGAAGTTATTCTGGATATGGTATTTCAGTATCATTCAAGTCAACTACCATGACAGCCAAGATCAGAGTTTTTACAGAATGTATTCTCTGTTTAGGCATCGCTGTGCCATTGCCTCTGATCAGGATAACCCTGCTCATTGTTAAAAAGGTCTGAAGTGGACCTTTTGCCATTACATTTGCTGGGTTTTCATAGACTCTTGAAATAGTAACTTCCCAATTTGGAACTCCAATTTGGATTCATATCTTTTAATCCAGTTCACTAATAGGCTTATAATTCATAGAAATCAAAGAAAGACAGAAATTATCCAGATGTACACAATGTTTATTATCAGCATTTTTGTTGTAACAAACTAAAACAGAGGGAGTTTCTCAATTGAAGATCAGCTGAACAAATTGTGATATGTGTAATGAAATATGATTGTTTTATAAGAGACTGTGAAAGGAATGAGAAAACCTGAGAAAACTTATATAGAGTAAATAAGTAGAACTAGAAAAAACAGTTTTACATTAGTTAGAGCATTGTAAAGGAATGCTTTACAATCATTGCAATGATTAGCCATATGATGAATCTCATACTAACTGACTCCTACCTTTTAAGATAGAATTATTAAAATCAGAATTAGAGAAAGACATTCATTTTCTGACAAGGCCAAAATGTGGATATGTTTTGTTTGATTGTACTATTTTTTTTTTAGAAAGGAGGGCATTTATTTTTTTATTTTTATTTTTTTTAAAGGGAAGATATAGGGAAGATTATTGTTTGCCGTGATTTATAGTCATCATCAGAAAAATATTGGTATTAAAAAATGTGTTTTTCTTTTTAATAAGAAGCTTGGGGTTATTGAAAGCATCATGAAATTTTACAAATAATTTAATGAGTTTTCTTTTTCCTATGTAATTCTTTATTTAGACTATTATCTGTCTGCTGTATATATCTAAGATTGCAGTGTTTAAGCTAATTGTCATTTGCAAAGAAAAGTAACTGGAGGGCATCTTACTAATTTTTTATTCATTCATTTATCTGTTTATTTAATATTTTTATCCCAGTTACATTTAAAACAATTTTTTTACATTTGTTTTTTAAAACTTTTGAATTCTAGATTCTTTTCCTTATCCTCACCTCCAGCCCCCATAATTAAGAAATCACATGTAAAGTTATGTAAAACATTTCCACAAAAGTCACGTTGTGAAAGAAAAGATAGATCTCTCATCCTAAAAAACCCTCCAAAATAAAGAAAAAAAAAACCTCTCAAGAAAAATAAAGTAAAATAAAGAGAGAGAGAAAGTATACTTCATCCTGTCTTCAGATACAAACAGTTCTTTCTCTGGGTATAGATAGGATTTTTCATCATAAGACCTTCAGAGTAGTTGTGATCATTGTACTGCTGAGAATAGCAAAATCATCCTAGAACATTGTCATTACTTTGAAATTGTACATTTCACTTTGCTTGAGTTCATTTTCCATAGAACAATGACATTACAATAACATTCTATCATAATCATATACCACAATTTAGTCAACCATTCCCCAGTTGATGGGCATTCCTCTCAATTTTCTATTTTTTGCCCCGAGAAGAGAACTGATATAAATATTTTTGTACATATACGTCCTTTTTCTTCCTCCTCTCCTCTTTTAAAATCTCTTTTGGTATTCATACCTAATAGTGGCATTGTTAGGTCAAAGGATATGCATTGAATTTATAGCCTTTTAGTCATAAGTCATATCTTTTGATCACTCATCAATTGGGTCATGGCTTTTATTATTATTATTATTATTTTAATAAATTTGACTCAGTTTCTGTGTTTGAGAAATGAGACCTTATCAGAGAAACTAGATTTAAAATTTTTTTTTACAATTACTATTGTTAACTGTATTTCCCCCCATTTTTCTTTCTTCTTTCACCCTGTCCCAGAGTTTTGTTACTGACCACCCCCTTTTCCCCCCAATATGCCCTTTCTTTTATCACCTTCCCTCTTTCATTAATCCCATTCCCTTCTAACTTTCCTGCAGGGTAAGATAGATTTCTTTTCTTTCTTTTTTTGCAAGGTAATTGGAGTTATGACTTGCCCAGGGTCATACAGCTAGAAAAAGTGTCTGAGGCTGGATTTGAACTCAGGTCCGTCTGATTTCAGGGCCTCTTTTCCACTGTGCCATCTGGCTGTCCCTAAAGTAGATTTCTATACCCATATTGAATATGTATATTATTTACTCTTTCAGTCACTTCTGACAAGTGGAAAGTTCCCTTTCTTACCTTCTTCTCTCTCTCCTCCCCTCCACTGTAAAAGCTTTTTCATGCTTTTTATATTAGATAATTTACACCATTCCACCTCTCCTTTTCCCTTTCTTCTGGTACATTCCTCTCTCACCTTTTAATTTCATTTTTTCTTAGATATTATCCCTTCATATTCAATGCATATCTGGTCCTCTTTCTAGATATACTTCTGTCATAATAATGAGAAAGTTCAAATGAGTTATAAGTGTCTTTCCACGTAGGAATATACACAGATAAACCTCATTAAGTCTCTTTTGATATCACTTTCCTGTTTACCTCCTTAGGCTTCTCCCAAATCCTGTATTTGAAAACCAAAATTTCCATTCAGCTCTGGTCTTTTAATTATGAATGCTTGGAAATTCTCTATTTCATTGAATTTCTACCTTTTCCCCTGAAGGATTATGCTCACTTTTGCTGGGTAGGTGGTTCTTGATTGTGATTCTAGCTCTATTGCTCTTTAAAATAATCATATTCCAGGCCCTTTAGTCCTTTACTATAGAAGCTGCTAAATTTTGTGTTATCCTGACAATATCCTCTTCTTGACCTGGGAGTTCCAGAATTCGACTGTTGATATTCCTGGGAGAATTACTTTGTAATTTCTTTCAGGAGGTGATCTTTCAATTTCTTTTTTGTCCTCTGGTTGTAGAATATTAGGACAGTTTTCTTTGATAAATTCTTCCCCCCCAGTCTATAATTTTTAAAATTTATTTTTATAATAATTGCTTTTTATTTTTCAAAAAACGCAAAAATAAGTTTTCAGTATTCACCCTTACAAAATCTTCTGTTCCATATTTTTGTCCTTCCCTTCTCTCTCCTTGTCTAGACAGCAAGTGATCCAATATAGGTTAAACATGTGCAGTTCTTCTAAACATATTTCCACATTTTCTTTGATAATTTCTTGAAAGGATGATTTCCAGGCTCTTTTTTTGATCATAACTTTCAGATAGACCAATAATTTGAAAATTATTTCTCCTGTATGTATTTTCCAGGTTACTTGTTTTTCCAGTGAGATATTTAACATTATTTTCTATTTTTTCATTTTTTTTGGTTTTGCTTTATTGTATCTTGATTTCTCCTAAAGTCATTAGCTTCCATTTGCTTAATTCTAATTTTAAATGAATTATTTTTCTTGGTGAGCTTTTGTATCTCCTTTCCCATTTGGTCAATTTTGCTTTTTAAGGCATTCTTCTCCTCATTATTTTTCCATTTTTTATTTTATATTTTTATATTTCCATTTGCACTACTCTCAATTCTTTTCCTAATTTCCCCCTGTATCTCTTATTGCTTTTCAGAATCCCTTTTGAATGAGATCAAGTCTTATTTTTCTTGGAGGCTTTGGATGTAGGAGCTTTCACTTTTCTTCTCCTGAGTGTGTGTTTTGATCTTCCTTGTTACTATAGTAACTTTCTATGGTCAGAAACTTTCTCTGTTGCCTGCTCATTTTCCTATTCTATTACTTGGCTTTTAACTCTTTGTTAAGATAGGATTTTGTTTCCAGGGTGGAGGCTACACTGTCCCCAGCTCTAATGCATTTTGGTGGAGCTGATTTCTTTTCTGGAAAGCCATTTGAAATATTATGTGAACAAAGTGTCTAAAATATCCATGTTCTTTAACACAGAGATTTCACTGCTAGATATTTCCTAAGAAGGTCGTTAACAAAAAAAAAGGCTCCATAAATACCAAAATATTTATATAGCAGCACTTTCAATGGTAGCAAAAAACTGGAAACAAGGGAGAGGTGCCCCTTGATTGGGGAATGGCTAAACAAAATTGTGGTATGTTAATGTAATGAACTATTAAGAAATATGGATATGATGAATATGGAGGGGCATAGATAAATTTATGCAAAATGAAATTAGCAGTCAAGAAAACAGTGTACACAGTGGAGTCAAATAAGGTCAGTAGTACTACCACAAAATAATTGGAACTAAATATTGTAAAGTAGAAAGAACTAAGTTTGGTTTTAAAGAAGATACATGAAAAGTTACTTCTCTTGCATCATTTATAGAATATTTCCATGTATATGGAATCTGCAAACCAGGGCAGAATTTTTTGATACATTAGTTTTATTGAATTTGTTTTTCCTCCTCTTTAGTTTAAGAAGTGAAGGGGACAGAGAACAGTGAAAACGTAGGGAGTGTAATGACAAAAAATAAATACAATTCATTTTTGAATTTTACTATATTTGCTATAAATATTTTTCCTCCGTTTTGAGTCTCCTTGAGTTATATGCCTAATAGTGATATCACTGTGCCAAAAGTGCTTTGCAATTATTATCTCTCATTGGTGCTATTATTATTCTCATTTTACAAATGTGGACACTGAGGCAAGCAGAAGTGAAATGATTTGTCCTGGATCACACAACTAGTAAAGTGTCTGAGGTCAAATGTGAACATAGTCCTTCTTTGTCCAGGTCTGGTGCTCTATCCACTCTGCCACCTATTTTGTATGTATGGGTCCTTTTCCTATTTCTTTGATTTTTTTTGTCAAATAGACCTAGTATTGGTATTGCTGGGTCAAGGGTATATGCAATTAAATAGCTTTTTGGGCATTGTTCGAAATTTCTTTTTGGAATGTCTGATCTAAATGAACACCTCCGTCAACAATTTTTTCCCACCGCGCCTCCAGTATTTTACTTCCCTTCCTTTTCCTTCCTTTCTCTTTACTTCCCTTTCCCCTTCCTTTTTCCTTTTCCCCTATTCTCCCCCCTCCCTTTTTTGGGGGGGTAACTTTACAAATCCCAGAGGTGAGTTGAATTTCTTTAATTTCTTTAAAAGGACATTTTCATATGGCTATTGATAGATAACTTGGAATTCTTCCTCTGAAAAACTCACCTGTTTATATCATTTGAGTGTTTATTGCTGATGTACAGACTAAGCCTGTCTCTGAATCTTGGTGTCTGTCCTGCTTATTTAACTGATGGGATGCGCTGGGCCTGGAACCATCTCCATGACAGGACCATGGGTGCTGTGCATGGAGTGTGCTCTCCAGGATAACGTGAGCATTTAGAATTGTTGAGCCTCAGCACTCAAAGAATTCACATTTAGAGAGATCAGTGAAAATGGGAAATGGGGAGAGGAGGAGAGAGCTCACTTGTCTCTGGGGATCTGCAAAGTTGGAAGGGATGTCATCGATCATCTGTTTTGACTTCATCATTATACAGTCTCTTGGAATTAGTCCTCCTTCCCTCCTCCCCCAGATTTGCTGTAATGGGCTTCCAGAGCCTTTCCTGGTTAGGAGGGCTAAGTGACATCACTTCCTCCTCAGTGGCTTTGGAGAATTATTGGGTAATGGGGGATGTGGCTGGGTGGGGTGTCTGCTCCAGCCTAGCTTTGGCTCTCAGGATTTAGGCCTTCCCTGAGCCTATGTGGCAGCCCTTAGCCCCTAACTGTCTGTGTTTGCTCCAGACGTTGGCTGATTGAAGACCTGGAAGCCCGGATTGCATTGATGCCGCTGTTGCAGGCAGAGGAGGATCGAAGGTAGGAATCCCTTGGAGCTGGGGTTAGAAGGTGCCCCCGGGACTGGGAGGCTAGTGAAGGGGGTCTCTCCACGAGTGTGGGAGGATTCTGACCCAAGACCCAATGTGTGGTGGCTATTATAAGGAGTGGGCTTGACATTGGGCCTTATCTGTTGTTACTCTCTTGGAATGAATCTGTGCCCACTATCTGTCAGTTATTTTGCCTTTGATTCCATTTGTCCAACCAGTTCTGAGATTTTTATTTCAGTTAGCATGAGACTCCCAGATTTAATGGTTTTGTTTTCTCTCTTTTGTGTGGATGTAGCCACAGAAAGGGAACGGGGCTGGGAAATACAAAAGTAAATTCTTTCTGAACTTCTGGACTTCCAGAGAACAGGGATTTAGATTCCACTTGCCTACCTCAGGAAACAAAATTTTCCCACAGAGAACAGGTAGCAAGACAAGCTTTAGACACTCTTTTCTCTACCAATTCCTCCTCTCTTTCCCACACAGATCATTTTAAGGGATCAGCAATACGGTGTTAGTGTGGGGCTTCTAACTGTTTTATGTTTATCTGAAGGAAGCTGCGTATGTTGAGACAGAACCTGGAGGAGGAGGCTATAATCATGAAAGATGTTCCTGGCTGGAAGGTTGGTGGCTCCTTTAATAGGGGGAGGGAGGATCTAGAAGCGGGATCCTAATTGAACATTGTGATCTTGTACAAATGCTTTATTCTTTGTGGACTCCAAGTGTCTTTTTACAGAACAGTGGGATCAAAAAATATCTCTAAACTCCCTCCCAGGTCTGACATTCTGGGTGCTAAAGGCCCTTCCATCTTGTCATTCTGTTCTGTTAATATTATTTTACAGAAGAGGAAACTCAGAAAGGAGTGGCCCAGGATCACACTGCAGTTTTTGTGGAGGTGTTAGGACTGGGTCTTAGGATTCCCAACCCGATTTGCTCTTTTTCCTTAACAGCTGTAAGAGAGAAGGGCAAAGGAGTTAGGAGCTGAGAGCTGGGGAGGAGGCCGAGGGTCATAGATTTAGTAGTTGGTGTCTCCTGGGGCCACAAGCTGCTAATATTCCCCTGAGTTTGGTGGGCACAGACTCACATGTGAGCAGCCCTTGCTGGGGGGCCAGTCTTCCTCCATGGAGGTGTGGGACTCACAATAATGGCTCTTTCTCTTCAGGTGGGTGAGTCTGTGTTCCATACCACCCGATGGGTGCCTCCAACCTTGGGTGAGCTGTACAGTCTACGAACCAATGAGGAGAGAGTCCACGCTAACTATGGCTTCACATGGTACATGTAAAGATGTGCCAGGGCCTATTCATCCCCTGGAGAGATTAAAAGTTTCCTTAGAAATCGGTGTGTATGTGTCTGTGTCTGTGTGTGTTGGGGACAGGGAGGGTCATCTGTCCATCTAAGGGTCTATACTTGCTTTGTTCTTGTGGTAGGAACATGAGCCTCCCATTTCCCCAGGGACCATATTTTCTCAGTCCTGGAGTCATCATTAATATTTCTCCAGACGAAACACTGGTCATGCTGACGAATAAAAAACAAACAAACTGGGCTTCCCTCGTTTAAAGGCAGCGAAAGAGAAGTCTCCCCCCACTTTTATTTATCCCTCTCCGCTTAGTCTTGGTCTTCCCATTGTAGTAGCTTCAAGGGAACCTCTTTCAGCATGTGTAAGGTTTGTCTGAAGCACCTCTGGCAAGCTAGCTGATAATCCCTAGTCCCTCAGCCCTGTCATAGATCTAACTCTACGGGGCTGGAATCTTTAGCCACGGCACATGAGTTCACTAGCTGCAGAGTGACCTTATTCCCAGTCATATGCGCATCCTTTTCCTGTATGAATTTTTGGTCATAACCACAAATGGATTTTCCCATTACTGCCACCCTTACCTCTGTTCCCCAAACATTGACCCAATTTGACCTAAATCCCTCACCCTTCCTCCCCAATATTTCTAATGCTCCTAGTACCTGCCTTTGGAGAATATGGAGGATGGATAACTTAGTTTCCCCATCTCACTGCTGGGGCAGAGATTGTGGGACTTTGGCATCCTGCTAGTGGGATCTCTTACCTCCTACACTAGGGGTGGTCCTGACCCTGACACTCTTTGGGTAGGTGATCTCCCTTCACTCACCTTTGTGTAAGGTGACCACCACTTCTTCTGTCTGGTTGGGGGGGAAGAATTAAGAGTTTCTTCTGCCCTTCTGGGTTTTTCAGATCCAGAAGCCTTAGTACTGTGGGAGGCAGCTGCAGGTGGAAGGCATTTCTGTTATGTCACTTGGGCAGAGGAGAAGGGGGCTGGGCCCTAAGCCTGCTTGTGTCATTTGGAGGATCCCATCTTGTATGCAGGCCTTCTGGGTCGTAAAGACCAGAACCAGTCTGACGGGCATTTAGAAATGACCTTGGCCCAGCCCTGCATTCCCAGCAGAATGGACAGGTTCAGAGAAGGGAGGTGGCTTTGCCAAAGGCAAACCGGTATGTTAGGGCAGAGCTGGCAGCTGCTCTCAGGCCTGTGGATGCTAAGATGAGAGTCTTGGGGTTCAATCCTGCTTTTTTCCTGCTGTCACATCCCCATGCCTCCTGATCGGTAGAAGGCTTAGAGGAAGCCAGGACCCAACAAAGCTCTTCTTAGAAAGCAAACACAAGTACCAGGGTTGGGGGGGGTAGCTGGGGCTCTGGCGGAAGTCTAAGATAATGTCTTCTTCTTTCCTAGGAAAGCACAACTTTTCCTCAAACCATGAGAGGTCTCTTCACCATTAGAGAAGGGGGTGCCTGGGAAGTGAGGCTGGGTGCAGGGTGCCCGCTACGGAGGAAAACCTGCTGCATGTTGTAGTTGGACCAGGGGTTGCCCAAGAGTGGGCCTAACATTGACTAAGAAGGAACTAGAGTCTGAAGCAGGAATGAGAGGAACCTTGGGAAGAATATTTGCACACACCTTTTTGACTGGGGAGAACTGATTTCATAGAGGTCAGAGAAAAGAGAGGTAGGAGAGTGGGAAGCTCCTGACAAAGATGTTGGAAAGAAATGTCTTCAGTGAGGATGTTTTAAAGATGGAAACTGTTTAGACATTGATGTGGCTATATAGGAAATTAACTCAGTACAGTTTTAAAAGACTATGAAGAAAACAAGTAAGGGTAGGTAAATGAGGATGAACTAAAATAAATGTTTTAAGTGTCTTGTCATATACTGTGCAATAAACTTATAAGATACAAAGACAAAAATCAAAAATAGTTCCTGTCCTCAGCTTACAGAAAAGTGAAAGATGATTTTCAGTCAGTCAGCAAATCTTTGTTGAGCACTTACCATCTGCTGCTTTCAGTTCTTGGCACATAGTAAGTGACCAATAAAATAAAATTAGTAAAACAATTAAAGCATTAATTACAGTTCAGTAATTAAAAATTAATGAAACAAGTTCTTGTTGACTGATGGAACATTAAGTCCTGGTAATACAATGAAAAGCAAAAATAGGCTGTCCTCGAGGAGCTAACATTCTAATGGAGACATGGAAACAGGTTCATAATGATGATGATAGTTATATAGTAGCTAACATTTATATAGTTCTACACTGATGCCAGGCTTTCTTTATGATCATTACCTCATTTGATCCTCACAACTCTAGGAGGAAGGTGCTATTATCCCCTATTTCACAGTTAGAGAAAATGTAGTTAGAGAAGATGGATGGTGATCTCAGAAGGAAGGGGATTAGCAGCTGAAGGCTCTGGGATGTAGAAGAGGCCGAATTGCAAAGGTCTTTAGTCAAAGTCAGTTTTGTATTTGATCCTGGATGTTGTGGGGAGTCACCAGGGTTTATTGAGTAGGAAAAATGATATGGTTAAGGGCAGTGCTTCAGGAAAATCATTTTGGCAGCTGAGGAAGCTAGGCCAATTGAGTGGCAGTTAATAATAAACAGTCTTTTGAGCACTCAGGCCACCAGCTTGTGAGAATATCAAAGTCAAAGAAGAAAAAAGGGACATGTTATAGAAGTGAGCACTGACAGCTTTACCAAGTGTCCTCTATTCATTCAACTCCAAACTCAGCCAGCATTCTACCTTGAGCTCTTGGATAATCTCTTATCATATCACCCGATGCTGTCCCTACAAATGGAGAAAGTCAGACAAGTGTTCATGACAGCTTTAGGTAAAGCTGGATACTGAGTGGTCCTTGGGTTCCCAACAGCCACCATACCCCAACAACAAACAGGAACCACTTCATTAGCTGATCTTACCTTCCATTTGGGAGTGGAAGCCTATACAAAGAGTCCTCAGGGTGTGTAGAAAGAGAATCTTTTGGAGTTTGGGGGGTGGAGAGGAATGGCCTGATGAAGATTCACATGCAGTGACATTGTCACTGGGCTGCAGATGACATTCTTACAGAACTAAGTCTCAGAATTTGCTGGTTCTGACACTGAATGCTAAACTTCCTTAGCTTTAGAAAGCTCAAAGAAGAAAAACAGGATCAGTGCTTAATTGAGTCAGGCAATAATAGATATTGTGGGAAACAGACAGAACTATTGTTTCCTTGGCCGCTGAGAATGATCCCTGGATTGAGAAGGTTTAGGACAAAAGGGAATAGCAGAGTTGAAAATTGAAATGAGTAAGGATATAGTTAGAGGGCAGTTAGCTGCCTTCACTGATTTTAAATCATCAGGCTTACATGAGCTTGCCCCTAAGTACTGAAGCAACTGGTGGATGTGATTGCTAAGCAGCTATATCTTGTGAGATTTGAAAAATCATGGCAAACAGAAGGAAGGTACTGCAGGCTGAAAATGGGCAAATGTCCTAGTTTTCTAAAAGGAAAAAAAAAGGAAGAAGGTGGAGCCTGCAAATTATAGGCCAGTGGATTTAACTTCAGTTCTTGGCAATGTCCAAAACACGTAAAAGGGATGGTTTGCAAGCATTTAGAAAGGAAGCAGTTATTGGTGAATGCTAGCATGGCTTTGTCAAGAAAAGGGTCATGCCAGAATAGGTTCGCTTCCTTTTCTGACAAGATTATCAACTTGGAACATCAGGGAATGTGGGCTGCCAAGAATCTTTAGATTTTGGGGTTTGTGTGTGTTCATCTTGAAAGTTTTATTGATGTGTTTTGTTTTATCTTTTCAAACATTTCCAGGTTGCCTCCACTCTGTAAAAGGTCTCTTGTAACCAAGTGAGATAATTAAACCAAACTAACAATAAAGTGACCTCATTTGAAAATGAATACAATATTCCATATCCGTAACCCCATCCTCCTATTTTTAAAAATTAACAAATTTATCCTCTCCCTCTCATTACTAACTCCATTAAAAAAGAGAGAGAAAAGGAAAAAGTCCCCCAACAAATTCCTTATAATAAATATATACATGGGCAAGCAAAACTAATGGCCCTCATTGGCTGCATATAAAAATATATGTCAAATTCTATACTCTAAATGTGCTTTCAGGAGGTGGATAATGTTTCATTATCAGTTCTCTGGAATTATGTATGATCATTATATTAATCTTGGTTCTTATACCCTAAAAAAAAGAAATATTTTTATCAACCAGAATCTGCCTTTCCCCTTCCTCCTCCCAACTTCTCCTCTGTGTTGTTCACCCCCAATTAAGGACACAAGAAAGCCCATTATAAACATGTAATAAAACAAATTTCCACATTGGTCTTGTCTAAAAACGTTTCATTTTGTATTCTGAATCTTTTGCCTCTTATCAGGAGGTGGGTAGAATATTTCATTAATTCTCTGGAATTATGTTTGTCCTTTACATAGATAAGAGTTGAACACAGTAATATTCCATTACATTTATATACCATGCCTTGTTCAACCATTCCCCAATTTATGGACATCCCCTTAGATTCTTATTCTTTGCCACTCCCCAAAACTATAAATATTTTTGTACATCCTTGGAATCTGTTTTGCTTAGGATTAATCTCTTATGATGCATCCTTCCACTAATTCCACCTCTCCCCTTTTTTCTTTTTCCCTCCTTTTTTCTGTTGGGTGAAATATATTTTTGTACCCAGCTCTGTGTATGTGTGTGTGTGCCTTTTTTTGACCAACTTAGATGATGGTGAGTTTCAAGTTTTAGCTGCCCTATCTCCCTTTTTGTATAGATAGCTACTTCTGTATCCTGATTAGGTGAGGTAATTTCCCCTAACTTTATCCCACCATGTATTCCATTTTTCTTCTCTTTCCATTATTAAGGTCAAGACACAACAGAACCACTCCCAGGCCCTATCTAATTGGACTCCCTCTATCATCCATGATAGTGAATAGGGTTCAGAAGAGACAGATATATTATCTCATTTTTTTGATGTAAGCAGTTTATATCCTTGTTTAGTTTTTTATTATTGTTCATCAGTGTTTACCTTTTTATGTTTCTTTTCATTCCTGTGTTTGAACTTCAGAGTTACAGTGCAGTTCTGGCCTTTTTATCAGGAATGTTTGAAAGTGCTTTATTTAATTTAAAAAACCAATTTTTCCCCCTGAAAGATTATATTCAGTTTTGCTGAGTAAATTATTGTTGGTTATAAACCCATATGGTTTCAGGAATATTGTATTCTAAATTTTCTGCTCCATTTTAGTAGAGGCTTGTTAAATCATGTGTGATCCTGACTGTGACTCCTCTGTACTTGAATTTTTGCTTTCTGGTTGCTTGATATATTTATTTATTTGACCTAGAAGCTCTGGATTTTGGCTATGATGTTGCTGAGAGTTTTCATTTTTTTTTTTTTTTTTTTTTTTTAACTAAAATGAGATGACCAGTGAATACTTTATTTTTGCTTTGCCTTTTGGTTATAAGATATCAATAGTTTTCTTTTAAGACTTTTTGCAATAGGATATTTTGACTTTTTTGTTATTGTTGTTACAACATTTAGTCCGTTGATTTTTAATTTTTTTCTTTGAGATGCCTTACATTTTTGTTCTATTTTCAGTCTTTTGATTTTGTTTTAATATTTCTTGTTGATTCTTGGCTCCATTAGCTTCTATTTTAATTTTCATTGAGTTTTTTTCTTCGATAACATTTTTTACCTCTTGTGCCAAGCTGTTAATTCTCCCTTAACATAACTCATTTTCCAAATTTTTCTTCAAGTGCTTTCATTTCATTTATAAAATCATTCTTAATTCTTTTTTAAATAATTTAACTCTTGTTTCATTTATTCCAGCAGTTCTAGTTGAGGTGGAGCCTGGGCTGTGTGTTTCGTAGAGGCTTTGCTTGTAGTTTGTGATCTATTAAATTAGATCTATTTAATTAAAATTTTGGCAAAGCATTTGACAAAGATAAAGATGGATGAGAGAGAAATATGGGTTGACTAATAGTAGATTAGAATTGGTTAAGTGACCAGATCCAGTGTAGTCATTAATGGAATAATGTAAACTTAGAGAAAAGATTTCTAGTATTAAATACCTTAGCAGTCTCGCCTTGCTTTTCTCCCATTCAACCTCTTCCCTTCTCTCCCCCCCCAATCAATGACTGAATGAATCACAGGGGGATGTTTAACAAATTTATAGATACTAGTAAAGATAGCTAATATATTAGGATCCAAAATAATCTCAGTGGTCTAGAATGTTGGACCTCATGTCAGGAAAACCCAGAAAGAAGAGAATATGCAGGGGGAGAGGATGATAGTCACATGCTGCTAGCAGAGAGGTTGAGAAACATTAGGGCTGAGAAAAGTTCATTAGCTTTGACAATTAAGAGATGATTAGTGACTTTGGAGAGAGTATTAAATCCACTTAGTATCAAGATACTGATAAATATTGCAAGGGATTGAGTGAGTGAAAGAGCAGTCTATCAATTTAGACTTTTTTTTTTCAAGGAATTTAGCTGAGTAAGGGAAGAGAGACTTGTTTGTTCCCAACCCTTGAGCTATTGTGATTATAAATGCAATTTTAGTCCTGAAATAAAAAATTGCTGTACTTTGAAGTCAGGAGCCATTAGTTCTAGTTCTAGGTCTGGTACTGATTAGATGTGGGTCCTTGAGTAAACATTTCTCTATGGACCTCAGTTTCCTCATGTAAAATTAGGATTTGGGCTGGGTGATCTTGTTCTTTTCTGCTGGCTCGGCTGCTATGACTTGTGAAACCTCAGGCAACCTTCACACTTCTGGTCTTCACTTGTCTTATCTGTAAAATGGATGGGGGTAGGTAGCAGGCTCACTTAATCTCTCTTTTTTTCTTTCTTTTTTTTTTTATTGTAAGTTTATTTTTAATACACATTGCTTTATGAATAATGTTGGGAGAGAAAAATCAGAGCAAAAGGGAAAAACTATGGGAGAGATAAAAAAACAGAAAAAAGACTTGAACATAGCATGTATTGATTTACATTCAGTCTCCTTAGAAAATGCAGATGGCATTTTCTGTCCAAGGTTTATTGGGATTGCTTTGGATCACTGAACTACTGAGAAGAACCAAACCTTTCATAAAATTTATTATTGCACATTCTTGCTGTTATTGTGTATGATATATTCCTGGTTCTGCTTGTTTCATTCAGCATCAATTCATGTAAATCTTTCTAGGCCTTTCTATAATCAGCTTGTTCATTTTTTTATAGAACAATAATATTCCATTATCTTCATATACCACAGCTTGTGCAGCCATTCCCTAGTTGATGGGCATCTACTTCCTTTCAAATTTTTTGCTATCACAAAAAGAGCTGCTATAAACATTTTTTGCATATGTGGGTTCTTTTCCTTCCTTTTCTTTTTGATTTCCTTGGGATACAGGCCCAGTAATGGCACTGCTGGATCAAATGGTATGCATAGCTTTATAGCCTTCTTGGACGTAGTTCCAGATTGTTCTCTAGAATGGTTGCAAAAGTTCACATTCCCACAACAATGTATCAGTTTTCCCACATCCTTTTCAACATTTATCATCTTTTTCTGTCATCTTAGCCAATCTAAGAGGTGTGAGGTGGTACCTCAGAGTTGTTTTAATTTGCATTTCTCTAAACAGTTGTGATTTAGAGCATTTTTTCATATAACTATAAATGGCTTTAATTTTTGTCACCACGTAATCTCTTAAAGACCCTTTTACCTTTGGGATCTTTGAACTCTGAGGCCTCACCTTGAATGCAGCTCATTTTTGCAGCTCATTTTCTTTCTTCTTTTTAATAATAGCTTTTTATTTTTCCAAATACATGCAAAGATAGTTTTCAACTTTCACCTTTGCAAAACCTTATGTGCCAAATTTTCTTCCTCCTTTCTCCTCCCCCTCCCCCTCTCTTTTCCCCCTCTCCCCTCTCTCCTCCCTCCCACATAACAAGCAATCCAATATAGATTAAACATGTACAATTCTTCTAAACATATTTCCGTATTCATCATGCTATGCAAGGAAAGTCAGATCAAAAGGGGAAAAAAATGAGAAAGGGAAAAAAAATCAAAGCAAATAACAACAAAAAAGGTGAAAATACTGTGCTTTGATCCACATTCAGTCTCTCCAGTTCTCTCTCTGGAGGTGGATGGCTTTTTCCATCATAGTCTATTGGAAATGCCTTGAAATCATCTCTCATTGTTGAAAAGAACCCCATCCATCATGATTTCAGAAAGGCCTGGAGAGACTTACACGAACTGATGCTGAGTGAAATGAGCAGGACCAGGAGATCATTATATACTTCAACAACAATACTAGATGATGACTAGTCCTGATGGATCAGGCCATCCTCAGCAACAAGATCAACCAAATCATTTCTAATGGAGCAGTAATGAACTGAACTAACTATACCCAGAAAAAGAACTCTGGGAGATGACTAAAAACCATTACATTGAATTCCCAGTCCCTATATTTATGCACACCTGCATCTTTGATTTCCTTCACAAGCTAATTGTACAATAATTCAGAGTCTGATTCTTTTTGTACAGCAAAATAATGTTTTGGTCATGTATACTTATTGTGTATCTAAGTTATATTTTAATATATTTAACATCTACTGGTCATCCTGCCATCTAGGGGAGGGGGTGGGGGGGGGGTAAGAGGTGAAAAATTGGAACAAGAGGTTTGGCAATTGTTAATGCTGTAAAGTTACCCATGTATATATCCTGTAAATTAAAGGCTATTAAATAAAAAAAATAAAGAACCCCATCCATCACAGTTGAATATCACATAATTTTGTTGCTGTGTGTAATGTTCTCTTAGTTCTACTTACTTCACTTAGCATCAGTTTATTTAGGTCTTTCTAGACTTTTCTGAAATCTACCTGCTCATCATTTTTTTTTTAATAGCTTTTTATTTACAAGTTATATGCATGGGTAATTTTACAGCATTGACAATTGCCAAACCTTTTGTTCCAATTTTTCCCCTCCTTCCCCCACCCCTCCCCCAAATGGCAGGTTGACCAATACATGTTAAATATGTTAAAGTATAAATTAAATACAGTATTAGTATACATGTCCAAACAATTATTTTGCTGTACAAAAAGAATCAGACTTTGAAAATAGTGTACAATTAGCCTCTGAAGGAAATAAAAAATGTAGGCGGACAAAAATATAGGGATCGGGAATTCTATGTAATGGTTCATAGTCATCTCCCACAGTTCTTTCGCTGGGTGTTGCTGGTTCAATTCATTACTGCTCTATTGGAACTGACTTGGTTCATCTCATTGTTGAAGAGGACCACATCCATCAGAATTGATCATCATATAGTATTGTTGAAGTATATAATGATCTTGTCCTGCTCATTTCACTCAGCATCACTTCATGTAAGTCTCTCCAGGCCTTTCTGAAATCATCCTGTTGGTCATTTCTTACAGAACAATAATATTTCATAATATTCATATACCACAATTTATTCAGCCATTCTCCAATTGATGGGCATCCACTCAGTTTCCAGTTTCTGGCCACTACAAAGAGGTCTGCCACAAACATTCTTGCACATACAGGTCTCTTTCCCTTCTTTAACTGCTCATCATTTCTTAAAGAACAATGGTATTCCATTACATTCATATAGCATAACTTACTCAGCATTACCCAACCTGTGGGCATCCACTCAATTTCTTTGAGTGGCAAAGTTCTTTGCCGCTAGAAAAAGGGCTGCTACAAACATTGTTGCACATGTAGGTTCTTTTCCCTTTGTTATGATTTCCTTGGGGTACGGACCCAGTAGACACACTGCTGGAGCAAAGGGTATTCAGTTTAATAGCACTGTGGGAGTTTCAAATTGCTCTCCAGAATAGCTGATTTAGTTCACAATTCCACCAACAATGTATTGGTGTCTCTGTTTTCCCTTATCTCTTCTAGCATTCATCATCTTTTCCTGTCATCTAAGTCAATCTGAGAGGTGTCAGGTTGCCTTAATTTGCATTCTCTAGTCAACAGTGATTTCAGAGCATTTTTTCATATGATTAGAAATAGCTTTAATTTCTTTGAAAATTATTCATATCCTTTGTCTATCAATTGGGGAATGGCTTATTGTCTTATAAATTTGAGTCAGGTTTTTTTTTTAATATTTTAGAAATGAAGCTTTTATTAGAAAATCTGGTTGTAAAATTTTTTTTTTCTGAGCTGCTTCTCTTCTAATCTTGGCTGCATTGTTTTTGTTTGAACAAAAGCTTTTAAAAATTATCCATTTTGTGTTTTATGATATACTCTAGTTCTTTGGCCACAAATTCCTCTCTTCTCCATAGATCTGAGAGGTAAACTATCCCTTGTTCTCCTAATTTGTTTAGAGCATCACCCTTTATGTCTAAATCATGAATCCATTTCAACCTTATCTTGGTATAGGGTATTCCAAAATGGAAAGAACTCCCCGTTCCTGAAGATGGTTGCAGAGAGTACGAGAACACTTGGTTTGGTGTATTGTGACCTCTTCAGGCATCAGTATTCTCATCTCTAAAACAAAAAAATTGGACTAGATGATCTCAGAAGGTGTTCAGCCTCGAAAAAGCTATGGATAAATTGGGAAACTTGGGTTTGAATCTCATTGCTGTCTTTTACTAATTTTCTAATCACATTGTTGGCCATGTAACTTCTTTGAACTTCAATAATCCACCCTTGTAAAGGGAGAGTGTATCCACCTCAGGTTTTTTTTGTGAAGATCAAATGAAATAAAGAAGGTAAAGCATCTCTCAAGCCCCAAAGTAACATAAAAGTCAAATGATTATCTGTAAAATGTGGGTCAGAAATCAATCCATACCCCACAGGGTTGTGAATAAAGTGCTTTGTAAACTTTTAAACATAGAAATGTGAATCTCAGGACCAGTGGTAAGGAGAAAACAATTCATGGCCCTTTAAAGTTTGCCAAAGCACTTTTCTTACAGCCATTCTGTAAAATAAAAATAGATTTTTATTCCCATTGTGTAGATAAAAAAATGTCCAGAATAGGTGAATGACTTGCTCAGGGTCATACAGCTCTAAGAACAGATCCCCAAATCTTCAAAAACCCAGCATAGGCTACAAAAGGATCACTTCTTTTAATCCCTTCACCTTTCTCTCCACTCCCAGAGTGTAGCTGGGAAGATTAAGCAAAATGGCATTTGCCCTTTGTACGATCTCTGTATAAGACTCCTGCACAGAACAATCTCAATTGAATGTCGGGGCCGGTTATGTGGGGGGGCACACGGCCAATGCTGTTAACAGTTGGAAAAGGCTTGTTGGGTGGGGAGAGGGACCCGCGATCCTGATCGTGGGAATAAGGGTGAGTTGTGTGGGCCAAAGATTCCGGTTGGATCTTGCTTAGTCTCACCCAAGTGACCAGCCGTGATTTCAGGAAGATCTCTGTAGCCATCTTGATTACCTTGACAGCTCTTACTGCCCATACTTCCGGATCAAAGGGCCTCTTGCGGGCACCATCCCCCTATGTGTTCCATGTCCCGATTTAGAATGAAAGCTCCTTGAAGGCAGGTACCATCGCTCAGGTCAGCACAGTGCTTGGCACCTAGTCAGCTTTTAAAACTTGAAATGTCCTTCGTGAAGCCCGAGATGTTTTGCCACAAAGTAGTCACAGGACTTTGGGCAAGCTTCTCCCCCCTAAGCTCTCCAGGAAAGATGCGCTTTATCCACCTCAAGGAGCCTTCGGGAAACACTATTGTGTACCCTAGAATGCCATGGGTAGGGAGCCTTCTGACCTAACCACGTAGCCCTGCTCTGCTCAGCTCTGGAGACGGCTACTGCTAAAACTCATTCCTTCCGTTGAGAAGTGGGCTCCTTTCAGGAGTGTGTGGGGGGATAAGACTAGGCTGGAGGGTTGGGCTCTGCGAGAGGGCTGGGCGGGGGTAGGGAAGGGGGCAGGTCGGGGAGGTTCTTTTTTTTTTATTTTTATTTTTTTAATTTAATAGCCTTTTATTTACAGGTTATATGCATGGGTAACTTTACAGCATTAACAATTGCCAAACCTCTTGTTTCAGTTTTTCACCTCTTACCCCCCACCCCCTCCCCCAGATGGCAGGATGACCAGTAGATGTTAATAAATACATTAAAATATAAATTAGATACACAATAAGTATACATGACCAAAACGTTATTTTGCTGTACAAAAAGAATCAGACTCTGAAATATTGTACAATTGGCTTGTGAAGGAAATCAAAAATGCAGGTGGGCATAAATATAAGGATTGGGAATTCAATGTAATGGTTTTTAGTCATCTCCCAGAGTTCTTTCTCTGGGTATAGCTGGTTCAGTTCATTACTGCTCCATTAGAAATGATTTGGTTGATCTCGTTGCTGAGGATGGCCTGATCCATCAGAACTGGTCATCATATAGTATTGTTGTTGAAGTATATAATGATCTCCTGGTCCTGCTCATTTCACTCAGCATCAGTTCCTGTAAGTCTCTCCAGGCCTTTCTGAAATCATCCTGTTGGTCATTTCTTACAGAGCAATAATATTCCATAATATTCATATACCACAATTTATTCAGCCATTCTCCAACTGAAGGTCGGGGAGGTTCTTAGCAAAGGTCCCTTTCCTGCAGGCTTCTGATCAGACTCCCCTCAGACGGACCCGCGGAAGCCACACTTGACGTGGAGCGCAGTGATCACCCCCCCTCCCCTGCTCGAAATGATGGGATTGGGAGGCAGCATCTCTGTGTGGGTGGAGGTTTGGGGGCGGGGCGGCCGGGGATCCCGGATCCTAAGGCTCTTCCTTTGGAGTTGAGCCGCCGCCCCCACTCGGCCCCCGTTCGGAGTCGCGAGATCGGGTCGGGCGGGCCCCAAAGCCCCAGCCTAGCTAAGAGCCTCTCCCATTCACAAGCTGTTCGGCTGACGCCCAGAAAGGGTTAAAGGACTCCCGGCTTTGCTATTGGGAGCAAAGGTTCCGCTCCTTTCCCGCCAGCCAATCGCCAGGCTCCCCGAAGCGGCGGCTGCCTCCTGACTGGCTGGGCCTCCTGCCCCGTCGGGGCCCGAGTAACGCGTTGCGGGGGGCGCAGTTGCCCGCGCCCCGAGAAAGAGGGAGGGAGGGGCGGGAGCATAAAAGGAGGCGGCTGCTGCGGGGCCGCGCGCACTACTCGGGCGGCCCCGGCGGAGCGTACCCGGTCCTCCGCTCCTCCCGACCTCCCAGCATGAGCGGCCCCGCAGCCTCCGAGGAGCGGCAGCCCGAGCTCCCCAGGTTCCTCAGGTGAGTGGCGGTCGCGGGAAGAGATGGCGGCGGGGGACCAGCGCAGGTGGTCAGTGGCCAGCCCCGGCTGGACGCGGCACCCGCAGGGTCTTGAAAGCCGCGGAAACTTCTCTGGTTCCCACCCTGAGAAGGTCGCGGGGTCTTCCGATGCCCGGGCTCGGGGGGGCAGTGACCAGGAGGGTCATAGGGCCCCCGGACTCCTGGGGTTCGTGGGGACAATTGCACCTCCTAGTTCTTGGAGAGGTAAGGGATGACTCCCTGCGGTCCAGCGCCCTCGGTCCCTCCAAGGAGCTCCTTTGCACAAGGACAGGTGGCAGGAAGAATTGGGGATTAGAGAAATAGCCTCTACCCCTGGCTGACAAGGGGGTGGGAGCTGCTCATTCGGACAGCTTCTGCCAAGGAGAACTAGGAGAGTGTCCTGGACTATCCCCTGGTGGGGACATTGGGTTGGGGCTCCATCCGTTGTGGGGGCATCGAACTCCCCCTTTCATAACTGTCCCCCGTGACTGTCCTAGTTCCCTTTTAGCTGCTTCTCTGCCCACTTATTAGCCCTTACCCTTCCACAGAGATCCTCCTTGCCTTTCCTGAAGACCGATCTCCTCCCTTAGCCTTCCACCCAGAGCTTTTTGGTCTGCTGTGACTCCGGGGTCCCTCCTCCTCATCCTCTCCCTCAGCTCCCTCCTTCCCACAATTCTCACCCGTTTCCCAGGAAACTGCTGTTGCTGCTCTCTCCTGTAAGCATGCCCCTCATCTCCCAGTGTGGGCTCTCTCTCAGTCCCAGCTCCCTGGTGTTTCCTAGTAGGGGAGCGAGGGAGCCTACCCGTGACAACTTCCTGATCTCCGTGGGGCCTCCGGTTCCCCCCTGGAGTCAGGATGGGGGGTATTGGTGGACAGGCTCGGGCCTTGCTAGGCCACCATTTCCCCTAGAATACAGCATTAGACCCTTGGAATAATCATTAAGACCTCCCTCGGGGCCTCCTAGCTTCCTCACTAGGGCTCCTGGTCACTCAAGTCTTTTTCCAATACAGACTGAGATAAAATCAGAGATGTCCAGTAGAATGGTGGAAGTAGTTTAGCCTTTTGGATGGAGGGTGAGTCTAAAAACCAGGTTTTAAAAATAAAGAATAACAGGGCAAAGAGACCTTGATTCAGTTATCTGCCCTATCACCCCAGTTAACTGTATGGAGGGAGGTGGAAGCTGACAAAGGCGCTGAAGTTATTTCTGAGTTCCCTCTTTCCCTTGATAAAGCAGAGACAGAACGTGCGATTGATTGTCCATCAGCTTTCAGTTAGGCACCTTTCTTTCCCACAGTCCCTCTCCCTCTTTTCCCTTTTCCTCTAACAAAAAGCCTCCTAGGCACTTAGGACCACAGAGTTGGGACTCCTTTCTTTCCTACTTCCTTTTTACCTTCTGTCCAGGTGATAACTACTTTTTCTTTGAGTCCCCTCCTTGGGGAATGTAGTATCTGGAACATAGAACTTAAATGTTTAATAATTGACTGATACATAGGAGGATGTAAAAATGAACTGACAATTCAGCTTCAGCTAGTTACTTTCTTCTAAGCCTCAGTTTCCTACCTTGTAATGACAGATTAGTCTTTGATCTCCAACTTCCCTTATTGTTTTGATATTCCATGATCATATAAGCTAAATAAATGCTGTTGTGAGAAGGGAGCCAGGACAAAAGCCCAGGGGTGGGGGAAGGAGTGGCAGAGGAATTTTCTTAGAGGAGCTGTCAACTAGAATCCTTCCTGGCCTCTTCCTCCGGTTACTGGGTACCCATGATGAGTGCGGAGCTGTCCAGGTGGTGAGGTCCTGATCACTATGACCTAGTACTGATGCCCATCCATATCCTGGTTCCCTGCTCTTTGGAAGGTTCCATAAAGGAAAGAATCAGAAAGGCTGAGATCAAATTTTGCCCCTCTTGGTATCATTACATTAGTTGAGCCTCAGTTGGCTTATTTGTTAAATGAGCACAATTCTCTTTCTGCTACACTTTCTGCATTGATAGCTGTTCCGAGGATCAGGAGTGGCAGGTGATCTTCAAACCTGCTTCTTTGTTCTGTATCTGCAGAAAAGCTGTGGAAGCCCTTTGGCGGGAAGGAGTCCTTCCACACACTGGGCTGCTCAGCTTTCAGTAATAATGATGATAATAATAATTAAATGGAGTTTTCATGTTTGCAAAATTGTTCTTCACACATATCTCGTTTGATTTTTGCAACACTGTAAGGTAGGTGTTATGCATATCCACATTTTACAAATGGGGAAACTGAGATCGAGAGAAGGGTTAAGCAGTTTGCCTAGTGTCTGAGGAAGGATTTCAATTCAGGTTTTCCTGACCTGTCTGCCTGGATGAGGAGGTGGAGACATAGGGCTTGAGTCTGAGATAAATATAAGAACTGATCTTTCAGAGATGGGCTGTTAGGTTTAGCCTTAACACTCCCAAGACTGGAACTTGGAGAGCTATCCCTAAAGTGGAGTTAGATAGTGCTTGCTTTCTGAACTCATCATGCTGAAGGAGATAGTCTCTGTCTCTGTCTCTCTCAAATTGAGGTTTCTGCAGTTTCAATAATTTGCCCCAAATCACCCAGGAACGTGCATCAGAAGATTTGAACTTGAGCCCTCTGATCAATGCTTTTGCTCTTGTGGAGCTGGCTGCTAGAAGGGGTGAGGCAGGAATTAGGAATCAAATGGTGTAAAAGGCTTTTTAATGGCATCTCCTCCTTCCATGGGGGAGCAGAATCATGAGTGGAATTCCCAGCCCCCTTCCCACCCTTCTAGCTTCTTCCTCCCCATCGTAGATTGAAAAACAACCCCCACCTGTAGTTATTTCTAGGACTGGTGACGTGTGACATGAAGCTTCATTGTCTCCTGCTCCCTAGGAGCTCCCGCCTCTGCCTCCCCCACGGTTCCTACGTGGGATCCCACCTTTCTTTCCACAGGTCCTCAAGTATGTGCTCCTTTGCCTCCACTAAAACTAAATCCTAACTCTAACTGCAGGAAGGCTGGAGTTGGTGAGTCCAAGAGTTGTAGGACATCCGCTGGGACGTTTGTGGATGTGACCATGCTGGGGCCTCAAGCTCTGGGAATGGTTAGGTTTATGATGGGAATGGGGGATGGATGACATTGGTGATGGAGGTGGAATAGAAAACCTAGAAGTGATTCCTTCAAGATCTAAGTAATCAGAGTCAAGGCACCCTGACCTGTGCCTTTCCACTGGCTATCCCCCACACCTGGAATGCTCACTTCTATTTCCTGCATTAGTTAAAATTCCACCTTTCTGCAAGGTGTTTCCTTGTCCCTGAATACTCTTAATGCCAGTGTCTTCTCCCTGAGATTAGCTCCCATTTACTCCTTATACATTTTATGCATTCACAATTGTTTTGCATGTTGAGAATTAGAATATGAGCTCTTTGAAGGCAGGATCTGTTTTTTTTTTTTTTGTTTGTTTGTTTGTTTGTTTTTTGTTTTTTTTTTTGTTTTTTAGATCTTTAACACTTAACACAGTGCTTGATACATAGTAGGTGATTAATAAATGCTCCCTGACTGACTCTTAGCCCAGTCCCAGGCTTCTTGAGTATCATCAGTCACATCCCTTCCCCCATCCTCTCCATGGTTCCCTGTGAGTGCTTTAATTACCACTTAAGCAGGGAAATGATTCCCAAATTGGCTGGGGGGAAGAGCTGGCGAGATGGTACTGTCTCCTGTCGGCCTGCTCCTCCCTTCCTTTTGTTCCCCCAGAGAGAGTGGAACTTTTGGGAACAAAGTGAGGGGAGGGGAAGGGAGGCAGGAGCAAACAATTGCTTTTAACTCCCTCAATTTCCATTTATTTCTCTCCCTCCCCAATTCCTCCAGCCTAAATTGAGAGGAAGATTGGGATAGGTGGGATGATTCAGTGGCAACATCTTGGAAAGGTGCTGTTTCTTGATGCACCTGCTAAAGTTGGCTTCCTCCTAAAGAAGCCCACTAGGAAGGGGATTGGGACCTTATCTGGGGCCAGTGATTCTTCTTCTATCCATCTACTGAACTGATCCTTCATGATTTCCTTTCCTCATCTTCATTCTGCTTTCCAAGTTCATTTGCCCCCAAAGGGTCAGAAATTCTGTCTGCCTTGGCAATCTCATCTATGCCCATGACTTTAGCTACTTTTTACTGAGTATAGATGATTCCCTAATTTTTTAAAAATTTCTAATTTCCTGCTGGACCTCTCTTGAAAGTACAACTTCACATTTAGTTTGGTTTAAGACCATAGATTTAGAGCTGAAATCAATTTGAGACGTCAACTAATCCAACCTCCTCATTTTCTATGTAAAGAAAATAAAGCCTAGAGTGATTAAGTTATGGACCCCAATGGTTTAGTTAGTGGAACAGTTGAGATTCAAACTGAGTTCCTTAGGCTGTTACTCCAGCATTCATGATTCCTCAATAAGCCCTAAATTGAATTTAACATCACCCTTCCCCCACTTGCCAAATCTGCCCCTCCTCCCCAATTTTCTCTTTCAGATGACATCAGCTTCCTCCCAGTTACTGAGACTCAGAACCTCAGAGTCATCTTGAAATTTTCTTTCATCTTCACCCCCTCACATCCAATCATCTGCTAAGTCTCCTTGATTCTACCCCTACAAAAAGCCATTTCTTGCATCTGCCTCCTCTGCTCAGAACAAGCATCCTCATTCAGGCTTGGGATTAATACAGTAGTCAACTAATGGATCACCCAGTCACTTCCCTTCCAATCTTTCCTCTAACAGGTCCATTTTGAGTCAA
Organism: Sarcophilus harrisii; assembly: GCF_902635505.1. Lineage (NCBI taxonomy): Eukaryota > Metazoa > Chordata > Mammalia > Dasyuromorphia > Dasyuridae > Sarcophilus > Sarcophilus harrisii. Next base: position 657,597,093 of record NC_045426.1, read on the forward strand.
CTCTGTCAGGACGTTCTTCTTTATTTTTAGCCAATATTTGCCTCCTTATAACTCCTCCTGATCCTCCCTCCTTTCTCTCTACTCCCCACCCCAACACTGGCCCTTGTCCTGCGCTCTAGAGTCAAGCAGAATAAATATATTCCCTCTTCCCCCCTCCAACAGGCACAAGTCTGTTGACAGAGGACATTAGGAAGGACATTGAATTTATTAATGATGTGAATGGGGACTTGTCATTTCTCCTGTTTAGGCCTCAGTATCCTCCTTTGTAAAATGGGTAAAATCATTGTTGTTGTGACTCCCCTTCAGGGCTGTTGGGAAGATCCGATGAAAGCTAATGGATGAAGAGACACTGTGTAAATGTAAAGCACTGAAGACCTTGGAGCTATTAGTGGTCATTATTAATCTCTTCTGACCGTTGGCTGCCCAAAGCACTTAGTTTTGAGGTGGGGAGCCCCTACCATCCCAGACATTATTGCTTCCTAACCTCAGAGAGATTCAAGATACAGATACTAAGGAAAGAACTTTTACTCATAGGGTCTATTTCGATTCCAAGAGTCTTCTTTTGGATGAGGCAAGGGGAGGGAAAGGTTGGACCCAGATGTAAATCTACTAGAAATGTATTATCTCTTTAGAAGCCATTTCCCAGTGGGAATTCCGATCACTATAGAGAAAATGGACCTGTTCTCATTGTCCACCTTCTTCACTTCCATTTCTCCTCCCCACCTTTCCTCTACCCTATCTGGTCTGCTGCCCAGACTTTGAGAGTCCCTTCCAATCCACTTGGGGAGATGAAAAAAAAAAAAAAAACAGCACTAGGATGTGGTCAGCAAGATTTATCTTTTGCTTCTATTGCTTCTTTTTTTTTCAGTGGTGCCAGGGCAGCGAACTAAAGCCTGTGTGCTGCCAATAATTTCCATTTCCCCTTTTCTCCTCCATGACTTTTAGCACTTAGGTCCAAGCCTAAAAGCTACTGGACTTTAGAATGTCAGCTTCAGAGGCTCAGAGAGGGGGAACGAACAGGCCCAATGTCACTACAGTTTGCAGTGAGAAACAGCTGAGATAATTATCAGAATTTTAGAGCCAGGAGGGGATTATTAAAATCTTTAGTTTTCTAGACGAGACTTTTAGGTGATAGAATGTTAGAGCTATTATCAGAAGCAGGGATTCCTAGTCTTTTCTGTGTTCTGGACCCCGTTGGCAGTGTGGTAAAGCTTGGGGACATCTTAGAATCATGGCTTTAAATGCATAAAATAATTTACAGGGCATTACAAACAAAACCAATAACATTGAAGTACCGTTATCAATATATATATAATTATATATTTACACACACATAATATATATAATTATATATATTGATAACGGTACTTCAATGTTATTGGTTTTGTTTGTATATAATTATATATATACATACCCTCAAATTCATGGGCCCCAGGTTAAGAAATCTTGCTAGAGATGTTCTAATTTACTTTCCTCATTTGATAGATGAAAAAAATGGCTTGAACAAGGGAAGTGACTTATCCATGATCACGCATTGAGTTAGGACAAAACTGGGAGGCTGGCTTATAATTACTGACATATGGGATTTTCATTGTCCTGGGCAGGATGGGCACAAGATGAACCCAGAGCTGGTCCTTGGGACCCAGCCAATGCCACACAGCTGCTATCAATCCCCTTAATTAGCCAGACTGGAAATGAACAATGTACAAATGACCCCTTTCAGACTCTGGAGAACAAGGGGGTGTTGACTGATGAATAGAATCTAACCTACTATTAGCAGGGGGAAAGAACGTGCCCTGCCCCCTCCTTCCCACTGTGACCACCCACCTCTTCCCTCACCCTGTTTTGGAATAGGAAGTTATTCCATGGGCCCATTGCCCATCCAAGGTTGGAAGCCTTGGCCTCCATTTTCTCATTCCTTCACAGAAGCTCAGAGCTGGATGGGAGCTCAGAGGCTATCTGGTCCAAGCTACGTCTGAACAAGAATCTCTCCATGTTCCCGATAAGAAATTCTCCCGTCTCTCCTTGAGGACCTCTACAGAAGTGGAACCTATTGTCTCTGGAGCAATTCATTACTTTGGAATAGTTTTCATTGTTAGGACGTTTTCTCTTGAAGTAAACCTAAGTGTGTAACTTCTCCCCACTGGACATCTCCATTTGGATGTCCCATTATCACTGAATACTCAAATCATCACCTTCCTCTCAATCCACTAATTTTCTAACTTGGATAGATAAAAAAGAATTTATTAATCCCCAAATATATGATGGGTTCTGGGAATTCAAAATACACAAGTGAGACAGCCCTGATTATTCTCAAGCAGCTTACATTCTTGAAGGAGAAGACATACAAAGGAGAGAATCCAAGGAAGGGGATTTTGGTCTATGAATTCACAAGGATGGCAGGAGCTAAAGTCAGTAGATTGTCATAATCTTTTTACTAGCAATGGTAGCATTAGTTGGATGTCCATTCTGAAAGGAAGAGGTGGAAAATGAAGGGATTGGTAGGTGAACTAGAGGAATGGGCAATCCCGGGTTTAGGGACAGCTACAGGATTGTACTCATTTACCTGCCAGGACAGGTAAGTATCAGTGCTGAAGTTCTAAACCTGAATGGTTCATTCCTCAGGGCAGCATGACTCTGGAATCTGGCATTGGAAGGTGATGCTATGTCAGGGGCACCCACCACTCAAGTTCTTCAGCTGGGAATCTTCCTAGATGCTCTTTCTCTCTATGTCCAATCATGTGTCAAGGCTGGCTTATTCTACCTGAATAGTATTTCTCACGTTCCTTCTTTACTTTCTACCTTTTTCCAATATATTTTTTACATCACTAACATTTCCCCCTGTATTCCTTCTCTTATTCTATCCTGTTCCTTCCCTAACCTAGAGAGGAACTCCTTACAACAAAGAATTTTTTTTTAAAAGAATAAAAAATCAACTCATTGAGAATACCTGATATCTATCTATTTATCTAGTGTTCTATGCTGTGCCCTCAGTCTCTGCAAAGAAGCTGATTTTTTCCTTTAAAAAAAACCCAAAACTAATGTTTTATTTTTCCCCTAGTTACATGTAAAAATAGTTTTTTTTTTTATAAAGACAATTTTAAACATTTATTTAAAATTATTTTTGAGTTTCAATTTTTTCTCTCCTTCCCTGATACAGTAAGCAATTTATTATAGGTTATACATGTTCAATCATGCAAAACATATTGAAGGTATCTTTTCAAATCCCATCTTTGAGATCAAGTTTATCCACATTTATATTATTATAGTCATCATACTTATTGTTTTCCTTATTCTGCTTGCTTCACTTTGCTTTCATAAATCTTCTCAAGTTTCTCTTATTAAATCATGGTTGTAATTTGTTAAACACACTAACATTCCTATATACCATCATTTCTTTAGCTCTTCTCCAACCAATGGGCATCCACTTTGTTTCTCTCTTCTACCATAGAAAGTAATGCTATTAATAAATAATTATTTATTTAAATTTTATTTAAATTATAATTAATTTAAATAATAAATTAATAAATAATAAAAACCATGATAAATAATGATATACATATAAAAATAAATAAAAATATAAATATCTCTTTGGGGTAAATGAGTCAAAGGGCATGAACATTTTAGTTGCTTTATTTGCATAATTCCAAATTGCTTTCCACAATGGTTGTACCAATTCACAGCTGCTGAATAATGCCTGAGTATGCCCATCTTTTCACAAACCTATCAACAATGGTCATACCATTTTGGTCATATTTGTCAATTTTCTATTTGTGAAGTGAAAGCTCAGGGTTGTTTTTGCATTTCTCTTATTAGTAACTTGAAGCATTCTTTCATATGTTTATTAATAGTTTGCAATCATTCTTTTAAGAACGTTCATATCCCTTACCTTATATAGAGTAACCTTCTAAAATATCTCCCAACCTCAAGTTTGTTCCCACTCCAATTATATTCACACAGCTGTTGGAGTGATATTCCTAAAGTATAGGTTTGACAATGCTGCTCCTCTGCTCAACAATGGCTACAATGGCTCCTCTTATCTTCAAGGTCAAATATAAAGTCTTGTTGGGCATTTAAAGTCCTTTGAAATCTGTCTTCAATCTTGGATTTATTTTTTTTACCTTCACAAACGCTCTGGTTCAGCTCTACTGACCAATTTGCTCCCTGCCTCCCACCCTTTATACACTTTCACACCCATACCCATCCCAATCCATCTACCCAGCTCCCCTCCCTCCAAACCACACCCATCCCACAGGACATTTCAGCTCATTCCAAGGCTTCAGAAATTCATTTTTGAATGTTTCTCACCTCTCTTGGTCTGACTTCCTGAAATTTATTTCCATGGTATCTACTTATCCTTTCCCTGAACTTTTTGAAAATCCAAAAGTGAAGTATATATGTCAGACTATGCCTGATGTTCCAATTCTCAATCCCAAACTATAGAAGGCCGAAGTTATTCCCTCCCAAAGTTCCCAAGTTCCCATTATCTTCACCCCAGCACCCATCTCTTCCTCAGGTCTAGAATAGAATTCTGCCTTTCTTCGTTCCTTGACATTTATCTTTCCAGCCATGTTTTATATACCACACTTCTTTCTGTTTAGTCAAATTGGCCTTCTGTTCCTCACACAGGACACTCCATTTCTGGCCTTCATGCATCCAAACTGGGCCATTCTCCATGCCTGAAATACACTCATTCCTCATAGAATTCCTCTCTTCTTTTAGAACTCAGCTCAAGTACCACATTCTCCATGGAGCCTTTCTGGATCCTCCCTAACTCCCTCATTTTTGTGAAAGCTAAGGTAGAGAAGTAGACAGAGTGTTGGATTGGGAGTCAGGAAAACCTAAATTCAAATCCCACCTCATGTTGGATGAAATGACCTCTTTTCAGCCTGAGTTTTCTCATCTGTAAAAAAAAAAAAAAAATGGGGATAATAGCATCTACCTTACAGGAATCAAATTATATATATATATATATATATGTATATATACACATATAATGTATATTATATAAATATGTGTATATATGTATGAAGTTCTTTGCAAAATTTAAAGCACTTTATAGATACTAGCTATTCTTATTATTTCTAAATTTTTCTTTATAGTCTATACATAATTTTTGTATATATATCTCCCGTTAGAATATAAATTCTTTCAGAATAGAGATTATTTCATTCTTTGTATTTGCATTCTCTACTGACTCTTAATAATGCCTGACAGCTGGCTCTTCATAAGTGTTTGATGATTGACATCTACTTGCTTGTTTCAATCTCTTTTGGGTTCCCCCTATCTTCATTTTCTCTGTCTTTTCAGGAAGAGAGGAACATATGTTATATCCAAAGAAAGTACTTTAATAAATGTCTGCCCAATGTTGGATTGAGTGGGGAGGACAGCATAGGATAGGAAGCAGGACTGCCTGGGATGGAGGGATTGGGGGCTGGTAATCTGGTAACAAGGTAGAGTAGGACATCATTCTCACCAGAGGTGTCTTACATATGGTTAAAATCCCTTCTTATCCAACTCCTGTTTGCTCGGAAATTTAAGACTTGGCTTTAACTGTAGTGAATGGACCTGGATGAAGGGACTTTCGGTACTTGTCCAGTCCCCTGAATACTTCTGTGACCTGAGGCAACGAAATCCTCCTTTGTGAACTTTAATTTTCTCATCTATATAATGGAGACATTGGATTATATCCCAGAAGAACTAAAACATGACCCTATTTGATCCTGGGATGCAGTTGGGCTCAGATCTTTACTATTAAATTTTATTTTTAAATTATGGAACACAACAAGCATTTCCATACATATTATAACAAAAAGATGATTGAATACATGAAACTGCAGATTTACTATGCTCAACTTGCTATTCCTTTCAAATATGCTTAAAATTATAATGTAATTTTTTTTTTTTTTTGCCTCAGATCTTTAGCAAAAACATTTTAAATCTAATTAATAGGCAAGTAGAATCTAATTACACACTCAAGTCGACCAGTTACTGATGCCAGGTGTTGTGCTAAACAGGCTTAAATCAATTAGTAATTGCAATCAAAGCTGACTGTAATTAATTATAGGATTAAATTAATTTGGATTTCTGAGGGGATGACCGACACTATGAACATATGGACACCCTTGGACTAGGAGAGCTATGTTTTATGTTCTGAGGGCTGTCCTGGCTCAGATTTTCTAAGTTCTAAGGGCCCTCTCAGCTCTGATCTTCTGCTTGAAGGGCCCTTGGATGACAGTTTTATAATCTTAAAAAATGTTCTGCTGGGACATTTCTATTCTAGCGCTCCAACTGAGCAAGCTAAATGGGACCACAAGGGGGTGGTAGCACCTCGTCTAAAATGCTGCAAGGAGCGTGGGAGGAAAAGTCGGGTCCCTAAGCCTTCTTGCCTGGAATTCTGAGCTCAGAGTTGCAGAATTCCCAAGGCTTCTGCCCGTGGGGTCAGGGTGCACTTGTCATGCTGACGTCACTGAAGTGTACGAAGGCAAGGAAACGTAGATATTGTGGAGTTTTAGCCGTCCCTCTGCTCTTGTCCTGGATCACATTGAGCTGGAGGAAAAGGTCCCGAATTTGACCTGAATTACAATCTCATCACCACATGTGTGACCTTGGACGAGTTCTCGTTTCATTTTTCTTATTTATAAACAATGTTGAAATATATAATCTCTATAGCTGCTTCTAGCTTCCCGAGGAAGAGTTTTTAAAGCAAATTACAATGCTGGTGGGATTCAGTGCTGGAAGAATCCTCTCAGTATGAGGTTCTTTATCTTTTCCAGGAGTGAAGCCTTTGGACATCTTCTTAGAATCTTGATTCTATTTATTTAATTTTATATTTATTTTTAATTTATATTAAATTTATTTATTTAATTAGTTTTATTTAATTATATTTATATTTATTTTAATATTTAATTTATATTTATATTTAATATTTAATTATATTTAATAAAGATCTGGTTTTTTCCCCCATCCAAGGTCAAGGATTATTTGATGTCAAACTTCTTGCAAGTCTATGGATCCCAAGTTAAGGATTTGATTTTTAATCTCTTTTACTTCTTAATAAAAATAAAATAAATAAAAGAAAAAAGGAAGAAAATTTTCTGTTCTAGTTTAACTTTTTCACTTTACAGATGGGGAAACTGAAGAAGAACTCTGAAAGTGAAATGACTCTTCTGAAGTCATATAGCTAGAGGCCGGGTTTGAACTCATTCCATATGACTCAGAACTTTTTCTCCTGCACCATGCTTCCTTTCTTCCAAACAGATACTAGAACACATGTTAGCTCTTCTGCTTGCCTTAAAGATAATGTCAAAATATTTTCAAAAAGTAGAGGAAGGCCCAAGGAGTTCTAAGACTTTGGAGCTGGTTGCTAATATTAGGAACAACTGAAATCTTGTAGAGAAGGGATTATTCTACTGGGATAGAGGAGAGAAAACTGGGTGGAATGTGTTCACTGAATTTGGGGAGAAGCATTTTCCAAAGAGTTCATATGAAATGATTAGACATGATCCCATAGGCTGACCCTCCCAGTAGATTATTTGGCAAAGATAGCTGGGAAGCTTCCAAGAATGGAATTATGGAGGTATTGGGCAAATAATATACTGAGAAGGAAAAGGGAGAATGATGTAGATTCCCGGAGAACTCAGTCATCAACTTCAATTAAGAAAAAAGTGTATAAAAGATGGGAGCCAAGAACAGATAACTCAGCAGGGTTACAAAATATTAGCCTGATCCTATGAGAAAATGGTATCAGAAACACTAAAACTGACAATGAGCCAAAATTAGTAATAACAGAATAAACAGAAAAGAGAACAGAAGGATGTTTTTTTTTTTTTTTTTTTTTTTAAAGCTATATAGGGATAAGAGAAAAATAAAAAAAAGGCCAAGATCATAGTTCTGAAGGGAGGGACAGTCACAAGGTGAGGAGAGAGAAATGGTCAACTTTTAGTGCGTTTCTGTTTTCTCTTACCTGTGTGATCTTCAGACTTGGAGGGGTAGAGCAAAAATGCCTGACAGGGAGATGAAAGTCAAGATAGTTGGGGAGATAAGAGAGTTCCCAGCCACCCTCTTTGAATTCAAGTTACCAGGCTGAGCAGGACAACATCCTAGAGTCTAGAAAGAATTGGCAGATGTGATTGCCAATTTGGTGATCTTTGTAAGATTCCAAAGAAAGTCCCAATTTTTAGAAAAAAGAAAACAGAATTTTTATAGACTGCTAAGCTTGACTTGGATTACTGGCAAGATTTTAGACAACATGATGAAAAGCATTGATTCTGCATTTTTTTAAAATAACTTTTTATTGACAGAGATTCTGCATTTTACAAAGAAGAAGAAGTGATCAATGAGAACTAGTATAGGTTAGTTAAGAGCAGTTAATGCTAAACTAACCTGATTTCCTTTTTTGACAGGACTCCTGGACTATTAGAGCATGTGAATATGTAGATATATGATGCACTATGTAGATATCAGCAAGACACTTGACAAAGTTTTTCATGTAATACTTTTGGACATTAAGGAGTGGTTGTATGATGGTAAAGTGAGGTGAAATAGGAACTGGCTGAAAGACCCAACCCCAAAGCCATCGATGGCAGTCATCAGTGAACTGACATCAACTTAATTCTATCAAGCATGTCTTCATTCAAATCATTAATAAAAGGGTTGGTGAGACTTACAGATGACAAAACTGAATGGGATAGTCATGAATTGCAAAGATTTTACCATAAAAGCTTAGAATAAATCTAATGAAATTAAATGTAATAGGAATAAATGTTAATTCCTTCACTTGGGGTCAGAAAAATCTACCTCACATATATAGAATAGGCAAAGTGGGGGAAGCAGGGATAGACAGCAATTCTCATGAAAACCATTGGAGTGTTTTTGGGACCCATAAGCTCAATGTAAATGTGTCAGAAACACATTTTAGGTTGCTTTAATAGTATTTAGGATGAGGGAGATCACACTCCTGCTATTCTTTGTCTTGGTCAGACCCCATCTGGAGCATTGTGTTCCAGGCAACAGTTTAGGAAGGAAACTGACCAGCTGGGCTTTATCCATTGGAAGGACAACTCAGATGCTGATAAAACTGAACTTGGCTATACATGGTGATTAGTTCAAGGATTTAGGGTGATTTACAGAGGCAGATTCCAAGTAAATGTAAAGAATAATTTTTTAACATAGGACTAACAGAAGGCAGGATTAGATGGCTTGGGAAATAATGGGTTCCACTTCACTGGAGATTTTTGAGTGTTAGAGGTCAGATGGTTTTTGAAATCTTTTCCAAAACGGAGATTCCGTGAATCTCTTGATCACCATGTCATTTCCACTTCCTGAGACTCAATTTAAAATGAAGGGAATTGGAATAGCTGATCCTCAAGTCCTTTTTTGTTCTTTCATTCTATAGCTTACATTCTAATTTTTCTCTAACTCTAACATTATTTGTTCAGTTCAACAAATCTTTATCAAATACTTCCTACATGTGAAAGAAGTTCTTTGCTAAATGTTGAAGGGACCAAGATCTGACAGAGAAATTGCTTCAAAGGTTATTATAACTTAATGAAGGACAAATATATAAATGACTATGATACAGGGGATGATGAACTAGGTGAAAAAGTCCAAGTAAAGAGTTATTTGAGAGATGATTGGAAAAATAAGAATGATGAGAAGTATAGACCAAGGATAGCAAACACCCTGTTAGGCAGCCCATGGCACTACTAAAGTAGATTAAAATGTTATTGGGAAATATTTAACAAAATAAAATAAAAATACAACAAAACATAGATAAAATTTCATGTACAACCAAAATCAATATGTAGTCTGCAGGGATCCAATTTAGTGGCCTCTGCTTCTATTTGACTTTGATACCATTGATAAGGCAATCATCATTAGGACAATGAAGGAGAGAGAGGATGATAGTTTAAGGACTGTAATAACAATAACTGATACCTAGCTATGCAGCACTAGGGGGGTCCCTTCTCTATTGCATACATGAATTTTTTCTGCCTACCCTTATCATCACTTCCCCCAAGTTTTCAGGATCAAGTTACCCTGTAGAATTGCATCTTCTCAAAAGAGTGACTCAGGAACCCTCTTGAATATGTTTATTTTTGCCAACCAGTCAGTGCATTTAGTTCAAAACAAAGACACTTTGCCAAAGAGCATAAGAAAAGTAGCAATAAAACACTTCCTCTATAAATCTGGGGCATATTCTTTCATAGTCATAGGAGTGGGGAGAAGGGGTACACTAAGGAGTATGTGGAGGATTATACATAGGGAGCATATGTATCCAGGGCAAATGCACAGAGGGGCCAGTACACCAGGGCTGCTGATGTCATCAAGCTGCTCTCAGTGAGCCGGCTTTGGTCCGTCCCTACTATTCACAGCCAGGGGAGATTCCATTGGACTTGAAGCTTCCATCTTGTAGCTTTGGCTGGAGTCCTCAGCTGAGCTGTTCCTCCACTAGGGAAGGAAGAGAGGTGGATTCATGATCCCACACCATTTTTTAAGCCTCCCTCAGCAACCTCTCCCTTCACTCTTTCTGCTTAGGACTTCCTTACCTCATATCCCAAATGGGATCATGAAGAATTGGACAAGACAGAAAGTAACAATAAAACATCAAAACCCACTGATTCATTCCATGCTGTCTACAAACACACTCGTGTCTTCTTCTAACCTTTAAAAAATTCTCACTTAATCCTACCATCTTTATTAGGAATTTTCCTATAGCTCTCCTTTCCTTCATGTCTAAACTTGACAAAGTCAACTGTATTCGAGGTCTCCACTTCTCCCTTATCCTCTTCTCAAATTTTTACAATCTGATTTCTAAACTCCTCGTTCTAAGGAAATTCCCCCTCCCCTTTTTTCCCCTTAAATTTTAGCCTTGATTTTGGTTGCAGATTTACACAGTTTTGGGCCGATCATGTTAAAAGCAGTGATGTCATCATCAGCACTCTGCACATAATCTTTGTCTTTGGTGATTTCTTCCAGGATGGTTGACTCCAACTCCTCATCTAATGGCTTTGCTGCTTCCCAGCATAGTCCATTCAGCTGGATGGGTCACACATACTCTTCCATACTTATCCATATCTAGATGTTGTCAAATCAGATATTATCATGCACTAGCAAGCTGGTTGCCAATTTTATTCCATGAGAATGTACCTGCTGGCCAATTCAAGATTAGGGGTTTGGGCAATTAGGCAAGCAGGGGTTTGGGAAAGGCTAAAGCTTTTCTTTGTAAAATTACCAATGAGCTTTTCTTTGCTAAATTAAATGAACTTTTCCTAACTTTTGGACCTCTCTGTAGCTCTTATCACTGTTAATCATGCTCTCCTTGTGACAGTGTTCTCTCCTGGGGTCTTCTACTACCTGTTCCTTTTCTGGGGTTTTTGCTGGATCTTCATGGATGTCAACATGGATGTCATGGGTGTCTTTGAACCGCTTCTCATTTTACTCAATCCTGTTTTGCTTGCTGATATTATTAGCTCCCAAGGATTTAGTTATCATCTTCATGTAGATAATTCTCATATCTAGATATCTAGCCTTAGTCTCTCCCTCTACTCAACAAATCCTAGGAGTTCCCTTTTCTCCTTCAGGATCAATTAAAAAACTGTTGGACATTTAAAGCCCTTTATAAAATTGGTCCCTTCCTTCCTTTCCAGTCTGACACTTTACCTTCCTTCTTATACACTATAATCTAGCTACAACAGCCTATTGGGTATTGCTAGAACACAATATCCCACCTTCCATTTCTCTGCCTTTGAATGGTCTGTCTCAGGGATCTAGAATGCTTTACTCCTCACCTCCACCACCCTAGTTTCTTTCAAGACCCACCTCAAATTCTGACTTTTGAAGGAAACCTTTATTGATGTCCTTCCTTCCCCACCCCAAGTGCTAATATCCCCCATCTCTGAGATTACCTTTCATCTAGTTCATTCATATTTTGAATGTACCTAGTTATTGACAATGATGTCTCTTTCATTAGAATAAGCTCCTTGAGGGCAGGGACTGCCTTTTCCTTTCTTTGTATGTCCAGCACTTAGCACAATTCCTAGCACATTTTAGGCATTTAATAATCTTTCTCTCTGGGTATCTAAAAGCCCCATCTCTCTCCCAAGTTTTCTTGTCCCAAGATTCTTTTTGTTTTTCTTTAAAAATAATCTCTCCATGCAAATATGAAGGAGCAAAGGGAAAGAATGAAACATTAGGTGAAGCTGCTTCAAGGGCAAACTCTACTTCCATCTCTTTTTCTTCTAATACCTAACTTTATTATGCACATAATGCCAGGATTAGCCACTTTGAGCCTCACTTCCTCATGGCACTTTACAGTGTTACTTTGGTAAATGTTTTAACAACCAGTTATCTGGGGAGAAATGTACCCATGAGACACATTGAAGTTTAATTTGCACTATTACCATTTTCTTTATCACTTTCTTAAGTCTAGATAATCAAAAAAACATTAAATCAGGCCCAAATTTATAGCATTTGCTGATTTCCAAGAGGCTCACCCTGGAAATTTAACAATTGACTTTGTTGAAGCTGGCTCCAGTACATCCTTGACTTTTAAGATTTGAAATGTACTTAAATATGCTATTTAATTTAAGCTTTTGCAATAACTTTGTGAGGTAGGTCCTACAGATATCATTCTTATTTTAGAGATGAGGAAACTGAAGAACAGAGGGATAATGTGCCTTGCCTGTGATTACACAACTCCTAAGTGGCAAAATTGGAACACAAGTTTTTCTGCTTCCAAGTCTAGCACCATCTTCCATGGCAGGGGTTCATCTTTTATTAGTGTGAGAAACCTTTCTGAATTTATGGAACCTAGATGAGCTTTTTTAAGAAAATTAAGAAAAATGTTTTAAATGCATAGAATAAAATATGCAGGATTCCAAAGGAAACTAATTATCCTGAAATATAGTAAAAATATTAAAAAAATTAACAGAGTCAAGGATTCCAGGCATTCCTATGGCATAGTGCCTCTTGAAGAGAGCTTCATTCAGGAAAGTCAAGGAGAATTCATTCATCACAGTTAAAACTACAGCTTTGTTGTAGGCTGAGGGGAAGGAAGCAGTATCAAGGAAGACATTAAATAGGCATAAGACAAAAATGATTGAGGGAGCAAGGTCACAGAAAAAGTAAGAATGGGGTAAAGGTTACAGGTGAAAAGGTTAGTTTTAGTAAGGACCAGGAGAGTGGATAGGAAAGGGAAGGAAAGGATGAGACTGTATCCTAGAATGGTGCAATGACATCCTCTAAATTTTCTAGCCTGGGACAAAGTCCTAGTGTCCCCACCCTAATGATGGCCCTGCCAGTGAATGATCACCCAGTCTTTATTTGGACAACCTTCACTGAGGGGAAACCTATTGCTTTCTGAGACTGCCCGTCCCACTTTGGACAATCCTAGTAGTTAGAAAATTTTTCCTAATATCAAATCAAGTCAGCAAGCCTTTATTAAGCACTTTCTATGTGCCACACATTTTATTAAGCACTGGGGTTACAAAGAAAGGTAAAAAACAATTTCTGCTCTCAAGGAGCTCTAAATCCAATGAGAAGTGACCACATGCAAATAACTATGTACAGACAAGCTATATATAGGATTGTGTTGGAAGTAATTGGAGGTAATCAACAGTAGCCTGAAAAATAACAGGAAAGGTTTCTTGTAGAAGGTGAGATTTTAGGTGGAATCAATCAATAATTTTCCTTTTCTTAATTTATCTGGAACTTAAAGGAAACAGAAAAGTAAGATAAAAATGAGGATGAGAATTCTAGACATGGGGAACATTCAGTGAGAATACTTGGAGCAGGGAGCTGGATTGTGGGGTTCAAGGAACAATAAGGAAGCCATTAGCTCTGGGGCAGTAATTTTTGGGAGCAGTAAGGTATAAGAAGATTGGGGCCAGTTTACTAAGGACTTTGAATGCCAAATAGGATTTGATATTTGATCTGAGAGGTGATGGAGAATCTCTGGAGTTTATTGAATGGGAGGGGGATAACATACTTAGACCTGCACTTTAGGAAGATCGCTTTGATGATTGAGTGAAGTGATGACCTTAAGTGGAAAGACTGGGTAGCCCAAAAGGTTTTGTAGTAGTTCACGTGTGAAGTGATGAAGGAAAGCATCAGGATAATGGCTATGTCAAAGATGGGAAGGATTAAATTGACAGGACTTGACAACAGATTAGAAATAGGAGGTGAAAGATCCCAGGTACACATGGGTACCTGGGAGGATGATAGAGTATGGTCTAGAGTAAAAAGAAGAGAGCTTGGGGGTAGTGGTGTAGATCCCAGCTTCTTAAAGTGTGGTTCATGACCTTATATAGAGTCTCATAACTGAATATAGGGATTGCAAAACTGTGATTTATTAGCATTAATTTTATTGTCATTGTTTTTATACCTGTTTTATATACTTTTATACCCAGGGTCATGTAAAAATTTCTCAGATGAAAAGGGGTTGTGACTGGAAAATTTTTAAGAAGCCTTGGTAAGGATAATGAGTTTACTTTTTGAACATGTTGAGTTCAAGATGTGATTGGAACATATTCAGATCAAAAAATCCAAGAGACAATTGGAAATGTCAATCTGAAAGTTAGGAGACAGGTGATGGTTGAATAAACTAATTTAAAAATCATCAGCATTGAGATTATAATTGAACCAAATAAGCTAATGAGGTCATCCATATAGCAGAAGAAAAGAGGGCCCAGGACAGAGCCCTGTGGGATACCTATCATTAGCAGTGTCCTGATGAAGATCCAGCAAAGGAAACTGAGAAGTGTCAGATAACTAGAAGAAGAACCAGGCTGGAAATAATGTCACAAAACCCCAAAAGAGAGAATCAAGAATGTAATCTTGACAGTATCAGAAGCTTCACGGAGGCCAAGAAAGAAGCTATTTGATTTGGCAATTAATGTGGTCAAGAGTAACTTTGAAAAGAGCAATTTTGGTTGAATGATGAGTTTAGAAATTTTGCTGTAGAACTTAAAGAGAATGAGGAATGAAATGGAGGCACGTAATGGAGACAGGCTTCCCAAGTAGGGGGATGCCCCATTTGGTAACCACTTTTTCTTCTGAGACCCGGTACAGCCTTTTGCATTGTTTTAATGCCTTTGTCCTATAATGCTATGATATGTTAGGCTATTTTTGCCCCAGCCTCAGAATATTTCTACCATCTCAGCACAAAGTAGCTTGTGTTTTAGGGCACTTGGTAACTTAGCCTCTGTATGCCCATGAAGTTGATGAAGGGCAGAGACTGAGTTTTATTTGAATTTTATATCTTCCATGATGCTTTGCTCAGCGTTCTGCACACATTAGGTGCTTACTAATCAATCCATAAGCATTTATCCAGTACCTACGATGTGCCAGGTACTTTTCTAGGCTCTGGGAACATTAAGAGAAAAGTGAAACATGATCACCTTAAATGCCAAATCAAATAACCTTTTCTCAATTCTCACTTTTCTTGGCTTCTCTGCAGCCTCTGATACTGTTGAGATTACTTTCTTCTCCTTAACTCTCTCTTCTATGTTTTTGTAACATTATTTCTATTTTGCTGTTTCTTCTAAGAGTTTTACATTTACATATACAAAATGTATATATTATATACATTATTTATATACATGTATATATTCAATATATACATGGATATATTCAAGTTTGGATGGACATATATAAGTATATATACAGATGTATATAAGCATCACACGGTCTAATATCAGTATATACATGGGTATATTTAAGTATGGACAGATATGTAAATATACATATGGATGTATATAAGCATATACAAATACATATAAGTATGCATGTGGACCTATATAAGTATATACATGGATGTATATAAGAATACACATATATATGTAAGTATATACAGACATATATATATACATACAGACACTTAAATATACAAAAGGATATATATATATATATATATATACACACACACACGGACACATAAGTATACACAATAAACATTTGCTGAATTGAGTTGTTTCTCTGGCTGACTCTCCATCTGTCTGTGTCTCCTCCCTGACTCCCAGCAAGGTGGAGGCTGTTGCCATGGAGAAGGAGCTCATCGAGGACTATCGGTTTGGGCGGCAGCAGCTGGCAGAGATGTGTGGGTATGCCTGTGCTGTGGCTGTGACCAAGGTAAAGTCCCCGCCTCTGCCTTCCTCCCTTGTCCTCCCCGGAGAGCTGACTTCTGGGGTATGGGACAGCTCCCCCCTTGCTATCAGGTTCTGAATCTGATTGGCAAGTAATAGCTGTGGCTTGGGGTCTCAGGCCTAGGAGAGACAGTTTTACCTTTTGGGGTTTCCCCTCCCTAACAGGGCCCTGTGTAAGCCCATGTCCTCTTTAATTATCTCTTCTTCCTTTAGTAGGTCCTGAAAATAACCTCCTTTCCCTTCCTAGGGCTTTCAGTTGAGAAAACTAAGGTCCTTCCGCTTCTTCTCTCTACTCAGGGGCAACTCTTGTGGAAAGAACAGGCTTTGATTAGAAGGATGAGGATAGACTGAAAAATTATTTCTTTTTCACGCAGGAGAGACCCTGACTAAGTGGGGACAGTGAGGGCTATACCACTAGCAGGAAGGAGGCTCACAGAAAGCACAAGCTTTCCCTCTAAACCCTGGGCCTCATAGAACTATGCCCAGGTGGGGTTGAATGAGGGGAGCTCGGTCATAACTAGGGGTGTTCCACATCCCTTAGCAGGGAACATAGTCAGGAGGGACTTGGCTCTGACCTGGGAATCAGAAACTTTGCATTTTAGTCTTGGTTCTGCCACAGGCTATATGTTCATGAAGAAGTAATTTCCCCCCTTTGTGCCTTGATTTCTTCCACAAAACTATGATTTTTAAGATCTATTTCAACCCTGATGCTTTGTGTTCTAAGGTCCTAATCAACTCTGACATTCTGTGTTCCAAGAGCTCTCCCAGTTCTGATATTCTGGATTCTACAGGTCTTCCCAGTGCTGACATTCTGTGTTCTAAGGGTCCCCCAGCTCTGACATTCTGTGTTCTAAGGTCCTTTCTGTCATTCTGTGTTCTAAGGGTCCCCCACTTCTGACATTTTGGGTCCTAAAGCTCCTTTTAGCTCTGACATTGTGTGTTCTAAGGGTCCCCCACTTCTGACATTTTGGGTCCTAAAGCTCCTTTTAGCTCTGACATTGTGTGTTCTAAGAGCCCTCCCAGCTCTGACACCCTATATTTTAAGGCCCTTTCCAGTTTGAACATTCTGTGTTCTAAGGGCCCTCCTGGCTCTCATATTCTGTTCTAGAATATTTGAATGACTCTTGCACCTTGCTTATATTCTAAGGGCGGAGAGTATCCAGGACCTGTTCTGGTCGCTCCACCAGCTATCCAGGCTTCTGGGTGCCAGACTCTTTGACTGATGGCCCTTGAGTATGGAAAAAAGACCAGATTTCACCAGGCACGGCAAACAAGTTTAAGATAAATAAACGTTCACTGAGGCTTGAGTTGAAGAGGCAAGGCCTGTTCCTTTTGTGGCTTGGCAGGAGGCCCTCACCCACAGCAAGGAGAGAATAATAGCATGGGCGTACACAGCAAGTGCGGTTAGGAATAGGTCACCCTTCGCCATGCCCCGGGTTCCTAGGTAGAAGTAAAGCCCCGTTTTCCATGAGGGATAGGCTGAGGGTGGAGCTGTACTTAGGGCCTTCATCTCTCTGGGTGAGTTCCCTTCCCCTGCCCCCGTCAGGGATGTGGAGAGATGGACATTAGAAAAATCTCTACCCAAGATCTCCCCCTCCAGGCCATCTGGATTGGATTCTGTTGCTGAAAGGTCCCTGTTAGGAGGCACTTGCTAGCCCTTGGAGGTGACCTTAACCCTTCCCTTTCCCCTTCTCTCTTCCTCCTCCCCTACCCCCATCTCCAACATGAATTATAAAATCATAGGAGGTCAGAGTTAGAAAGAATTGGGTTGGAAAGGACCTTAGAGTAATTGATAATAATAACAGAAGTTTTCATAGCATTTTAAGGTTTGCAAAGCACAAACACACACACACAAATAAAATAGCTAGGGGGTATTATTATCCTCATTTTAATATGATAAGATGAGATTCAGGGGGCTTGTGTGACTTTTTCCAAGCTTTTTTAGCCAGGAAGTATTGGAGGCTAGAGTTGAAACTTGGTCTCAGATTCAGGGAACCTGAGTCCCAGCTCTGACACTTACTGATTATTTGATCTCAGTTTCCCTAATATATAAAATCTTAAGGTTCTTCCCAGCTCTAACATTCTATAATCTTAACAGCTGTGTATCCCATGGAAATCCAAGGATGATGAGATGAAATTACTATTACTATTACTACTATTAACAATTCAAATAGGATTTAAATCTGAGGAGAACCAAAGTCATCTTTGAGTCCTACCTCTCACTCAGTAGATGGGAAATTTCCCAGAATGGGGAATGCTTTATCCAAGGTCACACAGTCACTTAATGTCAGAGCCAGAAATGGAAACCAAGTCCCAGTTCTTGGTCATGAGCAACAGTTCCTCCATCTTGCCCCGAGGAGGGGCTTGGAGAGACTGTTTTCCCCACTTGACCACCCTATTGTATCCTTCTTTCTGTCCCTGGCCCTCCATGTCTGCCCATTCCCCCCATTGTAGAGATGGAAAAAGTGAGGCCCTGAGATCATGGAATCATAGATTTAGACCTGGAAGGGATGGAAGAGATCAAGGAGTCTGGTTCTTTTACTTCATATGTGACCAGAGGTTGTGACCTGCCAAATGTCATAGAACTAGACAGTGTCTGATGGGGCTTTCTCGCCGCCGTGCTTGCTCAGGGGATTCTTTCAGGGTCATACAGCAAGGAGGCCACAAGAACAAAGGCTAGCAGCGGGATCTCCGCACTCTCCTGGGTCTGATCCATAAACAAGGCCCCGAGGATTGGGGAAGTGTTCGGCAAACTCAGGCTGGACCGCCATTAGACAACAAAGACATCTTTGAAAGGATGGGATGTTTGGCCATTGGGCCCGAGGATCTCCTCAGAAAGAGGATACATGTCTCCAGGGGGACAAAGGGAAGCACAGATGTAATTCACTGTGTGAGCTTGAGAGACTTTCCTACTTTTTGTGGACCTCACTTTCTCCATGTGTACAATAGGGAGGCTGAAGAGAGCCCATCTCTCACCCCTTCTCCAGGTGTTTCCTGTGGCTGCCCTCTCCCGGAAGCAGCGTACCGTCCTGGTGGTGTGTGGGCCTGAGCAGAACGGGGCCATTGGACTGGTGTGTGCACGGCATCTTCGGGTGTTCGTAGGTATCAGTGCTGCAGGGATGCTTCAGTGTCACTTCCCTGGGAATCCTGGGATGACCGGTGTCCCCTTGGGTGGGGGGCCCTTCAGAACCTCCCAGTCATCCCCAAAGAACTCCCCCAGGAATGGAACAGCGCTGGGAGTGCTAGATGCAGAGGTTGGAACACAAAAGGTCCTGAGGTGGGAGAACAATAGTCCAAATGAAAGCGATAAATGTAAAATTAGACCCTCGGGTTCAAAGAATCAATTTCACAAGTGCAGGATGCAGGATGCAGGAAGCGCGGTCCCGCCAGAGATTTTCTGGGAAAAGTCTCAGGAATGTCAATGGCCTGTGACCCTGATACTAGTCCGCAGTGTAAGGCGATGGCCCCCAGACCTGAAGCCATTGCGGAGAGCAGCTCCAGAATTAGGGAGGCAAGAGTCTTGTTGTGCTCTGCCTTGGCCAGACATCTGGAATATTATGTTCAATTTTGGCTACTGACTTTTAGACAGAACATTGACGGGTTGGAACACATCCAGAAAAGGGAGGGATGAGGGAACTGCAGGCCACATCATAAAAGGATCAGATGAAGGAACTGGGATTGTTTTGTGTGGAGAAGAGGAGGCAGGGAAAACCTCAGAGATGTCTTCAAGGATAGGAAGAGTGGTCTTATGCAGGGATAGAACAAAGAGCAAAGGGAGGAAGTTACAAAGAGGCAACATTTTACCTGGACATAAAATCTGCTGTGAAAGATAGTGAGTTGTCCATCGCTGGATCTCTTTGCCTTGATGACCAGTTTTTGGGGGGGCACCTTTTAAGTTAAAGGATGTCTGAGGGTCCTTCTGGTGTGTAACCTCTCATTCTGTAATTCACCAGTGTCACCCACCCTCCCCACCTCTGCACCAGCCTCCTCCCGCCCCTAGAGTCCCTGCCAAGTACAGGGTGACACAGCATGCCTTGCTCTCCCCCAGACCCCAAGATTTCCCGAGGGGTTTAACTCCCCCTCACCTTCTTCCCACCAGGAGTATGAGCCAACCATCTTCTACCCCAAACGCTCTCCAGACTCACTGTCCAAGGATTTCACCACACAGTGTGAGAAGATGGACATCCCCTTTCTTTCCTATCTCCCTACTGAGGTCAGTCATCAAGTGGTCCCTGCTGGGGCAGGGCAAGGAGTGGCCTTCTGTGGTAGGCCCCTAGAGAAGCCCCCTGTCCCCCGAGGGCCTGTGCTTCTAGTCGAACTGCTCTGCTTGGGATGGGGGGAGAGGTGGCTGTTCAAGCTGGACAATGGTCTCCCCTGATTTGGGTCGGGGACTATGGGGGGCATCTCCCTGCCAGTGCCCACACAAGCTGGATGGTGGGTGTGAAGATGGCTCAGGGGCCAGGTTCAGCTTTTCAGGCCCCCTCCTTCCTAGGCCAGAATCCTGGGGCAGAGGGAGGGGAAGATGGACACTTCATCCATCATCTGTGACATGTCCAGGGGCCCTGGGCGGGGGGAGGCCGGTGCTCTCCGGGGCCCTGGGCTGCAGTCTCAGTGGTGACGACTGGGAAAGGCATTACTGAATCACATTTCCTTTCTGCGTTCCTCTGGCGGCCTCTGGCATGTGACCTCAGAGCACCGGCCACCTCAGGGGCACAGCCACGCCTGGCGCCCACCACAGACGGGGGGGATGGCAGAGGGAGGGCGAAAGAGAGACCATGGGGTGGCCCGGAGGACATGTGAAGAGGCCCGTTCCTGAGCCTCTCTCCCATCCCTGTCCCCGGAACCTCAGCCACCCCCCGGGGAGCAGGCCAGAGGGAGGTGGCTCCCCAGGCACTTCTTGGTCCAAGGGGGGGAGGAAACCACCCTGTGAGTGATCAGGTGGCCGGGGATTCCTCAGTGACCAGGCTCACTTCGACCTGCCTGTGCCCCGATCCCTGAGGGGAAGCGCTTCCCCCCAACTCCAGGATGGGGGGCTCTGACAGGATGCTGCCCCCAAAGCCGCTTTTCCCCTCAATGCTACGCTCACCCCCTTTCCCTTCTCCCAGGGGCTGGGACCTGGTTATTCTTGGTTCTCACCCCAATCTTCTGTGGATCCTTGACTGTTTTTCCTCTGTCTGAGGTTATGGCTTTGCTCATCTTTAAGAGGGGAATCACTGAGCCCTGCTGAAGAGGTGGGGTTCGGGAGGAACGGGCGGGTTTCTAGACCTCTTCCTCTTCTGCTAGGATTTGGAATGGGGAGGGTGGATTGGGTGCCGGCATTGTGTGTGTGGGGAGGAGTGGGGACGGCATCTTACATATGGGGGTTTCTCTACAAAGGCAGAGATTTGCTCACGTGGAGGGTGGGCTGGGTGGGGGGGTAGCCTTTTTGGGGTGGGCCACTGACAGTCAGGGGGAGGACACATGCAAGTAAGTGTGTGTGCACAGCTGTGTGGGAGTTGGCCCTCCGTGAGCATATGTAGGGGCAGGCAGAGCCAGGCAGCAGGGTCATTCTCCCTGGGAGGAGGAGGGAGAGAGGGCCCCGATGTGGCCCCGATCCAGCTCCTGCTTCCCTTCCCTTCCCTACCTCCCAAGGTGGCCAGAGCTCGTGGGGCAGCATGGGAGAGAGGTTCAGGAGGAAGGAGCCTGTGGCCGTTAGGACAGGACTCCCCATGACAGGAGAGGGAATGTGTGTTTCCCCTTTCCATGGGTGCTAGATACTGAGAAAGGAGACTTCTGGCCTTACCCCCCTTTCCTTGAATTGGGGTAAATCTCCCCTGGTGTGGTCACCCCATCCTACAGGTCCAGCTGATCAACGACGCCTACAGCCTGGTGATCGATGCCATCCTGGGGCCCGGGGCAGAGCCTGGGGAGGCCAAAGAGCCCTGCACCAGCATCCTGGCCACCCTGAAGCTGGTCAAGATCCCTATTGTCAGCCTGGACATCCCCTCAGGCAAGGGCCTGCAGGCCTGGGGCCCCATGAGCCTCGGCCTGTGTGGGGGTGGCTGGGGGTGTGTGGGGGGGTGTGGCGGGGTGAGCCACCGCAGAGGACCTTGATGCACTGGGCCCGGCCCTAGCTTTTAGGCCCAGCTTCAGCCCCGGCTCAGCCCTGGGCCCGGCTCAGCGTGGTTCTGGTGGGGGACGGCTGGGTGAGGGTGTGGGTGAAGGCTCTCTGAGGTGGACCAGTGGGGGACACTCCTGCACTCCCAGCCGGGGCTCAGCCTCTCAGCATCCTTGAAGCGGAGGGAGGGCGAGGGGAAGTTGCCATCTGCTCCCCGCAGGTGCCCAGGCCCAGAAGGGTAAACACGTGCCCGCCTGCTAGTGGGCCTCGGCTAGCCCGGCTCAACCAGGAGACATGATGTAACTGAGCAAACACCCTGCTGGCCTGGCTGCCGCCTCGGCCCCGTCTGCTAGAGCCATTAGGCAGGAATCTAGGAAGGGGGAGAACAAACAGCCCCTGTCCCAGATGGAAAGGGGAAAATTCCCACCAGAATAAACGGAATGAGAGGCCAGGGCTGGAGCGGGCCGGGTGATGCCCTGCTGGGTGTGTGGGAGGGGACCCACCTTGTCTCCATTCCCCAAGCCTCCGTGCTTCCTCTGGCATTCGTGAAGAAGGACCAGGGTGTCGTGAGCCTGGGCTCGAGGTCAGACCTCCTGAGGCACTTCCTAATGAAGAAGGGGCCGGACTGTGTCGCTCAGAGACAAAAAGGTCTCCTGCCCCAGGGACTCCTAAAAAATCTGGATTCTAGTCCTGGGGGCACCATGGTCGAAGGCAAAGAGTGCTGTCTGTGGGCGCGGGGAACTCAGTTCAAATCCTGACTCTGCCAATGACTATCTGTGACTCTGGGCAAATCACTGACTTCTTTCTCAATTGTAAAATGAAGGAATAGGGCCCAAGGATTTCCAAGGTTCCTTCTATCTTTCAATCCCCACCCTATGATTCTGTGCCACTGACTTTGAGCTGGTCACTTCTCTTTTATGGAACCCAGTGATACTGTAGGATCTCTAAGTCCCTTTGGCTCTGACAGCCTGTAAGGTGCTTACTCCCTAAGCCCTCAGAGAAACCTGGTAGAACATGACACTAGAACCTGGGAGCTTCTTCTCAGCTCAGAACTCCCTGCCCCTTCCAGCTCTCTTACCCTTGCTCTAATCCAGGGGTCCTCAAACTACGACCTTCGAGCCAGATGCAACAGCTGAGGACGATTATCCCCCTCACCCAGGGCTATGAAGTTTTTTTATTTAAAGGCCCATAGAACAAAGTTTTTGTTTTTACTATAGTCGGGCCCTCCAACAGTCTGAGGGGCAGTGAACTGGCCCCCTATTTAAAAAGTGTGAGGACTCCTGCTCTAATCTGTTCATGTGTCAAGTGGACGGGGCAGAACAGAGACTGGAGCCCCTTCCCCGTCTGGAGGAAGAGCAAGGCATTGAACTTCAGCCTCTTCATTTGTAAGATGGAGATAATAACGTTGATGGTGTCTGTTTCATAGAGATGTGAGGTTCAAATGACAGTATATGGGTGAAGAGTTTAAAATGATATATGTGTGTTTATATACAAAATATATGCATATGTATATATATCCATATATATATATATATACACACACAATGTACATATGTAAATACACTATATATATATATGGTTGTCTATCTATTTATCTACCTAGCTTTGTGTCAGTGATTATTAGAAGGTTTAGCCTCCTTGGCTTAGACACCAACCTTTTTAATGCTTCTTATGTGAGGCAGACTAAGACCAGGTCAGAGTCGAGGGCTGCAGGGAGCAAGCCCAGAAAGGAAGGCGTTTGGGGGCAGGTAGAGCCATTAAGGACCCCTTACATTCCACCATCTATGTGCAGTCCAAGACATACTTCCTCTGTTGCCTCCATCAGAGGGAACAGCACCAAGAATTGTGTTGGAATCTGGAGCCCAACCAGTGGGGGGTTTGTTTTTATACAGTATTTTATTTTAAATTTTTTGTTTATTACACTGCTATCCTTTCCAAATACCACCCCCACCAGCTGCTTCACAACAAAGAAAAACTGTTAAGCAAAAAAAACCCCAACAAAAAAACAACTGACCAGAGACGGCAACAGCTTGAACCCATAGCTCAGAACTTCTTGATGAGAGGAAAGACATATCTGACCAGTTCCTTTTCTTTTAAAATGATTTATTGATACAATTTTCTTTGTAAAAATCACTAAAACTTTCTGGTGATTCTTTGGCCCCCCAATCCTCTCTCATTTTAACATATATATATATATATATATATATATATATATATATATACACACATGTATTTGTATGTGTATATATGTGTATGTGTATATGTGTGTATGTGTATATGTATAATATGCATATATATGTATGTAATGTTAAGGTTTTCAAAGTGCTTTATATACATGATCTTATTTGATTCAACTTAGAGACATAGTGAGAAATGGGTTCTTATTATCAACCTTTTACAGATGAGGAAACTGAGGCTTCAAGCTATCAAATGGCTTGCCCAGGGCTGAATAGCTAATAAGTGTCTGAAATGTGATTTAGTCCCAGTTCTTCCTGACTCCAACTTCATTTCTCTATCTATCAGCAAAATAAATCAACACCTTATCCATGTCTAAAAATGTATCTCTTTCTGTCGTAGTAGTCTCTCACTCTTTTCCAAGGGGCAGAAGATATATTTCTCTAATCCATCCTTTGAAGCCATGGTTGCTAAAACTATGAACAATAATCACTCTCTTTACCAGAGTCCTGAAATCTGAATTGTTTTCTTTTACATTATCGACAGTCATTGTTTAAATTATTCCCCTGGTTCTGATTATTTCATCTTGCATCAGATCATATAAGTCTTTCCAAGTTTCTCCGAATTCTTTGTTTCTTAGGGGTCAGTAATTATTCATTTTTATTCATGTACTGGCTTGTTCAGCCAATTCCCCATTGATGGGCACCCACTTTTCTTTTAATTTTTTTCTATTACAAAACAAGCTTTTATATATACATACATATGTGTGTGTATATATATATATATATATATATATGTGACTTTCCCTTTTGCTTTCCTTCAAGTATATGCCTCCTAGTAGTAATGCTATGTCACGATGGGTTTCCAGAGCTTAGTGATTTTTTTCCCCCTGAGGCAATTGGGGTTAAGTGATTTGCCCAGGGTCACCAAGCCATGAAGTCTGAGATCACATTTGAACTCCGGTCCTCCTGACTTCAGGCTGGTGCTCAATCCACTACCCTAACTACCTGCCCCGAGCTTAGTGATTTTTAAAAAAAGTATAATTACAAACTTTTCCAGATTTGCTATTTGTTTCCACTTGGGGCTTGTCTGGAAAAAGCTGGACCTGGAAAGTATTCTAGGGTGCTAGGAGATCTTTCTCAGAGAGTGATGATCCTGAAGCATTTTTTTTTAACCCAAAGAATTTTAGAATATCAGAATGGAAATACAACTTAGTTGAAGACCTCCACTCCAACCCTCTTATGTGACAGATGGGAAGATTGAGGCCCCAGAGAAGGGAAATAATATGCCCAAGATAATAGAGCTGACCAGTGACCAACTAGGACTAAAAATCTTTCCCTGACTCTCTTGTGCTAATCTACTAAACTCTGATCGAGATGGGAGCCTCTAGGAACTGGGGTGGGGTTGGTCAGGCCTGGTAACAACTTATCCTCTCTCCCTTTGGTTCTTTCCTCCTGAAACAGGATGGGATGTGGAGATGGGCAATGAAGACGGGATCAGCCCCGAGGTCCTGGTGTCCCTGGCTGCCCCCAAGAAATGTGCCGGTCGGTTTTCAGGGAAGTACCACTTTGTGGCTGGACGCTTTGTCCCTGATGACGTGCAGAAGAAATTCCACCTGAATCTGCCTGGCTACCCTGGCACAGAATGTGTGGTGGCTCTTTAATGGGACTGGGGGCCAAAGAGAACCCCTTGAATCTCTCCCACTCCCTAAAAAATAAACATTAATCATCTCAGACCCATCAGACTTCAAGAGATTCTTTCTTGCCCAGAGGATACTTGAGGGATAAAACAAGAGGGATTAAGACACATAGAAGGAAGCAGAGAGACTTTAGAACTGGCTTGGGGTGGCCCTGATATGGACAGGATCATAAGGAAACTGCATTGTCTTGATAGCTCAAAAGTAGGTGGTTAATTAATATATGGATCTTTCTCTCATTACCAGGAGGAAGCTGATGTGAAGGGAAAAATAAGCCTTTGTCTCATTCCCAGATAGGATAGAGTTGAAAGAGAAAGGTTCAGATGTACTTTACCAACCTAAGCTTAGTGATATCTGGAAACTTTGGCTAAGGGTGTCAAAAGGGATGATCCTCCAATTTGCCCATACAGAAAGCAAAAAAAAAAAAAGCTATGTTTGCTAGAGTCAGATCCCCCTGCCCAGATCCTCTCCCATCAATCCACAACCACCATGTGTCCATGTGACTCAAAGCTCCTGGATGGTCCTGGAAGCTTCCCAGAGGAGCAGAAGAATAGCAAAGGTGTCTCTACAGGACCCTGTCCTCCCATATGGGTTCTCCTTCCTCTAGTGTTTTCAGGTTCCCAAAATGCTTTCCTTACACCTCTAGAATTTAATGCAATAATTATGAACTCTATTTTACATATAAGAGAGAAGGCAATGACTCCCAGGTCAGAAGATGCCCTGGATAACTCCCCATGGCATACAATTTAGGGCAGATCCCCTTATTTCTAAGGGGGAACCCTCCCTTCCTCCATCCCCTGCTACAAGGATTAATTTGCACATATTTGACACAGTGTAAAAAGGCTCTCCTTACAACCAGCTACCCTGAAATGACTTTGACCCACTCCCAAGATTTCTTTATAGGAAACTCCCAGTGTGGAACTTCCTTCCACAGGCCCAGATTGGCAGATGTCTGTGATTTACTGTCTTTGAGGACTTGTTCATGCTCATACAGCTTGCTAGCATGTATCAGAGGCAGGAGCTTAATCCAGGTAGTCTTAAGGTAAGGCCTCCTCCAAAGTCATTACTTCTATGCCTTTCACAGGGGCTTCATACCCTTAAGATACTGGCTCAGAGAAGGCCCCTTGAGATAAACTGCAGCTGTCTCCTGGGAGGAGTCTAGAAATCTGTTCCCCATCTTTTCCCTGACAGCTAAACCATAGGCAGTGCAAGGATTATTGTCCCCATTTTACAGATGAGCAAAGAATGGAAGTGAGGGATGGCACTCACATTTGAGTCGGGGCTCTGAGGGCCTGGGTTCAGAACATGAGTCAGCTTTTTATGAGTTGTGTGACATAGGCAAGAAACGAAACTCGGTTTCTACATGAGTTCTTTTTCACCCAAGTGAAAATTGGGGGTGGGTGGTTGATTTTTGGTCCCTTCCAGCTCAGAGTCAATGATTCTTTTTGAAATGACTTCCTTACAAGCACAAAGTTGCAGAGTGTTGGGGCAGGCCTGGAACCCAAGCCGGGTGCTCTTTCCCGAACACTCCCTGTGTCATTAAGCCACCTGCGGGTGAGACACTCTCCGGGAGGGCGTCGAGAGGATGTGTCCAGGGAGAAGGGGATTTGCCCCAAAGTTTCTTTCCTGTCCCTTGGGGGGAAGAGGCAAACAGGAGAGGGCCACCAAGCCAGGACAGACCTGGGTGTGGGACGTGGAAGAACAGCTGCAATTTCCCTCAGCCTCCAGTACCACCTCCTTCCCCTCTCAACCTACCAGAGGATACGGAGAGCCCCCGCCTCGCTTCGGAGAGGCTGCGGCAGAGGTGGGGCGCGCTCATCTCGCACCCGCCCAGAGAGGCTCGGCCAGGGGCTTGGGGCCACACGGCCCGCTGGAGGTGGGGAGTGGGCAGCAGCCCCCTGGGCTAGGGCAGGGCCAGGGCCAGGCGGAAAACCCAGGTCCCCAGCACTTTAGCCTCCCCAGTTCTCATTCGGCCAGTCCCGGGGATGAGGGCTAGAAGGTGTAAGAGCCGTGAAACTTCAGAAATGAACAACTTTGTTTGAAAAAAGAAAAAAAAAAAACCACCCACATCCCAGAGCCACCCTAACGTGGGGAAGGGGGGAGAATTGGGGCGGGGCTAGCGGGCGGGGGAGCAGGGAAAAGCGCGCTACTGCCCGAGCGCAGCCAGAGGTTCCCAGGTCTCAGCCAGGAGTTCCCAGGGTACCGCGGCGCGCGGCGGAGCACAGCCGGGAGAGGAAGGGAAAGGAGAGGAGCCGCCGCGGGTCGGGTACCGCCTGGAAGCGCGCCCAGCTACCCCCGACGGACAGCCCGGTCCGGGCCATGGCGGCTTTCCTGCAGCTCCTGTGTCTGGGCCTCGCCGCCGCCCAGCTGGCGGGAGCCCCAGGTGAGAGAGCTGCTTCAGCCCTAGCCCATGCCCCTACCCATGCCCCCTGGCCCTGGTCCTGCTCGGGAGGACGCTGGCTGCGCGCAGCCTCTGCGCCAGCCGCTGGGCCCCGGGACGGGGCTGGGACTGGGGTAAACGGGTAAGCGGGCCCGAATCCCGCTGGCCCGGACCTTGTGCCTCGTGCCTCCTTTGGCGCTCCCCTCAAACCTCCCCCCTCCTTACATTTTTCCATGTACCTCTCCCACTGCTTCCCCGGAGCTCCTTCTGAAATCCCTGCTCCTGCTACTTGCTCCCAGGTGCCCGGCGCTCTGCGCCTCCCAAGGAAGCTAGAGTTACCCTCGAACCCTTTCATCTGACAGCTGAGGAAACTGAAGTCCAGAAGGGACTTGCCTTTGCCTTGCCTTTATCTCTTACCTTCTGACCAGGGAGATGGCGTGTGGGGGGGGGGATGGACCGCGGGGGAGGGGGGTCTGTCTGATGTCTTTTGTCCAAAGGCTCTGTCTTCAGCCGGTTCTACGGTTCTGTCAGTCGCTTGGGGGAAGGCATAGATGACACATTTGTTAAATCTGAGGGCATAGATGCTATGCTTGGCAACTGCAATTCATGTAAAAGGGAGGAAAAAAAAAGCCTAAGCGCTCTTAATTGACTACAAACTCAAAACGAGCAAGACTGTGACATTAAGAAAAAAATGCTTACAAGTTTAGGCTGTACAAATGTCCAATGACCAGAGGGAGGTTAGGGCTGTATCTGTTGCCTTTTGTTGTGGTCATACCCTGTCTGGAATATTGTATTTAGTTCAACAGTTTGAGAAAGACATTGCCTAACAAGTCCAGAGGAAATTTACTAGAATGGTGAGAAGGCTTGGAGAGCCTTCTCCTTATGAAGATCCACTGAAAGGACTTGGGGGGATTTATCTTGGAGAAAAGAAGATTCAGGAGCACCCCTTTTTCAACTGTCCAATGGCCTGTCATGTGAAAGAGATGTTTAGATTCTCCGTAGCATCAGAAGAGCAAAATTAAACACTACAGATTTCATTCCCATTCCTTTTTTTATTCTCTATCTACAAGGAAATCCCTTTTCTAGTTTATTTCCCCATCACTGGAAGGGTTAAATAGAAGTTGGATGATTCCCTGGCAGGGAGGTCATAAAGAAGATTCCTGCCCTGGATGGGAAGTTTCTCTAGAGACTTCTCAGTTTCCTTCCAAATCTGAGATTATAAGCAGAAGAGGTTTGAATGAGGGTGGAAGAACCTTTGGTCAAAATTACTGATCTCTCAGACATATGAGGTGCTGTGGAAGATACTGAAGTGAGTGAGAGTCAGCCCCCTGTCATCAGGAAGTTTTTAATCTAGAAGATGTTTATGATATATAAACCATTAACTAGCATGGAATGAGATCTGAGGAGAAGACAGGGATAGATCGGAGGGAGAGCAAGCCAAGGGACTCACACTGTAGGATATCTCTGGGATACATAGACACCTATGACACTAAAGTTCAATCTCACTGTATCAGCAAAGGGAGTGAGAGGCAGGCTGAGTTAGGACAGAAATAGGAGTAGGACAGAGTAGTTTCCTTACTAACAAAGTCAGTCAGAGTTTAAACCTTTGAAGTTCTCTCTATTCTCAGAGATGAAGAGTCAGACTCCACTTTTCCCTTACTATCCCTGGCAGTATGATACCCTAGGCTCTGTCCATAGAGCCCCTCTTTCAGCTTCAGGTTGTCCCTGATTCAGGGTAATCATGTACTCTCGTGTCCCTGAGCTCTCTTTTTGACTGGGTTACACTCCATCCATCAGAATTAGAGTGCTAAAGATTCATTTTTAACTTCTCATTTTACAGATGGGGAAACTGAGGGCTAGAGAGGGGAAGGGAAATGCCAAAAGTCACACAGAGAATTAATGGCAGAACTGGGATCCCTCTGATTTATCACAATAGTTTTATGAAGTAGGTTGTTTAAGCTTTGTCTCTATTTAACAGATTGGGAAGCTTTGGCCCAGAGAGGGGCCAGCTGGGTGGTGGAGCGGATAGGATTCTGGGGAGTCGAGAAGATCTGAGTTCAAATGATGCTTTGCATACTTCCTGGATGTGGTCCAGGACAAGTCACTCTGTTTCTTCAGCTGTAAAATGCCACTCAGTGGTAGAATCAACCCTGAAATTCAAGTCTCCGACTACGAAACTCTGTACTTTCCACTGAACTGTACAACTTCACTCTCCCTGCCTCTCTTCTTATCCCTTTATTTCCCTCTCCTCCTTCCTACTATTCTTAGGGCTGAGTTGAGAATAGGCTGGAGGAGAAGGGGTTGGGAGCTAGGATACAGGGCAAACTAGGCACCAGACATAGAGTAGGGCTGAAATAAGTTACCCTTTTATGTTTAGAATAAAGGGTGTGGCTCCTAGAACAGTAGTGGTCTTAGGGTCAGGATGAAGGCTAGTAGGGTGCTTTTAGGGGACTAGGGGATCCTAGGCAGCTGGAAGCTAGATTTCTAGGTTCATAGTTAGCATGATAGATTCTTAATCAGTAAAACCTGAGTACACATTCAGACCGAGAGTTACTAGATGTGTGACTCTGGACAAGTCACTAATCTCTGGTCTTTCTCAGTTTTTCCATCTGTAAAATGGGGATAAAAATAGCAACTGCCTCCCAGGATTGTAATAATAATTGTGTTTTGCAATCCTTGAGGTGCTATATAAATGCTGGTTCTCATCATCATCACCATCACTACCATCACTATTATTGCTGTCACCCTCTGTTTCCATCTTCCCCATCGTTCAAAATCTTCCGAGCCCAAATCCTACCTTTGGATAGTGGTATCCAGGAAGCATCGGGCCACAGAGGGTTAATGGACTAGTTTGGCAGTCACTTCCAGGAGTGGGACCCTGCCAGTTCTGGTCCCTGCCCTGTCAGAACCCCCGGAAAATCCTAAGCCCCAGACCCAAGCCTTCAAGGTTTCCAGGAATAGAGACAAAGTGTTTATTGACTAGGGATGACTCACTGGTCCTGCCAGCCAGGCCAAAGCAACCCCACTGCCCTCTCCCTCCAGCCCCCGCCTGGTGTCCTCCCTGGAAGAGGGTTGTCTCCAGGCATGGTGCCTGCGGAGGTGGAAGCAAAGTCGGGAGTTTCAAGAGGAACTCAATTCAACCCCTGGTCACTAAGCAGACTGCCTGTGTGTTTTTCTCTGGGCTTTGATTGACCGGGAGGGAACGAGTGATAGAGAAAACACCATGTCTGCCCTCTGAGGGTCACGGTCTAGTAGCTGATGGCATGGGCCATCAACACCTAGGAAACATGGGAGTGGGACCATGAGAGTGGAGCCAAAAGGAGCTCAAAGGGATCCAGGCATTCCCAGAATTTCAGACTCATGGGATCAAAGAAATGGGAGAGTCATTTCATTCAACTGGTACTTGAACTTGGAAGCCCCCATGTGAGATCTCCACTGAGAATCATCCAGCTTCTATTACCTCCGAGGACAGCCCTTTCCATTTGGGTATCACTTTCACGATTAGGAGTTTGCTCTGAGATTCAAGAGTGATATTTGATTTTCTGCCATTTTTAAGTTGTCTCCAGTTCTCTCCTCTGGGGACGAGCAGAATGAAGTAACAGGTCTCATCCATGATCTGCATCTGCAGATGTTTGAACAGAGCTATCCCCTCACCTCCTTAAGGTTTTCTTCTTCTTCTCCTTCTATTTCTCCTCCTCCTCCTCCTCCCCCTCTTCCTCCTCCTCCTCCTCCTCCTCCTTCTCCTCCTTCTTCTTTCTCAACTTCTTCAGCTGACATTAAAAGTCCTGGGAGTTATAAAGAGAATGAATTTCAATTAGTCAACTGACCAAATAGCAAAGATTTGTTAATTATCCATTATGTGCCTATGCTAAATAGGTGTTAAAGATACAAAGAGAAAAATGAAATAACTATTAATGAAATTATTGTATTCTATCAGGGAAGACAACATATTCACATTTAAATATATACAAAATATATTGAATTAGGGGATGCTGTTATTATTGCTAATGTTTATAAAGCTCTGAGAGATTTGCAAGGTGTTTTTCAGTTATTTCATTTGATCCAAACCTGTGGGGAAAAGATGATGAGTTTTATTTTGGACTTGGCCGCTAGGGGCGCGACAGTGCAAGGGCTCTGAGTCTGAAGTCAGTTTTTCCTACCAGATCTAGTCTCAGATACTTTTACTAGCTGTGTGATGAGCAAGTAATCTAACCTTTTTTTTGCCTCAGTTTTCCCATCTGAAAATGGGGATAATAATAGGACCTACCTCCCAGGGTTGTTGTGAGGATCAAATGGGGCAATCTTTGTACCTGGCATATGGTAATATATATTAGATATATAAATATTATATTTTTTATATAATATTATATGATATTATATATAAATATTAGCTGTTGTTATTGAGTTGAAGATGTCTAAATAAGCAGTTGGAGATGTGAGACTGAAGAACACATTAGTGGGGCTGAATAAGTAGATTGGAGAATCATTAGCATAGAGAGCTAATAAGGTCACCAAGTGAATTCATATAAAGGGAGAAGAGAAGTGGACACTCCCCTTTAGCAACAGTAGTTAGAAGGCCTATGGGAACTTTGTGGGAGGTGGGGAGGCTCAGTGTCCTCCCCTCATCTTGTCTTTTCTTGCCAAGGACAATTGGGCCACCCTTTGCTCCCCCCTTCCTTTTGCTTCACCCATACCCTTGGGACCCAGGAAACTTCTCAGGTCCTATCAGACCATATTAGACTGTCCCACTTAGGCTATTCATGCAAAAGAAGCTCCCTTCCTTCCTCCCTCTGTCTATCCTTCTCTCTCTCTTCTCCCCCCAAGACCTGAGGGAGGGAGCCCAGAAACTAGAAGCACCTCCCTTATCTTCCTTCCCTACCATATTCCCACTTCTCCTCCGGATCATCCAGGGGTTCATTAAAAACCCTTGGGGACTGTTTGTGGCACAAACAGCCAATCAGTCAATAAACATTTATTAAACATCTATGTGCCAGGAACTGGGCTAAGTGCTGGGGTTGGTCCCCATCTTGGAGAAGCTCATGATCCAATGGGAGAAACCAGGTGCAAATAAAAATATACAAAGCAAGCTATAAGTACGATGAATAAGAGATGATTGACTGAGGCACCAGAGGCTAAGAGGGTCTGGGGAGGAATTCCAGTTAAAGGTGTTTTATATTCTTTCTTTCCTGGACTCCTGGCTCTTCTCTCTTTACTTGTAATGTGAGAACTGCTCCTCCAAAGCTGAGTAGACACAATGACACAAGAACCAGTAAATAGCCATGTTCCCCCCTCACAGAGGTTCTGCCCAGGGAGGATGCCCAAGGACCTGATCTTGCCCCGAGTCTATCTCAGAGGAAGCTGGCCAGGCGTGCCCTTTCTCCAGAGGACAACATGGAAGGTGAGCCTGGAATCCCCTTAACAACGAGAGCTTTCCTGGGTCTGGGAGAGAAGGGTGCTGGGAAGAAGCCTCAGAGGTGAGAAGCTCTGTGCCCTCTCTCCCTCCCTGCTGAGATCTTTAAGCCAAGGTGAGCTCAGGCTGGCAGTGCCCCTAGAACCTTTTTAAGAACAAGGGTTATTTCTCTCCCCAGTTTTCACCCCAGCCTGCGAGGCATTAATCCCGCATGAGCTGGGATTCTAATCTGTGGCTCTCCAGTTTGGCAGGTCACAAATATTCTGGTGAATGAACACAACCGAGCTAGGCAGCTGGGTGGTTTGGCAGATAGAGACTGGTCAGTGTTTTGGCAGATGGAGACAGAGTTA